>NC_062223.1:52695997-53945997 GCF_902686445.1 Sciurus carolinensis | reverse complement strand
TTTAGGGTCTCTTTAGTCTGTAAGGTTGCAGCTGTATTTTCGGCCAAGTGATTGTTGTTGCTGTCTGTGTGGTTGTGTCAATGCTGCTGCTGTGGTTGCGGCTGCCGCTGCAGAGACTGCTACCGTGGCGACCACGGCCACTGTGATGCCAAAATCTCTCCTGTTTCTTGATAGTAACACTGGCAATTCCGCATCTGTAACAGAGACTCGAACTGGTAGGAAGGTAGGAACACACATTAAGACTGCCAGCGGGAACCTAGAAGCATTCCAACATTGAGAGAGATAGCATAAATCTGAAGTACAATTGAGAGAAGCAGTTGTTTCGTTAGGTGGAAAGGTACATAATTGAACTGTTCTTCCTAAGAGACTGAAAAGAGGTTGTAAGTTAGTTCAAGGGGGGAAAGGCTACGAGCATCATGGTCATCAGGAGTATGTTCAGCATCTTCATTTTTTTGGTCTGAGTTACTTGTTGGTAGCGTTGGCACTGGTCGAGTTAGTCACTCAGGAAACCAGATAGGCAATGTTTTATCCTGTGGAAACACACAAACTGAGCTGCAGCTCCAGTAAAGCACCGGGTCCGGGCCATTCCATTGTCCTGTAAGAAGATCCTTCCATTTTACCGTCGCTCTATCATGTTGTTTATGATTGCCATGTCTCTCAGCGGCACAGCGACCCTCATTATCCAGAGTTAAAAAATTTAAAATAAAGAGGCAAAGAGAAAGTTTATCTTTAGGGGACCTGAAGGACTCCCCTATTCCCCCTTTTTGTTTATAAAGAGTATTTTTGAGGGTGAGATGTGCACGTTAAAGTCCATAAAGGATGAAAAATACTAGAGTTTGAGGCAATAAGCCCTGCACATTCTAAGTTACTGAGAGCTTGAACTACATATAAACTATCTGAGTAAACATTGAATGGATTATTAGGGATTACTACAAAATTGTATATAGGATAGTGAATATCAAAGTTAGCTTGAGTGGAGCATCTAACAACAGTCCAAGAATCCATGAAATTACATAACCAAGAAAGTTGATGCTTATCATAGGGAATAATGATAGTAGCTGGATGAATTCCAAACACTGTGATAGATGATTTAAGTGCTTTTAAGATTAGTTGAGCTACTGCTTCAGGGTAGGGTAAGAGAGTTTTATTGGGTACCATTACAGACAAGTTTAGTTTGGAGAATAGCAGCTTGATAAATTCCCTGTTTTAAAAACTTGTATACCTGGAAAATATGAACACATTTAATATACAAAGAGTGACTATTTCACAATTACCTTGACACTTATCTTACTAAATTTAGTTTTTAAAGAAAAATTTAGACTCTATAACGTAGTACAATACTCTAACAGTTGCTTAACCATAATTGTATAAACCCCTATTTTTCTAAAGAATAAAACTTAATAGACACAAAGTTAAGAGTAAATTAGTGTTTCTAAGAAATCCTTGTTATTTTACCATGTCATTTTACCATATAGATTAAACTTTGGTTTATATTAGAACATTAGTATTTCACCTTAGGAAAAATCTTAAATAGCTTTAAATGTTTCACATACATACAACCAACTTAGTTACATGCAAACTTGTTGAAACTTGCCCTTTACTTACATAGACTTTCTTAGTACTTACTTAGACCCTCCTCATTTATTTCATCACACAAGCACTTTCTTACCCAGAAACATTTCCTTTTCCCTTTTACTAAATATATTTCCATACCCAGAACCTTTATTTTCTCTTTCCTGTTGACCCCTTTTTGTTCACATTCTGAAACAACTCTTATGAAATTTCTGAATTAAAAAAAAAAATTACTCTATTTTAATATGATTAAATATTTTGTTGTTTATAGTACTCTAATTGAAACACAGTTGAAACTTTTAGAACCCTTTGTATATAGAATTATACCTATTAGAACATAACTCTTAGTAACCTTGTTTTTAGTTTAGTGATGACACAAAACAATTTTTTCTACAAACACATTTGAGTAATCCCATGCATGTCAACTCTAATTCACTTATTTTGTAAAAACCAAGATATCAGACAAGTGTCCTGAACAGTATTTTCCAGCTTTTTCTTGTTGGAGGAAAGTCCTAGAAAAATTGATGTTAGACATTTTATAAACATCAACATTATATTAGTTTGACCACCTAGAGACTTGCAAGTTATTTTCAAGACATTTTACTTCTATTAGTTTACCCAAATTAAATTAAACTTTTTTAAATCATGTGAATTAGAAGTATTTGGATCCATTTTTAAATTTTAATTTTAGGAGCGCTCAGTTTTGATACAGACAAAACATGACATCAGACAGCACGACATACACATAACACAAAATCAAAGGCCTTGAAACTTTATAGGTGAATCTCCATTGCAATGTAACAGATGTTCAAAAACTCTAGTTGAATAAAAAATAAATAGAACTGAACAAAAAGTCATGAGCTCAAAAAATATGTAGAATTCAAAAAAAACAGGAGTACTGGGAAAATGTTACAGCCTTTAATTACTTTAGTAAAGCACCATAAAATTTACTTTTGCTGGAGTTCAGGTAAGACTTTTGCTCTTTTTTTTGTTTGTTTGTTTTTTTCCTTGGGTTTGAGACCGGTCTCCTACTGAGCCTTCAGGCTTTCTCTATTTACATTTCAATGTAAGCCTTGACTGAGATTTGGATCTGAAAGGGGATAAAATGTTCCAGCAGAAACTTGATGCCTAGGGCATTTTAACCCTTAATCCTGGTTAGTAATCAATTCAGGTTTGGACGCAGAAAATTGTGAAACAATTATCTCCCAATATTTGTGGGGACTGGGGCTACTATATCATACTCCTTACTAGGACATGCCACTGATGGTTGGGCTGGTTACTCCCTCCACACCGGCATATGTGGGACCTCATGGTAAGAGGACTAGGTGGGCTGGGTGGGGCAGAGTTGGAGGAGGAGAAGGAATTAAGAGGGGGAGAAGAAGGAGGCGTTCAAGTTTGCAGGAAGAGCATAGAAGCACAAGAAAGAAGAGACTTGAAGATAAGGAATCCCTTTCCATCTGCCCACTCGCTCATGGATGCTGTGTGCCAATATCTTTGGTAGCCACAATCCACCTTCCCATGGAGCAATCTTTCATCCCTGCACAGGCCAATTTGTGATCGGTAGTCATTCCTTCCCAAACTAACATTTTAACATTTACTGGGAAGGCCATACAGGGAGGGGGGAGGTTAGAGTCTGTGAGTCCTTGCCCAGTATCATAAAATGGCCACCAGGAAGATTTCCCACCATCCGGAAGGAGGAGGGTGAGGGCTTTCATTGGAGTCTGATGTGGCCCCAGAATACAAGATGGCAGCAATGAGCCTCCCTGGGGCGGTAGTGGGCCCTCCCTATGTGTAGAGGCTGGCTGCCCTCATGGTTCCTCAACCTTGGGAGGAGTGGACAGAGATGGATTGGGCCCCTCATTAAAGGTCTCCCAATGTTGTTTACTATGTGGCAAGTTTCTGGAAGGAGATGCAACAGGAGGAGCCGGCGGTTCTTTAGGCGGCGGCTCTTTGGGGAGAAACTTGGAGCCCCCTTTGGGAGGTCCTGGAGAGAAGCAGGCCTTAAGGGCAGATAACATAGGGCAGACTCCTAATGGGGGACGCTCCCCTAAACTGATTTCCCTCTTAAAGGTGTCCCAGGCTTTTTCAGCCTGTGTATCAGATCACTCAAGGCTGCTACTCTTCAGCATGAGTCTAAGAGCTGAGAGCGCAGGGTCACCATGTGTGGTGTGTGTTTGCCCCATCTTTTCTTTAGTAGAGCCTGTAATAGCAAGATTTTTTGTTTTACATAGTAAATCCTCCTCTTCATCTGAACTATCCTCACACCCAGTTTCATTTTCCTTGTCTGTCTCTGATCTTATTGATGCCCTTTCTAATGCTTTAGACCTTTCCTCTTTTATTTCCTCCAAAACCTCTTCCCCTTGTTTTATGGCCTCTCTGCATTTGGTTCGGGCTGTTTTAGTTTCAAGAGGAATTCCATTGGCCCAGAGCAAATCCTTTAAGGGACCTTCCATGCGCATTCGTGACATTTCAGTGCCCATATTTCTCTATTAAACTAACAGAATGCAAAGCACTTTAACTAGCAAAACAAAAGCGAAAACACTTACACTCAATCTCTGTCGCTTATCCCGCGAACTTTAACTCCGTCACTTATCCTGCGAACTTTAACCTGGTCAGACTGTACTTTACTTTCCCTGTATTTACCTGATCAGTTCCTTCTTTGTAACTCGAGATCCCAGGTTTCGGCACCACTTATGATCGCCCACCGCCCGCGGGGACAATCACAACACGTATGCTCTTCTCGATCACAGGAACCAAAAGAGGGCTTTATTCCACAAGTCTCAGACTTATATTGAGAACATCAGCCTATCAGAGAGTAGACTACCAGGAAAGTCAGCCTATCAAGGAATGGTCTCCAGGCAGATACCAGGATTGTCTCATGAACAACAGCCAACCAGAGTTAGTTCCTAAAACTTGTATATGAGTGCAGCTATGTCTGGCAAGCTGCCAGGCGCCATCTTAGAGATCAGGCCACGGTGTGGCTCTGGGGCCCTCAGAGCCCGCCCCTGACATTCAAGTACAGAATAAGAAAAAATGTAGTAACAGAATTCATTATAAAAATAAGCAGGGCCATGACTGGCAAAACAATCTGGAGTTTGAAATGACTAGAATGTACTAGGGTATGAAAGTTGGCCTTCCCTTATCGTCTACAGGGGACAAACCTCAATCTATTCTATTCTACATCACATTTTAGCTCTTTTTGTTTAAAATGATGAAGTAAAACTAGAAAATCTTTTGGGATTAGTAATTGGAATAAAACCTACCAAAGAAATTGTGGAAACAATTTAAGTCATTTGACTAAGCAAATAGTACTCTATGAAGTTATTTAATTCCTACCATAATCATTAGCTACAACTTTTTCTTGAACATCACAGTAATTGTTTAATTTCTAAGTTCAAAAAGAACAGAAATAAAACAGAAGAAGAAAAAAGAGCAACAGAAACTAAAATGAGGAAGTCTTCAGTTAAAACTAAGAATCCCATGCACAATAAAATATGGGAAAAAGAAGTCTGAGGTTTTTGTTTGGGATTTATCCTTTTGGTATCCATCAGTGTGTTAATAAATGAACCACTGTTTGTATTCATAGTTTATATATAATAATTTGAAAGTTTAGAAACTAATAATGAATCTCATTTTCTGCTTAATAATTCAATACATCACCTAATCATCTCATATTGGCTAATCAAAAAAGAACAAAGTAATTGTGGACTGGATGTAAAGTTTTGATGTATAATAGCTATGAAACCAGAGTGAATATTGAAATTCCAATTAATGTGATAATATGCAACTGCCAGAAAATGATAATAGCAAATATTTTTTGAGCAGATGTCCTTGTCAAAGACTACGGTAAACTCTATATTCATGTTTTCATTCACTTCTTGCAAAAACTTTGAGTCAGCCCAAAATGACATTACGAGTTTTTAACAGAGTTTTAAAGGACACAGAGAGTAAATATCAAACTGGAATACAGACCAAAGCTTATGATGGAGCTAAGTCTCTAAAATTAGATGATATATTTACTTTTTAGCTAGTGAGATGCAGCAAATGAATTTGTTGAAATAATTGAAACAATAGTGGATTTACTTTGTAGGTTTCCTTTGGTGAATATATAAATTGCAGTTAGATGATATAAAGAAGTTATTTTTTCTAAATATATAATAATTTCAGGTAGAAGTGAATATTTCACATAAAGGCTCTTCAACAAATATTTATATAATGTATATATAATATGTAATATGTATGTATATATAATATATAAGCATAGTATATATAATCTGTTAAAGAACTGCTTTCATTTAAACTTCAGAGAGATACAATATTCAAGCTTGGTTTTGTTCCCAAAATATTTTGAAAATAGTAAAATTATGAAGACAAAGTAAAAGTTTTTGTTAGGAGTCTTCTAAAATACCCTGATGGTAATATGACTAAATCAGTGTATATTCTGTCCAAGTTGTTCAAATAGTACACAAGATAAATGTATGTAGTCCTTGACAAACTATATGAAAAAGAAAACACCCCATTTTCTATTCCAGAATAATTTAATGAAGATTAATCTTGTTTTACTTTGTGTGAGGAGAACTATTGTTACCCCAAATATATATGGTAGTGAATTTTCAGCAAATACTGGAATTTATATACAGTTAAGTATAATTGTAAGTCTTTTAACTACTGATTCCTTTGCCTAAAAGGATGGTAAAAGTAGATAAGGTCCCTGCCTTCATGGAACTTAAGGCTCATTCATTAGCTGGTAAAAGACAATCAATTAAACCATGGGACATGTAGAAGTTAGATTCATGAAGGGTGATAACTAAACGCTGCCTAGGTTGTGTTTGTGAACAAAGAGACATGGAAAATCTTTGATTTCTTGTCTTCTCTCACTTTGCTGGTCTGAAATTTCAAACAAATAATTTAAAAGATCAAAGCAATTCCAGTAACAATTTTGGCAGATATTTTAAGAGTAAAGAGTAAGTTAATGAGCATCTAAACATCAAAATTACTATTAATAGCTTTTTAAATTTTGTTAATAATTAGCTACATTGAAAAAAATCTGACTGAAAATGTACTAAGTGTGAACTTTTTATTAAACTCAAGTGGGGTATAGCAAATGTGGAAAAAGTTTAGCTTTGTGTATCACAGACAAAAAATTTAGAAGTATTGAGGAAAGGATATAGTTAGTATTTCTTAAATTTGATTTTAGTTTTGTATGGTTTTCTTTCAAAAGGATAACAAGATATCCAGAGAGCAAAATTGATCATTCTCCTTTGTTTTTATCAAGATAATATTTTTTTCTAGATTAATAGCCTGATTATACAAATACAGAATTCTAGTCAGAGATGCACCTTATTCAGATTTCAGTTAAAAATGCTTTGCTAGTACAGAGTTAACATGCACATTTTTCCCTGTTGTCATGAGTGATACAACTGATGACTTATGCTAATTTATTAGCTTTAGAACTCTGCTGGAAGAAAAGCACTTCACAGAAGAGTGATTGCTTTAGGAAACGAAAGGAGAAACAGTTGAACATGCAAACAGTGACAGACTTTTCCCCTTAGAATAATGTTCATTTTCTGACTACAAAGAATTGTGTGACATTAAAAATATTGAACTGAACCATTAGCGCTTGGAAATTTTTATTATAGCTTGGTTATGATATTCCATTAGAATGATGCTTAGAAAGAAAAAGAATACTTAGGATGATCACAACAGCAAATTTATAGGGTAAAATGTGTGTATTAGATATTATGTAATATTTTTACTTCATTGGTAGTAAACTGAAGTCTGTCACAAATAAAACACAAGATTCTCCAAAAGCTCTTCTTAAACATATATTTGTGTAGAATACTATTTTACTTTAAAAAAAAAAAGAGATTTTGTTACTTGTTCATGTTGTTTTGAATAACTAAATCTCTTCATTTTTAAAAATAGAATAATATTCCTTGGCTGGGAGTGGTGTTGCCCACCTATAATCCCAGTTTGAGAGGTTGAAGCAGGAGGAATCCCAAGTTCAAAGACAGCCTCCGGAACTTAGCAAGACCCTGTCTCAAAACAGAAAAATTAATTAATTAATTAATTAATAAAAATAAGACTGGGGATGAAGCTCAGTGCTTAAGGGTCCCCTGGGTTCAATCCTTGGTACAAAAAAAAAAAAAGTACTGTATTGCATATAGTTATAGGTATGTGTGTGTGTGTGCGTGTGTGTGTGTGTGGGCGTGTGTGTATATATACGTACATACCAAATTTTCTTTTTCTATTCATCTGTTGATGGACAGAGGTTGGTTCCATTACTTGGCTATTAGGAACTGGAATACAATGAATGTGGGAGTGCAAAAAAGTCTTCAACATACTGTCTTAAATCTTCAAGATTGATAATCAGAAGTAAGACTGCTGGGTTTTTTGCTAATTTTATTTGTAGCTTTCCATATTCTACTAATTTTCTCTCCTCCTGTCTACAAAGATTCTCTCTCTCTCTTTTCTTCTTCTTCTTCTTCTTCTTCTCCTTCTTCTTCTTCTTCTTTTGCATTTTATTTAGACACAGGGTCTCACTGAGTTGCTTAGTGCCTCTCTGTTGCTAAAGCTGGCTTTGAGCTTGCAGTCCTCCTGCCTCAGCCTCCCCAGTCACTAGGATTATAGGCATGTGCCACCGTGCCCTGCTAGATTTTCTTTTCTACACATCCCAACAGACACTTCTTATCTTGGTTGTCTTTGATAATAGCCATTATGACAGGTGTGAAGTGGTTTCTCATTGCAATTCAATTTGCATTTGTCTTATGATTAATGATCTTAAATACTTTTTCATTTATCTATTGGTCATTTGTAAGTCTTCACTTAAGAAATGTCAATCCTGGTGCCATGCCCATTTTGTTATTGGTTTTGTTGTTTTCTTTTTGTATACTTGTGGGAGTTTCTTACGTGTTTTGGATATTAACCACTTACCACTTGTATGCCTTGCAAATATTTTCTCCCAAGAAGTAGATTTTCTCTTCACACTATTGTTTACTTATGTGTGGAAGATTTTTAATTTTATTTATCCTTTTTTTATCATTTTTTTGCAGTACTGAGAATTTAACTCTGGGCACTCATTCACTGAACTATATCCCCAGTCCCTTTTATTTTTAGTATCTTGCAAAATTGCTCAGGCTGGCCTCGAACTTGCAGTCCTCCCAAGGAGCTGTGATTACAGACATGCGCTACTACTCCTGGCAGAAGCTTTTAATATTTATGTAATTAAATTTTATGTTTGCTTTTGTTGCCTGAGCTTTTGGTATGAAACCTAAAGGATCATTGCCCAGTCAAACATTATGTGCTTTTTCCCTGTTTTCTTCTAGTAGTTTTACAGTGTTGAATTTTATGTTTAAGTATTTAATCCATTTTGAATTGATTTTGGTGTTTTTTGATGGACCAGGATATTGTTGTATTCATTTATGTAGGGATATTACATTTTCCCCACATCATTTAAAAAAGATTTTTTTTTTTTCCAACATTGGGTATTCTTGGTAACTTTGTTGAAAATCAATCACCTGTTCATGTTCAGACTCATTTCTGGGCTCTCTCTTATGTTCCTAAGCTTGGAATTGGAAAGAAAAAGAAAATAATTTTTCCTACTAGATAAACTTTTAGGCTACTAATTTTTTCGACCAGAAATCTAAATAGAAGACTGTTTCTAAAGAAAAAGTCTTATCTGTAACAGGAATACTTGCCGTCAGCATATTTCACCAAATATTAAATTCTTAAAAGGATACTTCATCTTTAAAATCAAACCATTCTGATTACATCAGTCACATCTTATTACCTTAAGTGACTACCTAAGACCAACATTTGTGACTTGAATTACTATATGCAGACATTAAAAGCTATGTTTTAAAGTATATTAATGTAGTTTTTCTAACAAAATGCACTGAATGTTTTTATCAGTTGGCAGAAAATTATAGAACTGGGCAGCTATATTCTTCAAGCACTTCCAGTGTTCAGGGGTAATTAATTTAAGAAGCAGACCCTTATCACATATTAGAATTTTTCAAACATTCTCATTTTGGGTAAATTAATTTCTGACTGATTCATGAAGTAAATGAGAAAGAATATCAATTTAGCCCTTTGCTGTCTTTATGACTCATGTAACTCAGGGCTTTTTTGAGTAAGTTTCACACAATAAGAATACATTAAGAAAGGTTTTAAAAACATTTATAGCTACCATTTCACTCACATCCAAGTCTCTATCTCCACTTTTAAAATTTCACAATTAAGAATATTTTAATAAAGTCTCTGTGTTAGTATATTATAAAGTCATGAAGCAATTATATACTAAAACCCAACTGCATTCAAAATCTACTCAGAGAAAGTTAGTAAAACCTCAATTAAGATAATGCTGTTTTCTCTAAGCCTCATTTACTTGAGATTACTGGTAAGAAAGATTCTTATTTGGAACTAAATTGTTAATCTAATTGTGCTAAGCTAATAGACTCAGTACCACTATCAGTGATAGACTGTTAAATGTGAATTATGAATTTCATAATCAAATCTTTCCTTTTTAATTAATTTATTTACTCTGATACTGTGGATTGAATCCAGGAGCACTTTAACACTGAGTTACACTGCCAGTTTTTTTTTACTTTGCATTTTGATACAGAATCTTGCTGTTACTGAGGATCTTGCTAAGTTGCTGAAAAGCTCACTAAGTTGGTGAGACTGGCCTTGATAAGGGATCCTCCTGCCTCAGTTTCTTGAGTTGCTGGGATTACAGGCATGTGCCACTACTCCCAGCAGTCCTCCCCTTTTAAACTTACATTCATAGTCTGATTTATATGGGTGTTTAAATAACCATGGAAATGAATAAACATATATCCATTTATTTAAAAAACATCATCAAAAGTTACTAATAATGGCCGGGTGTGTGGGGGGGGGCATGCCTATAATCCCGGTGACTTGAGAAGCTGAAGTAGGAGGACGGTGAGTTTGAGGCCAGCCTCAGCAAAAGTGAGGCACTAAGCAAGTCAGTGAGATCCTGTCTCTAAATAAAATACAAAACAGGGCTGGGGATGTGGCTCAGTGGTCGAGTGTCCCTGAGTTCAATCCCTGGTAACACCCCCCATAAAAAAAAGGAAAAAAAAGTTACTAAAACTGATACCATTTTAGTGAAGAGTTTTAAAAAAATCACTAATAGGATTTGTGAGTGGTGAGTTTACAAAATATTTTTCTCTTTATTAGTATTTTCTATATTAACTGATTGAGTATGTAAATGTAATTTTATATTCTCTAAGCACAATACGTTATTTTAAAAAGAAAGACCTATTTTCTATTATCTAATAATAGACCACTGTAAAGTTTAACCCAGAAGGAAGTAAATTTTGAAAACAACTTTCCTTTAGCTGAATATAGTTTATCAGGTCACACAGCTGGAGGGATTATTGCCAGCTATAAGATGCTGATAGAAATCTGGACCAAGGGAAATTTAACATGAATACCTGTCACAGGCAATTTTAAAAGAAAATGTAATTAAGTTGTTATTAAGGGATGTATGAGTTCAAGGATTTGAAGAAAAGACCCTTCTGAATAATGTCACTGTATCATTCTGTGCATGTGTGTGTATGCGTGTGTGTGTGTGTTTGAGAGAGAAAGAGACAGACAGAGAGAAAGACAGACAGAGACAGAGAGACACATAGAGAGAAAGAGCAATGGAGGGTGTCATTAAAGTGAATCTTTGGGTCACTTTTTTGTCATTCTGAGTCCTAATGGAAGGTAATTGGGTCATGGTATGAGCAACCTCATGATTAATGCTGGCTCATTGGATTGTATCAGACTTGATTAATAGGAATTGATTCATTCCTGTGAGAGTAGACTGTTATAAAAATAGCAAAGTGAACCCCTCCTCGATCTCTTGCATTTTCCTCTCACCATGGGACACCACTCTCTCTCTCTCTTTCTTTCTCATGCACCCCTGAGATGATGCCATTTGTCATGTTGTAATATAACCAGAAGGTCCTTCCCAGGGGCCAAATCACGAGACCTCCTCATCTTGAACTTTATGCCTACAAGACTGTGAGCTAAATAAACTTCTCTACCTTATGTAGTATGGAGTCTCAGGTATACTATTGTAGCAATACAAAATCACTAAGGCTATTGGGAATGAGAAGAGGCCATATTTTAAATGCCTTCACTTAGTCCTCCAAATCACAGATGTGAAACAGCTTGACTATGTAAATATTGCTTAAACATTATTATCATTACTCTGAGGGCCATGAAATTTATAAATACACTGGGAAAAGGCTGGAAAACTTCTTACTGTTTGAAGGTCAATTATGGAGCTCTATGTGGTTAGCTCCCACTCTCCCTCTCTGTATTATATAAAATTCATGAAAAATCATCTGCTAAATTGGAGTGAGATTTACAGGTCATTTGGGAATGCAGAAGAGTAGGCATATTTATACAACACAGGTGCCAGGCTATTAATGCATTGCATACATTATTAAGAAAGCAAAGTCTTAGACCTTTTGCCTAGATCCATTGGGTTCATGTATCCAGCACATCCTTACATAGGTAAAACATCCCCAAATTATATTAGTATCTTAATGTGATACAATTAGATGAAATATATCAGAATTTCCTTTTTCCAGGAAAAACAAAATTCAACAATGCCAGAACAAAATCTGGAAAAATGCTGGATTTTGGAATTAAGCTCATAAAATCATCCAAATACCTATGCTATAATTTTAAGTTTTGAAAAAATTTAAATAAAATAAAAATTTGTTATAAATCAGAAAGATAATGTGCCTGCTGTGAAGACGTGATGTTGAAATTTTTCCATGGTTTCCTCTTACACATTTGCTTAAATGCCTTTGAGTTGTAGTAAAATTTATAAACAGTTTTATTTCCCTGTTGAAGAAAATCTTGACTAGTCCTCCTATCATTCACATGTTTAGGAAAGTCTTGTTTAGTTGTGCCTGAATGACTACTGTTCAAATAAAGTTTCTTTGTGGATCCTAATTTGCTTCTTTTATGTATTTAACATTACAGTTAGTGGAGGAACACATTAGTATTCGAGGGCAAAATGGACATAAAAATTGCAATTATTTCTAATGATCTTTTGTGGAGAGTGATGTTTTCAGCCATGATAAAGTACTCTGAAAGTCCTAGCTCTCAAAGTCTTCAGTGAGATGCCATATTCTAAAGGGAGACATGAACAAAGCAAGAAAGGCAACACTTCCTTAACATGTAGAGCTGTTTCAGAGTTCTCTATAGAAAAATTCCAAATATAGTTTCTCTTCATTAATTTAAATGTGAGTAGCACCTATAAAAATGAACTCATCCCTCTGAAACATGTAGTGTAAGGCATAAATCAATCTAAACTATAGTTTGTATTTTCTTAGTCAATATATTTATAACCAAATTTTAGATCCTTAATTGCTATAAGAACTTTCAAATTCTTAACCTGGATCATTTTCATGCATCTGGTTTTATCAAGTTTAATTATATTTCTATAGTATAGTTTGTTTCCTTAAACTGTTAGAGGAAATGGCACTGGTTTTTAACTGTCATATTAATTGATAATATTTGGACACTTGATGAATATCTAGGGCATTCATACATACTTCTGATTTTCAGATGTTCTACCTTTTCACCTATAATGGCACAGATTGGGCTAGCATCCTCATCCTCCCAATATTATGGCAGCCCTAGTCAAAGGGATTTTAAAACAAGAATTAACCAACATCACAAAGTTTATTTTTAAAGCGTTTTGACAACATATAGTTAATGAGAAATAACATATTGAATTATATTGAATTATATCTTCAATTCATTTCAGAAACAAAATTGTTTGGGATACACATTTAAATACACTTTTCAAGCAGTGCTTTCTTTCTACCATATCAGGAATGTAATAAAAATGTTCAAGAACTATGTACATCTTCTCTACATGAGAATAGATCTTTAAATATTAATATGTCCCTAAAAACAATTCCTGATATTTTCCCCTGTTTTAGTCAGCTTTTTTGCTGCTGAAACTAAAAGACCCAACCAGACCAATTTTAAAGAAGGAATAGTTTATTTGGGGGCTCACGGTTGCAGAGGTCTTAGTCCATTGAAGGTCAACTTCCATTCCTTGGTTCTCAAGGTGAGGCAGAACATCAGGGCAGAAGAGTGTGGCAGAGGGAAGTAGTTCACATGATGATCAGGAAGCAGAGAGAGAGAGAGAGGTCTTTACTTGCCACATACAAATATATACCTCGAAGTCACGCCCCAATTCTCACCTCCTCCAGCCACACCCTACACTTCAATTACCACTCAGTTAATGTCTATCAGGGGATTAATTCACTGATTGGGTTAAGACTGTCACAACCCAATTATTTCTCCTCTGAACCTTCTTGCACTGTCTCACATGTAAGCTTTTGGGGGACACCTCGCATTCAAACAATAACACCCCCCTTTCTTTCATTTAACATTCATCCTGTGAATTGGTTAATAACTTGGGCTGCTGACTGTTTAATCACCAGCTCTGTTACTTCCTGGGAATTCTTCATTCTCAAGCATTAGTTTCCTTTTCTGTACAGATAATAGAACCTACCTTATAATGGTTCTTGGAGAATGAAATCAAAATAACACTTATGAATTACATATAATAGCTTTTATATATATCATAATGGTTTCAATAAATTAGAGGAAATGGTGGTGATGATAATTGGTAATATTATTATCTTTGGGCTATAATAGGCAATGATAAAGATTTTCACTGACCAGCATACTGAATTTTCACTTCTCATTATCAATGATTAAACTTTCTTCTAATGTATAGTGTGCATTTTTATAAGTTTAATTAGTATAACTCTTGTCCTCTCTGCTCACCTATTTTCTCCTCAGGGCACATTAACAAATATGAAGCTTCTAGTATGCAAAAATAGGAAAGCTATACCAAAGCTCATGTGATTCATACTGAAATTATGTGTCCTTCTCTTGTCTCTTGAGCAAGTTGTATCATTTTTTTTTCTAATAGATAAATCCATTATATTTCTCTCTGAAATATTTTCACTCTCAAAGCCATTGTGATAGAGCTGTCATTAACTGAGGAAATCCATGCTTTCTCACATCTCCACTCCAAAAAGAAGTGATCGACAAGACTGATAGGAAAGCAAACGTGAGTACTCAATCACCTAGTCCTCATCATCTTCCTATGGTAACCATCCTCAGTGACTGGTTATCTGGAATGTGTAAATTTATCATTACACCAAGATTCTTCTCTGAGTTCAATATCTTCAAAGCTCATAGTTGTATGTTTCCCCTGGAGAGGAAAAAACACAATTCTCACCCAAATGTTTTGGTAGAGAGTAGTTCACAGTGATAATCCAATACATAGTTTGAAATATTATTTCTATTCATTTTCAACTGGGCCTCTCTTTCTATTTAATTATAGTACAATTTCCAAACATTTTCTTTCACTACCGAATTTAAAAAGCAGATAATTGTTATGTTAGATTTAAGTCTTGGTTATAATTTCATTGAATTTTGACAACTGTGTGTCAGGCAAGTTCGCCTTCTGATAATACAAAAGAAATCCTCAAAATCCTCCGATCCATATTCTGCAGAATTAAAGATTCTAGAATTCAAGGATTATATTTTAAAGCTGCAGTCTACTCCTTTTCTAAGTATGTTAATTAAAAACAATATATATTATGATTAATATTCTTATCATCATTATTTAGAGTTTAAAGACATTGAAAAATACTTCTCAACGTATTTGTCTTTCTGTGCCTACCTTATTTCATTTAGCGTAATGTCTTCCAGATTCATCTATGCTGTAGCAAATGACAGAAGTTCCTTTCCTTTTTAGGCTACAGAATATTTCACTATAAATATATATCTCAAAATATCACACTATACCCAATTAATGTAAAAAATTATGGTTTTTAAGGATTAATATTAATAAATACTTTCCAAGTCTTTGCTTCTTACTAAGGTCTGTTTTAACTAAACATGTTCTTTGACAACATGTGCAAATTAAAAGATATATCCGTTGTCAGTTTGGAGATGTAGAGAATTAGAAAGAACATCACTTCTGCACTTAAAAACTACAAATGAATGATTGTCTTGAACCCAACAAAAACCTGAAGTCAGAGGGCAACTAACAAAAAATCTGGGAAATAATAGAAACTAAAAGAAGAACCATGGCCTAGTCAATTGCTTGCCTGAGATAGACACTGTTGTCAAAGTGTCAAAAATAATTCAGCTTAGAAATTTCTAAATAAATGTCTTAAGTACTAGGTATGGGCTGCACTGTGAGCTGTGGCCACTCTAAAGGCTGCAGATACAGATGGATCTGCATCCTGTTAGGGACTGTCTTACATTAATTTCCAGGTGTTCCTAGGAAAGATTGTGGGGATTCATTTTTTTTTTTTTTTTTGCGGTACTGGAGATCGAACTCAGGGCCTTGTGCTTTAGAGGCAAGCACTCCACCAGCTGAGCTATCTCCCCAGCCCAGGGATTCTTGATAAAGTTTCTGTGGTGGTACTTTTAGTCTTTGCAAGCCATCTGGTATTTATCACAACTATTTAACTCTTTCATTAGATTAAAGAAAAATTCAGCCAAAAACTACAAATAAACAGTGTCCTTCAATAAATGTTTATAGATACATGTATTTGACTTTCATGTTTCACAAAATATTCGTTTTTACCAAGTATTTTTGGTAGCCATTGAACAATGTAAAATTATTCTTTACTCTTGTGCTGTACAAAAACAGGCTATGGGCCAGGTTTTCCCCATAGGTACTGGTTGACTGGTTGACCCTCTGGTATTAAGATTTCATTAACATGTAAAATGTTCAAGTTCAAAAGAGAAATTCATGACGTCTGTGTTAATATAATTGTTTCTGTAGTAAATTACCACACACTGAGTCACTTGAAGTGACACAAATTTATCATTTCACATCTTTGTAGAAGTCTGGGCACAGTATGGGTTGACTAGGTTCTTCTCTGGGTTTCCTTCGGCTAAAATCAAGGTCAATATGACTTCATTTCTTCTGGAGTCTCTCGGGGAAAATTTGTTTCCATGCTTATTTCAAATGGTTGGCATTCTTCACTACCATGTGGTTGTAGGACCAAGGTCCCTATTTTCTGCTGCCTGTCAGCTGGGACCCTGCCAATCTTTTAGAGGTGGCTGCATTCCCAAGTTCACGCTTCAAAGGCACCACCAGCAGATAAAGTAGTGCTCATACTTCAGATCTCTCTGATTCTTCTCCTGAGCCTTACTTACCCATCTGAAGCATTTCTTCTTTCACATTGTTCTGATTTCTGCCACTTCTTTGGACTTGTGTGATTATGTTGCACTGCTTTGAATAGTTGAGGAAGCTTCGCTTTCTATAAAGATGGGTGATTATCAAAATTAATACACTGTATATAGTGGTTTTTTTCCATATGAGGTAACATATCCACAAGCATAACACTGACAGTAAACAGATCAAGGGATAAAGCCATGACGAACTCATGATACTCTGACTTAACCATCTCGTTCTTCAGTCTTGTCAAATTGTTGAGAGATCCAAACTTTTCAGCTCTTCTTTTCTCACAGCACCCTTTCTCTGCCTACAGAGATAAAAAAAACTAAAAACCATACATCAAACAAATTAGACATAAATACAGCAATCACTAGTTAGAGTATAATGTTGATTCCCAGTGTCTGTGAAAGCTTTCACAATGAACACATTTATCTTTGAGTTTGTGTGGAATTTTTTATTCTCCATATTTTACTGCCTCACATACTTATGAATATTCTTTCATATTCCAGTAAATACTTTTGCTTTTTCATGTCAGTTTATCAAGGTGCTATATGGAGGAATACCATACACTATGACACATGACATTGGTCCTGTGATAGCTCACACGTTTTCACATGCACCTGTGAATAGTTTATGAAACAGAAATATGCATGTTGAGATAAAATGAAAAACTTTTGCTTTCTAAAACTGAATTAGCATAATAGACATAAAGTGAGGACAGTTATCAGAAATACATATTAATGAGTGCTACATGTTGAATTTATATTTTGTAAGTCAAAATTAATATCTGGGCAAGTGTGCTTACATTTGAAGATTTTGAGGTGAAACTAAATTTACTGGAAGTGGAAACTGTTATTCCAGATTTTCTCTTCTGACTTTCAAGAACATATAGATGCTTGGTGCCACCATTTGATGTGCTAATTTTTCCTGAATACAGTTTCAATTTCGTATTGACAATCTAAAATGTTCAATGGTAGAGGAACAAAAACATTTTCAATGAATAAACTAACCTCAATTTTCCATTTTTTACTATGTGTGCTATATAAGTAATCCATTGAACTGATCTTAATGCTAACTAAAACTAACAATTGCATAGAAAGTTTACATTTTATTCATTCACTTCAGCAATATTAGACATAGTTGAATTACTGAATACAGATATCATCTTCTTGAGAATATGTTCTATGAATCAATGTTTATTTTACATTAATTTGTGTTGTGATAGGGAAATTGAACCCAGGGATATTCTACAACTGAGATGCATCCCAAGACTCTTTTATTTTTTGAGACAGGTTCTTTTTAATTTGCCCAGACTGACCTCAAACTTGGGATCCTCCAGCTTCAGCCTCTGAAATTGTTGGGTTTACAGATATATGCCTGCACACTTGGCTAGGAATCTGAGTATTATTAAAAATGATATCAGGAATATGAGATTTAGAATTATGCTTTCATAATTAAATATTCTGAGTTATATACATTTAGGAAAAATATATATCCATATTCAGATGCGCACATGTGTATGAAGATTTTCAAGTTATATAGTTTTCAATAAAAATAACAAAGTTGGTGGTTAAAAAACCACAGGTAAATGGTACATGACTTTAGCATTTACTTCTCTCCCATCACCTCCTAACCTCATCTTTTCCCAGTCCTTATAATTTTTGCCTTTCTTGCTTATTTTCATCTTCCATATTTTTCCTAACTTGATATCTCTTTAAGTTCAGTAGTAGATATTGTAATACTGAAAGGGATAATCACATAAGAAAAATTATTTCATAGTCATGAAGTTTTACACAGCATAAATGCAAGAGAAACAGGGAGTACCTTCTGGGGTTAAAGTCCTCCCCGGAGGACTTTGTTTCACACTGTTCTGATTTCTGCCACTTCTTTGGACCTGTGTGAGTATGTTGCACTGCTTTGAATAGTTGAAGAAGATCCCCTTTCTATAAATATGGGTGATTATCACAATTAGGACAAATGTGAGCTAAAAAAGAAGGTCTTTGAACTTTCTGGGAGAGAAGAAAATGCTCCAGATATGGACTGGATGATGTTTACAGGTGTATTCACTTATCAAATAACAAATAACTGTAAAATTGAGCATTTTGTCGTACATAAATTAATTTTCAAAAGTCTCATTTAATAAGAAAAATAAGTATTTTAATTGTTCTAACTGTGGACATTTACATCACCACTCTGGAATTATCCTGAAACTTTTAATTGCCTGTGTACCAACGGCCTGTGTGTCACTTAGTGACCCCAGTTCAGAAGACATTGCAATCAAAATGTTTCCTTTCCCTCACTTGTCAGAGTCCTTAAAGAGATCGTGGCTGGAGTTCAAAGGTTTTTATGGGTTGTTAGCATCCCTCAGGCCAATCTTCTTTCTCTGGTTCCATGTATAGTAAAATCTCCCTGGGGATTGGAACAGCTGTGTGAGAGAAGGTCACTGAGAGTTCTACTATCAGGACAATGACTGCAGATAATTTTCTTTATTTTTGTGATTGCTATCTTCTAGCTGCCCTTAGAAGTTAAAGGCAAACTATTTTGAAAGGGAAAGATGTGGTCCCTCATTACGGGGAGTACTGACATTTCCCACAAGAGTAGGGATTCATAAAAATGGGTTCTTTTCCCCAACAGAGATCTGGATCTCATGCAAGACATGCAAGCAGTACAAATGCCTGTCCTTGGTGGCACAAATCTTGCAATTGCCCTTTGGTCACACACCCTCCTGGACTCAGCTGGTGCTGAGGACCAGCACCTGCAGGAGCGGAAGCAAGTGGTGTGCTGGGCTGCATCACATGCTAGCCCCTGCAGCAGGCCTTCTCCCTTTGCTGCCTCCTCTAGGTCCCGTTGCTCTTTAGTGCCCGTGCCTAACACCTGCAACTTGGAAACCTTCTCCCAGGCTGGACAGACAGAGATCAAGGACAGAGGCTTGTGAAGCCTGGTTGCAGGAATGTTCCTGGGAGTCCCCTGTGGAGCCAGCTCTACCTGGGATTGCTGGGCACATGGCTCCTGAGCTCAAGGGTGTTTTGTTCCTAGCTCTAGAGGCAGCATGGGGACCACGAGGGGATATTCAGTCAAAGCCCTGAGTGCTAGAGTCAGGGGCTGACCTTTTACACCAGCTTGTCCTGAGTAAGCAGATGGTCAGGATTGGAGGTAAGGAAAAATTCATGCTGAGGTAATAGAACGTCACACTCAAGGAAAGGTTAAGTCCAGATTTCCTGGAAAGATGCAAAGAATGAGAGGCAGGTAATCCTCACTTTATTAAACAGCATGTGGGAGAATGGTGCTCTGGGGATAGGTGAAAACACCGTTCTGATAAGAAGTGCATAGTGATCTCCCTAGTGTGCATGGAAAGAAGGACCACCAGAGTAAGCAGCACCCAGAAATGATCCTTGACCATAACAAGACCATAACAAGTTTGCATAAGACCATAACAAGTTTCTTAACAGATGTTGGTGACAATGAGGAGAGTTTGAGTTTGATGAGACATCTACTGTATCCATATTTTAAAGATTCTGATCTTCCTCTAACTTCAGCCTCTGAACTCCACCAGAAACTGAAAGGGGGTCACAGCTGGAGAGCAGGGTACTGGCCTGCAGGTGAGACTCAGCAGGGAAACAAATTACTCCAAAAGATAACAATAATTAACTAGGAGTGGTGGTATTGGAAGAAGGATTGCATTTTTCATGTTTTCTAAATTTTCCACAAGAATGAAGAACTCAGCTATAATTGGAAAAATTATTCAGGCAAATGATATAGCAAATTGCTTCTAGAAAATGATGTTTTGCATAAGTAATCCTCAAAATCACAGCCACCTTCACCTACTGAAATGCTCAACACAAGAATCATTATAGCTCATTTTTTTGTGATTCTGCATTAAATTAATATTCATAAAACAATTCCTCACACATTACTTCATTTGTTCTTCACAGCAGTCACATTAGTGAACTAAAAATTAATATTGTTAATTGTCATAGAGATGAGAAAACCAAACTCATATATTGAAGTTGTTGAGGATATGGGGGCAAAGGTACATTCATACATTGATGGTGGGAATGAAAACTGATAAACTGGCGCAACCATTATAGAAAGCAGAATGCAGATTCCTCAGAAAACTTGAAATGGAACATGTTTTGATCCAGCTATCCCACTCACTCCTCTCTTTATACCCAAATGACTTAAAAATCAGCATACTACAGTGAGGCAGCCACATCAATGCTTAGAGCAGCTTAACTCATGATAGCTAAACTATGGAACCAACCTACGTGTCCTTCAACAGATGAATGGATAAAGGAAAATGTGCTATATATCTTGTGTGTGTGTGTGTACATATATATATATATATATGTATATGCCATCATATATATACATATATATATATATATATATATATATGTATATATATGATGGCATATTACTCAGCTTTAAAGAAGAATAAAATTTCTGGCATTTGCTGGTAAATGGATGGAGCTGGAGAATAATTTTCTGGCATTTGCTGGTAAATGGATGGAGCTGGAGAATATTATGCTAAGTGAAATAAGCCAAATCCAGAAAACCAAAGGTCTAATTTTTTCGCTGATAAGTGGATGCTAATTCAGAGTAAGGGCGGTGGAGATGGGAGGGTGGGGGAGGATGTGTACTAAGGAAGAATAGAGTTACTTTAGATTAGGTAGAAGGGAGTGAAGGGAAGGGAAGGGGTTTGGGGGTAGGAAGGACAGTAGGGTGACACAGACATCACCTCATGTATATGTATGACTACGTGACTGATATGATTCTACAACATGTTCAATCAGAAAAAGGAGAAATAGTACCCCATTTATGTGTGATTTATCAAAATGCATAAGTGCATCCTACTGTCATGTATAACTAATTAGAACAAATAAAAAAAAATTAAAAGAAGAGAAAACACAAATTTCAGGCTGTCCTAAATATTTTTGATGTAAATCGTCACCTAAACCAGGGCTTGGCACAGAATTGCTGTTTAATATAATTTGAATTGAATGGAAGAACCCAAAGGTCAAAGATAGGTTAGTCCCTGAAAATTCCTGTCTAAAGAGATCAGTATATAATTCTCATTTAGAATCAAGACATTTATAAAGCACTTTTCAGAGCAGTGATCCTTTTTACTAGTTTTAAAAAATGTTCCTTGTGGAAAAGTACTCATTTTGCGACCAATAGTTTTTAAAGATACAAGTTTGAAGAGTCACTCTTTGAAGTGCCTGTTTTTGATGAAATTGAAATTTGAAACATTAGATAGGACAGAAAGTATTGCTTTAACACTGTGTGCCACTTTAGTGTGTTCATGGAAAACGTGCAAACTGGGATACGAGAATATTACTCAATCGTCAGACTGAGAGCCAATATAACTAATTAGGTGAGTAAAAGTCAACATGATTGGGAAGTGCCAGTCAACTGGGGTGTTTAATGACACCTTGCATTCTAAAGCAGAACTTTCATGCTTACAGGGAGTGGGAGTGCATTCCCATTTGCTCTTAGGGCTTTCTAACAACACTGCTCAGAATGGAAGATAATGGTTTAATCTGCATCTACAACAAATATGTGTGGCTACTTGGTTAGAAGAAAATATTAACAAATTGCACTAATATTTGTAGATGCTATAATATAATTCTTAAAAGTTCCCAAAGGCCCATGTGTTGGAGGCTCAATTCCCAGAGTGGTGGTGTTGGGAGGTGGTGGAGTCTTTTCTGGGTGGACTCTAATGGAAGTCTTCAGGTCACTGAGAGTATACCCTTAAAGTAGACAGTGCAATGTAGATTCCTTCCTTTTCTTCTCTCTCTCTTTTTTTTTTTTTTTTTTGGTGGAGTGGTATCAGGGATTGAACTTGGGCACTCAACCATGGAACCACATCCCCAGCCCTATTTTGTACTTTATTTAAAGATATAGTCTCACCAAGTTGCTTAGTGCCTTGTTTTGGCTGAGTCTGGCCTTGAACTTGAAATCCTCCTGCCTCAGCCTCCTGAGTTGCTGGGATTATGGTCAGGCACCACCAGGCCCATACTTTTCTTCTCTCTTTTACTTTCAGGCCAGAAGTGAACAGTTTTGTTCTGTTGTGTTCTACTGCCATGACTTACTTCCTCACCACAGAACAGAAAGTAGCATGGCAATTGATGGAACTGAACTATCCAAACAATCAGCAAAATAAATCTTCTATTTTTATAAATTGATTTTCTCAGGCATTTGTTATGACAATGAAGATCTATCTCACAGCAGGACACGATTTATTTGCATAGAATGGTTGTATTATTTCATATCCCCATTGAGGAGTCAAGCATGCCAATCATTTTTACCATTATTTTCTTTAAAAGTTGAGAAGAGAATCAAGGAGGCAAGCAACTTGCTGAAGGTCACTCAGTACGTAACAAAGTGAAAATGATATTCAGATTCAGTCTGCATTCAACCTTCGAAACTTAGACTTTATGGAATAACAGTGTATAAGGAAAGATCTTTTCCTGTAAAGGAAATTTTTTTATTTATTGTTTTGGTGCAAGGGATTGAATTCCATGCCTCATCCTTGCTACGTAAGTGTTCCACCACTAAGCTGCTTCTCCAAATCTTTTTAAATTTAATTTATTTTAAGACAGAGTCTTGTTATGTTGTCCCGACTGGCATCACAATTGCGAATCTGCCTTAACCTCTTGAATAGCTGGAATTATAGGGGTGTGCCACAGGCCCACTTTTTTCTTTGTAAGGAAAAAATATTTCCCATTTCAAGTAGTATGACTTCTATTAGACATAACTGCATTGACTAACAATCAACCTACCATGGTTTTTTAACTAAGGAAAATAATAATCAGAATGACCTTACTTAGACTCTATTTAAAAACATTGTTGAGTTGGAGTATCGAGTTCACATAAATAACCACGTGAATGTTAGACCAGTTGTATATTTTCTGCAAACTAAAAATAATGTCTAATTTCCTAGGGCATGAGTGTCTCAGAGAATCCAGTATTGGAAGGTAAACCTGTGAGTTTTGGGAAACAACTATAGATTTAGAGGATCAAAGTGTTATACCCGAATTATAGGACAGATTAACCTCTCAAGAGAAGTTTACTCCTCTTGTGAAATTACAGGACTGTAAGTCTTCATTGCCCATAACATTCTTTTTTCAGGATCACACACTAAATAAACAAACAAGTAAAAATTGACTTTGTGATTTTTGAATTTAGTATGTAAATTGTAGTGTTCAAGCAGTGCAGAGAGCAACCTCTTTTAGCCTATAGCCTTAGCTTTGTGCTGAGTCCCTTCTGTAGGTTGAGGGATAAATGTTTGCTGCACTTATACTCCAGACTGGATGAAGAGTATAGGAAAAATCCATGCAGTTTCGTTCAGAGTTCCTCATCCATCAAATCTTGGACTGGGAGCAATGGAGGCTAATTAGAAAAAGGAGATATTTCTGCTGTGAACTTTAAATTCAGTCAAAGCTGAGTCCATGTTTCAACTGAGTTTGAACTTAGTAACCATTATTCTGAGCTTATTATTTTAAGTATATGTAGTTTCTACACAATAGTGTTTCAATGATGAATAATTGCATATTAAGCCTATACCCTGAACAACTCACTGTGTTAATCACTGAGAGTTGATTCAAGGGAAATCAATGGCATCTTAGCTTTTAGAGGTACCACAGGAAGGCAGAACTGGGTAACGAGTTATACTAGAGTGAAATTCCTGTGATTTTGTTTCTCCCTCAGTATAATGGTCTCATCTGCTTTCCACATTTCCTTTGTCTCTTCATCTGTTAAGTTCTGATGTCCCTGAGGTTTGATCCTTAGCTCACTACTTTTAAAAAAAAAACAAACATTTTTAGCTGTAGATGGACACAATACATTTATTTTGTTTATCTTGTTTTACATGATGCTGGGGAATGAACCCTGTGCCTCACACATGATAGGCAAGTGCTCTACCACTGAGCTACAACCCAGCACCAGCTCACTACTTTTTAATGTGCTATTACTTTCTCTTCCCAAGTGGGCTCATGGTTTATATGATTTTGAATACCACCAATCAAACTCAAACACAATGACTTCAGTTTCTTCTCCCTTGTTTTAATCTACATGTATAAGACTTCATAAATAATTCAATTTATAGACCTGAGAGTTTTCCATCACTCCTATTTACTCCCTCTTTTCTTTCATCTAGTCAATAAACAAATACTACATATTTTTTTCTCTTTAGCAACGAGACACTTTTATGTCTATTACTAGGGCTTTGTGAAATATTTATTTGTTGACTTAAGTGCTCATATTCAAGCTGTGAATTTGTGGGTCTGAACCTCTAAAGCATAACAGACTTCAGAAATAAAACTGTGGGTTAGATCATAGTTTGGAAAGTACACCCAAGAGAAAGAATCTGACAGCACTGATATTTGTGTACCAAACCACCAAAGACTGGTTGGAATTTGTGGCCTGGACACAACCAAATCAACTGCATGATATTCTGGAACAACCCGGTCCCAGTACATGAGACTTGTCCTTCCCCAAAGCACCATGAGACCAAAGAAAGAGAAGAAGAAAGATCCAGACTGCAGAGTGCAATCAGTTGGGGAAGTTTACTGACAAACTATGTTCCTGGGCAAGAACAAGTAGATCCCAGCAATTTGGGAAGAAGGAGGAGCAAATATACTGGTTTGGTCAAAAGTGACTTCATCTAAGCTGGAATATATCTGGTTTATTGTAAACTCCTCTCAGAGGCAGGCAAATTACAACCCTGCATACCCTTTAATGGTTTTGTGTGTTTATAGTATGTTGGGAAACAATGTAGGTGAAACTATCAGGGTTACTTGGGGCAACCATAACAGTTACAATTCAGGATGTCTATAGTCATGTTGACTTAAATCTATATGCATGATAAAACAAATATATTAACATCTTTTAAAGATTTTAACAAAACCTACAATCTTGTAGATGATATAATGTCATAGAAGACAAATTTTGAAAGCTATAGAATACTTAAATGACAAAGCTAAAAATCATGTTTGTTCTAAAATCCTATATAGATAATTCAAAAACCTTAGTATCAGTACAAGCAAATTCATTCAATACTACTTTGAATGCATGTATCAACAAATGTCAAATAAATTATACAGACTAAATTTTTCAAGCACAATGTAAGTAAATTGTAATGTATTAAATATAGTAATTTGGAATACATTTAATATATATATTAATATATCAAATGGAATATATCAAATATTTATCAATATTAAATATATAACTAAACTATTCCATATAATTGCAAACTATAAGTATACTTCTCAATATATTTAGAGTAATAAAATCACAATAACTACAAAATGATTTGGGTTTATGATAACTGAAAATACTACAATTTACCTTAAAAAACTCTAAATTAAGAAAAATATGCTATTTTTCAATGAAATTGAATAAGCAATCTGATAAAATTCAGCATGAAATATACATTTCTAGGTTGAATAGAATTATTTATAGTAGGTCATGTATATAATGAGAAAACTAGAAAAACCAGGTAATACAAAAACAGATTGCTTAGTGCTCATGTAGGGACCACTACAAGGGTTAAGACAGCAGAGTGGAGAAAAGTCTGGAGGTGTTAAACTTTTTCTGTGGTCAATTTTCTCTAGGGGCCTTTGTTGAATCTGTGCTGGAAAAACAGGCTAAGAATCCAGACTTCATGTCACCAGAGGAATACTGATAAGGTGCAAAAGAAATGACAGAGCTTTTGGCCATTTTTCAAGCCAAGAGTGGCAAAATTGGAGGTTTGCCTGGCCTCCAGTACGTAGCCACGTATGCCTTCAAGATATTTTCTGATTCTTCAGTCTGTTCTGGGTGGAAGACTGCAATGCTAATTAGAAACCCTCTGAGAAGCTGAGACCCTCTGGGTGAGGAGACAAATATTGGAATTCTAGATTTCAGGGAGGAGCCCTAATGATTATTCCAATTGCTTTACAGGATGCCCTAGAAAACTGTATTCTAAGAACACAGGCAAACCAGAGGTAGACAAAATTTCATGTAGAAAGTCACTTTGCTGGACTCAATTCCTGAATGGATATGGTGAACTCCACTCAACATAAATTCACTTGAAAATTTTCCAGAAATCCAAAGCAAAGGGAATATCCAGACAGACTTAAGCTATAAGCAGGAATGCCTCTTTCTGAACAAATAGTTCATTACAATTCATAAGAAAACATCCTCATTATTTAATGATGAGAATAAAAATTATTTAAAAAGTACATAATTAGAATAAACAACACAGGAAAACATTACTGAATTGACTATATAAAACTTAAAATTTGTTTTTGCTTTCAGGAATCATAGAATGAACCAGGCGTGAGGTGGCCCATGCCTGTAATCCCAGGGGCTTGGGAGGTGGAGGCAGAAGGATCATGAGTTCAAAGTCAGCCTCAGCAACAGTGAGGTGCTAAGCCACTCAGTGAGACTCTGTCTCTAAATAAAATACAAAATAGGACTGGGAATGTGGCTCAGTGGTTAAGTGAGTTCAATTCCCAATACCAGAAAAAAAAAAAAAAATCGTAGAAGGAGGAAATAATTGTTCAGTGGATTAGACAAAGGGGAATGAAGGAAAGGAAAGGGGACTAGGAGTAAGAAAGACAATAGAATGAATCGGACATAACTTTCCCATGTACGTATATGAACATACTACAGGGAATCTCAACATTGTGTGCATTCACAAGACTGCGATCTTAATTAGGATAAGATAAACTCCATGTTTGTATAAATATGTCAAAATATATGTCTACTGTCATGTATAACTAAAAATAAATAAAAACTTAAAATAAAAAGAATCATGGAATGAGGAAGACAGATACTGGAGTCTGGAACCAGTGAATTATAACTTAAATCTTTAGCCAAAAATACACCTGCCCTCATAGAAGGAAGCTTAGATTGCAATGATCTCCATTTTAAATTAGGTAACAATGAATCAAGATTTCTTATAACTCTGCAAATTCTCCTTCTCTGGAAACAAAAAGATAGTTTATATTCTTTTGGCCTCAAATTATCACTATAATTTTATCATATAGAATGTCAAGTACTAAATGAAGAAAACAAAAAAATAAGGAAGAGTAGAACCATAACATTAGAATATTTAAATGACGCAGTTATCCTATAATTTTCCAAAACTAAGTCTGAAGTTTCACAATAAAAATTAAGAAAGGACAAGCTTGCTAATTATGTGAGATGACTCTAAACTTTAAAATGAACAAACATGAGAAGCATGATTACCTTGAGACTATCATGTGGTAAGAATGCCACATGGAGGGACTTCTATCAAATGGAATCTTCAAATGACTAAGTCATCACAGTCTTCAACTGTCCAAGGCCCAAGAGCATAAACTGTCCACTGTGCCTTGTTTGCGTGTACACAGCAGCTGCTTTTTATTCCATGTGTATATATGTTAACACATACAGGTTTATTTTAATGACTCTGCTGATAAAGAATAACTGGACAAATCTGTCATGAAATTTGTGTTTACTCTCCTGCTACATTTTTTTTCCTACTTTTGGATTTTATAAAAATACTGCAATGGTCATTTTTATGCATGTCTCTATGTGCATAGACAACTTTTTATTAGAGTTGTAGATATACATAGTAGTTGGCTTCATTTTGACAAAATTATATATGCATGGAGTTTGATTTATTCCATTTTAGTCAAAACATAACTTTTATAGTACGGAAAACAGTTAAATTGCTGGCTGTACTATTTTTTAATAGTGTTTTAGTTACTATTGCTACGTAACAAATTTTTTCCCAAAACAAAGACTGAAACAGTCAATGGACAACTTTTGTGGGGTGAGAATTCAAACAAAGCTCAGTGGAACTGAGTAGAGCCACAGTTTCCACAGCTGGATGACATTGGTGAAGTCACATTTTTCTTTGATTCCCACTATTTAATCTAGGAAAATAACTTTTATTTTTATTCTGGACAGTTATGATGATGCTCGTTAGTTCAGAAATATTTATATTCTACAATATAAGCTTAGGCGAAGACCTGAGGACTCTCATGACCAGTATTCATGTCCACTTTCTATTTATTCAACTTAAATTTATAAATGTGCATTCTTCAAATATGAAAAGGAGAACTCTGGAAAGAAAGTCAATGAACACATCAATAGCAACAAAAGTCATAGGAAACTAATTGCAGAGTAGCATAACATTGGGCTTCTAGGCTTACAGGTCTGAAAAGCCTAAAATTTCCTTATTCATTGTCTCATTAATTAAATTGAGTTAAAGACCATTTGTAGTACATCCCTTAGTGCTCTTAGTGGTTGCTCACAGTTGTGACCTTTGCAGAGGGATTTCTCCTTCCACTGGAACTGGAGAGCATAAAAGTACCTTATTACTAAAATAAGACAAGTATTTGCAAAGTAGGAACTGCAGGGGATAAAGGCAGAAGACATGTTTTCTATAGGGTTTTCTTGTTTTTGTATGTTAGCATGTTTTTATTTGCAATTTTCTAATACTGAAGGCAACTACCTTGTTTGGGTATTAAGTATCTGTTCATTAAATTCACCCTGCAGATTAGTATCACAAAATAATTTTAGCCAATATATACATATACATATACATATATATATATATATTTATACACACACACACACACACACACACATACACACACACACACACACGTCTCGCCACAAAGGTAGTGTATGACTACCTAAATTTTAAAATTTAGTTTTTAAAGTCACATCAACTAGATATATTTAGCTGACAGTGATTTTTCTTAGTTTAAATTTCTCAATGGAAAAACACTTGTTGGTGTTCTCAGGCATCATTACATTGTAAATCCACTATCTAAATATGGATCATTATATTATAAACTCAAAATCTAAATATGAATCAGGTCTAGCAAAATTCTAAAGGAATGGCAATTTGATTTTTGTTTCAAGATAGATTTACACACTTCAGAAAACATTTTGTCTTTAAAAAGGGACATCATGTTAATATAAATTTGCATGTGTTAAATTTCCACAATGTGGTGTTGTGTTCTGAAATAGGTTTTGGAAAGTGCAGATATTTATATTCAGAGCCCAATTATATCTGACCAAATCTTTTTGTTTTAACTGATTTTGCTCTACAAAGGTAATATCTGTCATGGTGATACTGCTGGTTATCGGTTACCTTGACGAGTCCTGCTTCTTCAAATGTTGAAGTATAACACCAGAGAAGTACGCCAATCCAAGTGTAGAGTAGAAAGTAAGAAGATTTTTTAAAGGATAGTAAACAGACTTCTGGGTGGAAGAAGGAGACCCAAAGGTGGAATACATGGGACAGGAAAGTCCTGTCCCTTTTATATATCTATAGTTTCTTTCGTTCTGCATTTTTCTCCCTTTGTTCATTTCCTCCCATCCTGTGTGGTGACTGGGAGATGTCAGTGGACTGGCCAAAAAGTAGGAAGCAGATGGGCAGGGGGAAGGGCCAAATGGAATGCTAGGCAGGAAGGGAGCAGCAGACCAGGGGCATTGATTAGTAGCTCTCTGTCTGCTCAAACTTGCTTCATTAACAACCTTTTTGGTATCCTAGGGCTCCAGAGACAGGAACAGTCCAATCTCTGGTGGGGGAGGTCTCCAACTTCCCAGTATCAGATGGGCTTCCATTTCTCCATTCCACCAGATTACCTATTCTACACTAAATGCCCGTCTTTAATTCTGGTTTCAATGGAACTGTCAAAAAATGAAGAATTGTCTGATTTGATATATAATTGCAATTAATGCTTACATTTGAGGATCAACCCAATAATGACAATAAAGCTGTGGAGGATCAAAAAGAAATCTTAGCTATGAGCCAAAGGAGGGCATATTCTTACACTAAATGATACCTACATAAACTAGTCTCATTTCATCTCTAAAATGGAGTAAAGAATCATGATAATAGACATACTCTGTATCTTTCTGGCATTATATTGTTTATAAGAAATCCAGGAGTACAAAGTTTGTGATTTATTTTTACAGTAAGAATGATTTCTTTTTTAATTTGGAAGGCTTGTCAGAAGGGATAATTTTTTTTTGCATTTCTGTATTTGCATAAACTGTTTTATGATCTTCTTGGTCATAATGCTGTTTTACCTAATGTGAAATTGTTCTGCTAGTGTGAAGGAAAATGCTATTTCTATGTGGGGAAGTTAGCATTTAGGTGAAGTATACCATCAATCATCACTACATTCCATAATCTGTGGAAGAGACTGTATTTCATATTTAGTAATAGACTTAAGGAGACAAATCTAAAGATGAGATGGATTTCGAGGTTGAGAATTTGGTATATAGATGATGCTTTTTCCATTCTCAGGATGCCTAAGGAATGAGGTAGCATCAGTGAGCAAGTGGGTTGGGGTAAGATTATAAATATTTACCCTGTTAACAAGATTATTCTTACTTGTGATGTATTTCATTGTTTAGTATCTCATGAGATATTTTGAATATATTCAGGCTACTCCCCTTGTGCCTCTTAACTCTTATAAATCAGTGATTATGAAAAAAAATTAAAGGAAGAGAACACTAAGAACAATATAATAATATAATTAAGAGTTGGAAGTAAATATCATGCCAAATCTCCACATTTCCCTAATATGTAAATTTTTTAAATGCATATGTAATCATTTCTAAAATGTAGGCATAATGGATTTTTCTGGTCAGTAAATTCCAGACATTTATTTTTTAATAGATGAGATTTTTATTGGAGAAAATACATAAGTAGAGCCCCATGTCAACCACAGATGAAAGTAGTTGTTCTTTTTGAGTCATGAATGAGAACAATGAGGCTTTGTATGCAACATAAAAGAAGCTAAATAGTAATTTAAAAAAAGCTAACATAAACAAAATACACTTGCCAACAATTTCACAAATTCCTGTACACATTCAAGGGTCATAAAAGCCCTGCTTTATAGTCAAAATAATATGAGGAAAATTCCAAACGTATTCTATGAAACTTGTATAATCTTGATATTAGCCCCCCCAAAAAGTACAAGAAAGGAAAATTCAAAATAATAATCATTTTGAGGATAGATTTTAGAATCTCAAATAAAATGATATCTAAAGTTTATCTCATTACATACACAACTATGCACATGTACACAGGCAAATATACACACAAAGTATAATTTATTTAAAAATGAAAATTGTTGCTAACTAAATTGTTGTTGAGAATAAGAGCAACAAGTATTCCACTTTGTAGATGTATGAATTATTATAATAACTGTAGGAGAATTCATCAATGTACATTACCATTTCAAATTAATAGGCACAGACTTTTTGCCCATGCTTATCTTATAAATGTCAATTCATATCTTATGGATGTGTGTAAATTTATATACATAAATGTATATATGTATATATATGTATATATAAAATTTGCTGAGTTGTTATTGTGTTAATAAAATAATTATAAACCACCTAAATACCACCTGGCAAGAGTTGTTACGGAAATTACAAGAAGTATGCCTAACAGAATTCTATGTAAGAGACACACAAATGAACAGCTCCAGATGTATTCACAGAAATATCTTCAAAATGCAGCGCTAAGTAAAAACATGCAAGATGGACTATAGAAGTTATAGTAGGCTATTATTTCTGAAAAAAATAGCAAAACCACAATTGTTTAAAAAATAAATGTAGAGACTATGAAATCGCATGTAATTGTTAAGTGACTGGCTCCAAGCAAGGGAAATGGTTTCCTAGGAAGCTGTTCAGGGACTAGCAATATAAGGAGGCTAAAATAACAACCCAGATTAGATTAGGACCAAATTCAACCATGCTTATCTGTTCATGAAATGTTTATAGCTAATTTTGCCCTAAGGCAGCAAAATGAGTAGTTGGCGACCAAGAACAACAAATAGTCCATACTGCTGAAACTATTTATCATTTGATCCTTTGCAGAAAAAAATGTTTCCTATCCCAGTATTAAACCATCGTAATTCAAGGATAAAACAAATCTGTAATGCTGTCCCTTCTAAGAGTACTTCACAAACTATACTAGTTGTAAAAGGAAGTCCTGAGCTGGAGCACAGGAGTGAGAACCTTATTTACCTCATTCTTTGGTCATTGGATGAGTACCATGCTGCGGGAAGGCATGGCTTTGGGTAAAGCATAACTTTTCAACTGTGGCAACCTCTGTAAGAGGGAGACAGTTGAAGGCTTTCTGCAGGAAGAACTCCAAGTGACTGGGGCAGTGAGTCACTTATTCCTGTAATGATATCTGATGGGCTCATCTCAGAATCCACTGCACCATGCTGCACCATATTGGTCAAGGAAAAATTAAGGGGGAAAAGTTCCTGAGTTCTTCGTGAAAGTCCCAAGACTGAGGAGACAATTTAATGTATTTGAAAAATCCCAGCCATTCAGATGACGTGATCGTAATTGTGAAGGACGATAGATGATGTTGGTGACCCAGATATAGAATAAAGTATGTATGTCCCATTAAGAAATTTGAGTTTTACCATATGAATAATGAGAATTTTGATGAAGATGGTATTAGAGTAATACAATTTTCATTTTAAAGGAAGTTTTTTATTTGTTTATGAAGCTTTAATGTTTTTTAGTCTTTTCATTTTAGATGAGGGCAATAAAAGTGTTATGTCTTAATCTTGCTTCTGTATCATGCTGTTTTTAACACAAATCAATAGAGTTGTGCTAATGAATAAATAAATTGAACTATTCGCATGGTTCAAAAAACAAACCATCTTAAATCAAATTCAATAATTTATCTAATTCTACAAAACTCTGGTGAAATTAGTTGGACATTTAGTATCTTGGTTCATATACAAAAAACTAAGTCACAGAACTGTGGTTAATATTGGCCAAATGTTATACAGCCAGAGAATAAAGAGAATGAATCAAAGAGATTCAATAATCACAAGTTTTCCATGAAGGACCTCATTTTTTAAAAGGAGAAAGCATTTCAATTTTGAAACATTCTTATAAGAACTCAAGATTAATATTGTTATATAGGAGTTTTTTTTTGTTTTTTTTGTTTTTTTTTTTTTATTCATTGAAGGAAAACATACTCCTATTTAAATACACAAGCTTCTGCATTTCAGTGACAACAGGTCTAGGACTGGTAGGATCAAAGGAAGCACTCTGCTTCAATGAACAACCTATAATTTCACTTGCCTGTTCACACCTGAAGAAGATGCCCTGTCACATCCAAGGTGAAAGCTTCATCTCCAGCATGGAAACTTTCCAAGTACAATTAGTGCTCATTAATGAATAAATATGATTGGCTTTAATAATTTGTTATAGTTTAATGAGCTGAGGTTGAGGCTAGACTCACTGGATCTTTCTCCTTTACTTTTTCTTTATGCTTAATTTTTTTTTCTATTTAAATGCAGTCAAATGTACCTCAAATAATCCTCTTTAAGGAATAGAGTGTACTGAGGTTCTTATGTAGGAGAACACCCAGGCCTTCTCAAATTGATTCCCTCCGTAAATAATCTTCAGTACAAAAGTGGATCAATCACACAACTCTTTGAACTGTCTGCCTTTGTGTTGGGAAAGAAACATATGAAACTGTTTAGTTAGAATTGATCTTTTAATTCTATGCCTCCATTGTAGTGCTGTTTTGCATTGTGTTTTCATTTAAAAGTGTATCTTCCAAATCAGAGTGTGAGATACTTGATAAGCTTTTGCTCAAACTTTTCAAAGTTCCCAAAGATTAATATGGCCTTTATTTAGTATAGGATTCCATAATAGAATAGTAGAAAAGCAAAGTAAAGTTAAAATCTTCTTGCAAATGTCTGTGTGTGTGTGTGTGTGTGTGTGCATGCACGCGTGGTGGGTGACTGAACTGATTTTTAATATTCAAAAGAAAGGTGGTTTGGAGTATAGATTTCCCAGGGTCATTTTGTCTTATTTCTGACTGCATAACAAAAGCCTTCTCTAGTACCTGCATTCATTTAATAAGTTAAAATAGATATTGTCATTTTCTTGAGAGATTGATATGCTTATGTCATTTAATTCTCATAAAATGATACTAATTCATAATATCTTTAGTTTGAAATGGAAGGACAAAAATATCAGTAACTTGGTTAAGTATATTGCTCAAATTCATGTAGCAAATAAAGTTACTACTGGAATTCAAATCAATTCTTTATGATTCAGACATATAGACTATATGCCTAAAAAAGACATCTACACAATGTTTTTATATTCTATTTCTATCATTATAAATTTTTTTTCTTTCTGATAAGGCAAGTATTAGCTGTCTAGTTTATGTGACAATATTCATTTTCCATTTCACTATGGTAAGTGTAATGAGTTGCCATTTTCAAACCATTCAAAGTGTGTTTTCTTGTTACAGGAAGCTTCCATATCAATCTCAGATACCTTAGATAAAAGGAAAAACCTGCCTCAATAAATTTGTGCTGCAATTACAAAGCACCATAACTGGGTGGATTATAAACAAAAGAACTTTATGGCCACAAGTTTTGGAGCCTGGATATCCCAGATCAGACAGCAGATCAAGTTCTAGTGAGTCCTTTCTTCCAGGGTGCAGACTTACAAATTTTCCTTGTATGGTGGAAAGAAAGACCTCTCTGGAGTCCCTTTATAAGGACACTAATCCCATTCCTGAGAGTTTCAAACTCAAAACCCAGTTTTCTCCAAAGGACCCTTCTTCTAATATTATCACATTGACCTTAGGATTTAAACATAGAATTTGGGAGAACACAAATATTTGATCTACCACAAAATACTTCTCTGTACTGAAATTATGTAACCAGTCTAACTTTCTCTAGAATTTCTTGTTTCTGCTAAGTTTATTCTCAGAGTCATTAGTAGTCAATTATTGTGAAATTGAAGGTAGAAGTCTATGAAAAATAGTAGTGTAAACACACTAATTTATATTCAACATGGGGTAAGTGTTTTTGTTCTAATAAAAATAATCAGTTTAAATTGTTTTCTGTATAAACATCCCAATAAAGTTATTCATTGCATTAATTGTTTTATTGTTTGAAAGACTGACTCAGAAAAAGAGCTAATTTTTAAAGAAGACAAATAAAGGAAAAAATCATTAATAAATGCTAATATGAAAGGATTACTTCCTTTCCAAAATTTCAATCACAGTGGTGATTGGTCTATCTTCTGAGAAAATTTTCAATCCTGGCACTTTTTGTTATTATTTTTTTACTCTCCAATCAACATCTGGACATTGGAAAATTCAGTAAAAGTAAGTAGTACAGATAATAGAATTACAAAAGTACACTTGCAAAGCATAAGTGTGCTATAATGTGCAATTTTTCCCAAAGTATTTTTCTAATACACTCATCTATTTTGTTGGTATGTCTCTCCAGTATGACCCCTTATAAATGAACATTGTAAGACTTGCCAAAAAATACTATTTACTAAAATTTTGGTCCACACTAGCACTTAAGCAGAAAAATTCTTTTTCTATCTAATTTAGATAATATGTTGAATTTTGTTGCATTAGTTTTCAAATGTTCAGATTTTTAAAATTTTATCATTATAATGTGATTATCTGTAAGAGCTGTGTCCATTTTAATGAAATCTATGGATATGATACACTATAATATTTGCACAAAATGATGCTTCCAATGCATTTTAAAAATCACCCTTTTAAAAGTAACCATTTGTCCTTCAATGGAGCTCTTTTCTCTTCCAATACTCACAAAAGTGCTGCAGAGAAGGCAATACCTCACTTTAGAGATGAGAAAGAAAGTTAAATTGTGAAGTGTTTGCATTATACTGCTACAAAGTGACAGAACTGGAACTGCCTTCCATTCCATTCTTCTGTTTATTCATCATATAAAAATGTTGGTCAGCACTTTCTTTATGCATTTATGGTGTGCTAAGCAGTTAGTTGCCTCCTCCTCTTCACTTCTTCATTTTATAGCGAACATAATCATCAAAGGGGCTGTTTCTTCCTATGTATCAAGTTATTAGACCTGATAGGGCAATCAGGATAAGGACAATCAATTATGTTGTTTCAAAAGCTGAAGGCAGCCACCAGGGAACCAAAAGATGAGCGAGATTTAATGTGATTCAGCACTAATGAAAGAACAGCAAGGAAAAGCAAACTGGATCCACGTTGATATAATTGACATGAGATGCTATCTTCCTTGACTATATATTGAAGAGAAGAGATGGTTCTTAAGAAAATATCCCTGGGCTGTAAAATTTGCAAGAGGTTTTGAAATATTTTACATCTCAAATAAGTGTTTATAGTGTCAGGTTTTCTAAAGAAATGCTCCAAGACAAGGGAAATCATAGGCCTAGAGTCAGGTTGAGGAATCCTGTCTTTAGGTGAGTCAAACTAAGGGATCATTAAGGCTGTCCTGGTGACAATGTAGTTACTTTCACTAAACTTGTGGAATATGTTTTTCTATGCCTGGATTCTGGGTCCATTCATGCATTTTCTATTCCAACCTCAGGCTTCAAACTTTCCTATGTTTTTCTAATTGTGCTCTTACTCCTCTACCCAAGAACAAGTCTGTGTGAGTTCATGCCACTAGGTGACCTGTCACATATCAGAAACAGGGAAGAGTCACTCTCAAGTGTGAGTGAGCCCATTGACCAGGCAACCCTCAGACAACTTACCAAGTCTTGCATCATAATGTTTAACAAGTATGGTTTTAAGCCCCAGTTCTAGAATGCTTTGCTACATAGTAAAACCATTAAATACCAGTAAGCTAGAGGTGAGAAGAACACTGGAAGGGAGTATCCTGCTTGTCACAGGCATGGAGTAAAATAAAGTAGCATATATGGGAGCGTAGCATGGAGCAGGGCACAGGGCCGATAGCTTTGGAAACTAAGACTGGGGGTGTGAGTGACGTCAGATAGACAATAGGAAAAAGTCAACCACTGGCATTTTCTGTGTACTTACTTTGGTCACTCTCTGTTGAAAGTTAGCATAGATAATTTCACTAAAACTTCTCATAGCACTGAAAAGTAAAAACCTTTATGACCTGTTTGCCCTAAAAAAAGGCTAAAAAAAAAAAAAAAAACTAACAGAAAATCTGAAGAATCAGTCCTTCAATTAACATTTAGTAGATCTGGAATCAGAATGCAGTTCCAATCGGCTTTGAAGCTCCAACTCTTTCTGCTTATGCTATGCACCAGACTTTACTAAACTTTTCAGCAGTGAAGTCTTAAGAAAGGACCTGCTGATTTTATAGTGAAATAATTTTACCACGTAAATCCTATGAGTACTGCATAGTTAAGGATTTATTATAACCCAAGGGTATAATGAGAATAAGAATCTCACATCTTGTAAAACTGGGGAGTTAGACTGCATGCCTAATGAACTCTGAGCTCCTGTGAACAGACTGAAATATGGAACATGTGGGGTGGCGTTGCCTGCATGTGCATAGTATTACAAGAAAGTCGTGATTTCGAGAATGGATTAAGTGCTGGCAAGCTGAAATAAAAAGAACAGAGAATTCTCAACAATCTATGGTCCTACAATGCTGCAAAAGGCAAAAATATTTGGCAGTTTTGCCTTTTAGGAGTCATTTGGTAATTTCTCGAGACATTTTTATGACATAACCTGTTGCTGGTGGGGAAGTACTCTTATGGGTATCTAAGGAAAAAGGTCAGCGGTACTGCCAAACATGTTTTAATGCACAGGTCAATTCTCCATAAAAGAGGAATCCTAAGTCCAAATTGAGTTTGAGAAACCTTGCCTGGGATATATAAATTATTATTGCTATTCTGTTTTAGAGATGAAGGCTTGAATCTGAGAAGCTATATAATTATTCAATACTGCATATGAAAAGGAGAGACTCCACTAACAACCATTACTCTTCCTTACAGTCTACTGTCTTTGTTACTTAGTGGTAGTATAGTATTTGACAGCATCAGACTGATAGATTCTCTTAGTCTGCTACAATAGGACATTTTTAAAATTTTGAGAGAATCTAGTAAAATTAACACTCAGTGGGAAGCAAGCTAAGATTTTTTCCTTTAGAGAGAACTGTTTCTGAGTATCATGACCTATCACATACCATGAAACCAAATTACCCACAAGCAAAGACTTATAGTCACAGAGAGATTCACACACACACATGCATACATATACAAAACTGAGTCAAGATGTAAAATAATATCTTACTGTGAAATATAGGGGCTGCAAAGGTCCACAGCCATCCTCTTAGGGTCATGACTCACCTAAGAGAATGTTTTCCCTGATGAGTGGATGATGATATATAATGGGGGTAGGGGGATAAGAGAAGATTGGAGGAACTTTAGATTACGTAGAGGGAAATGGTGGAATGAGACAGACATCATTACTCTATGTACATGTATGATTACACTAATGGTGTGAATCTACATCATGCACAACCGTAGAAACGAAATGATGTACCCCATGTAGGTACAATGAATCAAAATGCAGTTTGTAAAAATAATAAAAGGAATTAAATTGACATAAAATTCATAGAAGTAAAGTATACAAATTTATTTAATATAAGTTGTATGTGGCAGTGGAACCTTCATATGTGAATGAAAAACATAAAGAAATAGATAGAGTCAATTACTTAAATACTGAATTGGACAAAGAATACTGAGCAGTATAAATGTGATATGGCTAAGAAGTAAGGTCTTCTTAAACTTTGAGATGGTTTAACAAGTCACGTTTGTGCAGAGTTACTTCAGACTCAGGGTCCCCTCCCCACAACAAGCTCTCTCCCTACTCTTTTTTTTTATTTTTTTTTATTTTTTAACCATACTAGGGATAGAACCCAGGCCTCATGCTTGCTAGGAAAATGCTCTACCACTAAATTACATTCCCAACCCCTTCCCTTTCTCATTTTTGATGATAAGAATGCCACTTTTTATTTCTTTAACAGGAAGAACATTTTCCTCATGGGAACTTCATCTCCTGCTTTCAAGAAACAGTAGAAAAGGTCAGAGGGAACTTTTTGCAACTGGTTTTTTCAAGTGCCTTTAACTTAAATAGTAATACGATAGAGTGGCCTATTTTTAAATCTCTCAGGGTCATGATAAAAAGTCACTAGGTCATTTGAAAATGAATGCAAAATCGACTGTAAAATAGCCTTTGTGTTTTTTCTGCCATTGCCTGATTTGGGAAGGAACAAGAGAACATAAAGGGAGTGGGGTTCTTAGAAAAAGTATAGAGAAGGAAGTTTCTTGATAAATGCAGTGGAGAAAACAAAACAAAAAGACAAAAATCCATGAATATCCTCTATAGTGATACTCTTTATGACAATCTAAGAGGAGTTGACCTGTGCTCTTGGGAAAATAGTACCCTTACTCCATTCTGTGCTTGGTTTAACAAGTAATCTTTTATATGAACAATCTTTATACTCAGATGTCTTCCTCCCAGGAAGGGGTGTCCTGCATCAGGAACTCCCATCATTAGGGAAATAATTCATATTGCAAATATTAACATATGGACTCCGGGATTTTATTTTTCTCTTTTCTGCAATTAGTTTGTGAAGTAACAGAGCATCTCTGGTGGAATAAGAACTTGCCAGCCTTGGTAGAAGAGACTTTTTCATGTTTTATATCACAGACATCAGCAGATTCTGCACTTAAGGTTAGATTTCCCTGTGCACAGCTGAAGTAACTTGTCTGTTGGGTTACCTGGACCCTTAACTAAATGCTACTGAACTGACTATGTGGCTCAATTTTGGATTGCTTCTTAGGAAGAAGATAACAAGATCAGGAAAAACTGCTTTAATACTGACATGTATTTCAGTAAACAGTCACAAGATAGCAAGCAGGAGATAGCAATAACACCACGATTAGCTCACAGACCTCTGATATCAGGAGCCCCTGCCAGGCAGGAAATTCATCTGATCCTAATAGATGCTCTCAGATCAATAAAATACAGATAATATTCCATAACAGCCTCAAACTGCTTCAAGTTGTGCGTGTGTTGGGTGGGGTCAGTATAAAAGGGTATGGTTTTCAGAGAAATAATATACTGAAAGAAACAAATCAAATTATGATAGTTATTGAATGATTTGGGGAAATATAACTTCACCTTTAAGTCTTAATTATTTTATGTACAAAACACAGTCATGAAAGGAGGAGAAGAAGAAAAATAAATATTGCAAAACTTATAGATTTGTAAGGATTCAATGAGTTGATATAGAAAATCACTTAGGAACATGCCTGACACATTAAAGCTTCATTATTATTTCAATCTATATAAATTTTGATAAAGATTGAATATAGCCACAAACTACAGATATCTGAACTCATTCATTTATTTTTACAGACTACCTTTAGGTACTCCAGACACAGCTACTTTCTTTCTGTCAGTGGAGAAAAACATGCAACTCAGTAACTATAAGTCATATAATAAAACTCCTGTTGTTCATGCATGAAGTACTGCAGAAACAGAAGACTTAGAAAAGTTTCACAGAACAGTGGCTTCTTGGTCTACCTTCACTTGCACACTTGGTACAGGACGTTTAGTTGAAGCTCAGGTAGGACAGAACAAAAGGTTTATGGCCTCACCTCTGTAATCTCTTTGATCTAGTGATTCCTTATCCTTTGTCAGCAGCTCCCAGAACTCCTAAGAAACAAGGAAGAGCATGAAGAACTTGTACTTGTTCAGCAATTCCTTATGCTATTTTTCTTTGTGTAGTAATTAAATTATGAGATAAAGAGCATTGAATGACATCAAACAAAAATAAAAGATCTCTTGGTAAATAGATATTGTGTTTGATTACTTGGCAAATTCCCTCTATTCTCATCTTCAGTAGAAGAATGTCTTCTTTGGAAAATAAGGGTAGAAAGGACAGACCTCTTAACTCACAGTAATGGGTTGGATGGAAGAGAATGGAGTGTTTGGAATAATTTCTCTTGATATTTTTGCAGGTGTCAAGGAAGGCTGTTATTTTCATTTTGATTATGCATTCTAAGCCTAAGAGCTACTGAGCACTCTGTCCATAACACATGATGGGATAACCAGACAGAAGAAAGAAAATGAAAGATAGAGTGAAAAATGGAATTAAATTCCCTCCTCTCAACCCTGAGATTCTTGAGTCAGTCTTTGCTTCTTTGTTGTTGCTGTGAAACATCAGTATCTTTCCAATTTCTCCCCCTTATTAAAAAGTTGAGATTTTAAACATTGCAAATTAGTAGTCACAGCTAATGCAGATTGCACTGTTCCTGAGAGTGGAGATTAGGTTTGGACCCAGATAGGTCTGGCTTCATAGCCTGTACTTGTGTCTATATACTGAATTTCTACAGGTATGTGGGCTCTGGATTTCTCACAGTGGTTTTCTGTTGGATAATCTTTTAGTGCTTTTATTCACAGGCCCTGTACTTACCTAGATAAAGTCAAAGTGAATAATGAAATTGATTTTCATAACACCAGGGATAAAAATTACATTTGGACCCACTGAAGGAAGACTGTATAGAGCATTATCAATGTGTGTGAGCTAAGAACCTTGTCAGACCAAGTTCAAATCCTGCAATATTAACTATGCAGCCTTCATCAGGTTTACCTCATCATCAAGATGAGAATAAAAGCACCTACTTCACAAAATTAGGCTAATTTGTGCCTTTAAAGCACTTTATGCCTACTATATGAAAGTTACTTAGGATATAAGTAATATAATATTATTATTTTAATGTGCATATGTAAATATGTCACAATGAATCCCACTATTACATGTAATTAGGATGCACTAATTATAACATTAAAAGGAAAAAATATCCTGCAGAACTTAAAATGTTATTTTATTTTTATTATTACCACTTCTTTATTATATCTTTGAATGTAATTTTACCTGAAAATGTGTAAACTAGATAAAACCAGATATATTTCATGGATGTTTTATGCAATATGGACACATATACAAATGAATGCTCTTAACCCCACAGTTTCCTCTATTAATTTTAAGAGGTTCTTAGTTCAAGCTCACCTTCATTGATTCCAAAAATTCTAGATTTTTTTCAATTTTTTTTTTTTGTTTTAGTTGTAGATGGACACAATACTTTTATTTTATTTATTTAAGTGGTGCTGAAGATCAAACCTAGTGCCTCAGGCATTTGAGGCAAGCGTTCTACCACTGAACTACAACCTCAGCCTCCCAAAATTCCTTACTAATAAAATATATATATATATAAAAATTCAGATGGGATGAAAATCCCCTACTAGTTAATCTTGTATGCACATTTGCATATCTACCACCTTTGTTGAGAAAAATCTCCCATCTCTTGTTGCCTTTGTGCAACCATACCTGCTTCTCTCTTGTCCCTTCCCCTAGCACCTGTCAGCCACTAATATGTCTTTTGTTTCCAAAATGTTATCATTTTAAAAATGTCATGTAGTGGGATCCCATAGCATTAATCATTTTGGCCTGGCTTTTTGAAATATGAGATGATTACTGGAGATTCATAGCAGTTGGTTTATGCAATATAGTTATTTCTAAATACATACATATATGTATATATACATATATATGTATATATACATATATATGTGTATATATATATATATATATATATTTGTGGTGGTGGGGATTGATCCTAGGGCCTTGTGCATGCAAGGCAAGCAAGCACTCTACCAACTGAGCTATATCCCCAGTCCATTGCTGGATAATATTACAAAGTATGCAAGCACTGTAGTTTGCTTAGTCATTTCCTGGTGATGGACATCTAGGTTGATTTTGTTTTTGCTATTACAAATTAAACTGCCATGGATACTCATGTACATATTTTTGCAGAAATATATTTTCACTTTTCTGGGATATATACCTATGAAATAATTGTTAAATCATATGACAATTGCAAGTTTATTGTAGAATCAACTGCCAAACCATTTTCTAGAATCACTAATTTTCACATTTCTACCTGCAGTGATCTATTTTCTCCAGATCTTTAAAACTATTTTGTCACCATTTTTCTATTTTTTTCTTTTTTGTCTTTAAGCATTCTTATAAGTGAATAGTGATCTCTAACTGTGGTTTTAATTTGTCTTTCTCTAGTGACTAATGATATTAAATATTTTTCATGTATTATTTGCCCTTTATGTATCATTGTTCATGTCTGCCCATGTCCTTCACCCATTTTCCTAATGGTCTTTTATTATTGCATTTTAAGTTTTTCATATATTTCAGGTATTAGTCATTTGTCAGGTATGTGGTTTACAAATATATTCTACTTCTCTGAAGCTAGTATCTCTATCATTTAAAAAAAAATGGTGCTTACAATCAAGTCCAGGGCCACAAACATGCCACGCAAGTATTCTACCACTAAGTCATGCTCCCAGTCCTTTTCTGTCCTTTAAAAAGAATCTATCATAGAGCAAAATTTTTAATAGTTGATGAGGTTCAGTTAATCAGTATTCTCTTTTAGATTGTATTTTTTATTTCAAGTCTAAGAACTTTTATTCCAGATCTACCTGGATTATAATAATTTTGTCTTATCATTTATTCAGTTTTATAGTTTCATTGTTTATGTTTAAGTCCTTTAATTTTAGTTATTTTTTGTATAAGTTATAAAACACAAACAAGATTCAGCATTTTGACTGTGCATGTCCACTTGTTCCAGAATTACAATTTTATTATGTTGAGGCTTCCTATCAATGAACATAGTATGTCTCTATTTATTTTTGTCCTTTTAAAATTTTTTTACTAGCATTTTGTAAGTTTTTTGCATTCAGATGCTATACGTGTTTTGTTGAGCGTTCACACAAATGTTTGTTAAAAGAATGGTGTTTTTGTTTGAGTTTCTATATGTTAATTTTTAGTAGAAATGGGACAAAAATGAAATTAGCATTTATATGTTGATCTGCCTCTTGTGACTTTAGTAAAGTCACTTATTTATTCTACAATTTTAAAATTTTTTCTTGGGACTTTATATGTTATCTGAGAATAGAGAGAATTTTATTTCTTTCTTTTGACATTGTATAATTTACATCTTCCTTCTGCTTTATTGCTATGGTTATAACTTCCAGTAGTATGTTGAATAATTGTTGATAATAGATACTCTTCCCATGTTCTATTTATTGGATAGAAACCATTGAAACATTCATATTTCATACCTCTCTTAAAAAGGATATTTGTTATTATAAAGGATACTTGCTGTTGATGTATTATCCATGATCATATCCCAATTCAGATTTTTAATTTAATAACATCTGTAAACTACCTTTTTAATTTTAATTTTATTTGTTGTTTTTATACATACATGACTTTAGGGTGTACTTTGACATATTAAACACACATGGAGTGCAATCCATTCCAATTTGGATCCCATTCTTGTGGTTGTACATGATGTGGAATTACACTGGTCATGTATTCATATGTGAGCATAGGAAAGGTATGTTTGATTCATTCTTCTGTCTTTCCCATTCCTTTCTCTTCCCATACCTTCATTCCACCTTTGTCTAATCCAATGAACTTCTATACTTCCCTTCTCTACTCTCCCTTGTTTTTGTTTTTGGTAGGCATCCACATATCAGAGAGCACATTCAGCTTTTGGTTTTGGGGAAATGACTTAGCATGATATTCTCCAATTCCTTCCATTCATTGGCAATTGCCATAATTTCACTCTCCTTTATGACTGAGTAATATTTCATTGTGTATGTATATGTATTTATATGCCATATTTTCTTTATCCATCATCTGTTAAAGGGAACCTAGTTTGGTTCCATAGCTTGGCTATTGTGAGTTGAGTTGCTATAAACATTGATGAGGCTGCATCACTGTAGTGTGCTGACTTTAAGTCCTCTGGGTATTAGCTGAGGAATAAGATAACTGGGTCAAATGGAACCAAGTTTTCTGAGGAATCTCCATACTTCTTTCCATAATGATTGCACCAATTTGGAGTCTCACCAGCAATGTATGAGTGAACCTTTTCCACAATCCTCACCAACATTTATTTTTACTTGTATTCTTGATAATTGCCATTCTGACTAGAGTGAGATGCAATAACAGTGTAATTTTAATTTTCATTTCTCTAATTGCTAGAGAGGTTGAGTATTTCATATATTTTTTTGATCGTTTGTATTTCTTATTCTGTGAAGTATCTGTTCAGTTCTTTTGTCCATTTATTGACTGGGTTATTTGCTTTTTGGTGTTAACATTTTTGAGTTCTGTGTATATACTGGAGATTAATGCTCTATCGGATGTGCAGGTAGTAAATAGTTTCTCTCATTCTGTAGGCTCTCTCTTCATGTTCTTATTTCCTTTGTTGAGAAGAAGTTTTTTACTTTGACATAATCCTTATTTATTGATTCTTGATTTTATTTCTTGCACTTTCAGAGTCTTGTTAAGGAAATCCATTCCTAAACCAACGTGATGGAGATTTGGGCCTACTTTTTCTTCTAGTAGGTGTATGTCTCTGGTCTAATGTCTAGGTCCTTGATCCACTTTGAGTTGAGGTTTGTGTAGGGTGAGAGATAGGGGTTTAATTTCAATTTGCTATGTATGGATTTCCAATTTTCTCAGCACCATTTGTTGAAGAGGCTATCTTTTCTCCAATGTGTTTATTGTGCCTTTGTCTATTATGCGATGACTGTATTTATGTGGGTATGACTCTGTGTCTTCTATTCTGTTCCATTGATTTTCATGTCTGTTTTTGTGCCAATATCATGCTATTTTTGTTATGATAGCTCTGTGGTATAATTTAACATCTGGTATTGTGATGCCTCCAGCATCAATTTTTCTTGCTAAGGATTGTTTTAGCTATTCTGGTCTTCTTATTTTCCAAATGAATTTCATGACTGCTTTTTCTATTTCTATGAAGAGCATCATTTGAATTTTAATAGGAATTGCATTAAATCTGTATAATACTTTTGGTAGTATGGCCATTTTGACAATATTAATTCTGCCTATCCAAGATCATGGGAGATCTTTCCATTTTCTAAGGTCTTCTTCAATTTCTTTCTTTAGTGTTCTGTTGTTTTCATTGTGGAGTCTTTCACCTTTTCTGTTAGATTGATTTCCAAGTGTTTTATTTTTTTTGAGATTATTGTGATTGGGATAGTTTTCCTGTTTTTTCTTTCAACTGATTCATCATTGGTGTATAGGAATGCAATTGATTTGGGTGTTTGATTTTATATCCTGCTACTTTGCTTAATTTGTTTATGAGCTTAAGAAGCTTTATGATGGAGTTTGGGGGTCTTCTAAAATATAGAATCATATTGTCTGCAAATGGGGATAGCTTGATTTCTTTTTCTATTCATATCCCTTTAATTTCTTTTGTTTAATTGCTCTGGCTAGAGTTTCAAGGACTATGTTGAACAAGAGTGGTGAAAGAGGCATCCCTGTCTTTTTCCAGTTTTTAGAGGGAATGCTTTCAATTTTTCTTCATTTAGAATGATATTGGTCTTGGGCTTAGCACATATGGCTTTTACAATGTTGAGATGTGTTCCTACTATCCCTAAGTGTTCTAGTGTTTGGAATATGAATGGATACTGTATTTCATCAAATGCTTTTTCTGCATCTATTGAGATAATCGTGATTCTTACATTTATGTCTGTTGATTTGATGAATTACATTTATTGATATCTATATGTTGAACCAAATTTATATCCCTGAAATAAACTCCACTTGATCATGGTGCACTATCTTTTTAATAAACTTTTGCATACAATTTGCCAGTATTTTATTAAGAACTTTTGAATCTATGTTCAACAGAGATATTGGTCTAAAGTTTTCCTTCTTTGATGTGTCTTTGTCTGTTTTTGATATCAGAGTGACACTAGCTTCATAGAATGGATTTGGAAGGTGCAAACTACCTTTAACTATGTAAGGTAGCATATTCACAGGTCTGGGGGTGGGGGCGTGGTATAACACTTTGGAGGGAGATAATTATTTATTCTAATTTCAAATCTAAGTTTTGTTTTTTGGTTTTTATGGCTCTGATTTTTGTCCTTGTTTTGGATCATTGTCTTCCTGGTAGATTTATTTCGTTATTGCTATGTAATATCTTTCTTTGTTTCTAGTAATTTTCTTTAATCTGAAACCTCCATTGTATGACATAAAATGTAGCTACTTCTTCTTTTATCATTGATAATGTTTGTATGGTACACCTTGTTCTATCCTTTTATTTCAGGTTGATTGTGTTGTTAAATTTCAACTCAGTTTCCTGTAAGCAGCATATCGTTTGTATGTGTTCATGTGTATGTATTTGTGTGTGTATGTGCATGTGCATGTATTTTATCCCTTCTCCCCAGACTGAACTCAAACTTGTGATTCTTCTGCCCCAGCCTCCTGAGTAGCTGGAATTATAGGCAAGCACCATCACAGATGACTGAACTGAAAATTCTCACATTCATTTAGATATTTTTCTCCTCACTACTTTCATTTTTTAGTTGCTTATTTATTTATTTATTTTTGCTGTACTAGAGATTGAACCTAGGACTTTGAACATGTTTGAAAAGTCCTCTACCATTAAGCTCCATCTTCATTCTTACTCTTCTAACCACTTTTTAAAAACCTTCTTAAAATATGGATATAAATAAACTTAATCAAGGAGGTGAAAGACAATGAAAATCATAAAATGTCAAGAAAAGAAATTGAAGAAGACATTGGAAGATGAAGAGACCTCCCATATTATTGGTACACAAAATTAATATCATTAAAATGACTACATTACAAAAAATGATCTACAGATTTAATGTAATCCCTAACAAAATACAAATGACATTCCTCACAAACTAGAACAGCACTCACATTCACACGGAATAATAAAGGACCCAGAATAGTCAAAACAATTCTAAGAAAAAAACAATGCTGAAGGCATCATAATACCTGATCTCAAAGTATACTTTAGTACTATAGTAACAAAACCAGCATGGTTCTAGCATAAAAACAGACATGTGGACCAATGGATTAAAACAGAAGACTGTTAAACTTTAGATATGAAGCATCCCCCAGAAACTCATGTATGAGACAATGCAAGAAACTGTAGAGATAAAATGATTGGTTCATGAGAACCCTAACTTAATAAATGAATTAATCCCTTGATGGGGATTAACTGGGTGATAAATATAAGCAGGTAGTGTATGACTGGAGGGGGTGGGTGACTAAGGATGTGCCTTTGGGATTTATTTTATGTCCATGAAGAAGGGAGCAGTCTCTTCTTCTCCTCCTCCTCCTCCTTCTCCTCCTCCTCCTCCTCCTCCTCCTCCTCCTCCTCCTCCTCCTTCTTCTTCTTCTTCTTCTTCTTCTTCTTCTTCTTCTTCTTTTCTCTCTCTCTCTCTCTCTCTCTCTCTCTCTCTCTCTCTCTCTCTCTCTCTCTCTTTTCTTCCTGGTTCCATGTCTGGAGTTTTTCCTCTTTCACACTCTTCTGTCATGATATTCTGTCACAACTTGGGCCCAAGGCAATGGAGTCAGTCATCAATGAACTGAGAACTTGGAAACCATGAGCCCCCAAATAAACTTTCACTCCTCTGTTCTTTCCCTTTTTTGAGTCACAGTCATGAAAAACTGCCTAAAACAGACACAGAGACAAACCCACCCTGGTACAGTCATCTGATCCTTGACAAAGGCTCTAAAAACATACATTGGCAAGAAGACAGACTGTTTAAAGTGTGCTGCGAAAATTGGTTGTCCATATATAGAAATTAAACTAGATTCCTAACTCTTACCCTGCACAAAAGTCAACAAAAGGTTAATAGGAGGCTTAGGAATTAGACTAGAAACTTTGCAACTGCTAGAACTAAACCTGGTGTCAACTCTTCAACATACACACAGACTTTCTCAATAAGACTCATAACATTCAAGAAATAAAATCAAGAATTAACAAATAAAATGACATCAGATTAAAAACTTTCTGCATAGCAAAGGAAATAAACATTTAAAGAAAAAGTCTAACAATGGGAGAAATTTTTGCCAGTAAGTTTCTGATAGAAAATTAATATAAAAAATATATAAAGCACTCAAAACCAACACCAAAAGAGCAAAAATAACAGATTTAATAAAAGGACCAATGAATTAAATAAATATTTCTCAAAGAAATACAATGAGTCAACAAAAAAATTGTTGAAAAATTGTTCAACATGCTTAACTGTTAAGAAAATGCAAGTCAAACCACTAAGATTTTATCAAACTCCAGTTAGAATAGAAATAAAGGTTACAAATAACAGAAAATGCTGGTGAGGGCGTGGGGAACTTATTTGCCATCAATAGGACTATAAATTTGTTCAACTATTATGAAGATTAACATGAAGTTTCCTTAAAAGTCTAGAGAAGGGACTCCCATGTGACCCAGATATACCACTCTTCAGTATTTATCCAAAAGAATAAAAGTCAGCATACTATAGCAATATATAGCATAGCCTTGTTATGGAACCAGCCTTCATATCTGCCAATAACTGAGTGGATAAAGAAAATGTTTTATATATACACAATTGTTTTACTCAACTTTTTTATTGCTATGATCAAAAGACCTGATGGAAAAAATTTTAGATGAGAAAATGTTTATTTTGTGACTCCCAGTTTTAGAAGGTCATAGTTCATAGATGACTGACTCTATTCCTCAGGGTCCCAGATGAGGTAGAACATCATGGCAGAAGAGTGTGCCAGGGAACAGTGGCTCAGGACATGACAATCAGGAAAGAGGGGGAGGAAGACACTCCATTCTCCAGGGACAAAATATATAACCCCAAGGCATGCCCCCAATAACATACCTCCTCCAGTCGCACCCACATGCCTATAGTTGCCATCCAATTAATCCCTGTCAGGGGATCAATGCACTGATAGGATTAACTTGCATAGCCCAAACATTTCACCTCTAAACTTCATTGGGTTGTCTCACACATGAGCTTATGGGAGACACCTAATCTAAAACATAATAACAATGGAGATTTATGCAGTCATAAAGAACAGAGATATGTTCAGATATATGCTAGTACCTGGATGGAAATGGAGAACATCATGTTAAGTAAAATAAGCCAGATTCAGAAAGTCCAGGGAACATATGTTTTGTCTTATATGAGGAAACTAGAGAGAGAAAAGGGGAAAATATTATATTCATGAAAATAGAAGACAGACCAGCAGATTAGAAGATGGGATCAGAGTGAAATAGGAGAGGAGGGGAAAGGAAGGTACTGGGCAATGAAATGGACCAAATTCTATTTTGTGCATCTATATCAGAAATATTTCATAATTAATCCCACTATTTTGTGTAATTATAAATGTATCAATTAAAAACAGAGGAAAGCTACATAAGGAATAAAATAATAAAGGGCCTTTAAAAATCATTAGGTCATGTTATAGTTCTCTTTTCATTCAGGAGGTATAACAAAACTCATTAGAGAAAGGGAAAGTACATTGCGTGTACCCAGATTTTTTCTCTATTTCTTCATTCTTCCTGATGAAGCAGAATTCTTTCATTTTCTTTATGTTTAAGTCCCTTCTATCAGTTATTGACAGTATGACAAATTCTTTAGTTTTCCTTTGCTGGACTGATTCCCTCAGTTATACCACCTAATTTTGTACCTATAGGTGGGTGTAGGGATTCTTCATCCTGGCAGAAGAAAGTCCTTCCCCTAGCTGTTTAGTTTTGGTGATTCTTTGGTAGAAAATAAGCCTTCTTTTGCTTCCACTTTTAATATATTGAATTTCAGGAAATACCCAGTCTGGACCATCATCTTTGCTTTTGGAGACGTAAGACACCCAGCCATTGTGTTCTGCAATAATGGAGGCCCATCTGGTTTAACTTTTCAGTCTCCTTTCAACATTTCTCCCTTGCATTATTTTCAGGGTTTATAGCTATGCTTAGAGTGAAAGTTCAGTGATAATTATGTCTGCAACATCTTCTGAGGATCAGAGATCATAAACTGAATTTTGACTCTGTGCCTTTCTCCAGCTTTATACTTGATTTTAAGAAAGATTGTCCATTATGAGAAACAAATAAGCAACAAACAATATTGAGAATGTTCTCTTTTAGATTCAGGATAATTCTGAATCCTTAAAAACTTTGTGCTACATACACAAACTTAATTAAATATAGGCGTACTAAGGAGTTTGTTGTTCTTCCTGAATTTTGCCTTTTAAGTTTTAGAGGTGCCTTGACCTTATTCCCATAGTAGTTTCAATTGATCTCAGTTGACCTTTCTGCCCTTCATTCTCCCTAGGATAAGTTCCTTTCATTGTACTTATGGTCTTTCTGCAATATTCTTGGGTATAGTCTTCTTAGGCAAACCACCTTGTTGGTGCTATATTTCAGATATTTATAATTTCTTTGATTTTTCTCACTAGAATGATTGCAACCCATGCTCTCTCCATTCACAGTTCTTCTGCATGACTATAGCTCATTTGATTAATTCAGTCTAAAATATTAATAAACACACCCTGTGAATCCCAGACAATGTTTAAAGTAAAAAGAAACCTTTTTTCATTGTTTCAGTTTACAAAGGACTTTCATGTATATACTTGATATTTGTGACTTGATGGTGGTCAAAATGTTTGAGCTTCAACTTTCCTATTTATAGATAAAGAAGTTGAACTAAGGGACATGTAGTATTATTCCAGTATTATGATTCAAATGGATGAAATGTAAATGTACATAATCAATTGTTATTTCCCCCTCACTCCTAAAATAATAATAATAATCATACTTCCTAAATATTAAAGTATTAATGTTTAAGGAAAAACAGATTATGCTGCACCTTCCAAGGATTGATCAAATGTTCTCATCTGGTGTGTATTGTGTGCTCAGCTGCAATATTCACCTTCTGGGAATAATAAGACATGAGGAGAAGACTGACCTTCTATGAATTGAAGATTATTTTATGGAATTATTTTGCTTTCTACTCACCACAGTTCAATATTTCATTGTTAGTATATGCTTTTACCACAGAAAGAACCATTTCAAAATGTATCCAATGTCTTATGCCATTCATACCCATAGTTTGATACCAGTACATTAAGAAGATGACACATTTTTATCCTTGTCTATTAAAATTTTATGTAACTAAGAGATTCATTTATTGGCATTGTGCTTACAAATACCTCATAGTAATTGAAGATTTAGTCATTTCATTCTATTTATTTAATTTATTTTATGTATTTTCATTCTTTCACTTATAAAGTAGTGTGTGAGAGAAAGAGAGAAAGAAAGAGAGAAAGAGAATATCAGGAAAGAAGTTGATCATTCTACTTTCTATTTACCTTGTGACTTCAAAAGCAAGTTGGCAATTAAATAATTTAGGTCAGACTTTTGCCTGTGAAATCAAAGTGAAAGATATAGGAATTCAGGATTCTAATAAGTATTTTATAATAATTTCCGTTTGTCTTATGATAGGATTAAAACTGACATAAATGGAAAGTGTAGATGAAAATATTTATGTTTATTTTCAGTTTTCTCATCTCAATGACGACTTGGCTAGGAGACAGATTAATCTTAAATTTTGGCCTACTTTCTTTCAAAGCTACAAAATTTCTTAGTTATGAAACTGGTAGAACCCATGGAATAAAAAATAATTAAGACAATCACTAGAAATATAGTGAAAAGCTGTTTTCTGAGCAAGTGGTAATGACAAAGGCAGAGAATATAATTGAGTATAACTAGATATTTTAAAAGAATTTTGAAGCCCACCCACCCCACCCCTGCGCTGACTGCGCACAGCCTCACTGGGGCTCCACAGCTTCTGTGGAGGCTGGTGCAGGCATTTTGAATTATTCCTGAGGGCATGGCCACCATCATTGGAAGGGCAGCTCCTTTCCTGAGACACCTACAGGAGACTGGAGGCCCTTTGACAGATACCTCTATTTACTCACTTACATCCTACACCCTTCCCCATCCTCTTCGTTCACCACTACAAATACTGTAAATAGTAATCAAACTCATCCTGTTTATTGCAATAATATTAAAGTCTTTATAGGGGTTATCTGGTCCAGGGTTGCATGTTCTTTGAATTGGGTGTTATAATATTGATCTTCTGTTCAAAGGAGGGGTACTAGAAAACTGCAGGGTCACAATAAGCCTGCAGCGGGGGAAACTTCAGTACCTCAGATAGTCACTGCTAGAGGGGAATATACAGAAACAATATGAAAGAACATGGGAAGAAAGTGTCCCTAACAAACCAAGATCCTATTTTAATAGAATCCAATGAAAGCACGGAAGTAGAAATGACAGAAAAAGAGTTTAGAATCTGCATAATTAAAATGATCCATGAAATAAAGATGAGATAAGAGAGCAAATGCAGGCAATGCATGATCACTCCAATAAACAGTTAAAAGAGCAAATGCAGGAAGCAAAAGGACACTTCAATAAAGAGATAGAGATTCTGACAAAAAAATACAAACAGAAATACTTGAAATGAAAGAAACAATAAACCAAATGAAAAACTCAATAGAAAGCATCACAAACAGAATAGCTCTCATGAAAGACAGAATCTCAGACAATGAAGACAAAATATTTAATCTTGAAAATAAAGTTGAACAAACTGAGATGTTAAGAAATCATGAAGGGAACCTCTAAGAATTATGGGATATCATGAAAAGACCGAATTTAAGAATAATTAGGATTGAGGAAGGCACAGAGATACAAACCAAAGGAATGAACGACCTGTTCAATAAAATAATATCACAAAATTTCCCAAACCAACATTGTGTACAACCATAGAAAAGAAATGATGTACCCCATTTGTGTACAATGACTCAAAATGTAGTCTGTAAAAAATTAAAAGATAAATAAATAAAAAAATTCCCAAACCTGAAAAATGAAATGGAAAATCAAATACGAGAGAGTTACAGAACACCAGGTGCACAAAATTACAATAGATCCACACCAAGGCACATTATAATGAAAATACCTCACATACAAAATAAGATAGGATTTTAAAGGCTGTGAAAGAAAAGTGTCAGATTACTTATATGGGGAAACCAAACTAGATATCAGCAGAATTCTCAGTCCTAAAAGACCCTAAAAGCAAAAAGGTCCTGGAACAATGTATTTCAAGCTCTGAAAGAACATGGACGCCAACCAAGAATCCTTACCTAGCAAAACTAACCTTCATATTTGATGATGAAATAAAATCTTTCCACAATAAACAAAAGTTAAAAGAATTTACAAATAGAAAACCTGCACTACAGAACATTCTCAGCAAAATATTTTGTGAGGAAGAAGTGAAAAACAACGATACAATTCAGCAAAGGGAGGAATTGCCCTAAAGGAAAAGCCAATCAAAGGAGAAACCAAGTCAAGTTAAAAAACAAAAATAAGCCAAAATGACCAGGAATACAAATCATATCACAATAATAACTCTGAATGTTAATGGCCTAAACTCAATAATCCAGAGACATAGACTGACAGATTGAATTTAAAAGAAAGACCCAACAATATGCTGCCTTCAAGAGACTCATCTCGTAGAAAAAGGCATTCACAGACTAAAGGTGAAAAGATGGGGAAAAACATACCATGCACATAAAAAAGCAGGTCTCCATTCTCATATTGGATAGAATGGACTTCAAACCTAAGTTTGAATTAACTTAAGTTAATCAGAAGGAATAAAGAAGGACATTTTGTACTACTCCAGGGAACCATAAACCAGTTGGACATAATGATTTTGAATATTTATACCCCCAATAATGGAGCATCTATGTACATTAAACAAACCCTTCTCAATTTTGAGAATCAAATAGACCAAAACACAATAATAGTGGGGGACATTAACACACCACTCTCACAACTGGATAGATCCTCCAAACAAAAACTGAACAAAGAAACTATAAAACTAAATAATACAATCAATGATATAGACTTAATAGATATTTACAGAGTATTTCATCCATTATTGAGCAAATATACTTTCTTCTCAGCAGTTCATGGATCCTTTTCCAAAATAGACAACATGCTATGCCACAAAGAAGCCATTAGTAAATGCAAAAAAATAGAGATCCTACCCTGTACACTATCAGACCATAAAGGAATGCAATTAGAAATCAATGATAAAATAACAAACAAAAACTTCTACTCCTGGAGACTAAATAATATGCTATTGAGTGATGCAATGATAACAGAAGACATCAGGGAAGAAATAAAAAAGAATTCTTAGAGGTAAATGAGAACAATGAAACAACATATCAAAATCTCTGGGACACTCTGAAAGCAGTACTAAGAAGAATTAAGCTCATATGTTAAAAAAACAAAAAGTCAACAACTAAATGACCTAATATTACATCTCAAAGTCCTAGATAAAAAACAGATCAACACCAAAAATAGTAGAAGACAGGAAATAATTAAAATCAGAACTGAAATTAATGAAATTGAAACACGAGAACCAATTCAAAAATTTGACAAAACAAAAAGTTGGATCTTTGAAAAAGTAAACAAAATTGATAAACCCTTAGCCACACTAAAGAAGAGAAGGAGAGAGAAAACTCAAGTTACTAGAATTCGTAATGAAAAAGGAAAGATCACAACAGACACCACTGAAATACATAACATAATTAGAAGCTACTTTGAAAATCTATACTGCAACAAAATAGAAAATATCAAAGACATTGACAAATCTTTAGAGACATATGGTCCTCCCAAACTGAATCAGGAAGATGTACACAATTTAAACAGATCAATTTCAAGCACCAAAATGGAAGAAGCCATCAAAAGCCTACCAAACAAGAAAAGTCCAGGACCAGATGGATTCTCAGCTGAATTCTACAAGACCTTTAAAGAAGAACTAATACCAAGACTCCTCAAAGTATTCCAGGAAATAGAAAAGGAGGGAACTCTTCCAAACATTCTATGAGGCTAGTATCACTCTGATACCAAAACCAGACAAAGACTCATCAGGAAAAAAAACTTTAGACCAATATCCCTGATGAAAATAGATGCAAAAATCCTTAACAAAATACTGGCAAATCGCATACATAAATATATTAAAAAGATAGTGCACCATGATCAAGTGGAGTTTATTCCAGGGATGCAAGATTGTTTCAACATCTGGGAATCAATAAATGTAATTCGTCACATCAATAGACTTAAAGTGAAGAATCATATGGTTATTTCAATAGATGCTAAGAAAGAATTTGATAAAATACAACACCCTTTCATGCTTAAAACACTAGTAAAAATAGGGATAGTAGGAACATACCTCAACATTGTAAAGGCTATCTATGCTAAACCCATGGCCAACATCATCCTTAATGGAGAAAACTGAAAGCATTCCCTCAAAAAACTAAAACAATACAGGGATGCCTTCTTTCACCACTCCTATTCAACATTGTCCTTGAACACTAGCCAGAGCAATTAGACAGACCAAAGAAATTAAAGGAATACAAATAGGAAAAGAGGAACTCAAGTTGTCACTATTTGCCAATGACATGATTCTATAATTAGAGGATCAAAAAAACTCCACTAGAAAACTTCTGGAACTAGTAAGTGAATTCAGCAAAGTGGCAGGATATAAAATCAATATGCATAAATCTAATGTATTTCTACTCATAAGTGATGAATCCTCTGAAAGAGAATTTAGGAATACCACTCCATTCACAATAGCCTCAAACAAATAAAATAAAATACTTGAGAATCAATTTGACAAAAGAGGTGAAAGTCCTCTACAATAAAAACTACACAGCACTAAAAAAGAAATTGAAGAAAACCATAGAAAATGGAAAGATATTCCATGTTCTTGGATAGGCAGAATTAATATTGTCAAAATGGCCATTCTACCAAAGGCACTATACAGATTCAGTGCAATTCCAATTAAAATCTCAATGACATTCCTCATAGAAATAGAGAAAGCAATCATGAACTTCATCTGGAAGAATAAGAGAGCTCAAATAGACAAAACGATCCTGAGCAGAAAGAGTGAAGCTGGTATCACAATACCAGACTTTAAATTATACTACAGAGCAACAGTAACAAAAACAGCATGATATTGGCACCAAAATAGACAGGTGGATCAATGGTTCAGAATAGAAGACACAGAAATGAACCCACATAAATACATGCACCTCACACTAGACAAAGGAGCCAAAAACATACAATGAAGAAAAGATAGCCTCTTCAACAAATGGTGCTGGCAAAACTGGAAATTCATATGCAGTAAAATGAAATTAAACCTCTATCTCTCATCCTGCACAAAACTCAACTCAAAATGATCAAGGACTTAGGAATTAGACCAGAGGCCCTTCACCTAATAGAAGACAAACTAGGCCCGAATCTTCATCATGTTGACTTAGGATCAGACTTCCTCAATAGGACTCCCAAAGCACAAGAAATCAAAGCAAGAATCAATAAATGGGATAAAATAAAACTAAAAAACTTTTTCTCAGCAAAGGATAGGATCAATAATGTGAAAAGAGAGCCTACAGTTTGGGAGAAAATCTTTTCCACACACGCTTCAAATAGAGCACTTATCTCCAAAATTTATAAAGAACTTACAAAACTTTATACCAAAAATACAAATAACCCGATCAATAAATGGGTCAAGGAACTGGGCAAACACTTCACAGAAGAAGACATACAGGTGATTAATAAATATATGAAAAAATGATCAACATCCCTAGTAATTAGAGAAATGCAAATTAAAACAACTCTAAGATTTCACCATACTCCAATTAGAATGTCTATTATCAAGAACACAAGCAATAATTGAGGTTGGCGTGGATGTGGGGGAAAAGGCACACTTGTGTACTGCTGGTGGAGTTGCAAATTGGTGCAACCACTCTGGAAACCAGTGTGGAGAACCTCAGAAAACTTGGAATGGACCCACCTTTTGACCCAGTTATCCCGCTCCTCGGTTTATACTGAAAGGACTTAAAATTAGCATACTACAGTAATGCAGCCACATCAATATTTATAGCAGTTTAATTCACAATAGCTAGATTGTGGAACTAACCTAGATGCCCTTCAACAGATGAATAAAGAAACTGTGGTATATATATACAATGGAATATTATTCAGCCATAAAGAAGAATAACATTATGACATTTGGACAAATGGATGGAATTGGAGAATATCATGCTAAGTGAAATAGGCCAATCCCAAAAAGCCAGAGGCCCAATGTTTTCCCTGATAAATGGAGAATGATATATATTGGGGGTGGGGGTGGGGAGGGAAAGAAGAATGGGGAAACTTTAGATTATGTACAAGGAAATGAGGGGAGGGGTTATAAAAAATGGTGGAATGAGACAGACATCATTATCCTATGTACATGTATGATTACACGAATGGTATGAATCTACATCATGTACAACCATAGAAATCAAATGATGTACCCTATTTGTGTACAATGAATCAAAATGCAGTCTGTAAAAGATAAAAAAGTAAATAGAAATAAAAAAATAAAAAGGATTTTTGAGCTTCTCAGATGCTTTGTTCATGCAGTTGTACAATATTTATTTTTTTGCATTTCCCATTCTCTTAATTCTAGTCTATTTATTTCAGAAAACTTGAGTAATTGCTGAACATCATACTCCACTTTTATACACAGAAGAGGTGCTTTTCAAAGATCTTTGAAAGGATTTTGTTGAATATCTCTCTTGGTTTGTAGAATATGAGCTTCTCTTCACAGTTCCCATGCATGTACACTTCACATAGCTATAGTTCTGCACGTGACTTTCTGCTTCTGAAATTACATGATGAAAACTCCTTCACTTAATACACTCCATAATTTAAATGTCAATCCCATTCTCTGTTGATAGTTTGCAAAGCCATGTTGGCTTTTAGAACACTTGTATTGTTTTCTATTCACCTTCTCTCTTACTAAAATCTGCTGCCAGAGTAAAACACCTGAAACTAAGAAATTCCTAAACGACATGGATTTCTTGCTCATTCCTTTCTCCTTGGCAGGAAGTCTAAGGTCATGGTGCTGGAAACTTCAGTGTCTTGCAATGGACCAGTATCTGCTTTGCAGATCATGCCTTGAAAGCTGGGTCTTTACATGGTGGGAGAAAAAGAACAAAAGTGGGGAAAATGATCTGAAACCTCTTTCATAAGATACTGTTCTCACTCATGAGGACTCCAACCTTATGGCTTAATCATTTCCTAACAGCCTCAGATCTTTATGTAACACAAGAATATACTGTTTTGGTAATTAAATTACAACATACAAATTCTGTAACACCATAGCATCTGTCACTTACTATCTATATTTCTCTTTATATTTTGAACTCTTAAAGATTATGATACTATGTGATCTTTTACAGAAGTATTTGAGGGTGAGTGTAGCTTCTCTTCACTTACTCCTCTGTGGAAAAATCTTAGCAGTAGAGTTGCAGGACCACAATTAAAAATTCTTATATTGCTTTTACTCTTTTAATTTTTTTTCTAAAATATTGTATTAATTCTTTATTTTACCAGTACTAAATTTATATTTTGTATAATTACTTAATTATTATGTTTTAAAATGTTTTTTATTAGTGATTTGTATTTAAACATAATATGGTGTTAATTTTGACATAATCTTACACGCATGGGATATAATTTGCTCCACTTCAGTACCCAGAAGCTTCTCTTTCCCCTCCCTTATTCTTCTTACTTTACTGTCTTCCTTATATTTATTGTAAATTGTTGCTTTATAGATATACATAAATGTGTATGAAATTCATGGTGTTGTATTCACATATGTACATAGAATTGTTTGACTAAATTCCTTCCACCATTCTTCTCCTTTTTCCTTCCTTCCTCCCTCTGTATCACCTTTTGCTACTCCATTGATTTACCTTTTCATGGAATTCCCCCTCTTTTTTCCTCTATTTTGGGCTGACAATCACATATGGGAGAAAACACTCTACCCTTGATTTTTAAAAATTTTTTTTGATACAGGAATTGAACTCAGGGGCATTCAACCACGGAACCATGTCCCCAGCTCTCTTTTGTATTTTATTTAGAGACAGGGTCTCACTGAGTTGCTTAGTGCCTTGCCATTGCTGAGGCTGGCTTTGAACTAGCCATCTTCCTGCCACAGCCTCTGTAGCCATTGGGATTACAGGCATGCACCCCTGTGCCTGGCTTCTACCCTTGATTTTATGAGTTCAGCTTATTTCACTTAGCATAATACTCTTCAGTTCTATCCATTTACCAGCAAATGTCATAACTTTATTTTTCTTTGTGATTGAGTAAAACTCCACTGTGTATACAAACCACACTTTTTAAATGTATTCATCTCTTGATGGGCACCTAGGCTGGTTCCAAAATTTGGTTGTTGTGAATTGCTCTGCTATAAACATTGTTGTTCCTATACCACAATAGTACACTGATTTTAATTCTTTAGGATAAATACCAGTAGTTAGATAGCTGGATCATTTAGTAGGTTCATTTTTGATCCTTTTAAGGAATTTCAATGCTGCTTTCCAAAGTGATTGTAGTAATTTGCAGTCTCACCAACAATGTATGAGTGTACCTTTCCTCCAGATGCTTGCCAGCATTTATTACTATTTGTATTGTTGATTGCCAATGTGACTGAAGTGAGATGAAATCTCAATATAGTTTTGATTTAAATTTTATTGCTAGGGATATTGAAACTTTTTCCATATATTTGGTGGTCATTTGTACTTCTTTTGAGAAACACCTTTTAGTTCTTTTGTCCATTTAGTGATTGGGTTATCTGTTTTTTGCCTTTGAGTTTTTTTTTTTTTGTTTTGTTTTTTTGTTTTTGTTTGTTTGTTTGTTTGTTTTAAGTTCTCTCTATATTTTGGATAGAAATGCCTGTGAGGGGAGTAGTTGGCTAAGATTTTCTTCCATTCTGTAGGTGTTCTCTTCATGCTCTCAATCATTTTCTCAGCTGTGTAGAAGCTTTTTAATTTGATGCCTTCCCACTTACTGATTCTTGGTTTTATTTCTTGAATCTTAGGGGTTGTATTAAGGAAATTGGTATAAACATTCTTAAAAATAATTTTAAAATGATTTTGGAAATATCAATAGTATACAAAAAATTATTTCTTGAAATTTAATGTGAGAGTATGTTCTACCATCTTGTAATGTGAGATTCCTCCCCAAATAATTGTCTTTGAATGTAAATATTAGCCTTCCAAGTTTATTTACTTTGTTTTATGTTTCATTTTCTGTCTTAAAATGAAGAAATCAAGCTTTAGAGGTTTTTAAAACAGTTTTAGAAATTCTTGTTTCTATATCTTCTATTTGTGGAGAGAATGACAATATTAGGAAGGAAAATATTGCTTTTAGAAAGGTGTGCTTCTAATACACTATGCTATTTTGTATATTCTCTATCATCTTGGCAATTTGTTTTATCCTAAATAGTCATATAGAAAGACATTTATATAGAAGGTTGGCTAACTAAACTAGTATCTGTCAATTACATTGAGGTTCCTTTTCTGTCAGGTAGTAACATCTCTGAGTCTTGGTTAATAGTGTTCTTTAAGCACATTGAAGTGATTCCATAACATCCAGAATTGAGTTTTATCTTGTGAAAAATTTAAAGATTAAAAAATGAAACTAACCACAGTATGTAATTGAATTGAGACCATATTAATAGTTTATTAACTTTTATCTACCCTGCGAAAGGCTAGCAAATTTCATCTCATGTACCAAGTCAGCTCAACTACTCATGTCTGTCTGAAATGTACTCTTGATAAGGGCAGAGACCTATGTCCTTCAGCAGGGAAGTGTATTGGAACTCAGATTGAGTGATTTGTCTTAGATGTCATTAGGAGTCTTCTTGCCACCTTCCTACCATCTAGGATCTGCACTTTTAAAATAATTATTAGTCCCTGTTGGTCTATATTGATAAACTAGTGTAGGAGTACATGGAAAGGTGAATGATTCACCTATAGTTTCCAGTCTTCTAAAGACATTTTTGCTTAATCAAATTATCAATCAAGTTTGGTGTGGTGGCATGTGCCTGTAATCCCAGTGGCTCGGGAGCCTGAGGCAGAAGGATTCCAAGTTCAAAGACAGCCTCAGAAACTTAGCAGGACCCTAAGTAACTTGGCAAGAACCTGCCTCAAAATAAAAGTTTAAAAATAAATAAATAAATAAAAAGAACTGAGGATGTGGTTCAGTAGTTAAGCACCTCTGGGTTCAATCCCTGGTGCCAAAACAACAACAACAATAGTAATAATAATAACAATAATAATTACAACAACAACCACCACCACCAAGAAGTATATGAGGACCCACAGCCAGAACTACATTGTTGTAAAAATGTTTTGTTTGCTGTTTCTCTCATACTACTATAAATCAAATGCTGTTAAATTTCCCCAGTCCATAAGTTTGACGAGGACACACTTACATCTTTAAATGTTTCCAGTTCTCACCTCTCACTTGCCTGGTGCCAGTTCAGTAAATACCTGTAGAAGTCATTTTACACCTTAAAAAGGCTTCAGGAGATGTGTTAAAATCTATATGATTCTCAAAATTATTGATGAATATTATTTCATTTAGATATATAGGAAGCATAAATTATAGAACGCTGAAATGCAAAGTGTAGTTTTTTTTTACAACAAAGAACTCTCCATTTTCCACAGGAGTCTCTCAGTTCAGCAAGACAAACCTCACCATGCCTAGGGAACTGGGCAAGAAGAGTCCTGCTCTTTGCTCCACATATAAAAAATATACCAAACAAATTTTCTAAAGGATATAGGGTCTCTTTCACTTTGGATCCACATCCACATAGATTTTGTAACTCCAAACATTCTCCCTTTTTAACAACCCCAGCATAATATTGTCTAATGTCTTCAAAATAAAGAATGACAATGTGTGGCTACTGTGAAGATTTTTGTGGGGTGCCACTTTGGTAAGGAATCAGGGATTATATGAGAGACATAAATTCTTATGTAGAACCAAGAAAAAGAAAGCTTAGCTTCTCAATTTCTTTCCTTTAGGCATTATGAACACAATTAGTTCTTGCATAATTAAAAAAAATTTTTTAGGAAATACTAAAAACTCATTTTCTTCCTTCTCTTCATGCTCCAGTTTTTGGTTTCATTGTTACTCACAAATATAGGTAATGTGCTAAATACTTGCAATTAGCTACATAAGGAACATTTTTCAATATTAAATAATTCACATTGTCCTTATACATTTGCGGCTGTAGACAACATGTGCATGAAAAAAGATACCATTATTTTTTACATTGACCTCTAAAAGTGAATACAGCTTTATTTAGTAAATATAATGGCTTAAAGTTAAAGTTTTCTGCTTTACTTAAGTACATTTTATTTGAAATTTGATATTAATGTATGTGAATATGTGATTTAGATTTTAATATAACAGCATTAAGACTTCTTTAGACTGTATAAACCAAAAATAATTTATACTCCCACCCCTGCCATTTCAATTGTTGTGAGCAGAACTGCTTATTCCAAATAGAATTCTATAGCATTCTGGTTTTTATATAATAGTGCTAAGAAATTTATTGAAGGACATTTCTTTAAAAATCTGGTAATATAGAAGAAGATCATTATTGTGTGGAGGCACTTAAATATTAGAAAAGGTTTTGTCCTGAAATGACTCAAAGATTTATTACTCACTCATCTTCAGTTGCAACTCTAGTTTAGTGGAGCAATTTCTGGAGAAAACAATGAAATTGATAGTAATTCATGTCTGAGTGATTTGAGATATCTTTTAATTATCTTGAATTATATGTAACCAAATTATCTGTGATAAATCAAATACCAATTTTCATTAGTAAATATTGTTTTAACATTTTATATCATCATCATGTTAAGTATATTTTCATACCATTTGTAGGAAATGATGAATAATGTATGTTGTGAAAACTACTTACTGAGTTCATGTATTTTCTTGTAGGTTATCTGTCATTCTTGTTCTTAGTGTGAAGCTATTCTTAAAAATTTACTACCTAGGATTTTCTTATATTGTAAATTACTATTTATTTTTCTAATCTTGTCTCCAACTCAAGAATTCTCCTGAAAGAATGATACAGAAAAAATAATAAACTTAAGTCTGAGTGTGTACCACAGAATTCAGAGCGATTTCTAGAAAAATAAATTTAAGACACGTTAACACAATAGGCATAAATGTAGCAGTCCATATGTGGCATTAAATTTCCTCATTTTTTTTCCACTTCACTTCAAGAGTCTGACTAACATAATATGGCTACTTGAATGTGAGCTCTTTTAGTTTTGTTTGGTTTTGTCTGTTTCGCAGTGCTGGTGATTAAAACCAGGGCTTCACACGTGTTAGTTAGGCAAGTACTCTATCACTAAGCTACATCCTCAGAACTAATTATCATTTTCTGTTGAACAACTGTTAGGATGGAGTTACTGTTCATGAAAAGGGGAAGAACTGTTTGATGAATGTTTGGGGATGGATGAAAACAGAAGTATGTAGTAAGCCTTGATCATCTGGGTATTCTGCATGTATGGATTCAACAAAGTATGGATCAAAAATTCAGAAAACAATTGTATCTGTACTAAACATGCACTGACTTTATTTACCTGTCATTACTTCCTAAAAAAAATCATATAACAAATATTTACATAACATTTATACTATAATAGGTATCACAAATAATCTAGAGGTGATTCAAAATATAAATAGGAATGTGGATAGACTAACTGCAAACACCATGCCTAATAAGTTTGAGATATGTTAAGACTGAGATGCCTATTGGGCATTTGATTTGCATAGCCTTGGGCTTCCTTTTATTTTTAAGAATTATGACAACTAAATTATACTGGGGTAAACTCTTGGTCTCAGATATACCAGGAGTTCTTACTTTTGAGTTTCCCTGATAGTGGATGTGGGATGTCTTCTGGTTCACACTCAGGCATGGTGAACATAACAGTAAGAAAGAGTTAATGCCCCAGAGGGAAGCACTGAATCAGTTATAAATGGAAAACAGAAGGTATGTACATTCACAGTTTTGCGTGAGAAAGTCATAGAAGAAACTAAACTCTGTTTGGCTTGAAATAAACCTTCTTGGTGACTAAAAGAGGACTGAAATAATGTATGGATATTTATAATCTCTTTCCCAGTTAGCATGTTTGTTTTTACATCTTAAATTTTACTTTATATATTATATTTAGGCTGAAAACATTGTATTTCTTCTTATAAGATGTCGAATTGCATAGATTACATTTTGTATCATTTCCCATATTTTTCATTAATCCCACTGAATTTCTGTATTTAAAATGAGTTTCCTGGAAACACCATAGGGTTGAGTCTTGATTTTTTTAATCAGTCCATGCTTATTTGCCATTTAAATAGATTATTTAGGCCACTAATATTTAATGTAATTATTTCACACAGTTACAATTAATGTGTTTAACACAAACTTTCTGTAATTGATCTTTGATTAAGGTTCATCTATGATGAGTTTTTCAATTGCTCTGCTGATATTAAATATTTCTAAAAATCTATAAAAATCTATAAAATAAATACAACAGGCAGAGCTAAAAATTTTAGAGATATATAAAATGAACTTATTTTTTTCACTTTTCCCACAATGATGCCATTGTGTAGTTCAGAGATTACACCACCTGATAAGAATAGTTCTTTTAAAGAATTATGCTTAAATTTTATCATTTTTTTCATTTTTAAAAGTATGTAGTTTTCTTATAAGACATATATATATACTTATCTTTTAACCTTCATCTATACTTATGTAATATTCACCTAAAAATATATACTATCCAAAGTTATCTAAATGACCATATTAAAGGGTGTCTTAGTCCATTTTGTGCTGCTATAATAGAATATAACAGATTGGATAAAGAACTATCTAAAAAGCAAAACTTTATTTCTCATATTTAGGGAGATTAGAGTCTAAAGATCAAGTGCATCTGTTGATGAACTTTGTCCTAGTCTATTTCCTGTTGCTACAAGAAACTTGACACTGGGTGATATGAAGAATAGAAAAAAAGTTTGCTTTCCAGTTTTGGAGGCTGGGGATCCAGGAATATGGCAGTGTCAAGTGTCTTGTGACAGGAAGCCAGAGAGTGAGTGGCCATATGCAAAGAGGCAAACAACAGGAGGTAACATCACTGTTTAACAAACAGCTCCCTTAAGAACAAACCTACTCCCACAAGAAAGGTAACAATTGTTCCTCATAATGTAATCACCTTTTAAAGATTACTCCTCCCCACACCATCACAATGATAATCAGATTTGAACATTAGTTTTGAATGGGACAAACCATATTTGAACCATAGCTGCTTCATAAAATGAAAAAGGTGACAGGGCAAAAAGTGGCCTGGACACTGTACTCACACGGCAGAAGAGCAAAAGAGTGAACACATGTGGGCAAACCTTTTTTATAGAAGCATTAATTCACACCTGAGAGCTGAGCCCTCATGACCTAAACTCCTTCCCTTAGCTCCCATTTGCTGACACTGTTACACTTGGGATTAAGTTTGAAACAGTTGATCTTTAGAGGACACATTAACTGGGCTATAAAAACATCCTGGCAGGCCATCCAAGTAACGAATTACTTTTATCCTTTCCTTAAAAAGATATTGTTGTGTTGTTGTTGGTGTACAGGCAACTTTGTTGACTTTCTTCCACTTTTAGGTTTCTGTGGCATGTGGCAATAAATATTTATGTTTACTTATTCTTAGATAATTCATGTCAGACCTGTAATAAAAGAATGACTTGGAAAAGACTTTAAGGAAGATAGATATTCTTCCTGTACATATAGAGGTCTCTTAACTAGACAGTTGAACCTGGCATGCAAGATTGACATGTTGACAATGCACACCTTAAAGTTAAAAAAAAGCTGAAATCTGATCAAGCATTCCAGTCACTTTCTCCTTTGAATGGAACTGAGAATGAATTTAGAAAGAGAGATCTGAACTAACTTTTAATTTAGCTTTATAAAATAATGACCCTCTACTATAAAAAGATGTTAAAATGATCAAATAGAAAACATTTTGATGTGATATAAAAATTCTTTAGTTATTTTTTGTTTTAAAAGTAATATAACTTTCATTTCTTAGTTTGGCTATGTACAATTGTTCATTACTTTTAGTCATATATGTCTAGGCCTTTAAAAGCTACTTTGAAAAAACAAAGTTGTATTAATATTTAATGAAATGATTAATTATAATTTTGGTTCTATTTTGGCAAAAAATTTTGACCTTGTAAGATTGTTACTTTTTCTTCCTTATTTTTTCTGGCTATTCTTGATATGTTTGTCTTCTATTTGCACATGTTTCTATTAACCTCAAGGTTAATGTAATATTGATTTTTATATGAAGTTATGTTTTCTTGGAAATTGAAAACATTTTTCAGATCAAATGATATACTAATTTTTAACTGTGAAAACATTGAATGAAATGAACTGTTGACATGATGAAATATCTAGGAAAACTTAATGATATATTACATTGCAGTAACAGAAAAATAAGTTTCACAGCAACTCTTTAAAACCAGTGAGGTAACTTGAAATCATGTGCCTATTATGTTTGAAGAAATGATGTGACTATTACATTTGATTCTTCATGAAGAGACAACAAGATGATGTTAGCAGAAAGCAGCTTGACATGCTGAAGTGAATTCTTTGGAAGCATTACCAGTTAACAGATATCATGTGTTTCAAATATTTATTTACACAGAATTCTCAGATAGCCATTGTTTTTTTTTTTTTTTTTCTTTTTTTGCAGTGCTGGGGATTGAACCCAGAACCTTATGCTTAGGAAGCATGCACTCTACAAACTGAGCTATCTCCCCAGTCCTTGGATAGCCATTTTTAAACATAAGAATTCTTCTACATTTTATCAATTCCATGAACATTTATGTTTCAACTACAATTTCTGAAAACTTTCCAAATATATAATACAGTTGAGGGAAAATATTTAATACCACAGTCATGGACTCCTATTTTTGTCCATTTATTTTCTATTACCTTCAATAAAAAGGTAGCATAGTGTAAGTATTACTATCATGCTTTTTAAAAAATTATATAGTTATGTCTATTCTCTAAAGTGTTAGAGTTCTGGATAAGTAGGGTCAATGAAGGCAAAAAAAATTTATGACTAAATGCAGAAAATTTATAAAATATGTGTATGAGTAATAAAATTATTAAGTAAAACATTCTTTGCTTTAATGTTGGAAAATATATCTCAATATTATATTTAATATTAATAACATCAGAATCATATTTTTATTTAAAATATTTGATCATCACAGCATTCTGAATAAAAATATGGAAGTACCTGTAGAAGTACTTGGCCCACTAGCCCATAGATTTTGACCCAGGGGTTGAAGTATGCCACATTCTTTCCCATGCTCCTCCTCTGTCCTACACAGGGAAGGCCCCGATGGGGTCTTTTCAGCCTGTTCATTCACACTCAGTTCACATCCCTGAAAAGTTGCTTTTAATCATTTTTCAGATTTGGAGTGTGAAGTACAAGCACACCTGAGGGGGAGCCCAGATGGCTGTCAAGGTGCGATCATCATCATCCCTTAGCTCCATGGGTTTTGTTCTCCGTGGAGCAGTGAACATAAGTAGGGAAGTAAGTCCTTTACAATGCATGCTCCAGTTCAGAGGCCACACTTGTCTAATCTCAGGGTAATAGTGGAGTTAGACTTTTGTTTAAATATTTTTTTGTCCCACCAACTATTAGTTTTGTATTCTTCATTACAGAGCTGGAAGGACTGGATTTAAATGCCAACTTCACCATTTAACAGCTGTGTGACTTTTGAAACACAACTTAAACTCTGTTCCTTCAGTTGCCTCATTTATAAATGAAGATAATAATAAATGGATGTCCATATAAGCTATTGAGGTCTCTGAAAAGAAGTAGGCAAATAAGACAGCAGAAGATACACTAAAAACCAGTGTGAGTGGAGTAACTCAGAGACAGTTCAGGGAAAAGCAACAATTTTGGATTGTGAGGTTTCATTTCTTCACTTCTGAAATGTAAATATTGACTAGATGTTTACAATCCCGTTTAAATCTGATATTCTTTTTCTATGACTGAAAAATTCTACCATGTCTTTTCACAGAGCCAGAATTTTCGTATATTAATAATATAGATATCATAGTTTCTTTGATGTCATTTATGTTCACACCCTGGGTTTCTAATTTTTAAAGAAGAGAAATACGGATCCATGGGAATTTAATTTCCCTGAGTGAAAATATATTTAAAATTTCTCTTTTTCTTTTGGTTTTAAAGTTTTTAAGTTTTAGTTATAATCATTATGTGACCAGTTTTAAATTTAAAAATCTAATTGGAAGGAATGAAAGCTTTACTTCATCTTTTTCCACATGAAGCATTATGACAATGTTCGATTTACTAATGATCTGCTGCCACCAAAGTACTAACAGAGGCTCAATTTTGCAGCTTCAACCAAGACCACAGACCACCTTCTTGGCTTCTGCAGGGGATTAATATCACTTTTTGCCTTTTGACAATCAGGAAGAGACATATCTAGGTATGAACCAAAGTATGTTTTACAGTTTTTGTGAACAATCACTAAAGATTTTTGTCATTTTTGTTTATTCTAATTTAGAAAACTTGTATTTCATTGGCAAATGAAACACATGGTGCTTAAATTTTCAAAGAAGCAATTATTTTTCAGTAAACTCAGAAATTTGAAACTTAAGGTCATTAATTAACTTGTAAACTCCATTTTTTAAATTATAATTCCTTCATGTTTTGCTAGCTAGTGGAAGGGGAGAGGATAAGACTGCCTTCAAGATGAAAAGATGAGCATGTATTTATTAATTGGTATTAAGAAAGAGAGCATGAGTAATGGAAAAACAAAGCATTAAAGCTTCAAGAATAGAAAGAAATAAACTGTATTTACAAGATTCTGGCTTTTCCTTATGCATTCAGGATGAAGTGTTGCAGATAAACCAACAACAATGAGAAAAATATGAAAAGCCTGCCAGTTTTGTAAGCTGGCTTTAGGATGTCTAATTTCAGAAATCTCCCTCCAATGGGTGGAACTTTGAAGTTTCCTTTTTTGATTTCTTTTTTTTTATTATTATTTTTTTTATTGTAAACAAATGGGATACATGTTGTTTCTCTGTACATGGAGTAAAGGCATATCATTTGTGTAATCATACATTTACATAGGGTAATGTTGTTTGATTCATTCTGTTATTTTTTCCCTTTCCCCCCACCCCTCCCACCCCTCTTTTCCCTCTATACAGTCCTTCCTTCCTCCATTCTTGCCACCCTCCCTAACCCTAACCCTAAACCTAACTCTAACCCTAACACTAACCCCTCCCACCCCCCATTATGTGTCATCATCCGCTTATCAGCAAGATCATTTGTTCTTTGGTTTTTTGAGATTGGCTTATCTCACTTAGCATGATATTTTCCAATTTCATCCATTTGCCTGCAAATGCAATTGTGATTTCTAATCATATTCCTTTTTTTCTAACCATTGCATTTTAATTTTCTAAAGTATTTAAATCTATACGGCAATACATTCATTAAAAATACTACTTATGGATCTATACTTTCTTTGGAGATGACTGACTTCTAATAAATTTTCATTTTAACCACAGGGATAGTACTTTCATATCTAATATATAATGATTTATATTACCTGTTAAATTCAGAGAGGAATGATTAAATACTTATAAACAGAGCAGGCAGCACTCCTCTTTTGGAAGGCAGATTACCTAGGTTCAAATGTCTATCCGATAATTCAGTAGTAATGAAACCATGGGAAAATTAATGTGCCCTTTCGAATCTTAATTCATTCTTCTTTCATACAGAGAAAACATGAAATATATTGTATAAGATTTTGAGGACTAAGTCAGATACTATCTTCTAGAATTTAGTTTAATGGTGGGCAAATAATAAATGCTGTATTAATATTAATTTGTTTTGTTCTTATTCTCATTCTAGCTTATTATCTGGCAGGCGTTGTTGTCTGATACAGGTAACAACAACAACAACAACAACAAAAAAAAACCCATAAACCAGTTTTTACCTCAAGGATGTGGGTGAGTATGAAAATAAATCAAAGGTCACAGAATGGTGTAGTGATTGAGAGCATGGAGTGATGGAGTTACACATGTTATAAGAACACAATGGGAGTCATCCAAATCAAATTTGAACTAGTATGGAATAAGAATCACATCATAGATCCATTCCAGCATCTTATTTCTCTGAGGATTTAATCCCTCATTCCACTATCTGCCATCATGTTCTGGCATTTCTATCTCATTTAATATGGGCCACCATGGTCTTCTCCCTTCTAGAATTCATCCCAGCAGGATGTTTGCAATCTCTCCCTGCTCCTTGCCAGAGAAATAAATGCTATATCTCAGTATAATGCTTCCAAAGAAAAAGACTTCCTTGAGACAATTTTGCTCTCACTTTCCCTTGACCATGAACCCTCAGAATCAAACCCAGTGCTTACAGACTCCCCTTGCTCTGATTGGGAGCTGGTAGGTAAGTCCTATAGCTCCTTTGAAGGATAGTCACCTTTTATTCTAGCAGGTCCAGTATTTCCCTGACTGGGTTGTATCTTTACCCTAAGTTTTGATACAGTGTTCATTAGGAAAGCAGAGAGTAAATCTTTCCTATTTGAGAGTGGCCTCCATATCATCTTTTTTTTTTTCTTTTATTGGTGCATTATAGATATATGTAATACTTGGGTTCATTATGATATTATATGCATTGAGTTTAATTTACTCCCTTTCAGTCCCTGATTTACCCTGCCTTTCCCTCTCTCCATCCCCCTTCCTCTACTGGTCTTCCTTTGACTCATTTATTTATTTTTATTGATGCTTTATATATATAAATATAGGTGAAATTCACTGTGTTTTATTTATATATGTATATGTATATATATATATATATATGCTTATAGCTTAATTGTGTCAAATTCATTCTGCATTTCACCCTCTTTCCCATCCCTCCTCTCTTCTCAATCTCCTGCTTCTACTCCTCTGATCTTCCCTGTAACTACTCCACTGATCTTCCCCTTTTCCTCTTACTTCCCCATATCTTTATGTTATTCAACCCCCATCCCCTCTTTTTCCCTTACTTTGCTCTAGTTTTCATATATGAGAGAAAACATCCAGTCTTCATTATCAAATCTGACTTGTTTCTCTTAATCTGATGTTCTTTAATTCTATCCGCTTACCAGAAAATCCCATAGTTTCATTCTTTTTAATGGCTGAGTAAAACTCCATTGTGTATATACCACATTTTCTTTACCCATTCATTTATTGATGAGCACCTAGGATGGTTCCATATTTTGGCTATAGTGAGTTGTGCTGCTATACAAAATTGATGTGACTTCATCATTATAATATGATGATTTTAGTTCTTTTGGACAAGTCCCAAGAAATAGGATAGCTGGGCTGTATGATGGTTTCATACCTAGTATTTTGAGGAATCTCAATCCTGCTTTCCAAAATGGTTATACCATTTTGTCATTCTACAAATAATGTATAAATCTACCTTTTCCCCCACATTCTTGCAAACATTTATTATTATTCCTCTTTTTAATAATTGCCTTTCTAACTGGAGCAAGCTGAAATCTAAGTGTGGCTTTGATTTACATTCTCCTGTATGAGATGTTGACCTTTTTATTTTTTCATATATTTGTTGGCCATCTTTCCTTCACATCATCCTTAAAAAGAAGCAAGCACTAGTTCTCTAAGGAGCAGGCCACTTCTGCAAGCTCAAAACTGAAAGAGGAATGACAACAACCTCTCCAAGATATTTTTTCATACATTTATTTCTTTGCTATAGTTTTAGCTAACATTTTTTCTTTTAACTTTTTACTTATATATGAACAACAGAGAAGATTGAAAAAGCATAACTTTGATCTCCAGTTTTCCTTTGCCAGACAGAGTTTACTTTTTAAAATTTTTAAAACAGATTCAAATATTATTATAATGATGGTTTATATTTGGCATGATCACCCTTTAAAAATGAAACAGAGATTCCCCCAACATTTATTTTCTTTCTTCCTCTCTTGTTTCCACATGTAAGAGAAAACACGCAACCCTTGACCTTCTTAATTGGGCTTATTTCACTTAGTTCCATCCATTTTCTTGCAAATGATACAAATTCACTTTTCAATATGGCTTAATAAAATTGCACTGTGTAACTACACCACATTTGCTTTATCCACTCATCTGTTGATGACACCCATGGAGATTAGCAGAGTAGAGGACATGGAACAGCAGGAGGGAGAAGACTGGGAAATTACGCTGGCCAAATTATATTGTTACATTGTGTGTGTTTTAGTTTTTTCGCTGCTGTGACTAAAAGACCAGACCAGAACAATTGTAGAGGAGGAAAAGTTTATGTGAGGGCTCACAGTTTCAGAGGTCTCAATCCATAGGCAAGTTGACTCCATTCCTCAGGGGTTCAAGGTGAGGCAGAACATCATGGCAGAAGAATGTGGCAGAGAGAAGCGGTTCTCAAGATGAGCAGGAAGCAGAGAAAGAGTTATTCATTTGCCAAATACGATTATATACTCCAAAGTCATGACCCTAATTTCCACCTCCCCAGTCATATCCTACCACTTCAGTTACCACTCAGTTAATCCCTATCATGGGATTAACTCTCACAACTGAATCATTTCTCCTCTTAACCTTCTTGCATTGTCTCACATGTGGGCTTTTGGGGGACACCTCATATCCAAACCATAACAGTGTACATGTATCACTATGTAACAACAAATTCAACCATTGTGTACAACTATAACACACCAATACAAATATGGAAGATATGAATTAAAAAGAGATTTTTAACATAAAATGATTATCTTCATTATAAAATTAAAGTTTAAATGTATGATTAAGTGTGTGATGACCCCTTTAAAACCCTTCTTGTAGGTGGTGACAGCATAAACTCATTTTTCTCTTTGGTTGACTGTGTTTTTTGGCAGCAAAATACCAAATAAAAGCAACCTCCAAATAAAAGCAAAAACCACATAGCCACATATTGCTAAAACATTACTACAATGAAAAAATGCCTACCACAGAATACTTTTGTAGCTTTTTCTTTTTCTTTTCCTTTTTTTTTAAAATTCTTTGAATAGTTCTGAATTTATAATGTATGTTTTGAGATTCTTTTTTTAAGTTCAGTCTAACAAATGAAAGGAATTGGAGTTGTAGATGTAGCATGCAGAAGTCAAGCATGGTTCTTGCAGTTTTTGACTGGAGTGGGGAGATGGTTCAGAAGTTGCTAGTCTCATTCACAGCTTACTTTTATAAACTATGGGCAAGCCAACCAAGCTTAGTGTCCTGGAACAGCAAGCATGACTAATGAATTTTTTAAATTGTTCATGGCTTCTAAAATGATACGTAATGTTCTTAGATGCTGTGACCTTTGAAGTAAAGTGGAGCAGATGTTCCATAACCAACCTAATAACAAAAAGAAAACAGATATAGAAACAAAATAAATTAAATCTGTTTTATAGTGTCAGAGAAGTATAGACAGATGGAAACTAATTAGAATAATAGACATGGTATTTTCACAAGTACTCTTCTCATTAGTTTCAAATTGTTAGAATGTCTTTATGAACTCATATTTCCCCTTCTAAAATTCAACTGACTTTTAAAGATTAAAATAACCAATATTAGCAAGTTGGCACATAATTTGTCATTGGTGTGATGTTCCTCCTGTAGACTTTCAACTTGAATATCAGTAGTCTTACTTATATTTCTCATTTGTAACATACCCATTTTGAAAATGTCTGCTGAGCACTTCCCAGGTAAAATGACAACATAAAAGTCTTTGTGTTGAGTGCAAGAGCAAAATGGAACAGACTTCAGTCCCAAGAATCTTACAGTTCACTGAAGTGGAAAAATCAATAACTAGTACATAGAATAAATTAGATCAGGATTATATCATTTTATTGCACATTTATAAATATCTTGCTATGTTTCCTGATATGATTTATGGAGATATGTATGTATGTTATAGTCAGTATAAAATAAGTAAGAGACATTTTATGTAAAAATAAAAGAAACTTGAAGTCAGGCTAAGGTCTGTACATCTAATGAATTCCAAAAGGGTGTGACATTTGTACCAAAGAAGAGTAAATTTTGTCAATGAACTTAGTGTAAAGTAACTGGAGGAAAAGCTTTCCTAATGTTAAAATTCGAGTGATATGTCCTTTTGTGTTTCCTACAAAGCAAAATAATGTAGTACAGTGGAATTCAACCTCAATGAATGCAATAAGTACATCAATTTATGATCCACATGTCTTATGAGGAGGCTGCTCAGTGAGTTCAGTTAAAGTAATTTTATGAAAAACCAAAGCAATGCATTTCTACTCAGACTCTTCGAGGGTCACATTTACCCCATACATAATTAGCTCCTCTAAATGCTGTCTTTCATAGTTCCTTTTAAAAAAAAAATCCTCAAAGATGCTTGTGGTGTGTAGGGGTACTGAATGCCACAGGACACCATAACACAAATTTTCAACCAGTATTTTATGCTACTAGAAATATTTCTCTGAAAAATTAATACTGTGAGATAGTTTTCAAAATTTTCATGGCTGGTGTAAAACAGAAACAGAGAGGTAGGGGAGAAAGAAAAAAGGAAATGAAGAAGAAAAGGAAGACAGAGAACTTGAAAGAAATTTATAATCCATTAGAATTACTTTCGCACAAGAGTTGGTGGATGTAATCTATTGAGAGATGGTTTGAAATTTTCCGGATTATTTTATATGACCTTAGACTTCAGGCTGTTTCTCTGTGTCCATTTACCACCCCAAGTCTATCACTTTCCCCAACCCACATTACAGTTGTAGAATTTCTACTATGTATCTGAACGAAGAAACTGGAGAGAATTAAGGCAGCTCTAGAAGAAGAGATTCTTACCTGTAACAGATTTTAAAAACATGGGCATGGGAATCAGAAAACAGTGAAGTGAAACCCTCATGCCACCACTGAGCTGTGTGACCTTGATCGAGTTACTCAACTTCATAAGCCTGACTTTGTATTTTCACCGATGAATAGACAATAATCACCACCCACAGGTCATTTCATTTCACATCATAAAATTACATATTCATATGTACAAACAGGAGAATATGTTATATCCCATTGTATATTAGCTTCTATTTCTTCTTATGAGATAGAAGTCTGTCATTTAAAATAGTAAAAATGAGTTCCAAACATAGCTGGTTATTCAACTTTGAAAATAATTGCAAAAGAAAATCAAAAGAAGAACTCTAAAAATATTTCATGAATCTAAGAAGTTTGCCAAGAACATTGCTATGGAGAATAAGCCTCACTTGGCTTGTTTATTACTAAAAAAATTTATCTATTTTTTAGTCTGTTAATGTACTACATTATATTGTACCACATTTATTGATTTGTGTATGTGAAACCATCCTTGCAATCCAGGGAAAAATATCAATGCATTGTGATACATATTCCTTTTAATATGCTATTGATTTGGGGTTGCTAGAACTTTTTGGAGGATTTTAAAGTCTATGTTCATCAGGGACATTGGACTGCAATTTTCTTTTCTTATAGGACATTTATGTGATTCTATAAGAACCATACAAATGCTGTGATGGTAAAATGTTGGTCAATAATTGCACATAACTGTTCATAAGAACTTCTTACAATCTTTTGGATTTTTGTGATATCAGATATAATTCTCTCTCTTGATTATAAAGTTATTTTTGTGAACCCTTTCTCTTTTATTCTTGGTTGGTTAGGTAGAGTTTTGTCAATTTTGTTTATTGTTTCAAAACTATTATTGTCTTTGAAATTTTCTATGGTGTTTCTAGTTTCTAATTTTTTTTAATTTCTGCTCTCATCATTATTATTTTCTTTGTTCTGCTGACTTTGTACTTCCTTCTTCTTTTTCTAGTTTTTTGGAATTCCAAGTTAGGCCATTTATTTAGAATAACCCTTTCTTTGCTACTTATCAGTATAAACCTTCCTCCTAGCACTGCTTTGCCTGCATTGTGTAAGTTTGGTATGATGACTTTCCATTTGCATTTGTTTCATGACACTTCTTAATTTCCCTTTGATTTTTTCTTTGACCCATTGACTCAGGAGTGTGTCATTTAATTTCTACATTTTTTTTTAATTTTACAAAATTCTTCCTATTTTTAGTTGTTAGATCACTGTGATAAGGAAAGATACTTGTTATGATTTTAGCCTTCTTAAATTTTTTAATGCTTTTCATAACGCAGCGTATATTCTATGCTGGGGAATGTTCTGTGTGCTGGAGATTAGTATTTACAAGACTGCTCTTTTGTTGAATATTCTGGGTATGACCATTTAGTCTATTGGGTTATTTAAATCCACTGTATCCTTATTAATTTTGTCTAGATAATGAGTTCATTGTTGAAAGTTGGATCCTGAAGTCCCCTATTGTTATTTCATTGCAATCTATTTCTCCCTTCAGTTTAGTTAGTTTGCTTTGTAGATTTAAGTACTCCAATATTTGGTTCATGTATATTTATAATTTATAATTTTATCTTATTATAGAGTTAAAATTGTACTCATAGAAGTAAAGAGTTGAACAGTGTTTAGTAGGAGATAAGCTGGGTGAAGGAGATGGGGAGATGGTTGCAGGGTACACACTCTAAGTTGTTAGATGAATAAGTTCTTAAGATGTCACGTACTTAATGAATGATGATGGTTTTGTAAATTAATTTGTGACAATCATTGTACAACAAAAATTTCACTGAGACATATACTCAACAGATTGTATACTGTCAGTCTGTAGTCTTTATCAATTAAATACTTTAAAATGAATGTTACATTCATACTATTATCATATTATAATTATTTCATGTCATTTTATTTGCTGGTATATTAATTTTGAAAGGAGAGCAAGGCAGATTTTATTATACCAATTTTTCAAGTAAGGAATCTACTATTCTTAGTCTTTCACTTAGTGAAAGGTGGACAGTAGAGACAGAAAGTAGACATGCACTTAAGGCTTAATGCAAGAGGGATGGGACATTAGCAAAGCCTATGTCAATCTCGATTCATCTCCTTAATAAAAAATAATTAACACTTAATAAAAAAATAATTTCAGTAATTGATTGTTAAATAGTACATTTGAAGTCCTAAAAATGATCTAGTCATTGTTTCTCTATAAAAACCTGTAAGGATATGCTGCCTCCCCATATATTAGAGGGGAAAGAAAGATGCCATGTAGAACTCAAGGGTTTCTTGACATTTTGACCTTGCCCCAAAGACTGTGATTAATAAAGGTCGTGGTGAATCAAATAGTGTCTCCAAATATTCACATCTACCTGGAACCTCAAAATGTGAGTTCACTTGAAAACATAGCTAAAAGTTCTACAAAAAATAACCCTGAATTTAGGGTGAGTTCTAAATTCAACGACTAGGATTTGTGTTAAAATAAATAAATAAATAAATAAATAAATAAATAAATAAATAAATAGAAGGGAGGGAATGTGGAGGCCAGAAGGAGGAAGGCCATGTGAAGACACACGGGGGCTCAAAGTTCTGCAGCCAGCAGGTTAGGAGACCAGTGCTGCCTTGCCATATCTGAACTGTTGGAGCTTAAGCAAGATATTTTATCTATTGAAGCCTCGACTTTTTTGTTTGTAAAATGTAAATTGACACAATGTAATGAAAGTCAGGAAAACAGGTATGTTCCTATGTTATAAATCCACCACATGTGCCAACGTTTCAACAAAGATTTAAAAAAAATTTTTTTTAAATTTAGCTTTTAATTTTTTACAGACTGCATTTTGACTCATTATACACAAATGGGGTACATCATTTTATTTCTATGGTTGTACACAATGTATTCATTCCATTTGTGTAATCATACATGTACATAGGGTAATAATGTCTGTCTCATTTCACCATTTTTCATACCCCCCTCTCTCTCATTTCCTTCTACATATTCCCCCATTTTATCAAGGATATCAGTGAAAATCTTAGTAATAAAACCTTCTGAAATTCTATGATTTTATAAAGATGTTTAGAAAATAATTGCCATTTCTGTAGTAAAAATGGGAGTAAAAAAAGAAGGTAACTAGATATAAGAATAGATATAAATGGATATTAGTATATAGTTTCAGGTCTATAAATAAACCTTCCCTTGATTCAATAGTGTCCTTTTTTCACATTGCATCATAGTAATGTCATTCTCTATGTCCAATGAATTGCTGTGTATGAACTATGTTTGGTATTCAGCATTAACATGCCCAATAAACTAAAAGTACAAAATCAAGACAGATTAGATGTGATGTTCAAAAGTCCATAAGACCTGACAGTACTAGTTTCATTTGTGGCCTTCTTATTCAGTTATCATCTGTGCTTCAGGTTGATGAACTGTCAGTGCTATTTCCATGTCTCCTGTGACTTCTCCACCTCCTGTGATGACCTGCCCTTGGTTGATCTTATCTTTTTCTGGAACCCTTCATAGATTCAATCAATAAGCAGATACTTCAGATAGATGCTGGTATTAGAATAATATCAAAGCATGTAACTACTTCCAAAAGCTACAATCTTGTCAAGCAGAAGAAGCTATTAAACAATTGACAAACATTTTGACATGTCTCAGATAATGAAAGCAGTAAGTACAGGACACTAACAAAGACTCCTTTAAAGAGGTGTGCCAGAGTTGGCTATTGGACAAGCGGGGAAGAATTCCAGCCTGGGGATAAGGTGAAGATAGTTCACCAAGACAAAAGTGCAGGTAGGACAATATGAAAGGATGTGTTGGAGAAAATTTCTTCAGGTGACTATGTTTCCAGTTCATATTCTAATAAATGTGGCAATGTTGAGAAAAAAATAGGACTTAAGGAGAAACGAGGGCTACACCAGGAAGCAGACCTGCTTTAATGGGACCCAGGGAAGAATAGAGATTGAGGCCTACATGTTTAATGTTTTAGATTTTCTAAGTCCAGCTAGCTGATGAGCATATGTCTTCCTACATGTCATTTGTACCTTTACAATGGCCTAATAGGTCAGATTCTATCTGTAAATGCTGTACTTATGAAACTCTCCATTTGAATTACCCAACAAGAGAAAAACTGGTCCACAATTTATCCCCTTTCCTTTTTATACCTAGCCGATGTAGCATCAGAAAATGCCTCTGATTTATTCATGTAGATACCTTAGTCCACACCTCTTTCATAGTCCCAGAAACTGTAAACTCATGGTTATTTTGAGGATGGTGATATGCTCATCAGTGGCACATGTTACCTTGGGGAGAAGAGTTCTCAGAAAGAACCCATAAACAGTCCCTGGAAACAAATCAGGTCATTTGTTCAGAGAATTAGATGAAACCAGGGACAGGGACAATAACTAGAAGGGTACCAGGCTAGTCCTCCCCTGGACACAGATCATATTCATCCCGGGTAATGATGTGACCAGATAGGCTCTATTCTGAAGCATGGGTAAGTGGTAAGTTTCAACAATTTTCTGCAGACCAAAGAGAGCTATTAAAAACTTTTGTATCATAGCTATCACATAAAACTTTTTCCTTTTTTATATAACTATAAATTGGTGAAGACAAAGATACTTTTCATTGAAAATAATATTGCATATTGTCAAACCTCTTCAAAATGCCTCATTTATTGAAGCATTGCATGATAGACAGAATTTGGCAAACTACACATAAGTGTATATGGCCGTTTACTTGTACGATGTTATATGTATTTCAAGTACTCCAAATAATTTTATCAATCTTTAAATTTAATTCTTCTAAGGTACATCAATGAAAGTAACATATTTATTTCAAAAGTGATTTGAATATTTCTGTGCTGAACCTCATACTATTGCTCTTGATATTCTCTATTCGCTCTGAGATGAAGAAGTAGAGAGAAATAGCATAAGAGAGCTTAATGCACATAACCTGAGAATGAAATCTAGGCAGTCTGGTTTAAAGCAGCACCATCCAATTATTCCCATTCATCTTCCAGGAAGGCAGGTTGAGATTATGCACTAAATAACCAAGAAATTCTTCCTCTCGAAATTTATTTACTCACACTCTTCAAAACATACTAAATGAAGACAATGATAACACTGAATAAAAGAAAAAATTTAAAATCTAGTATAGAAAAATTTAAATGCATTTTACTTGTTATCCTTGCTCCCAGAGATGAAAACAACATTTCATTTTGAAGAGCACATACGATGAGCTAATGCAATAAAACTGTCCTTAATATTGACCTTCCAGAAAGGGAAAATTTGACCTTGAACTAATCTCCAACATAAAAGTTAAAAAGAAAGAGAAAAAATAATCTTTTCTGATTCAATTTGTTTTCCATCACCCCTTTATGCCTGGGAATGCAAATGGATCTTCATAGAGCAAAGAGTTAGACAAATATGCATACCCAACTTCAAGTTCTGGTGTCCTCTTTTGTACAACATGGACTCTGGGAAAGCCCACACTTTTTGAGATGATAGAATTTAAATCTCCCACTTCCATGTATATCCTGTGTTTTAATGAGATCATTGGGTACATATGGACAGAACACTCATCTTAGCTGGAATTCCTAAATAACATGGTCCAATAGCAAATTTACTTGGTCCATTTCCTTTAGGACAGTGGTGATTAACTCTTTGGGTTGTCATTGAACCTTTTGAATATGTGATGAAAGATACAAATCCCAGATTCAGAAAAGCACATGCATCTATATGCACAGAATTTTCCAAGCACTTTCGGAAAAATTCTATTGTCCTGAAAATTAACTCATGAGATCACTTTGATGTCCTGAGTCATTTTATTTCTATAATCATGATATCCATAGTTTCTTAACACCAGATATATCAGGCATTAGGTAAATATAGATTAGATAAATCTTAATTTTCCTTGCAAAAGTGAGAGGAGGGGTTATTTCAGAATGATTTTTTTTCTTATTTTTCTATTAAAGAATGTTTACTCTTGAGTAAAAGAATCCTTAACAAGTCTAGTATTTCAATCAAATTAACATTTACTGTGCTCCTATGAAGTGCCCTTCCTCTACACATTGCTATGGGGAATAGTAACTTAATTGTTTAGAACAGAATCTCTGTAGTCAGACTGATTGAGTTTATTTTTTTAAAATCTCTCTGCTAATTTAATTTAATTTACTTATAAAACAAAAAAGTAATAATGTGTAACATATAAGATCATTGTGAGTACTAAACAAGGTAGTAAAATGCTTACCAAAGTATCTGGCAAGGTAAGCACTCATGAATGATAGTTGTTAAGTTTTTTTCAATGTCAAGGTCTAAATCCAGTGTTTCATATGCTATAAAATGCTGTAGCACTGAGCTACATCCCCAAACCCATTATTAATTCCATAATGAAGTTTATATGTAAAAGTTGCTTTAATAGATATGAATTTAAGAATAAGGGACCTATCAGAAAAGTTAATATGTAATACTAACCATGGACATTTTTATTTGCATGTGAAATCTTGAATGAATTATTTCAGTAATATGCAAACCTCTTTTTTATTGATTCTTCTTATATATGACAGTAGGATCCATTTTGATGAAATTATACAAGTATGGAATATATCTTATTCTAATTAGGAGCCCATTCTGTGGGTAGGCACAATGATGGGATTCACTTAGGTATTTCATATGCATACATAGGAAAATTATGTTAGATTCATTCTATTGTCTTTCCTATTCCTCTCTCCCTCCCTTCCTTTCAATTCCCTTCCTTTTCAGTTTTATTGAATTTCTCTTCTTCCCTCCCCACTGTTTACTGTGGTTTAGCTTCTACATATTAGTGAAAACATTCAACCTTTGTTTTTTTTTTTTTTTTGAGATTGTCTTATCTCATGTAGGATGTTAGTTTCCATATCCATCCATTTACTGGCAAAAATCATAAAGGTCATAAAGTCATTCTTCTTAAAGGTTGAGTGATAATCCATTGTGTATATATACCACAATTTCTTTATCTATTCATCTATTGATGGGCATCTAGGTTAGTTTCATAGCTTAGATACTGTGAATTGTGCTGATATAAACATGAGTATGGCTGTGTCACTGTAGTATGTTGATTTTAAGTCCTTTGTATATGCCAAGGAGTGCGATAACTGGGTCAAATGGTGGTTCCATTCCTAGTTTCTGGAGGAATCCCCATACTGCTTTCCAGGTAGTTGCTTTACAGACCCACCAGCAATGTATGTGTGTTGCCTTTCCACCACATCCTTGCCAACATTTATTGTTGCTTGTATTTCTGATAATTGTCATTCTGACTGGTAGAGACAGAATCTCAATGTAGTTTTAATTTGAATTTCTCTAATCTATAGAGTGTTGAAGTTTTTTTCATACTTATTTCTTCTTTTGAGAAAGATCTGTTCAGTTCCTTTATCCATTTATTGATTGGGATGTTTTTTTTGGTGTTAAACTTTTTGAGTTTTTTACATATCCTAAAAATTAATACCCTATCTGAGGTGAGGTGCAAGTGACAAAGATTTTTTTTTCCCATTCTATAGGTTTCTCTGCACACTTTTGATTATTTCTTTTGCTGGGAAGAAGTTTTTAGTTTGATCCCATCCCATTTATTGATTATGATTTTATTTCTTGTGCTTTATGCAAACCTCTTTTCTTTGAGATTTGATAAGTCGCAGAAAGTGGAGTGAAATACATCAAAATAGTAACCATTGTTTATTAATGTATGTGTATTGAGTGGACCCAAGGAGCAATCCCATCTTTTATGTTTTAGCTCTTAAGGAAAGACTTTAGGATACACAGTAAGATAAAAATAATGTTATTTTCTTTCAAGATAGGTCACATTATCTACTTAAGAGTTCACAGGTTAAAACAGAATGGATGAAAAAAACATCCAAAATTTTCCTAAAAGATTCTGTCATTCTCATATTCTCAATTGTAAAATTGTGCTTGATGAAAAATTGTCACTATGTGAATAGCTAGGTATTATCCCTGACTCAGTATGATTGCACTGCACATGCAAATCTGTGTCAACCAGTCCATTGTTTCTGAACAGCTTGAAAATAGAGATAATGTGGGTAATGTAGGATTTTATTTTGGAACCCATCCTGGGTCCAGTATCACTTAACATATTTTTTCTTGTTTTATTGTTATTCCACTCCACCAGAAACACGTAGAGAGTTTTCTTTTGTATAGGATATTGTAGGGGATTGATGCTACAAATCCCACCCACTGAATAAGCAAACACACAAACCAATAACTTTCATAACCAATATATCCTGGTGTACATATTTCAGTGACACTTGACTTTGCACTTTATTCTTCAGTTTCTATAAGTTACAGTGCTTGACAGATCCACTATTGAAGGGCAGAAATTATTGTGTGTGTGTGTGTGTGTGTGTGTGTGTGCATTTCAACTTGACCTCAAGATAAAATTTTAATGAACCATTTCATGTGTAAATGAAGACTATAAGACTCTGTTTGTAAGTAGTATGTGAACAATATCCAGGTAGCCAGTTTTGTTAATGACTTCCTTTTAACTACTTAGAATATTACTTTGCATTTAAATTTCCTATTTTTAGTTTTTTACTTATGTTTTTTCATAGATAATGATTTTTCACCTGTTTTGCTTATGTAAGTTATATTTGTAGTTGAAATCCTTATTATAGCCTCATTTACCACATGAAAACTTTTCGGACAACCCACTGGGAATATGTTGTCCTTCTCTTCCCAAAACATTGATTTTGGAATTTAATGTTGATGGATTGCTACCTAGGTAAAATTTAAATTTGCTATTTTATATGCAAGTAGCAAGGGTACAAGTTGGATTTTGCCATAAGAATATTAATTTCTCTAAGATATAAATTAATATCATATACTTTCTGCATTTGCCTAGGGAATTATTGTTCCAATATTCAAGTTCCAGAGCACAGAAATGCAATGAATGAATCTTTGGCTTTAAATCCTCTTTCTTGCCAGAGTTAATTCCGAGGCTCCACCTGTTCTATTCCAGGTGCAGGAAGGATAGTGACAGCTCCAGTTATAGATTAGAGTCATGAAAAACTGACCCAACCTGGAGTCATTCTTTACACTTATGGTGACCCAAATTTCTGACTGCCTGTACCTCAAAAAGTTTCTGTATGCCTGCAGCCCCCAGCTACCTTCCACACTTGATGACATGCATCAAACCCTTTGAACCCAGAGTAAACTAGGAAAAAACAACAACAACAACTCTTCTCTTTGCTCAGGAACCATAAAGAACCAGATTCATGGTCACCTTCTCAGTACTTCCCATATTCCAGAACTCATGAAATGCAGAGCGGGAACAGATTGAACCTGACTGAGTTGAATGGTCCAACTTATCTCAGGTGAGATAAGTTAGTTGGAATTCACCTAGGATGTGTCTTTGCCATGGAGTACGACCTGAACAAGACACTACAGGAAATGTTACATAAGTTCACTTGAAGGATTTGTAGACTAAAATAAACTTTTCCAAACGATGATAATACAAACACATTTTAGTAAAATATATTGGAGAAAGGACTGAATCATTTTTTATTCTTTCTATAAAATTATAAAATTCCTGTTGTGTAATCAGGCAGTAATGAAGAAATGTAAGGAAATGATATACATGTGTATCTTCTAGCATATTATTAATAATAAAAGGTTTATAATACTTTCAGCTTTGTGAAATTTATGTTATTTAAGCTCTTTGAAAAATGCAGTGTGTTAATATTTCTTCTTTTACATTCTATGTTGAAGTATTAGCTCTTGTACCTATAATTTTTATTTATAGTTTGTATGCTATTTCTATTAAGTTTCTATAATTTACAAAAGCTCTGGGTGCCACCAAACATTTCTACATTCCAGTCAAAAAACAGCTGCTTCTTGTGCCCTCATGTGGCTGTTCCAATGTCACTTTATAGTCAATATGATCTCAATAATTCTTATAAACTCCACACCTTTTTCTCCTCTTGTTTTCCCTCTCTCAGAATGAATTATTTCTATCCACCTAAGTCTCAAAATTAAGACTAGAGATCACCTCTGATCATCCATCCTTGGGCAGAATTCTTTCCCCTTCCTTGAGTTTTCATAGATTCTGGTGCCTTGATTGATCAAAAAATTCATGTCACTGATCTTTCACCTACATTCATTCATTCATTTATTCATTGACCTCTTACATCCTTGAGCATAAGGACCTGAGTTTTGTTTCTCTTACTAGTCATATTTAACAAGGGACCTGGCTCAGAATTATTCCTACATAATAATATCAAAAGAATTCATAAACCATTTTCTAACACAATCACAAAATTTCACTTCCCCACCAGGGACCACTGAGACACATCCCAGGCTTTCTTTTCTTTCTTTCTTTCTTTCTTTCTTTCTTTCTTTCTTTCTTTCTTTCTTTCTTTCTTTCTTTCTTTCTTTCTTTCTTTCTTTCTTTGTTTTCTTTTTTTTTCCACTAAATTCCTCATGGTTTTGCTAAATTGTTGAAGTTGGTCTTGAATTTGTGGTCCTTTGTCTCAGCCTCTCAAGCCACTGGGTTTACAAGCATGTTCCATCTTGCCTAGCTGGTCTTCAATTTTGAGTAACAGCTTTTACTCATTTTGGTGTCAGTTTTGTCTATTTATAGTGAACTGTTAAAGGACAGGATTTTTTTAATGCATTTCTGTATCAGACTCCTAAACTACTTGACACGTGAAAGTTGCTTGCAAAGAGTTTGCTTGAATGGGTGTTCAGCGTACACCATGAGGAGCTAAAGTGGTTAAGTGCTCTGGGTTCAATTCCTGGTACCAAAAACAAAGAAAAAACAAAACAAAATAGTTAGAGGCCATTTACAAAAGTAGAAGATGTTACTAAACAAAAAGAAGAAATCTCATATCAAGAATTTGTATCAATAGGTTATTCATGTTAGGTTATCTCATCATATCATAATATAAACACTTAAATTATAACTATTGCAATAGCATTGTAGTAATTTTAATTCTAAAGAAGGAAAAATATGCTATTAAATAGTTATCAGAGATGAAGAGAGCATTATGTGATAACAAACAAATCACTTCTGTAGGAAGATGCAACTGTTCTTCATGTGCATGCACTGGAAAACAGCAAAATGCATGAAGCCAAAACTGACAGAATTGCCAAGAGAAATATATAAAATAATATTAGTGATAATATATACTACAAACAAAAATATATGCTACACATATAAAATATGTTTGAAGTAATTATATAAACTGCTATTAATGATATGCACACATTCTTTCTTTATATATATACATATTATATATAATATATATAAAATACTTAATTCGGTACTCACAAATAATAGTTAGAGAAAACAGTGTAGAAGAAAAATGTGAAAATATATCCTGGTTCCTTGAAGGCAGAAGACATGATTGAGTTGCAGAGTGAAAAAGTGTGAGTTGTAGTTTAGTTATCCAATATTGAAATTCTGCATCTTGTATTGGGAAAGAACACAAATCTGTTCAGATTACCAATTGGATCCTTGTCTTCCATTATTTAGCAAAGGGTTTTAAGTAACTAATGTGGCCTTGGCTGTGTTGGTTATTGATGATATAAAGATAAGTAAACTATGATCCCTCTCCAGAAAAAGATTATACTTATGGGGTAACATGTATATAAAAATAATTGTAATATCACCACCAAGCAGGATTAATACCCTGTAGCCATTTTCCCACCTGCAACACACTTTATCATCCTCACAGAGCCGTTGTTCTATTCCTGATTGGCCTAGACACCACTTCACAGTCCTTCACAACACCAAATTCCAAGCAGCTGCTCCCCTTTATTTGACATTGACATATGAGCTGAAGACTCTGTGCCAATAATGGTGTAGCCTTACAGCATGAGAGTGTTTTGAAAGGAGTTCTTGGAAAACACAGAGCTAGTTCCTTAAAGTACTGAGGCAAAAAAAATTGTAACAAAATATTTTGCCCTTGATTCTCCTGTTTTTCCAATTGCTTGTAGTTGAGTAAATAATGAATGCTCCCTTAGACAGATAAGACAGCTCAAATGCCAACCTTGTGAGATCAGTTCTTTGCAAATGGTGTACATTTCTGTGCTAATGAAGAATTTGTACTAAGCCAGTTGGCACATAAATGCCTGAGTGATGTGACTTCCCTTCATCCTCTGTGATTGAGCTTTTACCCTCTGAGAGGTGACAACACTATTGGAAATGTTCTCCACTCCATTTAGCATTACTGAAAACTTGGCACCCTTTTGTATTTTCCCTACAAACATTCTTAGCTGTAAAGGACCCAGAAATGATTTTCACGGGTTCATTGAGATGAGTTAGATGCAGAACTGAGCCAGGGTTGAGAGTATTTCTTGTCCGTGAGTCCCACAGAGCAGAGGAAGTGTGTGGCTATTTGGACAGGGCCCAGGTGACAAGGTATGCTTAAAGATGTCCCAGAAGACAGGTTCCTGTCTATGTGCAGGTAGTCCTCCTTGCTCATATTTATTATATGTATTTTTCATATTTATTATATTTTTAAAATATAAGTTATTTGTTTGTTTTAGTACTCGGAATTGAACTCAGGGTCGCTTTACCACTGAGCTACATTCTCAGTCCTTTTCATTTTTAATTTTGAGACAGGGTCTCCTCAAGCTGCTGAGGGTATCTCTAAATTGCTCAGTCTGACCTGGAACTCGTGACCCTCCTGCCTCAACCTTCGAAGTTGCTAGGATTATGGATGTACTCCACCACATCCTGCTGAAAATACAAGTTTTCAGTTAGAAGGATCATTCGAAGTATTCTACTTTTTATTTGCTGACTGCTCATGAAGTTTAGAGATTCTAGGACTGTGAGAAACAACTTGAAAAGCAATTCATCTAGGCTGTCAGAGTTGAATGAAAAGGTACCTAGGACACAAGAGATGGTCAATAGTTTTTATTGACTGTATGAATAAAAATATAAGTGCAATCGGTACTCAAAAAATTTGGCTTTCCTGAGTTCTAGAATCCAAATCCTTTCACAATTCTATAGCAAGTCAGGTGGGAAATAATGAAACTGATTTTATATATTAGTTTAGCAATATAGTATTTTACAACTATGAAAAACTTTGAAGACCAGTTGCCTCAAATATTTATGAACCAGATAGATAAGAATCACTTGTGAGATTTTTTTAACCATCCATATTCTTGGACCACATTCTTTACATATTTGCATTTATTAGATCTAATTTGGGCTTGAGTTGTCTGAATTTCATAAAGGTCTCTAGATAATCCTTTGCTGCATGACTGTGAGCATACTATACAAAATAAATTTGATTGATTTCTTTTTTTTTTTTTTTTGGTGGTGCTGAGGATTGAACCCAGGGCCTTGTGCTTGCGAGGCAGGCACTCTACCAACTGAGCTATATCCCCAGCCCCACAAAATAAATTTGAAATATCACTTTAAATAAAATTAAGGAGGTTACCTACCCAGCTCTATGTACTACTGAAATTTAATTTAGATTTTCTTTATGGAGCACTTATATGTGCCAACTCCTTGGCTGAGATGTTTCTTTTTATTTCACTTAGTTGAGCTCTTTATGTTTACTTCAATTACTTATCTGATTTTTTTACTAACCTCTCAGATATGCTTAATTATCTCCATGCTACATAGCAAAGAAATTAAAGTTCAGAGAAATTACTTTGCTAACACCATATAGTTAAATAAATGGAGAAATTAGAATTCAAAACCAGGTTTCTGACACAATAAACCTTGTAACTGAACATTATTTTATTATATTTATAATAAGATATGAAAATGCAAGAAAGCAACCTTACATTTAGCATAATGAGTTACCATAGCTTAAGGAAGAGCTGTAAACTGGTTAGTTAATCAAGTATGAAAATATGACATCAAATATTGGATAATGATAATTTTTAAAGTGCCTGCATTTGAAAAAGAATGATATCTAGCTTCTGGTTTTAAGAAATCAATATTTTTTACAGGTCAAATTGTGTCTTTGTACCTCATTTTACTGTGAATTGGGACTTATTTAAATACGTTGTGTGTTGCAGGTAGGCAGGCAGTCCTCTCTATGAGAAGTTGTCACACATAATGTAACAATAGCAAAATCTAAGGAGATTAGAAGCAACATACTTCATATTCCTTTTCAACACTTATTTTCAACATGACATCAAAAAATAAATTTTAATTTTTTTCTCCTTTTGAATCGACAATAGTTCAATATCACTTTCAATGAAACTTCATATTATATTTGTATTTTTGAAAATTATCACAATGTTCATTTCTTCCCATTGATATTCCTGCAGCAATACTTTGAAATTTCAATCTTTATGTGTAAAATATAAATGTTAGGTAAATGAAGAAGTTTTGGTCCAATTCATGCCTTCATGGAGTTCATAATTCAAATGTATGTGTCTAGCTTTAGTATACATTTACTGTCATTTTAGAAGGGTATAACCTAAGTAGCAAGAAATTTAGAGGATAATATATTTACTGAATAAGCACAAATTTATATCAGACAAATTCACAGAGTTTTTTATGCCTAGGATGCGTTTCTTGTGTTTGACTGATACAAATAAACCACCCTACTCACCCATGTGATTTATAATGAGACTTCAGTAAATTATGGATTTTTATTTTTCCTTCTGTTTAGAGAAAAAAAAATCATTTAAAAGGAAATTTTAAAAGGAATTAAAATATTTTCAGAATTATCATTTTCTTATGTGAAGTTAGATTAATTTCAGAAGTTCCTCTCAATGAACTAAATATTTTAAACTTTCTGTACCATTCTCCTGATCTATTCACTCTTAGTTTTAGTTTTTTAAGTGTAAGAATCTATTTGATTCCAGAGAAAAAGTTATCAAGATCCTTTAGAGAAAAGTCTTTCCTTTCAAATTATAGACGTTATCAGATTTCTTAAAAAAAAAAAATCCTTTTTTCAAGGTGAGGGAAAAGGATAAAAAAATTTTTTAAATGAGAATATAAAAATGGATTGCTTAGTTAAATATAACTCACAGATTAAATTTTAATAAATCACAAAATAAACCACATTATTTTATAATAAAAGTAATTTTGAGCTTAAAAGTGAACCATGATAAATAGGTAATAACACCAGTTTCATACAATAACCACCATTATCATGGAACCAGTCTTTAAATAATGCTCAAAAATGTTTATTATCTAGTAAGAAAATAATTAAAGGTCTATTTTTATTCTAGAATTTTCAGAAAGAAATAAAACTTCAAATAACTGCCCATATCATAGCTTACTAAATGGAACAATCCTGCTTCAATATTAAGGACAAACATGTATTCCCTTTTCTTTTTTTTCCACATAATTTGTTTTACTGCAATGTTTTTTCTTGGAGTAGAACAATAACAACAACAACAAAAACAACAACAACAAGAACAACAAAAAAAACACACCATTTAAGATCCTGGATATCTTTATGTGGCATTAACTATGTTGACACATTCATGAATCTCTATCTTCCTCTTTGAACAGATTCTCAAATTGGCCAGCAAGTATTGTCAACTAATTGACAAAATGGAATTGGAGGTTGGGAAAAGAAAAGAAAATGAGATCAGAATATAACAATAGATATTTGTGAATATCAATCAAGAGGTAACCTGAGTGGAAGCAAAGTATGTTTGCCACACTAGGAAGAAGGAGTCAAGCATTGAATAGAAGGACTGATGCAGAGATCTGGAAGGCACTGCCTGGATTCCTAATGATGTCTTAAAGTCATCACAGTTGGAGTTGTCTTTCATTTTTAATTTTGACAAGTAAAAAGTGTGGTTGAGACTTTGTATGCTCAAATATAATCTTACTCAATGAAAATGTCAAGGGTATAAGAGAAGCTTGCATTTGTCTCTCAAATGCCCCCTACTTTAATTGCACAGTGATGAGATTCTGTAAGTGTATGCTAACCAGGAAAAACAAAGCAAAAAGCACAAAATTGTATTCTGTGTAACACTTTCTTTCATTTCAATAGAGGACACTTTGTTTCATATCAGTAGAGAAACTGAAAATGAAAAAAATACTGCTTCACCAAGCCATTTGAAGTTTATGAGTTCAAATTCATTGATAATTTAGTTTTTACCTTCTCGACCGAGGTATTGGAAACTAAGAAAGAGACAACTGTTATTTGGGCATATTCTCTTGTAGATATTGTGTTGCCTTTCTCTAGCATCTAAATTTGTAATTAACATAAATTTGAAAGGTAAGATTTTGAAAGTAAAAGTAAACGTAGTAGAAGTACTACTGTTCTGTACAGTAGAAAGAATAATTCTAGAAATAATGAAGTATGTGTCTTACATGGAAAATTCTATTTGTAATTTAAAATGTGAAAATGCTTACTTTAAATATCCTTCAGACAATTTCTTTGTACTAAAGAAAAAATAGCATGTGTGAGGCACTGGGTTAGATTCTCAACACCACGTGTAAATAAATAAATTAAATAAAGCTTCATTGACAAATTTAAAAAATAAAAAATATGAAATATTAATCTTTTATCAAAAGAATAAATTTGTCTAAATTTATGCAATATAGATTAAACATAAAACTATATTTTTGAGATTTTCCTTCTAATAATCCAGATAATTCTTAAACAAAACTGCATTATTGAAATACATATGACAGTGTTTTTTCAAAAGATAAAATGAGCCTTGGCTATGGGAAGTGAAGAAGAATCTTTTAGTCAAATTTTTCTTAAATGAAAATTACACGTATTTTAATAGTATAAATTATGTGAGTGCTTATATAAAATAAAGTATTAAAAATATTGAAATTTTATAAGCAAATACATGTAAGGATAGAGACTTGTTTTTAAATAATGACTTGGGAATGGACGTGATTGACTTTAAAATCAACACTGTAACCATAAAGACAAATAGTAATAAATTATATTTATTTATTGCTTGCAATGAGTTCAGCATTGATCTAAGCGTTTGCGTATACAACTTCAATAAAAGCACTTTATGTTTTATTTTTGTTTATGTAACCTCTAATAACTTTATATCTTTGAAACTGTGGCAATGAAAATGACACAGTTGATGGGTGTCGATAGACTTATTTGATGATTATTTTTAATGTACTTTTGTTTTAATTTTTAAATTTTATTTGTACTAATTAGTTGTACATGACAGTAGAATGCATTTATACATTTTGATAACTCATACATAGAGTGTAATCTCTCATTTTTCTGATTGTACATATTGTGAGATCACATCAGTCATGCAGTGACACATATACATGAGGTAATAATGTCTGTTTCACTCTACTATTCTTCCTTCCTCCCCTACTCCTTCCCCTCCCTTCACTACCCTCTACCTAATATAAAGTAACTATTCTTCCATATCCCCCTCACTTATTGTGAATTAGCATCTGCATATCAGAGAAAACATTCAGTCTTTGGTTGCAATGTATTTTTTAATCTTTGTTTATTTATGTATTTTTGGTACTGGGGATCAAGCCCAGATGCTTTACTACTAAGCTATATCCCAGTCATCTTTATATTTTTTTACTTTGAAACATGATCTTATTAAGTTGCTGAGAGTGGCCTCAAACTTGTGATCCTCCTGCCTCCTGAGTTGCTAGGATTACAGCCAGTGCCACTGTACTTGGATCTTTCTGATTTTTCTGTGACTTTAGTTAAATCTTTGATTCCTTTTATTGAGTTCTTACGACCTCTTTCTAAAATTAAATTTACTGTATGTAAATTATAGTACGCAGCACAGTTCTGTACTTTGCCTCATTGAACTGTGCTCTTCAGTATGCATGTGCTGGTCAACACCAGAGTTCATCCCCAGGAAGCACTCTGCATGTGTGTGTCCTCTGTTGTTCCCCAGCTTCTATCAACATATTGGTTAGTTCTATTAATATTCCGATTTTCCCTTCCTATTTGTGTATTTTCAAAAGTATTTTTTGCTTTTTTAAATACAAGAATACGAAGTTTACTTTTCTGCATCTTTACATAAACACTAAAATTAAGTTTCTAGCTTTCTGAATTAAGCAACTATGACTAGGGGGGCTAATTTATTTTTCTTTTTTACAAAACTTCAAGGAATTTGTCTTTTAAAAAGTTAAGTTTATAACTCAAGTCATGAGTATGTATAGCAATGTTTATAGCAAAGGGCTTTGTAGATTCTTAATATTTTGAAAACCTTTGTTTTAGAGTTAAAATTAGAGTTTTGTTTAGTGTAAAATAGTATCTGGCAATAGAGAGTAGTTGAATAAGCAAAGGTCAGGAGAGGACCCTTCCTGTAATACGCAGTAATACACAGGGTACTAACTAGTGCTTAGTGTTCTGGAGGAAAGATAAGGTGGGGCCAGAATGTCAAGGTCCCAGAGTGCTATGATTTATCATAAATACATGCTATTATGAAACTAAGTTTAGTGTCAGACTCAAAGCAAACTGATAATATTTGAGAAGGCTATGTAAAATCAGCAGGTGATGTGTGGTTGGCAGGAAGAAGAACCTCCCTGTTGTGGGTGCTGAGCCTACCTTCCAGGGCTCTTTGCCTTAAGGGTCAGACATAAGCTGCTCTGTCTGGGCATCTCATGTGCTGCCACTGATTTATTCCCTGGGGCTGGACCTGGTTCATGCACATTAAAGGCTTTCTGCTGTTGATTTTGTGACTGGTCTCATCACATTTACAGAGCTAAATGTTTTCCAAACAGAAGCCTTTGTCACAGAAGGGAAAAATGAGGTTTTCGTTTGTTTGTTTGTTTTATTTTTTTTATTTTTTCACAATAGAAGATATCAGGGAAACTGAACCCCCAGGAACAAAATGTATAAACTGTGCCTCTAATGTGTCCTAACGTGTTTTGTTGTCTACCTTAAGTACAAGAGGAAGTGTGCTTCAAAAAACTGTCACCCAGAAAACAACAATATTTGGATTTAAAAAAGGTATTGAATGTGTATCTGTTTTACAAATATTACAGGAATTTTTCTAGGGAAATGAGAGTGCTAGATCTTAATGTCTTAATTAAAGTATATTTAACATGCATGAATCAAAAAAATGATAGGTTAATTCCAATTTGTATCTTTCTTGAAATTTTTCGTCAATGTGCTCCACAATGTGTCCTTTTCACAAATAACTCAAAGGTTCAAAGCAGATCAGATGGTATAACACTAAGATTTAAGGGAACTAAGGTTATTTATGAGGAAGGAAGAAAAGAGATGTGGAAGAAAATGATTCCTAAATGTCAGCAGCAGAGACGAGGGACCACTAATCTTCCATTTCTAATACTGTTTACTACTGTAAAAGACAGTGACAATTTTGGTATGGTATAATTTACTCTCCCTAAAGTTGTATACGGGGAACCAAGACGAATGTGGCATATATTCTGCCCTTGAAAAATTCCAATCTAGAAAATTTTGAGTAAATGTTACACATAATAAGGATGGATTTTGGTCTTTATTAATCTTTAATACACATACAACTGGTTAGAGATGAAATATTTTAAGTCTATCTCCAGTATTTATAAGGAAAACATTATATATGCACTGTTTATTTTTGTAGTTTAGCTAGAAACTAAAGTCATTTTGACATGCTTGAAATGAAAATTCTCAGTCATTTTATAGATTTTCCCAGAGTGACTGTGTTCCTATGTTCATTAGAAAACTCACAAATTCTCCATCTTTATGGTGTTTTCTTTTCTTTTTTTTTTTTTTTCTTTTTTTGAGAAAAACACTTAGAGCACTAACATTTTCTCAGTATCTACTTAGGCATTATCAGGCATGTGCTAGAAAACTTACAAGTACTGTATTACATGAGGTAATCTTCATAGCAATCCCAAGAATTTATTATGCCCAGTGTGTAAATGTGGAGAAGCATAACATTAAACATCCAATTGTGGTCCCCAGTGGGGTTGTAGCACTAGCCATAAGGAAGACATGTTGCAAGGATAATAGAGAAAAATAAGAAAAGGCTCACCTTGTCACCAAGCATAAAGTTTGTCATTTGGCACTATTTAGAATGGTTCTCAACACCTTCATCTAACAACAACACTGAAATTCGCTTTCATTCTATACCAAAGGTATTTATAAAATTAAGAATGCACAAAGGACATTGCTATGAGATTTGTTGTAGCTATTCATGAGCAGAGACATAAATTTAATTTTTAAAAGTCTAATTCCTTATGTTGGCCTCCAGGAAAATGAATTAGTTTTCAAGATTGTGCTACAGTAATATCCCATAGATCGGGACCTAAGGAATCAATCTGGACAAACTTTGTAGATTGAATTCAGTTTTGGTATCAAGTCAGTAAAGGAGTTGAATCTTTGAAATTTGATCTTTTAGGAATGTGTTAAAGCCAGTGTTCTGCCTTAATCCTTTATTCTGAAGGATCTCTAAGAATATTTTCCATGTATAGTTATTGTTGACCTTTAGTAACTACAGAAAAGATACTTATAATTTTTATAATATGAGAGACTTATTTTAATCCCTAAAAATGTGATAAATTAGTTCAGTTAAAAATATCCCCTGGTGTTCAGGAGAAAGAGGAAATAAATGTTCAAAGAATAGAAGATTAATTATGAATTTATGAATTGCTCCAAATCTAAGATGGAAAAATCACTGTGTATGGATCAGCTCCAGTCTGCTATGCCACACCTGTGGGTATGAATACCACAAGCTGTCCCACTGTAAGCAAGCAATACAGTAAGACCAGTGCACTGAGTTCCAAGGCCAAGTTGTCTGCTAACTACCCTGTGCTACCCTATCAAATGGAAGCTTCCTCTTCACCATGCTACCTGAACTCAATGTTATATCGGGAGTTACTTCCCACGCCTACCAAAGATGATAATAAGCTGGGTGATATCTGAGTCTCACAGTCACAAAAATTGGCACAGTGACATGGGTGCATACATGGTCCCAATGCAGCTGGCACTGATGCTGCTGAAATTTGATTCTGTCCCAGGAGGACACAGTCTCTACCTGATGCCTGAGCAAGTCTACAGTCTCTGTCTGTGATCACTGGCCTGGGGATAACTCTGCTGCTCCAAATGAAGTTAGGGTCTGCTGGTGGAATTGAAGACTTAACCTCAAGACTGATGCTAATCCAGGTACTACCAGACTCTCAAAGCTGAAAGAACTTCCACAAACTTGGGGGTAGGCATATTCTGGGCCCACTACAAGACCAGCAGTGATACTTCCCATAACTAGAGTTTGTCCCATTATCAGGTAAGTTTCTGCTTTATAGTGGGGCATGTTCAGAGGTTCTGTCTATAATATCCAGCCTGAGTATATGTTGCTGAGTCTCATCACAGCAGACCTGGCACCAAGGTCCAAGGCAAAGCTAGCTTTTATAACTTCCTCCCCAGAAACTTTAACCAAATTTCATATATGGAACACATAATTATCAGCACAAAATGAAATGCACAGTAGAATAAGCAAACTAAATTTAACACACTTATCTGTTTTATTTTATGTTTTGTTACCTTCTTGGTGTATTTCCATGTATCTGCTATAAGGAGTTATTGTTATTGATCTTGCAACAAACAAGATGAGAAAACAGTAACAGGATTGATTTTGGGGTTATTCAATCCAAATTAATGAAGGAAAGAAATTAATGGCTGAACAGTTTTGGACAACACTCTGAAAGCTAATTTACCTTCATATTTGTCACTTAAGTGAAACTATTCAGAGTTGTACTTTGAACCCTAGCAGCAACTTTCCAGCTCTTGCCTAATCATCTCTCCTAGCTAAAAGTGGTCAATATTATGGTGAATATGAGCTGTCCCCCAAAAGATCAGGAGACAAAGTAGCAATGTTCAGAGGTGAAATGATTAGATTATGAGAGCTGTAACCTAATCGGTACATTAATCCATTTGGTGGATCAATAATTTGAATGAATCACTGGGTAGTAATTATAGGCAAGTGTGGTAAGGTTGGAGGAAGCAGGTCACTGGGAATGTGTCTTTGAGGATTATAACTTGTTCCTTTCTCACTACTGCTGGCTGCCCTGAGCTGAGGAGCTTCCCTCCACCTTTCCTTTCTGTCATGATGTGCTATTTCTTATCAGGATCCCGTCAACCACAGACAGAAACTTTGAAAACATGCGTCAAGATAAACTTTTTCTTTGCTAATTTGTTCTTGTCAGGTATTTTGGTCACAGTCAATAAAAGCCTAATACCATGGTTAACATTTTTACTCTTTATGACTGGATGAGTCTATTCATCAATAGCAAAGGCATGCTATTGTGCTATTCAGTGTACAATAGGATCCCTCGAATTTTTACTTAATTTTAGCTCAGTATAAGTGGCAAGCTGTGCATTTCAGAATAGCACCTATTTATCAGCATCTGCACTCAGCACCTGTGAAATCTATAGACATTTCCTGTTCAGTGCATGGTTTTTAAATAAAAGTGATATTAGAGTTCTTAGAGATAAATTTGAACTCCACTGCCTATTCTCCATTTATAGAAATGCTTTCATTAAAAGCACTTCTTTTATATTTTAATAAGTTGTGATGAGTAGAAATGCAAATTGGATATTTCAAAGAGCATAAAGATAATTCAAAACTTTAAATATGTTTTAGTTAAGTCCAAAGCAAATTTTACTTATCAACAATTAGCTTCTTAAAAATCAAATAGAATTGAATATATTCACTATATCAGGTTAGAAATAAATCCAGAAAGGAGATATTATTATAGTTTTACTCTTAATAACTAAAAAACTGTGGCTTAAAGATGTTAAATACATTACCCAAGAGAATTGAGCTACTAAGTGTTGGGGCTGGGATTTGAACTCAGGTTTTCTCTCTTGAGGGTAGGGGCATGGAGCCAACTCTCTAAAAGGGAGAAGAGAACCCGATAGGCTCAACTAGCATTTCTGTGAAGTGCAGGTGCCACATTTCCTCCTACACCAATGGGTACTAATGCAGATGTGCCTCTAGTACTCTTCCTTCACAATCTGTCAATCTGCAATTCTGAGTAAATAAAGCCTTTAAATGATATTTTGAAAGATGGCAATGAGGAGAATAATGTCATACCTTTAGTTTTGGTAACTTTTCTGACCTTTTGCCTTTTAATCCTTATCACTAAGCAAGTAAAAAACAACAACAACAACAACAACAAAAACAAATTTAACTTTAAGTAGTAGTAATGTTTTCCTACTTAAAATGTTCCCTGTGGTTTGCCTAGGCCCTTAGAATAAGTTTCTGTCTCTGCAGTTTTGGCTTAAAGGGTATAACATGGTCTGTTGTCTGCTTCTGTTTGCAGTCGCAAGTCATTACAATCCCCGTCTTTCTCTGTATACTAAATATACTCAGTTTCTCCAACATACCAAGTCCATTCTATCTAAGGATCTTTGTTTGCACCTGCTGTTACTTCTACCAAAGCCTTCTTTTCCTGAATTTTTAAATATGGCTCCTCATCATTTTGTTCCCAACTATATTGTCATCTCCTCAAAGAGACTTTTCTGGCCAACTATTATGAAGGGATCCACCTTCATTCATGATATATGACTGTTTTCTTCCTTGTAGCTCATGCTGTTGTGAAATAATCTGACTTATTTATTTGTTTTTATTCCTTTTCTTATCTGACTAGATCACGTGTTTACAGATCATAGCAATTTTTGACTATCTTTGGTTTGCTACTGTGTGTCTGTCAATTAGACACAAAATAGCATTCAATAAAACTTTATTGAATATAGATGTGATATCTAATTAGATGCCTCTCAAAAATAATCCTGAGAAGAAAGTTTGAGGAATAAATAGTGTAGTAGTTACAATCTTAGACTTGGGTTGCCAGATTTGTGGATTTTAAACCTAGTTTTGTCATTAAACATGTAACTTTGCATGAATTTCCAGTTTTCTAGTTTTCAGTTTCCTCACTTGTTTACTGTGGTAATAATAAAGCATTCCTTACAGAGTTTTCATTCATAGTTATAAATGTAATTTAGAATAGTTACTGGGCTAGGGTTGTGACTCGGTGGTAGAGTGCTCACCTAGCATGTGTGAGGCCCTGGGTGCAAACCTCAGTAACACATAAAAATAAAATAAAGATATTGCATCCACCTACAAATAAAACAAAATATTAAAAAAAAAGAATAGTTACCAATACAGTAGGAACAATATAAAAGTATCTATTATATAAATCAACCATAAACAATTTATGTTGTATTTCAAACGCTTCCAGTTTCCTTCTTGGTTTTCTTTTGTTTCAGATCACTGACTTCACCCTTCAATCAAAAATAAATAGTCACTTATTCAATGCATTGCCTATCAAAGTTTTTGTGTGAGGCTCTATGCCCAGCTGCCATTTTTCTTGCTATTGCTGAGAGTATGTGACTGTATGAGATGAGGGTCACTCAGTAAAAAAAAAAAAAAAATAGGCCATTAATGTTTACATTAATAATAATAAGTTTTACTAACAACACTTGTTAGATAATTGGCACTCATTTTATTTTTCAGACAGATTTATCTAAGTTTGCTCAGATTTTTATTTTATAAAACTGGAACAAGAGTTGTTTTTGGTATTAGATTGTACATTTTTACTCTGAAGAATGTTTCAAACCCTTTCCCTGTATATATCAAGGCGCTGGCAGAATTTACGTCTGGCAGTTTCAAAAACATGCTTGTCAAAAACTCTTGTCATCACCTTTCAAGAGCATGGAAATCTGTGTTCAAAACAGATCAAACATTTGACAAGAACTGGGTAACTCTAAGTCAAAAGTAACTTCTCCTCAAATATTCCTTGGTTATACTATTCTATTATGCTTTAAAAAAGTAAACCTAGGGCTGGTTCTGGGCAAAAATGTCAACTTCAAATTCTCAGTCTGCCACTCATAGTCTTCTGTACTTTATCCCTTCTGTATCATTCCTCGCATGCTGAATACACATGCCCTGGCATTTTGTTTTTTATTTTTTATTGATTTGTAAATGGTCTTCCAAACTATTTTTGGTTCTTTTCTACAGCCTTTGCCCAAGTTCCTTCTCCTAGAACATGTTTTTGATTCATATAAACAAACAAAAAAAGCAAATAAAATTTATAAATCCCATTCAAATTTCTTAAAATATTAGTGTTTGTGGTATATAGACACTTATATTCCTTTATTTCTCTATTCTTCTTTATGTTCATTTTTCAAATTTGTTTTCAACTTTAAAAATAAAATAAAGAGTAGTGTCTGTGCTAAAGAGTTTCAGAAAATGGCTATCAGCAGTGCTTCTCTCCCTACAGGAACTTACAACTCCACCCTTCAAGAAGTAGATCCTATTTACTCTTTCCTTACGTATAGACTGGCTCTGTGACTTGCTTTCCCTGATGGAATAGAATGAGTGGGAAGTCACCACCTGCAAAGGATGATATTTTCACTCTTTCCTCCTAGAGTTAACCACCATGTAAGAAAACACGGTGCTGACACCAACATCCCGTGAATCCGGCAAGACTGTTTGTGGGGAGGTCTGCTGGATGAGCCCAGGGAATCAAGGCCTCTTAGAGCCTCCATGCCTTCCGGGCCATCACCTGAGGGCATGTGAGTGAGCAGCATGGGCCAAGGGGCTTGCGGAGCAAAACAACTCTTACTGAAGCCCCACAAACCCACAAACCTTAACAATATGAACTGGTTGTTTTAAGCCACTGCACTTACAGCTGGAGTGTTACTATGCACTAGATCATTGAAACCATTTATGTAAGTGATTATTACAGGATTAAAAAATATTTTGTATTGAGAAGACAGGAAGTAGCAAGCAAACAATTCAGATACTAAACTAGGTTTTAAAAATACAGTTTTTCACCATTACTAATAAGTTTTTTAATTAGTTGGTAACATGAAATCCAATTACTCTATATCAGTATGATCATCATTACAATGAAAATAATATAATCTAACTCATAGGTAAGTTGTGAGTGTTAAATAACAAACATAGCAACTTTAGTACTGTTCCTGGAGGTAAAAACTCCCTATTAAGTGTTTGCAATGCTGATTACTTTCATTATTCCCAAGGAAAAGGCTAATCATAAAGATCCTTGAAGAGAAAAAAAAATTCTAGAAAATCCTGACCTCACATCAAGTTCAACAGTAAACATTTTCTTTGTATTTTATCAATTAAGTCTCTTTTTAATCTACAAATCATAAAACTGTATATATCAGGGGAGTAATGTGATGTTTCTATATGGCAAATAATGTTTAATTCAGGTTAAACATATCTGTCCCCCAAATATTTATCATTTTATTATGGGGAGAACTTTTAAAATCTTTTCTCTAGCTCCATCAAGTATATGGTATTTAATTGTCACCCTAATGTGAAATAGTACACCAGAGCTTCTTATTCTAAACTGTAACTTAGCACTCATTGATCAACCTTTCCCCAATCTTCCTTCCCCACTTCTCTTCACAGCCTCTGGAAACCACTCTTCTGCGCTCAACTTATATGAGATGGACTCTTCTAGATTCTATATATGAATGAGATCACACAATATTTGTCTGTGTCCAGATGACTTGTTTCACTTAATATAATAATTGCCGAGTCCATCCATATTGTCACAAGTGACAGGATTTCATTCCTTTAATGGCTAATTAGTATTCCATTTTAGTGTATCTACCACATTTTCTTTATCCATTCATAAGTTGATGGCATCTTTCTGTTGATTCTATTGCTTGCTTGTTATGAATAATTTTGTACATGTGAAACTACAGATGTCTCCTCAACATGATGAATTTCATTTCTTTTGATTCTATATGCTGTAATGAGATTGATGGATCATATGGTATTTCTGGGTTTAGTTTTCAGAAGAACCTCTGTCCTGTTGCCCATGATTTAGCTACACTTATTTATGTTCCCTCTCCTAAACATTTTCTCTAGCTTTCTTTCCTTTACATTTTTGAAAATAACCATTTTTACCGAGCTGAGATTATAGCTTATTATGGTTTAAATTTGCATTTCCTGATGTTTAGTGTTATTGAACAGTTTGACTTATACCTGTTGGGCATTTGTATGTCTGCTTTTGAGAAATGTCTTTTTTAGGTCTGTTGCCCATTCTTAATCAGACTATTGTATTACTCTTATTGAATTTTTGGAGTTGCCTATGTTTTAGTTATTGATATTTGTTAGACAGTATTTGGCAAACATTTGCTCTCATTTTGTAGAATTGTCTCTTTGCTATATTGACTCTTCCTTTGCTCTGCAGAAACCTTTTACTTTGATGCAATCCCATTTGTATTTCTACATTTTGTTTCCAGTGGTTTCAGAATCTTTTTTCAAAATATCCTTGCACATTCTAATATCCTCAAACTTGTTCCTATGGTTTCTTCTGGTAGTTTCAGGTCTTATAATTAAGTCTTTAATCTACTTGAGGATACTTTTCATAATGGTGAGAGAAAGGAATCTAGTTTCATTTTGTTTTTGTTTTTAGTATGTGAATATCTGATTGCCCCAGTACCATTTATTGAAAGATTATCCTTTATTCTTAGCACCTCTGTCAAAGCTCAGTTAACTGTAGATTTATGAGTTTATTTCTATGCTATGCATTCTGTTCCATTTATCTATAGGTTTGTTTTTATGCCAGAATGATGCTGTTTTAATTACTACAATTTTATAGTATATTTTGTAGTAAAATAGCATAATGCCTTTAGCTTTATTATTTTTATTCAAGACCTGCTTAAATTATTTGTATTGCCATTGGTGGAGGAGACTCTCCAATTTCATTAAAAAGTGTTTAAAATTTTTCATGATAGATTTCTTTCACATCTTTGGTTAAATTGATTCCAAGATATTATTTTATTTTTATAACTATCGTAAATGGGATGATTCTCTTGATTTCTGTATCAAGCAATTCACATTGGCATATAGCAGTGCTATGGACTTTTGCTGAATTCCTTTATTAGATCTAATAATTTTGGGTGGCATCTTTGTGACTTTCTATATAGAAAAGTATGTCATTTACTAATAGTGACTGTTTAACTTTCTCTTTTCCAATTTGAATGACTTTATTGCTTTCTTTCATTTAATACTCTGGCTAGGATTTCTGATATATGTTGAATTCAACTGGTGAAAGTGGGCAACCTTGTCTAGTTCCACATATTAGAAACTTTCAGTTTTTCTGACATTCACCAAATATTAGCTACTGGCTTATTTTATATGGCTTTAATATGTTGAAGTACGTTCCTTTACATTTTTTCACGATTTTTATCATAAAGAAAAGTCGAATTTTGTCTAATGCCTGTTTTATATTTACTGAGATGATAATGTTTTTTGCCCTTCATTCTGTGTGTCAAAACTATGATTTATGAATTTTGAAGCCTTCTTGAATCCCTGAGGATGAATCTTACTTCATCAAGGTCAACAGTATTTCTAATGTTCTTTGGGATTCAGTTTGCTACACAATTTTGTTGTGTTTTTGCGTTGTTTTGCTTTTGGAGTAATGCTGTCCTTGTGGAATATATCTGGAAGAATTGCCTCCTCTACAGTTTTTTTCCACAATAATTTAAAAGTTTGATAGAACACAACAATAAAACTATCAGGTCCTGGGTTTTTCTTTGATGGAAAACTTTGTTCTCCTGATTGAGTCTCATTAATTGTATTGGTCTGTTCAGGTTTTCTTTCTTCCTGATGCCAGGGCAGATCTAGAGGCTTCTGACCTGTTCACGGACCTTTGATATCTTCCTGGTGTTGAAACTCACCACAGCAGACTAGCACTGAGTTCCAAGATCATGTCCTGTGAAACTTGTGTGCCTTGCTCCCCAGTGATGAATTCCCCTGGTCCTGCTGTTTGAAGTTGAAGGATGGGCATTGGAGATTGCTGCCTGGCAAACACTGTCCCAGTGGATCAGTGAGTGGGTATTGGCTTGGGACAGGGATTGTGGGGCTGTGCCCAGGATCCAGTTTCAGCATGGCAAGCCTGGTGCTCACCTTCAAGTCTAGTGCCTGGACCTAACACTCTCTTTCTCCTCTATTCAGGAGGTGTTTTCTTTGGAGTCTGCTTGGGATTGAGAAGGCAGTAATGCCAGTAACTTTTTTCTGCCCTTTTCAATGCATTTTTCTTATTTATTGCACCAAACCCAGCACCATGGTCTCTCAGCTGACTTCTTTAACTCTTGGGAAGGTGATTTGGGATGTGAATAGATACTCAAACTGATATGTCTGTGGGGAGACAAACACCAGGGGATTTGAGTAAACTGGCATCTTGCTCTACCTCTTAAACATTTCATTTATACAAGTAAGTGATAGAATATAATTTTGTTTGCTCTCTCTGATTTTATTTTTAAACTATTTTTAACTATTTATATTATTAATTTGTATTTAGTAGTGGCAAAAGTGCAGAATCTTAAGGTTTGTTTGTTTCGTTCTATTACTTTACCTACCTTAATTCAAATATTGTTTTGTAAATACTATTATTTTAATTCTAATTTATTATTCAGAAATATTCAAATCATTCAGAAATTTAAAATATATTTAGCATAAATTAATTCATTCATTTAGGTAATATATTCAATGTTACTACATGCCTTGAGCTATGCTGGAAATTCAATAGTAACCTGAGAAGCATAATAGTAAAAATCTGGAAAATAGTTCAACAAAATTTATATATGAATATAAATTATGATTTAGTATACAAAATTGCTAATTATACATATTAATATAAAATATACTATGCAATAAAGGATTCACTCATTATGTCTGGGTTGTTGAAACTGTACACATTTCAAAAGGTTTTGCTTTTGCTGGACACCAGGGAAATAATCTCTAGGCCTGTGGTGTATTATACCTATTAAAAATATCTTTGTTCACTTGAGTATTTGAACCTTGATAAATAATTTGCACTCACAAAATGGTTTACTGTGGGATCCTTGGAACTTGCAGTATCACCTTGATTGCTGAAGGGGCTTGAACCATCAGGTCATCTGCCATGCCCATGTAAGCAATCCTGCAATAAAATCCCTGGCACCAGTTTCAGGTGAATTTTATCAACATACAATACTTTGTGTGTATTGTCACATACCATTGCTATGAGAATTAGGCACTATTCAGATACGCTCTACTGGGAAAAGACATTGAGATCTGGTAACATATCTGTATTAAACTCCATTGTACATGCCTTTTACTAGTGCCAATTTTAATGTTTCCTTTCACTACAGTAAACACTAGCCATGAGTTCTGATAGATCTTTTAATGAATAACTGAACCCTGGGAACCACTGGCCACATAACAGTAAACATAAAAGATACATGCATCTTGCTCTGAGAATATCTTCTTGCAGAAGTAAAGGATGGCTGTCTGTGTATGTCATGTTTTTCTGTATTCATACAAGCGTATGTATGTGTGTGTATGTGTGTGTATGAGAGTGCATGTGTATAATTTAATGTTTCTGTGTGCTTATGTATATGCAAGAATTAACTAAACTTTGAATTTTATCATCCCCTTCTATCAAAACTCGCTCATTTTACATTACATAAATGCCGTTCATTTAATCTTATTCATTTAATGAGATATTCATATTACTATTTATGTTAATTTAAATTTTAGTCCTCTGGGAAAATAAAATATACTCAATTTGGAAATAGTTTGCATTTCATAAAGAGCAAGAAATGTAAATGGTTGAGTTTTAAAATGACTTGAAATCTTTGTGAATTTGTCTAAATCATTTCTTTTGCAAACAGTATGCAAATATGAACTAAGATTTAAAGTATGTTCGTATATCATATGCAAATGAAAGGGTTTGATTTACTTGATAATATAAATTTGTAAGATGTTATATGAAGTTTTCTTATTAAAATAGTATTGCTAATTAGTCCCCTAAAGATTTCTTTCTAATGTGTCATTACTGGGTAAATTTTAATTCTTAAATATGTTTGATGTGCCTTTTAATCAAGTAGTAAATGGAAACTGTGATATTACTTTTAATAAGATATTTTAGTTACTTAATTACTAAGAGAAATTAAAATGAACCTCATTTAAGGTGATTTTTCTTATATATTAATCTTGCTCAAATGATTTTATAGGTTAGGGTGGAATTCCCCAAATGGTAACTGGAGCTCAATACATGATCATTGTTTCATTGAGTATTTATGTCACAGTAGGAAATACTTACATAGAATCTATTCTATTCAAGAAACTTTAACAGCTGCAGATTTCTTTTTTTCGAAAGAAGGGCTCAATTCTCAAGGTTAAAAAAGACAAAAATATGGTATGCGACAGAAAGTTTTTGATAACATTATTTGCTTGGATTAATTAACACTAACTATACTTGTTTAATTGACTTTCTACCTGCAGTAGTTGGTATGGCTTGAGTGTCTCCTCTCAATGTATTCTTCATTGTGAGATATTAAGAGGGTGAAAATTAAATGTGACTATGGTGTTTAGAGGTAGAGCCTTTGGGTAGAGGATTAGGATTAGAATCCTTAAGGTAGAACCTCCATGTTTGAATACTAATACACATGCAGGAAGGGAGATAGGGTGAGTCCAGAGAATACAGAAATGCATCGAACAATAGTACACACACACACCACATTTTCCCTGCCCCTTGCCCTGTGATGATGTGATGCTCTGCACTGCCTTGAAATTCTGCCAGCAAGATGGCCATCACCAGATGTGAGTCCTCAAACTTGGAGCAGAATTGTGAGCCAAAATAAACTCTTTGCTTATGAAGTCACTCAGTCTTGGGTATTTCATTATGGTAATGCAAAATTAACTAAGGTATTACATTTTATTGGAGAGTAAAATAAACCTTAAAATTCATTAAAAAAAGAAAAAATTCAAAATGACAAAATATAAAGAAGTGGCAGAGCTGGAAAGCCCTCCCATTTTATCTTTCTCCAAATCCCATGTTCTTTTAACTGTAACATACTATTTGAGCGTAATGTTGTTCAGAGTTGTGTTTTGTAGTAACAACTAGCTCCTAACTCTCTGTTGCATCTTGCATAGTCATTTACTATCCTTGATTTTTCTGTTTACTGCCTATGCTTTATTATTTTTTCTTATTTTTCTTCATTCAAAATGGAAATGGGTTGAGTTAGTTAATTTTTAAACTCCTTTAAGTTCTGTATCAACACAAAACTGGATTACAAATTCTCTGTATTAGACAACAACATTTGTGGAGATGGTAAGAATGAAGTTTTCTTTTTAAGGTCTTTGTGTATAAGCGATTTAGTAAAGAAAAATAAATGAAAGGCTGTTTATAAATAATTCTGACATTTAATATCTGGATCTTATTTGTCCCATAGAGTATTTCACTAACATTTTCTCCTTTTATTTCCACTTTTCTGTCTTCATCTTTGATCTGTGAGTGAGTTAGTTGCCCTTAGAACTGATACTCTAAACAACTCCAGGACGGTGGTGTGAGATGGTTGCTAGGCAACCTCACCTGTATCAAATGTGTTATTGGGACCTTACCTCTGAGAGTCTTGTTTGTGGAGAATTTGAGGGAAAAGCTACTTCTAGCTCTTGTGTGTTTGAGTCTCAAAAAAAAAAAAAAATACAGATTTGAAACAAACATAAAAATAATAAAAGATTATCAGGAAAAGAAATATTGAATAAAATATGTATTTAATTTGTAGGTTTCAGGTGTTTACTTAAAAAACATTGTTTAGTACTGTGATGAATTTTTTCTCTCTTTACAACAACATAGCATTTTAGTGAAAAACATGTTTATTTATTACTTTATTTTTATTGATGCATTATAATTATACATAATACTTGAATTCATTATGCCATATTTGTGCATGCATGCAACATGATTTCATCAATCTTCTTCCCTAACACCTTCCTTTTCCCTTCCCTCCTCCCTCCCTCGATCCACTTGCTATAATCTATTGGAGTCCCTTTTATTATCATTATTATTTTTAAAATTAGGGCATTATAATTATACATATAAGTAGGCTTCGTTGTGGTATATTTATACAAAAAAATAGCATATTTTGGTAGATTTAGTTGCTCAGTACTTCCCTATGCCCTCTCCTCCTTTCTCTCTCTTTAGATCCCCTTTCCAAAGTCAAGAGTTGAATGTTTTCTTTAATATGAAGAAGCTAGAGAGAGATGGGGGTAGAAGGAATAAAAAAAGAAGGATCAAAAACAGAAGGGAGACCAATAGAAAAATATATTTATTTTCTCAAAATTTTTATGGGTTCAATGTCCAGGCATGGCTTAGGTGGGTCTTTGTTCAGAATCTCAAGGATGTAATACGTGTGTCTGTTTTGTATTTGGACACCATAAAGGTTCACAATCCTTTTCTAAGTTTGTGAGGTTGTTAACAGAATTGATTCCCTTGCTGCTGCTGAATTATTGTGATTTATTTTATCAACACCAGTAACAGGGAGAGATTCTTTGAGCTAAGGAAACTAAGTTTCTAATTAAGATGGGTTCATACAGGATAATCTCCCTTTTAATTAACTAAATTTCACTAATTAGGGACCTCCCTTACATATGTTCATTTTTCAGTTCCTTTATTTTTGCCCTTTAATTAAACATAATTACAATGATGATATTTCATCACATTTTTAGGTCCCATCCACACCCAAGAAAAGAGGTTTAATGGTGGCTTGGTCATTAGAGATACAATTAAAAATTTTGCCTACCATAAATGCACTTTAAGTATCAGATCAGTGTTGCCACCCGCAGCAACAATCTCGTGGTAATTTATCAGAGGTGGACTGGAACTGAACTACTTTTATTACTTTATCTGGGCTTTCTTGTTTACTTGTTTGCTTGTTTACTAGTTTATAGAGGAAAAGAGGCTTTGCTTACTTTTAGTTTTAGAGGAAGAGAGGCTTTGAGAGGAAGAAAGATTTTGCTTAGAGGAAGAGAGACTTTGCTTAATTTTAGAAGTCCTACTCTTTCAGAGAGGCTACACTTATCAAAGGTCTACTGCGGCCTGCGGCATGCGTCCTGCGTCCTACAACCTGCAACCCAGAGGTGTGTTCTTAGTCCAGCATTCTGCGATCTTCATTCTGCGATCTTCATTCTGAGATCTACGAACTATAGTTGTCTGCCTAGTCCTGCGTTCTGCGATCTGTAACCTGCGACCCCCACGTTCTGCGATCTATCAGAGGTGACGCTTATCAGAGGTGCTTCCTATAGGTGTGTGTCTTATATACCTAAGGCAACCAATCAGCTTAGGATTAAGTAGCACGGTTGGAGCAAGTGCCATGGTACCAATCAAGAAAGAATGAGGAACATCTGTTGACCACTAGCGCAGAGGAGACATTAACTAATCAGGCAAAAGTAGATCATGCTGTGTTAACACTAATTATGCGCCATCTCTTGGCTCAATGCCAGCCGCCATCTTAGGGTTACCCAAACATGTCTCTGCAGATCATTGTTTTACAAAGATGTCAAAATATGGAGTGAGAGAATAATAAACTCCTTTTATTTTTTAGTTCCTCTGATTATCTTTCCATTCTTTTACAGTCATAAATTAATATGTATCTAAATGTCATCTATTGAACAGAAATTAGAGTTATTTTTGTTGAAGTAAATCATTCTTATAAGATCCTTATTTCTGGAGAGATGACTACATAATAATATTGAGAAATAGTATGAGAAGGAACAAGTACTAGATGATCCAATGTTATGACTACGTCTAGTAGATCTATATTGACGGGTCCTCATTCAGGGAACAAATGAAGCCTGAAAAATTGTCATTAGATGTGATTGGTGTATGTGATAAAGTCTGTACTTAATTAGCAGCCGCATTTCTACCTCAAGTTGTGAATCAGGTCAGTATTTCCTCTGGGGCACAATTTTCTAACATTGTTCATTTCCAGGTCCTCTGATGTCAACTCAACACATACAGGGAAAATTGGCTAAGAAATATGAAGTAGTGTATCAAGTAATCTGCACTCAATGACCGGGAAGATGTTGGAGCAATTCTGATTGTAAGTCAGTGTTTTTCAGGTACCTGAGGAGGAGATGGAAAAGCAAACATGGTGAACTAGTGGGAAACTTGTGAACAGTACAAGAAGTATATTCTAGGGTTCTTTCCAAAGATATGTGTGACTGATAATTATACAAATATTAAAGTACATAATGTATTAACCTTTCATTCATATTTACCTGCAGCTAGACATACTTCTGAATTTGTTTTGTTGTGCAGGTATGTATAAATCCCATAACAATTTAGACATTTTTCTTACAGTTAAATGTTTCGATGGACTTTTGAAGGGAATTGCTAAAGCAAATTCGTTTTGAAATATGATCAAGTGTATTTTCCACAGCACACTAACTTATTGAGGAAATGCATCTACATGACAAAAACAGATGGGAAACATTTGGCAAGGGTTACCCACAAACTTTACTTTCTAGTCTTATTTCCATTACAGCCCCCTGAGGGTCAATCACAAATATAAGGTCCATGAGTTTTATTCGGCAGATCGCCTTACTACTTGCTCTGTCAACTAAAGATATTTCAAAGGCCACAGATAATTGTTGAACATAAAATATTAGTAATGGGGGGTCTCAAGTTTGGATGTGCATATGTCTTAGTTAGGTTTTTCACTGCTGTGACTAAAGGACCAACAGAAAATTTTTAAAAGAGGAAAAGTTTACTTGAGGGGCTCAGGATTTCAGAGGTCTCAGTGCATAGATATCCAGCTCCATTCCTCAGGGCTAGAGATGAAGCAGAATATCATGGCAGAAGAGTATGACAGAGGGAAGTGGCTCCATGATAATCAGAAAGCAGAGAGAGACTACACTTGCCAGATACAAAATATATACTCTAAAGCGACGCCCCCAATGACCCATCTCTACCAGCCACGCCCTCCAGGGCTCCAGTTACCACTCAGTTAATCCCATCAGGAGATATGCACAGATTGGATGGGGTGAGACTCTCATAACCCAATAATTTCTCCTCTAAATCATCTTGCAGTGTCTCACACATGAGTTCTTGGGGGACATCTCACATCCAAACCATAATGTTGTAAGAATTATCTAATTATACATTCCTTATCTAGATGAGATTCACTATCCTTATAAGTTGCTTGGATTTTGATGACAAAAAAGTCATTTCTATGTGGAAATGCAATTAAGAAGGCACGAAACAGGTAGGCTAAAGGACCATTTTGGATGTAATATTGCCAAGGAATCTAGTTGCACTTGGGAAGTTAGACAAATGGTAATTTTTGTAAGCTATTTTTACAACACACACAAATGTATGCAAAAATGCATGAACAATCTTTAATATAACAATCATTATATACCCTAAAGTATAAGTTTGAATGTCCTGATGAGAAAAATGAATGTATGCTGCACTGAAAAAGTAGTTGTTTGTTGAAAATATAATGCAAGCTATATGTGTAATTTAAAAAATTGTTATCAATTACATTAAAAATATTTGTAAAGCAGTCTAATTAATTTGATTTTCTGTGTTGTTCATTTTTTAAGAGAAATAAATGAAATTTAACATAAAATGGTCTGCTGCACTTCAAATAATTTGTCAAGTTTCCAGAAGAGGATACGTACTCAGGCTGTATGGGAAACATTTCTGCTTCCAGGGAAGCTTTACGGACTAGCTGGGTGGCTTTCCTGTCATTTCTAGAGAGGCATTCTTGCCTCCTTATACTGCTTAGACATGTATTTGACTACAAATGGATGTCTGAGATTCTAGGGATCTACTCTGTGACAATTCAAGTGGCACTTGTGTTGACCCACAGTTGTTCCTTCTACTGACCCACTATTGTTTTCTCTACCTTTGTAATATCAATTTCTATGTCATACCTCTAAACAGTCATAATGACCTCTCTTTTTTGTGTCCCACTCATGGTCACTTAGATTGATGCTCATTAATCTCTGTGAAATGTTCCTAGGTTCCATGTTTCTTCAAGGACAAATTAGGGCTGCTGTATATCCCTCCAAGAAACCTCCCTGTTTCCTCTCAAAATTACTTCCTGAAATTCCAACAGCCCATAGGTAAATCAGACAATCGTAAACATACTCAAATGAGTGAAAATTCATCTAGCCATTTTAAATGATGTAATAAATGTGCAAATAGAAACAATGTTATTTACATGCAGAAATAAAATTAATTTAAAAAATAGTTTGAATAATCACTAAATATCTCTTAAAATTTCAAAGTTCTTTTCCCAGAGATAACATGATCAATAGAGTAAAATTTACTTTTATTTTAATCTTTAAATACAGATACTAATGCAAAGCTATTAACAATTGAAAATTTCCATTAGAATGATATGTTATTATAAACACTCTGAAAGTGGACATCAACTTTTTATTACTCATAACACAATGTAGAGTAAGTAGTAGTTCATTAACAAACCAAAGAACATTCACTTGGTAATTATATTAATGTATGACTTTCATTGATTTCCTGTTTGCATTTCCTCACTTTTATTTCATGCTGAATATCATTTCCTCTACAGAACTTGAAAATGAGTTTTGAATTGTGGGCTTGCAAGTACTAAGCATGCATTTTAACTCACAATTGGCTTGATGTTTAAACTCAGGGTGGATTCTCCTTGAAATATATACTTTATTGTCAGTATGTTTAAATCGTGTGGAGAGGGATGCTAGGTCAAATTATTGTCAATCTACTGAATTTTTCTAAAATACTTTGCTTAATATGATTGAAAGTGTTGCTGTTGAACATCTATAATAATACTCTTAAGGTAGTTACCTTTCTAGTAACTACCATAAGAGGAGCGTTGAATATTAGTTAAAGAAAAGGCAATGCAGAGAGCTACTATTTAACCGAATTTGGAATATTTGCTTAATTTTATGTTATAACTATTTTATATGTGGAGCAGGTGTACTGGTGATTGAATTCAGTAGTATGTTACCATGAGCTACATCTTCAGCCCTTTTTTAAATTTTTACTTTGATACTGGATCTCACTAAGTTCTGCAAGCTGGCTTCAAACTTTGCAATTCTCCTGCCTTAGCCTCCTGAGTTCCTGAGATGACAGTTGTGCACATTGTGCCTAGTTCTAGATTCTATTCTTCAATCTAGGTTCCCTCCAATCAACTAAAGTAAGAAATAAAATATCACTTTCTGAGTGCCTAATAAAGGGTCTTTAAATATGATTAATTTCTGTTGAATTACTGTCATTCATTGAAATCAGCTTTCTTTGAAAATGAAACTTTTAGAGGGCTAAAGACACAGAATCCTTTATAAATTGATTGACTTATGTTCAATTATCTTTTAAGCTTTAGAAATATCATTATTCAATATTAAAAAATAAATCCTTACAAATCACAATTTATTAAAAAAAAATGTATATCACATCCATAAGTAAGAGCATATTTTGATGAAAAATATCAAATACCAAATAGCACCATTATTATTACTGCTATGATATAGATAAGTTCATAAACATATTCTATCTTAGGGTAAATATTGTTGATAATTAAAGAGTTAAATAGAAAGATTAGGTATTTTCCAAATTCTAGCAAAGCAAAAAATGTCTCTGTGGCTATCTCAAAAATCAATAATGTAATCATCACACTTCCAATATGGTTTATGAGGAAGGACACTGTGAAGTCCAGGGATTTCCAGCCACGTTAGAAATCTTTCTAACAGCTCTATGAATGATATTTTATATAGACACACATTGTAAAATGCAATGTAATTTTTAATAGGTTAAAGAAGTTTACAGAGGTAGTCACACAAATAATGCTCACACATTACTTGAAGCATTGTAGAACATTAAATGGTCATTAAGATGATTTAATTTTTTTTTATTTTAAAATGAAATTGTAGTGTTGTGTTTGGGAAATTCACAGTATCTAACACTACATGTATCAGAAGAAGAAGTTTCAAAAGAAAAATTGGCAAATCTTTAAAAGTAAGGTATTCATGGTATTATACTTGGTTTATACACTTAAGAAAAACTAAGCACATAAGAAAGGAAGATTTTTATTATATAGTTGTCAATCATAACTAGCAGAATGTTTGTTTAAAAAGGTAGAATGCTTTTGAAGTTTGTCAAGTTTAACAATAGAAGCCAGATTTTTATAACCCACTATAATGTAAGTATTTTCATATACTATTACTACTTTGAAACAGAAAATTCTTATGAGTAGGTGTTTATTTTATATGAGAAAAAAGGAATTTGGCATTATTACAAGATTTTGTCAAATTACACAGTTGTTTATTAGACAATACTCTGGATACTCAACATTTGCTTCTGAGGTAATGGAAAAGTTCCAGTTGGTTACATTTAACCAAGAAGCTTTAAGGATAACACAAATTGACTATTAGTTAGTTAATATGACTCTATGATCTTACACTAGAATAGTGTACATTGTGGAGATATGATAATGTAAAACTGGCCTTGGCAGTCAATGAAACTTAAATGTTTGGATTTAATTTAGATGCATATATAAACATATATATATGCATATATGTGTATATATATGTATATATGTATGTATATATATATATATATATTTTTTTTTTTTTTAATTTTCGTACTGAGTATTGAACTCAGAGATGCTTTACCACTGAACCACATCTCCATTTTTGTGTTTTGAGACATGGTCTCAGTAAGTAGTTTAGGGCCTTGTTAAGTTGCTGATGTTGTCCTCAAACTTGCAATTCTCCTGCCTCAGTCTCCCAAGTTGCTGGTATTATAGTTATGCACCATCCCACCTGACTAGGCCATGCAATTTTTTTTCAAAATTCTTTTTAGTTATGATATTCCACCAAGATACACCTTGACATAGTCACAAAAGCATGAAACCCACTCATTCTGATTTAGTCCCAGCACTCTTCCCAAATCCACCCTCTGCTCCTCTCCCTCCACTCTACCAGTTCCTCTTCAATCCATTTACAGTTTACCTAAAAAAAAAAAAAAAAAAAAAAAAAATTAGTGTCCAGTAAGTGCACCTGATACAGGGACCCACCATGTCATATCTATGGATGAACATACAAAATCTGGGTCAGATTTATTCCAGTGCTGTCAATGCATTTTTTAACCTTAATGCATCATCTGTATATCAAGTAAGAATGTTTCATAAAGTTCAACGTTAGGAAGATCATTTTCAATGCCATGCAATGAAACTGTCTTATTGTGTTAGACACAATGAAGCATTCCTCATGATCAAACTATTGGACTATATGTTTTGAATAAATTCCTTGTTCTCTGACAGTGTCTCCCTCAGTAATTGTAATGAAAATATTCTGTGTTGGCTCATAAGCAATTTATGTGTATATTTCATTAATTCAGAAGCTGTATCAGTTGAATTAAAAGAAGAATATTTAATTTACTAGTAAGAGAAAAGTAAATGACATTTTAATATAAGAAAATTTTTTTCTAATATAACAAATCAATATTCATACTAAAATTTTTATTTAATAGTTCTTAGTTTCAAAAGAAACATTCTGCCCATGATTACAACTAGAAGTGTAATTCCTATTCTGATGAATAATTCTGTATTTTTACATGTCCCCCAATTCTTTTCTAAATGTTCTTTTCTCACCCCAGTGTCTATTGGAAATAAAATTTTACTGGGCAGAAAATCTACTGCTGAGGGACACAGAACTGTGGTCGTGTTGCAAAGAAAAGTCCCAGAGGATGAGTGTGAATCCCCTGTTCTAGGTACTGTGACATCTGTGGCTGACACTGAGAACATTTAAAGTCTTCCCATTCCATCCTGGGCTTTCTTGTGAGATAAGGAGACTATGTCAGAGTATTAAGAGCTTTTGAGGAGACACTCTGTTGAATCATGATTCTTTGAAAGCACAGGGCATTATCCTGTGTTCCTGAGGATTTATTCTTAGCCACAAGCAACAGAGTCAATGACAAAATAAATAATAGGATACGGACTTATGAAACAGTGGCACATCAACAAACTGTCTGCACCACAGTGCACACTTATGTCAGAAAGAAGTTTTGTCTTTTCTGGTCCACATTTTATTCTCATCTATTTAAATACTGTCTGATACTAAATGTGCAACATTTTAAAAGATCTATAATTGGATTGATGTGTCCCCTTTATCAAATAAGGAAAAAGACAATGAACCATGAGATTACTTTCCACCCATACCTACTAACTTTTAATACTATGAAGATAGGAGTGATCATTGAAGCAGGACACGACTCACCCAGAAACAGGAAGCATCTAAACTTCTTTAAATCCAAACTGACCAATGGTCTATATTACTTATTCCTCTATCAACTATCATATTTGAAATTGAATAAACCTATTTATAATTCTTTTATTGATAATTTATACTCATGATGCTGAACTTTTTCCTGATGAGTGCAGAATTCATTATTGTTTCCCTATTTCTTTAGCATTGTGCTGACACAAAGACAGTACTCAATAACACTTTGAGAGCTTGAATCCACCTGTGTCCCCCAAGGCTCTTTTCTTTATGACAATCCACAAATTTGAGCAATAGTACTTGAAATCACAGTGTTAGCAAACAGTACATATCTGATGTCAAAGGCAAAATATTATGTGAGACCATGTGAAGTCTCTGGGGACAATCTGAGTGGAAAACTAGATGTAGTTAAGATAATAAGGCCAGTGGAAATATGAGGCTGTGTGTATAGCATGTTTAAGAATAAATAATGCAGAGAAAAATGCAGAACATTACAGCATGTTGGACTAGAAAGCGCAGAGAGCACATGACTGTGAAGCAGATAATTTGAGCTGTCCTTGTGAATGTGTGTGAATTTTCATTTGAGGTAAAGAGAAGGAAGGGCATTGCATTAGACATATGTTACACAATTGTTCACTAAGTCCCAGAACATACTTTTCTCATCATTTCTACACATGAGAACCTTTTTATTAAAGATGTGTTTTGCCTTAAATTATTATTTTTACCTCTCTTCTCTCTTGTCTCTTTCCACAGATGTTTTTACTTATCTGCTAAAATTTTATTTTTTTGTTGAGGACAAATCCTTCCTTTTACTGTCCAGTCTTTACCAAGCTATCATTGCCTTTCTCCTTTTTTAGGCCAATCTATCTTATCATTTACAATAGCATTTTGTAAATTCAACTGGATAACATTTGCTAAGCAAAAATTTCAGTCCGCTAATTCATGCAGGTGTCTGATTCTGCATAAGTACTTAATCTGTGATCTTGACTCAAATCTATAAACTCTGATATAGTCAGATTCATTCCATGAATAATATCTGTCATGCTTGGTCACCAAAAAAATGAGTCTTCTCTGGCCATTTCTCTTATGTCTCCTGTCCCCTCTGCCCAGTATTTCTACTATAATCTGATTTTACTTTTCCCATTGAAATCTCACTTAATTCTTTTCATCACATATTCTGGAAGTCTCAGTACAATTTAACTCTTTATATAAACTCATCTATATTTATTTTACCTGCTTGCTTACTCTGTAACCTGAATTGTCTCTGGGAATTCAAGGGACTTTATTAAGCAGAAGCAGTTTCCTCTACCATAGCCTACTCTTTAAACATCTGGAGCTATAGACTACAATTACAGAGTCCCTGATCTTTGATTTCAGGCAATTACTTTCTACTTCTTAAAAATACAAAAAATCCTTTGCCCTTTCTTCTTACCACACGAAACCTCTCTTGGTCTGTCCCGCCTGATGTTATCAACATGATTTATTGTCCACACAACTGAACCATAAAATAACAAGACTCAACAGTTCTTAGCTTTACTAAAGACCTAAGTTGGCTTATTTTCTCTTCAACTTTTTCTTTATTTCAATTTTGAATCTGGTTCCTATTGCCCCATTCTGAAACTTTTCAACTCCTATCTTATGACCCAATATTAACACATATACATAGTACTATTATATAAATAAAATAGAAAGTGAAAAAGAAGGAAAACTTCCAATTCACCACCTTTTCCTGCCTCTCTCAAAGCAGGGTGGTCTGATCACTTCCTAAAGAGTATGGCTTGAAATCTGGCCCTTCTATTTCTCCTCTGGACTCTATAGGAACACATGTGAGGTTAAGTTCAATGTCTGTTAAAAATCACACAAAGAAAAAAATCTTGGAGGAAGAGTCAAGCGGGTAAACTGTATGCGATGTTTATGTTGAAAGAAATGCCGGGAAGTTTCTCACTGTTCTACACTCACTTTTCCACACAGACATAGCTGGACACTTGCTTTGCCTGTTAAGTGTCTAGAGGATCCATCAACAAGATGACCAAACTCAGTGGAAGTTTGCCCAAAGTCTTATGGAAGTTGATGGAACAAATGAGACAGAATACTGAAATTTACCAATTACAGTTATGCAAATCATCAGGATACAAGAAAAAATGGTCAAAAAGAACAGAGAAAAGGAATGTTCCAAATGTAGAAACAGCTGGGAAGCAGGGAGCCAGCATCACTCTTGTGTTCTAACTCCCCATTCCCTTGTCCCCCATGCTGCAGCTATTATTAATCACAAGCCACTTCAAGGACATACCTACACTTTCATGCTTCAGTGAACTTCCACTTACTCATTCAGTTTGAGGTGTCTCTAATCCAAAAACACACCCTCTCCACCAACTCAGGAGTTACTAGGAAAGAGTGATCATATTTTTATGTTTTAGTACTAGATTAAGAATGTATGGCTTAGGAAAATATTATTATTAATAATATCCAATAATAGATACACTGAATAGAAGAGTATCTGTATTATTAAAATTTTAATATAAATCTGATCCATGTCTAATAATATCAACTTGGTTAACGAGAATATGAAAATATTGAGAATTAGGTCCACAACCTGATTTTCTAGTCTGTCAGTTTTCCTGATTCACCAAATCATTCATTGTTAAGTAAATTTTAGATATAAAATGTTTGTATTATTTGGAGAGATAGTATTCTCTTTAATATAATTGTTTTGGCAGAAAAATGGCCCTCTAATCTATTCTCTTCCTAAACCTTGAAAGGCATGAATATGTTACCTTATGTGCTAAAAGGAATTTTTCAGATGTGATTAAGGTAAAGACCTCGAGATGAGATTGCCCTGAATTATCTAGGTGGCCCAATATAATTACATGCTGCAAAAGCAAGTGAGTAAATTAACTCTTAGAATTTCTTAGAGAAAAGCAATTGTGTTGACACATTAACTTTTAGTCTAGTAAAAGCTATTTAAGGTTTCTGAACTTGAGAACTATAATATTCTGTATTGTTTTCCCCACTAAGTCTATGGTAATTTCTTACGGTTGTCAGAGAAAATTTGAACAACTAAATATTCATACTTGAAAGTAGTCAATTGGACAATTTTCAATTAAAAACAAGTCTTACAGTATGGTACTTAATATTGCTATTGCATGACTTCTACCTTACAAGACACATGAAAAAACTTATCCTTTTTGGTGCTCCTTTGAAGGCAGGCAAAACTGTCATTTACCTAGGGCAACGAAATATGAGAATATTGGAACAATAGATGTGTGCACTTCTAAGAAAGAAGCTCGGGATCGTGGTTTGCTGCATTCTTTCCCCTTTGCCTAGGTGACTATGGAAGTAGAGATTAAGAGGTCTCAAACCACATTCTGTCAGCCTTGAAGCCTTACATGAGTTAGAAGTAAAATTTTTGACAGAACTTCCAAAATAGCAGACTGATGACTTCCATACTACTACACCGCCATAAAAGCAATTTTGAAAAAAAATAAACTATATCAGAATACTGAAAATTAACCAAAGCTTTACAACAGCTTAAGTTTAAATATTAAAGAAAAATTAGGGAATCCCAGTAAGAAAAGTAAGAAAGAAAATGCTTAACTTGACCTACAACCTTTCCTCTCTCTCTCCAACTCTCTGTTTAGACTTCAAATCTAGTAGCCTCACAACCATATTGAGAAATCAACAACTTTGCAGGCACAAGATATGAGGATACTGCATTGTAGAATCTCAGAGTCTTATTTTTAAACATTTTTCACTCTTTGGTTTTTTCTTTCATTTCCTGGGGGTGGGGGGAATCTTAATTCACAGAGTATTATTATATGACATGATGTAAAACTCTGCAGAAAACACTTTAACCCCATGACTTTAATAAGCTGCATTAATTCAACAACATCACTGCCTACAGTTAAAATACCCGTTGAAACAAACATAACCCCAGACTAACATTTAAAATGAACATCTGGACTACAAGATGTCCATAGGATGTTTTGAATCCCATATCTGTAGGACTTTCCATTTGCCAAGGAATATTCTGTAGTAATCCAATCGGCTACCTCTGACTGAACTTGATGCCCTAGACAAAAAGGAACTAGAGAATAATTGCAATGGTATTCAAGGTTGGTACCCACACACACAGAGAAGCCTCAGCAAAGGGTATAATATTTATGAGTTAAAGACACTTAAGAAAAATTGATATAATTTTGTTAACTGGTCAATAAAACTAGCTGAACAGGGAATTTAGTAGCCACACTTTAGGGAATAAGCACTTCATAGAGATAATCCTATACATTAATAAGAGACAAAGTAAGAAAAATACAACAGTCCATGGGGTAAGGATATGATTTACACAGTTGTCACATTGTTTCGTTTAAAATGTGCAGTTTTCAACAACAAAAACAATGAGATGTGCAAAGAAATAGAAACTATGGTTCATGTACAGAAGAAAAAAGCAGCCAATAGAAACTCTCAGTAAGAGAGCAGAGATAGTATAATTACTAGGCAAAAGACTGTAGATTGCTATTACAAATGTGTTCCAAGAAGTAAAGGAACCCCAACTGAAGATTAAAACTCAATATGGAAGTGATTTCTCCTTAAAAAGAGAATATCACTAAAGAAAATATATCTGTTAAAAAACAGAATCACTGAGCAAAGTCAGAATCATTGGTAAATTCTTTATTCAGTAAAGAGCATATACGAAAAACCCATAGCTATCATCATAATGAAAATTTACTTAGAAATTTGAGACTTTCCTAAGAACAACAGGAATAATGTATGAATATTCTCAAACTGCTCCTTTTGAATGCCATGCTGGAAGTATTGGCTAATACACATGATGAGAAAATGAAATAAATTATATGCTAATGGAAAAGGAAGAAATCATATTTTATATGATTATAATCATCTATGAGGAAAATCTAAAAAAAGCTAAAAGAAAAAAATTCCAGAATTAATAAATGATTATAACAATATTGCCTGATATAATTACAGAAAATTCTATCACTTTTGTTTGTTCCATCAACAAACAAGTAGAATTTGAAATTAAAAGCATATTTATTCCAACATCTAAAAAAATGAAATAGATTTAAATCCAAAAAATGTAAGTAGAAGATCTATAAAAGGAAAACAGCAAAACTCAGAAAACAAATAAGAATGAAATAAATGGACAAATATTCTATGTTAATTGATAGCAACATTCAATAATGTCAAGATTTCAGTTCTTCCAAACTTGATCTATAGATTTGATGAAATTCCAAACACAATTACAACAATGTATTTGTGGCTGTTGACAAATTGATTCCAAAGTTTGCATATAGAGAGAAAAGAGCCAGAATAGCCAACACAATTCTAAATATTTAAGTAGGAGTAAAAGTGTCTGACTTCAAGTCTTACCTTACAGTAAAAAATATCATATTGTATAAAGAAAAGGCAAATAGATCAACGAGTAGAGCACCCAGAAATAGAAGAAATCAATAAACTTCGATTATTTTTGACAGAGGAGCAAAGGCAATGCAATGTAAAAAAATGTAGTCTTTTCAACAATTATTTTGGTAAAACTGAACATCAAATTGTAAATAGATGAATCCCAACACAGATTTTACACTTTCCAACAAAGTTCACTCATAACAGATCATGGATCTAAATTTAAAACACAAAAGTATAAAACTCCTGGAAGACAACATAAGTTAAAAGCTAGGGTATCATGGATATGGTGACGACTTTTTTAATATAACACCAAATGCATGATCAGTGAAAGAAATAATTGATTAGTTGGATTTAACTGAAATTAAAAACTTCTGCTTGGGAAAGATATCATCAAGAGAATAAAGATAAGTACAAACTAGGAAAAAATATTTGCAAAAGAATTGCTTGATAAAATATTGTTTCCCAAAATATACAATGAGCAGTAAAAGCTCAATATAACAGAGCGAACAACTGAATTTATAAAGGCAAAAAGATTTAAGGAGACATCTTGCCAAAGAATACATACTATCTGAATACAAAATAAGCATGTGAAAAGATGCTCCACATCATATGTCATGATAGAAATGAAAATTTAAAAAAGACAAATGACTGTACACCTAACAGAATGACCAAAACTCGGAATAGTGACAAAGTCAAATGCCAGCAAAAATGTAGAAAGATAATTTTTCATTGCACATGGGAATGCAAAATGGTACATGTACTTTGGGAGACAGTTTTTGGTTGCTTACAAAACTAATTATACTTTTACCATATAATCCATTAATAATACTCCTTGGTATTTACCCAAAGGGGCTAAAAAATTATATCTGCATTGAAACCTTCATGGGGATGTGTATGGTAATTTTCTTCCTAATAGCCAATAAGTGAACGGATGTTTCAGTAGAAAAATGGATAAATAAACTCGGATACATTCAAATAATGGCATATTATTCAGTGCAAATTTAAATGAGCTATCAAGTCATGAATAAAACACATGGAGGAAACTTAAGTGCCTATTCATAAATTAGTCAATCTAAAAGCACTACACACTGATTATATATCATAGGACATTTTGAAAATGGCAAAGTTATGGAGACACTAAAATTTTGCTGGTTGCCAGAATTTGGTGAATGGAAGGAGTGATGACTAGGTAAGGCATAAAGGTTTTTTTTAGTTCAAGAAAATACTGTGTGATATAACAGTAATGGAAATGTTGTCCTGTATTTTTCCAGACCAATAGAATGTACAAAACCGAGAGTAAGTCTTAGAGTAAACTAAGGGTGATCTTTAAGAACTAAGAACTTTGGGCGATCATGAAGAGCCAAGGTCAATTCATCATTGCATCATGAGTTCTTTCTCCAATATAGATTTATCAATTGCAGCAAAAGTACCACTCTGTCAGGATATATTAATAAAGGACAGGTTTCACATATGTGCAGGCAATAGGTAAATGAGACCTCTCTGCATACTTCTCAAATTTTCTGGGAATATTAAGATTCTTCTAAAAATAGAATTTAAAAAATCAAATAATGGAATAATATATTTTATTCAAATTTTTAAACAAAATAAAATGAAAGGGTTATACTAATAGTACATAAAACAAATTTTAAAAAGTACCTTTCTTCTAAATTAAGACTTACTTCAGGGTTGTTTTCTATTAAATAATAGACTTATGATAAGCTCTCTTTTCCTATGTGAAAATTTTACAACAAAGTCAGAGGCTCAGGATCATCATATGGTTAGGGACTATGGATCTGAAATTCAAAGTAAAAGTAAATTACTATAACACATTTTCTTAAGTATAAATTAGAGCATAACTCTAATACAATTATACTCTGAAAATAACAAAATATATTACATTTGTGAAAAGAAATGACTGGCTCTAAAATGAAATTTCTAAAGCAATAAAAGAACCTTTGGAAATTTAGAAAACGTAGAGCAGAAATGGAAAATTCAAGAGAAGTGTTGTAAAGTTAAACTGAGGAAAAGAGACCCAAAACATGACTATGAAATGTTAAATATAAAATATCAAACTCGAAGGAATAGATCTTTGAAAAACAACAGTGGAAGAAAAGGAAAAAAAATGTTAACAAAATTTAAGGAAATAATTCACCTAAGTGATCAAATATTCTACAGTTCCAAGCTATATAATAGAATTTGGGAAGGTTAGCTCACATTTTTTTGTCCCTGCCCTCCTATAATTATCAAGGAAAACTGGGTGGGAGTTGATTTTATCTTTAACCCAGGTCTTTAGAGGATAGTTACCACCAACCTTCTAAACCAACAAAGAAACCACGGCATATAGGGAATGGTTGAGAAAATGAGAGATATTTTCCTAGAGGATGTCCATGGTGCCATAAACTAGACTTGGCAGTAAATACGTCATACAAAATGACATGTTAGTCATCAATTTTGAGCTATTATTGATTTGATTTAAATATAAAATTCAGTTGGAGCAAACTTGAAGACATATTCCAAGTACATTTTTGTTCAATTTGAAATTTATCCTAAGCAAATGCTTTTGAAAAAGTTGGCCTTTGTTATCTACTGCCACATTCAGAATGCTTCCATATTGTATTGGTTTATCCACCATATATTTTATCTGCCAATCTATCATCTATTTACAGAAGGTAATAATTTTTGTTGAGTATCATACAACATTACCTCTCTTCTTTTCATGAGAATTATCCTTTAAAAGATGGTTTAAATTTTCTTTTTTGTGTCACTCCTGCTTTTCAAAGATCCATTATTCTTGAGTTTGGCTTTTCACATTTAATACTTCACAGTCATTCCTTTGATCACTTGTTCCAAAATGAGTCAATTTCAAAATAACCTCAGTGATGATTTCTACAAACAGTGAAATGTTTGTTGAATAGGATGCCTTTTTCCTGGTTTCTTTTGTACCTGAAATGTCACCTTTAGTGGTTAAATGTTTCTCTTTTTTTGAGAATGAGCTAAAGCGTGCCTTCCTTACCAAAAGAGTCCTCATGATCACAAGCAAAGAACACAATGTAACTATTGATCCTATTTTTAAATCCATGCTGGAGTTTTGATATGACATCTGAAATAACCAGTTTCCTTTTTTGTAATAATTGAGCTGACTTTTAAGGTTTCAGCCTGGTGTCAACATAATTGGCTTAATAAAGTAAAACACCTTATTCTTTTTTAAATAGCATTTTAAAAATCATGCTCAGTTTACAGATACATTAACCACATCTCTTCTCAGTTGACTGCCCACAAAAATCAAGTGTCTTTTGAAGGCCTTGACTTAAGTTATATTGTTTTTATAGTAAATTCAGAGACTTACTGAAGATTAACAGCTGTCTGAATAGTATTTAAAGACAGAAATGATCCACCACTTTCTAAATTTTCTCTTGATATAATATAATCTCTTAAGTATTGAGAAATTATTAGTTTTTTATGATTAAGTTTTTACAACTTCATACTGCAAGCAGAAGAGTACAATAAAATACATTTTAACTACATTAAATGGAATAGCTACACATTTTAATGCTATACTATTTAAAAGAAGACTGTTGTGAACTCTGCATTTATGTCTACATAGAGCTTTACAAGACTGTTCTAGAAATATACCTGAGTTCATTAATGCTGAGAATTTTCTGTATTCAGTCAATATTATTAAAAATACTTATTCTACCTTGAAAAGATTTTTGAAATGTTATTAAATGTTTAATACATTAGAAATATTTTACCAAGTGCAAAGAACAGCACCACAGAAGTACCAGTTTCTGTGATTCAATGATAAAAATGAATTCTGAGCTAAATTGCTTTCCTTTATCAGGCAGGAGAAATCATAATAGTCCCTTAATGGATGACAGAATTATTCTCAAGATGAGAATAATCCTTTCCAAGTATAATAAAATACATTTTAGCTGTAATTCCTATCACACTGAATTAGAAATTTTAAAAAATATATATTACACTAATATTTTAGAATGTGAACAGATTTACTTAAATCATATATAAAAGAATGCATATTATATTTAATTAGATTATATATGTCATTCCCTGATTATAATTTTTACCTTAAAGATTTTTAGAAGGCAAACACAACAAATATTAAGAGAAATTTGAAAATCTAAACATAAAATAGATACAAAAACTATCGCTATACTTACTGATTTAAGATTATTTGGAAAATTCTTAATTTTTTTCAAATCTTCTTGACCATTGTAAGTTTTTCCACTCACACCACCATAGCATTTGCAGGACCCTCCAGAATGGTTGAGTTAACACAGACAGTAGGACAATACACAAATAAAGTAGAGGGTAATAAAGTGAAAATTTTATGCAAATTTAAATGCAATTTCTGTAGTTACTCTTTGCCCAGGGTATACTTGAAACCATTGGAAAGGATCTCTGGTGTACTCTGGCTGATTGACCCAACATTCCAGCTGATCTTTCTTTTTGTTTCCTGTTCATGAACTCTTTATAAATTTTTCCTGATATTCGTATATTCCATAAATATGACTCAATATCAATACTGTGAAATTGAAATTGGTACAATCTACTCAGTTATTAGATTTCACCATTTATATAGTCAATCATTTGTGCAGGTAAGGCACACAAATTTTATCTTCATTTCAGATGTCTTCAGATTGATAGCAAATCTACTCAAGAAGCTACACTCTCAATAATAGACCTGAGATACTTCTCTTACACTCTACCTAATTTACATGATGTGATACTGAGTCCCCAAACTGAACTTTATGTCATCATACATAAGACTTTTATTGGGTCCTATAAAAATAGATGCATGTTTTTGTATTTTGTATTTTTGTAGCTAGAAAGAAAACTATGGAAAATTGTGTTTCCAAAAATGGCCATACCAATGTATTTCATTCTACACACTCTTCTTATAATATGATGTTGACATATATTCTTATAATATGATATATTATATTCTTATAATATGATGTTGACAGACCTCCATTAAGAGATGTGACCTGTTTCCTCTTGAATATTTTTTCCAAAGCCTTTATTAATGTATAATTGAGAAACACAGTAATTATTTTATTTTGGTTTGTTTACAGTAAGAACATATAACATAAGATCTATCCTCTTCCGTTTCTCAAGTGCACAATAAAATGCTATTGACTTACTGACACTATATTTGTATAGCAGATATCTTGGACTTATTCCTATTGCACAACAAGACTCCTTTCAATAAATGCCTAAACATAATAGTTAATGTTGTACTGTGATTCTTGAGGACATCCTAACAGCTTATACATCTTCTATTCTGTTCTCTTGGGTTGCTTGTCTTGGAACACAGAGCCCATGCTGGGAGGAAACCAAATATTCAAATATTATTATCAAAACTGCATGATTATTAATTACTGAAGGGTGCTATTTGGTTGCATTAAGATGGCACCAGTAGCTATTCCTGCCACAAAAGAGGCTTAGTTTGGTGGGAAAGAATGAAGAATATTTGTTATTGTTTTGTAGGAAAAATAGTAGTGGTTAGGAGAGTTAGAAGTATTTTTTCATGATAAACTACACTTTTAACATATTTGGGGAATTTGAAAGAAAAAGTCTCAAAATTTTGTAGTCTCTTAAGAAGTATGAGGAAAAAAAAACATAAAAATATGGATGACAGCAGTAGGTTTCCATTCTTCTCCCCAAGGCTTAAGTTTTTAATAATGACACATCTTTTTCCTCCTGAATGCACTGCCTCTAGCTATCAGCTTTGGCCTGTGGGAACAGAACTTGTCTCTATTATTCTTGAAGTAACTGCTCTTTCTCACATGGAGGAGACTATATTGGACACCATCCATATTAGTTCATATAGTCTGAAATTTCTCAAATGTAAAGAACACTATTGCAAAAATTATTTCCTTGGCCTGAATTTTTTTTTCCTAATAATTTCTGGAGATTATATTTTGGGTTGTTACCCAGTGTCATGTCAATCTATCCTAGCTGAATGAACTCAAAGTAAATCCTCTTGACTGTAATCATTTCTTAGCTAAATGGAAGGAGTTCAGGACTTTTATATTTGCATATGATATTTTTATAATTGCCAAATATTTGCTATTTATAATCATATTTTATACTCATTCATTGTGGATGCTTTTCATATGTAAGTTCCTCATAGAGATTCATCTGGATCACCCCATAATCCACTCCTCTGTCCTGCTTTATTATTTCCATATTATATGATATTTTATGTGTTTTTTAAAATTTTCTTTTATATTAGAATGTACACTCTATGAGTTAAAGGTTTTTGGTTTGTCCTAATTGCTATTGTGTGTATCCATTACCTTGAATTGTATCTGACACATATTCAGTACTCTAAATTGCTTATAATATGAAAGGCTTCTGTAAGACAGACATAGTACATATATGGTGGTGAGCAAGCAAATTTGGTAAGGATTTCTGATTTTCTGAAGGTGCAGAATTAGTAAGTAGCACAATCTATCTATATTTACTACTTTCTATTTGGATACATGCAAATATTAACTTGGAAACCAAATCCAATTAAACTTTTATTTTAAAAATATGGTTTGATGTGCAGAGGAATCTGTAAATAATTTAGGTCATTAAACTTTAAAAGGATATTAACACTGTTATGACTGATTATTTACCTGTATCTCTCATGTCTTATAATATGATACAGGTAAACAATCTATGAGGATTTCCTGTTATACCTTGGGTCTTAAGTACCCCCAAAACCCCATGTTTTAAAGACTTGATCATAAGTTTGGGGCTTTTGTGAAGTGATGGAAACTTTGAGATATGGGGTCTAATAGTAGATTTTTCCTTGAAGGGGCTTGTAGAATTCTGGCCTCTATGTCTTTGTTTCTCTTCTCAGCCATCAAGAGTTGAGCTGCTTGCCCCACCACAACCTCCCCACCATGTTAATCTGCCTCAACACAGGTCCAAAGGCAATGGGGCCAGTTGTTCATGGACTGGACTCTCTAAATCTTTAAGCCAAAATAAACCTCTCCTCGTCTTTTACTGATTGTCTCAGGCATCTGTTATGGTAACAGGTGATTAGCACAGCTCCAGACAATTAAAAGTACTCCCATCTAAGAAAATTCAGCAGCTCAAGATTCTCCAGCACAGATATTTTGGAGGTTTATAAAGAATGACAAACACATCTACCTCTGACAGAAACATCTACTGTATTAGTCAGGATTTTCTAGAGGAACAGAATCAACAGGAAATATGATTATAAGAGGGAATTTTTTAGCTTGACTTACACGACCAGAAGCTGAATAGTCCACAATGGTTGTCTGCAGGTTGGAGAACCAGTGGCTGTGCAGTCCAAGAGGCAGTAGCCCTAGAACAAGAAGAATCAACAGTGCTACCTTAGTCCAAGACCAAGGCTTCTGGAAACTGCCTGGAAAATCATTGGCAAAGTCCGCTTTGGAAGATTGAAGAAGTGAGAGTCTGATAGCCTCGGACTATCGAAGCAGCAACCAAGAACCCACTGGAGAAGAGTCAAGCTTGCATGGGCATCTGCTTTCTTCTTCCAACCTTTATTCCATCCAAGTCACCATACTATTGGCCTGTGCTGTCCATGCTTAGGGAGGGTCTCCACTTCAGTTCACTACCTCACATGCCAATCATTCCTAGACATGCCTTCACTGACACACCCAGAAGCCTCTTAATCATTGGCATCACTTAATCCAATCAAGTTGACAATTAAAATTTACCATTACCTCTACCAAATCAGTGCAGTTTATGGTTTATTTTCATAGTACCCCAAATTATAGTATTCTATTAAATTTTTATTGTAATTACTATGCACTTCATGGAGGCAAATAAAAGTATATGTATTTCCCAGATTTCTAATTCCTTCAATTTTCCCTCCAAATGAATGATGAATTTCACCCTTTATAACTGTGAATCCTATTCTATGAAAAGATTTCCTGCTCTATGCTGTAAATATTTACAGAAATGTTTGTAGATATATTAGAATCTGTAGAGAATTACATACCTATTTTTGTTATAATATAATACTGTTGAGTACTACATGACCATCTACTTCACTAAATAAAAGCTAGATATGTGAATAGTATGCTTGGTTGATTTAAAAAAAAATTATGTCACTCTCAGAACTCTTAGGAATTCCCTCAATGAAACTAGACTTTCTTACTATTTCAAAGCAGTGCAGGAACTTAAAAGGTTCACCAGATGTGACTGCACTCTGTGGCTTCCATCGACTTCTTCCAAAGCTGTAGAGAGCACAACAGTAACACAATGTGAGCTTAAATCTTTGTAATGATACCCAGGTGCACTTTGTCTCCAGATCTCTTTCCGTTCCACTTACTCCTCTTAGGTCTGGGAGAGCAATTGCCAGGAAGCTAAAAATATCTCTAATATCTGCTTTTCACCTTTGAAACTTAGAAGAAGGCATACTTGTCTGTGTGTTGTTTCCATCCTTTTCTCTGCATACCACTTTGGTGAGTGAATAGTGATACGCCACCTGTCTGCAGTGTACACTGGTCCCTCCAAGGTTCAGAATAGAACATCTCTGGAGGGAAACACAGAAATCCTGTGTCTAAACACTGATTTCAGCAGAACTCCAAACAAAATTTGTGTTGATTTCCCCTTTTGTTTTTCACTCTTCTCCAAGGGACTAACCCATGCCTCTTATTGTGACATAATGTCTTACTTTAGACCATCAACACTGATACTCAAATTGTCTGTATTCAGTTGACCACTTACTCAGTGTGTGGCTTTTAAAAAGGTTGCCAAAACTCTGTATCTCCTTAAAATGGGGACAGAAATAGCACTTGAATCCTGTTTTCTTTGTTTTCTTTTCTTGTGTGTACCTGATTTTATTTTTTGTTTTATTTTTTTTTCCTTAAATCATTAAATGAAAAATGCCTTTGACTAGGATTGGGCACAGAATAACTGCTTTGCCAATATTTACTCTCACAATGACCTCTGCAAACAAACACACACTCACGCAATCATCACGATTAATATTAACGTGAATTTGTGGCTTCCTTGATCCTTCTAAAAACTCTTAGTACTCATTTTTTTGTTAGATATCCCAATACATGCCAAAAGAATCTCAGATAAAGGTTTGTTGAGTGGAAATGCCCCATGGTTCGCCATAATGTATTCTAGTATTTAGAGTATTCAGTGAAATTTTTCCAAATTATTCTCTCCCGAAACATTTTCCCTAATTCTTAACAAAAACAACTTCTCTATTTTCTGTTGGTTCCTTGTACTTTTATAAAAGTCACATTTTGTTCTTAGCATTTTTTTAACATGCATGCATATCTAAATTTTTTCCTTTGGTGACCAAATCAAAATTTAATTGTTATCCATTTTTTCCATTTATTTAGTCAAATGACTCTTAATGCTGCTTGAATTGCATTTTGGTTTTGATATTTACCTTTATTTCAGAGCAAAACACTTATGTAGAAGTATAATTTACCTGCAGAGAAATGCTTGCAGTTTAAGCATACAGATAAAGTTTGATAAATGCATGTACTTATACAACCCTCATGTCTGTCATCATATAACATTTCCTTAACACCAGAATGTTGTCTTGAGTCTCCTTCTAGTAAATATCCACCATCCCTCTCAGGCAAATATGGTTGGGATAGACCAATATCTGGCACAGGGTATAATACTCTATAACTATTTGGCTTGAGGTACCTATTAAGATTTTAGAGATGATAGTAACTTCCCCTGATGTTGGAAATTCATTTAGATGGGAGACACTGACATTACAAACAGGAATTTCTCATTCTTCTTATGTGATATCTGTTTTCTCCTTGTTTTAGAGCAAACCCTGAAATTCAGTCATGCCTACATCTTTAAGTAAATCATGAAAGACACACCATCAACCTTGAGAAAAAATAGGCTGGGCATGGAAAATTTTTTATTTAATATTCTATTCAAACTCTGCCCAGAGCACTGCAAGTAATGCTTTTACAGTGTTTACAGGGAACATAATAAAAATGCCATGCTGCAGAACCTAGCATTCACTATGCATTTTCTTGCTGCTACTGAATTGATGATATCTGTTTAATATGTCTAAGTAAGTCTTTCCCAAAGCATACCATATTGTCAAAATTAAAAAAAAAATCAAATCCCTTTTGGCTATATGTTTGATATACTGTTGAAGGAAAATTTTCTATATTTGGAAAGGGTGTAATCTCTAACATTTTTAATATAGGAAACTAGGGATTCTAAGTCTCTGGGGATCAGAAATTTGTATCATGTGTGAAATCTTTAAATTGTATTTTTTTAATTCAAAATTATGTAACTAACAACATCCATATGAGAGTTACCAACATTCAGTAGTTCACTTTTGAAAGTTATGCACTTATTAATCATTAAAGAACTCCCTGGGATCAGTTTAAGTACAAAGTAATAGAAAAGTAGAAAAAATTATCAGTCTTTCACTCTTCTTTTAATGCATTGCTCATCCTAATCTTCCAATTGTATGAGAGCAGCAAAAATATGCCACGTTTGGGGAACATACTGAGAATGTGCTTCAACCCCCTAAACAAAATCACTTGGAATAATCCTGCAAGTGCAAACAATAACATCTTCAAGAATAAAGTTTGTGGAAGTTATATTTCTCATGAATACACACTGCAACTCATATGCACACAAGAACACATTTAACAATTGCCGTTGTGACTATTTCAACCCTCAGGAAAATCCAAATTAACAGAACTGCGTATTTATTTTGCTGTTCCAGGTACAGGATCTACAATACCAAATAAGACAAAAAAACTTGCCTGTTTCCACAGTACTGACACATTAAAGAAATAGTTTCAAGGTGAACTTATTTGATATGTGTTTGAGAGAACTCTGAATATATTTGAAAGCTCCTGAATGCCTGCCTTCTCTTCATAAGCTCTCAGTCAGAACTTTGACTCTTCAGCACTAAGTATGATTATATAGTTTTCCAACCTACAACAATTGACTAGAACAGATCTGATATGCAAGAACTGCAGGCAAATGAAACTAAAAAATGTAGGACAGCTCTTCATTGGGAGATAAAGAATGTGAAATGGTAAAGAAATAATGCTTTGTTTTTATTCTCATTCAAGACAATTTCAAATACAAAATTTAATAACCTCGAGAAAATTTCTCAGAAACCTTAGGAATCATTGAAGTTCTTTAAAAACAACAATAATGAATGGAATCATGCCAATGAAGATCATTTCAATTTAACCCAGTATCTTTTTTTTTTTAAATACAACACTAAGAACAACACAAATACAATTCTGTAGCAGATCTACGCTGGTAGAACAGGAAAAGCATCTCATAAAAGTGGAATACCTTATGTGGTATTCAGACTTTACACTTTTGTACAACTTTATCACTATGCTTTTCAAAACTCCTTACTTCTGTTGTAACAAATTACCACAGATGCAAATTTCTAATTTTTCAGTTCTGGTAATCAAAAGTTTGACATGAGATTCACAGGGCTAACACTAATGTGACAATGGGACACTTTTCTTTTTTTCAGGAGACTGTATGTTATGGTTTGAATATTTGTGTCCCCTCCAATATCTGTGTTGACATTTAACACCCAGTGCCACAACATTAAGAGATGAAGCTTGTAAGAAGTGATTTGGTTTCCTCCTCATGGATGAATCATAAAAGGGCTTGAGAAGGAAAGTTTTTTTTCTATCCCTTCTGCCATGTGAGCATACAAGGCTTACCTAATTTGGAATCCACAGCAACAAGATACAATCTTAGAAGTCTAGAACAATCCTCACCAGACACCATATCTCTTTGTGCCTTGATCTTGAGAGAACTCTGAATATATTTGAAAGCTCCTGAATGCCTGCCTTCTCTTTATAAGCTCTCAGTCAGAACTTTGACTCTTAAGCACTAAGTATGATTATATAGTTTTCCAACCCACAACAATTGACTAGAACAGATCTGATATGCATTATGTCCCTTGACACAAAACCAGTAGGAAATAAATTTCTGTTCCTTGTCAAGTACCCGGTCTAAGGTTTTGTGTTACAGCACAGAAAGAAATGGAGACACTCCAGAAAGGGTCTTTTGTGTTGCATCTTCTATCAGCCACCGACTTTCACCAACTAATGGGTTCATCCTGTTTCCTAAGCCAGAACCATAGTGTCTTTTCACTACATTCTTTTCGTGATAATTTAGGCATTCTGTAAGATAAGGTGCTTTCTCTGCCATGGTCTTCACATCCTCCTAAGCATCATTAGTACAGTCTTCCATTCACATCCATGCTCCTATTCAATCTGGGTATTTCTATCATGTTCCTCAAACTTGCAGCCTTTGTTTTTTTGCTCAGTTACAAAGCCACCTCCACATTTTTAAACAATCATTACAGAAGGATTCCATGTGCATGTAACTATGACTATATTTCCTGTGTCAGTTGTAATGAATTATCACAAACTTAATGCCTTAAGACATTTATTATCTTACAATTTTGGAGATTAGAAACCTCCATGGATCATACTGAACTAAAATCAAATTGTTAGGAGGGTCACATATTTTTAGGCGTTCCTGAAAACCATTTGACTTTTCCAGGTTTTAGAAGTCTTCCAGCGTCCTTAAGTAATGAGGCCCTTCCTCCATCTTCAAAGTCAGACATATTGAGCCAACTCCTACTCCTGCGGTTCTCTTTCTGGTTCACTCTTCTGATCACTTCATCAATCTTTTGCTCTGTAATGATTTGGACAACTGTCTTAGTCTATTAGGCCAGTTACTGTGAAGTCCAAAAATTGGGTGTGATTGAGTTCTGGAGAGGTCCCTCTTCAAGTGGCACAATGCCAAATTCTGGCTGAGTCCTCAGATGCAAAGAAGCAAGACAGATCTCTAGGACCTCTTTTAAGAACATTAATTTCATTCATGAAGCTGGAGCTCTTATGAGCTAATCATCTTGCAATTGCTTCACATTTTAATACCATCAACTTGGTAACTTGGATTCAAGGTACAGATATTAGGTGATACACAAACATTCAGAACTTTAGAGGCACACAGACAATTTAGTTTAAGTCCAGCTGGCTAACAACTTTACTTTTAAATCATGTCCTGTTTTAAAATGGTTTTTAGTAGTGTATTATAGTTAGACAATAGTGGGGTTCATTTTGGCATAACCATACATCTTGGAGTATGATTTGCTCCATTTCCATGTGACCTTATATCTTCATAGGTTCCATTGAGAGGATACTACATCCTTTGGGGATGAATTCCTACAACAATGCTCTATTCTCCTTTTTCAAAAAGAAATTTTGATGATATGGTAAATAGGTTGACGTTAAGCCTTACTGAATTTAATGAGTATATGGAAACTTACTATATGCTATAAATTAATAGATGGGTTTAAGTTATTTTAATTATAACTTTGTTTTTGAATTTTATTGGAGAAATAGCTATAATATATGTCTGTTATGGTTTGGATGTGAGGCATCCCAAAAAACTCACATGTGAGACAATGCAAGAAGGTTCAGAGGAGAAATGTTTGGGTTTTAAGTGTCTTAACCCAATCAGTGAATTAATCCCCAGATAGGAATTAACTGGGTGGTAATTGAAGTGGTAGGGTATATTTTGAGGAGGTGGAAATTGGGGATTGCTTTGGGGTATATATTTGTACCTGGCAAATGAAGTTCTCTCTCCCTGCTTTTCTGATCATTGTGTAAACTGATTCCCTCTGCCATACTCTTCCACCATGATAATCTGCTTCACCAGAGCAATGGAACCTGCCTTCTATGGACTAAGACCTTTGAAACCATGAACCCTAAAGTAAAGTTTTCCTCCTCTACAATTGTTCTGGTTTGGTTCCTAGGTCACAGAAGTGAAAAAACTGATGAAAACAATGTCTAAGATTCTTAAAACTCAGTGTGCCTTTAAAATGATTCCATGAGCCATCTTAACAGATGAGAAAACGGAGAGGGTTGATTAATAATAATGATGATGGTAGTTACTAAATAGACATACCAGTCACGAGTATTAGATTCATTTAATACATTTGTTCCAATCTTCATTACATAGATATTAATACTGAAGCTGAGAATGATCAACTTATGTAAACCAACAAAGTCATAGTTATTAAGAGACAAAGGCAGATTTGGGCTTCAAATTCTGTTTTTTTTTTTTTTTTTTTTTTTTTTTTTTTTTTCAGTACCTTCTTTTCTTCTCTTTTAACACAATAAAGAACTTGTGTTGCATGTAACCTACTGAAATTCAGATTGTTTCTGTGGTGTAGCTTAGTCTGTCCTGGTGATAAAATTTCCAAATTTTTGAAGATATTATTTATATTATAATTATATTTAAATATTTAATTAGGTATGTAGAGTTAACATCTGTTTTATAGATATAATTGGAATACTATTTAGAAAATAGAAAGAAGATTGTGATCATATGCAGATAAATGATCCAGGTTAAGAACAATTTTAGGGAAGTGATAGATTTTGTTATTGTTTTAAGGATGAATGAAATTCATTCTGAACAATTTGTTATTTGGAGGAAGTATACGGAAAGACAGGTGAGAATTCCAGAAGAGATTAAAAACAACAACAATTAAAAAAAAAACTAAAAAACAAATACAAAATGTGGAACACTTTGGATATATTTAGGAAGATAATTTTTTTTTAATTATATAATACATGACTTCTTTACTTAGGCTCCTAAAAAATTACCTTGGATTTCTCCTTTTGACTTTTGCTCATACAAAAAGCATCTACTTACTTGGGAAGCCCAAGCAGTCATTTTTTAGGAAGATTTATTGTTCTTGGCTACTCTTTTTATATCTTATGAAACTTTTAACTCCTGGGTCTTGACATTTCACTTTTCAAGAGAATGTGGAAGATTCTCATGTAGGGAGGAGAAAAGAGGGCTGTGACCACTTCAAAGAGCAATTAAGTGTTTCAAAGTGAGTTCAGAAAGGAAAGGAAAGCAAAGGGGACTAATGAAAGCAGAGCTGGGATGGGTTGGAAGCATTCACCAATCTTTAAAGGAGATTAAGAGAATAACAAATGCAACTTATTGATGTGGGATCCTTGTGGTGTTTAAAAAAATCAATCGTTTTGTATTTTTGAATGACTGAGGAAAGTAAATGGGATGGGGAAGAGTCAGAGTACAAGCTGCATTCCTCCAAAGAAGAATGTACATAAAATATACATCACACAAGTGGAAGTAATCCAAAGTCAGGTGAAGACAAAGGTAAGAGAAGGGCCCAGGTGAAGTGAGCTCCCATGCCCAGTGCCTGCTGCTGCCCTGAAAGGGCACTGCCACAGAGAACAAAAGATCCTGGATCATCGTTTCTAGCCCCTGGTTGTAAGGTACATGTCAGGTTGGCTTGAGTCCAGTGATCTCTATCCATTGTACTATCTCTGTGTTCAAGTTTAGTATGAAATTAGTCTAATTAAAAATAAAATATGGTGGCACATGCCTGTAATCTCAGTGGCTTGAGAGGCTGAGGCAAGAGAATGGAGAGTTCAAAGCCAGCCTCAGCAATAGTGAGGCACTAAGCAACTTAGTGAGATCCTGTCTCTAAGTAAAATACAAAATAGGGCTGGGGATATGGCTTAGTGGTTGAGTGCCCCTGAGCTTAATCTCCTGTAAAATAAAATAAAAAATAAAACAAAGGTCTGTGTCTGTATGATTTAAAAAAAAAAATGTTTTAGTTGTAGATGGACACAATACACTTATTTTATTTATTTATTTTTATGTGGTGCTGAGGATCAAACCCAGTGCCTCACATATGCTAAGTGCTCCACCACTGAGCTTAAACTGCAGCACTGTGAATGTGATTTTTAAGAAAGATTTATTTCTTTATGTAGAAAATTGATTTTACATATTGGTCTTAACCAGTTACTATGACTCTACAGACAAAACTTAAAGTAGATAAACCAGAGGCATACTCCACAGGTTTATGAACCTTAATCATTGCCCATTTTTTTCCCAAAAGCAGACCTCTCAGAAGAGTTTTGAAGCTTCAGTCCAAGAAATCTCAAAGGGTAGCATATTGGTATTATCTTATCCAATGAATAATGTATGGGAAAAAACTATACCATGTGATTTCTTGAATGTCAGCACTCTATTTCTTTATTCATAATTCTTGTATATATTTTATGGAATGTCACTACAAATTCTTTATAAAGTAAGTGGAATATAAATTATAAATTAAGTCAAGTGCTTTGGCACACACCTATAATCTCAATGGCTCCGGAGGCAGAGGCAGGAGAATCACAAGTTCAAAGTCAGTCTCAGCAACTTGGTGAGACCCTAAGCAATTTATATATACCCTGTCTCAAAATAAAAAAGGCTGGGGATGTGGCTCAGTGGTTAAGTGCCTCTGGATTTAACCCTGGTACCATAATAATAATAATAATAACAATAATTTTAGATAGAAATTAATACACAGGTGGAAAAGAGAATCAGAGGTCTCTTTTCAGTTTCTCCATTCCCATGGTGTGTGAAATTAAATTACTACTGGATGTCTCTGGACTCTAACTTCATAAAATCCAAAGTTGAGGCTTAAAGTTAAGGTTGAATGTTAAGAACTAATCTTATGTGCTGCTTAGATATCTGGTACAACTGGGAGTACCTTGAAGGACTGACCCACAAGTATCCCTCCACACTCTGCCCCCATAAATAAAGACCCCTAGCAAAATATTTCTCCTAATCAAGGGGAGAAAGACAGCTCTTGCATATCCCTGAATAATGTTTCAAACCCTATCAACCACAGAATTTTCCCACTAAGTCAGTCACATCTTCATGTGAGAATCAGGGCCAAGGGCAACCACCACATGGCCCTTCCTGACAGAGATTGTCTTCTTCCCCCAACTTAGCAAATATACCTAATAAAGCGCCACCCAAGGGTCATGTGTGCGGCCACCAACAATAACCTAGGGTGGAAACTTTCCCCTCACTAAAGGGGTGAAGAGTTGATTATCAAAACAATGTCCCATCCAACTTTGTCACTTTGATAGATGAAGGTACATGGTTACCTTCTTTAGACTTACAGAAACTGGATAGCTGGACCAATGTAATGAGACAAGGAAATAATAGGAATTGCTATAGTTGTGTGTTATGTAGTAATAATAAGCTGTATTTGGTATTTGGCTGGACTTGTAAAACTAAAATAAAGGCACATTGTGACCAACTTGCTGTGTGGCAGGATAACACTCCAGAACAATGCCATAATGAACCTTTATCTATGATTTGAGTCATGTTCTGGTCTTTATCAATGAAGACCAGAGCATGACTGGGCTGAAAATCACTACTTAAACCCCTGAACTTTTGGAGCAAACTGTCAGCAGTACCGTGACCAGAGGACTCCACGTCGCTCTGTCTCTTGACTGCCCTGGCTGCTGTCTACTCCTTCGCTGATTGTCGATGGACCATTGTCACTGAGGCCAGATGACTGACCACCTCTCCCATGGTGATGACTGTCACCCATCCTCCAGCTTATCAGACACCCAAGGACATCCAAAGACATCCAAGGAACTGAGAGAGGCTACGATTGAGAAGAATCCCCTTGATCTTGCTGACTGACTTCTTGGCTAAGAGACGTTGCATTGAGTAAGTCCAAGGGGATTGGACTCTAGGTGAACAAGGGAGTGAATCTTCAATGTATTTGTGACTTGCTGTTATTAGGAATGTTAAGTTGGGTGTGCATTGCATGAATAAAATCCACTTGTTGGAACCAAATTTGATTCCTCTCTTACTGCTCGCAACAACCAGGCATAATGACACACACCTATGATCCCAGCTACTTGGAAAGTTGAGGCAGGAGAATCTCAAGTTTGAGGTCAACCTGGGCAACTTAGTGAGATCCTGTTCAAATGAAAAAAAAAAAAAAAAAAAAACCTGGTAGCTGATAGCTCTCCTTCTTAAAGCCCATGATATTACTCCCAAGTTGTTACACTCTGTCCATTCCCCACAAGCAAAAGCAAAACCAATGCAGATTTTCTTCTACTATATAACTAGAGTTGAAGGTTTTTATACATGTAACTTGTAGTATGTGTTGTTCTTCTCTTTAAATTATGTGAAGACAGGTTACAATTGCCAACTTGGCCAAATGGAATTCTAAGTTTTTGTGCCAGTTTTAAAGGAAGGTTTGTGTTCATTTATTATGAAGCTATTTAATATTATTTTCCCTTTGGTACTCTATGATAAAAACAGAAAAATATGCTGTACTTAGTCACTGAAGAATAGTAGACATAAATTCCTTTAACAAATAAATTAACCACTTCATTCATCAAAGGACAGAATGATACCATGGCCACATAGGCTCACATATGGCAGGTTCCAAAATATTTTTATCTAATGATGAGCAGATGGAGTGGGCACAGCTGAAAGAAAACAAAGGCATCAAGAGAATTTTAGAGAAGAGACAGTGGGTGGTGAGGTTGTAGAAAAAAATCGACTCTTATCCTGACAGGTATTATCGAGTCGAGAGAGGGGTTATCTCCACTTTGAACCATGATCTGATGTTTTCATCCCCACCACAAGAAAAGCTTTGGGAAGGAAGGCAGCTGTGCCATATCCATATCCTTTTCTGTCCACACTCCCTCAGAAGGCTGCCGATGTGATCCGGACTGACAAAGACCCTGTAATCATCCTCACCAAAGACACGGAAATAGCAGCAAAGGAACTGTGACACCACAGTGGGCGAGGCCACCCCACTTCCCTGGGGGCAGGAAGAGCATCGTCCAGGTTGCATCCTGCAGGCTGAAGCCCTGGGACTGGGCAGTGCAGGCCATGACTTTGGGACAATGAGTCTCACTGCCCAAGTCCAAAATAAGGCATGGTGGAGGCACCTCCTCAAGGTCACTGAATTATCACACCAGGCCTCTGTAAGAGGACATTTTCCTGTTCCCGAGCCTCCTCTTTCACTTTTCTCTCTGAAATATTCTAAACTTTCTTCATTCAGTACTTGAAAATATCATAAGGCACAATGCTTCTGAATCCACTGATCTGATTCACTCGTGGTGTCTGTGTGTGTGCACATATGTATACATTCCTTTATCAATCCTTATTAAGTCGTATCATTTTTATTAAAGGGACCCTTTTTTATAGGTATGAACATTTTGCTTTTATGAGCAAAGGTGGGTTCTGGCAATCAACTTCTTTCTTTCTGTTCAAATGACACCATTCTTCAGCAAAAGGTTCTATGGTTCTTTTATATATAAATAATCTTGGGATCTTCATTTAAAAAATCAATCCCTCTACATTTTCCATAGCTTTTAGTGTTGAAAGACAAGCATCTTTAAATTAAAGCCACCTATTTTGCCTAGTTTGACCTTAACAGTGGGAAATTGTCCTGCCATTATTTAGATATGACTCTGGAAATGGGTCAGAGAATTGTAGAATTGAAGAACTTCAAGGATCACGTAGGAGCATCTATTCAGTTCCTACATTGTACACTATAAGTGCAATGAAAATCAAAGTGGTTAAGTGACTCTCCTACTATAACCCAGTTAATTAACTGCACAGCTTTCAATTTAGAACTTTCTCCAATATGTGCTTTTAAAATAACCCTTCTCCCTGACTTTTCTAGTGTCTCATTCTCCCCAGATCCTGAACTTACTGTCATTAAAAAGAAATTGCTTTGTCAGCTTCAAAACATTCTTTCTCATCATGTTATAAAAAGGAGGGTTTTAATAACACTTTCTGACACAACTTAAGAAACTCATTATTGCGACCTTGTCCCAAATTTTCACATGGAGGTCACTGTCATTGACTGCTGATGGAAAGTTTCATGTTTTAAACAGAGGCAGAAGACTGGCAGTTCTTCAACATTTCATTGCTGTTAAAATTTCAAATTATTTGGGTAATAGAAGTCAGTTAACATTTTTACTCATAAGGTAAAAAGGTAAAGTAAAGAGAAAAAGTACTTGTGACTAAGTATCTTGTACAGGTACCTAAGTGAGCATTATTTTTATTTTAGCATGACAATAAAAGAAATCTGCTTATGTGTCTAATTGTTTTCATTTCTGGACTCTACTCTGATTTAAAAATAGCTTCACATCAGATCTATGGTGATCATCATCATATACATTATTTTAATTTGAGTTACATCAAATTATACTAAAAGTTGCCCTTAGTAGCAAAGTTTGAATTAGACACAAAGCAGAACTTTGATAGCTCTTTTTCATTTATTGGTTGTTTGAGTGGTTGATTCAAAAAGTGGATACTGAGTTCCAGTTATGAACTAAAAGCTGTATTAAGAATCTGGAACAGGAATTACTCTCAAGGACCTCAAAGCAGGTCCCAATACTACTCTTCTCTGCCATGGGAGAAGAGGAAATAACGCCTGGGTCCAAGCTTCAGAAACACGGACTTATGTGTGGGCAGATGGGAAGCAGCATAGGCTTTGCTCCTTTCTCTCCTGACTGCTGCCTACAGTCAGACTTTTTCCTATAAAGTCACTGCTAATAACTCCATATTCTGTGCTATTGCTTTTTGTTCTTAGGATATTTGTTGTTTGTGTCTTCCACTGGATACTTCCTTAAAGAAACTTTTACAGATACATTATTAACTACATAAATACATTTTCTTTCCACAAATGTTGAAACCGCTTTGAAGAGGGAGACTGTGTTGAACATGAGACTTCTCTTAAAATTATTTAACAATGTCCTTTGGGTTTGCAGGTATCAAAACTTATTTGTTGAATGGTTTATTATACCAGCTAATATTCATATATTTCTTCCTGCTTAGCCTCAACTCTATGGTCCCTCTTTTCGATTCCCTCTTTGAAACCTTTCTGAAACTTTTTACCACTCACTTGTCTCATTGAACATAGTTAAACTCCAAACTCAAAGGTATCAGTGGACTGGAATTTAGTGGATATAGGCTGTGTGGATGGGGCTTTGGTCAGCTTCATACAACACTTAACCAAGCTGTGGTGCTCCCCAGGTGAAAGGCAGAACATCAAAAAATCAAAACCAATAAAAAAGGACAATGTCAATTTTTATTCACAACATACTTGTTAACCCACTGGGCAAAGTAAATTACATGGTTAAACCCAAAGACTGTAGCGGTAGAAATGCAAATTCTTCCTCCAATGAGGTTACTCAGGCTTATGGATTAATAATTCTGAAACCTAAATGTGAAGGGGTGTCTTCATGAGTTCAGTCTGCAATCATTGTTAAACCTAATTATGCCTCTGTATCTGTGATGACTGGAAAGAGAGACAGGACTTTTCCTTTTCAGGGTTTACTTTGGGGACTTTTTTTCAAAAAAACCTCCAAAGTTGCTCACAGGTCTCTTTGCATTCAGGAGCATGAATCTCCAACAGGCACTCAATGTTGCTCAACAGTCCTACAGAACAGTCCAAAGAGTTCATTTTCCCACTCTCCTCATAACAATTATTTTATACATTTCCCTTCCTCTTCAAATGTGTTTATAGTTTGTCATTCTCTACTCCAATATAATCTAATTACCGAAGAAGTCTTTTGAGATTTTGAGCACTGAATCATCCCAAGGGCTTCGAGCAGTGCCTGGTATACAGGAAGTGCTCTATACACATTTTAAATTGATATAAATTATTCTAATTTAAATTAAAAAATTACCTTAGTAACTTAATATAACATGTACATACCTTGCTAGAATTTGCAATTAGATTGGTATGGAGGCCTTCCTTTTAAATAATGAAAAGTCAGAATCCAACACAGTTCCTTGATTAAAATAAGCACTCAATAATTGTTTGTTGAATAAAATAATTGACTGCAATATTGTAAATGCTACTCCAAGCTAGTAGAAGACATGGACTGATATTTATTTGTTGTGGATTTATATATGTATTCAACTAAGGTAAACCAAATTAGAAAATGTGCTTATTATAAGGTATGTTTTATTTATTTATTTATTTATTCATTCATTCATTTATTTATTTATTGATTTATTTTGGTACTGGGGATTTAACCAGGGGCATTTTACCACTGAACCACATCCCCAGTCATTTTTATTTTTCTAATTTTAAGACAGGTCTCACTAAGTACTTAGGGCCTCTCTAAATTGCTGAGGCTGTCCTCAAATTTGTGATCCTCCTGTTTCCGCTGTCTGAGTCACTGGAATCACAGGCATGTACCATTTTGCCCAGCTATTATAAGATGTTATTTATGAAAGAACCAGTAGCTTGGTTCAAAAGAAGCAGATGATATATATACAATAACTTTATAATAGTTTTGTGTTATGTAACTTGATTTTTTCTACCAAAAGAAACTATCACCAAAGCCAAACAGAAAATACAGAAACACAGCTCATATTTTCTTCATATTTTTGTAAATTATGTTGACCCTTCATTACCAGTAAATATCTTTGCACAAAGTCTATTTATAAGTGTAACAACATATTAAATTATGTGATGCTAAATCACAATAGTTATTTAATTTAGAAATATGGAATAAGGTAGAACCAGAATTCACATTTGCTCTATTTTTGTTTATTCATTTTTCTATTATTGATTATCAAACCCAGGGGCACCTTACCACTCAGTCACATCTCTAGCCCTTTACTATTATTATTATTTTTTTTTTAATTTTAAGACGAGGTCTTGCTAACCTGCTATGACCTCACTAAGTTGCTAAGGCTAGCTTGGGAACTTGTAATCCTCCAGCATCAGCCTCCTGAGTCTCTGGGATTACAGGTATACACCACCACACCTGGCTATTTGCTCTGTATTTGAGAATTGCTCACCTTGTTTAATTGTTGCAAACAAGAAACTAGAAACAGTATTCAATAATCAGCATTGTTTGCTGGTAATTTTGGGGGTCAGCATTTCACTAATTATAAAAATCATTAATATATTTCAATAATGAGTAACGATAACATAGAATTGAGAATGGGTACAGATGGGACTGTGGGGTTGTTTTTGATGTACTATTGTCCTTCCCTTTAATGTTTTCAACAACATTTAATTCAAGTCAGTATCTTATTTATTTCTAAGTGGCTAATAAGATTTCAAGAAATGTGCAAAAGTTGTATTTAGTGGAAGAATCTTTTTACATTAATAGTCAAAACCTAAAAACAACAGTTAGTTTTGAAGGATTAAGATTCCATAATGTGTATCACTATATCTAGGGAAAATGCAGTACATAAGATCTGAATTTTTATGGAGCTTTTTAAATTTTCCTACTAACACAATCAAACTGTGGAATTTATCATTATAATTACTATTATTAACTGAGTAACACAGCAAGCAATCTGATGGCAGTGAATTAACACACCACTGAATTAAAATCTCTCCATGTTTATTCTTTGCATAATCTCTATCCAACACAAGTCTGGGCAAGGAATCAGATGTGATCCATTCTTTCAAAGAAGTCACTGCCTAAAGGAAGAAGACAAATGTTTACATTTTTCAAGTCATACTTCAGTATGATAGATAGGTCTGATGATAAGGACCTTAAACAACACTAAGCAGGGGCTAATTCTCTCCAGCAGTCATTGGAGTCCGAGCTTTACCTGGGGAATTCAAGCTGCACCATGTCCCTGTGTTTAAGATTACTAAGCATCTACAAAGCCCAACTGCAGCTCTATCACAAAATAAATCACAGCTAGAAAAGAGAGTCCTCTAACTTCCTTATTTTAATGATGATTAAACAGAAGGCAGAGAAATTATGAGATTTAGCTAATGTCGTGCAGAGATTTCAAAATTAATCCTGGACTAGAACTCACAGCAACTGCGGCTACTTTTATTCCCTTTGTAATAGACACCGCTATACATTGTTTGTATCACATTTCTCTTATGAAATTCAGGGAAATACTGATTATTCCAGACAAATATGTCAATCCTTTTTTTTTTTTCTCTTGCCATGTGGCAGAAAGTCTATAAGAAAGGACCCTTAGGAAATGTTTTCTCAGTAATTAAAGAGAAACAATAAAAGAAACAAATTTTCTTTTACCGAGATTCATCCTGCCTGCCTGTGATGCCTACTAGTTTAATAAACATCTTTTGATCAAGAGAACTAAGCTGACACATTGACAATGAAGAAAAGAAAAGTGAAAAAGTCCCAGGTCCTTTACAGTGTTGATGGGATATTGATTTAAGCAACTTTGGAACTGCATTTTCTTGGGACTTTTTAAGTGACATAATTTGTCTTCTCTATAGCTAAAATCAGATGAATCAGAATGTAGTGTTGCTGCAGCTAGCTTATGCTAGGATACTCATCACTCCAGGCCATGGGTAATAGCAATATAAAAACCATGTTAAAATGGAAATTGTTAATAAATCACCAAGTGCTTGTGTTAATTGATTTTACAGGAACATATAAATTTCTGATTTTAAATATTAAGTTTTGAGATAAGTATTCCTCTATGCACATTTGTAAGACCTAATATAAATACACTTCTCATACCCTTTCTATTTGCAGATAGATACCTTTGCACCCATTTTTTCCCATTATGCAAAACTATAGTTAGTACATTATCATGACTAATCTATTATTGTTGATACAGTCAATATAGATATGGAATATTTCCACTGATGGCTTTTCTCCACTATACCCACCTCCGTTCTCCCACTCCTGATGACCACTGAACTCTTCTCCGTGTCTATAACTTTGCCATTAAAGAATGTTAAGAAGTTGATATTATGGTCCATCATCAATTTCAATTCATCTTTTCCACCCAACAAAATTCCTTAAAAGATTCGTGGAAGTTGTGTGTATGAGTAACTTGTTCCTTTTAGTTGCTAAATAGAATTCCATGGTAAGTGTGAACCCTGGCTGATTAACCATTCCTCTGCCAAAGGGTATCTGGGTTGTTTCTATTTGGGGTTACTACAAATAAGGGTATTATGAATGTTCCTGTACACACTTGAGAATAGATACTTTTTATTTCCCTGAAAGTTCAATTTCTGGATTAGATGTTAGTTTCATATTTAGTTGAAAGAATAAAACTAAACCACTAAACTGATTTTTAGAAAGATCCTAAGATTTTACACTCCTACTAAAAATGTGTGCATATTTTCATTCTCTAGATTCTCTCAAGAATTGCCATTGGTATTGCTTCATATTTTAACTCTTCCAATAAGTATGGAGTGATATTTCCTTGTGGTTTTAATTTGCCTTTTCTTGATGACTAAGTGACTAATTATTTGATGTGCTCCTTTGTCCTCTTTATATCCCCTGGAATGTAATATCTTTTCAAATCTTTTCTTATCCATGTTCAATCATGTTGTTCATTTTTTATAATTGAGTTTTGAGAGTTCTTTATATATTCTGCATAGAGTTTGTTGAAAATGCAGTTTGAAAATAATATTTTCCCCCAGTCAATATCTTGTATATTCATATTACCCACATGGCCTTAATCAGAATAAAAGTTTTTAATTAGTTATAATGCATCGGTTTTTCCTTTTTTGTATTATGCTTTTGTTATCAAGTCTAAGACATTTTGCCCAATCTTAGAAGACACCTCCTATGAATTCTTTCTTACTATTTACATTTTACATGCACAATTGAGTGCATAATCCATTTCATTTATCATTTTAGATATATTTTAGAGAGCTACCTACATTTTTAAAATAAGTGCTCAAGGTATATTTGAATTGGTCAAGGATTAAAAAGTTAAAAAAATTCTCAAGACTATGAAAGTAAAATATTAGTGTAAAAGATCATGGAATATGAAAGGAAACTTGTATGATATAGAATATATATTCAGATAACTATCTGAATGTGGTTTGTAAAGTATGTAACATGTGTAAAACATAGAACATAGACAATAATGTAGTATTAAGACTTTAAAGATTTTTCATGCAAGGTGTGAGATCTGTGTGACCTTGGTTGTGCCCTCCTCTGAAATTCCCCAAGAAGTCCCACTTCTCAAGCACCGTTTGTTGAATAGAGCATCCTCCTTCCAAAATATTGCTTTTGCATCTTTATCAAATGTCATATTGTGGCTACATTTCGCATGAAAAATCACAACACTTTAACTTGCTAAAGCAATTGAGAAAAAAAAAGAATAAATAGAAGAATCAGTATATTGTTTCAAGACTTATGATAGCAGTAATCTACACTGTGATATTTGTGAAGGAATAAGCAATAAAAACAGAAAAACACATGATTTTAGGATTTTTTTCTCTTGTTTTTCTTTTTTCAGAAGCTAGGTTGCTAAATATGTAGATATGCATTTATTTGCTTTTATTCTACCTATGGTTTGCTCCATTTTTGAATGTGTGGACTTTGATTTTTCACCAAATTTGGAATTTTTAATTACTATTCACCCTAATTTTATTTCAGTCAAACATTTTGCTCTTCTTCCAGAACTGAAAATAGAAAAATGTCAGATCTTAATGTCTCACTGGTCCCTGAGACACTAAAGATTTTATTTTTCAGCTTATGTTCTCTGTTTAGAAAGGTTTCATTTTTTTTAAATCAGAAAATTCTTAATAATTATCTGTGCAATGCAAATATTAGAAAAAATCATTCAAATAACAATGTTGATATGTTCAAGAAAACAATAATACACAAATTTTGAAAATGAAAAGATACAATACAAATTCTAAGTTTGAAAAATACAGTGTATATATATATATGTATGTGTGTGTGTATATATATAAATGTGTATATATACACATATAATTGGTAAAATTAAAAAGCAGTTACTGTTGAAAAGAACTAACAGGGGTTTAGTATGAGGACAATGATAGAATACTATATGGAAAATATAAAATAATAGCAAAATACATACAAAACAATTTGCAAATTTTATCATACCTTTTAATAAGAGACCTAGATAAAGGAGTGGGTTAATTTTATAGCTGTGTCCTCAAGTTCACTGATTCTGTCTTCTATCATTCTCACTGTACTGTTGAACCCATCAGCAAGTTTTGTCTTTAAACTTCTGTTATTGTTTTTTTTTAGATCTGTAATCTCATTTGGCTCATTTTCATCTTTTATTATTTTTATTTTCCTTCTCAGTTAAAAAATGTTAACTTTTTTTTATCCAAAGACATATTTTAGAGCTGTTTTAGACTCACAGAAAAATTTAAAGTTACAAAGCTCTTCTCAGAGAAAAATTTAAAGTTACAAAGACCTTCCATGTCCTCCCCAAACATGAATACCCTCCCCCATTATAAGTATCCCCACTGGAGAGGTTCATCTGTTACCACTGATGAACCTAAACTGACCCATCATAATCAAACCAAGCTCACTGTTCACATTCAGGTTCATTCTTGGTGGTGCACTGAGTTTAAACAAAAGCATAATGACATGTATCAACCATTAATAATATCATACAAAAGAATTTTGCTGACATAAAAGTCCACTTTGCTTATTCCTGTGCATAAAACTATGACATTCAATGATCTTTTGGGGATTTCCATACGTTTTCCATTTCTGGAATACCATACTTTTTTTCAATAAAATAGTATGTAGTCTTTTCAGATTGGCTATATCTGATATTATTAATTTATGTGCTTTTTCATTCTTAGTCTAGCTAGAGACCTTTTAATTATAGTGATCTTTTCAATGAGCTATCTTTTGGTTTTGTTGATCTTTTCAATTGATTCCTATTTTCACTTTCATTGATTTTTATACTAATTTTTATTTCTTCTACTTACTTTGGATATAACTTGTTCTTTTGTTTCCTCAGGTTGCAGCACAGATGATTGATTTTAGAGGTTTCTCTTTTTCTTTCCCCCTAGTATATACATTCAGTAATGTATGTTTCCCAGGAATTTTCAAGATGCTTGAAGAACATATATTTTATTATATTGAATGCATACATTTATACACTATTGTATATTTGTATCCTGAAAATTTCAATAAGTTATATTTTCATTTTCATTTACTTAAAAAGATTTTAAGGTTGATCCAAGATGGCAGACTAGAGGGAGTTTGCGTTCCTTGTCGCTCCGTAACTCTGGTTTCAAGTGGAGGATATCTGTTTCTTGGTGAGGCAGTTTTTGCTGCTTATAGATCCCCTGCTGTTTACCCCATTTGTCTACTGTGATCACCTGCAGTCTGCCAGCATATCAACGCCTTTTTTGACTTTAGATTGCTCACTGTCAGGCGCCTGTCATCCGCCATTTGGCTACCTCTTGCCTGTCCATCTCCTGCCTTACACCTATCCATCACCCACTGCCCGAGGTTCACCTCCCGATTGTTCGACAACAGTCAGCAAACTTATCGCCAACCACCAGTGGAGTGCCAGTTGCCTGCTGTTGCCTGGAAGTTCTCTGTCACAGTACTTGCAGGTTTGGTTACACATGGCTGCGGCCATTTTGAGGCAACAGCCAGGCCCTGTAGGACCCCTGACCGGACTGATTGCCCCATCTCCAGGATCCCTAAGCCCGACCAATCACTCCCTGCCTCTGGGGCCCTCACATCCACTGCTCCCTGCCGCCAGGACTCCAGTCCGACTGACTGCACACTATCACCGGGACCCCAGACCAACTGATTGCAATCAGCCTCCAGGATCCCACAACCACACCAACCACACCCTGCCTCCAGGACCTCCAGCCGACCCTGTCCACACCTCGAGCTGCAGCTCCCCATTTGCTAACACATTTGGAAGTAAGAATGGCCATCTTGGATAATCCTGGAAGCCGTACTCTGATCTTTAGGTGGGGCAAAACCCATCCTGAGACGGCTGCTGGAGACCTGACGCTCATTGTCAGGTACCTCTCATGCATTAGGCTACTGAGGCTGGGAGGTTTGAATACTATATGACTGTTATAGTGTAGATTTTCTTTTTTCTCCATATTGAACAATTTTAAGTTTTTATTTCTTTACTTTATTTCTTTATTTTATTTCCTTTTGTATACCTGTTCCTCACAGTTTCTTTCTCCCTTTTTGCATGACAACATCCAATTTCTTTTGATTATACTCTCACTCTTTCTATTATCTAGAACTTCTGTGCATTCTTTTCTTATCCCATTAACAGCTACATCCTACATCCCTCTGCATCCTCTCTGTCCTCCATTAGAAACTGCAGACCTTATTGCAAATCTGTGTGTTTACTGAAGATAATATTTGAACTCATTCTGTTTACTATGACAATATTGTTAATGTTCTCATAGGGGTTATTTGGTCCAGGATTGCATAGTGTCTGCATTGGGCATGGCTAATATTGATCTCCCCTTAAAGAAAAGTTTTGGGAACCTATAAGGCCACGATAAGTGTATAAGAGGAAACCTGCAATACCCCAGATCTGCACTGCACTGCTAAAGGGGAAGATACATGAACAACATGAAAAAACAAGGGAAGAAAATGATCCAAACAAATCTAGATTCTATATTAATAGAATCCAATGACAGTATGTTAGAAGAAATGTCAGAAAAGGACTTCAGATTATACATAATTAAGATGATTCATGAAGCACAGTATGAGATAAGAGAACAAATGCAGACAATGAATGATAATACCAACAAGCAGTTGAAAGAGCAACTGCAGGAAGCAAAAGATCATTTCAACAAAGAGATAGGGATTCTCAAGCAACAACAACAACAACAACAACAACAAAAACCTAAAATGGAAATCCTTGAAATAAAGAAAACAATAAACCAAATAAAAAAATACCTTGGAAAGCATCATGAACAGATTAGACCATTTGGAAGACAGAACTCAGAAAATGAAAACAAAATATTTAATCTTGAAAATAAAGTTGTCCAAACAGAGAAGGTGGTAAGAAATAATGAACAGAATCTCCAAGACCTATAGGACATCATGAAAAGTCCAAATTTAAGAATTACTGGGATTCAGGAAGTCACAGAGATACAAACCAAAGGAATGAACAACCTACTCAATGAAATAATATCAGAAAGTTTCCCAAGCCTGAAGAATGAAATGGAAAATCAAATACAAGAGGCTTACAGAACACCAAATGTACAAAATCACAACAGATCCACACCAAGGCACATTATAATGAAAATGCCTAACATTCAAAATAAAGATAGGATTTTGAAGACCATGAGAGAAAAGCATCAGATTACATATAGGGGGAAACCAATACGGATAGCAGCAGACTTCTCAACCCAGACTCTAAAAGCTAGAAAGGCCTGGAACAAGGTATTTCAAGCTCTGAAAGAACATGATTGCCAACCAAGAATCCTATACCCAGCAAAACTAACCTTCAGATTTGAAGATGAATAAAATCCTTCCATGATAAACAAAAGTTAAGAGAATTTACAAATAGAAAGCCTATGCTACAGAGTATTCTCAACAACATATTCCATGATGAGGAAATGAAAAACAACAATGTATGTCAGCAAAGGGAGGATCTACCTTAAACAAAAACTCACTCAAAGGAGAAACCAAGCCAAGTTAGAAGCCAAAAATAAGCCCAAATGACTGGGAATACAAATCATATCTCAATAATAGCCCTGAATGTTAATGGCCTAAACTCATCAATCAAAAGACATACACTGGCGGAACAGATTTAAAAGAAAGACCCAACAATATGCTGCCTGCAAGAGACTCATCTCATAGAAAAAGACATCCACAGACTAAAGGTGAAAGGATGGGAAAAAACCTACCATGCACATGGACTCAGTAAAAAAGCAGAGGTTTCCATCCTCATACAGATAAACTGGATTTTGAGCCAAAGTAGGTCAGAAGGGATAAAGAAGGACATTCCATACTTCTTATAGGAACTATGAATCAGGAAGATATAACGATAGTAAATATTTATGCCCCAAACAGTGGTGCATCCATGTACATCAAACAAATCCTCCTCAATTTCAGGAATCAAATAGACCACAACACAATACTTCTGGGTGACTTTAACACACCGCTATCACCACTAGATAGATCTTCCAAACAAAAACTAAACAAAGAAACCATAGAACTTGATAACATAATCAATAACCTAGACTTAATAGACATGTATAGAATATTCCATCCATCAAGGAGCAAAATCACTTTCTTCTCAGCAGCACATGGAACCTTCTTGAAAATAGACCATATGTTATGCCACAAAGCAGCCCTTAGGAAATGCAAAACAATAAAGATAATGCCTTGTGTTCTATCAGATCATAATGGAATGAAATTAAAAATCAATGACAAAATAAAAAACAGAAATTACTCCAACACCTGGAGACTAAATAATATGTTATTTAATGAAGCATGGATAACAGAAAACATCAGGAAGGAGATTTAAAAATTCTTAGAGGTCAATGAGAATGATGATACAACATATCAAAATCTCTGGGACCCTATGAAAGCGGTACTAAGAGGAAAATTCATTGCATGGAGCACATTCAAGAAATGAATGAAAAGTCAACAACTAAATGACCCAATATTACAGCTCAAATCCCTAGAAAAAGAACAGAATAAGAGCAAAAGTAGTAGAAGAGAGTAAATAATTAAATCACAGCTGAAATCCAAGAAATTGAAACAAAAGAAATAATTCAAAAAAAGTGACAAAACAAAAAGTTGGTTCTTTGAAAAGATAAACAAAATAGACAAACCCTTAGCTACGCTAACAAACAGAAGGAGAGAGAGAACTCAAATTATTAAAATTCATGATGAAAAAGGAAATATCATGACAGACACCACTGAGATACAGAACGTAATGAGAAGTTACTTTGAAAATCTGTATTCCAATAAAATAGAAACTACCGAAGACATTGACAAATTTCTAGAGACATATGCTCCTACCAAGCTGAACCTGGAGCACATACACAATTTAAACAGATCAATATCAAGCAATGAAATAGAAGCCATTAAAAACCTACCATCCACAAAACTCAACTCAAAATGGATCAAGGACCTCGGAATCAGACCAGAGACCCTGCATCTTATAGAAGAAAAAGTAGGTCCAAATCTTCAACTTGTTGGCTTAGGATCAGACTTCCTTAGCAGGACTCCCATAGCACAAGAAATAAAAGCAAGAATCAACAACTGGGATAGATTCAAACTAAAAAGCTTTCTCTCAGCAAAGGAAACTATCAGCAATGTGAAGAGAGAGCCTATAGAGTGGGAGAATATCTTTGCCAACCATACTTCAGATAGAGCGCTAATTTCCAGAATCTATAAAGAACTTAAAAAACTCTACACGAAGAATACAAATAATCCAATCAACAAATGGGCTAAGGAAATGAACAGACACTTCACAGAAGAAGATGTACAAGTAATCAACAGATATATGAAAAAATGTTCAACATCCCTAGTAATAAGGGAAATGCAAATCAAAACTACCCTAAGATTTCATCTCACCCCAATTAGAATAGCGATTATCAAGAACACAAGCAACAATAGGTGTTGGCGAGGATGTGGTGAAAAAGGAACACTCATACATTGCTGGTGGGGTTGCAAATTAGTGCAACCACTCTGGAAAGCAGTATGGAGATTCCTCAGAAAGCTTGGAATGGAAACACCATTTGACCCAGCTATCCCACTCCTTGGCCTATACCCAAAGGACTTAAAATCAGCATACTACAGAGATACAGCCACATCAATGTTCATTGCTGCTCAATTCACCATAGCCAGATTGTGGAACCAACCTAGATGCCCTTCAGTTGATGAATGGATAAAGAAACTGTGGCATATATATACAATGGAATATTACTCCGCAATAAAGAATGATAAAATTATGGCATTTGCAGGCAAATGGATGAAATTGGAGAATATCATGCTAAGTGAGATAAGCCAATCTCAAAAAACTAAAGGAAGAATGATCTCGCTGATAAGCGGATGAGGACATATAATGGGGGGTGGGAGGGGTTAGCATTAGGTTTAGGGTTAGGTTTAGGGTTAGGGATAAGGAGTGTGGTAACAATGAAGGAAAGAAGGACTGTATAGAGGTAAAAGAGGGGTGGGAGGGGTGGGGGAGAAGGGAAAAAAAATAATGAATCAAACATCATTGCCCTATGTAAACGTATGATTACACAAATGGTATGCCTTGACTCCATGTACAAATAGAGAAACAACATGTATCCCATTTGTATACAATAATAATAAAAAAATAAAAAATACGAAAAAAATAAATAAATAAAATTAGTATATTCCACTAAAAAAAAAAAAAAAAAAAAAAAAAAAAAAAACCTGCCATCCAAGAAAAGCCCAGGACCAGATGGATTCTCAGCCGAGTTCTACAAGACCTTCAAAGAAGAATTCATTCCAATACTTCTCACTCAAAGTATTCCAGGAAATAGAAAAGGAGGGTACCCTACCAAACTCATTCTATGAAGCTAATATCACCCTCATACCCAAACCAGGCAAAGACACATCAAGGAAAGAAAATTTTAGACCAATATCCTTGATGAATATAGATGCAAAGATCCTTAACAAAATATTCGCAAACCATATCCAAAAACATATTAAGAAAGTTGTGCACCACAATCCAGTGGGATTCATCCCTGGAATGCAAGGATGGTTTAACATTCCTAAATCAATAAACGTAATCCATCATGTCAATGGACTTAAGGATAAGAATCATATGGTTATTTCAATTGATGCAGAAAAAGTGTTTGACAAAATACAACACCCCTTCATGCTCAAAACACTAAAAAAAAAAAGGAATAGTAGGAACATACCTGAATATTGTAAAGGCTATTTATGCTAAGCCCATGGCCAACATCATTCTTAATGGAGAAAAACTGAAACCATTCCCTTTAAAAACGGGAACAAGACAGGGATGTCCTCTTTCACCACTTCTATTCAACATTGTCCTGGATACTCTAGCCAGAGCAATTAGACAGACTAAAGAAATTAAAGGGATATGAATAGGAAAAGAGGAACTCAAGCTGTCACTATTTGCTGATGACTGATTCTATATTTAGAGGATCCAAAAACCTCCTCCAGAAAACTTCTAGACCTCATCAATGAATTCAGCAAAATAGCAGGCAATAAAATCAACACGCATAAATCTAAAGCATTTTTATATGAAAGTGATGAAACACCTGAAAGGGAAATGAGGAAAACAACTCCATTTGCAATAGCTTCAAAAAGAAAAAAAAATAAATAAAATACTTGGGAATCAATCTAACCAAAGAGATAAAAGTTCTCTATAATGAAAATTACAAAATATTGAAGAAAGAAATTGTGGAAGACCTTAGAAGATGGAAAGATCTCCCATGTTCTTGGATAGGCAGAATTAATATTGTCAAAATGGCCATACTACCAAAAATGCTATACAGATTCAATGCAATTCCAATTAAAATCCCAATGATGTACCTCACAGAAATAGAGCAAGCAATCATGAAATTCATCTGGAAGAATAAGAAACCCAGAACAGCTAAAGCAATCCTTAGCAGGAAGAGTGAAGCAGGAGGTATCGCAATACCAGAACTTCAACTATGCTACAAAGCAATAGTAACAAAAAAAGCATGGTACTGGCACCAAAATAGACAGGTAGATCATTGGTACAGAATAGAGGACATGGACACAAACCCAAATAAATACAATTTTCTCATACTAGTCAAAGGTGCCAAAAATATGCAATACAGAAAAGATAGCCTCTTCAATAAATGGTGCTGGGAAAACTGGAAATCCATATGCAGCAGAATGAAACTAAACCCCTATCTCTCATCCTGCACAAAACTCAACTCAAAATGGATCAAGGTCCTCGGAATCAGACCCAGAGACCCTTCATCGTAGAAGAAAAAGTTGGTCCAAATATTCAACATGTTGGCTTAGGATGAGACCTTTAGCAGGACTCCCATAGCACAAGAAATAAAAGCAAGAATCAATAACTGGGATAGATTCGAACTAAAAAGCTTTCTTTCAGCAAAGGAAACTATCAGCAATGAGTAGAAAGAACCTGCAGAGTGGGAGAAAATCTTTGCCACTCATACTTCAGATAAAGCACTAATTTCCAGAATATATAAAGATCTCAAAATACACTACACGAAGAATACAAATAATCCAATCAACAAATGGGCTAAGGAAATGAACAGACACTTCACAGAAGATCTATAAGCAATCAACAAACATATGAAAAAAGGTTCAACATCTCTAGTAATAAGAGAAATGCAAATCAAAACTACCCTAAGATTCCATCTCACCCCAATTAGAATGGCGATTATCAAGAATACAAGCAACAATATGTGTTGGCGAGGATGTGGGGAAAAAGGTACACTCATACATTGCTGGTGGGGCTGCAAATTAGTGCAGCCACTCTGGAAAGCAGTGTGGAGATTCCTCAGAAAGCTTGGAATGGAAACACCATTTGACCCAGCTATTCCACTCCTTGGCCTATACCCAAAGGACTTAAAATCAGCATACTACAGAGATACAGTCACATCAGTGTTCGTAGCTGCTCAATTCACAATAGCCAGATTGTGGAACCAACCTAGATGTCCTCAATTGATGAATGGATAAAGAAACTGTGGTATATATATATATACAATGGAATATTACTCAGTTATAAAGAATAATAAAATTATGGCATTTTTCAGGCAAATGAATGAAATTGGAGAATATCATGCTAAGTGAGATAAGCCAATCTCAAAAAACCAAAGGACGAATTATCTTGCTGATAAGCAGATGATGACACATAATGGGGGTGGGAGCGGGGCAAGACTGGAGGAAGGAGGGACTGTATAGAGGAAAAAGAGGGGTGGGAGGGTATTGGGGGCTATGCGGTGCCGAAGTTGCTGGGATGGTGCATGGCAGCCAGCCAGAGTTTGCTTTGATCACATCGGGGGTGAGGACGTTGATTGGCATAAGCACACCCAGGTAATTTGTCATTGACCGAATCCAGTTAAGTCCACGCACAGAACGCGTGCACAGGTGTTCCCAAGTGCTCCTGATTGTGCCTGCTCGCTTTGACCTTTACCATGATTGGGCAGCTAGCTCCTCGCCTAATCTTTGTATAATTGGCGTCAGCCCTACCCTTCACCTCCTGGAGAGGATATAAGCCAGCTCTCTTCAAGCACCGGGGTTCGAGGTTCGAAGTTTCAGGCCCCAGGTTCGAGTTTCGAGGCCCCAGGTTCCGAGGTTGGAGGTTCCAGGTTGGAGGTTCCAGTTCCCGGGTTTCCTGATTCATCAATAAACTGTTCCAAATTCAAAAGCCTCGCTATTCTTTTGTCCCCCGCGCCAAATTGACTCGGCTGGACAGCGTCAGGAGGGGTGAGGGGGAAGGAAAAATAACAAAATGAATCAAACACTGTTACCCGGTGTAGATGTATGATTATACTAATGGTACGCCTTTACTTCATGTACAAACAGAAACAACATGTATCCCATTTGTTTACAATAAAATAAATTAAAAAAAAAAGAAATAAAAAAAGATTTTAAAATCTCTCTTGAAGTTTCTTCTTTGATGTATTTTAATTTAGATGTGTGCTGTTTAATTTCCATGTCTTTTGGGATTTTCCAGTTATTTCTTTGTTATTGTTTTCTAGCTCAATTTCATTGTGATCTGAGAACAGACACAGAACTTGAACTTGGCACTCTCTGCAGCTGTAAGGAGTATATTTCTGTTATTTATACTTCATTCTGATTATGGAAATTGCTACAAGCCTGAATATACTAACACAACAGATGTAAGCTGTTTGTTAGTTTTGCCCTTTATCTTGCTTGGCATTCTCTAAATTCTTGGTACTGTGGTTTGGTATCTGACATTAATTGGAGGAAAGTCACAGTTATTACTTTGTTTTCTTTTTTTCATTTGTCTCCACTGGTTTTCCCACTACACATGTTACACTTTCTTAGTTATCCCACAGTCCTTGGGTAGTTTCTGATTTTCTTAGTTTTCACTCTCCTTAATTTTCAGTTTTCAAAAGTTGTATTGATGTATTTTCAAGATACAGAGATACCTTCCTCAGACATTTGCTAATCAAAGTCATTCTTTATTTCTGTTAGGGTGTTTTTGATCTGTAGCATTTCCATTTAGATCTTTTTTGGGGGGGGGGATTTTATTTTATTTTATTTTATTTTATTTTTTTTATTTTTTATTTATTTTTTTACGTTTACATAGGGTAATGATGTTTCTTTTTTTTTTCCCTTCCCCCCCACCCTTCCCACCCTTTTCCCTTTATACAGTCCTTCTTTCCTTCATTCTTACCGCTCTCCTTAGCCTAACTCTAAACCTAACCCTAAACCTAATGCTAACCCCTCCCACCCCCATTATATGTCCTCATCCGCTTATCAGCGAGATCATTTGTCCTTTAGTTTTTTGAGATTGGCTTATCTCACTTAGCATGATATTCTCCAATTTCGACCATTTGCCTACAAATGCCATAATTTTATCATTCTTCATTGCGGAGTAATATTCCATTGTATAAATATGCCACAATTTCTTTATCCATTCATCAACTGAAGGGCATCTAGGTTGGTTCCACAATCTGGCTATGGTGAATTGAGCAGCGATGAACATTGATGTGGCTGTATCTCTGTAGTATGCTGATTTTAAGTCCTTTGGGTATAGACCAAGGAGTGGGATAGCTGGGTCAAATGGTGTTTCCATTCCAAGCTTTCTGAGGAATCTCCACACTGCTTTCCAGAGTGGCTGCACTAATTTGCAACCCCACCAGCAATGTATGAGTGTTCCTTTTTCACCACATCCTCGCCAACACCTATTGTTGCTTGTGTTCTTGATAATCGCCATTCTAATTGGGGTGAGATGAAATCTTAGGGTAGTTTTGATTTGCATTTCCCTATTACTAGGGATGTTGAACATTTTTTCATATATCTGTTGATTACTTGTACATCTTCTTCTGTGAAGTGTCTGTTCATTTCCTTAGCCCATTTGTTGATTGGATTATTTGTATTCTTCGTGTAGAGTTTTTTGAGTTCTTTATAGATTCTGGAAATTAGTGCTCTATCTGAGGTATGGTTGGCAAAAATATTCTCCCACTCTGTAGGCTCTCTCTTCACATTTCTGATAGTTTCCTTTGCTGAGAGAAAGCTTTTTAGTTTGAATCTATCCCAGTTGTTGATTCTTGCTTTTATTTCTTGTGCTATGGGAGTCCTGTTAAGGAAGTCTGATCCTAAGCCAACAAGTTGAAGATTTGTACCTACTTTTTCTTCTATAAGATGCAGGGTCTCTGGTCTGATTCCAAGGTCCTTGATCCATTTTGAGTTGAGTTTTGTGTAGGGTGAGAGATAGGGGTTTAATTTCATTCTATTGCATATGGTTTTCCAGTTTTCCCAGCACCATTTGTTGAAGAGGCTATCTTTTCTCCATTGCATATTTTTGGAACCTTTGTCTAGTATGAGAAAATTGTATTTATTTGGGTTTGTGTCCATGTCCTCTATTCTGTACCATTGATCTACCTGTCTATTTTGGTACCAATACCATGCCGTTTTTGTTACTATTGCTTTGTAGTAGAGTTGAAGATCTGGTATTGCAATACCCCCTGCTTCGCTCTTGCTACTGAGGATTACTTTAGCTATTCTAGGTTTTTTATTCTTCCAGATGAATTTCATAATTGCTTGCTCTATTTCTGCAAGGTACATCATTGGGATTTTAATTGGAATTGCATTGAATCTGTATAGCACTTTAGGTAGTATAGCCATTTTGACAATATTAATTCTGCCTATCCAGGAACATGGGAGATCTTTCCATCTTCTAAGGTTTTCTTGAATTTCTTTCTTTAGTGTTCTGTAGTTCTCATTGTAGAGGTCTTTCACCTCTTTTGTGAGATTGATTCCCAAGTATTTTATTTTTTTCTATGCTATTGTGAATGGGGTAGTTTTCCTAATTTCTCTTTCTGAAGATTCATCACTTATGTATAAAAATGCATTGGATTTATGAGCATTGATCTTGTAACCTGCTACTTTACTGAATTCACTTATGAGTTCTAAAAGTTTTCTGGTGGAATTTCCAGGTTCCTCTAAATATATAATCATGTCATCAGCGAACAGGAATAGTTTGAGTTCTTCTTTTCCTATTCGTATCCCTTTCATTTCTTTGGTTTGTCTGATTGCTCGGGCTAGAGTCTCAAGGACGATGTTGAATAGAAGTGGTGAAAGAGGGCATCCCTGCCTTGTTCCAGTTTTTAGGGGGAACGCTTTCAGTTTTTCACCATTTAGAATGATATTAGCCATGGGCTTAGCGTAGATTGCCTTTATAATGTTTAGGAATGTTCCCACTACCCCAATTTTTTCTAGTGTTTTGAGCATGAAGGGATGCTGTATTTTATTGAATGCTTTTTCTGCATCTATTGAAATAATCATGTGATTCTTAACTTTAAGTCTGTTGATATGGTGAATGACATTTATTGATTTCCGAATGTTGAACCAACCTTGCATCCCTGGGATAAAACCCACTTGATCATGGTGCACTATCTTTTTAATATATATTTGTATGCGATTTGCTAAAATTTTGTTGAGAATTTTTGCATCGATGTTCATTAAGGATATTGGTCTGAAATTTTCCTTCCTCGATGTGTCTCTGTCTGGTTTAGGTATCAGGGTGATATTGGCTTCATAGAACGAGTTTGGGAGGGTTCCCTCCTCTTCTATTTCATGGAATAGTTTGAGGAGTATTGGAATGAGCTCTTCTTTAAAGGTTTTGTAGAACTCGGCTGAGAACCCATCTGGTCCTGGACTTTTCTTTGTTGGTAGGCTTTTGATGACCTCTTCTATTTCATTGCTTGAAATTGGTTTATTTAGGTTGTGTATGTCCTCCTCGTTCAGTTTAGGTAATTCATATGTCTCTAGAAATTTGTTGATGTCTTCGAGGTTTTCTGTTTTGTTGGAGTATAGATTTTCGAAATAGCTTCTAATTATGTTTTGTATTTCACTCGTGTCTGTTGTGATGTTTCCTTGTTCTTTCCGAATTTTAGTAATTTGAGTTTTCTCCCTCTTTCTCTTTGTTAGTGTGGCTAAAGGTTTATCAATTTTATTTATTTTTTCAAAGAACCAACTATTTATTTTGTTAATTTTTCCAATTGTTTCTTTTGTTTCGATTTCGTTGATTTCGGCTCTGATTTTAACTATTTCCTGTCTTCTACTACTTTTGGTATTGGTCTGCTCTTCTTTTTCTAGTGCTTTGAGCTGTAGTGTTAAGTCGTTTATTTGTTGATTTCTACTTCTTTTTTTGAATGCACCCCATGAAATAAATCTTCCTCTAAGTACTGCTTTCATAGTGTCCCAGAGATTTTGATATGATGTGTCTTTGTTCTCGTTTACTTCTAAGAATTTTTTTATTTCCCTCCTGATGTCTTCTGTTATCCATTCATCGTATAATAGTGTATTATTTAGTCTCCAGGTATTGGAGAAGTTTCTGTTTTTTATTCTGTCATTTATTTCTAATTTCAATCCATTATGATCTGATAGAGTGCAAGGTAGTATCTCTATCTTCTTGTATTTGCTAACAGTAGCTTTGTGGCATAAAATATGGTCTATTTTAGAGAAGGATCCATGTGCTGCTGAGAAGAAAGTGTATTCGTTCTTTGTTGGATGGTATATTCTATATATGTCTGTTAAGTCTAAATTGCTGATTGTGTTGTTGAGATCTATAGTTTCTTTATTCAATTTTTGTTTGGACGATCTATCCAGTGGTGAGAGAGGTGTGTTAAAATCGCCTAGTATTATTGTGTTGTGGTCTATTTGAATTCTGTAATTGAGAAGGATTTGTTTGACGTACGTGGATGAGCCAATGTTCGGGGCATAGATATTTATGATTGTTATGTCTTGCTGATTTATGCTTCCCTTAAGCAGCATGTAATGTCCTTCTTTATCCCTTCTGACTAGTTTTGGTTTGAAGTCCACATTATCTGAGATGAGGATGGATACTCCAGCTTTTTTGCTGGGTCCGTGTGCATGGTATGTTTTTCCCCATCCTTTCACCTTTAGTCTATGGGTGTCTCTTTCTATGAGATGAGTCTCTTGCAGGAGGCATATTGTTGGATTTTTCTTTTTAATCCAATCTGCCAGTCTGTGTCTTTTGATTGATGAATTCAGGCCATTAACATTCAGGGTTATTATTGTGATATGATTTGTATTCCCAGTCAATTGACTCATATTTGTTTTTGACATGATTTGGTTTCTCCTTTATTTGGCTATTCCTTTAGGCTAGCGCCTCCTGTTGCTGATTTGCATCGTTGTTTTTCATCTCTTCCTCATGGAATATTTTGCTGAGAATGTTCTGTAATGCTGGCTTTCTTTTTGTAAATTCCATTTAGATCTTTCTCAGGATTTTTCTCTGATTACCTTGCAAATCTGTTTTTGTTTATCTCTATTTTCCATTAGATCCCTTAATATACTAAGGAATAGACATTTTAAATTCCTACCTTGATCAACTTAATCTCTGCCATGTCAGATTCTGTTTCTTCAAATTATGTGTTTTATCTTTTGGTGTGTCTTGCAATTTTTTTTTTTCTTGTCTGTTAGATGTGATGATGTACAGATAAAAGGAATTGTTACAAGTCAGCTTTAGTAATGTGGTGATATGGAGCGGGATGGGGGTAACATTCACAATTCTTTGATTAGGATCAAGATTCAGGTGAGACTATACCTTGGACTGTATACTTCACAAATGTATCTCAGTTAATTTTTTTTCTCTCTCTCTCTACCTTAGGTGTGACAGGAAGGCCAGATGGGTGGTGTTGGGAATTTCCTTCTCCCATGTGAAAAGCTAGAGGGAGCTACCTATTTTCCAGCTCAGCTGGGCTCTGATAATATTCCAGAAGTCTAGTATCTGGATAATTAGTTTCTCCTGAGAGCAGACCCTGTTAAGAAAAGAACATTCTGGATATTTAAAGATGGCTCCTTTTCCTCTCCTTCTACTGAGACCAGAAGTGATACCAGTGTGTTAAGAATAAATCAGGATCCAGGCTCCTGTTTCCCTGGTATCGAAGATTGAACACCCAAGAAAAGATGAGGCAAGTGCAGAAAATAAATTCTATTTAAAGGATAGAACAGAGAGAGGGAGGTAGAGAGAGACTCCTCTGCAGAGTCCACAGAGGTGGGCATCCAAAGCTGATGACTGAGGGATTAGGGGTTTCCTGCCTTTTTATAGATTTTAGATTTCTTTTATTCTCATGTCCCTTCCCCTCATCTTACATATATGACCCAAAAGGTGGAGTAATCCGAGGGTGGGAAAGGAGCCATCCAGGGGTAAAGGCAGGAAGGGAGCCGACCAAGGGCTACTCATTAACAACTCCTTGCAGGGAGAAAAAATTCTCTGAAAACACATAACCTTGGCAACAGGTTGGAGGAGGAGGACATGTCCTGAAGGTATTAACAATTTATTTACTTTGAATCAGCCTCCATTTTCCTGACCCAATCATTCATTACCTACATTGACTAATCTTTTGCCCCATGGCCTCACTACCAGAAGCAGGAAGGAATTTTTCTGTGATATTTACTTTGGAAATTTGCTAGACTTCCTGGTGACAAATTTTGCAATGTTGTAGAGGTGCCCAACCTCCATAATGGAGTGAGTCTGGAGGTTTTGACTCTCAGATTTGTCAACATGGACACTTCAACAATTAATTTATTGGAGTTCAGGTTTTCTACCCCCAGTAACCCTTCCTCAGGCAGTTTCCACTGATAAATCTCTGCTTCTCTGTTCTGGTAGGTCATCCTTCCTGTATTAGACTGTCTACCTTTCAAACCTCGAAGGCAATAACTCACCCTGTGAACTCATCTCTTTTAGAAATTTGAGAAGAATTGCTGATTTTTCTGTCTGTTCAACTTTCTACTTGTGTTAGGATGAAGTGGTAACCTCCAAGTTCCTTGCATGCAGAGCTAGAAGCTGGGAATCCTTAGTTCATTCTTTATAATTTTATTTCTTTGCTAAGATTATATATATGTTTTTCTGTTCTGTTTATTCACTTGGGTGTTGCTAGGGAAACTCATTCAAACCCAAAGACGACTGTGTTCATCTGTGGATATGAGATAACTGGGTATGCAGCTGGTATTTTTTTGGATGGTGGCTGATAGATGCCATATTGTTTTGATGTTTCTCTAGTCCTGGAATCTTCAGCTACTTTGCACTACTGTGAATCATTTCCTCAGATTTGTATGTGGTATATTGATTTCTTGCTTTATTTCTCATCTTTGCAGTTCTACTTTCTTAGAGAGAGGGCCAGATGAATCTGTACTATCTTATCCACACTGGAAATCTTTGTATTTAGTTTCATCCCTGAGCTATATTCACAGCAATATCAGGTCATTGAATGTAACCTACAGCCAGTTTAAATTTTTAAAAAACATTCTAGTTTCATGGGAGAATACCCACATTATCTTCAGTTAGTTGCGTGATTAATTAATAATGATTTTGTCCCTATTAGAATATGATACTGTTTAATTAGCTAAGTTTAATGTTCCTGCTATCAATTTGTTGGTTAATTGTTAAGTTAAAGGTCATAGTAAGAAAGATAGGCAGGATATTAATCAAAAGTAAAGTGGAAAAAGTAAAGACTGGCCTTTTGGAAGTTTACTCACGTGTATTACAGTGCTGGCAATAACCCAGAGAGTTAGGGAAGCATAATGGGCATCAGTAGATCCAGTGTGTGCATCCCTAGGTGGACATCCATTCATGTCAAAGAGGAACTAATGGGACATATATAAAGTTTTTACAAGTTCTTGTCCTTAGGTGAATGGAATTTGAGTGTATTTCTTTTCTTCTTTTTTATTTAACAGTGTTTTCGAAAATTTTGATGTGTCAAAGTTTTATTAAAAGAATGTGCTTAAATTAAAATGTCATGATAGAAATGTATACTGGTAGGTTTTGATTCCCCAAATACTTCAGAAGGTCCAGATAACAATAGTGGTTAATGGCCAAGTCACTGGACTCAACAGACCTTGTTGTAAATCCTGGTTGTTTTACTGGTAATTTATTGCATCCTTGGGCACTCCAAATCTGTTTCCTTGTTTCTAAATTGGGGATAATAAAGAGAGTGTTGTGGTAATGCTACATGACACAATAGACATGACACAAAACTGGATATTGAAGATTCTTGATGCAGTGGTGCATTTATTACTGTCATTATTTTTGTCACACTTGGGTTTAGAATCAAGCCAATTCAATTTGACTATCAGACCTTTAGCTTTAGGGTCCTGGGAACTCCAGGATCTTTATAACAAAAACCCTTCATAACTCCAAATTATCTCATTCATTTCTGCAATAAAACCTATTAATAACATTAGTATAACTAAGAAGCTCCAAGAAATAGTTACTGGGATGTGTATGTGGAACACTCTAGTCTTCATCCAAAAATGGGTTAATTGAGCTCTCAAGTTTCTTGTATATCTGAAGTTCTTACTTCTGTATCTTCCCCTTCTTAGATTTAAAAAGAAGAGCAACAATTCTGAAAGATGTAAAATATTAATATTCATGGAAATTTTAAATTTTCCTTGATTATCTACCACCCAGAAATACTATATATTTGGAAAGCTGAGAAATTATTCTCCTACAGTTTGAATCATCCAGCAGACACATGCAGACAGACACCTGTGCATCATGGAGGCATTATGATTGGAATGTTATAATCAGGAACAATCATTGATGATCATTTCATAAGATAGAAATCATATTTTTAGTTTCAGCTGTGCCAAATATTGAAGGGTTTCCACTTTCAGAATATGAGTAGAAGACTGAAGTGTTCCACAGTTTGCACAGAATAGTTAATTGCACAGATTTCAAATCAATGTTAGGCATGGGTAATGAAATTCTTAATATGAAAATTTTCCACTCCTAAGAATGTCTGGCCTAGGTATGTGATAAATACTCATTCTCAAATTAACTTTTAAGATTATATGGTATTATGGTTTGGGTCTGGAATGTCCCACATAAGTTCATGTGTTGAAGGCTTGGTGCCTTATGAAGCTATGTCCAAAGGTGCACTTTTAAGAAATGAAACTCTCATCAGTGGACAAACCATTGATCAATTCATAATTTGAAAGGATTGTTGGGAGGTGGTGTAAGAGGTGGGACCTAGCTGAAGGGAATGAGTCCACGGGTGCTCTTTCTTGGGGACTCTATCTTGTTCCTGGCCCCTGTCCCTGCCTCTTTCCTTGCCCCCATGAGACAGCCGCTCTTATCCAACATGCCCTCCCACCACGATGTACTGCTTCACCTAAGGTTCAGAATACCTGTAGCTAGCTGCATATGGACTGAAACCTTTCAAATCATGAACAAAACTAAATCTCTCATTCTTCAAGTTATGTTTTTCTTAAGTATTTTGTCACAGCAAAGTAAATGTAGCAATGTATATGTGAAAGTAATGTTAAAAGTGTCAAATAGTGGTCAGGTATAATAAAAACAAAATTTTGAACAAATGAACTAAAAACCTGGCTAAATTGTTTATTTTTAAAATTCATTTGATCCGCATGTTTAACTTTTCTGGACCTGTTTATTATATATGCAAAAATACCCAATAAGCAATGCTGTGGAGTTGAAAAATAAGTTATAGTACCTAAATTGAAAATTCATATGTAGATGCATATTTTCTTCCCATTCTCATTAATTTATGATATGTCCTAAGTTAAGAGTGTGTGCATTTGTGTGTATACATATTTATCTAGGCACAAACATATGTATGCATAGAGATATACATATATGTAGATAATTTTCTGTGTGCGTTATATTTTAGAGATTAGAGGATGATTACATAATTGATTTCCAAAGCATTCTCAGATTCCTTTAATCCCCAAAGTTTGAAAGGATGATAGAATTTTTTGCCCAGAGAAAACATATTAGAATGAAACATGAAATTGCTGGGTATAAGTTTTTAAAAGTAGAAGGTGGGTAGTTTAATAAGGTTTGATTGATTAGGTCTCATCGCCTTTATTGCTTGTGGTTGCTGAAAACTAGTATGTGGGTTGGGAACAAGCACTGGGTCGAAGAATGGACAAGATCTAAATAGAATAGAACAAAGAAACTCATCTAGCAAACACATCTGTGCCATAGCAACAGCAAAACCAGTCATCAAGACCTTCTAGCTCCAGCACATCTGTTTCTCTTAGTGACATGGATAAAAGTGTGCCCTCCCTACCAAGTTAATATATGCAAATTCCAAAGGAGAAAATGACTTGATAGTCATCTGTAGCTTCTTTAATTATTTTGACTCATTATAGTGCAATTGTACTCAGTTCTCAGAGTACTTGATAAGACACTGTAAAGTCACTAAACTCTTGTTCTTCATGAATAATCTTCTATTCCCAGGGAAGGCATTTTTATATAGTGAGACTCATTACAATCCAAAACCTCATTCCAATCAAGTTGTTCACTGCAATTTCAAGCTGCATAAGGTATGCTCAAGCATCAAAGTAGGGCTATTTACTGATCCTCTTATGCTCCCATTAGAATAACACATAGAAAATTATTTGGAGCATAACATGAATTCCCTAAAGTATGAGAAGCCTTAGAGACAAGTGCTGACACTTGTAGCTAAGAGGAAATCTACAGAGGAGGGAGAAATATCAAGTTGAGAATCCGCTCTATTATAGTGGATATGTCAAAGGATTTGGTCTCAGGAACTCCAGGGTCAAATGACTCTATCCGTTGCCAGATACAGACTTTGAACAATTTACCTTAATCCATTTATACTTTAGTTTCCTTATCTATAAAATGGATCTGCTGTACATCATGAATGGGCTTATTGTGAGCCACAAAGGTGATAGCATGCATAAAATGTTTTTTAAATGGTAAAGCAGTCCCAAAGCTTATTTCATTAAAAGTAGCTATTGTTTGTGAGATTCTTTGAGCTGCATTAGATATAGGTACATCAAAAACTAAAGAAATTTGAAGCCAGGTCCAGTGGCACATGCCTGTAACCCTAGAAGTTCAGGAGGCAGAGGCAAGAAGATCACAAGTTCAAAGCTAGCCTCAGCAACTTAGTGAGGCCTTAAGCAACTTAGTGAGATCCTGATTCAAAATAAAAGTAAAAAAGACTGGTGATGTGTCCTAGTGGTTAAGTGCATCTGGGTTCAGTCTCTAGTACAAAAACAAACAAACAAACAAAAAAAAAAACTCTACCAGAAAAGAGGATATTTGAAAAAAAGGAAAACAATAAATAACTCTCTATAACATAAAAATTAGAAACAAGAATGAACTGCAATCAGAATTTTCTAAATAGCTGAGCTATGAATCACATTTATGTGGATATTAATGGAAATACTATGAAATCAGTGTCTTAATCAGCTCTTTTGCTGCTGTGACTAAAAGGATCTGATTAGAACAGCTACAAAGAAGGAAAGGTTTATTTGTGGGCTCACAGTTTCAAAGGTCTTAGTCCACAGAAGGCTGGCTCCATTCCTCAGGGCTCCACGTGAGGCTGAACATCATGGCGGGAGAGGGTGGAAGAGGGAAACAACTCATGATCACGGTGATCAGAAAGCAAAGAGAAAGATTCACTCCCCAGATACAAAATAAATACCCCATAGCCATGCCCCCAATTAACCACTTCCTCCAGCCACACCCCACCTGCCTCCAGTTACCACTCAGTTAATACCATGGGGATTAATACACTGATTAGATTAAGACTCTCACAGCCCAATCATTTCTCCTCTGAACCTTCTTGCATTGTCTCACACATAAGCTTTTGGGAGACACCACACATACAAACCATTAACAGACACAATATTATACAATTATTATTTTGGGACACCAGAAGAAAAAAGTTTTAGGAGGTTAAGATGAGCATGAGGAGGGGTATGTATAAAACCTAAATCCTCATGTAATATTCTAGAATGTCAATGCATAATGTATATGTTATGGTTTAGATGTGAGGTGTCCCCATTAAAAGGTTTTGTTATACAATGTAGTAAAGTTCACAGGTGAAATGATTAGATTATAAGAGCTGTGATCCATCAATGGATTGATACATTTGATGGATTAATAATCTGAATGAATTTGAACTGTACTTGTGGTCAGGTAGGGCAAGGTTAGAGGAAGTAGGTCACTGGAGGCAGTGCCCTGGGGATTATGTATCTTGTTTTTGACCCCTTATCCTCTTTCTGTGCTTCCGAGTTGCCATGAGCTGAGAAGCTTTCCTCCATCATGCCCCTCTGCCATGATGTTCTGCCTCACTGAGGGCCCAGAGCAATAATATTGGCCAACTGTGTATAGAGGACCTCTGAAACTGTGAGACCAAACTTTTCCTCCTCTAAATTGTTCTTGTCAGGTGTCTTGGACACAGTGATGAAAGGTAAAACTTATACAATTTATAAGTAAGTAGCTGCACTATGTATATCATACAGAACTATAGAAATAAATATCAGGAGGATCCAAGATGACAGACTAGAGGGAGGCTGCGTTCCTTGTCGCTCCATAACTTGGGTTTCAAGCAGAGGATATCTGTTTCTTGGTGAGGCAGTTTTTGCTGTTTATTGATCCCTTGCTGTTTGCCCCATTTGACTACTGCGATCACCTGCAGTCTGCCAGGATATCAACACCTTTGAGTGCAGTTTGCTCACTGTCAGACACCTATCATCCACCATTTGCCTGCCTCTTGCCTATCCATTGCCTGCCTTTCACCTACCCATCACCCACCACTCGAGATTCACCTCCCGATCATCCAAGAGCAGTCAGCACACTGACAGCAGACCACCAGTAGAGTACCAGCTGCCTGCTGTTACCTGGAAGTTCACTGTCACAGTACTTGAAGGTTTGATTACAAATGGCTGCCACCATTTTGAGACAATAGCTAGACCCTGTAGGACCCCTGGCTGGACTGGCTGAGTCCCATCTCCAGGATCCTCAGCCCAACCAATCACTCCCTACCTCTTGGGCCCTCATATTGACTGACTGCTCCCCACCACCAGGACCTCCAGACCAAATGACTGTGCCCTATCACCAGGAAGCTTAGACCGACTGATTACACCATGCCTCCGGGATCTCATAACCAGATTGATCACACCCCAACTCCAGGACCCCTGCCTCACCAAATGCACCCTGACTCCAGGACCTCCAGCTGACCATGCCCACACCCCGAGCTGCAGATCCCCATTTGCCAACATATTTGGAAGCTGGAGTGGCCATCTTGGATAATCCAGGAAGCTGCAGCTCTAATCTTCAGGTGAGGCAAATACCATCCTGAGACTCCTGCTGGAGACTTGAAGCTCATTGTCAGGTACCTCTCATGCATCAGGCTACTGAAGACTGGGACTATGACTGTTACAGTGTAGCATTTCTTTTTCCTCCTTATTGAAAAAATTTAAGTTTTTATTTATTTACTTTCCTTGCTCTCTTTTCCTTCAGAGTCTCTTTCTCCCTTTTCACATGCTGACAACCAACTCCTTTTGATTACACTCTCACTCTTCCTATTATCTAGAACTTCTATATATACTTTTCTTATCCTATTAACACCTACATCCTACACCCCTCTGCATCCTCTTTGTCCTCCATTAGAAACTGTAGATCTTATTGCAAATCTGTTTATTATGCTGAAGATAATAATTGAACTCATTCTGTTTATTATGACAATATTGTTAATGTCCTCATAGGGGCTATTTGGTCTAGTGTTGCATACTGTCTGAATTGGGCACTGCTAATATTGATCTCCCCCTTAAAGAAAAGGTTTAGGAAACCTACAGGGTCACTATAAGCCTATAGGGGGAAATCTGCTATACCCCAGATCTGCACTGCTAGAGGGGAAAACATGAACAACATGAAAAAACAAGGGAAGAAAATGATCCAAACAAATCTATATTAATAGAATCCAGTGACAGTATGGCTGAAGAAATGTCAGAAAAGAACTTCAAATTATACATGATTAAGATGATTCATGAATCAAAGGATGAGATAAGAGAGCAAATGTGGGCAATGAATGATAATACCAATAAGCAGTTGAAAGAGCAACTGAGGGAAGCAAAAGATCATTTCAACAAAGAGATAGGGATTCTCAAAAAAAAAGAAAAAAGAAAAAACTCAAATGGAAATTCTTGAAATAAAGAAAACAATAAACCAAATAAAAAATACCTTGGAAAGCATCATGAATAGATTAGACCACTTGGAAGACAGAACCTCAGACAATGAAGACAAAATATTTAATCTTGAAAATAAAGTTGCCCAAACAGAGAAGATGGTAAGAAATCATGTACAGAATCCCCAAGAACTATGGGACATCATGAAAAGATCAAATTTAAGAATTATTGGCATTGAGGAAGGCACAGAGATACAAACCAAAGGAAAGAACAACCTATTCAATGAAATAATATCAGAAAAATTTCTAAACCTGAAGAATTAAATGGAAAATCAAATACAAGAGACTTACAGAACACCAAATGCACAAAATCACAACAGATCCACACCAAGGCATGTTATAATGAAAATGCCTAACATACAAAATATAGGTAGGATTTTGAAGGCTGTGAAAGAAAAGCATCATATTACATATAGGTGGAAACCAATACGGATATCAGCATATTTCTCAGCCCAGACTCTAAAACCTAGAAGGGCCCAGAAAAACATATTTCAAACTCTGAAAAAACGTGGTTGTCAACCAAGAATCCTATACCCAGCAAAACTAAACTTCAGATTTGAAGATGAAATAAAATCTTTCCATAATAAACAAAAGTTAAAAGAATTTACAAATAGCCTGTGCTACAGAATGTTCTCAACAAAATATTCCATGAGGAGGAAATGAAAAACAACAATGTAGGTGAGCAAGGGGAGGAAGTACCTTAAAGAAAAATCCATTAAAGGAGAAACCAAGCCATGTTAAAAACCAAAATAAGCCCAAATGACTGGGAATACAAATCATATCTCAATAATAACCCTGAATGTTAATGGCCTAAACTCATCAATCAAAAGACGTACACTGGCGGAACAGATTTAAAAGAAAGACCCAACAATATGCTGCCTGCAAGAGACTCATCTCGTAGAAAAAGACGCCCACAGACTAAAGGTGAAAAGATGGGAAAAAACCTACCATGCACATGGACTCAGGAAAAAAGCACGGTTTTCCATCCTTATATCAGATAAAGTGGACTTCAAGCCAAAGTTAGTCAGAAGGGATAAAGAAGGACATTTCATACTGTTTAAAGGAACCATAAATCAGGAAGACATAACAATTGTAAATATTTATGCCCTAAACAATGGTGCATTCATGTACATCAAACAAATCCTCCTCAATTTCAGGAATCAAATAGACCACAACACAATACTTCTGGGTGACTTTAACACACTGCTGTCACCACTAGATAGATCTTCCAAACAAAAACTAAACAAAGAAACCATAGAACTTGATAACATAATCAATAACCTAGACTTAATAGACATGTAAGAATATTCCATCCATCAACGAGCAAATTCACTTTCTTCTCAGCAGCACATGGAACCTTCTCGAAAATAGACCATATGTTATGCCACAAAGCAGCCCTTAGGAAATGCAAAACAATAAAGATACTGCCTTGTGTTCTATCAGATCATAATGGAATGAAATTAAAAATCAATGACAAAATAAAAACAGAAATTACTCCAACACCTGGAGACTAAATAATATTCTATTAAATGAAACATGGATAACAGAAAACATCAGGAAGGAGATAAAAAAATTCTTAGAGGTAAATGAGAACGACAATACAACATATCAAAATCTCTGGGATACTAAGAAAGCAGTACTAAGAGGAAAATGCATTGCATGGAGCACATTCAAGAAAAGAATGAAAAGTAAACAACTTTATGACCTAACATTACAGCTTAAAGCTCTAGAAAAAGAAGAACAGAATAAGAGCAAAAGTAGTAGAAGACAGGAAATAATTAAAATCAGAGCTGAAATCAATGAAATTGAAACAAGAGAAACAATTCAAAAAAAGTGACAAAACAAAAAGTTGGTTCTTTGAAAAAGTAAACAAAATAGACAAACCCTTAGCCACACTAACTAATAAAGAGAAGAAGAGAGAAAACACAAATTACTAAAATTTGTAAAGGAAACATCATGACAGACACCACTGAAATACATAACATAATGAGAACCTACTTTGAAATTCTATATTCCAACAAAATAGAAAATACTGAATACATCGACAATTATCTAGAGATATATACTCCTCCCAAACTGAACCAGGAGGACATACACAATTTAAACAGATCAATATCAAGCAATGAAATAGAAAAAGACATCAAAAGCCTACATTCCAAGAAAAGTCCAGGACCAGATGGATTCTCAGCCGAGTTCTACAAGACCTTCAAAGAAGAACGCATTCCAATACTTCTCACTCAAAGTATTCCAGGAAATAGAAAAGGAGGGACCCCTACCAAACTCATTCTATGAAGTTAATATCACCCTCATACACAAACCAGGCAAAGACACATCAAGGAAAGAAAATTTTAGACCAATATCCTTGAGGAATATAGATGCAAAGATCCTTAACAAAATATTGGCAAAAACATATTAAGAAAATTGTGCACCGTGATCCAGTAGGGATCATGGAATGCAAGGATGGTTTAACATTCGTAAATCAATAAACGTAATCCATCATGTCAATAGACTTAAGGATAAGAATCATATGATTATTTCAATTAATGTAGAAAAAGTGTTCGACAAAATACAACACCCCTTCATGCTCAAAACACTAGAAAAAATAGGGATAGTAGGAACATACTTGAACATTGTGAAGCCTATTTATGCTAAGCCCATGGCCAACATCATTTTTAATGGAGAAAGCATTCTCTTTAAAAATGGGAACCAGACAGGGATGCCCTCTTTCACCACTTCTATTCAACACTGTACTTGAAATACTAGCCAGAGCAATTAGACAGACTAAAGAAATTAAAGGGAAACGAATAAGAATAGAGGAACTTAAGCTGTCACTATTTGCTGATGACATGATTCTATATTTAGAGGAGCCAAAAAAACTCCTCCAGAAAACTTCTAGACCTCACCAATGAATTCAGCAGAATAGCAAGTTATAAAATCAACACTCATAAATCTAAAGCATTTTTATACATAAGCGATGATACATCTGAAAGGGAAATGAGGAAAACAACTCCATCCACAATAGCCTCAAAAAAAATAAATACTTGGAATCAATCTAACCAAAGAGGTGAAAGATCTCTACAATGAAAACTACAAAACAATGAAGAAAGAAATTGAGGAAGATCTTAGAAGATGGAACGATCTTCCATGTTCTTAGATAGGCAGAATTAATATTATCGAAATGGTCGTACTTCCAAAGGTGCTATACAGATTTAACGCAATTCCAATTAAAATCCCTATGACGTTTCTCATAGAAACAGAAAAAGTAATCATGAATTTCATCTGGAAGAACAAAAGACCCAGAATAGCCAAAGCAATCCTGGAAAGGAACAGTGATGCAGGAGGTATCACAATACCAGACCTTAAATTCTACTATAGGAAAATAGTAATAAAAACAGCATGGTACTGGCACCAAAATAGACAGGTAGATCAATGGTACAGGATAGAAGACACAGAGACATACCCACATGAGTACAGTAACCTCATACTAGACAAGGGTGCCAAAAACTTAAAATGGAGAAAAGATAGCCTATTCAACAAATGGTGCTGGGAAATCTGGAAATCCATATGCAGTAAAATGAAATTAAACTCCTATCTCTCACCCTGTAGAAAACTAAACTCAAAATGGATCGAGGATCTAGGAATTAGACCTGAGACCCTTCACCAAATAGAAGAAAAAGTAGGCCCGAATCTCCATCATGTTGGCTTAGGATCAGACTTCCTTAGCAAGATCCCCTATAGTTCAAGAAATAAAAGTAAGAATCAATAAATGGGATTCAAACTAAAAAGGTTTTTCTCAGCACAGGAAACAATCAATAATGTGAAAAGAGAGCCTACAGAGTGGGAGAAAATCTTTTCCACACACACTTCAGACACAGCACTCATCTCCAAAGTTTATAAAGAACATAAAAAACTTTACACCCCAAATACAACGAACCCAATCAATAAATGGGCTAAGGAAATGGGCAGATACTTCACAGAAGATACACAGGTGATCAACGAATATATGAAAAAGTGCTCATCATCCCTAGTAATTAGAGAAATACAAATTAAATCCACCCTAAGATTTCATCTAATTCCAATTAGAATGGTTGTTATCAAGAACACAAGCAATAATAAGTGTTGGCATTGATGTGGGGAAAAAAGTACACCCATACATTGCTGGTGGAGTTGTAAATTGGTATAGCCACTCTGGAAAGCAGTATGGAGATTCTTCAGAAAGCTTGGAATGAACCTACAATTTGACCCAGCTCCTCAGTTTATACCCAAAGGACTTAAAATCAGCATACTGCAGAGATGCAGCCACTTCAATGTTCATAGCAGCGCAATTCACAATTGCTAGATTGTGGAACCAACCTAGATTCCCTGCAATTGATGAATAGATAAAGAAACTATGATATATATACACAATGGACTATTACTCAACCATAAAGAAGAATAAAATTATGGCATTTGCTTGTAAATGGATGAAGTTGGAAAATATCATGCTAAGTGAAATAAGTCAATCCCAAAAAACAAAGGTTGAATGTTTTCTCTGATAAGCACATGACAATATATAACAATGTGGGGAAGCGGGGGGAAGAGAAGAATGAATGAAGGAACTTTAGATGGTGTAGAGGAAAAAGGGGTGGGAGGGGTTGGGAATGGGAAAACAGTAGAATGAAACAGTATTACCCAATATATATGTTTGATTACATGAATGGCATGAATATAGATTGTGTACAACCATAGAAATGAAAAGTTGTACCCCATTTGTGTACAATAAATCAAAATGTGTCTGTAAAAATTAAAAAAAATATTTTAAGAAAAGAAAAAATACCAGAAACAAAAGAATTAGTTGAAAGTTTCTGAGTCTATGTGGTAGACACTATGTATGGTGTAGTTGGGTATGGTGAGGCCAGAAATCACTATCATCCATTCTAACACACTTTCCTTTGTTTTTTTAATTGTGGTATGAACAAGATGTGAGATGTACCTTCTTACAGAATTTTTAACTATACAATAATACATTTTTGTTTGCTGTAAGTACAATGTTGTATAACCAACTTTTAGAATTTACTCTTCTTATATAACCAAAACTTTATGTCTTAACTGGAAACTTCACATTTTTCCTTACCATACCCATTCCACTATCTAATTTCAGGATGCTCACTATTTTAGATACTTCACTGTTTTAGGCCAAAATGAAATGCAGTGGTCTGAATGCATTCCCTAATGTTTGCATATTGAAATCTTATCCCCAAAGTGATAGTATTAGTTGGTGGATCCTTTGGAAAGCAATTAGGTCATGAGGGTAGAGAATGCATGAATGGAATTATTACTACTCACAAAAGAAAATATGCAAAGTACCTCTTATGTCTATCTGTCTTTCTGTCTATTTCTCTTTCTCTCTCTCTCCTCACCCTATACCCAATGCAAGGATATGAGAAAACAACCATTTTCATACCAGGAACCTGGAAAATATTATGTTATGCTAAGTGAAATAAGTCAATCGTATGGAAACTGCATGATTCTGCCTTTATGTGTTACTAAAATAACTAAATTTATAGAAGTAAAAGCAGAGAATTCAAGTGGTTGTCAGAGGCTGGAGAACTGGGAAGTTGTTCAGAATGTACATTATTCCAGTTATGCTAGATGAATGCATTCTAGATATTGGTTGTACAACATTGTGCCTATAATCAATAATTCTGGATTTTACCCTTAGATATTTGTTAGGAATATAAATGCTTTGTTATGTGTTTTTAATACCAAAAAAAGAAAAAAGAAAAAAAAAAAAAAGACCACAAACAAGCAATTAACAACTACATCATGAATTTCAAGAAAATCTAGGGAAGCATTGGGTATGTCTATTTCCTGGTTCTGTGATGGCATGCATATGTCCAAATGCACCAAATTGTACATATTAAATATGTTCTGTCCCTTATGTACCAATTACACTTCATAAGGCTGTTGAATATAAATGACATTTCCAAAAAATGCTACATAAAAAAGATATTCTAATTCATTCCATGGCATTATGTCTAACTTTATCACCTCAAACCAAAAAAAATATAATAAATGCCAAATTTTAGCTCCTATTTCTCTCTGTTTATTTAATACATCTCTTCAACAATCCTCTAAATCATACTCCCTTGTGATTACACACAAATAAGTATAGAAAATGGAGCTATTGAATAATAGAGGGATTTTAGTGATTAATTTTTTCAATTGTCATCCAAAGCAACAAGAATCTATGTTGATATTTGTTTAATTTCTTAAATATTTTTAAGTCACATCTTTTCAAATAAAGCTAAAATCTAGCAATTGTAAGATATAAAAGTCTTCAAATATAATGCTTTCATTTAATACTTTTTATTGGTATTATAAATAGGATTTTTTTAAAAAAACATTTGTTCATGAGTATGAGAAATTCATGAACACAGATATATATATATATATATAAATATTCCTACTTACTCTTTTATTGTTTAGTAATCCTAATAATTCTTAATGTTTCTCCTTTATTTGCTTATACATAACAATACCATCTACAAATGCTGAAAATTTGGATTGTCTTTTACATATGAAATTAACTTTTTTAGAACTATCCCACACAAAAATAATAGAATGATATTTGTGCACAGACGTTTATTACCATATTGTACAATGATAAAGCAATTAGAAACCACAAGTGATGGTGCACACCTATAATCCCAACAACTCAAGAGGTTGAAGCAGAAAAATCACAAGTTCAGGGAAAGCCTCAGCAACCTTACAAGATCCTAGGCAACTTAGCAAGATTGTGTCTCAAATTAAAAATAAAAATGAAGAGGACTGATTATGTAGTTCAGGAGTAAAGCATCCCTGGTATTTTAGTCAGGTTTTTCACTACTGTGACTAAAGGATCTGACCAGAAAAACTGTAGAGGAAGAAGAGTTTAGTAGAGAGCTCATGGTTTTATAGGTCATAGTCCATAGAAGGCTGGCTCCATTCCCAGGGACTCAGAGGTGAGGCAGAACATCATGGTGGAAGAGTGTGGCACAGGGAAGTGGCTCACATGATGATCAGAAAAACAGAGAGATCTCCACTTGCCAGATAAAGTGGAGTATCTTTTGGGATATTTGAGTCTATCCCCAAAGTCACACCCCAATTTCCCACCCCCTTTAGCCACACCCTACCTGCCTTCATTTGCCACTCAATTAATCCCATCAGGTGATCAATTCACTAATTGGGTTAAGGCTCCCTTCTCTGAACCTTCTTATGTTCTCACACATGAGCTTTTGAGGGACACCTCACGTTCAAACCATAACATTTTACCCTTGGCTCCCAAAACTCACATTTACCTGACAATGCAAAATACATTTAGTTCATTTCCAAGAGTCCTCGTAGTATCAACAGTTCTGAGATTGCTCAAAGTTCAAGTCCAAAATCTTTTCTGAGGCTCAAGGCAACCTCACATTGTGAGCTCCTGTAATATTAAAAGCAATTTACAAGTATTCAATATATAATGGTATAGAGTAAATAATTCCATTCACAAAATTAGGGACATAGAAAGAAGGGATAGGACCAAAGCAAGACCAAAATTCAATTGGACAAACACATTCTGTAGTTCTGCAGCACAGGGCATGATGTCCTCTCCAAAGGACTTGAGTAGCTCTGCCCCTGTGAACTTGTTGGTTGCCGCCCAAGTGGCCTTTCTGTTACTGTCATTTCTTAATCTTGGGAGTCTCTACTGCAGTTTTGGCTTCCTCCTCAAATCTCCACACATGACCTGAGAGAATTCAAACTTGCTGCACTTTGCCTGCCCTCTCAAACCTTCTATTGACATCTTGGTGGAAGCTTCCATGACCCCTTAACTCCAGAATCCTTCATTCCTGCAGAAACAGCAACAACTGGTTGATGCCAAGGTCTGGCACCATTTCCATAAGTAGTTAAGCTTCCAGGGACACTGGCTATAGCAGCCTTTGAGAATCTGGGCAGCCAAGCATGTTGAAAAAACTTCCTAGACCCCCTCATGTAAGAAGGGTACAACACTGGTCTCTTCCTAAGAAAATTTTTAATTTTACTTCCTTGAGAATAAGATGGGTATGGTCTTGCCAGCTCCTGAGATGAAATCAATCCATCTTTCTTATAGTCTCTGGGCAAAGTCTTTAGCATTTCTCTAGTGGCAGTAATATCTTTAACTACTGCAACTTCCTTAGCCTCAGTTTTATTCCCACCTTTCAATTCCAGTGTTTCAAATATTTTTGCTCTGCTTTCTGCTCCTGAATATCACAACAAACTTGACTAAAAGCGATCAGCAATACCCAGACTATCACAGTAAACTTGGCTAAAAGCCACCTACAACATCCATGCCACTTCCTGAATTCTACAATACCTAGAAATTTCTTCCAACAGATTAAGAAGTAGATCACTTTTAAACTCTGCCTCACAGAAAATTTCAGGACATGGGCAAAATGCAGACAACTTCTCAGTCAGAACATAAAATAAAAGGCTTCTACTCCAAATTCCAATAGAGTACTCCTTCTCCTCTAAACCCTCTTGAGTCCTGTCTTCACTGTCCAAAGTCCTATTGGCATTCTGGTCTTCTGAGCTCCCACCAGCATCAGCCATTAAGCTCCCCTTACAACAATCTAAAGCATTCCAGCTTTCACTGCTACATATCTCAAAATTCCTCCAACAAATTCCAAAAAGCTCCAATAGCTTCTGAACCACAAGGTCAGGTTCATCACAGCAACAAGCATACTTCTGCATGCCAATTTCTGTTTTAATCAGCTTTTTCATTGGTGCAACTAAAAGACCCAAAGAAAACAATTGTGAAGAGAGAGTTTATTTGAGCCCTGAGGAATGGAGTCGGCCTTCCATGGACTAAAACCTGCTGCTTGCCACCGACCTGCAGGACAAACGACACGTACTCTTCAGAAGTTCATGAAGCAGCTTCTGTTTTATTCAGATAACACCCTCAATATCTAAGCAGTCTCATGCATAAGCAATTGTAATCAGATATGTCCACTCAATCCTATTAAAGGTCAAGTGATCACGAGCTCAAGCATACATGTAAGATATATCTGTCCACACGCTAAGCGGCTGAACTAATTATCATACAGCCAATGGTAAATGCTTCCTGTTTTTCTCAAGGTGCATTCAGCACGCCCTTTGGCTCTCTGTCAGTTGCCATCTTGGATGCATGTGGCGTAACCCTGGGCCCTGGGTCTCACCGCCACAAAGACCTCTAAAACTATGAGCCCTCAAATAAACTTTTCCTCCTTTAAAATTGTTCTGATGAGATCATTTAGTCATAGCAGCAAAGAACAGCTGATTTAAACACCTGGGATCATTCCCCATTAAAAAATTTATTAGAAACATTGCAAATAATGCTCATCTGTTAAGATTAGGTATAGTCATTAAAATAAATGGCATAGTTTTGTATGTCCTGATTTGAGAAAATGTGCCCAAAATGATATTTTTTATTATTATTTTTTTATTTTTTACAGACAATTCTTGCTATGAAATGTAATTATTACATACTCAATTTTTTTCTTGTCAAATTGTTTTGGACTTGCTCTTTAGATGCATGTTGTATCCTGTAAACATCCTTCTTGTTAATAGTTTATGTTTATGGAGGATAAATGGATAAAATCTGTGATGCAGAGTACTGCAATAGTCTTTTTTAAATTAATGTTTATTTGTTCTAATTAGTTGTACATTACAGTAGAATGCATTTATTCATTTTGATAAATCATACATAAATGAAGTATAATTTCTCATTTTTCTGACTGTACATATTGTAGGATCACATCACTCATGCAGTCATACATGTACATGAGGTAATAATGTCTATTTCACTCTACTATCCTTCCTACCCTCATTCCCCTTCTCATCCCTTCACTACTCTCTTGCGATAGTCTTTAAAAGTTTGAAAATATTGGTTTATATAAACTCTTAGTTGGGAATTGTATTGGTATGTCAGTCATATAATTAACTTCCTGATTGAAAAAAAGTATCCTTTGATCTTTAGAAGGTATACTCCACATCTTCATTCAGACACTAAAACATTTTAAAAGTTCAGATCTTCTTAGATTGAAACTCAATTGGATGGAAAGTAACATCCTACTTTTTCCCTTCTAAAGAATATTACCTCAAGCAATTTTGATAGTACTCAGACCATACCTAAAACACATGCATTCAGAGATATATTGAACCTCCAGAAAGCAATTCACTTAATGACTGTGGAATGAAAAGTTCTTGCTTTGGCAAGATGATAACAAAGATGATAACAAAACAAGATGATAACAAAACAGACGATGTTTTGTTAAAGACCTCAAAGAATCACAGAAAGCCGATAGAATCTCCCAGAAGTCCTCCAAGAAGAATTATGTCTACCGTCAGCTTGTAGATTGCTCCACGAGATGGGGATGTTTTCCTCCTAAAATAAACACAGTTAATCATTTATGTTATTTTTAACACATTTACTAAAGTAAAATGTGGAAGTCACTTTTTAAAAAATCCAATTCAATATTCTCCAAAATGCCTAAGGTTGAACTTCTGATTAAATCTTTGATTATCAACTAAGATGCATTTCTAAAAAATTTCCTTCAATAAGCAGGAAAGTTCATAGACAAACTGCTTTCAGAAACAATAACAGAAACATTGAACTTAATAACTGAAAACTAATAGGTTTTTAGTAGTTCATTTACTTAAAATTGTAAAATGTTATTTTTGTAATGAGATTATAATAGTTATAATAAATATCTGCTGTTCTAATCTTTTAGATAAATTTGTCGTGAGGTGCAATTATGAAGAATTGAACACAGTTTCAGTTTAAATATAGACTTTTTTTTTTAAATTTTAGTTGTTAATGAATCTTTATTTTATTTGTTTATTTTTATGTAGTGCTGAGAATTGAGTAAGCACTCTCCCATTGAGCTACAACCCCAGCCCCTGGATCTGTATTTTTAAATTAAGATTTCATCTTTCACTCTTACTTTACAAAACCATTGTAATCTGAAAAGACAAGTTAATAATAAGCAACATCATTCCAAAAATAATTTAGCTATGAAACAGATTTTGCTAATTAGAAACTCCAAACCCATTTTTATATAATTTTCTTCTGTCAGGAATGCTAAGCTATAACTTTCATAATGGTTCTGTGTCTTTTAGATAGGCAAATCACTTGGCCTTTGTAGGTCAGTGAAGATGTCTGATTAAAACCTGAACAAAATATCTTGTTCTCCAAGGATGAATTACATTATAACAACAAGGAAAGAGAACCTTCTCATTTGTGGGGGGAAAAAAACACAGCCCTTTGCTACCATAAAGCAGCTGCAGGTCACACATTAGCAGGAAGTGACAAGGAGAGCCTCAGTTTGTTTCTCAGCTACTCAAGTCACAGAGATAATATGACTTCTTTTCATATGTTACCTCAATGCATGTTTGTTAAGTACATTGCTTTGCCAGAATTTTTCATAGAAAAAGGAATATTGAAATCACAAAGACATAGGACTACTTTCAAAATGTTCTTGGGGCAGCATTAGAAGGGTAATGTGAAAGTTTTCATAAAAAGGAAATGAGCAATTTAAGGCTTATTATATTCTGGTTAACCTGTAATAAAAGCTAATAATATTAATTCCTTTAAGATGTGCTAAGTGCATTAGTTATTTAATCCTTGTAATTGCTTTATAACATAGGTAATGTCTATTTTAACAATAATGAAATGAGATTTAAGCTATCTAGATAGAAAGGGATAGAGGTGAGATTTGAGACACACATCTTTATTTTGCAGTCATTGCTGCCTATCAGTTCACTGTGCTGCATCTTCCATAAAAGAGACTTTAGGCAGATGCCACATTTTTTGTGAAACCCAGATGCATAAAATAGAATTATGATTTTGGAGAACTAAAATAATTCTGCATATCTGGAGCAAAGGGTCAGATGGAGGGATTGGAGGCCACACCCATGGGGCCATATGATATAGGCTACGAGCATACAGTAAGGAACGCAGAAATAACACAAGGAAGGCATAGAGATTGGAGAGTGACACAAAAACCCAGATCAGACAATGATAGCTGCCTGGAGTAAATCAGTAGCAATGAGGACAGAGATAAGCAGTGAACAGAAAAGTGGTATGAAAGAAGAGAGGACAGGATTTTGGAATGTATTGCATGTTTTGAATGACTCCTAGGTTTATAAGATGAGCAACACATGATCTAGAGCGGAAGGGAGAAAGTTGCCTTCACAGAGTCAGTCTTTGTGCCTGTGAAGGTTTCTCTGGCATCAATGGGCAATGCAGCATGCCTATTGAATACTTAAATCCTGATGTGTCATTACAGACTTCCCTGAGAGAAGCATACAGTTCTCCTTATGCAAACATAGATTATTTGGCTCAGTTTTCCAAATAAGAAAGAATTTTCCCTTTTATCCAGCCAATGAAAGCATATAGGGAAAATCTAAAGTCATGAATTTCCTCTTCAGACTCCAGGCCAGAAAATCCAGCAACGTGCTTGGAAATGTACCACATTCTCTGTGTGTGTGTGTGTGTGTGTGTGTGTGTGTGTGTGACATTCAAATTGTTTTGCAGAAATGATCTTGCAGATAGTTGCATCAGTTCCGTGAGGAAGACCAAGCAACTGTTCATCTCTATTTTTAAATGGCAACATAAGGTTAAGTGACAAATGGGGAACTGGAAACAGAAGCTTAGTTCCTGGAATCATCTTGGTGTATATAAGAGCAACCACCAAATGACTTCGTGACAGGGAGTAAATTGAAGTTCATTGATACTTGGTACAGCTTGAATTGTTAAAGAGTCCTAGTTTGTTGTAAACAATAAACTTAGAAATGAAAAGGGGAATTAAAGAGGCAGGCAAGTTCAAGTTTATTTTTATGTCTTTGTAAGCTTCTCTTTGGGTTTATGCTTTTCTGAAATAAGAACTCAAAGTGATATTCAGTATCAAATATATATATCCATGATGCTTGGCAAAAATGTTTACCATGTAAATGTGCTTTTGTATTATATACCATCCAATATTCTCTGTTCTTATAGAATTTTGCAATTTATTATTTAAATTCAGATCATCTCATCATTGATGAACATATACCTTTTCAGTCTTCTTTCCTAAATTCCAGACCCGTATATGGAGATATTGATTTAAAACTGAATGTCTCTCAAAATAAGTGTATTCAAAACTCAGGGACTGCTATTCCTCCTACTCCAGTTTGATTCCTCCTACATTCACCAAATAGTTAACGTGACTCTCTTCTTTCTGTTGTTCAGGGCAAAATCTTGAGGTTGTCCTTATTGCCACTCCTTTGTAAATTCCGATCCCAAATTTTCTTTGACTTTTTTCTACCAGCTACATTCCCAAATCTATTGGTATTCTGAATTATCTCACCACCTCCATTGCCCCATGAGTATATTCTTTTTTTTTTTTTAAGTCTGGCTTTATTTTTTTCTTTCCTAAGATTACTTTTATTGCTGCATTAGAATACAGTACCAGTGAAACTCCACATCACATACAATCACAAGAAAGGGATTCTAAATAGAATAAGTTATACTTCATGTATGTGTAATATTCAAAATACACTCTACTATGATATATATCAAAAATTAACAAATAAAAATGATAAAATAATAATTACACAGAATGGTGTGTTTCATTGTAGTATAATCATCTTTGCCTACTTAAAAATACAATTTAATTAATTTCATTCCCAGTACCTTCCCTACACTTCTTTCCTCATGCTCCCTGATCCTTATCCTCTTCACCTTCCTTTTAATGATGCCCCCTTCCCCCTATTGTTCCCCTTCTAGCTTTCACATAAGACAGAAAACATAGTACTTTTTTCTCTGTTTCTGACTTATTTCACTCAAAATTGGGGTTTTCAGATCCATCCATTTTCTTGCAAATGACATAATTTTGTTATCTTTGTGACCCAGTAAAACTCTATTTTGTGTATATAACATATTTTACTTATCTATTCTTCTGTTGACAGACAACTAAACTGATAACTTGGTTCTTGTGAATTGTGCTACAATAAACATGGGTGTGTGTATCTCTTAAGTATGCTGACTTTAGTAGTTAAGAATTTTCTATCATTTTTATTGGTGCATTATATTTATACCAGACAGTAGGATTCATTGTAAAATATTCTAACATGCACATAACATAATTAGGTCAATCTCATTCCTCAAAGTCTCCCCTTTCCCTTTCCTTCTCCCTTCACCTGATACCTTTTAACTATTATAGTGGTCTTCCTTTTATTATTATGTCTAATTAATTCATTATAATTATACATAAAACTGGGAATTATTGTGTATATTCAAACATATACATAGAATATTTTGGTCGATTTTATTCCCCAGGATTTCCTCATGCCTTCCTTACCTCTCCTCTTGATTTCCTTCCTCTACACTATTGTTCTCCCTTCCATTCTCTCCTTTTATTAAAGTTTTTTTTTTTCTTTTTCTCTAGCTTGCAAATATGAGAGAAAAACTTCAATTTTTGACTTCCCGAGTCTGGCTTATTTTACTTAGCTTTTATGGTCCCCAACTTCACCCATTTGACAGCAAATAAAATAATTTCATGCTTTTTATGGCTGAGTATAATACACATTTTCTTTCTTCATTCATCTGTTGATGGCCAACTGGACTGGTTCCATAATTTGGTTATAGTGAATTGTGCTGTCATCTACTTTGGTATGCATATATCACTAAAATATACTGATTTGAGTTCTTTGGAATGAAGACCAAAGAGTGGTATAGCTGGGTCAATGGTTGTTCCATTCCTAGTCTTTCAAGGAGTCTCTATACTGCTTTCTAAAATGGTTGTGTAAATATGCAATCCCATGAACAATGTATAAGTAAACATATTCCCCCAAATCCTTGCCAGCATTTATTGTTATTTGTATTCTTGATAATTACCAATCTAACTGGAGTGAGATGAAATTTTTTAATTTGTAGTTTTGATTTGCATTTCCCTAATTGCTAGGGATATTGAACATTTTCTCATATATTTGTTGGCTATTTGTACTTCTTTTGAGGGATTTGTTTAGTTCATTTGCCCATTTATTGAGTATATTATTTGTTTTTCTGGTGGTAAGCTTTTTTGCATCCTTTGGGTATTCTGCATATTTATCCCCTGTCAGAAGAGTAGCTGGCAAAGATTTTCATCCATTCTGTAGGCCCTTTCTTCATCCTCATTTCCTTTGCTTTGTCTAAGCTTTTTAATTTAGTGCTATCAAATTTACTGATTTTTAAAATTTATTTTTTTGAGTCTTAGGAGTCTTATGAAGGTGGTTCATGCCTTTGCCAATGTGTTGGAGTTTTTTGACTCCTGTTTTCTTCTAGCAGGTGCAGTTTCTGGCCTAATTTCTAGGTCTCTGACCCACTTTAAGTTGATTTTTGTGCAGGGCAAGAGATAAGGGTATAATTTCGAACTTCTACATGTGACTATCCAGTTTTCCCAGAACCATTTGTTTAAAAGGCTATATTTTCTCCAATATATGTTTTTGGCACCTTTATCTAGTATTAGATTACTGTATCTATATGAATTTGTCTATGTGTCTTCTATTCTATTTCATTGGTCTTCATGTCTGTTTTTATGCCAATACCTTGCTTTTTTGTTATTATATCTCTGCAGTGTAATTTAAGATTGGGTATTGTGATGTCTCCAACATTAATCATTTTGCTCAGAATTGTTTTGGCAATTCTGAGTCATTTATTCTCCCATAATAATTTAAGAACTATTTTTACTAGTTTGTAAAAAATGACTGATATTTTGATGGTGACTGCCTTGAACTGTATATAACTTTTGGTAATATTGCCATTTTAATTATATTATTTCTGCCTACATAATAATATCTGATGTCGTTCCATTTTCTAATGTATTCTTCTATTTCTTTTTTGAATGAAATATTCTATCATTTTCACTATAGAATTCCTCACCTCCTTGTTTAGATTTATGCTTAGCTATTTTATTTTGGGGGTCCTGTTATGAATGGAATTGTTTTCCTAATTTCTTTCTCAAAGGGTTCATAATTGAGGTACAGAAAAGGTATTCTTTTTTGTACATTGATCCATCCTGCTACTTTATTGAATTTGTTTATCAACTCTGGAAGTCTCCATTTTGCAAACACCTGCTTTACAATTAAACCCTTAACTCCTACATACCTTGTCTTAGCTCTCTGCTTTAATTTTGCCCTTAGTTGTTATTGAAACTTGTAATCCTTTTGTGAGAAAATCATAGAGCGTACTTATACAAACAATGATGACTATGTGTCATTAACTGGTATAAACTTACGTGCCCACCACTTTTATGTGGCTTATTATTGACCAAAGCTTTGGTATGAATCTCATGTATTTTGTGTTTCTTATTTGCTTTATCATAAATTAGAAGAATTTAAGCACTCTCAGATAAGGCATATTATCTGGTTGGTTAAGGCTGGCATACGGTAATCCTTGAATAAGGATTGACAAAGTGAAAAGCTATACATTTTGTCCTTAATATACTAACCAAGAAATTTGCAAACTATATCAATCAGATGTTAAGAAACCCCATCATAAAATACAACTTTCTGTCATGATATGGACTTATGAAAAAAAACCATGTCTATTTTACCTATTAAATTGAACAATATTGACTTCAAAATATTTATTCATTTTCATCAACTTTTAGAAGAACATGGTAACTTCTTTTTTTTCCAGTGCTGTTTGATTTTTCTCCTTCAATTACTTGAGAGTTTATAAATATCATTCCCAAATTTTTCAAAATTAAATATATGTGGCTACCAGTTGCTTTAGCTAAAAAGGGGAAGGACAATTACCAATTGCACAGAGATTAATCACTTTGTGATCAGTGCACCACTGTGCATAAATGGAGGTTAAACACATTTAGTAGCTAAGAGGAGAAACTCTCTGGACTCTTCTATGATATCTTAGCATCATGGAAAGATGATCATGTAGGAGACATTTTTAAAGCATTAGTTGCATTTTGATAGGGAAAGTCATTATCTATAGATTTTCTTTGAAATATTGGGTCAAGTTCTTTGTTTTTCACATTAGTCATTGTAATTCCTTTTCCCCCATTTTGTGTTAGTCCATTATTGTTGTACCCAGTAGTGGGATCTGTTGTCACATACTTGTACATGCACAAAAGATAACAACATAATTTGGTCACTATCACTCCCCAGCTTGTCCCCCTCCCTCTCCTCCTCCCACTCTCCCACCCACTAGTCCTTTTTCCTCTTCTACTGATCTTCTTTGCTTTTCATGAGGTTTCTCCCATCTTTCTTTTCTATTTTCTGTCTAGTTTCTACATATGAGCAAAAACACACCTTTTAAAATATGTCTCCCTGAACAAAGTAAACTATTTTTCATTGAACAAAACCCTGCAGCTTGTCTCTGTTCTTAAAAAGCTTAAAAAAGGAAGAAAAGAATAATTATAGCACCACCTTATTCCACCTTTATTCCTGTATGAACAATAATTGACATTTTTAAACAAAATTTTTTACAAGCTAGTGAGTATACCCAAATCTCTTATGTATTTCTCTACTACCTTAGAAATTGGGTTAAATGTAGTTTCCAAAATTATATTGTGATATCATGTGCATGTGCAAATATGTAACAATGAATCCTTACTAGTATGTCTAAAAATAATGTACAAAAAAACTTAAAAATCAAATAATACTAATAATAAAATGTAAAAAACCCTGGATCTTAAGCTATTTCTACAAATAAAACAAAATAAAAGTAAAAAACAAAAAACAAAACAACAACAAAAAAACACCAAGCGTGCTCAAAGCAAAGGAAAAGAATTTGCACTAAAGTACTTAATGAAACTTGGAGAAGGAGGAAAAGATGTTCTTTGTATCTGGGGGGCCAGGTTTAGTTCAATATCTGTGAAAGGAATAGGATGCTCAAATGATAACTTTTGGTTGGATCTTTACTAGTCTTTATCTACCACTATGTTCTTACGGGGTAGGATTTTCCTATCCTCATTTTATGGATAAAATCAACCCTATTATTTGTGAAAAAAAATACGTATTTTAATTTTATGTGTATAAATGAACATATATATGTGTACACACACATAATAAATGCATCTATAAATGCCTAAATATATACTTATGTGTGCACCCATGTGTGTATATATTAAATATTAAATAAAAATAAATAAATATAAGTAAATAAAATCTTTCTGTATGGCAAAAATGATTCATTACCTTTAATGTCTTCAAGATCATAAGCAATTGAGCTGAAGTTTGAACTTAGCGCTGGTAACTGTGAGGTATAACCTTGGTTGCTCAGCAAAGCAGTAGTTAAGTAAAGATTTTCAATTTCCTACAGAATGGTGGTAATAGTGGGGTGGGGGGGAAATCACATGCCAATGCATGAACAAAGCAGATTAATACTTTAAATGTCCATTACACAGTGATTCTAAATAATAACTTCAAATTATTTCAGGTTTATCAAATATGAATTTCACATTATAATTCCTATCACTGTAGGGGAGAATTTTATAGTAGAAGTGAGAGTTTGAACTTGAAGTTTGAGTTCTAATTCTGCCATTGGCATAGTAACTGTTCCTGGGGAAGGAAAAAAGCTTATTAAACTTTGTTGACCTCAATTTTATCAAATAAGTAATGTTATCATATGCAAGTTTACAGTTATTGAGTTTTTCCACATTCAAAATCAAGCAGGGTCTAGGAATATAACTCAGCAGTAGAACATATACCAGGCCTTGAGTTCAATCCCTAGCACCAACATAAATAAACAGACAAAAGTCAAGAACACTACAACACTAATCAGAAGAACTATGAGATTACATGGTAATATTTTAACCACTTTCCAGTGAATATGAGACATACAGATTTCCTCTGGAGATACTGCTATGCTTTTAGTTATTACCAAAATAGATCTAATTTAACTACTTTTAACATGTGCCAATTACATTAGATTGGGATTCCTAAAATGTATTAAAAGGCATTACTAGTCCTACAAGGTATACTAACCTAAACAGTTTAAATATTTAAACTCAATATTCACATCTTTAAACTATGTATTTATATAATATCCTAAATATGTACATTTATATCCTAAAATATCCAATACATCAGGAAATAAAGAAGTCAATTTATGTTTGATTATTTAAATGTTCCTCCAAAATGTTTTGACCCTGGGATCCTTTTCTAGAAGCAGCATATTAATGCACTTTAGTTGACCCTGCTGATATCCCATTCATAATCTAACATGATTACAATTTTACAGTAAGCTCCTCCAAAGGCCAGCACCTGTATCTTTTCCCCTTTGCCTCCTCTATGTGTTCCTCCCTCAAGAAGTTTTTGCCTACCTACCTAGCAGGAAATAAGAACTGGGAATTAATGCCCTCAACTCTCAGAATTTAAAAAGAGCTGACTCACAAATACTCTAGGTCCTCACAATTCTTGTGATGTGCTAAAGTTTCCCATGAGGAATAACTTCCTGTCACTCATAGTAGTAGGTGAATTGAAAAGGTAATCTTTCTTGGCTGCCTTTTCTCCTAGTCTCACTCATCTGCCACTGGTGTTTCTTTCACATTCTAAACAAACTACTTGTAGTTAAATCCTTGCCTCAGGACATACCTCTGGGGAATGGAAGCAGGGACACATATTTTGAAAGCTGGTTGCTTCCTGCTCTACTTTTAAATGACCCAAATATCTGATCAATTATTTCTGACAGCCTCTGAATATAAATCTCAGGGTTTCTGCATCCCAAATTCTTTCTATTGTGTTACTTTACTCTTCATATATTGTAAAAAGTTAGTTTGCTGATATGCTTTACTTGGCATTTCATTTCTGGGTGCTTTAAATCCTGTCAAAGCAAAAATTGAATTGAAAGAAATTAGACACAGACAACTTTATTCAAGTCTATTGTAATAGGGAAGAAAGTCTAAACTCAACTCTGCTGAAAGAAAATGGGAAACTCTAAGGTGAGTTTTAGTAAAAAAGTACTGAATAATTTTACTGAGGTTAGCCAGTGGGACCTGGAGAGCATATTGAATTATTGCTGAGTTTGCAATTATTTTTCTCTGTGATTAGGTCATTTGTATCTGCTATAATTTGTGCCCATTCAAGTTTTGACTCTTAGTTTCCCACAAAAATAGGAGATACGAGCGCTCTTTCTTTTGATGATAACATTTTTTAAAGGGAGGATTCCCAGCAAATGAAAAGAAAGACATTTTGTTCGCTGTGAAACTAATAAGGGGTTGGGAGAAGATTTGCATACATTTCAAAGAAGCAGAGAATGATTTTGCAAAACTGCAAGTTTTCTAAAGTAAATGCGTTAAGAAGAGAGAAACCTTACTAAACCTCTTACAATTTAGTTGAGGTGAGGGGAATGTTAAGGATAACTTGGTCAAGTCCAAGACTGTTTAATAAACATCCAAGGACGTGTTTCTTTTCTTCCTCTTGCGGAGTGATGGAAGATACTGTAAGAGTTGTTCAGATTTATCCCACCCTTATTTATTTATTTATTTATTCATTCATAATTTTTTCTTTCTCTTAACTAATCAAAACTTATATTTAATAAAACTATTTAGTAGAAGGACATTACTTCTTATTAAACAACTAATAAAATATGTGATATAAAATCCTATACTTAAAACATGGAAAGATAACCAATATCATGATATATATAAAGAAAAACTTCTTCCAGAGACAAACATTGCACATATTCAATATAATAAAAAGGACTTGGACTTTTTTTAACAAATTGTTTAATTGGAAAAGTAATTAAGAGATGTTTTCACTGAGGGAGAAATAAATCAAGCAAAACTAGTATGTGAAAACATAATGCTTTACAAAGCCAACATACTTAAGATTCAATTCTTGTAAACCCCAAATTAGGCACATATTAAAGGAAAACATTAAACATCCATCAGAGTATAAAAATGTGATCTAGTTGTTCAAACACTACATAGAACTTCCTAGTCTTTAAATCTATCCTCAGAATAGTGAATTGAATTTTTTCTTTTTAAATAATGTCAACTACTCCCTAAGGTAATTAACAACAGCAGATATTATCACTGGACATATTATGTCATTTGTTTCTCCACTGCTTTTATCACTATCGTACAATACAAAGTTTCCAATGCAATGTTTTGTGGCCCTGTTTCTAAGCTAATTAACACCTTAATAAAATAAAGTTCTACATACAAAATTTAAGTGGTGTAAAGCTCAGTAAACAGTAACCACAAAAGAAATATTTTTTTCTCATAAATGAATATGAAAGCCAAAGGTTTTTTTCTTTTATGAACCTGCTTCTTATTACTCTGTTCTGTTCAATTTTTTCCAGTAAGAAAACCCTAAAGAGATATAAAACAATGATTATAGTTTGTTTTTAAAGCCAAAAACCTTTGAAAATACGGCTTGAGATCTGGCAAATTAGAACAAATTCTCAAAAATTCACATTTTCTTCAAACAATTTTAACTGTGGAACTTTCAACACTATGTCGTACATTTTTCACCCATACACTCTAGTAAACATACCTCTTTCTCTAATTCATCATCCTCGTCTACCTGCTCTAACAACTGAAACCCCCAGCCTCTGATGACATCCACTCTTGAGACTTTGACTATTCTGATCTCTTCAGAACCTGACATGATAGTTGAAGGCAGTTCTTTGAAGTGGAGTTCCTCTGTCTCTTATGCAACTTCTCCACAAAGTACCAGCATGTCCAGACACTTGAGTTGAAGTTTGAATTTTGACACTGGATTTGATAATGGGAGATCTTCAGAGTACTGTTTAGAACCCAGTTTAAGGGCCTCTATCATCCATTTTACCAAGTCACTCATTTCATTTCCATGACTTTTCCCTTCCCTGAAATCCCCATCTGACCCACCAGTTAAATTTGTAAAAGAGCTGAACTCATCCTCAGACAGGCAGTGAATCAGTATCCTTTCCTGAGTGATGCTGCAGTCAGGGAGGACTGACCCTGCTCCACTCAGAGATGTTCTCACTGAGGGCCTGAGCAGAACATCTCTTCCTGGGACTGCTTTAGTTGCCTCTCTCTGTCTGGCTAATAATGATTGGTCCGTTGCTGACAACATCTCACTGCTCCTTGAAATTCTCCCAGACCCAGTGGGATCTTCTTTTTTTTTTTTTTTTTTTTTTTTGGTGGGGGGCACTGGAGCACTTAATCACTGAGCCACATCCCCAACACTTTTTTGTATTTTATTTAGAGACAGGGTCTCACTGGGTTGCTTAGGTCCTGGCTAATTTACTGAGGCTGGCATTGAACTTGCCATCCTCCTGTCTCAGCCTCCTGAGCCACTGGGATTACAGGCATGCACCACCATGCCTGGCAGTGATCATTCTTCTTTGTTTTTCAACATTTTGTTGTATAGATATTATAGCCACTTTTCTAATAGCAAGATGAGAAGGCAGAAGTTGAGGAGGTGCCTTTTGGAATGAAAGAGATCTCTGATGTCCTGGCTTTTTCTCCCACTGTGCTCTGTCTATTCTCTTTTCTTTGGCTATTGCTGTCTACACAGGAAAGGTTCATACACAGACCTGTGTGTCTGTAAACCTGGGTGGATTGTGCTCTGTTTTTCTATAATATATGCACCATCAACTCCGTCCCAGTCCTTTGGCTTTTGGTCTTTGCTTAGGGACTATAACAGCTTCACTGCTTCATTCTTGACCCCACTACCAGTATTAGAGGAACATGTGAGAATCAGGCTTTCGGAATGGCACTGGACTTAGTGTTATCCTGCAGGCTCTCTTCCCTCACTTGAGAAATATGGCATTTGTGTTCAGGCTCACTAGAGTCCTTTAAGTGTCTTGGTTGATTCTTCTGAACTAAGCTGTCATTCATGGAGTCCCTTTTTTCTGCAGGTAAGATGTTAATATTTACCTTACTGATTTGGGCTAGTGACTCAGCAGTATTGCTCATGTCGGGTAACCAGTGCAACCTTTCAGACCAGCAAGCGATTTCAAGGGACCAATGACCATTGGTTTCTCCAATGGTCAAACATTTATCTTCACTCTTTACACTTGTAAGCTCATGGTCCACAAATGACAGAGGCGGGAGCCGAGAAGCAAACCTCGGATCAGCAAGCTTTGCTTTATTCTGCAGTGAAGTCAATCCATCAGGCATGGGAGGACTCATTTTCTGTGTATGGAGATGACCCCTTGGTTACAGAAGGAGTCTGGGTTTTATAATATAAAGCTGCTCCCCCGCCCTTTATGCTGCAGCCATTTCCCCGCCTCCCAACTACTTGTCAGTCTGTGAACATAGTAGCTAGCTATTTGTTCATCAGTCAGCTTGCAAGTATCCTTCTCCATTATTGGTCCCATTAATCTGTGGAATTTGACTGCTTAAAGATAGCTCCCCACCATTTTCTCTCTTCTCCTCACTTTCATGCTTTCTCTCTCCTACTCACTTTCTTTCTCTCTCCTCCTCGCTTTTCACACTCTCTCTTGTGAGTGCTCTCTCTCTTTTCTTCTCGTTTTCTCTCTTACCCTGCAGGGATACACTCTGTTTGCTTAATAAACCCTCTTATGTGAGTTCCCGAGTCTGGAATGGTTTCTGGGGTCTTACAGGTTTTATAGGTTACAATGAGGGTGAATTAATCACTGGAGGCTGCGCATATGGAGTTAGGATAGTCAGGGACCTAGTTGTGCAGGTTAAAATTTTAACACAGGAAGGCAGTTGTAAAAAGTTTGAAACATTGTCAGTGGGAAAAGCTCACGACTTAGTGTTCACTGCTTGTCTCCTTTCCTCTGGGACCCATTATTTTCTAGAGCTTCACTATTTGCTTTTCTCATCGCAGAACTCATCTGCAATGGGGAAGGATAAAAGTCCTGGGCCCAGTGTTTCAGCATTTGTCTCCTTCCGTGGGGTTGGAAAGGGGTAAATGTTTGCTTTTGGTAGAGATGCTGGGGATGAACTTGGGAAGGACTTTTTCCCTCGAGGTCCATTGTTACTGAGTAGGGATGTACTGGGAAAGGTTTAATGTTTGACTAATTTCGACTCCCTCCTCCGAAGTCACACTATCTCTCTGTTTTTCTTGGGGAGCTGTCTTATAGGAATATTATTTTCCATAACCCTTCAACATGTCTTGGAATTCTCACCAGAATGTGGTTGGGAATGGATTACTTCACAATTCAATTCTGACTTTCTTGAAATCAGGGTAGCAATAAGCTTGGATTTAGAGTCACCATTTTTAATGTAATTTTTTGGATTTTTGCCTTGCGTCTTCCAAAAACAAAATTTGGCATTTCATATAAGGCTTCCTCAGGATGATCCTTACAGAGGGTCTTTCTTCAGGCCTTTTGTTTAGCATTGTTCTAATCATTTCAGCCAGCTCTGAGCTATAAATTCTTGGCATTGGAGGTACTTTCCTTCAATAGTCTGATAAACTACAGAATTGATGTCTTTTGCATTGAGTGCATGCTTCAGGGTGGCCATTTCATAGATACAACATCACCAATCCCAAACATCAGACTTATATTATAGTTGTAGAGTCTGTTTGAGAACAATTCAGGACTCATGTAATAGGTTGTGCCAATGAGGATGCTTTCCATGTCATAGCGGTTCTCTAATCCTCTGACAATTTCTAGATCACCCACTTTGATGATTGTTCTTGTTAGAAAGACACTTTGAGTTTTCAGATCTGCACAAAGGATGTTTCTCACTACAAACCCATGGCACTCTGTACAAAACATTCCACCACCCGATTCTCAGGCAGCAAATGCCCTTTCTGTTCCTTGAGCTTCGAGAAGAGATCACCTCCTTCACAGAAGCCCATGGCACTGTGGAGCAGACCATCTTCTCCCTCCCATGACTCCTCTTAGGTGTCAATGTTGGGGAGCCTCAGCTGAGACAAGAAGAGCTGAACTTCCTGTTCTGCAGTTTGCCACTCTTGGCGAGAGGAGTTTTGGAGGTTCAGTTTTTTGATGACATACTGCCTGCCATTTCCCAGGTATTTCACACCATCACCTGGGCATAGTTGCCCCTGCCCACCACCAGCTCATAGCAGTAGGTTGCCAGCAGCATGTTTTTGGAGCAGACCCTCAGGGGATGCAGTAGCAGCAGTACTGGGCAGCCAATGGCAGCAGGAGGCTGGGTTCATGCTCAGGGCCTGTGGGTGGGTTGACTGTGGAGGCAGCCCGCCCAACACACACTCTTTGCAGGAGCACAGAGTCCCAGTCCAAAATGCTGCTGCTGCTATAGAGATCCCACTCATGACAGTGCCTGCAACACTAAACATTTCTAAGTCTCCTTCACAAAAAGCTTGTAGTAATCACATCTTCTATGCCATTATTGTAAAGACCAAAAGAAATAGTACATCTGTTATGCTATGCTATTTGCATTTTGTTTATTGTTCCTTGCTCATAACTCCCTTCTAAGGTAAGTCATAGAAATTAAGATTCTTCTTCCCCAAAGTAGGTCATAGAAACACCAATATTCCTCCTGCCTTGAAGTTTACTAAAAAGAAATTCTCTGACCTACATTGATAGTAGATGATAAGATGTCATTTAAAAAGTGATCCTGTTTCATGTCCCTTGCACAGACTGGCCAAGAATAACTGAGCAAACAGGCCTGGCTAGGTGTCGCCACCTAGTCTATCAGCATTACATAGGCGATGACATCTGCATAGAATCCTGCCCATTCTCTCGTACCTCACTGCAACTCTTCTTCTGTATCATTTGTCGTACATTTATAGTAAACCTGTAAACATGTTTTCTTGAGTTCTGTGAGTCACTCAAACACATTAATTGAACCCAAAGATGGAGATATAGGAACTCCAATTTATAGCTGGTCAGTCAAAAGCACAGATGGGACTGACAATTGCTATCTGAGGAAGAGGTCAGTCTTGGGGACTGACTCCTCATCCTGTGGGACCTGGTACTATCTCTCAGTTACACAGTGTGAGAAAAGAGTTATAATAGAGGGTACCTCGCTGATGTCTGCTGCAGAATTGATTGCTTAGAAATCTCACACCCTTGGAGGTCACAGAAGTGATCCGTGTTATGAATTTGTAGTAGCAGAAAATGAGTCTGAGTTTGTGCTGACTTTTCCCTTATGTCCACACAGTGTTTATATATATATTTTTTTTATTGTATACAAACGGGATACATGTTGTTTTTCTATTTGTACATAGAGGCAAGGCATACCATTTGTGTAATCATACATTTACATAGGGCAATGATGTTTATTTTTTTTTCCCTTCCCCCCCACCCCTCCCACACCTCTTTTCCCTCTATACAGTCCTTCTTTCCTTCATTCTTACCACTCTCCTTATCCCTAACCCTAAACCTAACCCTAAACCTAAGGCTAACCCCTCCCACCCCCCATTATATGTCCTCATCCGCTTATCAGCGAGATCATTCGTCCTTTAGTTTTTTGAGATTGGCTTATCTCACTTAGCATGATATTCTCCAATTTCATCCATTTGCCTACAAATGCCATAATTTTATCATTCTTCATTGTGGAATAATATTCCATTGTATATATATGCCACAGTTTCTTTATCCATTCATCAACTGAAGGGCATCTAGGTTGGTTCCACAATCTGGCTATGGTGAATTGAGCAGCAATGAACATTGATGTGGCTGTATCTCTGTAGTATGCTGATTTTAAGTCCTTTGGGTATAGGCCAAGGAGTGGGATAGCTGGGTCAAATGGTGTTTCCATTCCAAGCTTTCTGAGGAATCTCCACACTGCTTTCCAGAGTGGCTGCACTAATTTGCAACCCCACCAGCAATGTATGAGTGTTCCTTTTTCACCACATCCTCGCCAACACCTATTGTTGCTTGTGTTCTTGATAATCGCCATTCTAATTGGGGTGAGATGAAATCTTAGGGTAGTTTTGATTTGCATTTCCCTTATTACTAGGGATGTTGAACATTTTTTCATATATCTGTTGATTACTTGTACATCTTCTTCTGTGAAGTGTCTGTTCATTTCCTTAGCCCATTTGTTGATTGGATTATTTGTATTCTTCGTGTAGAGTTTTTTGAGTTCTTTATAGATTCTGGAAATTAGCGCTCTATCTGAGGTATGGTTGGCAAAAATATTCTCCCACTCTGTAGGCTCTCTCTTCACATTGCTGATAGTTTCCTTTGCTGAGAGAAAGCTTTTTAGTTTGAATCTATCCCAGTTGTTGATTCTTGCTTTTATTTCTTGTGCTATGGGAGTCCTGTTAAGGAAGTCTGATCCTAAGCCAACAAGTTGAAGATTTGTACCTACTTTTTCTTCTATAAGATGCAGGGTCTCTGGTCTGATTCCGAGGTCCTTGATCCATTTTGAGTTGGGTTTTGTGTAGGGTGAGAGATAGGGGTTTAATTTCATTCTATTGCATATGGTTTTCCAGTTTTCCCAGCACCATTTGTTGAAAAGGCTATCTTTTCTCCATTGCATATTTTTGGAACATTTGTCTAGTATGAGAAAATTGTATTTATTTGGGTTTGTGTCCATGTCCTCTATTCTGTACCATTGATATACCTGTCTATTTTGGTACCAATACCATGCCGTTTTTGTTACTATTGCTTTGTAGTAGAGTTGAAGATCTGGTATTGCAATACCCCCTGCTTCGCTCTTGCTACTGAGGATTGCTTTAGCTATTCTAGGTTTTTTATTCTTCCAGATGAATTTCATAATTGCTTGCTCTATTTCTGCTAGGTACATCATTGGGATTTTAATTGGAATTGCATTGAATCTGTATAGCACTTTAGGTAGTATAGCCATTTTGACGATATTAATTCTGCCTATCCAGGAACATGGGAGATCTTTCCAACTTCTAAGGTTTTCTTGAATTTCTTTCTTTAGTGTTCTGTAGTTCTCATTGTAGAGGTCTTTCACCTCTTTTGTGAGATTGATTCCCAAGTATTTTATTTTTTTCTATGCTATTGTGAATGGGGTAGTTTTCCTAATTTCTCTTTCTGAAGATTCATCACTTATGTATAAAAATGCATTGGATTTATGAGCATTGATCTTGTAACCTGCTACTTTACTGAATTCACTTATGAGTTCTAAAAGTTTTCTGGTGGAATTTCCAGGTTCCTCTAAATATATAATCATGTCGTCAGCGAACAGGGATAGTTTGAGTTCTTCTTTTCCTATTCGTATCCCTTTAATTTCTTTGGTTTGTCTGATTGCTCTGGCTAGAGTCTCAAGGACGATGTTGAATAGAAGTGGTGAAAGAGGGCATCCCTGCCTTGTTCCAGTTTTTAGGGGGAACGCTTTCAGTTTTTCACCATTTAGAATGATATTAGCCATGGGTTTAGCATAGATTGCCATTATAATGCTAAGGAATGTTACCACTACCCCAATTTTTTCTAGTGTTTTGAGCATGAAGGGATGCTGTATTTTATTGAATGCTTTTTCTGCATCTATTGAAATAATCATGTGATTCTTAACTTTAAGTCTGTTGATATGGTGAATGACATTTATTGATTTCCGAATGTTGAACCAACCTTGCATCCCTGGGATAAAACCCACTTGATCGTGGTGCACTATCTTTTTAATATATATTTGTATGCGATTTGCTAAAAATTTGTTGAGAATTTTTGCGTCGATGTTCATTAAAGATGTTGGTCTGAAATTTTCTTCCTCGATGTGTCTCTGTCTGGTTTAGGTATCAGGGTGATATTGGCTTCATAGAACGAGTTTGGGAGTGTTCCTATTTCATGGAATAGTTTGAGGAGTATTGGAATGAGCTCTTCTTTAAAGGTTTTGTAGAACTCGGCTGAGAACCCATCTGGTCCTGGACTTTTCTTTGTTGGTAGGCTGTTGATGACCTCTTCTATTTCATTGCTTGAAATTGGTTTATTTAAGTTGTGTATGTCCTCCTCGTTCAGTTTAGGTAATTCATATGTCTCTAGAAATTTGTTGATGTCTTCGAGGTTTTCTGTTTTGTTGGAGTATAGATTTTCGAAATAGCTTCTAATTATGTTTTGTATTTCACTCGTGTCTGTTGTGATGTTTCCTTGTTCATTCCGAATTTTAGTAATTTGAGTTTTCTCCCTCTTTCTCTTTGTTAGTGTGGCTAAGGGTTTATCAATTTTATTTATTTTTTCAAAGAACCAACTATTTATTTTGTTAATTTTTCCAATTGTTTCTTTTGTTTCGATTTCGTTGATTTCGGCTCTGATTTTAACTATTTTCTGTCTTCTACTACTTTTGGTATTGGTCTGCTCTTGTTTTTCTAGCGCTTTGAGCTGTAGTGTTAAGTCGTTTATTTGTTGATTTCTACTTCTTTTTTTGAATGCACCCCATGAAATAAATCTTCCTCTAAGTACTGCTTTCATAGTGTCCCAGAGATTTTGATATGATGTGTCTTTGTTCTCATTTACTTCTAAGAATTTTTTTATTTCCCTCCTGATGTCTTCTGTTATCCATTCATCATATAATAGTGTATTATTTAATCTCCAGGTATTGGAGAAGTTTCTGTTTTTTATTCTGTCATTTATTTCTAATTTCAATCCATTATGATCTGATAGAGTGCAAGGTAGTATCTCTATCTTCTTGTATTTGCTAACAGTAGCTTTGTGGCATAAAATATGGTCTATTTTAGAGAAGGATCCATGTGCTGCTGAGAAGAAAGTGTATTCGTTCTTTGTTGGATGGTATATTCTATATATGTTGGTTAAGTCTAAATTGTTGATTGTGTTGTTGAGATCTATAGTTTCTTTATTCAATTTTTGTTTGGACGATCTATCCAGTGGTGAGAGAGGTGTGTTAAAATCGCCTAGTATTATTGTGTTGTGGTCTATTTGAATTCTGTAATTGAGAAGGATTTGTTTGACGTACGTGGATGAGCCAATGTTCGGGGCATAGATATTTATGATTGTTATGTCTTGCTGATGTATGCTTCCCTTAAGCAGCATGTAATGTCCTTCTTTATCCCTTCTGACTAGTTTTGGTTTGAAGTCCACATTATCTGAAATGAGGATGGATACTCCAGCTTTTTTGCTGTGCCTGTGTGCATGGTATGTTTTTCCCCATCCTTTCACCTTTAGTCTATAGGTGTCTCTTTCTATGAGATGAGTCTCTTGCAGGAGGCATATTGTTGGATTTTTCTTTTTAATCCAATCTGCCAGTCTGTGTCTTTTGATTGATGAATTCAGGCCATTAACATTCAGGGTTATTATTGTGATATGATTTGTATTCCCAGTCAATTGACTCATATTTGTTTTTGACATGATTTGGTTTCTCCTTTATTTGGCTATTCCTTTAGGCTAGCGCCTCCTGTTGCTGATTTGCATCGTTGTTTTTCATCTCTTCCTCATGGAATATTTTGCTGAGAATGTTCTGTAATGCTGGCTTTCTTTTTGTAAATTCCTTTAGCTTTTGTTTATCATGGAAGGATCTTATTTCATCGTCAAATTTGAAGGTAAGTTTTGCTGGGTATAAGATTCTTGGTTGGCATCCGTTTTCTTTCAGGGCTTGGTATATGTTGCTCCAGGCCCTTCTAGCTTTTAGGGTCTGGATTGAAAAATCTGCTGATATTCTTATTGGTTTCCCTCTGAATGTAATTTGATTCCTTTCTCTCACGGCCTTTAAAATTCTGTCTTTATTTTGTATGTTAGGTATTTTCATAATAATGTGCCTTGGTGTGGGTCTGTTGTAATTTTGTATGTTTGGAGTTCTATAAGCCTCTTGTACTTGGTTTTCCATTTCATTCTTCAGATTTGGGAAAATTTCTGTTATTATTTCATTGAATAGATTGTTCATTCCTTTGGTTTGTTTCTCTAAGCCTTCCTCAATCCCAATAATTCTTAAATTTGGCCTTTTTATGATATCCCATAATTCTTGTAGATTCTGTTCATGATTTCTTACCATCTTTTCTGTTTGGCCAACTTTGCTTTCAAGATTAAATAATTTGTCTTCAATGTCTGAGGTTCTGTCTTCCAGGTGTTCTATCCTATTGGTTATGCTTTCTATGGAGTTTTTAACTTGGTTTATTGTTTCCTTCATTTCAAGTATTTCAGTTGTTTTTTTTTTTCAGTATCTCTAACTCTTTATTGAAATGATCTCTTGCTTCCCGTATTTGGTCTTTTAACTGTTGATTGGTGCGATCATTTAATGCCTGCATTTGCTCTTTCATCTCCTCCTTCAATGCCTGCATTTGCTCTTTCATCTCTTCATTAGCTTCCCTGATCGTTTTAATTACGTACATTCTAAACTCTCTTTCTGACATTTCTTCTGCTGTGCTGTCATTGGGTTTTATTATGTAGTATCTAGGTTTGTTTGGGACATTTTCTTCCCTTGTTTTCTCATATTGGTCAGCTGTCAGTGGGACCCTGAGATATTGCAGTTTTCCGCTATTGGCTTATAGTGTCCCGGTAGATTTCCAGTGTATCACCTCCCAGCCTTCAGTAGCCTGATGTCTTGGAGGAATCTGATAATGCAGCGCATCCGAAGAAAACTGCCCCTATCCCCCTACTGGTTCCACGGTTTGGAACTGGCTCTGTGCGGAAAGGCTCTCACTGTGGTCCTGCACCGTGCAACTGGCCGTGTGGGAGGAGCCCACAGCCGGAGTGTGGAAGGCTACCTTGGGAAGACTCTAGGTGCCCTGCCCGGCTCCAATAAGCCACCTCTATCTGGGCCTGCCACCCGGGCCTAGCTTCACCCATTGGGCAGACTCACCTGTGGCTCTATTTCAGTCCGAGTCTCTCAATGCCTCCCCTTCTTAACTCCTGGGTTCTGGAGCGACTGGGGGTGCAGTCTCCCTCTAGGCCACCATCTTGGATCGCCCCGTGAAGAGAGCCTGCAGCCAGAGTGGGCAGAGCCGCCTGAAGAGGTCTCTGGCTGCTCTGCCCTGATCCCAGAGGCTGCTTGCGGATCGAAGCTCTCCGCTGGTTCGGGGGCTTGTGGCTGGTTCTATATAGAAAACCTCTCACTGGGCGGTCTGGTCTGAGAAGCTAGCCTTGAAAGGCACCTCCCACCGCAGGGATCCAGGCTACTTGGGGAGGTCTCCGGCTGCCCTATCCTGGTCCCTGAAGCTGCTTGTGTGCCAGAATACGCTGTGTTGCACTGGCTCCAGGACTTGGAACTTGTTCTGGTCAGAAAGGCTCTCACTAGCGGGTCCGCTCCGGGAACCTGGAGAAGCTGGCTGTGTGGGCGGGGCCCACCGCCAGAGTGCGCAGGACTGCTTGTGGAAGACTCTAGCTGCCCTGCCTGGCTCCGATAAGCCACCTCTATCTGGGCCTGCTACCTGGGCCGAGCTTTACCCAGTGGGTAGACTCACCCGTGGCTATATTTCAGTCTGAGTCTCTCAATGCCTCCCCTTCTTAACTCCTGGGTTCTGGAGCGACTGGGGGTGCAGTCTCCCTCTAGGCCGCCATCTTGGATCGCCCCGTGAAGAGAGCCTGCAACCAGAGTGGGCAGAGCCGCCTGAAGAGGTCTCTGGCTGCTCTGCCCTGATCCCAGAGGCTGCTTGCGGATCGAAGCTCTCTGTTGGTTCGGGGGCTTGTGGCTGGTTTTATGTAGAAAACCTCTCACTGGGCGGTCTGGTCTGAGAAGCTAGCCTTGAAAGGCACCTCCCACCGCAGGGGTCCAGGCTACTTGGGGAAGTCTCTGGCTGCCCTATCCTGGTCCCTGAAGCTGCTTGCGTGCCGGAGTACGCTGCGCTGCACTGGCTCATGTTTATACTTCTTGATGTATTGTATTAGTCTGGTAGGGATGTCATAACAAAATACTACAGACAGGGAGGCCTAAGAAATAGTCTAAATGGGCTAATTTATATTCTTCCAGTTCTAGTGACTGAGAGTCCCAGATCAAGGTGTTAGCAGAGTTCTCTTCCTTACTAACAGATATTTACTTTTTAATTATTTTCTCACATAGCCTATTTACTGTGGGTAGCATTCCTGGTAACTCTGCATTTTCCTCGAGTTCTATTGGATTACAGACTCAACTTATGATCTCATTTTACCTCAGTCACTTCCTTAAAAACTCCTTTTCCAAATATAGTCATATTGAGGGTTAGGATTGGTTATAGTTTGAACAGGAATTATCCCTGGAGGACTCATGTGTTGAAGGCTTTGTCCCCAATGCAGCAGTGTTCAGAGTGGGAATTCTGAGAAGTGATTAGATCATTAATGTTTTCACTTATCAATGGATTAATCCTTTGAAGGATTCATATTCAATGGTGTTATTGGGAGGTAGTGGAAACTGTAGGCCATGGGGACTATTTGAAGGAAGTAAATCACTGGGCTTATGGCCTAGGAGAGTGTATTTTGTCCCTTGCCCCTTCCTCTCTCTCTCTCTCTCTCTGTCTCTCTCTCTCTCTTTCTCTCTCTCTCTCTGCTTCCTGGCTACCATGAGCTGTCAGCCTTCTCTTCCTGTGCCTTTCTGCCATGATAGTCTGCCTTAAGCCAGGCCCAAAGTAATGGATCAGTCAACCTTGGACTGAAATTTTTGAAGCCATGGGCCAAAATTAATCTTTCCCCCACTAAGTTGTCTGTCTCAGGTATTTTGTTCCAACAATTGAAAGCTAACTAATACAGGATTCATTCCAAAGGTTTGGGGAAACACAGTTCAGTCCACAACACAGTTTCTAGATCATAATTTAAACAACAACAATAGCAACTTGTAACTATTATTATAAATAAACATACCCACCCCATCTGGAAGCTCTGAATAAAATATGCTTTTACCTCTCTCCATGAAATTGGAAAGCATAGAACATGAGGTGTCTGGAGGCAGACAGCTCTACTCCCAAAGCAGAGATAATTTTTTCATTCATTTGCTGTTATTAGGGTAACATATTTCTAAAAAGTCTCTGACAAGTATGTCTTTTACTTGATTAGTTTTACATCGATTCCATAGGTCAATATTTTCTTCTGTTATGTAAAATTCTAGAGAGAAATAGATTTATAAAGGAAATACTCTTCAGAGAACTTGCAATTAAGCATCAGATTGGGGGAAAAAAACTAGCCAACTAATTTATTCATGATCTAGAACACAGGTAGATCAAGTAACAAAGAACTTAGGTATCTCAATTGAGCCTGTTAATTACAGATTATATCAATTTGGAGAGTGAATATATATAGAACAGATTATTGTCTTTAGGTAAAGGGTTTGAAAGTAAAATTACAATAGCAATATATGCTGAACAAATAGTAAATGCTACTGACAAGGTACCACTTTACCGAAGGAACAGGGGAAGAAATTTGTGGCAAAGCAAGGCTGAATATAGAAATTTTCTGATGGAAATTGGAAATACCAATTCATTTTCTTACATTTTGATAATATTCAATTCTTTGAACAAATTATATGATTTTTATACCTTTCAAAAGTAAAGTGGCACAAAAATTTTGAACACTCTATAGTTCCTGTCAAGATAAAGGATTTCTCCAATATATAAAAATATAGTAAATGGAAAAAAAAAAAAAACCCTACATGTTAATTTTCTCAGAGTCAGTGATGAGTATAAAGGAAAACAAGAAGGTAGACTAAATGCTCACTCCTTTACCATTTGTGCTGATTTAGTAAATTCAATAACCCCTGTCTGAACTTGTTCTAAGATTGAACCACTCAGCAGTTTTTGATGGTCACACAATGTCACAGATGTGATTGGCTTTGTAATCTTTGTCAGACTAACAGTGTACGACAAACATTGTGAATGATACAATGTAATGCCATCAACAATGGTTTTCCCCTAGGTTTCATTGGCAGGGATACTGCAAAGCTCCTTTACAGCAATATCCCACAGACATTGCCCCCGTGTCTGCATGCAGAGCATCTCTCAGCACTACTCAGCTTCTGGACTCAAGTGTGTTTGTGGACAGCTGGGGAAGAAACTGAGCTGCTCACTGCTTCCCAGGTTCTGTACCTGCTAAGTATTCTACTTCCCAACAAATGAGAATAAAGTTAGGAGGAGAATAAGAAATGGAAAGTAAGATGAAAAAGAGGCAGGTGGGGGGAGTCTGAAGGAAGATTAAGAACTACGTATCTGGACTCCTGATCACCTTATTCTTGATGTCTTCTGGCATTGTTTATCCCACTAGCTCAATTTAATTAAGCACTTCAATTAAAAATCTTCTCAAGTGTTGATCAATCAATGAGATTTTCAGAGTACCTAAATTAATCTCTAAGGTAATATCAAATTTGATTAATTCTGTCCCTGGGCCTATCCTCTCTTTCTTTCTCTCTCACAAACACACCACAGATACACACACTTGCACACACTATTATTAAACTAATTGATTTGATTCCTTAAAGTTAATTCTCTCAGATATTTTGGGAAGCATTTTGTAAAATAATTTTATTTACAATCACATGTTTATAGCACACATTTCATTCTTTTAAATATTTTTGCAGTACTGGAGATTGAAGCCAGTGGTGTTCTACTACTGAGATATATCCACAGTCATTTTCTATGTTTTGCCTCAAGGTTTTACTATAGTGCTGAGTTTGGCCTCAATCTTGTGATCTTCCTGCTTTAGCCATCCCAGTAGCTGGGATTATAGTCATACATCCTAGTCATATTATTATGAACTCAATTTTGTGAATGAGGGAACTTAGTGTGTCCTTTATCTGTCCCTAAATTAATCTGATATTTTAACATGTTTCTAGCTGATTTTATAGTATATACAGGGAAGCAATAGAGTTTGGTTATTAAAACTTTTAAGTCAGATGGCACAGTCTTGAATTCTGAACACAATAATTAGTATCCATGAAAGCTTTTGAATGTTAATTCCCTTCTTTGTCTCTGATGTTCTTCTTTAGTAATAAGATGCTAAACATTCTTTTGTATCTCATAGGAATGCTGTGACAGTTGAATGAATATGTGCAGGTAAAGGACTCAGAACAGTATGTGAATTATAACACACATCTGGTAGGTGTCAATCATGGCAGGGATTGGAGATGGAGATGGTAACTATGACTCATAGTGCCTCTATGATGAAATAATTTTCTTCTTCACAATGGGAGATGCTTCCATCCTTTGGTGAAAATGTTTCTCTTAAAGATACCGAGACATGAATACATAGAGCAGGAAATTTCCTTCAGTCCATACAAGTGTTATCTATTCTACATGTACTCTCTGCATTCCTGTTACAGTTTTGACCAGTCTTAACACATTAAAATATCCTTTCAGAGAACTTATTTCTCCTGTCTTCACTCTTCCCCTGGGAAACTCCTTCATGTCATGTGTCCTATTGGAGACAGGGAAGGCAGCATCCAATAGGGGCAGGGTAGGTATGCTCATACTCCCAGAGTCTGTTAGCACAGCTTTCAAAGAAGAAATATGCTCTTGTTCTGCTTTTATATTTACCTTCAGTAATGGATGGCAACTAAAAGAACTCCTGAATCTACCCTTTAGTCAAAAGGATTGTTTGAAAATCCTACAAAGTCATTATACTCTGGCTTCAAAGATAGAATCTAACTATAAACCAAAATTATTTGAAGCACACTTGTGTTTCAGTGGTTATCAGTACCAAGAAAAAATTTCTTTATAAAACAAAAATACTTATTTTGGATAAAATTGTTCTATTTTCAGATATTTTCCTTCCATTGTTTTTGACTTAATTTCAGGCCAGAGTCAAGTTTTTGTCTTCCCAAATGATATTATTTAAAATTTAAATGGAGGACAAATACAATTACAGACATATCCCACCATGCCTGGAAAAAAACTGCAATTTAATAGTTATGTCCTTGAAAGGCCATCATTGGTGACTTGTTAGCAGATATTTAAGTTGAGTTGGTTAACAGAGTTCCTAAGCAATTTTTTTTTAATTTTATGGAATGAGCTTTAAAAAGATTATTTTTAAGTTGCAATTTGAAATTAATAAATTTGGCATAATTAAGATACCAGATGTCAGAAGGAAAATAAGCTATGAATAGACAGGTTTTCACTGTATGGAGGAGCCTTGGGGTCTGTAATCCACAGTATGGGAGAAGATGACATGGAATTGGTAATTAACATCAGTCTGATATGCATGAAAAGTACATCATTACAGAGCTGTTGTAGAAAGGCATAGTTCTTAAATCATCCTTCATTCTCTGAAATTAAGTCAACTTTTATCACAAGCAAATCAAATCTTTCAGAATTAAGCAATACTCTGATTACAAGTCCAGAAATGATTAACCTAGGTCTCCCTTTCTTCTTTATCTCTGTTTCTGTCACTCCCTCATGAACACAATTTTTATTCCACAATCTATAATAGTACCTGATGTGACATTTTATAAGCATTCCATTTCAATTTAAAAAAAACAATATTAGAAAGTAAACAGATAAGTGATAATGCCATAACAAAAGGACCCATTGCTGTGCATGGTGGAAAACATCACTAAGGTGGTGAATTTGTTTCAGGTTATTTGAAAAGACAAACACAGGTGACTTTGGAAGAAAATAACTTGCTTCAAGTTTGGTATTTTCTTAAAATCTTTCTAGTACCAGTGATAGTTTGCTCACAGAACATATGATTCTGTTTGGTAATCACTTTCTCTTACCAGGTTGAAACCCAAATGGATTTGGGCTCTTTCCAATACTAAAATTTGCAATCAGAAGACAAAGTCACGGTACATAAGAGGAAATACAATATATTTTGTTTCAATGTCTGAAACAGTACAAGGCATTATTGAAGAAATGGGTCTCTAAGCCACCAGCACATCAATGTGTTAAATATTTTGGACCATTAACTGTTCTCAGTTAACAGAAAGGTTATACTATGTCAGCATGTCAGTGCTGTCTATAGAAACCAGATCGTGGGAGATCAGAGAATAAAAGGTATGTGGTAGTTAATAGTGAAATGACTTAGGGAAGAGGCTTGTGAAAGATTTATTTTACTTCAACTCAGTATGGTGTTCTGGATTTTCCATGTTTTACTGACTAAATTCAAGCATGTAAATACAAATTACACAAAAGAACTATTTTTGAAGAGAAGTTCAAACACATCAAGATATTGAAGGAGCAGGAAGCAGAAACCCTGAAAATTGCTCAGACTTTAGTTTCTAAAGCACTGGTTTCTGGTTATTACCACTAGACAGAAGTGGGATCTGTGATTAATCATAAATTCTCCAAGCTGTATTTTCCTGATGGGTAAAATGCAAGCAATAAATTCTACCTCACAAAGTTGTCACAAGAATTAGATGAGATAAAGTTTATAAACTTCTTTGTAAGAAGTAAAGAAATTCAATACTTTTAGATATTGTTACAGTTATTTAAATTCACATTACTTTCTCTTCTCTATATTATAGATCTCAACAAGTTGATGTATAATTGGTAATATTCTTAGGTACAAAGGTAATATTATATCACTGATCTTATAAAAGAAAGTAAAAAATGAGAAAGCAAAATATAAGCGATTCAGGATAAAAGAAAGATAATTTTTTAAAAGATCACTTTAAAGAGCTGGGCCTGGTGGCACACATCTGTAATCCCAGCAACTCAGGAACCTGAGGAAGGAAGATCTCAAACTGGAGTTCAACTTCAGCAACTAAGCAAGACCTTCAACAGTTTAAGGAGACCCTGTCTCTAAATAAAAAAAATGAATAAAAATACAAGGGACAGAGGATATTGCTTAGTTGTAGATCACTTAAGGGTTCGATCCCCAGTATCTCACAGACACACATACACAGACATAAATCACTTTAGTGACAGGGTATGTGTGTGGTGGTAGGTGTGTATTTGTGTGGTCACCAAATAATGAATCAGAAACAATATATGTAGACTTTTTATCTGGAATATAGGAGTACTCTAGAGGGTAAACAGAGCTGGAAATTCAAATAACTAATTAAACTTTGTTTTCTGGGTTAATTTCAATAGTATTTAACTTCATACCCCAAATCTTCAATAACAACAATGAGAAAATGGCCTTTGCCAAATTATCTCAAAACATCACTGAAGGACTGGGAATGTGGCTCAGTGGTACAGTGCTTGCCATGCACCCCAGAGGCCCTGGGTTTGAGTCCCAACACACAAACATAGTCATAATTTTAAATTCTGGGATATAATAAAATGTTTCCAAACTAATATAGGTTCATATCCATAACATTTTTATTATTTCATTTTATTGACAAGGTGATCTCCTACATTTTGATGGCTCAAAGACACTGAAAGTTTGAACTTCATCAAAGTTGTTAGTTTCTGCTCATTCCATGAGTTGAATATGTACACTAAAGGAAAGCATTATAATCAGTTGAAAGATAAACATAATTCCATGCACCCTTACCACCTACTATTGTTTTAAAACACTCTCAAAAACTGCACCTTATTGGATGAGAATTTTTATCTCTACACCTGAAGGTCATGGGGATGCAACTATCTACTATCATTTGCTCTCTGCTGAATCTGACTGTAAGGATGCTCTTGTACAATGGTCCACACAGTACTTTAAATACAGTCCTTGCTGTTCTGCCACAAGGCTTATCTTAACATGAACATATTTTTTTTTTCTCTTCTCCTTCTCTCAAATTAACAAATGGATCACAATACCCCCACAGGGAACATTTGGAATGTGGTCTTTGTATAGCTTCTTTAAAAGCCCTCTGTTCTCCCTGATGGGCAGAATCACAGTCTCTGGGAGAGGAGTCCTCTGTGTTTCTCTTTGCTAGCAAAGCAATAAAACTTCTTTTTCCTTATTCTCAAAACCATGACCTTGTTATTGGATTGGCATTTAGTGCAAGGACCAAGCTTTCTGTAGCATGCTGTTCTCATACACTCCCTAGGATAAATAAGGGCTCTGGCAAGGCTAGCAACATCAGGTTCTCTGGTCAGACTCAAACTTCTATTTGCTAACCAATAAAGAAAGAACTTGACATTTGACAAGCATTCTTTTTAGGGGACTGCTAATTGACATAAGAATCTCAAGACTAAAATTAAAGAGATTAAATTGTACTCAGTACCAGCTGTCTTTATTATACGATTGTGAACATCACAGATGCATGTCCTTGAGAAGGGTGGGAAATGGACTGACAGATATGAAAGCTAAATATCCTTTTATATGTATAGGGGAGTAGGTATGTTATGGGGTAAAAAAGATGAATATATCAGAACAGGAAGACTCCATCTCAAAACACTTGAAGAAGCAGCAATTAAAGAACATTTTTGTTAATAAGGAGACTAACTTGGAAAATGACATTTAAGACATTAAAGAAACTACTCACTTAATCTCTGTCATTTTTTAAGGTTAGGGATTTGTATCACAGTGATAAGAGGTTCTGAGATTTAATTCCAATTACTTCATTTCTAATAATAAGGACTAACTAGTGAATTATTTAAATAAAATAACAACAGAAAGATGAGCAAATAATGCTGGGAACACAAGTAATCTGTGTGAAGTAATTTCTACTGTTTTCTTAAGGAGTTGATTTTTGAATGAAAGTATGAGTCAAATCAAACCAAACTTAGTACTAAATTCACCCATTCAATGACTACCATAGAATCACAAACACCTGAACAATGGATCCCTTACTTATCAGTGTATTTATTTGTACTGCATTTAGCAACAAGCATGGTGACAGGGAAATTGTTGGGTCTACAGATATTGAAACATAGATAAAGATGACAAAACATAAAAACTATGTAGTATGTTAGACACTGCCTGTTCGAGAAGTCAAAAAGAAATAGAGCCAGTGATCAGACATCTTTACTTTGTTAGTAAGCTTTCCATCACTATCACAAAATACAAGTAATCAACTTGTAAAGATAAAATTTTTGTGTTTGAATCACAGCTTTGTAATCCCAACCCATGATCACTTGGCCCTGTTACTTTGATCCTGTGGTAAGGTAACATATCTTGATGGTAGTGTATGGCAGAGAAAAACTGCTTACTTCTTGACCAGAAAGTAAAATAGAAGAAGGAAAAGGTTCTGGGATTCCACAATTCCTTTAAGATCATACACCTGATGACCTCAGATCTCTCACAGGGCCCATTTCCCAATGGCAATACATTGGGAAACAGGTATTTTTAACACAGGGGCCATTGAGTGACATTCAATATTCCAAACTATATCATCTGCCAATTTTCTAAGTCAAAACATTTAATACAGAAATTGTAACGTGAGAAGTGTCATATCCTTTGTATTGGCCAACCCAATTTTTAAGGCTAACTTTAACTTTGAAAACATTGTTAATGATCAAGAACATTTTGTCACAGTTATTGTTCTAGCAGTGTGCACTTTTGTTGATTTGGCTGTTACCACAAGAAGTACAGGACATAGACAATAATTGTACATGTTGGCAGAGCTGTAGACTTTCCTCCAAAAATGCATATTTATGTCAACTTCCACCCAGTGTCTTTTTATTGCCAAGATTGTTTTGCCGATCATTTCTTCATGTGTCATAAATAATATGTCATATATTTATGACCATAGTGATGAAGTGCTTATTCACTGACAGATTATTTCTTCTTGTTATATCACTGCCCTTTAGTATAAAATATACTTAATAATCAACAGTATTTAAAAGTATAACGAAAAAATTGTCAAGATTGTTATCATGTTCTGTTTTAAAAAGATAAAAGTACAATTTCTATCAAATTGCCTTTGAATATTCAAATATTTTATGCCCTCAAAATTTTCTCATTGTATTTGAAAGGATTAGTGTTTTGCAACTGTTGTTTAGTATTACAACATGTATTTAACCCCATTAATAAGTGAATATTCCAAACAGATATTAAGAAACAGACATTATGTCTCAGAAACATGTATTTGTTTTTCATGTGTAATAAGAATGAAAGAATTAGGTCATAATTTGTTCTTAGTGAGAATCAAAGCTTAAAGACAACTCTTATCTCAGGTTAATTACACCTCCATTACATCAAGTGAAGCCATAACAATTAGCAATTATAGTGGAATGCATCCATAATGTGTTAGTATGTTTAAACACTGTGGTTACATATTTGTGAGTTCATTCTGTCTTACAGTCTATTGAGGTTTTCCATTAAGGATAAAAACTTTGAAGTATTTACCAATGTGTAGTCACTTGGGACAGAAAAATTGAGAAAAATTTCAAGAGTATTTTCAAGGAAAACTGAAAGAAAATTGGGTTACTGCTTTTGATTGTGATTTTTTACTTAGCCTTCTGCATTTCATGATCTATGTTCTAATATCATTTTCACATTTATAGTATTTTATTGGAGCTTAGGAATGTGGCTTAGTGGTGGAGCACTTGCCTAGTATGCAAAATGCCCTGGGTTCAGTCACTAGTACTGTCAAGAGAGAGAGAGAAATTGTAAAAGAGAGAGAGAAGAACTTTACTGTGTACTTAATACTGAGTGCCTTACAACATATTTTGCTTAAATTGTGCACTAATTTATTTCTGGTACACAAAGGAATTGAACACATATTCTGGAGATACCTCATGATCTAACAGAGAAATGACCACTCTATTTTAGCACAAAGAATCCTTAATAATTTGTTCCAGCTATTATGCCTAATTATTAGGAAGTCAGTAGAACCTCATTTTTCTCTAAGGTGTTAATGCCCTTTACCCAACTATGAGGGCCTCAGCAGAAGAAGCACAGGCAGAAGCCCTCACCCAAAGCTCAACAGTCTGCTGCTTCCTAGGCCCCCTCAGCCCTGCTGGTCACCTCAGAAACCATTTGCTTCTAAAACAGTCCCTTCCCTACATCCAGAGCTCACTCTTTGTTTTTTAATTATCCCTCCTCCTGCTTTTACCTATTCTCCCCAAATAAGAAAAGTCAAATGTGAGAGAGAGAGAGGGAAGGAAGGAGAGAGAGAGAGAGAGGAGAGTGAGTACACATGAAGACAAAATCCAGTTTGAAAATGAAAACAACTTGTTCTTATTAAGGGTGAAAATTCTCAAATTTGAAATCTACTTTAATAGAATATGCAAAAGTAAGCATGGCAGTACATTTAATTTTCAGGTATGCAGTTCTGTGAATCAGTATTGAAAAGACAGGAGAAATGACAATTACTTCTGTTTATAAAAGAAACATTTGACAGACAAAGTGATCTAAACAGGATAAGAGGCTTAAGAATCCTAGCATCAAATGTTTGCTCAGATTAATGTTAGACCAAGTGAAGTACCAAATGTGTCATTAAAAATAAAACAATATCTTTGGGGATAAAAATAAGGCAAGATTTATCTTTAGGTGAACAAACAATGCTTTCAATAGTCAGAGCCTAATAATAAATTTCATTTCCTGCATTGAAACTAAATAAATAATAAGACTTAAATTATGCCTGAAAATGTACTTAGTAAGGGAGTTTGATTTTCTTCAAAGTCAGTTGCAAATAATTTTCACATATATACACTATTTTGCTTTTACCTATTAATTTTACTTTTGATAATCTTCTGAGCAAGAAGTCATTAGCAAATCATTGAAAAAATGACTCAGCAATCTTTGGGTAGAAATCACAGGACATCTATCCAGTTTCTCCTCTAGTCTGACTCTTCAATCTGAATGGTTCGTAGCTCTTTTCTTGTGCCAATGTAAGTCATGTCCCTGTATAATCAAACAAAAAATAATAATTTAAATTGTGAAGGAAACTAAAAAGTGACCCAACCCGGAGGGAGTCTTTTTACAAAGGAGGTAGTTAAGGCTTAGAGCAGGAAATGATGGCTCACTATAGCACAGGTTATAGTGCTGTTAGGTACAGAGCTAGAGTCTGCATCTGGTTTTCCACTCCAAGCCCAAACAATAAAAAGACAATATACATCAAACAAACCACCCAATAAAAAAATCAGTAATATATAAATTGAGTTTTTCTATGGAATATTAGCTAAATGTGTTCCATTCTTCAAATTTAAAATTATAACCTAATTTGGACTTAAAGTTATTCATTGGAAACATAATTACTGTCTCTATGCCTGGCATGCTGCTATTAGATAAAGGTATTTAAAGTGAGCGGCAATAGAGGGTCAATGCTATTTAAGTAGAACTGACTAGTAAGTAATTCATTGATTTGTTTTTTCCTTCTTTCTTTAAATGAAGGCTTCTCAGTGATCAGGTCCTTCATCAAAAGAATCTTCACTACTTAAAAAGGCAAGCAGTTTGTTGTGGTGATGCATGTCTCTAATCCCAGTGCTTCTGGAGACTGAGGCAGGGGGATCACAAGTTCAAAGCCAGCCTCGACAACTTAGCAAGGCTCTACACAATGTTGCAAGATCGTGTCTCAAAATTAAAAAAAAAAATATATATACATATATGTATATATGTGTATATATATATGTACATATATATATATGTAGTGTTATATATATATATATGTACTGTTATATATATATATACACACATATATACATATACATATATGTATATATATACATATGTACTATTAATTTATATATATATATACATATGTACTGTTAATTTAAAATTATCCTCATATTTACTTAAAAGACAAGGAAGACTTTATTCAAGATTCTGCAATAAGAATTTTGCAATCAGGGAGAATATTGTAAATTGAGATCAATTCCCAATACAGTAAAGATATCTGGAGATTTGCAGCCAATGAGTGATGGAAAATTACTAAGAGGCAACATTAAGGGTAGAGAGTTCTTGCTAAATTGACTTGACCAAGTTTCTTGACAAAGGCACTTGTGCATGAAGTACTTTTACATCAAAGTTCAGGGAGGAAAAACTTGATCGGATGCCATGGTGAGCAGATTTAGGGGCAATTCTTCCTAAATTGACTTCCTAGGGATTTTTTCTATGATTGGATTTAGTAAGGACAGACACAGAAATCAAGATCAAGATCTATTAAGGAAGAAAGCTCAGAAGTCTAGATTTTGGTCAAAGAGAAAATCTAAATACACACATTCATCCTTATTGTTCATGACAGTGATTTTCTTAGTGATGGGTAAATGAATTTCCATCATTCCCAAAAGAATTAGTTGCAGAATTCATCAGAATGAATCTCAGAATATTGGGACTAAATTTTGGATAAAGAGACAAAAAAAAAAAAAAAAGGATAAAGAGACATCTACTGAGTCTGCTGAATACTTATTTGATATCCTGCATCCAACTATGATTAAAAATTTTCATGCTTCAAGTCCATATATGATCTTTTAAATAATGAAAGTCAAGATATTTCCATTTTTTTTTTTTTTTTTCACACAAGGTGGTTTAACTTGGGTGCATTTGTTTCAGCTGAAAGGTTCCTGCCAAATTAGGAAAGCTGCAACCAGTCTATCAGAGGCAAGAGAATCACTGGTCATTTTGTAATAATGTAATCAAGCTGGACTCTGTGGTTCATCCCTGTAATCCCAGTGACTTGGGAGTTTGAGGCAGGAGAATTGAAAGTTAAAGGCCAGCCTCTGCAACTTAGTGAGATCATGCCTCAAAATAAAAAAATGCAAAGGAGTTCAATTACCAGGATGATGACATCATCATCATCATCATCATCAGTCATCATCATCACCATAGAAATCAATCCTGCACTACCAGTTTTATTAGAGGAGGATTTGTTTTCCATTCAGACTCCTGAGAACATAGTATAGTAACTCCCCGATTTTTTTTATCCATTGGTATTATGTTATGTTTTCCGGCATAGTACATCTCCTTTTATATACTCTGACATTATGCACCTAATTTGGGAGAGACAGTCCCTACCTCTAATATATCTCTTGCAGTTGCCCTTTATATCAATATTTTTTCTTTCTTTCCCACATAGCTCTTCTCAGTCTTTCACAGAAGCATTTATTGTTCAAAAACAACTGGAAGCAGTCAGGAGGCATGAATTGTTGCTGACAATTCAATTACATTCTGCTAATTTAATTGGGATAATTTCCAATGACATTGCTCATTTTCAAATGTTCATAAATGTTAGGTTGCTCCTGTGCTGCACTGAATAATTTTTTCAGTTTTTAAAAATGAATAAAAAATACTTGTACATGTTTATGGCATACAGTGTGATGTTTGAGACATATGTACATATGTTGTATAATAATCAAATCAGGATATTTAGCACATTCATCACCTCGTACATTTCTCATTTTCTTTGTGGTCAGAATATTTAAAATCCCCTCTACTAGTTATTTTAAAATTTCAACATGATATTATTAATCATTGCCACCCTACTGTGCAATAGAACATCTGTACATATTCCTCCCATCTAACTTTAATTTTCTACCTTTGTTGACTAGCTTATTCTCCTTTCTACCCTGCCCTCTCCAGTCTCTGGCAACATCTGTCCTATTCAATATTTCTGTGAAATTGACTTCTTTCTATTCCACATATGAGTGAGATCTGTAGTACTTGTCTTTCTATACCTGGCTTGATGCACTTAGTGTTCTCTGGGTTCATCCTTGTTACCATAAGTGGTGGGACTTCATTATTTATTATGCCTGAGTAATATGGTATTAAACAGTGCTGCAACAAACACAGGAGAGCAGATGACTCCTCGGCAGATTCATTTCATTTTCTTTGGGTAGATACCCAGTAGTGGGATTCCTTGATCTTCTGGTGGTTCTTTTTTTAATTTTTTGAGGAACTTCTACATTGTTTCCCATGGCAACACTCATTTACTTTCCCAACAACAGAATGCAAGTGTTTTTTCCTCTCCACATTCTCACCGGATTTTGATAATGTTTGTCTTTTTTGATAACACTCATTCTAATTGGGGTGAGGTGCTACCTAGTTGTGGCTTTGATTTACATATCACATTTTACATGTACCTGTTGGAAATTTGTATGAAATGCCTATTGAGGATATTTGAGAAATATCTGTTGAGGTTTGTTGCCCATTTTTAAATCAGGTTTTGTGAGTTTTATGGTGGTCATTCATTTGTGTTTGATATTCTTTTGAGTTTTTTTAATATATTCTTCATATTAATTTCTTATCAGATGTGTAGTTTTCAAATATTTTTTCCCATTATGTAGGTTTTCTTTACACTCTGTCGATTGTTTCCTTTGTAATACTAAAACTTTTTAGTTTGATGTAACTTTGTCTCCCCCCACCACATGCTTTTGGGGTCTTCTCCAAAATATTCATTCCCAGGTCAATTTCATGACATTTCTCTTACGTTTTCTGTTGCCGCCCGCAGCAACAATCCCGCGGGAATTTATCAGAGGTGGACTGGGAATGAACTACTTCTATTATCTTTATTTGGGTTACTTCCTTGCTTGCTTCCTTGTTCGCTAGTTTATAGAGGAAGAGAGGCTTTGCTTAGAGGAAAAGAGACTTTGCTTAGAGGAAGAGAGGTTTTGAGAGGAAGAGAGGCTTTGCTTAATTTTAGAGGTACTACGCTTTCAGAGAGGCTACTGCTTTCAGAGGTCTACTGCTTCTTAGAGGTGGGTTGCTTCTTGTAGGTGTGGGGTGCGTTGTGTGGCACGCAACCTGCAACCCATGACCTAGAGGTGGGTGCTTAGTCCCGCGTTCTGTGATCTCCTCCCAGGTAAAGAGAATGTCTTATATACACTAAGGCAGCCAATCAGCTTAGGATTAAGTAGCACGGTTGGAGCATGCGCTTAATCTTACCAATTAAGAATGAGGAACATCTGTTGACCACTAGCGCAGAGGAGACATTAACTAATCAGGCATTAACACTAATTATGCGCCACCTCTTGGTCCAATGCCAGCCACCATCTTAGAGCTGCTTAAACATGTCTCTGCAGTTTTCTTTGTTGTTTCTTTGTTGTTTTTAGATATACATGACAGTAGGGTGTATTTGACATATTATACATACATGAGGTACAACCTGTTACAATTTTGAACCCATTCTTGTGGTTGGTTGAACATGATGTGAAATTACACTGGTCTTGTATTCATATATGAGCATAGGAAAGTTCTGTCTGATTCATTCTACTGTCTTTTCTATTCACATCCCCCTCCTTTCCCTTCATTCCCCTTTGTCTCATCCAATTCATTCTATACTTTCCCTCCCTACTCTCCTTTTTATGGGTTAGCATCCACATATCAGAAAGAACATTCAACCTTTGGTTTTTTTGGACTGGTTTATTTCACTTAGCATGATATTCTCCAGTTCCATTCATATAACAGCAAATGCCATAATTTCATTCTTCTTTATAATATTCTATTGTGTATATATACCACATTTTCTTGATCCATTCATCTGTTGAAGGGCACCAGGTTGGTTCCATAGCTTGACTGTTGTGAATTGAGCTGCTATAAACATTGCTGTGGCTGCATCACAGTAGTACACTGATTTTAAGTTCTTTGATATATGCCAAGGAGTGGGAAAACTGGGTCAAATGATGGGTCCATTCCATGTTTTCCGAGGAATCTTCATACTGCCTTCCACAGTGGTTGCATCAATTTGCAGTTCTACCAGCAATGTGTGAGTGTGCCTTTTTCCCCACATTCTCATCACCATTTATCATTGCTTGTATTCTTGATAACTGCCATTCTGACTGGACTGAGAGGGAATCTCAGTATTTTAATTTGCATTTTTCTATTTGCTAGAGATATTAAAAAAATTTTGAACATTCATATTTTTTCTGTGAAGCACTTATTCAGTTCCTTTGCCCATTTATTGATTGGATTTTTTGGATTTTTTTTTTTTTTTTTTTTGTGTGTGTGTGTGTGTGTGTGTGTGTGTGTTAGGTTTTTGGTGTTCATCGTATATCCTGGAGATTAATGCTCTATTCGAGGTGCAAGTGGTAGTTTTTCTCTGTGGACTCTCTCTCCCATTAAAATTCCAATGATCTTTTTCATAGAAATAAAAAAAGCAGTCATGAAATTCATTTGGAACAATAAGAGGCACAGAGTACACAAAGCAATCCTTAGCAAGAAAAGTAATGCAGGAGGCATCACAATACCAGACCTTAAATTATACTACAGAGCTGTAGTAACAAAATTTGGCATGGTATTGGCACAGAAATAGAATTGAAGACCAATGGAACAGAACAGATGACACAGAGACATACACACATAAATACAGTTATCACATACTTGACAAAGGTGCTATAAAGATACATTGGAGAAAAAGTAGCTTCTTCAGCAAATGGTGCTGGGAAAATTGAAAATCCACATGTAGTAGATTGAAATTGATCTTCTATATCTCACCCTGCACAAAGCAGCTCAAAGTAGATCAAGGACCTTGGCATTAGACCAGAGACCCTGTGCCTACTAGAAAGAAAATAGGCCCAACTCTCCATCATTTTGGCCCAGGAACAGACTTCCTCAATAAAACTCTAAAAGTTCAAGAAGTAAAATCAAGAATTAATAAATGGGATGACATCAAACTAAAAAGCTTCTTCTATGTTTTCTTGTGGCAGTTTCTTCCATTTAAGTTTGTAGTACACTTTGAGTTTATTTTGTATATGGTAAGAAATAGGGTCTGAATTCCTTCTTCTGCATGTGAATGTCCAATTTGCCGCCCCCCAGCACTATTTATTGTAGAGATTGTCTTTATTCCATTGTTTTCCTGCCATCTTGAATGCAAAATAGTTGACTTTAAGTGGGGAAATTTATTTTTGTGACCTCTATTCAATGTCTTGTGTGGAGACTTAGAGCAAGTGAGGAGTGGAGACAAAGCATTGTAAGAATCAACTCAGGTGCTCTTTGCCTTGTTGTCCCTAAGTGCATCCTCCAGAGTCTAAAACTTTCTCCAACCATGCCCCATCTGCCTAGAGTTTCCATTCCTCCCAGTAATACATTCAGATTATTAGTCAAAAGGGTTTAAAAAAAAAGTTTAATTTACAGATGGGATTAAAGTCCCATGACTCAAAGACTTTCCAAAAATCCCACCTCTGAATACTGTTGCATTAGGAGCTAATACTTCAATACATGATCTTTGGAGAGACATTCTACTTGAAAACTGCCATTAATGTAGTTATTTTGATCTCCTTTTATAAATCACTAACATGGTCAAACTTCTACAAAAAATTTCAATTTTCTTCACCCAGATCCATCAGACGAAACTATCAAGGACAGCTGTAGCCTTACAAAATGCATTTCTTAAGTAGTAAGAGATGAAATTTTAAAAAATTACACCTTGGTTCATGTGTTTCACAGCAAATGTTGTATGAGCAAGTAAGAAAACAATATTCATCTCCTTGCACATTTCCATCAGATCTCTTCAGTGAACAGGTGGATTGTCAATAAGCAATAATATGTTGAAAACCTGACCTTTTTTCAGAGTAATGGTTTTCAACAATGGGCATAAATATTCAGTAAACCAGTCTGTAAACAGATGTGCCATAATATAAATTTTACTGTTTCATTTATAGAGACCAGGCAGAGTAGACTTGGTATAATATTAATGTCTTTGTATTTTGAGCATGTAAGTGAGCACTGACTTCAACTCAAAATCATCAGCTGCATTAAACCCCAAGAAAAGTGTCATCCAATCCTTTAAAGCTTTGTGACCAGGCATAGACTTCTCATCTTTGTTTATGAAAAACTTTCTTACTTGAAATCTTTTTTGAGTATGAAGTTATTTTGCCTACAATGAAAATATGTCATATAGGCAGCCATCTTTGTGAATTACTGTAGCTGGATCTTCTGACTACATTATTGCAGCTTCTATATCAGCACTTGCTGCTTTCACCTTGCACTTCTATATTATAGAGGTTGCTTTTCTCCTTAAATCTTACACATCAACTTTTGTTAGCTTCAAACTTCTCTCCTGTGACTTCCTGACCTTTCTCAGCCTTCATAGACTTGAAAAAATCAGGGTCTTGCTCTGGATTAAGCTTTGTCTTCAGGGAACATTGTGCCTGGTTTGATCTTTTAAGCAGTCCTCTTGAATTTTCTCTATGTTAGCAACAGGTCATTTCACTTCCTTATCTCCCCTGTGTTTGCTAGAGTAGCACTTTTTAGTTTCCTTCAAGAATTTGTTTGATTGTTGATCCTTCACAACTTGGTTAACTCTTAGGTGCAAAAGGCCTAAATCTATTAGTTGAATGCACTTTAAAGATCCATGTATGACTTATGAACATGGATATTCAATGTTTTGTTCACTGATTTTGGTCTTATCTGTAGTGCTTCTGACAAATTTCATGTGATTATTGCCTCTCTATATCCTCTTATTTTTAGTTGCAGTTGCCTCTCTTATCATTTCTGCTTATCATAAACTGTTTTTTGTTATTATGGGGAAGTTGCCAAGATTGCTGCTGGTGGGTTGGAAGAAGAAAATTAATTTAGTTTCACTCTAGCATAAGCATCTTTCTTTTGGATAGATGTGTCTTTAAGGCATGTCTCTATTCCCTTCATGTTTCTGTGAAATACGCTTTTTAAAGTAGTTAGATAAACATTAAATTGAGCATCCTTTGAGTTTTGAGAATTATTTGAAATTGCAATATTGTGTTTATTGGGCTAATACTGGTCTCATTTATTTTATTGCAACAAGGCCTAGGATTTTAGGATTCGATTATAATAACAAATGAATAAAACATTAGTTTAAACATGCAAACACGACGTGTGTAAGTATTTTGAAAGAATTAATTTGTATTCTAATTTTCAAAATTGAGTTGCATGATGCTAAAGTTGACTTGTGACTTTGTGCAGACTGGAGAATAGCACCCTATCTTAGGGATCTCTGGAGTAACAAAGCAAATTATATAAATATATAAATAATGTGTATGTGTGTGTACGTGTGTGTTTGTGTGTGTGTGTAACAGGAATTTGCTCACACAATTATGGAATTATGGGTTGAGAAATCCCACAGTCTGTACGTTGAAAACTGGAGAATAAGGAGAACTGGTGAAGCTATTCCACACTAGACAAACACCTGAGAAGTTGAGGTTGATAATCTAAGTCCCCGTCTGAATCTCAAGGCCCAAGAACCAGAATGTCAGAGGGCAGAAGGACACCGATGTCTCCACTCCAGAGAGAGTGAATTTACTCTTCGTCCACCTTATTCTATTCAGTCTCTCAACAGATTGGGTGATGCTAACCAACGAGGCAAAGGTGATTATGCATTCTGCCAATTCAGATAAACACCCTCACAAATACAGCCAGAAATAATGTTTTGCCAATTCTTTGGGTATCCCTTAGCTAGTCTTGTTGATACATAACGTGAACCTTCCCATACTTCTTCCTTTGGGCAGACACAACCCCATGTCAGGGTCTGAGGTTTGACCAAAAACGTGAGCAGGAACTTGGTCCCGCTTGTCCATCTTCTGGACACCCCTCTCTGAAGTGCAATCTGCACATTGGTGGTCCTAACTGAGAGACCATTACTTTGAACATCAACAAGTATTAAAGATGAAGATGACTAAATACCTCTAAATTTTCTAGGGATGATTTTGCTCTAAATACTGTACAAGTTACAATATATTTAACATGACTATTTATCTTTTGAACTCTTTTTTAATTCATAAAAATGTATATATTAAAAGGACAGCACTTTCATGGTATAAGAGTATAAACTTAAAGATTAGCTACTAACTCTTAGCTTTCTCTTTTATTTTTAAAATGTTGAAACCAACAATGATTTTGAAATTAAATTAAAATGACCTCATGTGTACCCTTCATCTAGATCATAAATATTTAGCATTTTGCCCCATTTGTGAGAGCATCAGTTTTAAATTAGTTCATTTATGATGATTCCTTAAGTATGCAGATCTAGAGAAATTTGCACCAGTCTTATCAGTTCTAGAATAGAAGCTGATGACCTGTCAACATAAAATGAGATAAACCTTCCGTGCAAAGGAAAAGTTAACACAATGGTTCAAAGCCTCCAGTCTAGTGTACCAAAAACAAAAAACAAAAATGGAAGCCAAAGCAAAACAAAACAGCTGTGCCAGCAAGGAGAAAAGAAAGAATTGAATGGTACCTGGTGACTCTGTTGCCACATCTGTGCTAAGTGACATCTGATCCAAGCATCTCTTTTCTGCCCATTGCATAGGACCCTCAGAATCCCAATAAAGAATCAAATCATTTCAAAAAGGAATGGTATTGAGTATGATTTCAAGTCAGTCGAGTTCTCATCAAGTTTCATATAAAGTCATATGCCAGTATTGGTAGTGTTTACTGCCACATTAGTGCTTACTTGGTGACAATGTGAGGAAGTTCATACTACAATTCTCACAGGATCCATACAGCATTGCAATATTGCCTGCAAATGAATGAGCATGCTGAGGAAAAAAGTTTGAAGAGTACTAACTATGATAACATCACTGCATAATGTTCTTCTGAGCCTGTCACCAAGAAGTGTGAAATAAATTATGTCAAAAACTTATGGGATGATAAAATGTACCATAAACATGATTTGGTAATTGAAATCTAAAGGATGAACTCAAAATTATATAAGCAAATTAAAGAAATGATTTTACAAAAGTAATGTCCTTCACCACTCTAATATAAACAGGCAGGCAGGAAGAGAACATCACCTGAGCAAAAATCGACAGGAGAATATTATTAGGCACTGGCCCACAGAAGCTCCAGCTGTTGGATTTTTCATGCAGATTTGCACATTTTGATCATTTCCTTATTGAATGAACATGTGTCCTGGAACTCAATTCTGTTTGGTGAGGGTCATTTAGAAAATCAAAAACTGATTTAGCAAGCTGCTAGTTTAGACTGGGAAAGTGACATTTGAAACCAGAGTGGAGTTAATAAGATAAAAGTTTTAAAGTTTTCCTCTAAGATTTTCCTTCTGAAAGTAGTGTCACAATGACTTAAAGTAATATTTAAGACAACAATGAGTTTATTTGAAGTGTAAAATTTTGTAGAAATTACATGAGAATATATCTAAATTTCTAAAATAATTATTTTTCTTTCCTGACCTTGTGCATTTCAGACTTGTATTTTTAGCCGAGTAGTACAATTTCACAGCTTTTATCAAACTTTGTTCAATTATGATTTGGAGGTAGTAACTCTAAAATAATTCACTTTAGAAATATTTATCAATTTCTCCACCATTCCTCTGGTTGCATCCAACCAATTGAAAAAGCTTCCCCACTCAGTGGACTGTTTCAGCATTACTGAAGATTACTATGAACAGATTTCTTTGCCTAATTTAGATGGTCTGTACAAATTTCCTCTTAAAAGATTTTCTGTGTATTTTACTTAAACTTAATGTTCTATATCAGTGCTTCTTAACCTAAAGTTCAGAGTCACAGAGTCTATGAATTTAGATGGCATTTTCTTGCTTTTGTCTAAATTTTAAGACAAATTTAATATTTCCTTAAGAATATATCTGAAAATCACAATGGAATTAGAATTGACTGTTATACTGCCAAACAAAATCGTAGCAATTTTTATATCACCTTTGGTTACTGCAGACATTTTAAAAAATCTCTGGGACTTACCATACTTTACAAGCATACTTCACAAGCATAGCAGTCACCACACATACTATGAGATCTTCTTATTTAACATATTAAAATATGCAAATGTTATAGCATCAAAATTTTATTTTAAAACTATTTAGTTAAATTCATAAAATTAGATTTTTTACTTCTTTCATTAATCCAGAAATATTCTGAGAAGGGTTTGTAGGATTCATATTGAAAAGGTTTTTCCTTATCACAAAATAAAGATCATGAATCCTGGCCCTAAGGAGTTCTCATTCTTTTTAGCTATTCATAAAACATTGCAGTCACCTTGATTCCTGTTTCTCTCAAACTCAACATTCAGCTTGTTCTGTGTATGTATATGTATAGTTCTTGAATCCTGCACTATTGTTACTCTCAATGAAACCACCTATGCTGCTAAAACAGCCGGACTGGCCCTCTTCCTGTAAGTCTCTCAGTAGTCATTCTCTAACTCATGGTCACAGTTACCTTTTAAACACAGGTACATGAAAACAAGTTCTACTCCTGCATAAAATACTTACATTTAAAAGAAATTCCAATGTTTCTCAGGATTCCCTAAAAGGCCTAACTTAATCTGATCTTGTGTAGCTCTATGAGTTCATTTCTTTACTACCTTTGTTCCAACTACTTTGGCCTTCTCTTGAGTCTTAAAATATTTCAGTCTTTACTGTCCCAAGATCCTTGCACTTAAATGTATCTCTACCTAGATTCATCAATCTAAAATGTTTTTCTAGATATATGTTTTCATATTGACTTCATTTTACTTTCAGAAACCATCCACTGTATCTCAAATAGAAGGCCATTAATCTAGTTTTAAATTTACAACAATGATCCTTATAAAATGGAATTTAGATTCAGAATATATGATCTCTTAGAAGGCAAATGGTTACAATGCACAAATCTGCATGTGAAAATTCTGGAGCCTCTTTAGGTCAATCTTGATTGCTTATTTTTAAAATTAGTTTTTATTCAGGTAGTCTTCTCTGCTTTTTCTGTTATATTTGAGTTGATGACAGATGTTGCTTTAAAAATTTGTAACAGCATGCCGTTATATCTGTAACTTGATAACATTTACATTTGCTTCTGTGAACACTAGAAATCTAAGATTACCCTTATTCAGCCTCAGAATTTGAACACTATGTTTATTTAAAGGCCCTGATAGGGTTGTTCTTCCCATGGTTTCTATTGGGCACTAGAGTGAAATCTTGGGGGCCTAATGTGAAGAATGTAAGGTTCCACCATGGTCTTCCCTTCCTGATGGACTCAAATTTCAGGTGCTCTTGATTAGGCCCCATGTGGATAACAAAACATATTTCAGTCCTTTAACTTTTCTGCTATCTCTTCTATTGGCTATCAATACCAGGAGAAAATTACTTTGACTGAAAAATTTGGTTTTGATTGGGACAAAGAAAAGCTGGGATGAGGGGAGAAAACCAGACATAAAATTAATACAAATAATATAGGCACATTCTGAAAAAAGCTAACAAAGAGAAATTGGGTGCAACAATGAAGAATGTACATATTTTGATGTAAATGCTTTCAACAATGAACTGACTGTTGATAAATAAATCAAAGATGATTTCTAGTTATTATATCTGATGGTCTGGAGCTTAATTTGGTAGAATCATTAATAAAGAGGGTTTTCCTTTCTTTTACTTTTGTCAATTAAATATGTTTGTTCTATTCATATATTATGAATATATGTATATATCTGATGAGAAAAACAGAATTAAAATATAGAATATTAAATGATACCTAAAGATTAATCTTGAATGTTACAAGAGCAATAGGAGAGACAACTATCTCAATTTAAAAGTGTCATGGAGGGCTGGGGAGATAGCTCAGTGAGTAGAGTGCTTGCCTTGCAAGCACAAGGCCCTGGGTTTGATCCCCAGCACCGCAAAAAAAATAAAATAAAATAAAAGTGGCATGGAATATTTTGGGTAAATAGTTACTAAGAAGGAAGAGTGGTTCACAGTTGGTAGTGGGATGTGTTTTGAGGTTAGCAGGAGGGGTTTTTCAGGATGTGGGAATAGAATATGTTGGTGAGCTCTTGACATGTTTTGCAGATAATGTACTTCAGCAGGTCTGTAGGTGCAACTTCAGAAAGATGAGACTAAAGAAGAAAGCAAGGCAACAATGATGCTGGGAGTTTATTTAAACAACAGTAGCAAACTAAGTTTGATGTCTGTAAGTACTTAATTGGTGATTTGAATATCTCTGCCCTACAAAGCTTCAAATATTTTATGAATATTATGTTTAAATGGAAATTATGTATTATAATGTGAAAGCTAAGTAGAACATTAAAATTCCTAGGTGTGCACCTTCATTGCCTTAAAACATGAACATGTGAGTTTGCAAAGGAGTTTTGACAAATTTGTATTCAAATGTCAGTCCTGACGATCTATTGTATCCAGTGGGAAAATTATTTAATCATCCAGAATTTCAGTGTACTCACTTGCAACATACAAACCAATTCCAACCAGAGGAAATGTTTTAAAAATTATAGGTGATACCATGCACAAAGGTAAACCAAAAGGGTGCCCAGTAATAAGGAGACATTTTTGGATGCAATTTTCCTACCCTTGACTCAAAGATTTGTAAGAAAACACACAATGTCTTTAAAATGCCATAAGAGAAACAATTTTTAGAAGCAGCCAACACCAGTTGACAGATGCCAGGCACTACATCCTAAAACATGAATTTATATCCTCTAGCATTTCAGAATATGCAAATGTTTCCTCTTGCAATTCTCCACATGACGTCCAGACTCAGCAATGTATCACCTTACTTGGCACACCTTTTCTCACGATTTGTGTCTTTGAAAGTGCAATATTTTAGCTTCAACTTTCCCTACTTCATGCTATGACCTTTTGTAATACCATCTTAAGTATCCTGATCCAAAGAGATTATGATTACTAGGCCCCAATCACTCAACACCGCTTAGCAATTCTTTACTCCCACTTCACTCCCCAGGTAATAATCCAAAATAGCCTTTGTGCTTCTAATCTTTAGAGAACTTCAAAACAACAACAAAAAACCGTATAATATTGATATTACCATGTCAGTAGTTCAGTAGTTGCACAGATAGCTGTTGAGCTGTTTCTCAAGTTCCTTTTCTGCTCATTCAAGTGCTTGATGTAAATTAAATCAGATATAATTACAATGTATATATGTGCAAAATACCTGTATATATTTGCAAAGACCAGTTTTTTTTACCTTCCTAGTTAAAGTTTTGTAGAAGTAGCTCTTTAGTCATGATACCCAGGGTTGTATGGGGCAATGGAAAGACACTTTCAAACCTTATTAGTGAGAATGAATTCTGGTACAATTTTCTCTAGAATTCTGACATTATATTAAAAGCTATATAAATGAAAAACAATTTGTATAAACATATGTCATTTATGAGTCCCATAATTATTAGTTTATCATAACAAAATGATCAAAAATGCAGGTAAAGAGTTAGAAGGTTATTGAACACAGCAATCTTTTATAAGTAAAACGTGGAAAATTGGTTTTAAAAATCAGGAACAGAATGGAATAATAAGCATTCACTGAAATAAGAGAATGTTGAATATTTTGCCACAAGATTTAGGAAACAATTTGCTTCTCTTATGTTATGTTATATCTTCTTTGAATTTCTGTGGGTGAACTGTTTAATATTAGGTCTACTTTTCTCTCCCATTCAGTTATTTTTCTTTCTTACTTTTTTCCTTTCTCTCCCTCCCTCCATCCCTCCCTCCTTCCTTCCTTCCTTCCTTCCTTCCTTCCTTCCTTCCTTCCTTCCTTCCTTCCTTCCTTCCTTCCTCCCTTCCTTCCTTCCTTCCTTCCTTCCTCCCTCCCTCCTTCCCTCCCTCCCTTTCTCTCTCTCTCTCTCTCTCTCTCTCTTTCTTTCCTCAACCACTAAGGCACATCCCCAGCCCTTTTATTTTAATTTTTATTTTGAGACAGGTTCCTGCTAAACTTTTCAGAGCTTCAGTAAGTTGCTTAGGCTGACTTTGAACATGCTGTCCTCCTGCCTCCGCCTCCCAATCTGCTGGGATTACAAGCGTGTGCCACTGCACCCAGTCAGTTCTTCAATTTCATACCCACATTTTGCCCAAATAACACACAATGAACGAGCTGCACACCTAAGAGTACAGTAGACTTTTTTGGACTCCAAAACCCATTTTAATTTCTATGACTGCAAATATTAACAAAGAACTTGCTATAACTATTAAGAGATTTTTCTCCTTAGTATTTATTCAAGTAGAAACATAAATATATGAAAAATTCATTGATAAATCCCTGCAGGCTCAATTTCTTGATCTTTAAATAGCATCACTACAGGAACTCTCTGCTTTCCTTATCAATTTTTCTTATTAATATACAGACAAAATTTAATGCATCTTGATTCCACAGGGTTATTTAGCTACAGTCAGATTTCTCTGACCCAGTTTAAGAGTGCCTGTACTTCAGTTCTTTTCCTCCTACTACCTCTCCTGCACTCACTCATGGGTTTTCTGACCCAATTCTTGTAAAAATCAGCAGTGGTCTTTAAATCACTAAAACCAATGGTTATTCTCATTTTCAGTCTTAGTTTAATTCATTATATACCTTATTGTTCTCTCCTTCTTAAAATACCTTATTCACTTTTTTAAAAAAATTAATATCCTAATCTAAACAAAGGGATATTTTTCAAAGCAGGAGCTTTTCTCTTCTCTAAATTTACACTTAACTAGTATTATTCAACAAAAATACCTAGCTATTCACAACTGTGGGTCACATATATTTTTAAATGGCTGTAAAAACAAGAAGAACAGCTGATTTTATTTTGGCAATGCTTTTTATTTAACACAATGTTTAAAAACCACTCAACATACAATCAATATGAAATTATTAATATATATTTTACATTCTTGTTTTAATATTGTCTTTGAAATCCAGTTTGCTTTGTACTCACATACTAGTCACATACTGTTTTCAACAACCAGGCAGCAGTTATCTTTTTGGTCAGTGCTCTAAATATGTTTATGGCTTTAAATAACTTATATCTCCTGAGGAAGCTGATTAACACATTTGGAAACACTTCCCCCAAATTCTGATCCATAAAATTCTTATTTGACTTCTACAGTTGTATGTCATAGTCATATCAAGGTCACACACAAAATGATGCCCATGTCCTGCTCCAGTGATCTGCCTTTTCTTTCCCACTTTACATGGAAACATAGTCTGAGTTACATTTGAATTGTTTCCCACACTGAGCTTTCAACTTGAAGTTACCATTGTGAGAGCCACTTTTAAAGTTTGTGTAGAATCACAACATCTATTTGCACTGCTACATCCTACTCCACACTGATATCAAATCTTCATGCCTACAATATTGTTGTAACTTCATAGTCTATCTCCAGGATTCTTTCTTTACATTTCCTGCATTTTTTCTCCTGATTCAGTTCTCAGCAGCCAGGATGATTTCTCTGGAATTTCAAGCATAGCATCTCTAATCTGTATTAAAACCCTTCAGTTCCTTAGGTTGAAGTTTAAACTGAATTCTTTTTCTATAAATCACCACCTAATTTTCTCCGTACTTCTACAAATGTGATTTACTTCTCAATTTTATCTTTAGATCAAATTGTAAATTTTCACAATAAATATACATTTATTAGTTTAAAAATTTAAAAAAATTATAGAAAAGTTTTAATATTTTTTTCTCTTTGAATATCAAGTGGTTTAAACAACTTGTGTTACCTGATGAGATTATTTGCTACTTACCAAGAAAGCTGGCAGGAAGATAACTGCATCCAGCATCAAATAAAATGCCTTTTTAAAATTTTTAATTAAAAAAAATTTAGTTGTAGATGGACACAATACCTTTTTAAATTTTATTTTTATGTGGTGCTGAGGATCGAACTCAGTGACCCACACATGCTTGGCAAGTGCTCTACCACTGAGCTATAACCCAGTCCCTTACAGTGCCTTTTAGATAAATATTTTTATGTGTAATACATATATTCAATTATTAACTTCACCTATGAGTATTAACCCAAGAATACTAATTAATTGAAGGCACTTTTATTGCAAACACTGTCAATTTAGATACAAATTACTACTCACCTAGAATACTAGATATCATGAATTCTCTGTATTTATTTTTTTCTGGAGTATGTTCTCTTAATTTACTTTGATTTTGCCACATTCACAGTTCTTTTAGTATTATCTGCAATTCTCAGTTTTTCTCTTTTGCTTAGTTTTCTCCTTCCCTTTATGTGCAGAAAACTTACAAAAACACCAAGACTTACCTATAAAGTTACCTTTTTATTTCTTCTCACTTGAAATTGCTCTTCCATTTGTAAACTTTATATCTATGCTGGTTTTATTTATTTATTTTTTGGTAGCTAGTTATATGCATAATTCCCAATTAACTAAGTAACTTCTTCAAAGATCTGTGACAAAAAGTGTATAGATAAGTGCTTGGAATTGGATTTCTAGAGTGTTATGTTTATTTGTCTCAGAGCAAATGTGTTTTGTTTGGTACAGTGCTAGCACACATAATTTAGTGACTTTTTCCATCAACTACAATATTAAGTGATTTCAGAGGAAATTGAGAATTTTTAGCTAAAAATTTAGAATCATAGGGACAATATCCATCATTACCACATGGAACTGAGTAAGAATTTCTTCTTTGAACATCCCATTTGTTTTCTAGTTTCTGATAATTCTCACTATTCCCTATTATTTTCCTGATACTAAATTCAAGGAATTTTATATTTCATGGTTCATGCACTGTTTTTTGATTTTTTTTTTTTTTTTTTTTTTTTTTTTTTTTTTTGTGGCGGGAGGTTACTGGAGATTGAACTCAGGGGCACTCCACCACTTTCACATCCCCAGCACTATATTGTATTTTATTTAGAGACAGGGTCTCACTAAGTTGCTTAGTGCCTTGTTTTTGCTGAGACTGTCTCTGAACTAGAGATCCTCCTGCCTCAGCCTCATGAGCTGCTGGACCTGGTTCAAGCACTGTTGCTTTTCTATAGTAAAAATATTTCCCTTGTATTTAGAATCCCACAAATAGGAAATGAATGGAAGATAAATTCAATGAGTTAAATAATTTAATATTTGCCCAAATCAAATTTATTTCTTTACCTACCTTCTTGGTCCCTTCAGGTATTTGTGTTGGTAATGCTAAGTAATAGAATATGAAACTATGAGGCATGAGTGGACTTTAATGTGTATTGTCTAGTATCTGTTCATGTATTAAAGCTATTTGAGATGTGTGTACATTGATATTTCTATTGATCTTTAAATAAAATAACAATTTTACTTTTCCTTTGAAGTTCAATAGTTGAATGTTTTTACACTTGATCTAATAGTGCAAGCAACATTTACAAACTGATATTTAAGGGATATTAGATAAACACTTTTCAATATTGCTACTCATGATAGTGGTTTTATTCATGTTTCTGATTCCTTAAAAAGCATTGTTTTTCATAAACTGTAAAGATCAAAACAAGTCACAGAGGTCCATGAAGTACAGGCATCACATGGTCAGACTTGACTAAAAGTGTATTCCCCTTTCTCCCTAAAAGGAAGGCCTGTTCTCCTGGGTTAGGGCTCAGCTGATGGGAGGAGGAGCTCAGTTGTGGTTAATCCTCCTTTTAATGAATGAGTTTTGATTTTTCTTCTGTTCTTTTCTTAACTCCCCTGCTGAATGTTCAACACTACATGTGGTTTCCATCCCCCTCTATGGAGAAATTCTTGTGATTGGCATCACACAGCAATTTTCAACCTCAGGAATTAGAGTGTAGGCTTCACCAGAAGGCCATCTTGTTCAACACTTTTCCTATTTTCCCTTGATATGCACAGGAAAATTCATTTGTTGGACTGTAGTTACAAAAGGATTAGAAAGAACGGAAATTATTATTTTCCATCTGTGTTTAACTATCTTACCAGTAAATATTACCCCAGTCCTCAAGCTAATTTAGCATAAAATCCTATGTAATAATTATATGGTTCTTGCTAAGTCACATTATATCAGGAGAAAACATAATGAGTATAATGCCTGTTTCTTTTGGTATTATCAAAATAACTGTGAAAGGCATTTAATCTTACTGTTAAAGGTATTTATAGCATTGTCCAAATTAAGCTGTGATATCTCAGGTGAGAAGAAAAGAATGCTTATCAAACCCTGGGATGCTGACATTTTACATGAATGTAAAATTAGTTAGTCATTATAAACATGATGACAAATCATGTAGTTAGCACTGATGTCAAATAAATTATTTCCAAAAAGAAATTGGGACCGTGCCTCTAATATTTATTTTGCTGAGTACTTAATGAGTACCTACTAAAATATTAACCTTAGTCAACATCTTAAGTATGTAACAGAGAATAAGGTGAAGACTTATATTCTACAGGTGTTGTAGACATATATATGGAAACAAATACATATACAATTTTAGGTTCTGTTTTAGCTTTTTCATTGCTATGATTAAATAACCTGACCAGCACAACTGTAGAGAAGGAAAGGTTTGTTTGAGGGCTCACAGTTTCATAGGTCTTAGTCCATAGAAGTTCAGCTTAATTCCTCAAGGGTGAACATAATGACTGGAGAGTGGTGAAGGGAAGCAGCTTACATCATGATCTGGAGACAGAGAGAGAGTCCATTTGACAGATAAAAATATTACCCAAAGTCAGACCTCAATTTTCACCTCCACCAGCCATACCCTTTCACTTCAGTTACCACTCAGTTAATCCCTAACAGGCATTTAAATCACTGATTGGGTTAAGACTCTTAACAACCCAATCGTTTCTCCTCTGAACCTTCTTGCATTATCTCACACATGAGCTTTTGGGGGACATCTCACATCCAAACCATAACATTGTGCCCCTAGTGCCCAAAAGCTCACAATCATTTCATAATGAAAAATTCATTTTTTTTTCCATTTCCAAGAGTCCCCATTGTCAATAGTTCTGAGATTGTTCAAAATTCTAGTCCAAAATCTTCTCTGAGGCTCAAGGCAATCTCAAATTGTGAGATCATATAAAACTAAAAGCAGTTTACAATTTTTATAATGATACAGAATAAATATTTCTATTCACAAAATTAGGGACATAGAAAGAAGGGATAGGACCAAAGCAATACTGAAATCCAGCTGGGAAACAAATCCTGTGACTCCATTTCCAGCATCTGGGGTGCATGGCATCTCGATGTTCTCTCCCAATGGTTTAGCTCTACCTTGTGACCTTATTTGTTGCAGCCTAAGTGACTTTTTTATTGACTTGTCTCTGCTCATCTCCTGTAGCTTTCTTAGGACCATGTCCCATGTTACTGGTATTTCTTAATCTCCAGGTTCTCCACTGCAGCTTCAGCTTCCTCCCCATATCTCCTCACTTTGGCTTCTCAAATGGTGCCCGCAAGGACTCCAACTTTGCTGCAGTTTGCCTGGTCTACCATGTCTTTCTTTGAAATCTTGGTGGAAGCCTCCATGACCCCCTGACTCCAGATCCCTGCTTTCCTGGAGAATCAGTACTATGTGGTAGATGCCAAGGTCTGCCTCCATCTTTAGCAATAGCCAAGTCTTCAGAGACCATTGCTACAGTAGTCTTTGAGAGTCTGGGTGACTCAGCATGTTGAAAAAAATCTTTCTAGGCCCCTAATGGAGTGCCAGCCCCCCAACAGAATGGGTTCCTGCTCAGAAAGTATGAGGTGCCTGAGTCTGAAATAATCAGTAAAAGATTAGAGACAAAGCCAAAAGTTAGATTTAAAAAGTGAACACCTGATGGGTCTTCCAGTCCTGATAGGAACTGGAACTGAACAACTGATAAAGGTTCCAATTCTTTATTTAAGGGGATTACAATAAAGGCAGGGATAAGATTTTAGTGGGAGGCTTTTGTTTTGGTGCTTGTTTCCCAGTGTGGCTGGGGTCTTCCAGTAATTAGGTTGATTGGTGTTTGGCAAGCTATACCTATCTCAAGAAGGCTGTGCTTGAACTTAAGCAGTGAACTAAGACAGGGTGCCACTTGTATCAGGTGTTCTTGAACCAGTGGACTCAGACTGGGAGTTTATAAGACCAGGATTCCCTCCTTAATGACTCCAACATTGCTCAATTCACACACATGGTTCAAAGATGGCTGTCAGCAGGCCTCATATGAAAGAAGTGTGCCCCATTGGTCTCTTCTCAAGAGAATTTTCACCTTTACTCCCCTGAGTTTGAAATGGGTGTGGTGTAGCCAGCTCCTGAGCTGCCCTCCAGCCATCTTTCTTATTATTTCTAGGCAAAGTCTGTAGCATTTCTTTAATGACAGTAATGTCTTTAACAACTACAACTTCCTTAGCCCTCCTTTTACTCTGGCCTTTCAAGTCCACTTTTTCCAAATCCTTTTACTCTGCTTTCTGCTCCCAATCATCACAATAAATTTGGCTAAAAGTTGCCAGCAATATCCACGCCACCTCCTGAATGCTAGGCTGCCTAGAAATTTCTTCTGCCAAATTCAGAAGTCCATTGCTTTTAAAATCAACCTCACAGAAAGTCTTAGGACATGGGCAAAACACAGACAACTTCTCAGCCAGAACATAATAGGAATGACCTCTAGTCCAATTACCAATATTGTCTTCCTTTTCCTTTGAACCCTCTTGAGCCCTCTCTTCACTGACCATGGTCCTATTGCCATTCTGGTATTCTGAGCTCCCAGCAGAATGGAACATTAATCTCTGCTCACAACAATCTAAAGTATTTATAGCTTGCACTGCTAAACATCTCAAAATTTCTCCCACCAATTTCAAAACGCTCCAAAAACTTATGAACCACATGGTCAGGTTAGTCACAGCAATGACCCCACTTCTCAGTACCATTTCTGTTTTAGTCAGCTATTTTGCTGCTATGACTAAAGAACATGAACAGAACAACTATAAAGCGGGAAAGTTTTATTAGAGGGTTCATGGTTTCAAAGGTCTCAATCCATAGACAGCAGACTCCATTCCTCGGGGTTCCAGATGAGGCAGGACATCATGGTGGAAGAGTGTGGCAGAGGGAACCAGCTTACATGATGATCAAAAAGCAGAAATAGAGATCTCCACTTGACAGATAAAAATATGCACCCAAAGTCGAGCCCAATTCCCACCTCCTCCAGGCACACCCCACCACTTCAGTTAATCCCTATCAGGGGATTAAATTATTTATTTGGTTAAGACTCTTACAACCCAATCATTTCACCTCTGAGCCTTCTTGCATTGTCTCACAAGTGAGCTTTTGGGGGCCACCTCACCTCCAAACCATAGCAGGTTCTCTGAAAATAAATGAGATGAGAAATAAGGAGATGTAGCTATTTCAGAGAAGATGTTATTTCATATGGAGTTCAATGTAAGTCACCCTGAGAGAGGAAGTTAAGCAGAGTGCTAAATGAAACAGGCTGTATATCACATACTGGAGGACTTGGCTTGAATAATCAGACTGTATGAAATCTGTACAGATTATCTAAATAAGAGTTTTAGGTAGATGAAGAGAGCATTTTTATGTATTTGAAATTTTCCTAAATTGTTAGAATACTCTCCAAAAATTGTAAGAAACAAAGTATTTACATTACTATGGATTATATATAAGAAATAGGAAATTTAAAGGACACTAGTTCATTTTAATGCTATTATTAACTATTTTCACAAACTCATGGGAAGTTGCATAAAGAGTATTAGTGGTTAAAAAGATGCCAGCATTTAAAAATCCATGCTACAGAATAACATAAAATAGCAGAATTTTCTTAAATGAGTGTAACTCAATCATTCTTATTTGTTCAAAGGCCTTTTACTATCAAATTTACTCTTTCTGTGTTATATGGGCTTGAATTGACAACTTCAGTAACAAGTTATTTTGAAACTCTGGATTCTCAGGAGGTCCTTGGGTGCACAGGGCACTGAAATTATACATAACGACACAAAGATGGGGAAATTTCCAATTCAAGAATGCATTTGACAGCTGCAGTGGCTGTGTGCAAATGTTTTCACAAATTTCAGTTTCTAAAACAAACAGAAACACACTGTGTTCAATAAGTTTAATTAGCAGGTTGTCCTATAATTTGGTCTCTTAACAATCTGTCAGTGACTGTTTTCCTTAAAATAGTTTTCTAAAAGAATAAAAATTGTATTACTTGGCTATTTCCAATTCTAGTGAGGCTAACATGAAATTCCAGTTAAGACTACTATTTTATTTTCCCCTGAGAAACTATTGATAGACGTTGACTAATCATTACATAGACAATGTTTGAAATGTATCCATAAATTCTGAGTTTGAATATATATATATATATATATATATATATATATATATATATATATATATAATGTGTGTATATATATATCTGTGTGTGTTGTGTGTCTCTGTGTATATACAGCCTTGGAAAAGAGTCCTTTTACATTAGTCAATGTTCCTATTCATTATGAGGGAATCAAAGTTAGTATGTAAAGTTTCATCTGTTTGACTCAATCTTGCATAGTCAAATGAATCATTGATTCCAGTATTGATTAGAGCTAGAGTTCCTGTAATCTGGGTCATATCCTACTACTGTCACTCAAGATTTGTGGAATATCATGCTAAGTGAAATAAGCCAAACCCAAAAAAACCAAAGACCAAATTTTTTTTTCTGATATGTGGAAGCTAATTCACAACAAGGGCAGGGGATAGGGAAGAATAGAGTTATTTTATATTTGGTAGAGGGGAGTGAAGGGACAGGAAGGGGTATGGGGAAGAAATGATAGAGTGAAGTAGACATTATTACCTCATGTACATGTATGACTGCATGACTAATATGATACTGCAATATGCATAATCAGAAGAATGAGAGATTATACTCTTCATGATCTATCAGAATGTATAAATGAATTCTATTGTCAAGTACAACTAATTAGTACAAATAAAATTTAAAAATTAAAAATAAAAGATTTGTGTGTCCATTGACTGGTGACTTATTCTTCTGAATATCAGAATCCCATATAAAAATTGTGAATGCTAACAGCACCTGAATCATAGAGTTGCTAAAGTGATTAAATAAGCCCAACTTAAACGGCTTTGCCTGGATCCTAGAAAGAACACTAAGAATGATGCCTCTTCTTGTTTATGTTCATTGAACTCAGAGAAACTACTAAGATCAAGCACAGTATATATACAAAAGAAAATAGAAGAGGCTAGTTTATATTTAATTTTCAAAAATCTAAGTAAGTATAGCAATTTGAAATGTTTTCCTGAGTAACAGAAAGTCCAACTCATCTTGAAGTCTCATAATTAATTGATTTTGCTCTCTTAACCATAATTCAGGAGATATGCTATCATTGGCCTGAGTTTAGCTGCACAGAGAACTTAACTTGAACTGCAGTGGTTCAAGATAGGGGCTGTGGATGGGTCCATCACAGAAATGGTGAGGGGACAAGCAGGATGCAAGAACAGGGGCAAATTGCTTCTGCTTCTTGCCCTTCATCAGGAAATCAATAGAATTTCCTACAACTTCCCCTTAGAAGATAGCTGCTCACCTACTGGTATGGTCTGAGTTATATGATTATTCCCAGTTGTAATACATACTAAAATAGCAAACTGGTACCTTGTTGTCATCGACAAATTAAAGGTTATATGAACAGGAAAGAAGGTGGGAAATAGATGTTGGGTGGTATTTTAGTGTCTACCATAATAGTTATCAAGGGAAATATTAAAATTCGGTTAGACTTCCACAGACTCATTTTATGGTTTAGTATTTATTGTTTTAATATTGAATTGCCTATGGGAACTTGGCACTACAAACTTTTCATAGCTTAGTTCTGCTGAAGCTTTAATGTAGCACTGATAAGAGGAGATTTTATTTTGCAACTGAAAAGTTTTATGTGGTTTCGTTTGTTTTTCTTGAAAAAGAAACAGCAGTTGGGTAATGGTGGCACTATAGAGACGGTCCCCCATCACTCAGTTCACTCATTTTACTCTAGCTATACCAGCTGTCCTTATTTTTCTCAAATATGCCAACCATATCCCTACCTAATGGTTTTTATGCTTGTTCATCCTTATGTTTTAGAAATCTCTGTGAGCCAAGACCTCCTGCTATCATGCTATCTTCCCAAGCCTGATTCTTCCTCTAGGTCTCGTTCAAACTTTGCCCTCCTTGTGGACACCGTCTCTTGTCAGAAGCCTCTTCAATAGTCCTCTGCCTCATTAACCCTATTTTATTTTAGTTATTTTCTTTTTAAACTTTCTTCCTTTGAAGCTGCCTTATTTATACACACACTAGCTTATTATCTGACTCTTTCAAATTTAATGTAAGTTCCTTGCATTTCTCCAGACATTTGTCTGATCATTTTTTCTGAACCTAAACAAAACGTAACACATAGGCACTTAGTGTTTGTTAAACAATTGAAAAAATTCTTTTGTATCAAGATCAAATGGATGGATCATTGAATCTCAGCAAGAGAGATCGTATACTTCAGAGCGTGCCTTCCGGTGCCCACCAGGCCTTGAATGGGTTGTGCAACTCACTTTTAATTTATATCATTCTGTGTTTGGGGGAAAATAAAATAAACTTCTTTTCATTGATTCCAACTTCCAAAATTTTTACATCTACTTATGGTTAAATCATGCTATATGTTTTCCGTCAGACTTACCTTTGTCCATCTTCCTTGAGACATTAAATGTTAATTTGAAAATGTAATTTTCCCCATTTAAAAGAATAGGCAAAATATTTGAATAAATACTACATCAAAGAAAATATGCAGGTGGAAATAAGCAAATTAAAAGATCCTCAATATCACATGTCATCTTGGAAATGCAAATTAAAACAAGAGTGGATATATCATTCATATCTACTCAAATACATATGTATTACAATGACTAAATCCACATTGAATACATCAAATACTCATGGGGATATGTGACCAAAAATACCTGTGGAATGTCTGCTCACAATCTAGGATCAATAAAGATTTGAATATTAAGCCACAATAAATAAAATTAACCATTAATTAATTAACATAATGTATATCAGAGGTAACAAAACCTGTCTTTTTTTTCCTAGAAACTTTAGTAATTACCATGATATTACCTATCCTTCATTGCTGTTAGACAGTAAGGTAATTTCACAATGGTTTTATTACTTTTATTTGTTTTCCATAACAAATATCTCTAGTGCACAAAAGGTCAGGGATCATGAAACCGGCGGTGTCATTTACAAACTTGTGTGATGCATTGATTGCTGGTCTCCCAGCTCACTCTTGTAACTAGCTGAAAGGTTGTCTTCTCATTGACGAAAGTCTTCTCAGTGGCAAGGCAATAGAATATATTGATGAAATGTCCAAAGGTGAAAAATGCAATTGCAATTCACTGTGAAAGTCTAATTGGTAATCGGTTTTATACTTCACAGTTGAGAGCTAGTTCCATTTGTTTTCTCCTGCTTGTAAGCCAGTGTTTTAAAGCCAGCTGATTGCTGGAGGAAGATGCAATGACAGAACCTGAATTTCTTCCCAGGTGATCTGATGGTACAATTGAAAGCATAGAGGTTCTTTCCAGATATTCATTATCTAAATGGAAATCTGACCCTCCCCAGGACCATATGTATTTCCAGCTTCCCCCTGTGGAGAATAATGAAAATTGCTGCATGTTTATAGTCTTCTACTCAGTCTTTAATAGACATTAGCTCAAGTAACAAGATAATAGCCCTCTGAAGTTGGCAATACTATCGCCATTTTGTAGTTGAACTTGAGACTCAAGAACTTAAGCAATTTGTTCAAGGTTTCAAAATCAGAATGGAGCAGCAACTGACTTGTAGGACCCTGCCTGTTTTTCCTTTTTTTTTTTTTTTTATGCTATAAATTAAACTCAGTGCCTCACACATGCTATGCGTACACTCTACCCCTGGGTTACACCCCCAGCGGAACCCCCAATTTTCTTACTACTGAAGTTTCCACTCCCTATATTCCCACAGGCCAGCAGAGAGGGAACACTGAAATTCATTGTTACTACTTCTTTTCCTTCTATCTTTAGGGGCAAATATGAATCTCCTACAATTTTGCTGATCTGTAGAGTTCTTCATTGATATAATTTGCTATTCTATCAGTACCTCTTCACCCACACTCGAATTTCAACCTCGGGCTTGGATCATTTTCAATATCCATGCTAAGAAACTATTTTATGTCCTGATCATAACATTTTTAATGACTTCTCCAATGTCCTTTCCACTTCTGCAAATCATACTAGGGAGGCACCAGGACTTTGTTATCACTTCCAAATGCTTCACAAATGAAACTTTAAAATCTGTCATCTCACTTCCAACATAATCAGTCATCATTATACCCTTCTTCCTCTTTACTCTTGTTCAGTACCTCTTTAATATTTACCTTATCTTGATTTTGTAGACCTTTAGTTTCTTTAGATTCTCACTTTCCAGTGATAGTCTAGTAATAACAATAGGAGTCAACATTAGTACTATGAGCAATCACTAAAATAATTTACCATTCTTTAGAAACTATTTGCCATGCATTGCAGGTAGAACTTTGGTGTATTGTAAACTGAGTCTCAGAGAAGTAAAGAAAGCCACCCAGTGCCATTTAGTTGCAAATATGAATTTCCTGCATTCGGCAATCTCCAGTTGGCTATTTGATGTAGTAGGAAGAGAAATCATGTTTGCATATGGCACTCCAAAGCCTTTGTATTGCATGTTGTTGCCTCATCAGCAAAGATCTCTCTAACACTAAAGAATAATATGTCTACCAATACATTTAAAATGACATGGTTTATTGTGGTTAGATTCACATTCAGATCTTTAATTTAATAGAAAGTTGCTTATGTATTTATAGCATTTAAACAAATCACATGTGAAATGAACCCTTTTAATGGCTTCTTAACTTTCCTTTGTTGTTTCTTAAATGACTTTCATGTTATATAACAAAATATCAAAGTGAGATCAAAGGTTTCAGTTTGTTCTGGGTATTGCCACTAAATGACACACTGCAGATATTCATAGAATTCACAGAAATACTCAGGGTTAGATCAAATAAGTATATGCAATTTATCACAAGTCAATTAAGATAGCTATTATTAGCTTTTTAACATGAATAAATTGATGCTCATAACATTTAAGTAACTTCCCAAGATATGCCACTGATAAACAGTGGGTTAGAATCTGAAAAACAAACAAACAAACAAACAAACAAAACCAGCCCTTGGTACCAGCTCCAGCTGCCCACATGTTTAGATGTGTGTATAGGGGTTTCTATAGACATTGACAAAAAAAGCTCACCTACTTAGAAAGCTAGAAAGACAAGAGAAATACCAATTTAAACAAAGAAATCGTATGCCACACCAGCTCAAGTTATTTTATTTATGTATTTATTTATTTTTGGATAGCTTTCTGTAGGATGATTTAGGGAAGATTAAACCCAACTAAGAAGATGTAGGAAAATAGATACTGCACTACTTTATTTTGTAATATGTCTGTGCACATAATGAGACTTGTGAAATGTTTGCAAGAAGTAAAACATTTTTAAAATGTCACAGACCTAGAAAAGAGCTAAAGAAAGAGAATACTGGAGCATAAAGCATACAAGAGTCAGAATCTATTTAACTAATGATATGGGAAATTCCAAAACTCAGAGGATTTTGAATTAAATTGCTGTGTATAGGACCAATCTGAGTTGCAATGATTCCTATGGGATAAGTTTGTTTAGAAATGATTTTTAAATTCTCAAAGATCAGTGAAGAACCAAACAAGAGAGAAGTGGGCCTGCTCAGTCAACCATAAATGCTCATGGGCTACTGAGGCTCAATGAAAAGGAGCAGATTTATTCTTCACTACAAATCCCTATCCTTGCAACAAGGATAAGGATTTTGGATTTAGACCAACTCCAGGAAAATTCAGACAGTTTTTCTGTATAATCATGAACAGGCTGGTGCCTTTCTCTAAATCTCAATGTTCTTTTGTCTGAAGGAGGAATTAACCAAGATCAGATTTATAAAGTATTCTGTATATAACCTGTTATGTGCTAAATGTTAACATCTGAAGCTTATTCATTTCATTTGTGATCCACATCCTAAGCCCTGAGTACATAGATCCCATCTTAAGGTATGAAAAAAAAAGTTAACTAAGCAATGCACTTTTGTGTACAATGGTACATTCCTTAATGGAATAAGAATACAGTGCACATAGGGAACATAAAGGAGCAACACTCTGCCCTGCTTTGTGTTCAAATAAATGCATCTAAAAAGGCAGTGTATCATAGTAACATATCCTATTAAGAAGTCAGGAAAGTAATGCAGACTAGAGAAATAGACTGTCTGTATAGGCAATAGTCTGATATTGCCTACCTTTAGCCAAGAGAGCTGAAATATAACAAATATTGAGGTTAAAGAGAGTAGTAAAGGCATGACTAAGAGGTTTACCCCTTTACTATTACTTCCTTGTAAAGATTAATCAGGATTGGGGCAAATCACATCTCATTCATTTTCATCCTTTTTCAAATTATAGACTTTGGAAAAGTTAAGAATAAAAATATTTTTCAAGACACCAACCAATCAGAGCAGTTGTTGTGTTGGTAATAAAGCAGAGTCCTGGGGAGGAGGGTGTAGGTCAGGGAGGGAGTTGGAGAGGTGGCTATTTTTACCTCAAATGGAAACATATAATATGTAATAACTGACCTGTCTATGTCTCATGTATCAATGAACCTTAACTCTGGATTAGGTTAAATTACCAATAAAATAAAGTCACTGTTTAGATTGATTATTTTATGTTGAGTTTTGTGTTAGTCAGCTTTTTGTCACTGTGACCAAAATACCAAACATTTATTTTGAGCTCACATTTTCAGAAACTGACCATTCATGGCCGGTCAGCTCCATTGCTTTGTGTCAGAGGTGAGGCAGAAAAACATGACAGAAGGGCATGGTGGAGGAATCCTGCTCATGGAATCTGGGAAGTAGAGAGAGAGCGATAATCTAGGGACAAAATGTAATCCCCAAGGGCATGGCCCCCAGTGACCTACTTTCTCTAGCCTTTCCTCACCTGCCTACTGTTGCCATTCAGATTATTAACCTATCAAATGGATTAATCCACTGATTAGGTAATAGTTGCATCATTTCAACACTGAATATTCCTGCATTTCCACATGAACTTTTTGGGAGCAGACACCTCATATTCAAACCGTGAGAGGCTCACTTTGTAGTAGGTTAACACCCCTTCTCCTGTACTGGTAAGTGAATATGTGCATGGATGTGCTCATGTGCAATAAATGCTCTGGGACAATTATTGTGCTCCTACTGTCAGCAATTGGATCAAAAGTTGAAAGAAACCATATGGAATTTACTAATCAAGATGTTGGTGATTCTGGCACCAACAAAGATGGTATTAGTAGTGTAAAATACAATGAAATTATTGGTGAAGGAGTTTTCCAGTTTTAAAGCACTTTCTTAATATTAGTCCTCAGAATAACACGGTGAAGTATATGAAAGAGGAAATCATAGATTTTTTTAAAAGTGTTCTGCAAGTCAACTTTCACTAGCTGCAATATCACCAGGAATAAAGCAAAGAAAATTTATTATCATAATCTATTCTTAAAAAATAAGGAAGCTGAGATCTGGTGCTATAAAAAGTACTTTGACAACCTTCAAACATGTGTCACTATTGAAATAAAAATTGCTGATGAAATAAAGCAGAATTTTTAGAGATATTTCAATAATAGACATTATTGCCTCCGAAATCCTATAAACATTTAAATGATGAAACTAATTTTTTATCCTAAAACCTTTTTTTCTGTGGCCTATTATATTATGGAATTGTAGAAGATTAAATCTTAGTTTTATACTCACTAATGGAAATGTGGTTCTTTAAAACCTAAATTTAGTTAAAACCTAAATTAGAATTTACAAAAAAAATTGGGGTAGACAGAGGACATGGCATGCTTTCAAGTTAATAAGAATTAGAATACCAATGATAATAGTGAAGAAAGCAATGATCACATTTAACCAAGATTGCTTGAAACTCCACTCCTCGTCTTTGTTATAGTTACTAATAGACTCATCTCTTTTATATAATGTTTTGATTTTTTTTATTGTAAGTTCCGAGGTATTCCAACATTTAACAAAATATTGTGAAATGTAAGCAAGCAAAAATACCTCATTTATTTGTGAAAACTTTTATATGCAAGACACTTAACCAGGTGCTCTGAGCAAGCCCAGTTTTCTGATTTGGGATAATCTTGTACAGGAAACGTGGCCCATATATTAATTTTTTTTTCAAGTTACTAAGTGATTAAAATATGAAAAAATACAAACTAAAGAAGTAAAAAACACAAGAGTTAAAGGAGAATAAAGACAATTTTTTCTTAAGTGATCAGAAGGTTTCATCCCAGGAGTTGATACCTTACAGAATGGAAGTTTGCATAACAAGTCATGACTTAAATGTGATTCAGAGATGATCTTTTTCAAGATCTTAATGTTGAGCTGCTATTTTGTTTCCTTAAGCCAGAAGAGGACAAAGTCCTTTATTATTTTTTCATTCATTTACTCACTCAGCAAATACTTATTGAAGATTAATCAGGCGCTGTGCATTGTTTTGTTTGCTTATGGTGTAAGTGCAGCTAAGCTTTGTCTCTTAGAGCTTACATACCATTTCAAGAATCACATATTAAAGAAAAATGCAAGTTCCTTCTCAGTCTGAAAATAAATAAAATAAAATTGCATAATGATTTGATTAGCAGTCATGAGAAAGAAGCAAAGAGAGCTGAGAACAGTATTTGGAAAAATCCTCTTGGAAACAAATGAAACCAGTGAAAGGAAAAGTCAAGGAAAGAATTGTTTTTTTCAGGCAAGAGCTATGACAGAGCAGAGATGAAAACTAGGAAGAAGCATGATGTATGAGAACCAGAAAGAAGGTCACAGTGCCTGAAGTGAAATGGGACTGAATATAGTGTGACAGGAGATGAAATGGGAGACATGGGGAGAAGTCATGTCAGGTAGAGCCATATTGGACAGAGAAGGGTTAAGTCATATATAACCAGGGGTTGAAAGCCTTGGAAGGATTTTAAAGAACAGGATGATATGACACATAGCTTCAATATATAGTTCTAGCTAACGTGGCTAGAACACAGGTAGGTAATTTAAAACCTTCTAACTGCTCTGTATTTACTTTGGGTTATTCCTGAAAGTATATGTAGCTCCCTCAGTGCCTACTGAACTTTAAAATACTATTCATAATTTATAATTGTGTTATTTTTAATATTTTTATTGACCAAAGGAATTTGACACAAATGAAGAAATATAAATATAAATATAAAGTAATGAATTATTGTACTAACACTTACTTTCTAAGAAATATATCTGATTGGAACATGCCTAACATGAATTGACTCTGGTAAGGAGGTTAGTAGTGTAGAAAGAAACCCATGAAAACAAATAATAGTTTTTATTCCGTTCTTATTTTAAATTATTCTCTAAGGTTGAATGGAAGATAGACAGAATTTTATATTTCAAGACCTCATTTCTTATGAAACATAGAAGCCTATTCATTTTAAAAGTTGCAATCTAAGAGTATCAGTATGTATCTCTTCCCTTTATTGCTAATATTCTTAGAGCATTTTATATAGATAAGGTACTATTCTGTACATTTAACACACATGATCTTATTTAATTCTCATAACACCAAGAAGTGAGATATTCACTTCACTTAACAGATGCCAGCTAGAGAATCAGAAAGGACACATTTGATGATAACCTCATAGTAACTAACAAAACTGGTAAAAATTTAGGACTTTATGAGGATGGAGTGCTCTGTTTTTTTAACTCCCAAACTTCAGGGAAGTGATTTCCAGTTTGTGTACCCTAAAAAACTCAAGAAAGAAAGAGTATATTGATACTTATCTCCTCCATTAGCAAAATATGGGAACAAAATTTTCAGAGTGGAAAAGGCATTAGGGTAATAGTAGATTCAACTGCATGAGACCAAACCAAATGAAAGACATCTTTTTTCCCTCATTACTTCTTATACTGACTAAACTTGATAAAATATCAATAAAACTCTTAACAAGTATTCCTGAGCATCTTCACCTATAATAAGACCTTTACAGTTGGCAATTTAGAAGAAAATAAAAAAATGAAAAATATTCTAACTGATGACATGAAGTTTATGAATAAATTGGTGTGTGAGAAGCAGTTTGAGGAACTAGTTGCAATTTAGTCTGGATAATAAAAGATTAATGAGTCCTTCTAAATGTTTTTGAGTACTGGAAAGGAAGAAAGGCAAAATGAAGAACCAAGTGAGACTTTCAAAGGTGAGCTTAACAGATGATAATTGCAGGCAAAATAAGGAAGGGTTTCCTATCAAAGTGGCCAGAAATGAGATGGGCTTCTGTCAGAGTCTTATCTCGACCAGCGGCAAGGGAAGGGGACACTCCCCAACAAGGTCAGACTGGATAGGTAGGGGCGACTGACCGCCCGCTCCCAACCCTCTGTGCAGAGGACAATCAGACACATCAGGGAGACCAGTCACAGCAGGAACTCGTTTATTGAGGAAGTCACACAGCTTTTATGTAGGGTGGGGGCTAGGCAAGAACCACTTAGCTTAAAGGTTAGCAAGGCACAGAGGATTCAACACAGGTGAGAGTCCCATAGGACTATATGGCAAGCACGAGCTGATCACGTTGGCAGAACTGTTGTTAACCAATCCCTGACGGTGGTCTGATTTATCGTCATTAACCTTTGAAACCACCTTTGAGCCTTGATCTTGCTCACTCGCCAGGGAGTAAGGAGTCAGCCTGAGTTAGTTAACGTGTCATTAGTCCCAACAGGCTTCCACATTTAAGGGGGATAAACTGTCAAATGAGTTAAGATTACCACCTGGAAATGGTGGAACAGAGGGAATTCACTCAAAAGTTGAGAGCTGGAGAGATGATCCTTCAGAGCTGATCCCTACTGATGAATTTTTACCAGTGGTAAATCAATTTGCCTTTTAAACTTTAGGATTCCTTTGGAATCTGTGTGTTAACAATTTTTCTTTCCCTGACTGCCTCAAAATCTCAGGAATACCAATGTGCATCCTCATCATTTTGAAAACATAGAGAAATATTCTGTTTCAAAAAAAAAAAAATCCCATCCATTGACAGCAGAGGAAATGGTGTTTGCTTATACCAATGTAAAACATTAATCATCCCCTTAAACAAAATTAGTTAACTGAGGCTGAATTAGTTCTTTAGTTTCAGAAATCCATTTTACTACAAGAAAACCTAAACTTTCTATAGGAGATTTTTCTCTCTTGCCCTCTGTCTCTAGGTCAAGCTACAACTTTGTCACTTTTAGCCAAACAATAAATACAGAAATTTATTAATAAAATGAAGGGTAGAAGTACAAATTATTGAAGAATTAATGAAATCAGAATAAGTAAATCAGAATAAAAATTCCTTTTTATATGCATTAAAGAGTTGTTTAGTAACTCTCAATGCAACATATTTTGGGAAGTACATGTACAAAGTTGACTTAAACACAAATTAAATCTGGACTTCAGAGAAATACGTGACACAAAGTATGAGGCCTGTAGAAAGTAAAAGTGTCTACACATATGATTAGAATATAAAGTACAGAACTTGATGACATGATGGGTAAGGCATCTAACTTCATTTCTGTGGGAGTTCTGAGTAGTGAACATCTGATTCCAGTTTAAAGAGCAGAAATGGGGTAGTTACACCACCAATGAGGTTTAGGTACACAGAGATGGGATATCAAAGGCAAATAACTACAAGTAAAATGTACAGACTTTCCAACAGGCAAAGAGTCCATTATTTGGGAAAGAAAATTAGAAAAACTTCAGGGAGACTTGAGATGAAGTCATGAAGTGTTTGGTGGACTGAACCAAGGAAGGCCTCAAATACACTTTTCCAGAAAATAATTGGAAGTTGAACATATTTTAGGAAGACCATCTTCACAGTCTTCTGAAGGCTGGATGAGGAGCACGAGAGAAATCAAGAGGCTTACTGTCAGAGCCTCTGTCCTTCCAGGGCTGAGAATGTGATATCCGTTACAACCCTGAACATGCGAAGACTCAGGAATAGGATCCTACTATTTGACTATTAGTGTTCATTGTGAATTTCCATTAATTTCTCTATGCAAAAACCAGACTCTAGGGACAAAATAACAATATCAATGAAATCCATTTGACATTTGAAATCAATGTCAAATCCCACAGGGGAAAACAAATAGAAGTCTATTGAGACTATAAGAAGTTGAAATATAAGCATTGTTCAATTGTGGTTCATTGTTCATTGTTCAATTGGTTCAATTGTGGTTCAATTGTGGTGGGCAACACATATGTTTGTAAAAGGTCCTCTACTGAAAGGAGCAAAGCATTCTTCTGAAAGACTAGTCTCATCTTTCTCTAATTTTAGTCTCTTTTTCCTCCTTCTGTTATTATGCAGCTCCTACTTTTTAAAGGACAATTTTGCTTCTTCTCTTCGTAGGAGGTAATCCTTTCACACCAACATATTTAGAAGGTCATTTCTATTATGCTGTCTTTCAATCAAGACAAGACAGCAGACAAAGGTCTTCTCCCAGGACACACCCATTGCTTCTGTTTCATTTTGCAAGCTGTGCTTCAAAGTGTGTCCTGTAACAGATTTGCATTCAGAAGAACCCATCAGGGACACTACCTGAGGCAAGGAGAAAGGTTTCCCAAGACATTTATAACCTAGATCCATTGAGCAAAGAGAGCTGAGGCATTCTGAGAAATAACACAACCTCATAAAACCCACTGTCCTTAATCCATATACCTCATGCTTTTGTGTACAGTGTTAAAATAAACAGTTTCATTTATTCTTCTCTAGAGGAATTTTGAAAAATATAAATCTCAAATCAAGTGTGAAATGGTGAACAATCTCTGATTACCATGAAAGAAGCAGATTAATTACAACACCAAGAGTCTTGTGACACAGTATATTGCAGACATTTGTCTTCAGATGAGTGACATCTGAAGAGCATGGAGCCAAACCCTATTGAGGAGGTTAATGTTTACTTAGTATAAAGTTAATAAAATTCACAATACAATTTTGTTGTCATCTGAAGTATAACTGTGTAGAATGCCTTGGTGGGTTTTGGTTTTCTGTTTTGTTTTGGGGAGAAGAGAATGGCTTTTATCACATATCACAACCTCAGTTTTGTTTTGCTTTTTTCACCTCCACACCAGCACAATTATCACACAGTTCATTTTATCAAGTGCTCCTTGTTAAACTGTACAGATGTAACAGGTATGTTAAGTAAAATCATCTTTTTCTGATTTGGATTTTAATAAATAAAGACAGGTGTTATTTTTCATTAAAGCACAATATGTCCTGGATAACAAGCATCTGAGTCTCTTCAATGAATACTTTGGAAATAAAATTTTTAAAAGCTCTTGTTGTTTTATTGTTGCAGGAGACTTGTCTTCCCCTGAGTGCTGCCTGCTTTGTGGATATCACTGCATTTGCTGCATTTGTCTTCACTACATGGTGTGTAGTTGTCAACTATTATTCTGGTTTTCAGAAAGCAAAGCAGAAATACAGTTTGTGGCTTTCATGACATCACAAAGCAACCAAAATTGCAGTTCTTTCCTGGACCTATTAAGTTACCTATATATTTAAAAAAGATCAGAGAAGAGTATGTGTAAGGAAATCCCACAGAACCACACCGGACACAGGAAATCACATAAGGGAGTTTATTAAGCAAACAGAGTGTCTCCCTGCAGGATAAGAGAGAAAATGAGAGGAAAAGAGAAAGGAAAGAGAAAGGGCGCATGCTAGAGAGTGTGAAAGCCAGGAGGATAGAGAAAGTGAGGAGGACAGACAGAAGAATGAGAAAAGATGGTGGGGAAGCTATAGTAAACAGTTGAATTCCGCCGGGCTAACAGGGGACCACTATCAGAGAAGGATACTTGCAAGCTGACTGATGAACCAATAGCTAGCTAGGATGTTCACAGATTGACAAGTGGGTGGGAGGCAGGGAAAATGGCTGCACCTGATGGGCGGGGGAGCAGCTTTATACATTACAGTATGGATTTTATCACATATAACAACCTCAATTTTGCAGGTTCCTTTGCCATGTGGGTGTATGAGAAACTTTAGGGCTCTGAGTTCTCAAGTCTTATATGTGATCAAGAAGCAAATTAAAGGCAAAGTTGAAATCTGAACTAAGGTAAATCATAAAACTCTTCCCACTGCATTTTGAGGGTTTTCTCACTACTTACCACAGTATATGCCTTTATTTTTCAGGAAGACTGCATAATCACAGTAGCTGTTTCTTGAATCTCTAGATTACATATATTGAAAAAAGTAGAAAAAAAAATCTTATACCCCAAACTGAAGCAAGAATTAAAGACAGGCAGTCAGTGTAGATAGGTAAATGGGTCGGATAGTGAAAATGGAGGATGGTTTGGGTCCTGGAAGCTGGAGACCACCCCTGGGAGATTGGAATGTTAATGCCTCCAGGGCCCTTTTATTACCAAGATTACCTGGGGTAATGTCCCTCCCCAAAAGTTGCTAATGAAATACCCTCTGAGCATATAGGCAGCTTCTAATGAATGCCCCCTAGACTGCCAGTCCCTTCCTGTCCCCATCACTCCACCTTGACCCTTCCAGCCTGGCTTACCTGCATCTCCTCTTTTGGCCACCCACCTGGCATCTCCTGTGCCTAGTCAAGTCATCTAGGCAGGAAGGAGAGAGATAAGGGGCAAGAGGGCAGGAGAATCAAGAAAGTCTAAAATGTATAAAAGGGAGAGGATGTTCCCACTTCTCAGGATACCAGTATACCAGCAGTGACCCCCTTCTCCCTTCCCGGAGAACTCTGTTACTATTTTTTTAAATAAAACTTGTTTTCTGCTTGCTTTTACAGCTTCTCTAATATTCAAATTTCAGCATTTGAGGAAGCAGAACTCAACACTGATAACCAGCAGTATCAAAACTATCAGTTTATAACCACCAACCAGGAAGGCAATAGTGTACAGAAATAAAATGAACATGAGCTATTAATTTGAGCTAATGACTCTGCTTCTCAATAAGTGTAAATTCTTGATCAGACACTTGGTTCTAATCCACCTGTCTCCCCATTTGAAAATAGATGAAAGATTACATGTGCTGAGAAGCTGATGGATATTTAAAATAAAAATGATGTTATTTTCTTGGACACGTATGTGTTCAATTAATAGTAACTCTTAGTATTTCACATATTTCAGATTTGTTCTTAAATTCAAAAGGACTTTCATAATTCTTTATATCTTTAGTCCATGTTGAAACAGTAATGGAGAATCTAATACATTCTTGAGAAAATTTTTTCACCTGATTGATTTTAGAAGGTATTTGTATTGTTAATGTACATCTTATTCATAATTCACTCTCCTATTTTAATCTTGTAAGGTATAAAGCCCTTCTCTCCCGTTACAGGAATTTCCCGCCTCCCAACCACTTGTCAATCTGCAATCTGCCCGTGTCTCTTCCATTACAGGAATTTCCAGCCTCCCCATCACCTGTCAGTCTGCGTTCTGCCCACCTCTTACAGCTTACGCTGCCGTTGTCTTCCTGCCTCCCACGTTATGTCCTAACATGTTATTGGTCCATCAGTCAGTCTGCAAGAATTCTCCTCCACGATTGGTTCCTCCCAGCCCGTGAAATTCCAATATCTGGGAGAAGCCATACGCCATCTTTTCTCTTTCTTTTCTTTTTCCACCCCGCGTGGACCTTATCCGTCCCCATAAATAAAGTCTTTTGCGTGAGATCTCGTATCTGTGGAGTGTTTTTTTTTTTCTGGGAACTACTGGTGAGCCACAACTGAGCCAGCGACCCCTAACAAATCTTACATTAATGAAAACAAGGTTCTGAATTTAAAAGATGCACACAAAATTTAATTATATAACTTAATGCATTTTTTGTAATTTTTTAATTTGTTCTAGTTAGTTATACATACAGTAGAATGCATTTTGACACAACCTACATAAATGGAGTAAAACTTCTCATTTTTCTGGTTGTACATGATGTAGAGTTATACAGGTCATATAATCATATGTGTGCATAGCTAATGATGTTCCATTCATTCTACTACTGATACTGCCATTTACCGGTGATGAGTTCTGCTCCCTCTAATGTTCAAGTTTGAACACTAGAGAAGCACGCCAAGGCAAGCATATTAAGCAGGTTTTATTTAAAAGTAATAATACAGACTCCTCCTGGGAGGGAGAAGGGGGCCATGACTGATGTTTTAAAATCCCCAGAAGTAAGTGCACCTGACATCTTTTACAGGTTAAGGTTTCTTTTGTTCTCCAGATCTCTCCCCCCTTATCTCTCCTTCCTGCCTATGTGACTAGGCCTGGTTTTGCATGAAGTGAGAAGCCATGAGCAGGGGGAGGGCCAAGGTGATTCAGGCAGGTAAGGGCCCAGGGGGCATTAATTAGCAGCTCCATGCTTGCAGTCCTTGATAAAGGCAGGTAAATTTGGTAATCAATTAGCTCTGGAGATCCTTAGCATTCCATTCTCCCAAGGGCAGTCTCCAACTTCCAGGGGCAGATGACTTTCATGGCCTTTATTTATTTGACCCAATACCCTATTTCTACACTAAATGCCTGTCCTTAATTCTGGCTTCACTACCATTCCTAACCCCATACCCATTACCCTCCATTCGCTCTCCTCTTACTAATACAAAGTACCTCTATTCTTCCCTAGCACCCCACCCTGCTTATTGTGAATTAGCATCAACATATCAGAGAAGACATTCAGCCTTTTTGGGATTGGCTTATTTCACTTAGCCTGATATTCTTGAGTTCCATCCATTTACCAGCAAATACCATAATTTCATTCTTCTTTAAGACTAAGTACTATTCCATTGTGTATATATATCACAATTTCTTTATCCATCAGTTGAAAAGCAAGTTAGGTTGGTTCCATGGTTTACCTATTGTGAATTGAGTTGCTATAAACATATATGCATCAGATTTGATACATAGCTATATTTGTAGGGAAATCATTAATTTGGGGTTGCAAGATTGTTCAAAATGTAACAGTGGTTCACTTCACCTTTTGAATATAGCCCTGAGTTTTATTTTTAAAAGGAACAAGTTTTCCTTTTCTTCCTCTCCCTCCCTAACAGGGGTCGGGGAGAACAAGATTCCCTTGAGTTATTTGTGCTTCACCTGCAGGAAGAAGATGTCTGCCAAAGGATCTAGGAAGTGACAAATTAACAAGTGAATCCTAACACACCATCAAAGTACCCTGGGACCCCTGTCAAGGGCACACTGGAATGCAGCCTTTCTTTCAATCGCTCCTTTAAAAGCCCCCTGTTCCTTCTGATGGGCAGAATCACAACCTCAGGGACTGGAGTCTCCTGTGTTTCTCCTTTGCTAAGCAATAAAACAACTTTTTTTTCTCAAAATCGTGTCCTTATTATTAAATTGGCATTAATTGGCATTGGGGACGAGGATCGAGGTTTTGGCAAGAAAAATATGCAAATCAATAAACATGATACACCGCATTAACAGAGTGAAGGAAAAGACATTTATAGACCAAGAAAAAGCATTTGATGACCATAAGGCTTTTCCTTATTATTCTCTTGTAACAATTATTTACATTAACTAATTTTACAAAATTAAATTCATCCTTGCTTTTGCGGAGCTCCGGGGGCAGTACTGGGATTTTGTTTTGAAACAAGTCTTACTGAGTTGCCTAGGCTGGCCTTGAACTTTTGATCCTCCTTCTTTAGCCTCAGGAGTAGCTGGAACTTATGCTCCAACCTTGGCATTCTTGAGACACACTCCAACTTGATCATGATGTATTATTTGGGTTCTGTTCTCTAATATTTTGTTAAGCATTTTATGTCTTTGTTCATGAGAGATATTAGTCTGTAATTTTATATTTTCTGTCAGATTTTGGTATTAGGTTTATAGTGACCTCGTAAAATAAACTGAGAAGTAATTTCTTCTGTTAAAAAAAAAAAAGAAAGAAAAATCATTTGATAAAATTCAATACCCACTTATGATAATAACCCTGGTTAAGTATAGAAGGAGCAGGCCTTAACACAAAAAGACTATTTATAGTAAGCATAATAAGCAAACAGTTAAGTGTGGGGAGGGGTGTGTGTGTGTGTCCTGCTGGGGATCAAACCCAGGACTTGTGCATACTACATAAATGTTCTGCCTTTGACTCATACACCCCAGCCCAAGTAGAATTTTACTGAATGGGGAAAAGCTGTTAAGTTTCTCTCTAAGATCTGGAACAAAGACACAAATGATCCTCAATCCAGGGTTTCAACAATCATTCCCCAGTCATGTAGAAAAATAAAATCAACAAGAGGATCATTTGACATACAAGAAACATTCCTCCAAATATCTGTAAAATATGATTTTTTTAAAGTGTCCATAAAGCTTATACAAATATAGACCATATTTATCAAAAAAGCTTCAACAAAGTTCCTCTTGATATGGATTCTCACTAAGAATTGGTATTTTCAGGTTGTTTTTTTGTTTGTTTGTTTTTCGGTTTAGTTGTTATTATTAGTTGTGCAGTGATTTTGCATTTTTTAAATTTGCAATTCCTAAAGACAAATTATGTTTAAAAACTTTTCTTTTTTTTTTTTGTGTGTGGTGCTGGGAATCGAAACCACGGCCTTCTGCTTGCAAGGCAAGCACTTTACCGACTGAGCTATCTCCCCAGCCCTGTTTAAAAACATTTTAAATGCTGATTTGCCATTTATAAATCTTCCTTGTGAAAACTCTATGCAGTGTCTGTGCATATCTTTTGCACTTTAATTGACTGTCTTATTTCTTCTGTTCATTATTAATAGTTACTTGGCTATTGTAGATACAAGTCACCTATTGCATATGTTTTATAATTATTTTCTTTCGAGTTGTGGTTTATCTTATTATTCTTTCAAAAGTATCTTTTGTAGAGAATAAACTTAATTTTAATAAAGTCCAATATTTTTATGAATTTTGTAATTGGTATTTTAGAAATCTCCATATTTAACACTGAAAAATCTGCATAGGAGGATATTTCTCTGTGACTCCTTTTCAGGTCACTTCATCAAGATGCTGTGTTAGGTTCTTTTGAACAAAGCTGAAGTTCAGAGATAGAGCATGAATTCCTTTTCCTCAAATTTGTAATTTAGAAAGGTTTGGTATAGGGTGTTCAATATTTACTATCTTGGTTATTTGGAATATTAAAAGGTAAAATGAGATATCTTAAGACAAAGTGTGACTGTCTTGCTTCAAAATACTTCCTCATATATATTAGAATAGCTGGCACAAATATCCACAGGAGACACATCTCTGAATTCAAGCAAAGGTTTATTGACAGAGAAAGTCTACCAGGCTGCCCTTCTGCGAGGCGCAGCAGCCTGCTGGAAAAAACTTCTATATAGTCATGTATAGTAGTTAAAAAATAATATGTCTGGCCCTCTGATTGTTATTTGGCCTCTTTGCTGTAGTTTTGGTAGTTAGGGACTCTTTCAGGCTGGGCATGCTGGGAAGGTCATGCCTCAGTAGGCAGGTGCTGATTTTCAAAATGGAGTTACTTTGGCCTAATGACTTAACAGTATAACCTCTCTGTACCCTGCTTTCTTTCCATTCATGTGGTTGAGACTAATGGTGTTTGGGAAATTTTTAACACACACACACACACACACACATATACACACACAAAATTTGTACTGTCTTTGGAATTCTCTCTAAATCAGGTTTGATTTGCTCCTATGAAGTAGAGAAAAACATATGACTTAATACCCTACAGTTCAAAAACTCACTTTAAATTATTATGATTTTTTTCCAGATCCCTCATTATCTCACCTAAGTGGAATCCGAAGGGACCCTGGTTCACCTACCAGGCTAAACAACAAGGTCTGATGCACCAGCAATAGGAATGAAGTTTAAGGATGATCAGCAGGTCTCCTGTGACAAAGACCTTTTAACAAGAAGAGCAGAGATAAATATGGAAATTAATATGAGCAATGCACCCTTATGAATGCAAAATATTTTATGTTATTTATAGTGTAAGATACATAATTGTCACCATCCCTACTTGAGAGAGATGAGCAAATCATGGCATGAATAGTTGGAATAATTTGACAAATGTAATCCAAATGTAATCCAAGAGAAGTCAGAGTAAAGATTTGCACCTAGAAATTCCATTTAAGGGTTTGGGCTCTTAAGTAACACACTGTCCTGCCTCTCTTAAAATCAACTTTCTGTAACAGTGTTAGAATGAAGCCTGTGAGTAGTGAAAAATTAAGAAAAAGAGTAAGACTATTCTTGACAGTTCACTAAGAAATCATATTTTCATCTGATTCTTTTAAACCTGTGAAACATGTTAGTAATAAGTCTGAACTCACATGAATAATCTAGGCACAGATAATTCCTCAAAGTTTCATCTTAAGTTAGCCACAAAGGAAGGCCAATATTCCAGGAAGTAGGATGGCCAAGAGTTAGGTGCAGAAAATTCCATGACAGCAAAATTAGCCTTTCTCTTCATGCCACTATTTTCCTTTCCCACTAGTCACATCTGAAGAATCCCACACAACCTCACAGAGGTTTTCAGTCACTCCTCCACTGCAGTTCTGTGGTGACTATCTGGGAATTTCCTTGGGAATTGAGGAAGTTTACCAAATCTGACATTGTATACAAGGACTCATCCTGACATCAAGAACATACTAGAACTGTTTTGTTCTATTGAACAAAATCACATTGAAATGTAATTTAAAAATTACATACATTTGTCAAAACTCAGCATTTTGATAACAATATTATAAGCAAAGGATAGATAACTTATTTCTAAAATCCTAATCCAGAAATTCGAAACAAACAGAAAATATTTTTTAAATGTTATCATTAAGCTGTACCAATATATAATATAATATAAGGTAAATTCATTTTTAATAAGTGAACTTGTTTCTCATAAATGAAGGAAAAAAAGAATTAGTAAAATACATGCATACATACATATAGGTAATATTAAAATTAACAATAAGAGATTCACCAAAGCTTAAATTTTACTAAGCAAATATTATATTACATCAATTAGGTTATCCTGTTATTCTGTTAAAATTATACAATCTGGCTTTTAAAATAATCTCTCACCATTTCCTTTCAAATTTAAATTACTAATTTAATCTCTCATTCATTTCTTGGATTCTTATTATATACCAGCAACTGTGCTTAAACACTGAAAATAACTAAGGAAGAAAATAAACCTCTTGCACCAAGTCACTTGTAGTCTATTTTGTACACAAAATCTTGAATTGGGATTAAAGACAGGCAGTTAGGATAGATAGGAGAGCAGTTCAAATTTAAAAGATGGAGCCCATTTGCATCTTGGAAGTTGGAAACTGCCCCTGGAAGATTGGAATGTTGTGTCTCCAGAGCCCTCTGATTGATATCACTGTTTACGGTGACGAATTCTGCTCCTTCTAATGTTGAAGATTGAACACTAGAGAAGCGCGCCAAGGCAAGCATATTAAGCAGGTTTTATTTAAAGGTAATAATATAGACTTCTTCCAGCAGGAAGAAGGGGGCCATGGCTGATGTTCTAAAGTCCCAAGAAGTGTGCTCACCCTACATCTTTTATAGGTTAAAGTCTCTTTTGTTCTCCAGTTCTCTCCCCCCTTATCTCTCCTTCCTGCCTACCTGACTAGGCCTGGTTTTGCATTAAGTGAGAAACCATGGGCAGGGGGAGGGCCAGGGTGATTCAGGCAGATAAGGGTCCAGGGGCACCAATTAGCAGCCCCTTGTTTGCAGTCCTTGATAAAGGCAGGTAAATTTGGTAATCAACGGGCTCTGGAGATTCTTGACATTCCATTCTTCCAGGGGCAGTCTCCAACTTCCAGAGGCAGATTGGCTTTATGGCCTCCATTTCCTCGATTTGACCCGATCCTCTATTCCTACACTACCTGTTCTTAATTCTGGCTTCATGATCACCAAGATTATCTGCCTATACTACCCTTCCCAAAAGGCTGTAGGCAGAGAATTTCTAATTAATGCCCCATGGGCTGTTACCTGCCTGGATCACTCCATTTGACCCTTCCTCCTGCCCACCTGCTTCCCATCTTTTGGCTATCCCACCAGCATCTCCTGGGCCTAGTCATGGAGGCAGGAAGAAGAGAGAAAAGCTGGGAGAGAGCAGGAGAACAAAGGAAACTTTATAAAATGGGCAGGGCTCTCTCACTTCTTGGAATACCAGAATACCAGTCATGGCCCCCTTCTCCCTCTTGGAAGAAGTCTGTGTTACTACCTTTAAATAAAACCTGCTCTGTATGCTTGCCTCAGTGTGCTTCTCTAATGTTCAAACTTCAACATTTGAGGAAGCAGATCTCATCACTGAAAACTGAAATGGTTATAGCAGGTTAAGAAACTCCAACTATAACTTAGAATCTGTGTCAATCAGGATGTAGTGTTTTTTGCCTAGACCAGAACATAAACCACATCATTATTTGTGGTATAAATTAAAAAAAAAAAAAAAAAAAGAATGGATTATTAGTGTTAATATATGCATGCTAGTCAGCTTTTTTGTAGCTGTGACCAAAATATCTGATAAGAACATTTTAAAAAGGAAAAGATTTATTTTGGCTCAAGGTTTCAGTGGTTTCAGTCCTAACCTCAGGGTTAGGCAGAACATCATGGCAGAAGAGGATAGCCAAGAAAAAGCAGAGAAAACAGAGAGAGACTGTGATAAGAAATACCTCTGGGGCACCCCCTCAGTGACCTCCTTTCTCCAGCCATGACCTACTGCCAACAATTTCCACCACCTCCCAGCAGTCCATTGCTATCAAAGGATTCATTCAATGATGAGGTCAGAGACCTCATGATCCAATCATTACCTAAAGTCCCAACTCTGAACGCTGTTTCACTGAAGACCAAGCTTTCAACACACGAGAGTTTGAGGAACATTCTAGACATGAACCATAAAGTTGTGCTTGATATTAAGTTTTCTAAAAAATAAGTATGTTTTATAGTCCTCATATTTACCAACTGTCATTTCTTTTATTTTTTCAGAAGATAAAATATTCTAAACTGCCCATTTCTTTTTAAAATCAATGTTCTTTTTTCTATATTTACCTGCTGTATTTTGGAGAATAATTGCTAAATATACATTCATATGACTTCTGATGACTGCTCAGTATTCTTGTCAACATATTTTTCTGAATGCATTGATGTACAAGTTAAGAAAAAAACCAACAACTTTAATGCTTTTTAATAATCTAAAGTGTGTGATAATTCAGCATTAAAGTCAGGTTTATGAGTTTGTAAGTCAAAGCAAACAAAAATAAATTAGAATAAACTTGATTATTTTACAATTACTTTACTCATTCAAATTCTGCAGAGAAAGGCTGCATTTCCACAAAAATGAGAGAATAAAGGTCATAGAATTCATATATGGATAGTGGTTTTGAACTTCTATCTAGCACATGAAAGTAATTTTCTCTTAAACCTACAAAGAGTACTTCTCATACATTTCTGGTGGGGTTGCAAATTAGTGCAGCCACTCTGGAAAGTAGGATGGAGATTCCTCAGACAGCTTGGAATGGAACCACCATTTGACCCAGCTATCCCACTCCTTGGCCTATACCCAAAGGACTTAAAATCAGCATACTACAGAGCCACATCAATGTTCATAGCTACTCAATTCACAATAGCCAGATTGTGGAACCAACCTAGATGTCCTTCAATTGATGAATGGATAAAGAAACTGTGGTATATATACACAATGGAATATTACTCAGCCATAAAGAACAATAAAATTATGGCATTTGCAGGCAAATGGATGAAACTGGAGAATATCATGCTAAGTGAGATAAGCCAATCTCAAAAAAACCAAAGGACGAATGATATCGCTAATAAGTGGATGGTGACACATAATGGGGGGTGGGAGGGTTTAGTGTCAGGGTTAGAGTTAGGGTTAGGGAGGGGGGCAAGAATGGAGGAAGGAAGGACTGTATAGAGGGAAAAGAGGGGTGGGAGAGGTGGGGGGAAGGGAAAAAATAACAGAATGAATCAAACAACATTACCCTATGTAAATTTATGATTACACAAATGGTATGCCTTTACTCCATGTACAGAGAAACAACATGTATCCCATTTGTTTACAATTAAAAAAAAAAAAAAAAAAACCTACAAAGAGTACTTCTTATATCCTAGAAGTTCCAAGATAGTTTTTCAGTAGAGTTAGGTGTACCAAATTATAAACATTTAGAAATTTGCAATTTTCAGTTAAAAAAAATACATATATATACACACAAATTAATTTGTTATATCCCACTATATGGTTTTGTAAAATGCACATAATGGGACATTCAGTGCTAATTGAGCCCTACCATATTATATTAAAGTTTTTGGATGATGCTTATATATCAGGAAATCCAAAGGATATGCTATAATTTAGCAAATACTAATCTTGTGTTTAGAATTAGACAAAGTTGGCTTCAAGTCCTAACATGTCTTTTCAATTCCTAGGGCTAATATTTCTAGTTTCCTAAAAAGAAAAAAGAATTCTCCTTCCTTTCTTCTTTACTCTCCTGTTTCTTTACTCTATTCTTTCCTTATTATCTTCCTTACTATCTTTTTGTTTTGGTGTTAGCAATGTTCTTATTTTAGTCAGCTTTTTTCTACTGTGACTAAACAATCAGATAAAAGCAATTATAGAGGAGAAAAAATTATTGGGGGGTACTCATGGTTTCAGAGGTCTGCATTCATTGACAGCTGGCTTCATTCTTTGGAGTTTAAGGTACAGCAGAATGGCAGAACATCTTGATGGAAGAGTGCGGTGGAGGAAAGTGGCTCAGGATATGGTCAGGGAGAGAGAGAAAGAGAAAGAGAGAGCACTTTCTCTTTTTTTTATGTAAAAAAATAATAAAATCCATGTTTATATTAAACCACTTAGTCCCAGATTTGTTATTTGCAGTTAAATATAACTAACTGATATGCTAATTATGTCACCATGGTTAGATACTACATTCAATCTGAACAATTTCTTCTGAATATTCCTCTTATGCATTCATAACTTAAAGGTTTAAAAGGAGTAATCATCTTAAGTGTGATTGGAGGATTATATGAAAAGGTATATGTGAAGTGTCCCATATAAGGGTTGGCAAAGGATTTGTACTAAATGCATTATAATTATCACAGTTAGAGATTTTTTGAGACATAAGATTTTCTTCTCTCTCCCCTTTTTTTTTTTTTTTTTGGTGTGTTTTATTTGAAGGAAAATATGAGAAATCAAATACTTGACTTGATTTTAAGCTAGAGGTAATTGTTTCTTTACATGTCTTTGTTAATGTAACCAATTAGGTATCATGAAAATTATAATTAAAATTGCTCTAAATGCAATGGCCTTGAAAAATATCCCAAGAGACATTCCTATTCACCTCAAAATAGACAGAGGAACAATTGCTTTAGAGTTGGATATAAAAAGTTTTAATGAAAATAAAATGACGGTAAAACAAAGTGTATTCAGATATTTATAAATGAATAAGTTAGCTTAGTTTATTTCTACAAGGCTCTAAAAAGGCCACAGTGATGTTAATTTAGACAGCTGAATTGTTTTCAGATAAACAATGACTTAAAAGCAATTACCATAACAAATTTGATACATTTTAAAAAGGCTCTTTTAAGCAAACTCCATCCAGTTGAGGAAATAAGAACATAAAGCATTAAATCTTAGTTCCCTTTTAAAGTCATGTATTATTTACTCATTATTTTTAGGAGACTTTTTCTCAAAAGAGATATTAATTTCTCCTGATTTAGTATGTAATTAAAATTCTTTTGCATAATTATATTCCTTTCATCTACACTTCTAAGAAATAATAGAACTTCAAAATAGAAAGTTCATTACAATGCTAATATTTAATACTTCAAAAAATTCCTCTGTGCAAATAACTAAATTAGCTGCTTGATTAATTCAATTTCTCACATTCTTTTTCTTTTTCATCCATGCCACTTACTTATTTCTTTCAGATTTACTCAAGAAGGTAATTCTTTATGATTCACTGGCAGAGGAAAGACATTTCTTGGTTTATTAGGATGATTTGCTTTCATCTGTGAACTTTTCCAGTTTCCATTTTACCTGCTATCATTAGTTTCTAAAAAAGAATTTTTAAACTGGACACCAGGCATAAATTGCTTAAATATATATTCTCCTCATCAAATCTGTCACCCATTGCTTAAAATATAAAATATGTCTTAATAATCTTAATAATAAATAATTTAATAATCATGATAAAATGAATATCAGGTTATAGATAAGCTGAGTTGTTAGAGCTCTAATATATAGGGTTGTTATAAAAAAGATCCGAGAATATTTTTACTAAAACAAAAAAATAATGAAATGGGGAAAGTAGTCCTCTCTATGTTAAGTAGAAGTTTAGAGCTTTCACTTTTTTCTTTATTCCAAGTATTTTGTGAAGATTACATACACTGTGATTAAATGAAGAATGAGCCTATGAATTACCTGAAAGTAGAGTCTCCGCACAGTTCCTTGTTTTCTCCTTGTTGCCAACAGAGAAAAAGAAAAGAAAAAAAAAAAAACGACAACAAAAGAAAACAGACTGGGTGGTGAATGCAGAGAAGGAAATAAAGGACAGGGGAAAGGAAGAGAAAAAAGCATCCCAAGGTGACTGACATCATGGTCCATGACAGAAAATAAGACTTTTCTCCAGAGCTGGACCTGGAACTGAAGTATGTTCCTGGACTTCCTTTTTCTTATCTGAATAAATGGAACAATACTATTAGAAAATGCTAGCAAGTTGATAGAACCTAAGGAGGACTAATGGGAACCCCGACATATAACTGGTTGGGCAGAAGTACAGATCACAACCTGGAATCTGTGATTGATTTATGAAGGGAAGAATGCTGTGGGACTGAGTCCTTAACCTGGGGGATCTGATTAACTCCAGTTAGATGTGTGAGAGGTAAATTGAGTTACAGGGCACTCAGTTGGCATCTACTAGAGAACTGCTTGTTGTTTGGGGAAAACACACCCTAATCACCATAGGTGTCCTGGGGTGTATTGAGAAGGACAAATGCTCTGTTTTTTCATATCTCTTACCAATGAGATGAGGAGTTAAGTACTGGGATGAGCTAATGGAAAGTAATGGAAGACATTTAGGAAAGTTGACCAATGGGATTTGTGAAAAATTTGGGATAATAACATGGAGTGATTCCTAAGTGCAAACTCTTTCTCTGTTTTTAAGCCATTTGTGTTTGCTAATTGCCACTCATGCAATTCATATTCCTACCCTCCCACAGACTGGGACTGAGAAGCACTATTTTTCCAGATGATTACATTTTAAAGGGAGGGCCCCAAGGCTTTGAGAAAGTCATTCCTGGGTTGCAAAACTTGACAGAAGCTTTTAGAAAGATTTATGCCTCAAATGGGCAGAGAAAGAAATTACAATTACAAATCTGCTAAAGAAAATGCTCCAAGAATAGAGAGAGGTCAAGGCCTAGAATCAAGGGAACTTATTCGAAATATAGGCAAGTTGAGGGAATTGGTGAGGCCATCTTGGTCAGAGGTTTTGCTTTCCAAATTCAAAATAAGCCAACTGAAGAAAAATAAGGGGAAAAGTAAAACAAAATACCTCATAAATCAACTCCAGACCAAGGGATAGACTGGAGAGGATTGAAAAGCTGAGAGTCTAATAAGTTGGCTTCTAAATGAGCCCTTTTGGAAATTCTCAGGCACCTCAGTGGAAATCTAACTCTTCATAGTCAAAATGCTAACAAATACCAAACAAGGAAAACTAGGAAATATCCACCTAGCTAGAAATATTCCTCTTTTTCTTACATAGTCCTCATATATGGCTGTGCATCTGTTCAGCATCTGGGTCACTTTTGTTAAGAAACCTCAATGTGTAGACATGGAGAACCAGTTTCTCAATGTTCCACATTAGAAACAATCAGTTTTGAAATGAATATAAGATATGCAAAACTTGTTATTTTGTTGCCTTTTAAAATAAAAATAATGGTGATAATGGTTTACTGCAACACAGTTCAGGTAAAGGCTGAGGATTTTACTACAGGAGCAATCATGGATGCAAGCGCAGCATCATTTTCCTATTTGTAGCAGTCTCTCTCCTAAGAGCAATTTTAAAACAAGCCATACAGAAGAAGCAGTTCACATGCCTTTGCCGTCTTCCTGTGTTCCCAGTGATGCAAAATATAGACTATCCAAATTTTCTTGTGCAAATTTCAAGTAAAGCATAGGGGTGGGTGATCACCTCAATTTGCTTCCCCAATCTATTGCCTTACACATTTATAAATGATTAAAAAAATGTTCATTTGAATTCAGAACTCTCCTACTTTGCTCATTGTGATTACCCAAGATAGAGCTGTACCTACCAAAGTGGCAATTTTAATTTCATCATGCTTTAGGAATTTGTCCTTATGAAATTTCTATGACACTTTTGAAACACTGAGGGAAAACTTTTGCCTTAAGTTCCCTTTTTAAGGATGGAATGAAAGTTTTTTATTATCTCTAATAACTTCTATTCCAACAACAGTAAAATATCCAATTTTATATTTTACTGAATATCTTTGCTCTGCCTTCAATATTTAGCATACCCAACTAACAATTTTTGTTATGTTCATTTTTTTTAATTTTAGGTTTAGTGTTTCAACTAGTATACTTAAGGGAAAATGCAGGAGAGTGTGAACATATTTATAACTTTCATGATAATTTAAAAAAGAATCATTCTATCTTTGTTTTGACTAAATTACTTTCAAGATGGTTTCTATGAATGTTTTGTAACTTGGCTACTAAATTACTATAAAAAATTTCCCATTTTCATTGAAATGTAGGGAAATGGGTTGTCTTAATTGAGATAATATGTTCACAAAAATAATAGGCCATGTGTATGAGAACCAGTCTTGGTATTTAGCATCTTAGTATTGTGCCATTCATTTTGTGGGTCTTAGTTTTCCAATAATTAAACTTGTTAAGTGAGTGCATTACACTATGTACAGGAGACCTCCTCCAGAGTTTGTAAAAACAAAGTCATTTTCTGTCACCTTTGAACATTAGAAGGAATATAGCCCTGAAAATAATTATAGTATTTCTCAATATTATATTGACATCTAACAAAAGTCAGCAAAGATTCTGCTATCCTTTGGTTATGGTCCGAGTGTCCCCCTAAAATTCATGTGTTGAAATTAACTCCCTCTGTGAGGTAGTAAGTGGGTGGAAACTTAATCTATGATGTTTATAGGTGGTACCTTTGGAAAGTGGTCAAGATTAAATAGTGTTCAGTCCCCATTATGGAATTCCTGTGACTTTATAAGAACAGGGAGGTCAACCAGATAGACAAACATACATATGTACTTCGTGACTCTTGCTATATGATGCTCTGTGACTCCTACGGACTCTGTAAGCAAGAAGGCCATCACAAAATGAGACCCTTAAATCTTATTCCTCTAGAACTGTGAGACAAAATAATTCTTCATAAAGTAACCTCCCTTGGTTATTTTATTATACAAATGAAAACACCAGAGTTGAAGTACTATAGGTAGAACTTAGTATCACCTAAGCTACATAAAGTTTATTTCACAAATTACTTAAATCAGTTATTTAATAGCATTTTTACTTTGAAATTTTCTCATATCTGAATTATATGTTCAAACATTCATTCTGAACAAAATATTGCAAGATCTACCCTAGGAAATTCCAAGCAGTGATTCAACAAATATTTACCAGATCCTACTATATGCTTAGTGTTATACATCAATACAACAATGATGAGGACAAAAAAACACTGTAAACTGGAAAGGATCAACATTAAGTAAATTAATACTTGAGAAAAATTCAACAACTGAGGAATACCATAAGATGAATGGACTTTAGTGGAAAGAGATTGGTAGGTCCTCTGCAAGAAATTACATTTAAGTTGAGAAATTTAAAATGAGAAAAAAAAAAAAACTACAGGTTGATCTTGGAGAGGAACATTTTATAAGTTATATCAAATACTGAGAAGTTGATTGGAAATGTATGTGGTGTGTTCTTATCAGATGATACACCATAAGATCAGCATAGCAGTGACAACAAGTAGGGTGTGAGAAGAAGCGTTTAGAGCCAGTGTGGTGGGGCAGGCCTGTAATCCTAATGGTTCTGGAGGTTGAGGTGGGAGGATTGCAAGATCAATGCCAGCCTCAGCAACTCAGCGAGGCTCTAAGAAACTTAGTGAGACCCTAACTCAAAATAAAAAATAAAAAAGGGCTGTGGATGTGGCTCAGTGGTTATGTGCTACTGGGGTTCAATTCCCAGTTCCCCCTGAAAAGGGAGAGAAAGCTAGGTGCCAAATTTTGTAAGACTATGTAACTGAGGGGGAGGGAGAGAGGTGTGTAAAAGTATACCCTGACAGGAGGAAGCTGACTTGAGACTAATAATCAGCAATGTTTTTCCATTGAACATGAACACAGAATATCAACTTCAAAGAAAGCCACTCTGGTCATAAAAAATCAAGAAGTAAACAGGTCCATTCTATAATTAAGACTTAATAGAGACAAAAATGTTTTAATATTGTCTAAAATCCAAAAATAATCTCCTTTCCCATCCCAGGTTTAGCAATATACATATTTTTTATGTCTATAGGTATCTGTGTCAGTTTTCCAAGCCTTCTTTTAATTGTCTTATGTTGTCTTTAGCTAGCACAGCTCTCAGTTTACTCCATTGAAAATGAAAACTTTTCCTCAATAGCTATAGTAGTTTCCCTATGCAAGAGGGATGTGTATTCCAAGACCACAAATAGATCCCTGAAATGTACAAACACAGATACACACACTCTCTCTCTCTCACACAGGCACACAAATTTAATGCCTTTTCTATCTTCATTAAACACATCTTACAACCATAATATTTACAGCTTGAGGTATACAATAAAAATAATTTATTTTCCCTTCTGAACAATTAGAGAATTTGTTCTTACTGAAGATTTTAGCATCTTGGTATATTTTTTATTGTTTTCTTTCCTTATAGAGTCAAGAATGTTCATCTTTTCACTTTAAAGAAGCACTTCACAGGATTCTCTTTGGCATATCCAAATTGGCAACTTCACTGTTCTTGAGCTTTGGGACCATTATTAAGTAAAATAAGGGTTACTAGAAAAGCCCTACCATATGCACAGTCTCTTTGATTGAGAGATGGCTGCTAAGTGACTGATGGAGAGGTGGCTATGCCAGTGAGGACATGCTGAACAAAGGGATGATTTGTAGCCAAGTCCAGCAAGATTAGTGGGATGGTGGGAGACTCCATCACACTTCCCAGGATGGTGTACACAATTTAAAACTTACAAATTCTGGAATTTTCAGTTTAATAGTTTTAGACTGTAGTTTAAGGGGCAAAATGAAATAGCAGAAAGTAAAACCAAAATAAGTGGGGTCTATTGCAATCTGCTCAGAGTGCTAAAGTTGGCCCTTTTGGAGGGAAGGGTTTCCAAAAGATTTTACTAATTGCTTTCACATTTCCAATGACTCAAGCCATCTCTCTGGCTTCCTGCACTATAACATCTGTCAAATCTCTGAGGGCCATTTTCAATGAGAGAGATACCACTCTAGTGTAAGAACATTGCCTGGTGCCAATTTCTTCTTTACCCCTGGATTCTCTTGCATTATTGTCTTTTATTATCTGGAGGGAAACTCATTTTGGAAGAAAAAGCCATCTGTCCTTTCACTGAGAATGATCAGAACATTATTCACAGTGATGAGATAACCAGAAAAGAGAAGTACTCTTCAGCAAGTGTTTCTGATTCATAATCATAGATAAAACCATTAATTTAAACCAGATATGCAAACTGCTCATGTACTTCGACCCCTTCTGGTTATGGCAGTGGTGGGACCAACATGAAGGGTCGCACAACTTGGCTCAGGTCACTCATACTCCTAGGCTCAGCGCCAGCAGGAGTGCCAGAATACAGTGCATTAGGTTAGATGAATTTCATGCTGTGCATTCCCCTCTCCAGGACTTCCTTCCATCCTGGCCTCTCTTTCCAGTCTCTTATTGAACCTGTTGTCACCAGTTGTGATTTTCTGGCCACTGGTGGATAGATCTACTGAAAGAGAAATATCTCACCTTGCCTTTTTGTCACTGTATGACTCATGAGTAGAATCCAAGACTCTCTCCATTTATTCCCACTTCTCCTGAGGATGGTGAAAGGAAGGGTTAGGGGTATGGTGAAATCTAGTTTTGCAATAATTGAATGAGCATACTGGGCAGGAGAGGAGACAAGTTCACTGGGAAGGACTATCAGATGTTGTAGAGTCACAGGACAGGTGTTCACTTGATTTAACTTTGAAGAATGGGGCTTTAGAGGTAATCTTTAAATAATATGTTTCTAGTGAAAATTCATAATAATCACTAATATTGGTGAAAAGACAGCAGGAGCAAGCAAGAAAGGCCCAGAAATAGACTCTGATGCCATAATGCCTTGCAAGTTTAACCTGTAAAGGAGCCATAGGGAAGTCTGCTGCCTCCACTGTTTGAAGATTTCTGAATTTTCTCTGAATCCACCAGTAATCAGAAGCAGGTGGAGCGGAAGGGCAGAGTTCATTTTTACAGAATTCATTTTCTCAGTTGAGACCTCCAGGAGACTAATTGAAAAGAAATTCTGCAAAATGTGAACAGTAATTTAAAAGACTGATGATATTGGAAGGAAAAGTCTTTATTTGTCCTTGGATTTTCTAAATATTATGAATTTTCATAATCAGAATAGAGAACTCAATGACTTAACACCATAGAAGGAGTCCTTTACCTTGTGAGACTCACAAGAAAAAACTACTTGAAGCAGGATTAGTTAAGATGATATCTAGTTAACTGGGAGTGGTTGGATTGGAGTAGTCGCCATTATTTTCTTTCAACTTTTCTTTAATGTGCATGCCATATGCAAAAACCTTAACTTTGAATAACAAATTATACAAATGAAATAACAAAACTATTCTGCACATTAATCTTTTGTAGAAAGAAACCTTAAAAAATCAGAATCCACACTTCTTACTGAGATAATCAACCCTGGATGTTTGCAATAATGTGGATTCTGCAATTCCTGGAAAATATCCCCAATAAAGTATTGACTATGACAAATATACGTATTCAATATTTTATTGGACTCTCCAGTTTCAAAGCAGTCCAAAGAAATAGGATTTACTAGGATGCCTGTTTCAGAGATAAAGAAATATCCTCATCAATTACTGGGGTTTATTTATTTTCCTCTGAAAACTGAAGCACTGGACTTTTCTGAATCATGGGTGAGACTGCTCTTGTGAATGATACAGCTAATTCGTGCTTGGCACAAACTTGGAGTTCAGTAAAATACTACGTTTGATATAAGGGCACACATAGGTGAGAAAGGCTTTTTGGTAGGGATGCTTTTGCCAAAAGGTCACACCAAGTTCTTCATTTTTGGGACATGCCATTGACAGAGAAACTGTAGAAATATTCTCTGCACCTCATCTGTACCTTGAGTAAAAGAGATAAAACTCCTTTTCTGTGTGGAAAGTTTATTTTGAAAAGAAAACACATTTGCCAATTCGTATTTCCTGCTTTTAATGTAATTGACATAGTAATATCCATGCAGAACCATGTTTTTAAAACTCCATGGCAACCAATTAAAAAAAAAAAAAAAGAAACTCATGGCACTAAAATAGCTAATGAGGAACCTATGCAAACTGGACATCATAGCCTTGGTAAAGAGTACAAGTGATGCAAATATAAGCAGGCATAGGTGACTCAGGGGAACCCCCTGCCAATTTGATAGGAGAAACTGACAAGGATAAAGGAGAACTATTACTTTAAGATTACATGATGACTTTACATTGCCTTGCAATGGCTGCCTAACAATAGCTTTTCAGCTCAGTTTGAGAATCAGTCATTTGATATGTATTCTTTATTGTGACTTATAATCATTTTCTAATAGGAGAGTGCCTATGCCAGGAAAGAACATTCTCATTTGCAGTTACATGTTGGTCTAACACATGTATATTCATTTTCTTATGTGCTCATCGCAGAAGTCATGAACACTTCCATCTCCCTGCAAGAAGAGAATGTAGACACAAAGAGGTCCATTAAATTGCCAGGTCATCTTACTAATAAAATGAAGTTAGTATTCAAAGTTGATCTGCATCACTCCAAAAAAGGGAGTCTTCGATATTAAAAAAAAAAAAAAACAATTTCATTGGAATTTCTCTCATAGTTCAGTTTTAATTTTCTTTCCAGATTTTCTTTCTTCTCTTACCTTTTAATCTTTATGTTCCTGGAGTTTATCTTTGGCCATTTATTTTTTTAAAAGTGAGTTCACTGCTATGTTCATGGTTTTGACCCCTACCAATATGAGAGAACTTCCAGACGTATACACAATTCCTAGGATTCTTTACCACACTTCAAAAACCAGACAAGATCACATTGATTCATTTTTCCTCCCTCTGGTTGATTCTTTCCCTGTGTTTTCTGGAACTCTTAAGGCAGCAAGTTTATAAACCTGAGAATCATTCTTATTTCTCTTTCTTCATCTCATCTCATATCACAAAAACCTGCAAATTTGGTCTGGTATTCATCTGTTTAATATAACTTCCCTGTCCCAATTCCGTTTTCTTCAGAATCCTGGCATAAGCATTCATAATCACTTGTCTGTAACCTCAACCTTCCTCCACGGTGGATTTTCTCTTCAATTATTGCCCTGGAGTAATTCACATAAACTGCACTCTTTATTGGTTCAAAGATCACTGACAATGGTCCCTACCCATCTTTATAATGCAGGCCTCTTCTCTTCCTCTCCTTCTCCTCCATGCCGTACACAAATGTGGACATATTGCTCCTTTTTGTTCCTCTTAAACATAAAATGAAACAAAAGCAGTAGAAAGATGAACAAATAAAACTTGAGGTACATGAGTTCTGCCATTCCAAATGGCACTTAGTGATTTTACTACCCATGTGTATTATATACCGTGCTCTTGATCTTCAAGATCTGTTCTACCAGTTCCTAAATGTTTGCTCCTTAACTGTCCCAGAAGGGTGCCATGGCCTTCAAACAGCCATGAAGTTAAAGAAGACTTATTGGAAAAAGAAAACTGATTATATGTTCTAGCAACACAATAAAGTTCCATGTAATAATTTTTTTATTATTGATCACATAATAGTTTCACATAAAAGTCTCATTTTCACCACAACTTTATCTCTTATCTCAATTTTACATATTTTTTTAAAAGTGAGACTCAGATATACTACATAGATTGCCTGAGAATATACAGCTAGTAGATACAGGGCTTAAACTCAGTTCAACTTTTTTTTTTTTTCCTAGTAGATGAGAAAATTGAGAGCCTGTCACTCAGTCAAGGTCAATAGTGAAAGGAGATTTTATTTAATGTCTTTTGATTTCTGCTCAAGCCCTTGTAATTCTCTTTCTTCTTTCATATCATATTTCCCCAATAAATTGGCATCTTATGCTTATTCTTTATACATGATTTAAGATAATGCACCATCTAACTCAAGTAAATATTTGGAGATTGAAACTAATCTCTTGACAATCCTTAATGACATAAATGTTTATCAAACACAGTGAGTGCCAAGTGTTGGATATCAAGTACTTGCTATAAACAACCAATATATACAATCAAGGATTTCTCTAAAGTTCCAATCCAAAATTTGACAGTGAAAAATGTTGAAACATCATTTTAGTAACTTACTAGTAGTTACAATGTCTTTTTTTTTTTTTTTTACTTCCAATGCACTTCTTAGATTTTATTTAAATGAAACTTCTAATGGGAAAATCTACATCACTGAACTTCCGTCAAAGGGACTATTGATACATAAAATTTTATTTCTCTATTGCCAGGAAAATTCATACCATTATCTCAGGGTTTTCTGTTTTTCTTTTGCAAAATCCAGAAATAAAATCATACATGTGGTCATTTGTTATGGAATTTACTGTAAAGTCTCAGACCAAAATCCTAAGAGGACACAATGACCTTGACAGCTATGTTTCCTCAGATCAAACACTCACACTCATCTTTGCACATGCTACTGATATGAAAGGAAAAATCTGAAGGTAAAATTAAGTCAATAATCACCAAATATCAAAATATCAGCTGAATGACTACTTTATGCATGTAAAAAATAGTGAGTTACTGTTACACACATATTTTACATGCACATATATAACTTTTTTTTTTTTCTGTTTCTTAAGAAATAAATTTAATTCAAGGTGGTTAGTGAACATAAGGCATGTAATGCCTTCATGAAAGTTAAAATAATCCAGTTACAAAGAAAGCACTGTGTACAGTCTCAAATTGCTGGAAGTACAATGGGCTCCATATTTTACAAAGTACAAAACATTATTTCATATACAAAGAAAAGTACAAATAATGTGCAAAACCATTTTCACAGGTGGCAAATTTATAAAATGAGTATGATAGAAAAGTCCTTCATTCTTCTTATTCCCCAATTTCTTATATATTAACACATTTCTATGTCCTACTATATAGGCAATTTTAAATTTGAAAATCTGACTTATTTTAACCTACAAAGTAGCTCTTTATTTCTTAAAAAGGGAACCTTTCTTTACTAAAATCTTATGAATCAATCAGTTTAGTTAATTTTATATTAAATTATAAGCAGGCTATCTGAAAAACAAGGAGATAGAAATCATATATACATATTTTTGAAATATTAGTTTGGTATTTAACATATTAACATTTCAAAACAAATGCAGTGATGGAGCCACCTAGGGCAGGAGTGGCTGAGGCAGGGAGAGGCGTTCCTGCTCACCGAGAGCAAACAGGATCCTTGGGCCTCAGGCTGAACAAACACAGGTTATCCAAAGTAAGGAGAATCTAAGGGCAGTTCTTACTTCTCATGTGCGGAAGTGCTGTGTGGGTGTCCAGCCCTGCTACAGCATGTGCTTGTCATGGGTGTGTGGCTCCAAGCAGCTGGCTGCCATCTTTCCAACATCTTCACTTGATTAGGAGCTTAGTGCAAGTGTCTGTGGGTTAGTGCATGCAGCTTTCTGCATGTTATTTTGTGTAAGAAGCTGTCAGGGAGCAGAAGAACACACGAGAACACAGGCCCTGCATCGCTGGAGCCTCTGGTCTAGAGGATTCATGTTTGGAAGCAGTCTTTTCCTGCACTGGCCTGGTCATCACTGCATCATTTCCTGGGCAAGCTCTTTCCATCAGGATAATCCTGTGAGCTCCTTCTTTGCCTCTTCCTGATCAATAATGTCTCCCACTGGAAACCTCAAAGGCAGAGCAGGGACCAAGGAAGCACCTTTTGGTAGCACCAGAGAACTGAGCATCTCCAAGGTCAGGCTATAAGAGTAGGTGCCCGGTTGGGAAACCTACTCTATACAGGATGTAAGATGATCTTTGTAGGGTTTTGATTTTTGCTTGTTATAGAGTTCTCCAAGGAAATTATGACCTACAGAACAAAAAGGACCTTCATGAAGGACTCAAGTAGGGGGTGGCCATTTTGCCTACAGGATGGATGAGAGCAGGTTCAGGAGAATTCTTCTGATCCCTAACCACTAAGACCCTGTTAGAACAATTCAGTGCAAGACACAGGAAGGACCTGGTGCTCTTGACCAGGCTGTGTGACACACCCATTCAGGTTAAGTGGATGTAGCAACTGCTGCAAGAGGGGCCTGGGTAAGACCAGCAGGAGAAGGCCACGCCCTGGGATGACTCGCTGTCTGCTCTTCAGAGTCATGCTTTTTTTTCTATCTGGCAGCAGGAGTCCCTCTACTTCTTCTCCTTGGGTTGACCACAGGCATCAGGCATCAGAGATACAGCTCTGGATCCTGTCCATCCATTGCTGGGCACTCTGTCCATCCTGGGCACAGAAATTATACACACGTTTGCTGGTCTTGAGATCAAAGAAAGCCTTGTCGCTCGTGTGCTTTGGGGCTCCCATGCTGAGGCCAGCAGGGATGACCATTTCTACTTCTGCCAGGTCAATGTGGCCTTTACAGCTCGTGTCCTCACCCGAGTCATAGTATCGCAGCTGATGTTTTGTTACATCCAAAACGAACCAACGTGGTTTCCAACCTTTCAGTAAAGCCCCTCTTTTGTACAGTGTTCCTCAAAGGACCTGTTCTCATCGTTCTTGGAGGTGTATGGCTGTAGAGTGTGGCTGCCCTTCGCTCCACGCCATTGGAGGGGGAGATGCTGGAGTTCTGCTCTTCACCCATGCTACTGTCTGGGAGGTGCAACACAGGCCTCTTTTGATAGGAAGGTAGGTTGGTAGACACAATTCCTGGGGACCCTGATGGGTATCTTTGGGGGCCGGTCTGTTCTTGGATCTTCCTTAAGGTCCATGGTTACTTTTTCCCACAGCTGCTGCCATTTCTCAGGGGTTTTGATTCATTTATGCTCCAATTTTTCAATTTCACTAAAAAGTCTGGTGAGAGCATCGGGCTGAGCAATGCTGACATCATCATAGCATGGCCACACTGTTCTCCTTTGGCTCTGGGGCCCAGCTCCTCCAGTCAGATCAGACTCTTCAGAGGGGAAGTGCTTGGGGGTCAGCATCATCCAGTCGTACGAAGGCCCTGTGGACAGGGTCTCCTCTGTGTAGTAGTCCCACTTCTTGAGGCTGGAGATGTTACACTGGGCTTCAAGGCCTCTATTTCCACTGGTGAATATAAATAGTTAAAGAAAATGGGACTCCTCTTGTGCATTCTATCAATACACTCCCAAATACAAATTCCTTTTTTGGCATGCTTGTCTCCTTTATCATCAAATAAAGTTCCGTGCTCTAATCGTTCATAGTCAGAATCCAGGAGAAATGTCTTAAAACGATTAGATACATAGTGGAAGGCCAAGAAACTTTAAGTAATAGAGATTGAATTCAAACTCAGTTGGATACTGGTTGTGAACCTGGTGTACCACAGTCTAAGAATTGTAAAAAGACTGGAGCAAAACCACTACCCTGACTGCTGAGGGTCAAGCTGCTCCGCTGACTGAATTTATGACCAAAAGACAGCCACTCTTTTTCAACCAGCATCCGGAAGCCTTCAAGTGTCCTATAAAAGGGATCGCTGAGTAACTGCACCAGGGATGTCACTTGGGCAGTGATTGTCCCAGCCTTCTTCCAAACAGACCAAAACTGAGGAACCATTCTCAAGTACTTCTGATATTACCACAGCCAGCTGCATTATTCTGTGAAGCTGTGGGAACACTCAGAGTCACCCAGAGCCTTCAGGAAGGTCACTTCTGTGTCAGTAGGAATGGTGCTTGGGATACAAGCTCTCATCAGCTTTTTAAAACTGGCTTTCACTTGTCGGATTTCATGAAATTCAACAGGAACAAACTCACAATTTAAAGCAAATTCTACCTTGAAGCTCCTTAGTTGTGACTTTTCACCAAATATATAAAGGGCTGCTTGGCGTTTCAAGAGCTGGTTTTGTAGGAAGGTGCTGTTACTGAAGGAGGCCTGAATGATCCTTGCCTGCCAGCCGGGCACCAACATCAATGAAGGATGTTGGAGAGCTGATCAAGCGAGTGCTGGAGCGAAGACTTGCCCATACACCTGGAGACAAGGCAAGTGCCGGCCTGAATGTAAGGGTGTGTTGCCTCTGAGTTTCTGATGGACAGAAACTGCATTCAGTAAGGCTTGCAAGTACTTTTCTTGTTCTATGCTACTGGAAGATTCTAAAGAGGAGGTGAGGAGCTCCGGCACAGCGAATACATCCTGTTCACATATATAACTTATGAAATGTGCATAGATATCTACTATGTGTGAAAAAGAAATATATATAAGATCAAGAAATATATGGGCATATATGCATACCTAATATACATAATCAAAATATATAAATACATATGTAATATATACCTACATATGTATTTATTTTTATTTTATTCTAGTTTTGAAAAAAATTCTTCTATTTAGTTATACATGACTGAAGAATGCATTTCCATTAATTGTACATGAGTGACGTACAAATTTTCATTTCTCTGGTTGTGCACAAGGCAGACTCACACCTTTCATGCAATCATACATGTATATAGGGTAATGATGTTTGTCTCATTCTACCATCTTTTCCACCCTCTGCCCCCTGACCTTCCATCACTCCCCTCTGCACTATCCATAGTTCCTCCATTCTTCCCTTAACCGCCCCATTATGTATCAGCATCCACTTATCAGAGAAATCATTCTGCCTTTGGTTTATTGGGATTGGCTAAACTCACTTAGCATGATATTCTCCAACTCCATCCATTTACCTGTAAATGTCATAATTTCATTCTTCTTTAAGGTAGTAATATTCCATTGTGTCTATATACTACAGTTTCTTTATCCATTCATCTATTGAAAGGCATCTAGGTTGGTTCCACAATCTAACTATTATGAATTGAGCTGCTATAAACATTGATGTAACTGCATCACTGTAGTATGCTGATTTTAAGTCCTTTGGGTATAGGCCAAGGGATGAGATAGCTGGTCAAATGGTGGGTCCATTCCAAGTTTTCTGAGAAATCTCCATACTGCTTTCCAGAGTGGCTGCACCTATATGCAATACCACCAGCAAGTGTGTGTATACCCTTTTCTCCCACATCTTTGCCAACACCTGTTGTTGCTTGTATTCTTCATAATAGCCATTCTAGTTAGAGTGAGATGAAATCTTAGGGTAGTTTTGTGTTTCATTTCTCTAATTAGTAGAGATGTTGAACATTTTTTCATGTATTGTTTGATAGATTATATTTCTTCTTCTGTGAAGTGTCTGCTCCAGTTCTTATGCATTTATTGATTGGGTTCTTTGTATTTTGGTGTTAAGATTTTTGAGTTCTTTATAAATTCTGGAGATTAGTGCTCTATCTGAAATGTGTATGGTAAAGATTTTCTCCCACTCTGTAGGCTCTCTCTTTACATTGTTGATTATTTCCTTTGCTGAGAAAAAGTTTTTAGTTTGAATTTATCCCATTTATTGATTTCCTGCTTTTATTTCTTGTATTTTGGGAGTCTTGTTAAGAAAATCTGGACCTCAGCTAACATGATAAAGATTTTAAGCCTACTTTTCTCTGTTGGATGCAGAGTCTCTGATCTAATTCCTAGGTCCTTGATATATTTGTAATTGAGTTTTGCACAAGGTGAGAGATAGGAGTTTAATTTCATTTTGCTGCATATGAATTTTCAGTTTTCCTAGCCCATTTGTTGCAGAGGCAATCTTTTCTTGATTGTATGTTTTTGGCACCTTTGTCTAGTATGAGATAACAGTATTTATGTGGGTTTGTCTCTGTGTCTTCTATTCTGCACCACTGGTCTACCTATTTTGGTGTCAATACCATTCTTTTTTTGTTACTATTGCTCTTTAGTATAGTTGAAGGTCTGGTATTGTGATGTCTCCTGCTTCACTCTTCCTGCTAAGGATTGCTTTAGCTATTCTGGTTTCTTATTCTTCCAGATGAATTTCATGATTGCTTGCTCTATTTCTGTGAGGTATATCATTGGGATTTTAATTGGAATTGCATTGAATCTTTATAGCACTTTTGGTAGTATGGCCATTTTGACAATATTAATTCTGCCTATCCAAGAACATGGGAGATCTTTCCATCTTCTAAGGTTTCTTCAATTTCTTTCTTTAGTGTTCTGTAGTTTCATGTAGAGGTCTTTCACCTCTTTTGTTAGATTGATTCCCAGTTTTTTTGTTTTTGTTTTTGAGGCTATTGTGAATGACATAGTTTTTCTAATTTCTCTTTTAAAGGATTCATCACTTATGAATAGAAATGCATTAGATTTTTGAGGGTTGATTTTATTTAATTGCTACTTTGCTGAATTCATTTATTAGTTTTAGAAATTTTCTGGTGGAATTTTTTAGATCATCTAAATATAGAATCATGTCATGACAAATAGTGAGACTTTGAGTCTTCTTTTCCTATTCATATCCCTTTATTTTCTTTCATCTGTCTAATTGCTCTGACTAGAGTTTTAGGGACTACATTAAACAGAAGTGGTGAAAGAAGGCATGCCTGTCTTGTTCTAGTTTTTAGAGGGAATGCTTTTAATTTTTCTCCACTTAGAATGATGTTGGCCTTGGTTTAACATAGATAGCTTTTATAATGTTGAGATATGTTCCCAGTACCCCTACTTTTTTTCTAGTGTTTTGAACATGAAAAGGTGTTGTATTTTATCATATCCTTTTTCTGAATCAATTGAAATGATCATATGATTCTTATCTTTAAGTCTATTGATGTGATAAAATACATTTATTAATTTCCAGATGTTGGACCAAACTTGCATTCCTGGGATAACCCCACTTGATCATGGTGCACTATCTTTTAATATGGTTTTGTATGTGATTTGCCATAATTTTGTAACAAGACTCCCAAAGTACAAGAAATCAAAGCAAGAATCAATAAATGGGATGGATTCAAACTAAAAAGATTTTCTCAGCATGGGATACAATCAATAATGTGAAAAGAGAGCTTACAGAGTGGGAGAAAATCTTTTCCACATGCACTTCAGATAGAGCACTTATCTACTAAATTTATAAAGAACTTACAAAACTTTACACAAAAATACAAAGAACCCAATCAATAAATGGGTCAGGACCTGGACAGACACTTTACAGAAGAAGACATAGAGGAGATTAATAAATATATGAAAAAAATGTTCAACATCTCTCATAATTAGAGAATGCAAATTAAAACAATTCTAAGATTTCATCTCACTTCAATTAGAATGGGTATTATCAAGAACATAAACAATAATAGATGTTGACATTGACGTGGGGAAAAGGTACACTTTTAGATTACTGGTGGAGTTACAAATTGGTAGCCACTCTGGAAAGAGAGTGGAGAATCCTCAGAAAACTTGGAATGGAACCATCTTTGACCCCGTTATCCCACTCCTTGGCCTATACCCAAAGGACTTAAAATCAGCATACTACAGTGATGCAGCCACATTAATGTTTATAGCAGTTCAATTCACAATAGCTAGATTGTGGAACCAATCTAGATGCCCTTTAACAATGACTGGATAAATAAACTGTTGTATATATACACAATGGAATATTATCCAACCATAAAGAAAAATAATATTATGACATTTGCAAATAAATGGTTTGAAATTGGAAATATCATGCTAAGTGAAATAAAAAACCAAAAAAAAAAAAAAAAAACCAGTCCAAAAAACCAAAGGTGGGATATTTTCCCTGATAAGTGGATGATGTTATATAATGGGGGTGGGGATGTGTAGAGTGAGAGAAGAATGGAGGAACTTTAGATTATGTAGAAGGAAATGAGGCAGGATATGAAAAATGGTGAAATGAGACAGACATTATTATTACCCTACATACATACATGATTACACGAATGGTATGATCTACATTGTGTACAACCATAGAAATGAAATGATGTATTCCATTTGTGTATAATGAATTAAAATGCAGTTTGTAAAAAATAAAAAAATAATAAATGAACAATTTAAAAAAAAGAATTTTTGCATTTATGTTCATCAGGATATTGATCTGAAGTTTTTTTTCCTTGATGTGTCTTTGGTCTGATTTTTGTATTAGGGTGATACTAGCTTCATAGAATGAGTTTTGAAGGGTTTCTTCCTTTCTTATTTCATGGAATACTTTTAGGAGTATTGGTATAGTTCTTCTTTAAAGGTCTTGTAGAACTCAGCTGAGAATATGTCTGGTCCCAGCTTTTTCTTGGTTGGTAGACTTTGATGGCATCTTCTTTTCCATTGCTTGAAATTGGTCACCTTAAATTTTGGTATGTCATCCTGATTCACTTTGGATGGATGGTATGTCTCTAGAAATTTGTGGATGTCTTTGAGATTTTCTATTTTGTTGGAGTATAGATTTTCAAAATAGTTTCTAATTATCTTTTGTATTTCAATAGTGTCTACTGTTAAATTCCTTTTTCATCAGTAATTTTAGTAATTTGAGTTTTTCTCTCTCCTTCTCTTCATTAGGGTGACTAAGGGTTTCTCAATGTGCCTTGGTGTGGATTTGTTATAATTTAGTACATTTGGAGTCCAATAATCCTCCTGTATTTGACTTTCAATTTCATCATCATGCTTGGGAAATTTTCTGATATTATTTCATTGACTAGATTGTTCATTCCTTTGGTTTGTATCTCTGTGCCTTCCTCTGTCCCGATAATACTTAAATTTGGTCTTTTTCGATGTTATCCCATAATTCTTGGAAGTCTTTTTTTGATTTCTTACCATCTTCTCTGTGTGGTCAACTTTATTTTCAAGATTAAATATTTTGTCTGCATTGTTTGAGGTTCTGTCTTCCAAGTGATCTAGTCTGCTGGTCATACCTGCTATTGAGTTTTTAATTTGGTTTATTGTTTCCTTCATCCAAGAATTCTGTTTTAGAGATCCAAGATGGTGGGCTAGAAGGAGGCTGCGTTCCTTGTCGCTCGTAACTCCGGTTTCAAGCAGAGGATATCTCCTTTTGGTAAGGCAGTTTTTGCTGCTTATTGATTCCCTGATGTTTACCCCATTTGTCTGCTGTGATCACCTGCAATCTGCCAGCACGTCGGCGCCTTCCTTGAGTGCAGATTGCTCATTGTCAGGCACTTATCATCCGCCATTTGCCTGCCTCTCACCTGTCTATCGCCTGCCTTATACCTAACCATCACCCAATTCACGAGGTTCTCCTCCAGTCATCTGACAACAGTCAGCAAACTGATCGCCAACTGCCAGTGGAGCACCAGCTGCCTGCTGTTGCCTGGAAGTTCACTGTTACAGTACCTGCAGGTTTGATTACCTGTGGCTGCCACCATTTTGAGACAACAGCCAGGCCCCATAGGACCCCTGCCGAAACTGACTGAGCCCCATCTCCAGGATCCCTCAGACCAACCATTCACTCCCTGCCTCTGGGGCCCTCACATCGACCGACTGCTCCCTGCCGCCAGGAACCCCAGGCCAACTGACTGCGCCCTATCAGTGGACCCCAGACCAACTGATTGCAACCGGCCTCCAGGATCCCACGACCACACCAAACACACCCAACCTCCAGGACCCCTGCCTGACCAACTGCATCCCGCCTCCAGGATCTCCTGCTACCCACAGCAACACCCTGAGCTGCAGCTCCCCAATTGCCAACACATTTCGAAGCCAGAGCAGCCATCTGGATAATCCTGGAAGCCATAGCTCCCATCTTTAGGTGGGGCAAAACCCATCCTGAGACGCCTGCTGGAGGCTTAAAGCTCATTGTCAGGTACCTCTCATGCATCAAGCTACTGAACTCTGGGAGGTTTCATTACTATATGATTGTTATACTGTATTTTTCATTTTTCTCCTTATTGAAAAAGTTTAAGTTTTTATTTCTTTACTTTTCTTGCTTTCTTTTCCTTTTATTTACCTGTTCCCTCAGAGTCTCTTTCTCCCTTTTTTTCCATGCTAACATCCAATTTATTTTGATTATACTCTTACCCTTTCTGTTATCTAGAACTTCTGTATATTCTTTTCTTATCCCATTCACAGCCACATTCTACATCCCTCTGCATCTTCTTTGTCCTCCATTTGAAACTGCAGACCTTATTGCAAATCTGTTTGTTTTACTGAAGATATATTTGAACTCATTCTGTTTATTATGACAATTTTGTTAGTGTCCCCATAGGGGCAATTTGGTCTAGGATTGCATAGTGTCTGAATTGGGCATGGCTAATATTGATGTCCCCTTAAAGAAAGGGTTTTGGAAACCTGTAGGGCCACTATAAGCCTATAGGGGGAAATCTGCAATACCCCAGATCTGCACTGCTAGAGGGAAGATACATGAACAACATGAAAAAACAAGGGAAGAAAAGGATCCAAACAAATCTAGATTCTATATTAATAGAATCCAATGACAGTATGTTAGAAGAAATGTCAGAAAAGGACTTCAGATTATACATGATTAAGATGATTCGTGAAGAAAAGGATGAGATAAGATAGCAAATGCAGGCAATGAATGATAATACCAATTACCTGAAAGAGCAAATACAGGAAGCAAAAGATCATTTCAACAAAGAGATAGATATTCTCAAAAAACCAAATGGGAATCCTTGAAATGAAGGAAACAATAAACCAAATAAAAACTACCTTGGAAAGCACCACCAAAAGACTAGACCACTTGGAACAGAACCTCAGACAATGAAGACAAAATATTTAATCTTGAAAATAAAGTTGCCCAAACAGAGAAGATGGTAAGAAATCATGAACAGAATCTCAAAGAACTATGGGACATCATAAAAAGACGAAATTTAAGAATTATTGGTATTGAGGAAGGCACAGAGATACAACCAAAGGAATGAGCAACCTATTCAATGAAATAATATCAGAAAATTTCCCAAACCTGAAGAATGAAATGGAAATCAAATACAAGAGGCTTACAGAACACAAATGCACAAAATCACAACAAGTCCACCAAGGGACATTATAATGAAAATGCCTAACATTCAAATAAAAATAGGATTTTGAAAGCCGTGAGAGAAACGCATCAGATTACATATAGGGGAGACCAATACAGATAGCAGCCGACTTTCAACCCAGACTCTAAAAGCTAGAAGGGCCTGGAACAACATATTTCAAGCTCTGAAAGAACATGGTTGCAACCAAGAATCCTATACCCAGCAAAACTTAACTTCATATTTGAAGACGAAGTAAATCCTTCCATGATAAACAAAAGTTAAAAGAATTTACAAATAGAAAGCCTGCACTACAGAATGTTCTCAACAAAATATTCCATGAGGAGGAAATGAAAAACAACAATAGAGGTCAGCAAAGGGAGGAACTACCTTAGAGAAAAACCACTCATAGGAGAAACCAAGCCAAGTTAAAAACCAAAAATAAGTCAAATACCTGGGAATACAAATTATATCTGAATAATAACCCTGAATGTTAATGGCCCAAACTCATCAATCAAAAGACATACACTGGCAGAATGGATTTAAAAGAAAGACCCAACAATATGCTGCCTGCAAGAGACTCATCTCATTGAAAAAGACATCCACAGACTAAATGTGAAAGGATGGGAAAAAACCTACCACGCACATGGACTCAGTAAAAAAGCACGGGTTTCCATCCTCATACAGATAAACTGGATTTTGAGCCAAAGTAGGTCAGAAGGATTAAAGAAGGACATTCCATACTTCTTATAGGAACCATGAATCAGGAAGACATAACGATAGTAAATATTTATGCCCCAAACAGTGGTGCATCCATGTACATCAACAAATCCTTCTCAATTTCAGGAATCAAATAGACCACAACACAATACTTCTGGGTGACTTTAACACACCGCTGTCACCACTAGATAGATCTTCCAAACAAAAACTAAACAAAGAAACCATAGAACTTGATAACATAATCAGTAACCTAGACTTAATAGACATGTGTAGAATATTCCATCCATCAACGAGCAAATTCACTTTCTTCTCAGCAGCACATGGAACCTTCTCGAAAATAGACCATATGCTATGCCACAAAGCAGCCCTTAGGAAATGCAAAAAAATAGAGATACTGCCTTGTGTTCTATCAGATCATAATGGACTGAGAATAGAAATCAATGACAGAATAAAATAAAAAACAGAAATTACTCCAACACCTGGAGACTAAATAATATATTATTGAATGAAATATGGATCACAGAAAACATCAGGGAGGAGATAAAAAAATTCTTAGAGGTCAATGAGAACAATGATACAACATATCAAAATCTCTCGGACACTATGAAAATGGTACTAAGACGAAAATTCATTGCATGGAGCACATTCCAGAAAAGAATGAGAAGTCAACAACTAAATGACCTAACATTATAGCTCAAAGCCCTAGAAAAAGAAGAACAGAATAACAGCAAAAGTAGTAGAAGACAGGAAATAATTAAATCAGAGCTGAAATCAATGAAATTGAAACAAAAGAAACTATTCAAAAAATTGACAAAACAAAAGTTGGTTCTTTGAGAAAGTAAACAAAATAGACAAACCCTTAGCAACACTAACAAAGAGAAGGAGAGAGGAAAACTCAAATTACTAAAATTCGTGATGAAAAAGGAAATATCACGACAGACACCACTGAGATACAGAACATAATGGGAAGCTACTTTGAAAATCTGTATTCCAACAAAATAGAAACTACCAAAGACATTGACAATTTCTAGAGACATATGCTCCTCCCAAGATGAACCATGAGGCCATACACAATTTAAACAGATTGATATCAAGCAATGAAATAGAAGAAGACATCAAAAGCCTACATTCCAAGAAAAGCCCAGGACCAGATGGATTCTCAGCCAAGTTCTATAAGACCTTCAAAGGAGAACTCATTCCAATACTTCTCAAAGTATTCCAGGAAATAGAAATGGAGGGTACCCTATCAAACTCATTCTATGAAGCTAATATCACCCTCATACCCAAACAAGGAAAAGACACATCAAGGAAAGAAAATTTTAGACCAATATCCTTGATAAATACAGATACAAAGATCCTTAACACAATATTGGCAAACCGTATCCGAAAACATATTAAGAAAATTGTGCACCACGAACCAGTAGGGTTCATCTCTGGAATGCAAGGATGGTTTAACATTCGTAAATCAATAAAGGTAATCCATCATGTCAATAGACTTAAAGATAAGAATCATATGGTTATTTCAATTGATGCAGAAAAAGTGTTTGACAAAATACAACACCCCTTCATGCTCAAAACACTAGAAAAAATAAGGAAAGTAGGAACATACCTGAATATTGTAAAGGCTATTTATGCTAAGCCCATGGCCAACATCATTCTTAATGGAGAAAACCTGAAACCATTCCCTTTAAAAATGGGAACAAGACAGGGATGTCCTCTTTCACCACTTCTACTCAACATTGTCCTCGAAACTCTAGCCAGGGCAATTAGGCAGACTAAATAAATTAAAGGGATATGAATAGGAAAAGAGGAACTTAAGCTGTCACTATTTGCTGATGACATTATTCCATATTTAGAGGATCCAAAAACATCCTCCAGAAAACTTCTAGACATCATCAATGAATTCAGCAAAATAGCAGGTTATAAAATCAACACGCATGAATCTAAAGAATTTTTATACGCAAGCAACGAAACAGCTGAAAGGGAAATGAGGAAAACAACTCCATTGGCAATTGTCTCAATAAAAAATAAAATACTTGGGAATCAATGTAACCAAAGGGTAGAATATCTCTACCATGAAAACTACAAAACTTTGAAGAAACAAATTGTGGAAGACCTTAGAAGATGGAAAGACCTCCCATGTTCTTGGATAGGCAGAATTAATATTGTCAAAATGGCCATACTACCAAAAGTGCTATACAGATTCAATGCAATTCCAATTAAAATCCCAATGCTGTACCTTACAGAAATAGAGCAAGCAATCATGAAATTCATCTGGAAGAATAAGAAACCCAGAACAGCTAAAGTAATTCATAGCAAGAAGAATGAAACAGGGGGTATCACATACCAGAACTTCAACTATACTACAAAGCAATAGTAACAAAAATGGCATTCTATTGGCACCAAAATTGACAGGTAGATCAATGGTACAGAATAGAGGACTCAGACACAAACCCAAATAAATACAATATGTCATATTAGACAAAGGTGCAAAAATATGCAATGGAGAAAAGATAGCATCTTCAACAAATGGTGCTGGGAAAACTGGAAATCCATATGCAACAGAATGAAACTAAACCCCTATCTTTCACCCTGCACAAAAATCAACTCACAATGGATCAAGGACCTTGAAATCAGACCAGAGACCCTGCATCTTATAGAAGAAAATGTAGGTGCAAATCTTCAACTTGTTGGCTTAGGTTCAGACTTCCTTAACAGGACTCCCATAGCACAAGAAATAAAAGCAAGAATTAACAACTGGGATAGATTCAAACTAATAGCTTTTTCTCAGCAAAGGAAAGTTTCAGCAATGCGAAGAGAGCCTACAGAGTGGGAGAAAATCTTTGCCAATCATACTTCAGATAGAGCACTAATTTCAGAATATATAAAGAATTCAAAAACCTCTACATGAAGAATACAAATAACACAATTAACAAATGTGCTAAGAATATGAACAGACACTTCACAGAAGAAGATCTACAAGCAATCAACAAACATATGAAAAATGTTCACCATCTATAGTAATGAGAGAAATGCAAATCAAAACTACCCTAAGATTCCATCTCACCCCAATTAGAATGGTGATTATCAAGAATACAAGGAACAATAGGTGTTGGAGAGGATGTGGGGAAAAGGTACACTCATACATTGCTGGTGGGGCTACAAATTAGTGCAGTCACTCTGGAAAGCAGTGTGGAGATTCCTTAGACAACTTGGAATGGAAACACCATTTGACCCAGCTATCCCACTCCTTGGTCTATACCCAAGGACTTAAAATCAGCATACTACAGAGATACAGCCACATCAATGTTCATAGCTGCTCAATTCACAATAGCCAGACTGTGGAACCAACCTAGATGTTCTTCAATTCATGAATGGATAAAGAAACTGTGGTATATATACACAATGGAATATTACTCAGCTATAAAGAATAATAAAATTATGGCATTTGCAGGCAAATGGATGAAATTGGAGAACATTATGCTAAGTGAGATAAGCCAATCTCAAAAATCCAAAGGATAAATGATCTCACTGATAAGCAGATGATGACACATAATGGGGGGGGTGGGAGGGGTGCAAGAATGGAGGAAGGAGGGACTGTATAGAGGGAAAAGAGGGGTGGGAGGGATGGGTGGAAGGAAAAAAATAACAGAATGATTCAAACATCATTACCCTATGTGAATGTATGAATCCGCAAATGGTATGCCGTTACTCCATGTACAAACAGAAACAACATGTATCTCATTTGTTTACAATAAAAATAAATTAAAAAAAAATAATTTCTGTTTCTTTTTTTTTTTTTAGAAAACCTGTCTCTTTATTGAAGTAAAGTTTGCTTCTTACATTTACTCTTTTAACTGTTTATTGATGTCATAATTATTGCCTACATTTGCTCTCTTATATCAACCTTACTTTCAGATCATTTTAATTATGTACATTCTGAACTCCTTTTCTGATATTTCTTCTACCTTGCTGTCAATGGATTCTATTAATGTGGCATCTTGGTTTGTTTGGGGCACTTTCTTCCCATGTTTTTTTCATGTTTCTGTGTGTCTTCCCCTTTCGCAGTGCAGATCTGATGTACTATAGTTTCCACCCTACAAATTTATAATGTCCCTGCAGTTTTCCAATACCTTGCCTTTAAGGTGGAGATCAGTATTAACAGCACCCAATGCAAACAATATGCAGCCTCCAACCAAATAACCCCTATTATGATGTTAACAGTTTGTCACAGTAAACAGAGATGATGTGTTCAATTATTATCTACAACATAAAAATAGGTTTGCAATAAGGTCTATAATTTCTAATGGTGGACAAAGAGAGAAAGGGAGAAGGGTGTAGGATATGATATTAACGAGGTAAAAGGTGAAAATATAGAGGTACTAGATCATAGGAAGTGTGGAAAGAGGAATCAAAATAAGTTGGTTAGCAGGAGAAAAGAGAGAAAGAGAGACCAAGGAAACACATAAATAAGAAGAAAACACAGTGAGTCAAAAAAAAAAAAAAAAAAGAAGTGAAAAAGAAGATAATCTACAACAAAACTAATATACTATTCAAACTTTCCAGTCCTCAGTTGCTTAATGCATTAAAAGCATTTGTTTTCAAAGATGTTGGGGATGTGAGAACAGGAAATAAAAACATGAAAAATAGGGGGGGGGGAAGACTCTTGAAGGAAAATGAACAATTGCTTTTGTTGGAGTTCTATACCTTCTCTGCTTCCCTCCTCTTCTGATACTTGTCTGGAGTTTGCTGGTAACTCCACCCTCGGGATGACAGTTACTAAGGTGGGAGGATTAGCCTTGGAGGAGGGCCTTCTGGAGGCGGGCTACAACAATTGCCAGTCCCTCTGGAAGACTGCACCCTGGGACTGTCTTTTGGGGCCCACTCATGTGACATAGGAGCCTCCTCTTAGTCTCTTCCCTCACTTGGGGGCCGCACAGTTCCTGGTCTCTAATTTAGTCTCTAAATTGTATCTCTGTTGCTTCTGCCCTTTTGACTTCTCAGTCAGGAACCTCTCTCCTCAGAGGTCCTGACAGCTGAGTGCTGGAATCTGTGCTCCTGTCATGGAAAACTGTTCTGTATTGGGCAAATCAGGACCAGGCATTGAGAGCTATGGACCAGCCATGTAGCTGCCTGCAAGCACTGGTCTGGGTTGGTGCCTAGGGGATGGCTAGGAGACTGGGATTGAGGAGTCAGAGGGCCCTTCTGATTGCCAAACCAGGAGTACCAGGTGGTCAGTGGTTGCCGTGCTGGGGATGGAGTCGTGGACCAGGCTGATGTTGGGTCCTAGCAAGTGCTGCCCAAGTTGTCTCTGGGATCCCACTGGGTGCCAGGCAGATTGACTGCACAAACTGAGATCAAGATGCTCTCAGACCCTTTTCCCACTTACTGACCGCTTGCAAGGCTCTCTTCTGCCTTTGCAGCAAAATAATAGCTATTAGCACACCTAGCAGAGATACCTCAAATGTAACCAAGCCTGCAGCAGAGCTTGTTAAATATGAAATTTGAAGATTTGGGGGACACATTTAAAGTTCTACTTAACTCTATTTCAGGGGCTTAAATGGAATTTGAAACTATTGGTAGTTGCCAAGTTGACTCATGTTTGTTTCATTAATAGCAACAAAGTGTGACTTTGTTACCTGACAGACATTAGTTTTAGTCACTTGAAACAGGTCCCAAACTTTCATTTTTATAGTTTGTGATGCCCTAAAGATTAGTGCTATGCTTTTGCTCTGCAATTCAGTTATAAATATCAAGATTTCTTTTCTTTCCATGCATTAGTGCATTGGATTACTCACAAGGATATTTTAGGACTTCAGTTCCTGAATGAGAAGGTAATCGTTAGACCACATTTTCCTTTTGATTTGATGATCTATTTGAACGGTCATTCATTGTACTACCCTTCTGTGCTGTCTGTGGAAATCAGCTTTCCCACTCAACAAAAATGAGGATTCATGGTAGATTTCAGCTATTCCTGAAAAAAAGCAGTCAGGTTAAAATAGTGCCTTTGAAAGAGGCTAATTACACATTTTAAGTTATAATAACAACTGGACTTGTATAGCATACTGGAACTTTTGAAGTATCCAGAGAGAGTGAGCAGTACAATGATAATCAATGAAAAGATGCACAGGGAGGCAAAATGGCATCCCCACAGACATATGGAATGATCACTATGCTACTGGAATTCTGACACAAGAAAGATTGACAATTTACTGTATGTGGTAATCTAATTTCTATGCATCAATTTTTAATTTAACTAATATTAATAGTCTTGTATGTGGTAGGCAATATGTTAGGTAATATGGAGGACTAAAGGATTAATGAGGTCTAACATTCCATGGCCTTGTGGGATATAGAATTTCTTCAGCTGTATGTTCCTTGATTTGAGCATGGTCTGAGTAGAAAATATTTTAAAAAAACAAACAAATATAGAATATCTACATATTTAAAATCCTTGCTACTTCCCATTGTTCTATTGGAAAATGTGACATTTCTTTTTTCAATTGATTTCAAAAGCTTATGTTTATGATATGTAAGTTAATTAGTTTCCAACACATTGAAAATTTTACTATGTGTAGAACAGGGAGTACTTGAAAAATTTGTAGCAGATTGCAAATTCTCTTCAATCAAGGACCATGAGAAATACTCCTTTAATTAAAGAAATTTGAGTTTATTACTATTGCATCTAAGTGGTGCTTATCATGGGGAAATATTGGTCATTTCGATAAGAATGCTTTATCATGAGGAAAATGTACTAATTATTGACCTTCTCTGAGGAGACCTTAGGGAGGATTTGAAAAAACGGACCTCTACTCCCTTTAAATTTTTTGGAATAGTTTAAGAAAAATTTAATGTTAAATCTTTAAAATTTTGTTAGAATTTATCAGTAGAGCCATATGTGCTTTTTATTTGTTGAGACACTTTTATTACTGTTTTAACTTCATTACTATTCTGTTCTAATAACTACTAATCTGTTACTTATACAGGTTTATCACTCTGTTCAGATTTTCTATATATCTTGGTTCACTTTTCACTAGTTCTGTTTGCCCAAGAACTTATTTATTTCTTCTAGGTTTTTCAAATTTTTCACATGGACTTATCATAGTCCTCCCTAATGATCCTTTGCATTTCTGTGGTATCAATTGTTATGCCATGTTTTCTTCTCTAATTTTATTTATCTATGTCTGCTTTTCTGTTTTCTTGGTTAGTCTAGCTAAGTGTGTCAATTTGTTTATCTTTTCAGAAAACCAGCTCTTTGTTTCAGTAGTCTTTGGAATTTTTTAGTTCCTATTTAACTTATTTCTGATTTGATTTTTTTCTATTTATTTTTTTCTGAAAATTGGTGTTTGATATAATCTTGTTTCTTCTAGGTTCTTAGGATGTATCTTTAGGCTGTTCATTTTAAATCTATTTCATTGATACAGGTGCTCGTTACTATAAATTTACCTCTTGGTATCAATTCTGCTGTATCCCAAAGATGCTGGCATATTTTTTTCACTTTCATTTCTGCCAAGAAATTTTTTAAATTTCTGTTTTGCTTTCTTCAATAACACATTGTTCACTCAATAGCATGTTGCTCACTCTGTGTATTTGTATAACCTCCAGAGTTTTTTTTTTTTTTTTTTTTTTTTTCGGTTGTCAATTTCTAGTTTTATGCTACTGTGGTCAGATAATATACATATCATGATTTTGCATACTTGAGTTTGTTAAAGCTTGATTGGTGGCATTATATCTGGTCTATTCCAGAGAATGTTTCATATGCTGATGGAAAAAATATGTTGGATGAAATGTACTGTGACTGTCTCGTAGGTCCATTTAGTATAGGTACTCCTGCTCATTTTTGCTTTACATTTGTGTAAATTATCTTTTCTATTTCACTTTCAGCCTGTGTATAGCTTTACTTGTGAAATGAGGCTTATACTGTGATGAATCAGTTGTTTCCATCACCTTTTTATAGCAAATGGCTTTCTCAAGAAGATGTGTCTTAGGATTTCTTTGGCAGGTTATGTTGGTTTGGTCCAGTTGTATAACCACCATAAAAGCCTAAAACTTCTTTATTTGTAATCAGTGACCTTGGGTGTGTTGCACAAAGAGGCAGGGTTGGGAAGCCCTTCTGTTTTGGGTGTCACAAGGGGGATTAGGTGCTCTTATGGTCCAAAGGGATGTGGTATGCACAGCAGGAAGGATAGGGCAGACTTGTATTGCTATGCTGGTAATGAGTGGAAGCACCAAGTACGTGGAATATGTTGGATGTTTCCTAAACAGTGATGACAATGGAGGTAGGGGTGTCATGATGTACATGTGCATGAGCCAGAAAAGTTGTGGACTGTAGATGGGCCAGCAATGAGAAAACATTAGCAGGGGATGTCTAGGTTTGATTTTACTACCCACCATTACATAACCTTTCTGTACATCTTGAAGTTCTATGCATGCTTTGGTATTAGAGAAGCAGAGTACTTAGGAGGCTACAGTGGAAGATTGATCTTGACCTTGGAGAAGTCATTTAATTTATCTGGCTTCAATTATCTGCCAACTTCCAAGACAGAATTTGTGAAGAAAGGATGATAAAATTTTTATCAAGATGATATAATAGCAATAAGGGCACTTTGAAATCTTTAATGAAAAATAGTACATGAACAACATGTATTGAGTCACTTATTCTGTTAGGGGAAATTAACAAAAAAGTTCTTCTGACTTAAAAAATAATGGAAAAAATATCAAGGTATCTGATTCATTATTTATACCAAATCTTGATTTCTTCCATAGAAGAACAATGTAAAAAAAAAATCTTTCATTTTCTAGTTCTAGGGGGTATAATCATCAAGTGCTAGCTTGTAAAAACATGTAAAGGAAAATTCAATTACTATTAATATTAGTGGGCAGCAATACAAATTTACTAAGTATTTTTTATACACATGCTTATTTAATTTTCATATTGAGACCATGAAAATATTGATTAAACTCTCTCACTTATGTTGTGTATTGCTGAGCTTAATTCAAATTCGACTTCATAGTGTGGTTTCCTTGTGGCTTTTAGGCTGTACTTAGAGGGTTTGGACACAATATGTGTTGTGTGACAGCCTGAGGGGTCCACTTTTCTGAAGGTCTCACGAGAGTGAGATGACTCTTGTAGATCAGGCAGGTGTAGTATAGAAAGCAGAATATATGGGAGTGCGCTGTTTGCGGTTACTCCTGCAGTCTTTTCAGCATTGTGCTGACAGGGTGTGGGATTGACTTATGCTGAGGTCCCTAGATGCAATGTCTCCAACTATCATGTTATTTCTACTATTGCTTTTGGTGTGGATTCCCAGAATAAGATTTCAGTCCTCCAGCCATAAGTACTTAGGGCTGCAATGATGCCTGGGTTCTTTTATCTCCCCTATTGTCTGAGTTGAAGTATCTGACCCATTTGAGTGGGACTCAGTTTTATCTGAAGTGCAGTGTTTTTGCCTTAAGTTTGGTTGGGAGTGTAGCGCCCTGGAGGAGTGTCCACCCAATGTGCTTGAAGTGCGGGGCTCAATCCCTAGCAATCACACAGGAAAAAAAAAAAGCAACCCAAAATTACAACAGAACAACTGAACAGAAAGGGGCAAAAATAAAATAAATTCAAAAGTTAAAAAATATAAAAATTTTAAAAATTATGAAGGAAGAAAAGTGGAAAAAAGAAAGAAAAAGAAAGGTTAAAATTTAAGAGGAGAAAAACTGAAAAGTCAAGAGAAGCAGTGGAAAGGTAAAAAAAGGCAAAAGTGGGAGAAAAATTTAAATAATGGAGAAAAAGAGAAAAAAATATGCAAATGATAAACAGCAATAACAAAAGGTAGTTATAGAAAGTAATTTCCCCTCAAAATTATGTTTTCCTCTATGTGGAGATGGTTGAGGTCATGTGGATGATTGGAGTCTATGCTGCTCAGAGCTTCTTTCTGAGTCTTCTTAGGTTATGTGCTCCTTAGAGGAAGTAAAGTGTTACTCAACATCCTCCTCTTTCCTTTAGTGTGCTTTGCAAGCAATCAGTGGGACTTATTTGTGATCAGGGTCACCTGCAGTACATGGGGCTGCCCTGCATGCCAAAATAAGTTAGTGTGAAACAGAAATCTCTGCAAGCAAACACTGTCTTCAGTTATTTGGGCTGCACTCTCCCAGGGCAGGGCAGAATGGGCCTTTATGACATGTCAGAGAATTCAATACCTTTTGTTCTGTGCACTCCAAGTGTGGGGAGGGCTGTGGAGTCATGTCTCTGCTGTGGAACAGAGATTGTGGGACCCCAAGAAATCTACCACCCATTACTCTGGTGTTCTGAAACCCAGCTCCCGCACAAAAATCACACATGACTGTTTGCTCCTCAGGACTCCTGCATCTGGGTTACAGAATCACTGATTTTAAGGGAGAAGTGTCCTGTTCCCTTTGGCATATAATTCTCAGTGGTTTTGTGAAGAGTTTCTCCAGTGCCAAACTGACTCTCAAGTTTCAAGTCACCCACTTATTCAGTGTAGTAATATTGCTACTGGGGTCCAGGGACAGGGAAATTCAAGGACCTTTACTCCCAGAGCAGTATACTCAGACAATGTCTTCTCAAGAAGTCTCCCTATTGCAATGCCATGACAATATCCTGGCAAGTGCAGAGAACTTTGCCAGAGTATTTGCTCTAAAGAACCCAGATCTGTTGTTTCCTTAAACTATATTTCTGCAAGATGCTGACTCCCCTACCGATAGCGCTCACTGGGACTCTGCTCTTTCACCTCTACCCCCATCCTCCACAGTGCTGCCATGTTGAACAGGTGCTGGGACACTTTTTTCACCCTCTGTTTCATGATCCAAAGTCTCTGTAATTCTCCAAGTCTCTGACTGTCCACTATGGAACTTCAGCACTCTAAGTCACTCACTAAATACACAGTTACTCTGCAGTTGTATTCATAACATCATGTGGAGAATCAGGCAGGGGCCAACTGCCTCTAATCTGCCATCTTGACTCCTCAAGGCCATTTTTCATTTCTTTTAAAGAAAATCTTGCAATTTCATTTTTTGGGACTTCCCAAGACTGTGTAAATCAGCTTTATTCTCTGCCAGTCCAGTCCATTTGGGAAACTTTAATCCAACACAGAGGATGAAAACTTGTGTGTTAAGATGATTAAACTGTTATCACAGAAAATAAAGAAGTAAAATTTGCATTATTTTTCTCTCCCTCTGCTTGGCTAAGGTCAGAGACAAAGAAGGTTTGAGCAAACTGCTACAGAACTTCATATGTCTGGGGGAAATAGTTTCCAATAACACTTTTGGTTTTGCATTTGATTTCACAGCTTGATTTAATTTTCAAAATGTTCTAATTTCTTTTTGAAAAAGAGTATATTTTCTGAGGCTAAATTATACCCAGGAACCTAAAATATCTCTATTTTAATCATTTTTCAAATTGATCTTTGTGCAATTATTCTCTCTCTCTCTCTCTCTCACGCACACGCTTGCGTGCACACACACACACACACACACACACACACACACACCTCAAAATATGGAGACTGAGTTGAAAACCAGAAGAGAAACTTCGTCCTACTTGCTGCTCTGCAGGAAGGCTCCATCTGAGATCACTGACTTGCCTGGCAAATGGTGTTGAGGGTTTTTTAAAGGCACTGGAACAAAGCTGGCATTTTGCCAGGCACTTCCTAGTCATAAAGGAAACAGAAATTGTGAATAATGCATCTCTAGGTATTGTCAGGTTTTTTTTTTTTTTTCCTGTGCTCTGACCTAGAGTTGTCATGTTCAGGAGAGTGAATTTATCTTTCTCTATTGAAATCACAGAGGGGCAATTTCTGATGTTGTGGAACTGTGAGATTGTTTTTGTTCTACAAGAGAACGCCATGGTCTAGCTAGAGTGTTAAGCCAGCTCGTAGAGAAAGCTATCAGAGGATGCCTTTATTTCTTTCTCAGTTTTGTAAGCCCCCACCACGACTACTATTTTTGTTTCATCCTAAGCATAATATTCTCCTGTGTGTGTTATTAGTTCTCTCTCTCTCACATAAATATATAGTGCACATTAAAATTTCAGACAGTAACATTCACAACATGGATATACAGATAGCACACTTGCTTTTAATACTGTAAAAGTGTTAACTTTCCTTATCTTTCTTTTCTAGTTCTTAAAAAATTGTCCTTAATATATTTATTTGTAAAATTGACTTTTAAATAATACTTTACTTAACTGAGTTAAAATTAAACATTAAAAAAATTGTCTCTATTCTGTTAGGTCAAGATTTCTTGTTTGGTTCTCAAAAAACTGACCAAGACTGAAGTTTATATGCTAATATTTTATTTCAGTGTATGATTTCAAGAATGCAGAAGTGAGGTAAAAGGAAATGGAGGCAGGAAAAGAGGAAAAGAAAATGTGAAGGACCAGCATAGCACTGGAATCAAACACCAGCAATGACTCAGTCTTTCAGGGCTGTCTTCAGAGAAGTTAAACAAGCTACACATTTACTACATGTTAACTGTTCATTCAGTTTTCAATTAACATTCCCCATGACCCTCTCTCTCTCTCTCTCTCTCTCTCTCAAACTGCAGAATGAATCCAAGTGTGCTTTAACACTGAGCTATAACCCAGTGCATTTTAAAATTCTATTTTATTATTTTATTTTGAGAGAGGATCTTGCTAAGTTGCTGAGAATCTTGCTAAATTGCCTTGAACTTGGATCCCCCTGCCTCCACCTCCTGAGTCACTAGTTTTACAGGAACATGCCACCATGTCCTGCTTCCAAGACTTCTCTTGAAGAGAATATCAACACTATCGAAATAACTTTTACTTCTCCATTTTTAGCAACTTTGCATTAAACCCAATAAATGATTAAGAATTAAGTTTTAACACTATGGATTCAGATAGTATGCTCACAAATTCACTTAATAATGCAATTTTTAGTCTGAGAATATCAACAGAAGACAGATTTGAATTGCAAACTGTTTAACAAACCCATAATGTTTTTCTTCACAAACACATGATAATGAAATCAGGTGATGAGATTCCACATTCACTATTTCCACATGTAATAGTATTTGTTTTGCTATAAAATATTGTCCTCATAATATATGTATTTCTTAGTGTAGGCTATAAGTTCCAGTAAGTTTGAAGTTTGATGAAGTGAACAGTGCATAGAAAAGACTGTTAATGTGAATTGAGTAGAATATATTGTAATCTTTTAAAATTACAATTAATGTTTCTGTTTAATATATTTTTACACATTGATATTAGTTTTAGAACTAACTTGGAATTTATTTATCTCTTTATTTCACAGTGCTGGTGTTAAATACAAAGTCTTATTCATGCTTGGTGAAAGTTCTACCACACTGCTGTTTTAAACAAGGAATCTTTGTACTGAGATTCAGGGAAGTCTATACAAATAAATGAGTGAATTTGTCCACTGAATTCTAGCTTGTTTCCTCTTGGTAAAATGTTCATGCCTAAGAGCATTGGTCGCCCTCTTTTCTCAAGTTGTCCATCCACAGAACTGAACCTATATGTTCCTGTGTTTCTTATCAACATGGAGTCCAAGGAGCAAGATGTACAGTAAGAAGCATGAGCTAGGGTGAACTGGTAAACTGACTTGAAAGAGAGAGAGAGAAAGAGAGAGAGGAAGGGAGGAAGGGACGGAGGGGAAAAGATGGCAGAGGAAAAGAAGAAAGAAAAGAAAGGGAGAACTTAAGAAGGAGGAAGAGGGAAAGGAAGAAGAGAAAAGGAAAAAAGGGAAGAGAGACAAAGTGAAGAGTACCCTGCATTATAGCATCAGTGAATTTGCCCCCCTTTTGCCACCACAGCCTTTTTAATGGTATTAGAGATTTAACAACTGGCTTTCAGCGTTCCTATATAATTCACTATCAGTTCCCAGGAATCCAAAGGAAAACAAGAGAGTAAAAGTCTTAGGGGAAAAAATAGTATCCTTTAATTTGTATATAAGAATGAGAGTATAAAAGCCTTGAACATTTCATAATTTCTTTGAACTTCCTTCAATTTTGACTTCCATTTTCCACGTTAAACAATTGTAGCTTTTACACATGTAAAAGCTGAAATGTCATTTTTATATTGATACTACCCTGTTCGAGCTTTATTTTGTAATATTATATTTCAAACTTTCTTGACTGAACTGAAATTCAGTTCTGACGTTGATCTCCTAGAGTTTGCCCAGACCTCAAGAGTTGAAGACACAGTGCTCCGCCAAAGTTACCCTGGCTTTAAATACAAGTGGTGGTTCCTAAGACCACCATTTGTAGTTATCCCTGACACACTGGCTACAAACTTGAAGGTTCCCACACACCCCTTCGGATTTACTAAGTTACTATAATGACTCATAGAAATCAATAAAATACTATACTTAATGATTTTTAAAAAGACATGTCTATTGGGCTTAGACTGAGGTAATTATGTCTGTCCTGAAGAACCAGATTCATGGTTCATTATCAGTATAAACATAAGATCAAAGTTATCTCAGCAGTTCCTGGTTACTTTCCACCATATACCAACTTTCAACTTCTTTTACAAATTTCTCTCTTGAAAAGGTCATTTATGGTGGCTGCTCTACTTTCAAGGTTTCTCATTTGCACATATTTTTACCTGGTGTGGTCTGGACTACCTCTAGATGACCCACATCAGAGCTGAATTTCAGCATACCTAGAGAAGGATGAAACAGAGTTACTACCAAAAACGATTTGAATAGGGTGGTATAAAGAAAAAAAATGACATTTTATATTCATTGCATGTGTTTAAAGCTATAGTAGTTAAAAATGTGAAATAAAAAATTAGTAGTTTAAATACAAATATGAAGTAATCACAGTTTTTATCCCATACTTCTTGGTTATCAATTTAGAATACATATAGATCAATTTTCTCTGAATAATATCCTCTCAGAGGGAGCAGTGCGGGTGATTCTCTTGTTGGCCATGTTCTCTTTCACTGTAGCTGCCTGGTATGGTGTGAATATCTGCAGAAAAATGATCGACTTAAATAATAATGGACTTAAGTAGAAAGACCATTGCATTAGTCAGGAACCTTTAGTTACAAATTTAGTTATGTCACATGGAAGAACGTCATAGGACCAAATGCATAAAGACCGCTGAGAGACGGAAGGACCTGAAATAGGGGTTAGGATGTAGAAGGTCAACCAAGTAGCCATTTTTCACCATTTCTTTTACCCCTATTTCTCTGTGAATTGGGTGGTGTGTCTGTCGTTATGAAGGCACAATCATGTACTTCTCAGTCTACATGGAGAAATACGTATGTCACAGCTAAAACATGTACAGAGGTCAGATTTCTACTCATGGTTCTAAGCACATGGGCATGTACCAGAGAGTGACAGAAAATGAAGTACCAGAAAACTTACCAGTAGTATGTCCACTTGTGATTAGGTAGATGTTGTAATGCAATCACAAGCTTAAAAATACCATCTCAGTTCTCAAAGAGTCAGTGAGACAAATTTTATATGCTATATATAATTTAAAATAACTTTTAAAATGCGAGAAGCTGCATAAAGGCTAAGAAAACTGTCAAACAATCTTGAGTATAAGTCAGTTTCAGAAAATAAAGACTGAAGGGTAATATAATTAAATTAAAATAACCAAATTGGGAAATATATTGACAAACAACCTGTGACATATGAAACTGGATGGCGAATCAGTGGAAGAGATACTTGCCTGAAACAACATTTTATAAATTTTAAATCACTCTAAGAAAGAGAAGATAACATGCTTTTCTACCATGATTCATTGAGTCTGGTCATAAAATTCCGGTGTCAAGCATTACTTTTCTTCTAGAGTCTCTTCTTTTATGTAGGAAGTCATTTACCATTTTCAACTAATGTACTTTTTTCCCTCTTATAGAGAATGTTTTAAATGTGAGGGAGATTTGCTTGAAAATAGTTTATTCTGATATATGGCCTTGAACATTTACCTTAAACAGATTCTTATTTTTTCCCTGTAGACCTTAAAAATATATACCCTCTGGTTATGATTTAATCCTGCTGCTAAGTCTATGTACCCCCATGATCCTATTAAAAAAATCATTTCCAAAGAAACTTCTTTGTTGTTATAGGTAGTCTCTTAAAAATGGGACAGAGAAAGTCTGGTAGTATTGTTTGTGAAAAATAAGTCTTCCTGGTTTTCAAATATATACATTCTTGGGGAAAGCATTCACAGATTCTCATATAAGTGCATCTTCCTGTTTCTACTATGATCATACTTATTTCTCTTCACACTTTTTATCTACCAAATAGGATTATTTGGTAGTGACTATCTACAGTGACTATCTACTCATATAGCATTAATAATTTATATAATAATATTGAAATCAATTACTAATCTCAGGTAGTACCAGCAGAGTGTCAAATACATGGATCTGGAATGTACTTTTCTAGTTTATGGTTTCCAGTTGCAGAATGAATTACTGTTAGCTTTTACTAAGATCTGCTGTGACACAAAGTGAACCTGGAGTGATTTCCATCTGCTCTAATAAGCCTTTGCATCTAAAAGTGCTTTTAACTCCATGAAGTGCTATTGTATGCATCACTTCATTTTAATATATAAGCAGCCTTGTAAGGAAGGGAAAATAATTTCCTTAGATGGTAAGGAAACAGAGGATTTGGGTGACTTCTCAAGGTGATACCACTAGTGTCAGGATTAGATTGGCACCCCAAAATTCATAAAGGGAGAACCAGACTAAACTGGCATTTATTGACTAGAAGGGGCCAAATCATATACTATGCATTAAAGGCAATTTTTATCTTGTTTAAAAAGAAAACACTGGTGAATTAGGGGATTTCTTTTCAAGGTGATTTTACGAATGATAATTTTAAGCTCTCAGATGTAAAGCACATTCATATTCCTAAGAGATCTGAAATTAAAACCTAACATTTCTGATTGTCACTTCCATGCATGGGTACAATCCCCGGGTCCCTAACTGAAAACAATTATATTTTCTAACATGTACTAAGCTCTTAGTATGTAGCAGGGATTGTATGAAGAACTTTAAAATTGGTTAATTTTTTTTCTGAGAACATTTCTAATATACTTGAAGTAATAGGACTACATCTTCTTGCCCATTTCAGTGAGATCCTTCCCAGGATTATCTTTAACTGAGTTGAAAATAAAAGGGATCTTTTTTCCTTCTCTAATCATGAGATTGTAAGGATGAGAATCTAGAACTAAGGGAAAGCAGGTCTCTTACCTCTTGAAGAAAGAAAATAACAATGAAAATACCAGAGGACCTTTCTTATGATTTAACAGCAGAGTGGTGCTTCAATTGGCATCATGGTTTGGTGAATCTCAATAGCCCAATTTCTTCTCTATCATTCTAGTCTTGCAGATTTTACCATTTGGAGCTTCAGCTCTTTGTGCTGGAACATAATATATCACCTCTTGGTTGAGACTGTGCAGAACTGTAGATGAAACGACTATACTGGTTTTCACTCACTAATATAATAATGATTCCATTTCTATTGAGGGAAACCTTTGGAAAATAGAAGAGACCATGTCTGTATTGGACTTTTCTGATACATATGCCAAAATAATTTATTTACCGTTTGTTAGCGATGCAGTATACAAACCAATTTGGGTGTTAATTCCTTTGGGTACCCGTCCATTAAATTGAAGCTGCAAATGTGTTTGTAAATGATCATTGAAAAAAATTTCAGGAAGAAAAATATCTATAGTAAGGCAACATTTGGCTGCTCCTTGTTTTGAACTCTAGCTCTTAAAACTGACTCACTAAGTGAATTTCATTGGTATTAATGATAATTCTTTATACCTGTTTATCAGAAAAAAAACATTTATTAATGTCCTCTGGTATCACTGCACTATTAATTCACCATCTAACTACAGATTAAATTTCTGAAGGAATGACAGTATTTACTGTCTATATCTTATAGGTTTAATATACCCCTAGAAAGATAATTTCAGAATTGAAATAAAATAAAATTCAAGCTAATCAACTCATTTTACTAAATTTCTGCAAATATTTCTCATCTAGAGTGTCTTATGAAATGTCAGTGTTCATATTTTGAACTAAATCACATTTGGTATATCCTCATATTTCATGGCCAGTCTTATAGTTAAGAATAATCTTCTTGATGAATCTGACAGGCAAAAGAAGAGCTTCTTTTTTGCAGTTTTCACAAAAATGCTCCTAAGCATAGGAAGCTCCAAAGTGAACCTTTAAAACTTCTCTCCAGACATCAAAAATTATATCGAAATTATATTCTGTTGCAAATATGTCACCAATATGACCACATGTTGAAAAAAATACATGCAATTGTAAAATGATAATATTTTTCTTCTGAAAAGAAGCATGTATAGAGTTTTGAGGGAAAACAAAATGATACAGTTTCTATGAACATAAAATGTGAATTTTCCACTCCTTTTGTGCTGTGAGCTATAACTCCAATATAGACTATTCTTATGGTTTAGACATGCAGTGTCTCAAAATCTCATGTGTAAGGAAATGCAAAAATTTTTAGAAGTTAAATGAGAGTTTTGATATAATTCATATCAGGATTAATCTACTGACATGGAAAAACTGGGTGGTAACTGTAGGCAGGCAGCATGTGGCTGGAAGAGCCGGTCACTGAGGGTGTGTTTTTGGGATTTATATTTTTGTCTCTAGTGAAGAAAGTTTTCTCTCTGCTTTCTGCTTTCCAACACCTCATCTGCTTTCCTCTGCCATACCCTTCCACCAGGATGCTCTGCTTCACTTGACTCAGAGCAATGGAGTTGGCTGACATGGACTGAACCTTTGACACCATGAGTCCAAGTAAACTTTCCTCCTCTGAGTGATCTTTCTCAGCACTTTTGGGTATAGTAATGAAAAGCTGTCTACAATTAGTGGACACAAATTACAACTTATTATTAATAACTTGTTATAATATTGATGAGACAGAGATTGTGAATGGATCCACTAGAGCAGAAGTTGTCTTAAACAATTTGTTTTTATTCCTTTTTATCTTTCTACTGGTCATGCTCTTCTGATATGGGCTTAGTTTAAAAAAAATGAAACTAATTTCATATTAAAAGTGCCAAAATAACAAGTTTAAATTATCAATTAATGTTTAAAATATTTCTTTTTGATGATAAAATGATGTCTAATATGTTATAATTGATGTTCATTAGTAAGAGGCACTGAAGCTGTTGTAAGTATGAAAAGCTACACACTGTTCCTCCTATGGTCATTTCCTTTTTAAATATAGTAAAAAAAAACCTTTAATTCAGAAATGGCCCAAGAAAAGAAATATGTTAACTGATTATTTTGTGTTGTTAAAATCTTTTATAATGATTTTCTAGTCAGGATTTATCTCGTTTGCAAAAGGTAATTTTATTCATCAACTTAGTTGGACAACAGGGTATTCAGATATATTTTAAACACTATTTGTGGATTTGTCTATTAAGGATGTTTCTGGATAAGATTGACATTTGAATCAGTAGACTGAATAAAGGAGTCCGACCTTCCCAATGTGGATATTCTTCACATAGTCATGAAAGTCCTGAGTAGAATAAAAGAGAAGTGAGAAAAAAGAAAAGTTTTCTCTGCAGGACTATTCAAGCTGGATCATCAGTCTTCTTTTGACATTGGTTTTGGATCAGACTAGACCTTACAATATTGAATTTCCTGCTTCCCAGATCTTTGGACTTGGGCTGCATTTTTACTATCAGTTCTACTGAATCAGGACTGTGTGTGTGAACAACTGAAAACATTGCTAATGAGGTATTGTATATATTGCATATGTTTTATCAGGTTGAGTGGTTGTAAGTAAACAAAATGACTAATTGATGCTACTCAAATACATAACTGATTCTTATTTAGAATCAGTCATGAATGAGCCTTGGTGGGATGGATGGAATAAAGGAGACACTTCAGGCCATAACTAACCTTATAAGCAGGCTTAAAGAGAACTCAGTTAAAGGCAAAGAATGACCCTGCACTGCCATCCTGGTATGTTTGTTTCCCTAGACAACAATGTGGAAGCTTCATATCTCAGAATATTAGGTTCAAGGAAAGAGTTAGAGAAATTGGTCTATAAAAGGCTGTTAAGGTCCACAGATGAAGATGCCAAATTCAGTATATGCTATATATATATATATATATATATATATATATATATACACACACACAATAAATTAAAGAAACACAATCTGAGTTTAGTATAACAGGGAAAAGTGAGCAAGTTAAATTTAAGAAGACAGTGTGGGAGCCAGGCATGGTGGTTCACACCCGTAATTCCAGTGGCTAGGGAGACTGAGACAGGAGGATGGAGATTTCAAAGCCAGCCTCAGGAACACTGAATTGCTAGGCAACTCAGTGAGACCCTGTCTCTAAATAAAATACAAAATACAGCTGGGGATATGGTTTGGTGGTTGAGTGCCTCTGAGTTCAATCCCTGGTACCCTTCCCCCCAAAAAAAGATAGTGTGAGAAGCATACATAAAACTGGGTTATTTTGCCAACCAAGATCTTCTGTGGAAAGGCATAATTTACAAGATCTTCATCCCAGCACTTATCAACATGTTTCTGAAAGCTGATCTTATATAAAGTTATTGCATACTTACCTGGAAAAGCTATGACTGCTGTTAGTTCAAACTGTCACCTTTATTTTTACTGGTCCACAGAATACAAGAGTGTACTGTTCTGATAGCTAAGATGGGCAACAGCCAATCACTTAAAGCCATTAGATAATTTGAGGCATTTGATGGGTTGTCCAATCTTTTCCTCCCCAGAGAGAAATATGAGCTGGCATTTCTCATCTGCTATCTCTGAACTGAGCCAGAAAATGAAAATCTGATGAAAACAAGTCCAAACACAGCCTCGGATCTCACTAGGCCCCATGTAACTAGTTTATGGTAGATATCATCGACATTCTGAGACATTCTGTTATTATTTTTATGTCACATTTGCAAATCAGGTAGACTATATTTTCTGTTCTTTATTCACATTCATTGCTATGTTCTGAGAAATTTTTCTCATTTTCTCTGTCACCTTTCCTAGAGAAGTCCTCTTCTCTATGATACTAAGTCTTTCCCTTTAGATATGGATGAACCACCTGTCAGAACAATTTTAGCTTTTTGACAACATGAGCCAAAATAAACTTTCACTCCTCTGAGTTGTCCTTGTCAGCTCTTTTGTAGATTTGGACAATTAACTTTTGCATATGTTTTAAGAAATGAATATTAGACATGATATTTTTCTCAATATTATTAGATGAAATTGTTGCTACTCCCACTTATGATATTTACTTTTCCTATGTTAACTGTAGTAATATGTAATTTGTTTCCATAGCTCACTGAAGTTTGTTGGTTGTCATCAGAACATACAGATTGGGCATTTTAGAATAAATAGTGAATGTCTGTTATCATAATTAAATGTGAATGTGATTTTTTGTTTAATACATATTTATAAGAAAATAAAACATTTTTTTTCAATATTACCTTGAATTTTTTTCCATAAATGTGTCAGTCCCTTTAAAAGGACTGTAATTAAATAATTGGCCATTTAACTAATTATGTGAGAAACTTAATTTGTTTAGGTCTCAGTTCTAGGATCAACTTTGAGACTAGTCTGTATCAAAGGTCTTCATAATAACCATAATTGTGCAATATAGATGCACTACCAGTGGGGTTCAATTTTCACATCTGAGTTTATGGTGCTATTTTAATGAAAAAGCAAATAAAGCGAACAACAGTTCCATGTTAGAAGCAGCAAAGTAATTAAAAAGACTGTGTGACATATTGCAATGTTATTTCCAAGGGAATTGTGAGGTTTGCCAACTGAATCAACTCTTTGTTTACAAGAGTAATGGGACATACATTGACTCTATTAGGAAAATAGAAAATATGAGCAAGTGCAGTATCTGGAGGGCTTGATGACTTTTCAGGGATTTGATCCATACCTCATTCCACCCAGACTGGCTCAACACATTGTTTCTAATTAGAAAATAAACTTTGAGAGATATTTCAAACAAACGTTTTTGCCACCTTGGGCATTACAGAACCACATTACTAAAGATTCCATGCAGATTATTTAATATACTTAAACACTGCTTTAAACAAACAAACACATCTGAGACTTTAAATACACGTGTGTGTGTGTGTGTGTGTGTGAGTGAGTGTGTGTGTGAGAGAGAGAGAGAGAGAGAGAGAGAGAGAGAGAGAGAGATAACAGTAAATTACTCTCACAATTATCTTCTCAGTATATTAGCTCTAGGAACTACCACAAAAGAAGCTTACATATATTATTTTTAAATATCATTGATATTCTTTGTTATGAAACTATTTCTAGTAAGTCTTTTTGAATGCTACTAATTATATGCTATGATTCCAAACTTAGAGACTTTTGCACTGTTTACATATAGTTCTTAACTATCCTCTATATACAGATGCATGTTCTAAAATTCAGTCATATCTATTTCTTCAACCAAATGGATTAAAACACTGGGCATTTTTAGTGTATACCTTGTCATGAACCTTTAAACCCAGTTGTAACTTACCTTGTTGATTTTGTTTTCAAGTCTTTTTCTCCACTCTCAAAAATATACACTGTGAACTTCTAGAATTATGTGTGTGTACATAGGTATATGTCCATCATTCTACAAAAATGGATGCTTTAATTTATCTAGTTAGTTAGTTCCCATAAGATGGGATTTTCTTCTTCATCTTTGCTTCTAAAGTTCAAGCATAAACTTAAGTATCAGTCACTGATCAATTTCTTCATTTATTTTGGTCATCTGAATTATTTCCCTCCTTTGGGTTTCCTTAGAAATTCGTTCATATAGTATTATAGTCAAAATAATAATAAAGGTGACATTTTCTGAGTATTTACTTTATGCCAAACAAAAGCAATTGCAGGGCCCAACAACTTCATAAATGGTGGTGGCTTGCCACCAAGATGTAAATCCTATGCCCTGTGTAAACCACCTAATGGAAAGACCAATTTAGCCAAACAAAAGCAGGTGAGGAAATATCTTGGAAGAGCATCAAGCATTTTGATGAATAGCAAGTTCAGCACCTTGACCACAAGCCTTGAGAGAACCTGAACAGGAATTAGACAGCTAAGCCCTTTCAGGATTCCTAGTTTATATGCTCACATTATCCTTCAAATTGAACTTTATGACTTTAGTTTCTCATCTCATGTCATTTTAACCTGACAGTACTATGTATTATTTTCTAAAAAGAAGACTTGGTTCTGTTACTCTCATGTACAACTTTTTGGTAGTCTCTCACCAAATTCTGATCTAGCTTCTGTATAACTCTCATAAGCAACAACTATAATTCTTTCACTTGAGTCACTTGATGTAATAGAATAAGCCCTCTAGGTCTATGCACTGATTTCTGAAACTTGACCATATAATGGTACAAGTAAAAAGGGAGTTTGCAAATATACTTAAGCCTAAGGACATTAAAGTAGGCAGGATATTGCAGATATACAAGTGGGCAAAATCTAATCACATAACATTTAAGCATAGAATTTTCTCTGGTTGGAGGATGATAGATGTATTGACTCTGAGGAGAATAAGCTGAACAGATGTGAACCCCTGGAGGAACTCGATACACCATTGCAATAGGGGGCAGTGGGGCCTGGGATCAGCAAAATGGGTGAGGAAAATGATGGACATCCTGTAGAAGCAAAATCTGTTCTCAAGGCTGACAACCAGCAAGAAAACCAAGATCATGATTCAAAAGAGGAAGGAACTGAATTTAATCAATAACCTGGATGATCTTAGGAATAGAGTTATCCCCAGAGCCTCCAAAAAGGAACCAGGAATGGGGAATATCTTTCTGGAAAAGCTTCAGGCACCAAGCAGAGCCAGCAAAGAGAGAGGTTATGTGGGCTGAAGTAAGCAATCGAAAGGAGCAGGACTGCCCAAGTCCTTTGTAGGCCACTGCATGCTCTGGATACTGGATATGCAGTCATAGGATTTCAAGTTTGCCCTGCTGGGTTTGATCTTGCTTTGGTTTCATCTCTTGTTTATATACCCCTATTTCTTCCACTTGGAATGGGAATGTTTGCTCTATGTAATTGTATGTTCAAAGTATACAACTTGCTTTTTAAAATTTTAATGGGGACTCACAGCTAAGAGTTTGCTTCAGCTCTCAGAGAGATTGTGGCTTTAGATTTTTGAAAAATAATGAGCTGTTGAAACTTTGAAGACTCTTGGAGGTAAACTGAATGGAGTTTGCATTGTAAGATGGATATGAATATTTGGGCTCAGGAATCAAATGTTGAGGTTGAGATATGAAGTATCCCTCAAAAACTCATGTGTTGAAGTCTTGGTCCCCAGTGCATCAATGGTCAGAAGTGGTAAGGGTGGTTGGAAAGTGCTTGGATTATGAGGATTCTGACCTCACTGATGGTATAATATATTGATGGATTCATAATTTGATGGTGTGTCCTGTAAGAATATTATTGTCCCCTGCCCCATTCTCTTTTTCTCTGCTTGCAGGCTGCCTTGAGTTGAGCAGTCTTCCTCCACAGTGCCTTTCTGCCATGATTTTCTGCTTCACTTTAGGCTCAAAGTAATTGATCCAGTCAACCATGAACTACAATCTCTGAAACTATGAGCCAAAATAAATCTTTGCTCCTTTAAGTTGTTTTCCTTAAGTATTTCTCACAGCAATGAAAAGGTGAACAGCACACGACTTTATTTCTATTACATAGATGAGAAAACCAATGCATAAAGGGGTTAAAGATAAGTGTTCAATTTGATGGGTGAGAAGATGTTTCATAACACAGAAGGTTTTAGTCCAATGTCTGTGTTGTACTGTACCACAACACATTCTTAGCATGGAAATTATCCTTGTATGACAGATTTCCTCATTAGCTGCAAACATCAGACCTGGATCTGAAGATTGTTATCATTTGTACCATGGGATTTGAATTATGCATTGAGTAATTCCCTGTGCATAATTCTATTGCAGACTTAAGAGGCACACTGAATAGCCCTCCATCAATGCTTGAGTATACCTTACACCCCAAAGATTAGAGCGGACAACTTGATTGGAACGAATCACTGAACTGTTATGAGTCTCCCTTTATAAAATGACTGTCCAGGGAGTAAAAAGATTATTCAAGAAGAGCAAGATCTCATTGACTTTAAACTGTCCTATCAAGTACCCACCCAGAAAGCTGCTCACAAGTGAACTAGAATGAATAAAAGTAATTAGTGCAGCTACTGATAAGTATCAAGTCATTTTCTTTTATGAAGTTTGAATATATTAGATCAGCAGTGAGGGTTTAATTTTGATATCTGTCCTGGGAAACACCAGGAAGCTAAAAATGACTTATTTTATTTCAAATATTTTTGCTATGAATGGGATGTATTTTTGGCCCTAGGAAATACATCCTTATCGCCTGTTCTGTATCTAAATCTTGTTCATTCCTCACAAACTACTACAAGTTCTTTATTTACCTTTAACCTTCCCAATCCATAACATTATTTACAATGTCAAACTATGTAAAACTGCCAATAATTTTTTAAATGACAATTTATCATTTCAAGTTAATATTCTTGCTCTGAACCCTTTACCTTTTTCTTCCTCAGTCTTTTTAGATTTAAGGGGCTGAAAGTGTTTTGGAAAATTCTTACTTAATCCTAAAAAACTCTCAGTTATAATATTGACAGAACATTATATACATATATATATACATGTATAAATATGCTTACCATATATAGGCAATCTACACACACATATATGTTTACAATGTATATAAACATATATAATATGTATATATATGCGATCTACACAATCTAGCAAAAAGATTATTTTTTAAAAACTGGGAAGAATGCTAGAGTTAATTGAACCAAAACTTGCTGAGTAGCTTACCCTTTTGTCTTTAATCGCATTTTTAATTTCAACTGCAGACTTTGAGAATTAGGTATTATCACACCAATTTTACAGACAGAATTGATTCAGAAACCTTAATTCATGGATCAAATCCAATGAGGTTATAAGGAATAGAAGTAATATTCAGATCCTAACCATCTGCACCCAGAATCCCCTTCTGCCAATGTAATCTGCCAAGTTTTTCCCCTTCTCCCTTGTTGGGCATGGCAACTTTGGAAGATGGAAAGATCACATGAAGAAAGAAACCTCCATCTTCTGTGAGTTGTTTGAACATTTCAACTTTTTAACTATGTTATTTTTAGTATATTCCTTTATATAGTTTTTTAATTAGTTTCTCAGGTATGACATTATGAATATATAGTTATCCCAGTATAGTTAATACTGTTGGGCTAAGGTTTAGAAAAATTCTCTTCTTTTACTTCCCTTTACCCTATTACATTTGCCATATAATGATCATAGATATTTCCTTGATCTACACTTAGATTTAGATCAGACAGTGTTACAATTGTTGCCTCGACTTGAGACATTGTTTAGAAATCTCAAGAGGACAAAGTATATTTTATTTACCCAGATTATCTTACTGTGTTTTTCAATTCATCTTTGATTATTTTTCTCCATTCCTGATATTGTTTCCTCTTTTGTTGCTTCTTTTACTGTTCAGAGAACTTCCTTTAACTATTCTTCAGAAAAGATTTGTTCAGGAAAAGTTGTCTTGCTACTCCTTTTATGTACACTGTCTTGATTTTCCCTTCATTATTGAAAAATATTATTCTTGGAGACTGGACTCTGGATTGCCATTTCTTCTGTTTTTGTACTTGGAAGCTGTTGCACTTCTTTCTTTCCAACTCACTGTCATTTTCTTGTGAGGTTGGCCAACGCATGAATGTTCTGTCTTTTCCAGTTTAATTTTTATCTCTTTGTCACTGCTTTCAATATCTTATATTTAGTTTTCAGGAGTTTAGCTCTGATGTATGACAGGGCTTTAAGATGTGCTTCCAGAGTATGTTTCCATACTATAGAACACTCCCTAAACATCATCTTTCAGCAGAACTGTTAAGATTCTCTGGCATACATTTCCCCTGCTTCCTCTCTCTTTCCTCTTCTATTTGCTTTACTTGTTACTCAAAATATATGGTTAAAAAGAAATCTACTCATCTCACTTCAATTCTTTTTTTTTTTTTTTTTGTACCAGGGATTGAAGCCAGAGGCAATTAACCACTGAGCCACATCTACTGCCCTTTTTTATCTTTTATTTTGAGACAGTGTCTTGATAAGTTACTTAGGTTCTTGCTAAATTCTTGAGGCTCACTTTGAACTTGTGATCCTCTTGGCTCAACCTCTTGAGCCGTTGGGATTATAGATACACACCATTACACCTGGCTAAAGCCCTGTTCTATGCTTAGAAATTTATTTAAAATACACATATGTGCATATTAAGTTTCAGATAGCCTGTAATTTTTGTGTAGCTAACCAAGGAAATACCAACCTACAGAATAAACTATAAATGCAGAGGATTCCATTCAAGGCTCCTTAAAATGCAGTTCCAGCTTTCATGTGCAGTGTTTACACACATCTCCACATTCTTTGCTTCAGCAATATTAAACCTCTCACTGTGTTCCACATATACTATGTCTGATATCACTCATTGTCTTTGCATACACAACCTTTTTTTTCTCTGCCTTATTTCCTAATAAACCAGCTAAAATTTTCTTTTCTGAAGTCTTTCTTTGGTCCTCTAATGTAAATTGATGGTTCTGAATTCTGGAATCCATTGGATTTGAGACCAATACTTAGTATTATTTTTATATCTTCCTTCCATTGCTAGTCTTGTGAGTTCCTCAGCAACAGAATTCTCATACAATTTGATAGCTACATTACCTATTAGTGTGTGGAACAGAATAGATTTCTGAAAATGTCAATAAAATAAAGAATGCATTTAAAAATCATATATTTGTCAACTAACTCTAAATTCTCTCTTCTCAGTATTGGCATCTAATGTCTTTTTTCATTCATTTGTTAGTTTTCTACCTTCTTTATTTGCCAATTGAATTTCAGCTTAAATCTGGACATTTTGGGTATTATGTGATGAGACTCTGGGTATTAATCAGACATTCTATTTTCGCTAGATTTCTTGGACAGCAGTCCAGCAGGGAAGTGGGTGATTGTCTCCTTGCTGTCAGGCAGGGACAAGAAGGTCAGGTTTTCCTTTTGACCTTGGTTTACACCTGAGGCAGGGCCTTCTTGATAATTTTGGATGGGAATAGGAATTCAGGCTCTGAACTAGGGCTCCATTAAAGCCTGCGAGTTGGGAGGAGGAGTGTGTGCTCACGGTATGGGCTCCACTGATAACACAGGGTCAAGGGAGAGCCTCCTTACCCTTAGGTAGTGAGGTGAGTCCTGTGACTCTAATGGCCTATTTGGATGGGGGTGGGAGGTGTACCTCCTAACTGTCAGGTATATGTGAAAGTCCAGGCTCCCCACACAATTTTCGTGACTCTTGCAGTAAGTTAGTCTGCAACTTTTCCATGGTGTTTTACTGCAGTAAAGGGTTTAAACGCTAAAAGTTTTCTGTCTTGCTCAGCAGACATTGTTGCATCCATTGACTGGACAGAACAGGGCTTTACCAATGCAACACACAGTGTTCCCACATCCAAGTCAATTTGCCTCTTCTCTCTTCCTTTCAGTATTTTTGTGTTTGGGTTACACGTACTATCCTGGACTTGTGACTTTACTCACAGAGAGGAATAAAGATGAGTGTATCTGCTCCATATTCCTAGAAGAAGAAGTTCAATTCATGCTGATTCTGGAAAAGCATCTACCATACAGTATATTTTACTCATTTACTCTAAGTATCTATTTTCTGTCTCTATGCTATGATTTGAATGATTATGTTCCAACCAAAGTCCACAGATTAAAATTTATTTGGAAATACCTCCATACTGGGAGATAAGGCCTAATGGAAGTTCTTAAGGTCATCGGGACTCCGCCCTCACTAATGGATTAATGCCAACATAAAGAGGGCTTGGAGAGATGAGTTTGCTCTCCTCTGTCATGTAAAGAGTGGTGTTTTTCTCCTCCAAAGGTTGCAGCACTCAAGGCATCGATTGGAAATGGACATGGGCAACTCCCAGACAACAGGCTATCAATTAAGGGAAGGGAATATCGGGTGGGGTGAGAAGGGGAAATAAAGGTACTGGCATCTAAATTAGAAAAAGATACTTTCCATGCTTATATAACTATGTCAAAATGGGTTCTACTGTCATGTATAACTAAAAAGAACCAACAAAAAATAAAACTTAAAATTAAATTAAATACTGTCTCCCAACTAGAAAGTGAGTTTTTCTAAGGCAGTGACCATAGTTTGTTCACTAGCACCTAAGAGGTTCTATCTCAGTTTGGGAATGGTAATCATTTATTATTGCTTTTACATTGAATTGCCACAAGCTTAGCAGCTTAAAACAAATGTGTTCACTTGTCCCAGTTTTACATCTCAGAAGTCTCACGTTTCTCTGCTGGTTATTTTGTTCTGGTTCTCACAATGTCAAAATCTAGGTGTTGGCAGATCTGGGCTCATAAATGGAGGCCCTGGAAAAGAAATGATTTCCACATTCATTCAGATTGTTGGCAACATTCATCTCCTTTCATGGTAGAACTGAGGTTCCAGTTTTGCTTTCTGGTTGCCTGCCAGGAGCCTCCCTAAGTACGTTCTGTACACCATTGCCATTCTTGTCATGTTGCCCATAGCAATAGTATGTCCAATTAGTCCTTCTCACACCTCTCAACTCTCTGACTTATACCTTCTGCCACCTCTTCTATTCAGTTGGAGAAAGTTCTGCTTTTAAGGACTCATTAGCCTTATCAGTGCAATCCAAGATAATTACTCCATTTTAAGGCCCATAACCTTAATTACATCTGCAAAGTCCATTTGCCATGTAATATAACATATTCACAGGTTCCAAAGTTTAGGGCATGGTCATCTTCAGGGACCTATTCTGTTTACTATAGGAATGTTAGAATTTTTCTTGTAATGGGATGCTTGACATTTAAAGTGTCATTTGCTGTGACATGAAAAAAGGCTGGATGTTTGGTGCATATCCAGGCTTTGAATAGTTTTGCAAATTTAAATAAGTGCAGAATTTTTCAAAGTGTGATGTGATGCAGCAACAGCTTTGGTCCATTAGTGGAAGAATAAGTGTTCAAAGCCAGAATTTTTTTCCTAACATCTTATTAGTTGCAGGATTAGAAATTTACTCTTCTTCACTGAGTGCAAACAATTCATGAATGTGCAACTTGCTCATGAATATGTATAAAAGAAACCTAAAGCCTCCATCTTATTCACATTTCAGTTGTTTAAGGTCAAATCGCTCAGTACACTGTGTGTGTGTGTTTGCATGTGTGTACAAGCACATGTGTATCATGGTTTGTAAGGCATAATATGTTATTTTTCATTTTTGAAGTTTTACTTTGTCCTGTGTAAGATTTTACTCTTTCTTTGTTACTGTTGAAGGAGGAAGTTAAAGCAGCTGTCAGTCTTACAACATTATTTGGCAAGTGCCAGACTAAACCAAAGAGCCAGCATGCAATGAATATCTATTTCATCTTATTTTCTGTGATTGTAGCTTGTGGAATCCTCTTTTTCAATCACATGTCTATTCAGCAATAGGCATTTTATATATTATACATTCCCTTTTTCTTTACACTTTACCCATGGCTTTTGGGGTTGTATATTTTCAGTAAATGAGGAAAAAAAGAACATTAAATTTATGACTGGGTGTTCATGATTTTTACTCTTTAAAGTGAACATAAACTTTCACTTTGTGCTCTATTGATCTTCATTTTTATTGTACTGAAGCCATAATGGGTGACATTTCTACCATGTTTCACTCTACTAGTGGCAATTGGTCTCACATTTAAAGCATAGAAACTTCAAATAAGACGTGTAAACTTCTATCACTTTGATGGAGTTTATTATTTAATCAGGTGTTTAATTAAATGATAACAAATATCTATTATGTTTCAGAAATTGTTGTAAGATCTGAGAATGTAGTGAAGGACAAAGGATACAAATTCCTATTCTTGTGAACCTTATAATTCACTGACAGTGCAGAGTGTCTCCTGAGCACCCTGAGAGCTTGTCTTGCTCAACTCCCAAGGATGCTTTTCATACCGACTGCAGCATGGATAGTGCTGACTGGAGCTACACAATGCGGCAGCTTTAGTTAAAGTGCAGGTCCACAATTAAGGAAGAAAGTAACAACCTGCTTGGTTCATTTAGTCCACAAATATGAGCATTTACTATGTACTACTCTCAGTTCTAGTTATTCTGAATACCTTGATGCATAAAATGGACAAAGATTCCAACTTCATAAATTATGTAATACATTTGGAAGACACAGACAATAGAAGTAATATAAAGCTAAAATATAATATATTACAAGTTGCTTCACTAAACACAACAGAATGTGAGAGAAAGAAATTCTAGGGAAACATAAATTATAGGAATGAGTCTTGTGTTACTGGATACAGTTCAACCTTTTAAAAAAGTCAGTGATACTGTTTATTAATTCCTTTCTGGAAATTATAATTCAACAAGATCTTTTTGACTTCAAACATCTGTAAACGTTATTTTTAAAACAAGTGTTTGGCCTGGCATGGTGGTGCATGTCTGTAATCAGCGACTTGGGAGACTGAGCAGGAGTATCACAAATTCAAAGCCAGTTTCAGCAGCTTAGGGAGGCCCTGTCCCAAAATAAAAAGTGAAAAGGGCTAGGGAGGTGGCCAGTAGTAAAGTGACACTGGGTTCAATTTCTGGTACCAAAAATAAATAAATAAATAAATAAAACAAGTATTTGGTGAATATCTTCAATCTCCATGCGTGTTTCTAGGAATTCTTAGAGAGCTGAAAGGGAAGAGATAATTTGAACTTGGAGACCTATAGTTGCACAGGGAGATAAGACTCTTGGATTTATAGTAAAAAAACATGTAAGGACCATGCAGACTATATAGTTATAAAATATATCAGGTGAGTTGTGATTAAGATATTAAGCTCAGACTGGAACATTGGGCAAAATTCCATGGATGAGTTTTCCTAGTAATATATATACAAAATGTATGAGATTTTAGTAAGTGTACATGGAATTCTGTAGTTTTAAATCTGTAAGTACATGGCTAAAAAGAATAATAACATTCATTGAAATACAACAAAACCACCAAATTCCAAAAACACAATGTGTGCTTTGTTTGCAACACTTCCACCTAACCCTATTAGATTTATTCTCTTCATTCTTGAAAGTAAATAACAGCCACTTCTATCTGTGCAATGCTAATCATGCATACTCCTAGGCATGTTGAAAACACTCATCAAATGTTGTTTTAAAATGTCATTTAAAGAGTTTCGAAATTATGAAAAGTTTAATAAACATTCTTTTAAGAAAGGAGTCAAACAAACCTATATCCACCTCACTTTTTTAAAAAGACTAAAATTTTGCTTAAAACTATATTCAGAACCACCTTAAAATGGACTGCCTTAACATCCAAATTTCTCTCATGCTACTTTTTTTCTAAAACATTTCTGTTATCCTCGAGTTTAAACAATGCCACACTATTTACTTGGCTGTCCTTTCTAGAAACACATGCATCATACTCAATTTTGTGTTTCCTATTACCATTATCCATAACACCCAGGAACTTCTCTAGTTTGATTTCATATCCTGTCTATTCATCCAGTAAATTTCATGCACTCTCTATTGCTAGGTTCTTATCTGGGAGCTGGAAATCAAGAGAAAATAACACAAGCAAAGCTTCCATGCTCCAATACCAGGGACACTGACTTAATTTTGGCCCTGGTCTTATCTTTCTTAGTACTAACATGTTTATCTAAGACAACTTTCTCTCTCTCTCTTTCTGTTCTTTCTTTAATCTATCCTGTTGGTGTCAGACTGATGGTGATCTATATAAAATATGTGTATAAAATATTAGGAGCCACATAATGTTTTTATCAGGATCATTTTGGGGAGTGGGTATGCAAAGCACTCAACTCAAAATGAAAATTTTGGGTTCATTTCTTCATCTTGGTATGGTGAGTTCAGTCATTATTCAGTCTCTCCCTAGTTTGAGGTTCTATTCACAGATTTCTTCAGCAAATGCTCACTGGACACACCTGACCCACTGCTACCTGCCCTTCAACCAGTCTCAGTTGCTACTTTTTCCTGGGTATCCTGGCTGACTGTCATAATCCACCTGCATACTCTTGGATGCAAAATTACGAGTTATCTTTTCTATTTAAACTATATTAACAATAAATGGGGGATAGGTTGCAGGGGGAAGCAGAATGGTTGGGTTGAGGTCTGTAGCTGCATGTAAGCCAAATCAATTATATTCTAAAACTCCTAAAAAACTGGTATAGGTCATCATTGATTAATTTCTAATTTTGCTATACGAGTCTTTTTGTAAGATTCTCCCAGTGCACTTCATTATATTTCTTACCACCACACAGTTGTACAACCTTCATTTAAATAGGACTAAATATCCATCATTCCCTAAATTTCCATCAGGTTTTCCAGCCTCCACATCTTTGCTAGGATTTTGGTCTCTGACCGAAATGCCTCTCCACCTTTCTCTCCTGATGAACTATTGATGTTCCTAAAGAAAATCTTCTTTGCTTTATGGAACTTTTTGAAGATACTCCTTGTCTTTCCAAAGAAATGTTCATCTTTTCTAAGTTTCACCTCATGCTGTTTCTGTCCTTAATTATTTCCAATGGACTTCTGCTTGTATCCCTTCCTGCCTCTTCATCATCAGTTGCCATTTAGCCATGTAATTTGAAGAGTTTGCCGTATTCATTCCTATATTTCTAGGGTCTACCATAATGTCTGAACATATTAGATTTCAATAATGGGGTGAGGGGTTAGAAACATTAGGGGAAAAGAAGAGATAAGAATTTGCCTTCATTTCCTGAAACCAAAATAAGGGGACTCACCTTCAGATATTTTCTGAACATAGATTGGATTGAATTGCTGTGGAAACAAAATGCTCAGTTATATAGCCTATTACAATCTTGCTAACAATAAATTTTATTCATGGCTCCCTGGGCACGTATCTATTATTTCCTAGTGATTAAGTACAACACGATTTACTGGTGTGTGACAGGATGCCAAGGGTGAAGATAGGACCTGTATTTAAATGGCTTCACAACAAATAGAAACAAGATTCCTCTGAAGGCCTTTAATACTGGCATCAGAAGGCAGATTGCTATTTGAACAGGTAGGCAGTCATGATTCATCTACTCACTGACCCAAAAAAGCTATTAAAAAAGAACCAAAGGCAAACAAATATCACGAGTTCCCTCATAAACTCTGTTTATGCAGTAAAAGAAAGTCTGTGCTAAGTTTTTCTCTGCTTGGCCATAGAGAGTAGGTGATTCCTGCAATACCTAGCATAGGCAGTGGACAGTAAGCTTTCCAAGTGCTGTCAACTTACAGAAGGTCATCATGTATCCTTTTAAATACATTTCATATCATGTACAAAATGTCAGTGTTCTATGTTCTATTTTAGATAGGAACTCAGACCTGAAGCAGTAACCAAATGTCACACGGCAAATGCCATGGTAAGGAGTCTCTGACTCCCAGATCATTCTGTATGTTAAACCAGAATTTATGTCATTTCTCTTTCTGAAAAGGATAGATAACAGCTTTTAATAAAATGTACATGAACAACATATAATAAATATTGTGACGTAGGACAGGGTATTGCCTATCCAATGTTTTCTTGGCTCAGTTTATCCCAATGTACATTTATGTTGGGCATTCAGGCTTCTTTCGAAAGTTTGAGAAGTCATCTTTAACATGTTCCATAGGAACTTAGACAAACAGAGGAAATGCAAGATGTTAGTTAATACCTGGGGCACCTATCTTACCCTTCCTTACGTTTGTTGAATTTTGCCTGTAGTGTCATAGTAGCTAGCTCATGAGTTCAGTATTAATCAAAGAAAAGTATTCTCATTGTTCCTAAAAGGGATGTGTGAGTTTGTGTGTCTGTGTTTATAAGTTTTATGTTATTTTAGACCAAAAGCAAGATCATTTGAATACAATTAAAATACTACACATACAATGAATGGAAAGGGAGAATATAGGGCCTCAGTTTCTTGAGTGATATTATAATGATCCAGTTAGTTAGGGACCAGGCCCTTTACTTCCAAGAGTGAAAGTTCTGTGAGTGTAAATTCAGCAAACACTGCACATAGAAGCAGAGTTTGGCATTCCTTGACTTCACCTGTCTCTTTGATCAGGAATGCTAGTGTGATCTTTATTTTATGTTCATCATCCACTTACTCTTGGGAAATGTATGCTTCTTTCTTTTCATCCCCCTTCTAGTTACTATTCTCAGTCTGAAAGAAAAAAAATATTTGAGTACATCCATAATTTTTTGTCAATATGTTGTATGTCTTGTAAGTTTTAGGTTATTCCTTTTCAAATATATGTGAGAGTTACCAACATTTTATAGAGCACTTTTCATTCATCTTTTGTATTTTCCTTTTTGCCTATACTCTGAGTACCATACTGTCCCTCTTTATTAGTTGTCAATTCTCTTCATTTCTCCCTACTAAATTTTCTGTCCTCTGTTTTCACCTTGCACATATTCTCTCCAAGTGAAATGTCTTATTTATTTCAGACTATGATTTAAAGGTTTTAAGATTTAAATGAAAATAAACATGTCCTCTTGTAGAATTCATCTTCCTCACCATTAATAATTGGTGGCTTTCCAAGTAAAAGAATGCAATTTTAAACAATAAAGAGATTGTTAGTAAAAAATAATTACAGTTATAAGTCTGTTCCTTAGCAACCTTTGAAAAAATATATTTAGTACAGGTTTGAGAACATAATGAATTTAATTGTTTGTTATGGACTGAATTGTATCCCCTCCATAATTTATTTGTAGAAGTCTTAGCCACCAATGTGGCGCTATTTGAAATGGGACATTAAAGAGATTGTTAGGTTTTGATGAGGTCATAGTGGTGGACATCTCATGATGGGTCAAGCTCCCCAATAAGAAAGTGAGACACTAGAATGATCTCTTTCTGTGTGTGTGTGTATGTGTGTGTGTGTGCATGTTCAAGTACAGAGGAAAGGCCATGTAAAGGCACAATGAGAAGGCATCTATCTTTAGTGCTAGTAGAAATTTCTTATCAGACACTGGCTATACATAAGATTCATTAATGGCAGGATGGATGATCATGAATATAACTGCTCAGCTTCACTTGCTATTCACTGAGAATTTGAGCAAAGCATTTAATTTTTCTCAGTCTTATTGTTATTTGTCATTAAAGGTAGATAATAACCTATATTCACTGTAGGGTATATAACTCAGTGACTGTGGCAATACCTGCATATCAATGAGTTTTTATTTCTCATTTTGGTATAGAAATGGCTTCTCAGGTTTTCTCTTTTCTTCACTTGTCATTCACTTGGCACATCAACAAGAAAGATGTGGGACCAAAGATCATGTTTTAGTATTAACATGTTCCATAGGGGTAATCACTGAAAGTAAGTGAAGAGTATTCTAGAGATGAGGTTTAAAACATAGATTATCAGAATGTATTCTTTGGAAAACTGACTTAAATTTGTAGCTCATATATGAAAAGAATTGATAGAAAGAAATATTTACAAATTTCAAAACAATCTGACACTTAATATTTCCAAATTTAAGCTTTAATACATTTACAATCAATGGTAAAATCAATTCTATTTCAATAAACCTGTGAGAAAAGGCTGGATTATTTTTCTATAAGATATAGGAGAAAACAGTATTTTATAAATTTTGTCACTAAGGAAGTAATCAAAAACACAATTGAATAATGTACATAAATATATTATAGAGGTATGTGAGGCATTGAAGCATTAAATTTTTTTGTATTATGTGATATTTGTGGTTTGATGAATATATTTCTCCAATGTATGTTTATGACACCTTTGTCTAATATGAGATAACTGTATTTATGTGGGTTTGTCTCTGTGTGATATATTTTGTTCCATTGGTCTTCATTTATGTTTTGGTACCAATATGCTGTTTTTATTACTATAGCTCTCTAGTATAATTTAAGGTCTGGTATTTTGATGCTTCCTGCTTCATTTTTCTCACTAAGGATTGCTCTGGCTATTCTGGGCCTCTTATTTTTCCAAATTAGAGAAATGTAAGATAAAAGAAAACTGAGATTTCATTTCATTCCAGTCAGAATGGCAACAATAAAGAATACAAGTAACAATAAATGTTGGTGAGGATGTGGGGAAAAGGGTATATTCATACATTGTTGGTAGGACTGCAAATTGGTTCAACCACTCTGAAAACATTATGGAGATTCCTCAGAAAATTTTGAATGGAACCATCATTCAACCCTGTTATCCCACTCCTCAGGATATAGCCAAAGGACTTAAAAACAGCACACTACAGTGATCAATGTTCATAGTAGCTCAATTCACAATAGCTAAGCTATGGTACCTACCTAGGTACCCTTTAACAGATGAATGGAGAAAGAAAATGGTGTGTATATACACAATGGAATATTAATTATATATGAAAAATACTGACTTATGATATTCGCTGGAAAACGTATGGATCTGGAGACTATTATGCTAAGTGAAATAAGCCATCCCCCAAAAACAAAGAGTGAATGCTCTCTCTGATATTTGGATGCTAACACAAAACAAAAGGGGTGGAAAATAGAAGTTCAGTAGCTTAGACAAAGGGGAATGAAGGGAGAGGGAATATGATAGGTAAGACAGTGAAATTAATCTGATTTACTTTCCTATGTATGTTGATAAATAAATCACAGTAAATTTCCACATCACGTGCAATCACAAGACTTGGACCCTAATTAGAATAAGATGTACTCCAGGTCTGTATAAATATGTCAAAATATATTCAACTGTCATGTATAATTAAAAAGAACAAATAAAAAATTAAAGTAAATACATTGCTATTTTCATTTGCCATTTGTTGTTACTTTTCATTCCTCCACTTTTCTCCCCATCTTGCTCATCAAGGACATACACAACTTGATCAGGTGTGTAATTCTGGTTATTCTTCCATGGCTCTATATGATTATGTGTTCTGATCATCATCACTGTTTTATAGCAGTCTTTTGAAGATATGAATCTTTGCCCTGTGTGTAAGCTCGAAGGGCAGATGGCCAAACAGAAGTTGGACAAAAGCCGCTGAAGCAAGCTTTATGGGAATGTGGCTCTGGAACAAAATTCCCAGCTCTCAGGGGTACAGGTCAGGGTGGAGATCTGGAGAAAATCGCAGTGGCCCCAGGTAGCCGGGGCCTTTACAGTCTGGAATTGATGGGGGGAGGCTTGAGGATTTAGTGTCCTGCTGGGGTTGGCTGGCGACTCTGTTGATTGATAGTCCGTTGCAAGCCACTAAGGTTTATCTGCCAGGGTCTGATTGGTTGTTCTTTGGGGTCCCCCGGCTGCCTGATGCCCTGCTCTCCGCACTTGCAGTGGGTAACTAGTTGTCCTCCCTCCCATGCAACTGCTTAAATCCAACCTAACACCGTGGATTTATGTAGTCAGAGCCCTTAGCGTAAGTGACATGCTCAACAGATTGTTGAAAAGTCAACTGAATTTGGCAAGGCTGGCAGTAACATTCAAGATGGGCACTTGTGCAGAGGGGTCAGGTGGGAGGCAGATAGGAAGGGCTTAAGGAGTGAGAGGACTTGAGCAAGTGAAGCAAGAAATTATACTCACAGGTTCTGCAGAGAGTGGTGATGTAATTTTGAAGTGAAAGGTTTCCATGACCACTGCTGTGGTAATTGGCAATAATCCTGCATATTGCTGGTATTTTAAGTGAAATTACTGCCTTGAATAATACTCCTACTGTTTTCTAAAGGTCGAGCTATTTCATGATGTAGAGCTATTAGTCTGAAGATAAAAATTTAGATATTTAAATAGGACTGTATTTTTACTTTTTATCTTCTTTGTCTTAAATATTCCACCACTCTAACTTTTGAATGAGTTTTTAAGAATCTGAAAGAAAACTACAGTACATCACAAAATGTTCATTCTCATAAGGATACATAGTATTCAACTATCACATAATGTCACCTTGTCATGTTATGGCTCTCCTTCAGAACTACTGCATGGAATAAGAAATTATATTATCTACCTATCACTTACAGGTGCATATAATTTCTATCATTAAAACTATATCTCCATGTTTATGTGTGTGATGTTTCATTACCCCAGAAAATCTATCTGGATATCTGCTATATTGTTAGGATATGTTCGGGATAGAATAATTTAAAACAAAAGGAATGTGGATATACTTTTTGGGCAGGGGGACCAGAGGGAATGCCTTAAGATGATTACACATTTTCACTAATTTTTCAGCTGATAGATTTTATTTTATTCTGGTGGAATAACTAAGATATATATGTGTGTGTGTGTGTGTGTGTGTGTGTGTGTATCAATATATGCATTGACATACACCTGTAATCCCAGCAACACAGTGAGCTGAGGCAAGAGGATTTCAAGTTCAAGGCTCATCTGGGCTGCTCAACAAGATACTGCCTCAAAATAAAAAATAAAAAATGGCTGGAGATGTAGTTCAGTTTTAAAGTAGCTGGGGGTTCAACTGCCATATCAAAAAAGTTTTTTTAAGAAGGCATATATATTCATGTACATGAAAAAATTACATCCTGAACACAAAATAAACTTTAATATTTCTCAGCAAAATGTATTTTAAAGACATATATTCAGGATAATCTGGAATTGGGATGGGGGTGTGCATTATCAAAGGAAAAGAGATGGAGTAAGTTTTGACTACTTAGTTTTTTTGAAGGTAAAACTAAGATCAAACAGCAGAGTTGTGTGATTATAGATTAGAAGTGATATTTTTCACTAAGTGAAAAATGTAATAAGAGACTGCTTAGTAGCAGTTTGCCATAACCATATGAAAGAAATATGTTTCAAACATGATTTAATCCCTAATGTGTTTGGAAGTCATTTGCTTGGTTTTACGCTATGAAATTTGTCACTAATCTAAAACTCTGATCTAGAAAAAAATTCAACTCATAATCTGATCTAGTGGTAAATTCTTATTGTTTTTGTTTTGTTTTTTGGAAACAAGTTCACATTGTGTTGTCCAAGCTGCTCTTAAAGTCCTTCACTCAACTTGTCCTTCTGCCTCAGACTCTTAAGTAGGTGGGACTGCATGTGTGTGCCACTATGAGTGGCTTAGTTCTTCTTCAAACCTGTTATTGTACTCACATGTGAAGTAGCATTTCTTGTTCTTTTGTTTTTTTTTTCCCCTTAAAAATCAAATATCAAAAAATGTCAATCAAGTCTATATAATTGTACATTGATGAAGGATTAAAGGAGGGAAATTAATATATTAATGTATAGAAGTACAACTAATTGCTCAATCACTAATTCCCTTATCAAATTTCTTCTCCCTGCTCTCTTTTATACAGAGCATTACTCAAGAAAGATTAAGAATAACTGGCTTCTACCCCACTGTCTAGAAGGAAGACCAGGGCTAATTCTCCTCACCACTGCCCTAACTCCAGTAGAAATTCACCAGCATGGGGACAAGAATTCTAAAAACTTCCCCTTATGCCAAAGAAATGGTGGGCTTTCTTTATGATCATGTTGTCATATTCAATACAAAATAATGTTTTTACATTTGTTGAAAGAATTGTGGCATGTCTTCCCACTCTCCTGGAAAGTGATGAAAAATGAAGTAGAATCTTGAACACCTCACTTGTTAATTCATGTTTTTCTATTATCCAAATATTCATAAAGGCATTTTTCCCACTTATCCTGTAAACTCTAGTAACTTGAATGCAAATATTATAAGTGATTCTATATGTTTCAAAGGTCTTCCTTGGTTTCCAGTTGTCTACTAGATTAAGTGCAAACCATTCACCAAAGAAGCCACATGAAAATCATGCACAGAAACTCATTCATTTAGAAAGAGTGAGAAAAGGAGAAATAGAAATTAGTTAAGGAGAAGATTCTATCCTATAAGTATCAAAAACACTTATTCCCATGTCCTCAATTCCTTCTGACTGTTAGAGTTGCTCACTATTTTATTTTTTAATCTTAAGTTCATTCTCAAGTTTTGTCTTCTCTTAAATAATGTGAAACTAAACAAGGTTTCTAGTATATATGGACATTTTGAAGGAGTGTGTATTTTCCATTAATTTTTAAACTTTGATAAAGTTTTGAGTATTGAATTGTGTTTGACTTCTTAAATACCTGTCTCTTTTATATTCCAAGTTTGTGAGATTTTAAAAGGCTATGTCGAGAGTTTGAATCAATAGCAGAAATATAATATCATACGCCACAAAGATAAATCAAATTTAGTTTTAGCAATCCACGTTTTTAAGAGCCCCTGATTCTCTTCTTCCTATAGAGACGTTACCTACACACCTGTAACTTGACTCCATTCTCTGCTTTCCTCGAAGCCTGCCCTTTTCGAACTCAAATCTATATCCATTTCTACCAAAGCATGTTAACCATCTCTCTGTGCTGCTTTGAAATGCTATCTAAGAAAATATTAACTAGCAATTTCATCTGCTTAAATCATTGAAAGTTATAGTACAGAAAATTAAAACTCAGTCAAGGACACTGTTCACATATTTTCAAATACATTTCAGTCAATTAGAAAGACGTATGACAGTCTCATAAATTCTACTTAACTATAAATATCAATATGTCATTCTACATAGATCCTAAATATATCTCCTGTCATTCCTCTATCAATCTGTGATTACAGAAAGCAGCAGACCTAATATTGACATTTGGGAACTTCCTTTTAAATAGGATCTACAATTATAAAGGAGGAAATGTGCCAAAGTCAGAGAGACAGAAGAAGGTGGTAAAAAGTTAGAGAAGATATCTATTTTTTACTTATACCTATTAAGGGCAAATTAATTACAGTGACAATTAAATGGATTGTGATGATGGCAGGTGCTGGGCAATTAAACCACAAACTCAAATGACTTGTAAATGGAACATGACAGGTGTTTTGCAGAGAGGCATGGAGGAAAGCTTCAAAAAATTCTGCTCTATTATAATCCTAAGCTATTAAGTTTTCTTATAAAGAATGATTCTAGGATAGGTCCTTAAGGTATCTGTATCACTTATATTCTAGATCATGGTTAAAATGTTAGTCTTCTTTTCAGGGAAACACCCCTGAATTGTTTTTCACTTTCATTATATATTTAACATTATTTCTCAATAATACATTTTAATAAATCTTTTGACCTTGATTTTATACCTATCTTATTTGCATGAGTAAAGTCAACCTTCAACAATGAAACAGTGGTAAGCTTGAGAGGTGCCAAAAGAGAAGCAGCAAGAGTTAAGAAATCATACTCCTTCCCCACTTCCACACTATGTACCTTAAGCAAGTCAAGTTTTGAATTTGCTTTTTTTTTTTTTTTTTTTTTGGTCTTATTAAATTTTTCCTTCCCTCTGTGATTGTCTGCAACACAGACTTCTTGTTCTTCATCTCGGAGAAGAAAAGCCCAACCCACCCACAGCTGTTGACCATGATGAAATCTATTGACTAACATCAGGGCCATATAAATAAATCCATCATTTCTCACATGTTTTCTTTACACTAACCAGTCCTGAGTCCATGGGGAAGTCTACAGGACAAAACCCATAGGCCTTCTTAAGGCATGGTGAGTAGGCCCTCTCTCCCATGTATTCCCCAATACGCTGATAGAGGTCTACTGTCTCCACACTTCTGGTTGCACTCCAGGCTCTCTGGGATCTGTGAGCAATTTATTTCCTCTGCTTCTTTCATTTCAATTTCACCTCCTCATTGTCTCCAATGAAGCCAACTTACTCCCTGATCAGGATCCTCCTAGATAGTGGCTAATGGCCACTCATGACAGAGACATCAAGACCAAATTAGAAAGAAACCATGTCAAGCAAAATTACAATAGCCAAACTGTCCATGATAATTTTCACAAATGATCATTGAATGTTGAAGCTCCATCAAGTGTGATCTTAGGTAGTGGGAATATAATGGTGAAAAACACAAAGAAAAATATTCACCCTCAGAAAGAGCCCATTTTATTGGATAAGACAGAGGATAAAATGTATGAATGAATGCAAACAAGGATATGCACTATGAAGAAATTAGAGCAGGGCAATGAACCCAGTGTCCTTTCACTTAAGGAGATGAGGAAAGGCCTCTTTGAACAAGTGACACCTGAGCAGTTTGTTAACACAGTTAAGTGGAATGATGTATTAGTTTGTTTTCTGTTATTAGAATGAATTGTGCGTGTCTGGGCACATTATAAAGAAGTTTATTTACCTCACAACTCTTAAAGTTCAAAGACTGGTTCCAGGATTAGCTCAGCTCCCGTAAAGAACCCACGGCATGGCAAATTCTGCATGGCCTCACAACGGCAGGAATGCACGTAAGAGGGAGGCCTCACATGGTGAGACAGGAACCCAGGATGCAGGGAGAGGTCAGTCTTACTCTTTTATCCAACCTCTGAAACATTCTGTAAAAGCCTTGTGTTGAAGGCTTGGTTGATAGCCTGTGGTGCCATCCCTTAGGGGATTGGGTCTTTTGGAATAAATAGGATGTAGTGAGCATGCCCTTGAAAGTGATGTTGGAACCCCAGCACCCACACACCTCTCTTCTCCTTCCTTCCTGGCTGCCATGAGGTGAGCAGCTTTGCTTCCACACTTATTTCCTACCATGATGTTCTGCCCTGTCACAGGAACAACACAACTGTCCATACACTGAAATCTCTGAAACTGTGAGTCAAAAAATATATTTACTCATTTTAAGTTTATTATCTCAAGTATTTTTTAAACTGACAGAAAGCTAATGTTAGCTCGGGACATAAGCAGCTATGTGAGAGAGAGCAGAACGGCTGAGGCAGCAGCAGCGCCGTCAAAGAGCAACCAATCAAACACGGACAGGTACGCGTCAGACCCTTACATCGGCCTATCACTCAGCAGGACACCCCACTGCCCCCAGCCTATTCTGACCTATAAAGACCCTGTGCAACCAGGGCTTGTGTGATTTTCTCCCGCTCTCCACCCTGATTCCTGGGGGGCTGGGAATTTTACCTGAGAGCCAAATTCCAATAAAGCTTGCTTCCGCCATTTCTGTCTGCTTTTGTTTGCCCACCAACCCTTGTCCTCGAGCTTACAGCTAAGTAACATATTTTGTAAGACCTAGCCAGGGTCCAGGAGAATTACATCAACTCCTTCCAAGGGCAGTTCCCTCAATGACCTAGTTACTTCCTGCTAGACCCCACGTCCTGAAGGGTCCATACCACCTCCCTGCACTGAGTTTCCAAACATATGCCCTGGGGGGCATACTCAACGGTACCAAAATGATAACAAATGTAGTTGTTAGGTTGGAATTTGGGCAACTGTAGGAGGGAGAGTGGAGCAACTGAGACAAAGGGCAGCGCGCCAAATGGTGATCAATCAAATGGACAAGAAAACTCCACTGACTCTTAACTCCACCTGTTGACTCTTAATTCTACTGACCCTTAACTCCACCTGTTGACCTTTAACTCTACTGACCCTTAATTCCACCTGCTGACCCTTAACTCCACCTGTCACTCAGCAGGACCCCCGCCCATTCCGGCCTATAAAGACCCTGGGCAGCCAGGGCCACATGCGATTTTCTCTGGCTCCCTACCTGACCTGTACCGTGGGGTGCTGGGAATTTTGCCCAAGAGCCAAATTCCAATAAAGCTTGCTTCTGCTGCTTTCTGTCTGATTTTATTTGGCCGCTAACCGAGCCCCCGAGCTTACATTTGGTGCTGAAACCCTGGAGGGTTTTCAGTCTTCCCGACAGGGGTTGAGGCCCACCCCCTCCCTCAGAAGAACCAGGAAATTCCATTCTGTTCTGCTCAGCTCTGCTCCATTCTGCTCCATCCGGTTTCTCTTTATCTGGCATCAAATGGGATAAGTTCCCTAAGGTTTTTCCCATTTGCTGTTCCAATTTTTACCCTCTGTTATGCAAAGGGTTCTGTCTGTGCACGCACCACAGACCCCCCCACCCATTCCATTTGGGCTCTGGTCGCTGCGGAGACATCCCAGCCTCCAGTTAGCCCCCCATATATTCCATTTCGGACCCCAAAATGTTAAAAGACATTTTGGCTTTTGGCCCATCCGCCAAGTTGAAATTGGGATGCTTTTTTTGCTTCTGCATACCTATCTGGGTAAAGTTGGATGGCTAATGGGAAATACCAGTAACTCATTGGACCCTAAAACTCCTTTGGGCTGTCTCTGCCGTAATTTAACTAAACTGGGACTTCCCCAAGACTTAAGCCGCAAGCGGCTAGTTTTTATTCCACCGTGGCTTGGCCTCAGTATATAGTAGATAATGGCTCAAAATGGCCACCAGAGGGCACTCTTAACTTTCAAATTCTCACTGACTTGAGCAACCATTGTAGTAAGGCAGAAAAATGGCAAGATCTTGTTTATTTGCAAGCTTAATGGACTTTGCGCACTCACCCCAATCTTCTTTCCTCCTGTTCTACCACCCAGGTCTTTCTCACCAGGGAGGGTCCTAAGTCTCCCCCTCATTGTTCTCCTGATTCTGCATCCACATTTTTGTCTCCACCTGAAATTCTTTCAGCTCCACCCACTTGCCTTCCTCCTCCATACTCTGGCCAAACTCCTTCCTCCCCCTCCTCTTCCTCCTCCAGCTGAAAGCCCACCCCTTCCTCCTGTGGAAGCAGTTCCTCCTATTCCTCAGAGCCCTCCCACCTCCCCTCTTCCTCCTCCTGCAGAATGTTTCTCCACCCACTCCATTCCCTCCTCCCCTGTTAGTGCTGACACGTGATCTCATCAGACCCTCTCACCACCTAACCCAAAGCTTCTTTGTCCTCTCTGGGAAGCAGCTGGTGCAGAAGGCCTTGGAGAGTTCACGTTCCATTCTCACTCCAGGAACTTTCCCAGATTGAGAAACATTTGTTTAGGGTCTTTCTCTGCTGATTCCTCTACTTATATCAAGGAATTTAAATATCTTTCCCAAACTTACAGTCTCACCTGGCATGATGTTCATGTTATTCTTTCTTCCACTCTCACTCCAGAGGAATGAGCCGTATCCAACAGGCAGCACTGGACCACGCTGACCAAGCCCATTTAATGGACATAACTTTACCCACAGGAGCAGCAGCAGTTCCAATAACCAAACTAAATTGGAACTATCAGGAAGGCTAGCAAGGCCACCGTTATTGTGCTCACATAGTCCAATATCTCATAGCAGGCATGCAAGCAGTCTCCAATAAGGTGGTAAACTTTGATAAACTGAGGGAAATTACCCAGAATCCAGATGAGAATCCAGCTCTGTTTCTTAACCACCTTACAGAGGCCCTTACTAGATATACCAAACTGGACCCTGAATCTCCCTCTGGGGCTACAGTGCTAGCAACCCCCTTCATTTCTCAATCAGCCCCTGATATAAGAAAAAAGCTCAAACGAGTTGAGGAGGGCCCTTAAACCCCTATCCGAGATCTGGTGAAAATGGTCTTTAAAGTCTATAATGCCCGAGAGGAATCAGCTGAATTGGCCAGGCAAGTTTGTTTACAGAAAAAGGTGACACTCCAATCCCAAGCCTTGGTAGCTGCCCTGCGGCCTGCAACTCCAGCAAGAGCTTCAAAGGGGGACCAGCAATCCTCTCCGCCAGGGGCTTGCTTCAAGTGCAGATGTGAAAGTCACTGGGCTTGTCAATGTCCAAACCCGTGGCCCCATCAGGCCGAGTCCTGCCTGCAAACAAGCAGGACACTGGAAGAGTGTCTGCCCTATGGCCAGTCCCTCCCTAGTGCCTTTATGCAGGGTTGTGGCCAGTCAGGCGGTCCCTTCCCTTGAGCTTTTGGGATTTGCAGAAGACTGAAGAAGCCTGGACTCAAGGACTCTCATCACCCTCGCCGAGCCCAGGGTAAAACTCCAGGTAGCAGGTAAGTCCATAACTTTCCTTGTGGACATGGGGGCTACCTATTCTGTCTTGCCTGCCCACTCTGGGCCTTTATTTCCTTCCCAGATTTCGATTATGGGAATTGATGGAAAACCCTCCTTCCCAAGCAGAACAGCTAGATTAGCCTGTGCCCTGGAGGGACATCCTTTTACACGCTTGTTCCTAGTTATTCCCTCTGGTCCAATCCCCCTCCTAGGAAGAGATGTTCTCCAACTCCTAGGATCCACCCTACAGTTTCTTCCTAGGCACACTGCTAGTGCTCACCTTCTTCTACCTCTGTTTCATACATTCTCTAGCACCCCCCACACCACCTACCCTACTGTTGCCCCCAGACCTGGCCGGCCCCCAAGTCTGGGACACTTCCAAGCCAGTCATAGTCTCCCACCACAAGTCAGTCCTTATCCCACTGAAACCTCAAGCTAAGTTTTCTTCACGTCCCCAGTTTCCAATTTCCCATACTCACAGGGAGGGACTTAAACCCATTATAGTCTGGTTGCTTACTCAGGGACTCCTTATCCTTACTGACTCCCCTGGTAACACCCCCATACATAAACCCTCAGGAACCTATCGCTTGGTCCAGGATCTCTGTTTAATTAATGAGGCAGTTATTCCCATCCACCCCGTGGTTCCTAACCCTTACACCCTTCTTTCCCACATCCCCCCTTCTGCCACCCACTTCACAGTCCTGGATCTCGAAGTCCTGGATCTTTACAGTTCCCCTTCACCCTGACTCCTATTACCTCTTTGCCTTCACATGGGAGGATCCTACATCCTTTAGGTCTCAACAGCTGACATGGACAGTTTTACCCCAAGGCTTCCAGGACAGTCCTCACCTTTTTGGGTAAGCCTTAGCTCAGGATTTAGCTACTTGTGACTTGGGAGATAGCACACTCCTACAATATGTGGATGACCTCCTCCTATGCAGCCCATCCCTCAAGGCCTCCCAGACTCACACTGCCCAACTCCTTAACTTCCTGGGGTCTTGAGGATATCAAGTCTCTCTAGCCAAAGCCCAACTCATCACCCCTTCAGTCTCATATTTGGGCATATTCCTCACTCCTACCTCTAAGAGTCTCATAACAGATAGAATCCAAGCCCTGCGTGACTTACAGTTGCCAGAAACGGCAGATTACATTCTCTCTTTCCTGGGTTTGGCTGTTTTTTTTCAGACACTGGGTCACTAATTTTGCACTTCTTGCCAAACCCCTATATCAGGCAGCAAAGAAGACTCCACATGGGCCCCATACCTCCCCCAAGATAGCTAACTCTTTTTACAAGCTCAGGGATGCTTTCAAGTCTTCCCCTGCTTTCTCTCTCTCCAACCGTAACTGTCCTTTCCACCTCTTCATGGATGAAAAACAGGGTGTTGACACTGGCCTCCTTGCACAGCCAACTGGACCTTCTTACAGACTGGTGGCATATCTCTCCAAGCAGCTTGATTCCACAGTTTGTGGGTGGCTACCATGTCTACGAGCACTGGTGGTAGCAGCTGAATTAACTAAGGAAGCTCTAAAACTCACCCTACTCTAACCAGTAACTGTGTTTTCAACTCATCGACTGTGGGACTTCTTAAGCCATAAATCCCTTCCACTCCTGAGCCCATCATGGATTGAAGAATTTCATCTCCTTTTTATAGAAAACCCCACCATTACTTTCTGTTCTTCTCCTTTCAACCCTGCTACACTTCTCCCATTGTTCCCTCCTCCCTCAACCATCAGTCATTCTTGTCCACAGGTACTGGAAGTCCTACGTTCACCTCATGAAGACCTCTTTGATTACCCACTCCCCTCACCTGATCTAAACATTTTTGTAGTTGGCAGTTCTGTGCTGGGTACAGAAGGACACTGTAGAGCCACTTACGCAGTTGTCACCAACACCTCAGTTCTAGAAGCCAATTGCCTTCCAGAAGGGACCACTTCCCAAAAGGCCGAACTCTTTGCTCTGATCAGGGCTCTAATTTTATCCAAAGGTAAACAGGTCAACATCTACACAGATTCCAAATATACCTTCTTGATTGCACACTCACATTTGGCTATTTGGAAGGAGCTTGGATTTCTCACCACAAAGGGGTCACCAGTGGTCAACGACTCCTTAATTTCTAAACTCTTGGAGGCACTTGAGCTGCCCAGACAAGTTGCCATCATACACTGCAGAGGACATCAAAGATCTTCAGACCCTATAACCATGGGTAATAACAAGGTGGACTCTGTAGCACGGGAATTAGCAACAAAATCCTCAACAGTTCCCATTTTATTTCTCTTCACTACAATTAAACCTAAATATTTTCCACAGGAACAGGAGGATCTAATGACCCGGGGCAGTCATTTCCGGAATGATGGCTGGATTTTCCTGGGCGACCAGATTGCCCTTCCCAAGCAACAAGCTTACAGCTTATTGGTGGACATTCATAACTCTCTTCATATTGGCCCCAAGTCTCTTCTGTGGTTTCTCCAGCCCCTTTTTTACCATCCAGGAATGAGAGCCATTCTGGAGCAGATCCACTCCACTTGCTCCACAGTACCCTCACAAGGAGGCATCAAACCCAAACTCCCAACACATCAGTTGAGAGGTCATCAGCCAGCAAGGACTGGCAAATTGACTTCACCCACATGCTCAGACACAAAAAGCTCCATTATTTACTTACCCTGGTTGATACTTTTTCAGGCTGGATAGAAGCCTTCCTCACGCTCAAGGAAACTGCAGACATCGTTGCCTCCATCCTCATTGAGCAGATTATTCCCAGATTTGGACTTCCTGCATCCCTCCACTCAGACAATGGTCCAGCCTTCACCTCTTGGGTTGTTCAACTAGTTTCCAAAAGCCTCAACATCACCTGGAGACTCCACATTCCCTACCGACCCCAATCCTCGGGTAAGGTGGAAAGGGCTAACAGCATTCTCAAGGACCATCTCACTAAACTTGCTGTTGAACTTAGAGACTTTCTTGGCCCAATCTCCTTCCACTGACCCTTACCCGAATCCGGGCAGCCCCTAGAGCCCCCTCAGGCCTCAGCCCCTTTGAGTTACTTTATGGGCACCCTTTCTTAATTAACCAGAACTTCCCAATCACCCCTCCTCCTTTAGCATCTTATCTACCCTAGCTCATGCTCTTGCACAAACTCCTAAGGGAGCACGCAGACTGCTACCTTCCAGCTCCATCCACAGCCTCCTCTCCAGCTGGACCGCAAACCGAATCGGCCTTCATTCCTCTCCAGCTGGGCAACACAGTTTTGCTGCAAGAATTACATCCTCAATCTCTGCAATTACATCCTCAATCTCGCTTGACTGGACCTCACACAGTTATACTTACCACCCCAACAGTGAGCAAACTTCTGGGCCACTCCTCTTGGTACCATGTCTCCCTCCTTAAAAGAGTGCCCTTCCGGGATACCCAGTTCCAGACTTCCACTGCGCTGGGACCCACCAAACTTAAAATCTCTTGCCAGCCCCCTATTACTATTATTTTACTCATAAATCTCTCTCAAGCCTCTGTCCCAGCCTACAGGTGGTATTTCTATGCCCAGGAAATGGGGCAGATGTTTGGAGGCTCCTTCTCCAAGATCGTGGCGGAAAAGGACTGTTCCCCCACAGATGTGATGGGGAAATCACCCTCGAGCTCAAGGATTTTAAAACTATATCTGTCTCTTCTTGCTATGTCTGCATAGTTTGCTTCCTATTTGACCAACACCAGCCATACTGCAAGATGGAGCCCGCCATATATGGAGAGTGCCCCTACAATGCCTGTAAAAGACATTTCCCAGAGCCCAGCTGGGGGAATGCAATAAGAATCAACATCAAAGACCCCTGGGCCCCAAGATGGGCCTCAGTGGTTGACGGTAAAGTTTACACAGGGCCAACAGTCACTGGTCCCGTGGCTTCACTTAGAATCCGAAGTGCTTATACTCAGGTAATTCCTCAGGTTCATCTAACCATTGAGGAACAGGAAAAGGAGATCCAATGCCAGCTCAACGCAGCTACACAGCCTCATGCTAACCCTTTCTCATGGCTTACTTGGATACGTCAAGGTCTTCAACTTCTCAATTTCTCCAGTCAATAACATTTCAGATTGCTTTCTCTGTGCAAGTTTGGAGCAGACCCCCATAACAGCCATTCCTATGAGTACCCTCCTTAATACTTCCTCAAATCCTCAAGGAACTCCCTCTTCACCTTTGGAGGGAGTTCCACTTTATCACAATTCCTCAGAAAACTTTGCTTACTGTTAGGGTTCCTCTAACTCAGTGCCTTGTACCGAACTATACAAGTCTGTTCTCCAATATTTATTCCTCCAGGATTCTTTTTCTGGTGTAATGGCACTCTGACGAAAGAATTAGGTTCCAATATGCCCTTTGCTTTCTGTGTGCCCTCTATTTTAGTTCCTCAATTGACTCTATATAGTGAAGCTGAATTAATCTGACTTTCTCAAAATCCCATTCCTAGGGTAAAACAGGACATTTTTCTACTGGTAGTGGTTGGACTCTCCCTAGCCTCCTCACTTGTGGCCTCTGGGTTGGGAGCTTGGAGGAGGACTTGGTTATGCAGTCAGTGCCACCCAAAAGCTAGAACAGGAACTCCAAGAGGCACTAGAGGCATCTGCTGCCTCCCTGGCATCCTTACAAAGATAAATAACATCTATTGCTCAAGTCTCTTTACAGAACCATTGAGTGCTAGATCTTCTGGCAGCAGACAAAGAGGGAACATGTCTATTCTTAAGGGAAGAATGCTGCTATTACATCAAGGAAACTGGACTGGTCGAAAAGAATGTCAAAACTCTTAGACATCTGAGTGAAAAACTGAAGCAACATCAATCAAATGACCCCTGGCCAGGATGACTGAACTCCACTCTTGTCACCTGACTGACCCCTACCCTTACTCCCCTATTTGTGATAGGATTTCTGCTAATGATTGCTCCCTGTCTTCTCAGGTTTGCCTGGAACCACATGGGTGAGGTTGCCAGGGTGACATACAACCAGATGCTCCTACACTCTTATAGCCGCCTCCCCACCAACCTAGAACCCGAACATTTTTCTCCCCACCATGCCTCCTAACATGCAGGAAGTAGCCAGATGGACTTCAGCGCCCTATATCACCAAAAAGATTGGGATGTTAGGTTGGAATTTGGGCAACTGTAGGAGGGAGAGCAGAGCAACTGAGACAAAGGGCAGCGCACCAAACGGTGATCAATCAAATGGACAAGAAAACTCCACTGACCCTTAACTCCACCTGTTGACCCTTCACTCCACCTTTCACTCAGCAGGACCCCCGCCCATTCTGGCCTATAAAGACCCTGGGCAGCCAGGGCCACGTGCAATTTCCTCTGGCTCCCTACCTGACCTGTACCCTGGGGGGCTGGGAATTTCGCCCGAAAACCAAATTCCAATAAAGCTTGCTTCTGCCACTTTCTGGCTTTCTGTCCAATTTTATTTGGCCACTAACCGTGCCCCCAAGCTTACAGTAATGATGGAGCTGGAATCGAGGACAGGTAGTTAGTGTAGAAATAGGGAATCAGGTCAAATCGAGGAAATGGAGGCCACGAAAGCCATCTGCATCTGGAAGTTGGAGACTGCCCCTGGAAGATTAGAATGTCAATGTCTCCAGAGCCCTTTTGATCACCAGAGTTACTTGCTAACTACCCTCTCAAGAAGCTGCAGGCAGGGAATTGCTCATTAATGCCCCCTGGACCCCGACCTACCTGAATCCTCCCTGTGTCCTTACCCCTGCCATCTGCTTCTCACCTATTTTGCCATTGTCGTGGCATCTCCTGGGCCTAGTCACATAGGCAGAAAGGAGAGAGATAAGCGGGGAGAGAACAGGAGAACAAAAAAGACCCTAATCTATAAAAGATATAGGATGTACTAACTGCTGGGGACTCTAGAACATCAGCCATGGCCTCCTTCTCTCTCCCGGGAGAAGTCTGTATTATTACCTTTAAATAAAACCTGCTTAGTATGCTTGACTTGGCATGGTGCTTCTCTGATGTTGTACTTCAACACCTGAGGAAGCAGAACTTATCACCTGTAAACGGCAGTATCAATTACAAGCATAAAAGCACTTGGAAAGTTACAATACTGATGTATACACACACACACGTACACATTTATAGTTGTATATGTTCAATACACACATAGTCACACAAATACCATTTTCCTACTTTTTAGCTGAAACAAAGAAAGATAGGAGTCCTTGCTTCACTTCTCCAAAGTTAGATTCATAGATTTGTTGGAATAGTATGTTCTGAATTCTAGAATATTTCAAATACTTTATTAAAAACCAAACAAACACTACAGTAATGCTTGCGACATTCTTTTCAGTCATGCCACAAAAATCAATTAGAAGAGCATGGAAGTTGTCTTCTTCCCTTACAAAAACTCAGACAGAGAGTGACAGTCTGTGGCAGAGCTCTAGAAAGGAGGGAAGTATTTATCTATATTAGAGATTTCTGCTCTGAGTGTCAGGACAAGAAGTAGAGGTGTGCCTGTCATTCAACATTCTTGCTATTTTAAAAAGACACCTATGCTGCTTCTGAAGAAATTGGAAAAAAAAAAAAAGGACCAATTTTTTTTGACATCTTCAAGATAAGTGTGCAGTAAATACTTAATACTTTGGTGAGCAAGTAAAGGAGAGTTTTCATAACAGTTATCTTGATGAATATATAAAGGAGTTTCTATAAGTTATTTTCAAAAAGCTCACTCAACTGCTGATAGAAGATCAAATCTAAACATTTGATTTGTCAGAAAAAAAACGACAAGAAACCAGTTCATAGTTATTTAAAGCACACACTCAGGATGTGACACCTCATTGCTCTCAACGTTCTGTGTACCCAACAGTTTCAGATGAGCATTCAGTCATCAGTGGGTTCTTGTCCCTCTTCTAGAACTAATGCTGGGCACTTTAATTAGATCCCTAAGTCCACTCACCAAGAGAGTGAAAAAACAAACAAATTGACTTAGATGCACTAATATATCTTATTCATTAAAAATCACTGCTCATTTGCTGGCATTTAATAGAAACTTTTTTGCTATTTCTTTTCTCACAAAATAGGAAATTAATTTAGAAAGATAAATATTAATTCTTTTGCTTGTGTTTTTGTTTCTCAACTCTTTTTTGGCATTTGGATGATAATTTCAAAATGATATGACTTGTAAATGAATTATTCCTTTAGTAATTTGAACCTGGATGTCCCAAATGGCACTTTCAAAGACAATAGATATCGAACTATTCAGTGTTTTCTTTCTGCCTTACTGTGGAGGTCTTGTTTTCTGTTTACTGCTTTGCTTACATAGTCACCTGCTAAGTGTATCTTAGTTGAACATGAAGATGCTCCCAACCATCACAAACCTGTTCCGGGTATGGGCTGCTATGTTCCAAATGACCTCTGTCCACTCCCTCCACAGGCACGGGCTCTCCTCAGTGCAATTGCCTCCTGAAGTTCCTGGCAGCATCTTGCCCCAGGCTACCACTGTCCTCCACTTCATTGCTTTGTTCCAAGTGTAGCCACAGCCCTTTATTTTAATTACCCACAAGAACAGTTGAAACCAGATGGTAAATTGTGATGAAAATGAACCAGAGGTTTCGAAATAATCAAAGAGAAGCACAACCCAAGGGCAAAAGAAGTAATTTGCAACTTATATAGAAAGTCACAGGTTCAGGACCCATTCCAGCAGGTCCCTGTTGAGAAGAGACAAGACTAATGTTTCATAATGAAAGGGGTCGGCTTATGCATCTCTTCATGGCTCTTAATACTGAACATTGTCAGCTTCTTAATTATTAATATGAAAGATAAGAAATAGCACTTTGTCCAACTTTATGTTTTACTTAGATTTCATCATTTTTAATTGATTTAAAATTTTAATATGCTATGGATATATTTATGTGATTTATTTCCTCAATCTGTTTAATTTACACTTTTTTAACCCTTTTGTAAATTATTCATCTTGTGTTTTCATTTATATTCTGCCAAATTCCTATCTACCCATTCTTTAAACCAGTGTCTATCAACAATCTGAATTTCTCATGTTTCCCTGTCATACCAGTATCTGGATTCCTTTTGACAGATAAGTATTATTGTAGCATGAACTGCTATCTCTCTTCCTAAATCAATTCTCTCCTTCTTATGATAATAGAATTTGAACTAGGCTTTCCGATATCCAGATAAAACATTATTTCCAGTGCACCTAAAGTAGTCAAGTATCTAATATTTATTTTAGATATAAAATATAAAGTAAAAAGATCAGGATTGAAGTTTTGCAATTCAGTTTTCACAAATACTTAAACTTATGTAATCTGCACCACTAGTAAAACAGACTATTTCCATCATCCCAGAAAGCTACCTTCCACCCTTCATTGTCTTTCCCCATATCAAAACAATCAGTGATACGACTTTTATACCCATATTTAATTTGCTTTTCTAGAATATATAAAAATGTGCATCCTCCTGTATCTATGCTTCCTTCTATACAGCATTATGTTTTTGAGATTACCATATATTTTGGTTGTTTACTCTTTTCTTTGCTGAGCAGTAGATATTCCTTTTTATGAATATTAAAGAGTTGCTTACCCAATCTCCTAATGATGGACACCTAGGTTATTTATAGACTTTTTATACTATCAATAAAATAAAGTAAACATCTTTGTGTAAGATTTAATAAGGATATGTAGTTTCATTTTTCTTGAATACATAACTAGAAGAATTGCTGAGTTTTAGTGTAGATATAACTTTAAGAAATTACTGAATGATTTTTCAAAGTTCTAGTACCATTGTACCTGTGAAGCTATAATGTATTAGAATAATGATAGAAATACATCAGGGATCCGTAAACATTGTTTTAAAGGGCTAGATAGTATTATTTTAGTCTTTGTAGGCCATAGACTCTGTAGCAATTATTTAATTTTGCTGCTGTATTGTGAAAGCATCTGTAATACATAAATGAATGGGAATTGCTGTGTCCTAATAAGATCTTATTTAAAAGAACTGAACATACCGATTTAATTAATGGGTTAAATTTAGTCACTCCTTCCCTACATCATCATTAACATTTGTAGTCATCAAATTTTTATTGTTTTAGTCATGCAAATAGTTAATTTGTTTTTAACTAATAATTAATGATGTTGACTATGATTTGCCAATCACACATATTCCTTTTGAAAGTATCCGTTCAAATTTGTTTCCCATTTTATTGGCTTGTTCACCATATCATTATTGGGTAGCACAGGCAGACACTTTCTTAGAAAAATGTATGTGAATGTTTTCTCCCATTCTTTTGCTTGCCTATTTATTTTCTGGGTAGTAGCCCTTCATGAGAAAATGCTTTACTTTTTCAAAAGTCCAACTTAATTATTACTTATCTTTGCCAAAGCATTTTATCTTAGTATTTTTGTTTTCTTTAAATATTTACTTATGAAGACATTCTCCAGTGATTTTTTTTCAAAAGTCTGCATAGTTTAGCTCTTACATTAGGTCTATAATCCTGTAGTATTAATAGAATTAGATAGAGCAGACATTCTGTCACGAGCACGTCGTAACACTTGTGGCCTGTACTGGATCGGGAACCGGGTAAGAATAAGATAACACTCACGTAGCCGGTCGTTGGTCCTCAGATGGGGTTTTATTGATGCTTGGTTCAGAGCAAACGGCAATCAGTCATCGGAGTAACAGCATGCAGCGACCAGGGGCCTCGAGCTGGGGAGCACTATCTTGTCACTTGTCAGCGGGACATAGTGACAGACTCTGTCGGTGGAGTAGTGCCCGCTCGCTCCTGATCAGTCTGCAGTTTATATAGTCACATCAAAACAAGTTCACACATTACCTCATTTGTTTTTCAAGTCCTGAATTCTGCAAATTCATCTAGTAAATATTTTTACCAGTTTTACCATTAAAACTAATGTAAATTTGGTGTAAACAAACTGCCAAATGTTTTTCTCAGTGACTGCATAGTCACCATGTGCGTCACTGCTCGTGACTTTACTTATCTTAATGCTACACACACATTTTGTTTTGTTTTGATCTATCACAGCAAACAACATGTTTTTCATAAGTTTCACAAAATGGGGTCAGAAAGCAAAATGGGAGTTGTTTGGTTCACTTCAGCAATGTTCCATACACATTCTTTCCTTCTTTCCAAAATTAAAGGACACCATTTTCTTACACTGTAATGTATATTCACTATAGACATTTTTAATGCTATTTACCAAGTTGAGGAAGTCCTACTTTATTTGTATAGTATGTATAGCTTTTATCAGCAATTTTGAATATGGTCAAATATTTTTCTCAGCATCTATTAACCTAATCGCAGTTAACAAATGATAAAACCAGAATTAAAACTGATGTATTCTGTTTATGGTGTCCACAATCCTAATGGCTACAATACAAGATGAACTTATAAAGTAGTTAATAGGGATAAATATATACTGTATGTTCACATGATTCTGAGTGTAAAAATAACCTAAATAGGACCAAGTAAAAGTACCATAAAAGTAATGAGTAGTCCCTACTCAGTACATAAAACAATTGTATTCAAAATGGAAACTTTAAAGAAATAGGTGCTGTCTGTGATAAATTTGTTTGGATCTGAAGTCTTCCAAAAAATATGAGAAAACACAAGAGACAGAATGTCACAGCTGTTGCTGAAATGAATGGACACTTTGAAGATATGATAGCCCCTTTGTTTTTCTGAGTTTGAATAAGTGAATATGAAGAAAATACTATCTAATCATGACTTTGTGGAGTAGAATTGCTAGTTTGACCCAGTTCTTCAATTAGTCACTACAACTATGAATAATACCAAATATTTCCTGTAATTTTTTCTCTTCAGCCTATTGACACTGTGTGATTACATCAACCAATAAGTGGCAGGAGTTATCTACACTGAGTAGCCTTCAAGTTGACAATGTGCTGAATCAGGGTCAGTGCTACTCAACGACTATTGAGTGAACAGGGACACTTCAGCTAGTATCCTACAGTTTTGCTGCTGATAACAAGTGGAATAATTTTCTCTGGAATTCTTAAAGCAATTGACAGGAAATAAGCCCTATTTGCTTCACAGAAAGTAGTATATATCTTGAATTCAGGTAATTCTATCTGAGGTATACAGTCTAAATATGCTGGTTGTTCTCTTACAGGTTCTTAATTTACATTAACTCCATTTTAAACTGTAGGACAACATTCAACATCAGTGGCCTTTGGTGATCAACATCCTCATCATTAGGAAATAGCCCAACATATAACTAGGTCATGTCACCAACATATCTCCCTTGATATGATACTTGCTTATGAATGACAGACAATATGTTATAAGTAGTTCTTGTATGTGAAAAAAAGCAATTTCAGACACTTAAGTTATGTTCTGATACGGAAATCTCACTTTATTGCTGTTAATACTCTTCAGTATCCATGCTACACAAGGTAAATAAACCATACAGAATCATGGCTGAAATAAGAAAAATACATTCATAACCTTTGGTTTTTAAAAATAAACATTTAATGTCTTAAGTTCCATGCTAAAATAATAACTTTTATGTACTGATACATACACACATGTTGAAATAACTAGGTATTTAATTTTAAGACATCCAAAGCATTGAATTAGTTACATTTAACTACCATATGTTTATCAGCATATATAAATTAGTTATATGTAGGAGAACAAAAATAAATCTAATGATGCTTGAGATAACTTTAATATACTGTGTTATCTGTACAATTTTTCTTTTAAAATTAACCAAATTAAATATAAATGCCTACCCTGTGCCAGTATTATTCTATGCAAAAAAAAGTGAAGAGATCTCAAGAACATTTGGCATCCTGGGGAGGAAAAATATCTATTTATCTTTATGGGCTAACAATTACAGTAGTAAAGCTCAAAAGTTGCATTCAGATATAGAGCAGACATAAGAACCACTGGAGAGATGTTATTTAAACTGGTTTTCTGAGACAAGTAAGATTTTTCTGTGGAAAAGATCAGTTGGAAGTAATGTGGGGCAGAGTATACCCAAGAGAAAGCATAGCTGTTTCAAAGGCACATATGCATTGTTTGTACAGTGTGTTTATACAGATACAATGATTATTACACAGTGACTACTGAAATGCTGTAATCAACATTCATTTTTACCCACGGTATAGATGTCGATCAACTGGATTTTTCATTTGCATTTTTAAAACTACTTTACACATGCTCTGCACAGTTATCTAGACAACTACACTTTCTTATCAATGAGTCATGAAACCAAAAGTTCTCAAGCAAGATGAAAAATTGCAATGGAGAAAAGATAGCCTCTTCAACAAATGGTGCTGGGAAAACTGGAAATCCATATGCAACAGAATGAAACTAAACCCCTATCTCTCAACCTGCACAAAAATCAACTCACAATGGATCAAGGACCTTGAAATCAGACCAGAGAATCTGCATCTTATAGAAGAAAAAGTAGATCCAAATCTTCAACTTGTTGGCTTAGGATCAGACTTCCTTAACTGGACTCCCATTGAACAAGAAACAAAAACAAGAATCAATAACTGGGATAGATTCAAACTAAAAAGCTTTCTCTCAGCAAAGGAAACTATCGGCAATGCGAAGAGAGAGCCTACAGAGTGGTAGAAAATCTTTGCCAATCATACTTCAGATAGAGCATTAATTTCCAGAATATATAAAGAACTCAAAAAACTCTACACCAAGAATACAAATAACCCACTCAACAAATGGGCTAAGGATATGAACAGACACTTCACAGAAGAAGATCTACAAGCAATCAACAAACATATGAAAAAATGTTCACCATCTTTAGTAATAAGAGAAATGCAAATCAAAACTACCCTAAGATTCCATCTCACCCCAATTAGAATGGCAATTATCAAGAACACAAGCAACAATAGGTGTTGGAAAGGATGTGGGGAAAAAGGTTCACTCATACATTGCTGGTGGGGCTGCAAATTAGTGCAGCCACTCTGGAAAGCACTGTGGAGATTCCTTAGACAACTTGGAATGGAACCACCATTTGACCCAGCTATCCCACTCCTCTGCCAATACCAAAAGGACTTAAAATCAGCATACTACAGAGATACAGCCACATCAATGTTCATAGCTGCTCAATTCACAATAACCACATTGTGGAATTAACCTAGATGTCCTTCACTTGATGAATGGATAAAGAAACTGTGGTATATATATACAATGGAGTATTACTCAGTTATAAAGAATAATAAAATTATGGTATTTGCAGGCAAATGGATGAAATTGGAGAATATCATGCTGAGATAAGCCAATCTCAAAAAACCAAAGGATGAATGATCTCTCTGATAAGCGGATGATGACACATAATGCGGGGTAGGAGGGAGACGAGAATGGTGGAAGGAGGGACTGTATAGAGGGAAAAGAGGGTTGGGAGGGGTGGGGGGAAGGAAAAAATAACAGAATGAATCAAACACCATTACCCTATGTAAATGTGTGATTAGACATATGGTATGCCGTTACTCCATGTACAAAGAGAAATAACATGTATCCCATTTGTTTACAATAAAAATAAATTTTAAAAAAATGAAAAATTGCTATTCTTTCCCCCCGAATGCTTTATTCTGTTATGGGGTGCAACTTGAGAACAGACTGATCACCACTGAGAAGTTCAAATTTGAGAGTCTTTATTAAGCTGGCCAGCTGACTGTCTCACACAATTCCCCAAAAAATGGCTATTGAGAGAATAGCCCTGACCACAGGGTTGTAGGGGTTCTTATACCAAAAATCACATTAATCATAAGTGTCTATTGCTATGATTTGTAATTACACATTAACATCATGAGATCATCGACAGAGGGGAAGTGGGTCAAAATGACCCTTACCTAGGTACAAACTAAAGAATGGTTGCTAACATCCACACAATTACTGTTTACATGGTACATTGTTTAGGAGCAATAAGAATCAAAAGAGAGCAATTCTTTACTACATAGGAGTTTCCATTGTATATTATTAATCATGTCACACCAAGTAACTGATGATGGGCACAGAGGTGGGGTGTTTCCATGGGAGAAGCTTATTTCCTACATAATATGGAGTCTCAGAGCAAAATGGAGTGTGTTTAGTTATTTCCCTTACAGTTTGGCCTATAACATTCTCATGGAGTCAGATCTGTCAGCCCATCACATATTCAACTAACTGTCATAAAAGTGACATTGTTGTAGATTTTGGACAATTTCAGACCAATAATTAGCATTTATTTTTGTTTGTTAGTATAATTGATACTAATTATCTTAAAGTCAAGAGTATCACTTCAAATATTAGACACAAATGATGAACTGTATATCTAGTATTATGTTGGTTTTAATCATTGCCTGACCTAGAAACTGGCATTATCTTGACTTTTCTGAATATCTATTTGTACAGTAAACCGTGAGTTTAAGATAAAGATTAGCCAGACAACTGATCTTGGAAGCATTTTAGCCACAATGAGTAGATGTTTCATCAAGCAATCCCTAATTTCAAATATAGTAAAGATGATCACTAATACTGAATAAAAAGGCATAAATCAGCAAATCCAGAATTTAAATATCATTAAATTCTGTGAACATCTCCTTGCAGCTGAGACAGCAGAAGGAGCGATTGTCTTGTATTTCTGCTTCAACTTCTTTATATTTCTTGCTAACACAATGGTCAGAATTTTCCTTCCTTTTTTTGTAGGATATTGCATGAGTGGATTTCTTATGTAGCAACCACAGGCTTGAGATTGCCAGTGGTAAGAGAGCAGGTAAGGATCAGTGTTGAAAGTGGGTATGGCCACCAGCTATGGAACTGACTGCAATCATTCACACTCCTAGTACCCATGCTTCCATTTGTCCTCAGTCCAGATAACTAAATGCACAGTTGGCAATTATCCTGAATTCTCAATATGACTAGAAGACTTGTGTTTAGTTTTGATCCAAAATTTAGCAGTCATGTAAATTTTGTCAAAAATCTCTGCTGTTTCAATTTCCTCCTCTTTAATCAAGTCAGTAGTACTTGGTTACCTACTGAAACTGCTTCATTGCAGGACCCAGAAATATAAGAGACCTAGAAATCCTTCTCGTTCCTCATATAAACATTATATGTGACCTTTTAATATACATATATAAAGACTTTATTATTTTTTTCAGAAACAATTCTTCCAGGGTTCTGAAGGATACAGAGGAGTAACATAAAGCAATGTGTTACTAAAATTTTTCTATAGAACCAAGCTTAGACTTGATTACAAAATGAGCATTTTCCAGCGTCTCCACTGAACTGGAATTATGCTCCCATTGACATACAGAACACCTCAGGGATCTGCAGCCTCCACTGCAATGAAAGGCTCCACTTACATACAAGAGTCATAGAGTGGAGCCATAGATGAGGCTCCACTTACATACAAGAGAAGAAGAGCCTCAGTCTCAGAAAAGGCAGAACTCCAGGAGAGATCCAAAAGAGATGACAGAGTAGATGTTCGCAAAGATGATTTTATTTTATAAATGTTGCCAATCAGGTAGAGAAGAATGAATAGGCAAGGAAAAGTTAAATATAGATTTTCTTCCACAACATTTTAAGAGGCTAGAAATCTCTATTGTATGTGCCAAGGTAAGGATACAGAGAGACAGAAGGCATTTTACCCCCTACACTTCCTACCTTTTGTCACTGTTCATTCCTTTAGTTTTGACCTTCATGCTTATTGTTAACCAGGGCCTCCAGCTGGTCCCAAAGGAAAGCAGGCAGGCAGCATACAAAAGTAGTTCTATTTTTACCTTTATGAGGTGTTCTGCTAACACCAACTGCTTGTACATGTCGATTTTGAAAACAGTTGTGAAGTGTATGTCCAAAGGACTCTGAAATTGGTTAGAGTAAATGGTACAATTCCATGCTTAGGTTGTACCTTCCATCCCCATAAACCACTATAACATTTTTAAAACTTATTTTAAATCAATATCCAGGGTCATAAAAGAAACTGTAGTGAAACTCACTTTTTATTCATTTATTTATTATTCAATTAGATACTGAATAATATATTATTCAATAAATTATAAATAATATTGATGTCTATTATACATTATTAGTCTTATTCATGGTTTTCGTAGATAAAGATTTTGACATCTATAGATTTTTTTAAAATTCATTTTTATTGTAAACAAATGGGATACATCTTGTTTCTCTGTACATGAAGTAGAGGTATACCATTTGTGTAATCATACATTTACCTAGGGTAATAGTTTTTGATTCATTCTGTTATTTTTTTTATCCCCCCCACCCCTCCCATCCCTCTTATCCCTCTATAGAATCCCTTCTTCCTCCATTCTTGCCCCCTTTCCACCCCCTATATGTGTCATCATCCGCTTATCAGCGAGATCATTGGTCCTTTGGTTTCTTGAGATTGGCTTACCTCACTTAACATGATATTCTCCAACTGCATTCATTTGCCTGAAAATGCCATAATTTTATTATTCTTTATGGCTGAGTAATATTCCATTGTATATATATATACCACAGTATTTTTATCCATTTATCAATTGAGGGGCATCTAGATTGGTTCCACAATCTGGCTATTGTGAACTGAGCAGCTATGAACATTGATGTGGCTGTATCTCTGTAGTATGCTGATTTTAAGTCCTTTGGGTATAGGCCAAGGAGAGGGATAGCTGGGTCAAATGGTGGGTCCATTCCAAGCTTTCTGAGGAATCTCCACACTGCTTTCCAGAGTGGCTGCACTAATTTGCAGCCCCACCAGCAATGTATGAGTGTACCTTTTTCCCCACATCCTTTCCAACACCTATTGTTGCTTGTATTCTTGATAATCACCATTCTCATTGTGGTGAGATGGAATCTTAGGGTAGTTTTGATTTGCATTTCTCTTATTACTAAAGATGGTGAACAATTTTTCATGTTTGTTGATTGCTTGTAGAGCTTCTGTGAAGTGTCTGTTCATATCCTTAGCCCATTTGTTGAGTGGGTTATTTGTATTCTTGGTATAGAGTTTTTTGAGTTCTTTTTATATTCTGGAAATTAGTGCTCTATCTGAAGTATGAGTGGCAAAGATATTCTCCCACTCTGTAGGCTCTCTCTTCGCATTGCTGATAGTTTCCTTTGCTGAGAGAAAGCTTTTTAGTTTGAATCTATCCCAGTTATTGATTCTTGCTTTTGTTTCTTGTTCTATGGGAGTCCTGTTGAGGAAGTCTGATCCTAAGCCGACATGTTGAAGATTTGGACCTACTTTTTCTTCTATAAGATGACATCTATAGATCTTTATTTGTCAAAACAAATATTATGGTCTTGTAGAGCTGCATTACAATGAGAATATACAATAATATAACACCTGAGATAATATATTATATGCTTATTACTATTGTGGAAGAAAAGAGTAAAAAAAAAAAAAAGTAAGGCAGTATGGAATACTGTGGGGATTTATCTTTTTCAGGTGTGAATAGTCAAGCAGGATGTTGTTGGAAAGTGATATTGAATAGAAACAAAGGAGATAAAGAAGTGAACTAGTATTCCAGGCAGAAAGAAAATAAATAAAGAGATGTCAAAACAATTTCACCTTCACTTATTAAGAAATGAATTTAGAGGTTTGCAAAAAATTTAAGTGTGAAGGCATTATTTAGCACAGGTATGAAATGTGTAAAACCATAGTATTTTTAAATATCAAAATTCTGATCGAAAACATTTCAGTTAGGTTTACAAACTTTTGACAATAAATACTCTCTTTATAATAATCTCACATGGCACTTCAGTATATAATGCAGGAATTCTCCAGTTAAAGTGAGGATGAGAGGCTACAGCATTGCTTGCAAAACTCCCTCTCACCCTTAGAGCATAGAAAGATTACAGTTTTGACCGGCCTTATGGTTCACACCTGTAATCCCAGTTCCTCAGAAAGCTAAGGTAGGAGGATCTCAAGTTCATGACTAAACTGGGAAACTTAGTGAGATCCTGTCTCAAAATAATAAAATAATAATGTTTGGTGATATAGCTCAGCAGTACTTGCCTAGCATGTTCAAGGCCTGGGGTTTAATACCCAGTTCTGCAATTCCCCCCAAAATGAACACAGTTTTTTTTTATTTTTTTCAAAGTAGTAAGCACCAAATAGCGTAGATGTATTTGTAAAATAAGACAATATTTTTCAAAAATTTTTTATTTGTTCTTCTTAGATATACATGACAGTAGAGTATATTTTGACATATTATACATACATGAAGTATAACTTATTCTCATTTGGATTCCATTTTTGCAGTTATGCATGATGTGGAGTTTTACTTTTTATGTGTGAATGTATGTACATAGGATAGTTATTTTGTAAAATAAATAGTTGGAAAAATATCATCCAAAACAACTTGTAATATGAGATCATTTATAAAAAGTGTGGGTTGTGGTGTTTTGTGGGCATGAACCATAAGGAAAAAAATCTTGAAAGAAATCCATTAACATTACCCTACGGAAGTGATCTACAGAATCCAAAGTAAATACCCACATTGCATCAACTGCTTATAGTGAACTTACATTATTTTTCACCTAATATGCCTTCTTCTAAAACAATCTTCACAATACTGTTATGTGACAACTTGAAAATAGATATTTATTCAAGGTAGTTTCAATTCAAGTCAAACCAAAATAGGGAAAGCCACAGACTCATTAGATTGCACTGTGGATTTCTGTTTAAACAATTGGCATGATTTTTGACCTAACAAAATGCCCTTGTCTGCTCAATATTATCCTATGACTTAGACTCAGTGTTAAGACTGAAATCACAGGGTAGTTCCTAGAATCAAGCATGATCCATGACTCATGGGAGGAAACATCTCCCTAAAAATTACAGGGACAGTGTCACACAATATCACATGTGCCATCCAACAACCTTCCAGTAGTAATTCTCTTCCATGAGAGTTTAGGATGAAATTACTAACCACAAGTTGTTCCCTAATAGTTGTTAAATTAAATGTACATAAAGCAGGGGTGACTTTACTGGAAATTTTCTAACATTTTTAATGATAATTTCACATTAAAATGACCAAATTGCATACTTTTAATGAAGCAGGAGTTTTAGACAAAAAAAATTTCTTCCTCTCTGAATGGAATTGTAGAAGGTTGGAAAAGTCTGTCTTGTGTACATTCAAGACGAACAAAACAGAAAGACACAGGAACTAACATCCAGACTTTCAATAGTACAGTATTTCAATAATGCCATATGCCCTATGCTAAAATTTAGTGCTCATTTTTATTAAAAAAGAGAAAAATATTCTCTTCATTAAAAATCATAGATATGAGGAATAACATTCGGGGTGCTTGGGGTGTAGGGTAGCACAGTGGTACTGCCCCTCCTGTCACGCACAGCCTTGTGCTTGACCTCTGTACTCCCCAAAAAAGTAAAACAAAAAAAAGTGCTTTAATATTTTCTTCTCACTTTCCACTGTAGAGGTCACTAATCTAAACTAGGGAATAATTGAATTATTATAATAATAATTGAATTTTCTTTCCTAATTACTTCATGTCTTACTTTTTTGTAGATTTCATTTCTGCTTAAGAGCCACTGTATATATTGATTGAGATAAAATACAGCTCCTCCTCTACAACTTGAAATTATCTTTGTAGATATTTGGAGAACTTATAATTATACCAGCATAGACTCCAAGATTTCACAACCCTAAGGTTCAAGGAAGGGCCATGTTATGAGAATAAATTTCTTACTGGTGTCTCCCCTCATTATTGTGCTTATTGTGTACACCCCCTTCCGTCTCATCCTCCATAATAATCTGATCCTGATTTAACTTTGCTTTTAATCCCTTTATGATGTCCTAGAATGTTCTTCATTATATTTAGATGTAGATAGAGTAGAAAGCAAACTAAAGGCCCATAACACTGAATATAGAATTGTCAAGTTTATGTAACTCCAAGCACAAGATATACATGACGGACGTATCTAGAAAATAAGTTATCACAAAACCTGCTTTTAATCTCTTGTGGAATAGAAACTTGGTTCTCAATAAAGGGAACAAATAATTAAATAAGACTTTTCAGCCAACATGATTACCTTTGAAGAAACTGTTTCAGAAACACACACACAAAAAGAAGAGCTACATTCAGAACAGTATTCCCCAACCTTTCATTTACTTTATTTATCTCTTGCTTAAGAAGCTGTTGCACATACATTTTCTAACTTTCATCAATAAAATTTTAACACTCCTGCCAGACAATGTATCAATTCATGTACTGCATGTGCATCTGTGCTTTACACATAGAATAAAATTTCTTTTTGCCACATCTGTGGGTAATGTTGTCCCAATTGAGAAGGTATAATCTAGAATAAATGGGGCAACGGAGGCCCTAAAAGGCAAAACAACTTATCTATCACTCCAAATCTACTTAAGGACAGAGCAGAAACTGAAATCCTAATATGCACATTTCCTGTAGGAAGTTCTTTGCACATGGTACTCTTTCAATGCCAAACATGAAAATACAAAATTGTGGAAACAACAGAATATAAAATTAGCTATACAGAGATGCCCTGAGGTGAAATAAAAATTAGCAAATTTGAAGTTTAAAACTGTATTTGATAAAGATAACTACACTTTATTGTAATCATTAACAACCTCATATACCAGGAATTGATTACTCTCCCCATAATCACAGGTATAATTATGTGAGTGTCATAAAAGTGTAGTCTCCCTTATAAAATATATCAATCCAATAGACTTTATATTTATTAAGCACTTAGGGCAATTGATTCCATGTAATTTTCATAAACTCAAATAGATTTTAAAATATTTTAGTTCTACATGTAATGGCTGACTCAAAAGATGGCATAAAAATGTTATGCAAAATGAAATTCTATGAAAATGAAAGAGTGTACATATCTAACTGTACTGTCAGGTAAATAAGCATGATTTCATCATTAGAATTCTTACATATAAGACTGAAATGAAGCTTGACTCATTGCTAATAGCAAAGTGTACCTTTAATGTTTTATTTTATCTAATATTTAGTACCTAAATTTATAATTCCCAAGCATATATATCCCTTACAGAAACACTTGGAAAACATTAAAAAATACAAAGTATAAACTTTGTTTTTTTCTCAGTGTTTCCTCTCTCAGTAGGTGGCAATAACAAAATCTAGTGTCATCTTTGATCCCTCTCTCATTCTCTTTCCCACGATAGCATCTAATCAGAAGTTCTATTGAATGAACCTTTGCAATATATCTGAGTTCATTCATTTGTTTCTATGTCTGTTTTCAAGTCTTACACTAAGCCAAAAAATTCTGCATTTGGCATGTTTTCCTGATCCCACACATGGCATTTCCAGCCATCCATCTCAGTGCAGCAGGACTTAAAAATTTTTAAGGCAAAAATGCAAGTTGAATCTCTCTCTTTCTATCTCTCTCTCTCTCTCTCTCTCTCTCTCTCTCTCACTCAGTCTGTCTCTTGCACACACAACCAGGTAGGGAAAATTATATTTTCTCTTTATTCATGTCACTTTTTAACTTTAATTCTAATTAGTATCAATATGTGTTTTTGCCAGTGGGGTGGGTCTCCTAAAGTTCCTGGTCTTATTCTTTGCTTATTTATCTATATTTATTTAATGTGTATATTAAATTATTTACCTAAACTACTTAAACATTTTAATTGGTCCTATATTTATAATTTTAATTTACTATAGGAATTATCATTTTTTTTCTTTGTCTTAACTACCTTTGACTATTGGTTTATACAGATTATTACTATTTATGTAGAGGATATAATCCCGTTGTGCTTCCTTCTTTTAACTTTAAACTTTAAAAAATTTAAATGCTCATCAGTATTTATTATGTCCTATTTTTTATGTATTTTTGGTACAAATTATGTTTGTTTCCAATAGCTTATCCAAAGTATTATATAGTCAAAGGAAAGTTGACATCAGAATCTTAATTGAGATCCACGCTCCTGTGATCACTGTGTTGTTCTTCACAATAGTCAAGATATGACAGCAGACTATATATCCAGTAACTGACAAATGGATAAAGCAAATGTGGCATATGCATATGATTGAATGTTCTTCAGTCTTAAAAATGAATGAAGTCCTGTAATTTGTGATAGCCAGCATGAATGAAATTGAAAGACTTATTCTAAGTGAAATAAGCTAGAAACGGAATGGTGAATATTACATGATATGCCTTACATGAGGAATCTCAACCAGCCAAACTCAGGGGAGTAGAGAGTAGACTGAAGGTTGCTAAGGTCTGAGGGAAGGGGAAAATGGGAAGGTATAGAGCTGTAGTTATGCAAGTAACTGAATAGTTATGTAACAGATTCCTAGAGATCTACTGTCCACAATAGTACCTAAAAATAAAACAAGTGAAAGAAAATTTTGGAGGATATGGATATATTATGGCATAGATTGTGACAATGATTACAGGGGTACATAACTTACCTCCAAACTCATTAAATTGGGCGTATTAAATATACACAAAATTTTATGTTAACCGTACTCCAGTACAGTGATTTTAAAAAAGAAATTTCAAATAAAACAAAGAAACAAACCCAGAAATAAAATTATTGTTTTTCATCTTTCTTTGAATTGAAAAGAAGGAGTCAGAGGTTAGAGTTTGGAGCTGCCAGTCAAGATAAAATCTGAGGTAGTGTGGGAGCTTCAAAAGAGAGGAGGTTAAATAGTGGTGGCCAAAAATGTATACGTGTAACTCCCATCAATTTTTTGTGAATCCAGCACTGTTGTGCACAGGTGATTCAAAGGGTAAGAAGGAACAAATCTACTTGAAAGAATGAAAACGGGAACAATTTAAGAAATGTCCTGGATTTGAAGAGACAGAGTTCAAGTTCAAGTTTTGCCAATTAGTGTAGCTAAAAATATTTCAGATTTTCATTGAAACTTCAGGAAGGTGATATCTTAAAAGTAGGTGGAGGATTATTGGCTGTAATATAGTATTGTATTATACTCTGCTATCATCTCAGCTTCTATTAGTTTCATTTTTTTAAATTTCATATATGAGTTTTACTTTTTGAGATCAAGCAATATTTGTATTTCTGTGCCTGGCTTATGTCTCTAAGTGTAATGTCCTCCAGGTTTATCAATAAATTTTTTTTAAAAAAGAACTTGCAGATGATATAAAAAGTCCTCATAATGCAAAAGTTAAAAGATTATTATATATTTTCATGACATTTTACTTGCATATACAAATAACATGTGTGCATGTGCTTATAGATACGTATATATATATATGTGTGTGTGTGTGTGCATATGTGTATACATATATATGAATATATAGTGTCTGTAATTAAGAGGAGATATGAAAGGGAGATATATATAGATATGTTGACATATAGATATTTATGTATATACATATATACATACATACACACACACACACACACACACACACACATATATATATATATATATATCTCCCTGTAAATATTCTTCTGTATTACTAAAAACAGATCTTCTAAGTAAATTGCCTGTCAAAATGCCTTCTCTGTTTGTTCAGGATGATTTTATTTATTATTAATTTATAAGAACTCCACATACTTTAGACATCTCTCTATAAATTAATAATTTTATCATAAAAATAATTTGCTTCAGAATAAAATTAGGTCTAGATTTTCTTCATCCTGATGATCTACCAAATCTACTTTTTTTTTTTTTTTCCAAATCTACTTTATAATTCAAAATTATTGGACAAGTAAATAAAAAAGAAGTGTGTCCTATAGATAGTAGAAGAAGATTGTAGAGAAATAAATTCACAGATGTTGGGAATAATGACAAAGATATCAAAATGATGAATGCCATGTTAAAGAATTTCCATGAAACATGGAAATAATGTGAATAAATAGGAATTTCAGCAAAGCAAGGAAATTGTAAAAGGGACCAGAAAGGAATTCTTGGAACTGAAAAATATAATATTATAAATTGAATGTATTTTGGATGGGATGTCAATTAGATATAATATCAATATTTAATTTGAAGACAGATCAAGAGAAATTATCTAACCCAAGGAACAGACTGTAAAAGAAAACATATGTGTGATTTTTTTTATTGTTATGGTTTGGATCCAAATGTCCCACAGAGACTTATGTGTTGAAGTATTGGTCCCCAATCCAGCAATGTTCAGAGGTGGAGCTTTTAAGGAAATTGGATCATGAGGGATTCTGACCTTATAAGTGAACTAATTCATTGAAAGAAATTATCTGATGGAATTAGGGGAAGTGGTGGAAAGGGTGGGGCCTAATTAGGGGAAGTAAGTCGCTGGGAATGTGCCCTGGAAAGATCTACCCTGCTCTGACCTCTCTCTCTATCTGCTTTCTGACTGCCATGAAGTGAGCAGCTCTCCTCTACCACACCCTGCTGACAAGATGTTCTGCCTTGCCTCTGTCTCAAAGTATGGTGCCAGTTGACCTGGGACTGAAACTACTGAGACCTTGAGTCAAAATAAATCTTTCCTCTTCTAAATTGCTAATGTCAGGTATTTTGTCACAGTTATGAAATACTAACACAAAATAATTTCAATAAAATTTATTGAAACTGAAGCAAAGATAGGAAAAAAAAATTAGAATTAAATAATAGAGATTATCGAAGACCAGTGAGACACTATTATGTAATCTAACATATAATCCAAAAAGTAAAGAAGACAAAGTAGAGCAAAATTAATTAATGAAATCAATAATATTATAATTTATTGCTGAAAAATTTTGGAATTCAACCAAAACATCAACATAAAGGTCCAACGAATCAGTTAATTCCACTATAAGAGGGAAAAGAGCTGCAGAGGCTAAAAGGAAAAAAAATAGTAAACACCAACTCTCAAAAATAATCAGAATAGTATTCTTTATGGGTGAATAATATTCTAGTGTGTATTGTATGAATCTATATCATGCACAACCACAGAAATGAAAGATGTTCCCGCTTTGTGTACAGTGAATCAAAATGCAGTCTGTAAAAATAAAAAAAAAAATCAGAAAAGATTGTTGTACTATGTGCAGAAGACAACAGTACCAATGATAGCTGAATTTGAAATAATGGTGCCAAGAAGATAATAGAAGTGATTTTTAATCACTCAGAACAAGAAAATGTCAATATGAAGCTATTAACCTAGAGATATGTCCAACAAAAATATGTTCTAAAAATAAGTGGCTGGGCTCAGTCTCATGAACCAATAATCCCAGAAATTCTGGAGGCTGAGACAGAAGGATCACAAGTTTGAAGCCAGACTCAGCCACTCAGTGAGGCTCTAAGCAACTTAGTAAGACTCTGTCTCAGAATCAAAACTAGAAGGGGCTGTGGATGTGGGTCAGTGGTTGCACCCCTGGGTTCAATCTGAGGTATGGGGAAAAAATGAGAGTGAAATAATCTCAGATAAATTTAATATTTTACAATTTGTCACTAGGAAACATGTGCCACTACACAAAAACAAAGAAAAATTTCAAGTCAAAGAGAAATGAGTACAGATGGAAGCTCAGATGTACAGGAAGAAATAATATTAATAGAAATATTAAATATGTAGGTAATTACAAAATATCATTTTTTCTCACATTCCTTAAAAGCCAATTAACTCTAAATAAGAAGTAGCAAGGTACTATGAGATTTAAGTATATAGGATTAAAATAAATGACAACAGTAACATAAAGGGTCACAGGATGTTAAACACATTTTACTGTTGTAAATTCCTTGTATTTTCATATGAACTTGGTATAACATTAATTCAAGTTTGAGAAGAAGAGGAGAAACCTAAGACCTTTCTGGCAGCTCAAAATCATTGAGGAATGGAGATCCCTCACCATCGTGACTGAGAAACACAATCATGTTTGGGCAGTTTACAGATGAGCAAGAGATAGGAATTATCCTCACATGAGTTTTTTAATCTACTGCATTGATTATCAGTATAATGTAATGGAGCACTTCCTATTTGTTTCTAGCTCTTGAAACCTCTATACATAATTTCCCTCCCTTATCTTCCTTACCTATTTTCTTTGTCCTTTCTGTACCCTTTATGATTGAATGGTTCTTATTCAATATTATTAAGAAATTTATACATAAATTTATCTTATTCGCATCTAATGCATAGCTAATGTACTTTATAGTCACTATCTTAAGTGGTTTAAAAATAATTTATAGTATGCATGGATTAAATTTGAGTAGTAAAAATCACCCCTATTATAGAATTTTGTAGAAAGGATTTTTATGTATAAACAGTACAACAGAACTGTAGATGGAATGAACAGAGGTCATTGGAAAGTTGGGGGAATTTTTTTTCTTTGAATAAAATAAATGTTGTCAGTCAGAAGCTGCTTTATCATTTATTGATCCACTTGTAGGTCTTTGTCACTCTTTCATGATGCAGGAGTCTCAAAAAAAAAAAAAAAAATCCTAAATAATCAACCTGAACTTTAGAGTCCTGAATGTGTCCATTTATCTTTCACATGCCCTCATTTATATTCACTAAAACATGACATTTAATAATAAATTAATTTTGAATTATAGAAAAAAAATCTTAAAAGGCATTGTCAGCTAGTTGCAGTGGGGTATGCCTGTAATCCTAGGAAGTCTGGAGGCTGAGGCAAGAATATCACAAGTTCCAGATTAGCATCAGTCTTTTACCAAGGACCTCAACAATTTAGGGAGATCATGTCTCAAAATAGAAAACAAAAGAGGCCTGGGGATGTGACTCAGTGGTAAAGTGACCCCAGGTTTAATTCCAAGTACCCCATGTCCACCCTGCCAAAAAAGTCATTATGCATCAAAGTGTGCATTTGGTAAGCTTTTGTTACTTGTTATATGGCATTGAATATGAAATTTCCTATTAGAATAACATAAGCACACTTATTTACTTCTTTAAACTTTATTTAAAGAAAAAAATTACTAAAGTATTAAAATCATTTTTATCTAAATTTACTATAATGTTGAGCTTAATGGAATTTGTTACTCAAGTGAAAACCTTTGTCCTAGCTTTAATCATTTTTCTTTTTTTGCTTTTGTACTGTTGGTTTTGGATGTTACTGTAGATATAAGTGCATGATGCTTATTTTTGTTTGAGTTTTAAACTTGTGTTGAGTGTTCTAACAATTAAACTCAAGTTCTTGTCTTAGATTCTATATTTATCATTTCCTGGTTGATACATAATCTCAGAAACATTCCATAGTTTAAAATATTGACACATTTTCTTATGTGTTAGACACAAATATCATTTCAAGTGAGATCACATGTTCTTTTTATCATTATTTCCTAGAACAAAACTGAGCATTTTTGAGTCTTGGTATTTGTCCTTCATGGTGATATATATGATGGAAATCCAAACTATAATATCTTGTTCAATGTACAATATTTTTGAAGCACTACAGGAAAATAGAAGAGAGTTTCAAAGGGTAGACGCTTGTTTTTTGTGGATTAGAATGACAGGATGATTTCCCAGGAAAATCCTTTCTGGGTGTTAGTCTTGGAAAGCGCAGATATTAGAGATCTCCCAGACCCTTGGTTGAGGCCACATTACTTCATCCTTACAGACTGCCACATTGTGTCTATCTGACCATTGTTCTCTAGTTATTCCTCCCTCTGACTACAGAAAGGAAATTTCCATTTTCAAGGATATAAACATATAGTTTTTCCCAACTTGGTTGATTCAGAGCTGTATTTTCATTTTGAGGTCCTTAACCTCAAAAACTTATGCAAAGTACCTTTTGCCATGTCAATTAACTTAGTTACAAGTTCTGGGAATAAGGAATGGAAATCATTAAGGGATTTTTATTCTGCCTGTCTGAATTTGTGGTTAATTAAAATAAAAATTTAAACAGTGCAAAAAATAAAGGCATACTAATTGTGTTTGCTATGGGATTGTGTTCCCATAAAACTTGCATGTTGAAGCCATAATCTCCAATGTGATTGGATTGGTAATAGGACCTTTAATGTGGTAATTAAGACCCAATGAGATCATAAGTGTGGTGTCCTAATCCAATACAGCTGGTGTCTTCATGTAAATAGGAAAAGACTCCAAAAAGCCCTCTCTCTCCCCCTCTCTTTTTCCCCCTCTCTTCTTTCCCCTTTCTCTGTGTCCTTTGAGGACACAGCAAAAAGGTGTCCTTTTATAATCTAAGAATATTCTCATCAGAAATGGAATCCTGCTAGAATTGATCTTGGACTTCTAGCCTCCAGAACTGTAAGGAATAAATTGTTCCTGTTTTACTCAATCTGTGTATTTTAATATAGCAGCCTGCAGCTTCTCCAGGTTCTCGGAACGGAACTGGCCCGCTAGTGAGAGCCTTTCTGACCAGAACAAGCTCCGAGTCCCGGAGCCAGTGCAGCTCAGCGTACTCTGGCACGCAAGCAGATTCAGGGTCCAGACAGGGCAGCCAGAGACTTCCCCAAGTAGTCTGGACCCCTGTGGTGGGAGGTGCCGTTCAAGGCTAGCTTCTCGGAGCTGACCGCCCAGTGAGAGACTTTCTACATAGAACCAGCCACAAGCCCCCAAACCAACGGAGAGCCTCGATCCGCAAACAGCCTCTGGGATCAGGGCAGGGCAGCCAGACACCTCTTCAGGCGGCTCTGCCCACTCCGGCTGCAGGCTTTCTTCTCGGGACGATCCAAGATGGCGGCCTAGAGGGAGACTGCACCCCCTGTCGCTCCAGAATCCAGGAGTTAAGAAGGGGAGGCATTGAGAGACTCGGACTGAAATAGAGCCACGGGTGAGTCTGCCCACTGGGTAAAGCTCGGCCCCGGGGGGCAGGCCCAGATAGAGGTGGCTTATTGGAGCCGGGCAGGGCAGCTAGAGTCTTCCCAAGGTAGCCTTCCACACTCCGGCAGTGAGCTCCTCCCACACGGCCAGCTGCACGGTGCAGGCCCACAGTGAGAGCATTTCAGCACAGAGCCAGTTCCAAATCGTGGAACCAGTAGGGGGATAGGGGCAGTTTTCTTCGGATACACTGCTTTATCAGATTCCTCCAAGACATCAGGCTACTGAAGGCTGGGAGGTGATACACTGGAAATCTACCGGGACACTATAAGCCAATAGCGGAAAACTGCAATATCTCAGGGTCCCACTGACAACTGACCAATATGAGAAAACAAGGGAAGAAAATGTCCCAAACAAACCTAGATACTACATCAATAAAACCCAATGACAGCACAGCAGAAGAAATGTCAGAAAGGGAGTTCAGAATGTACGTAATTAAAACGATCAGGGAAGCAAATGAGGAGATGAAAGAGCAAATGCAGGCATTGAAGGAGGAGATGAAAGAGCAAATGCAGGCATTAAATGATCGCACCAATCAACAGTTAAAAGACCAAATACGGGAAGCAAGAGATCATTTCAATAAAGAGTTAGAGATACTGAAAAAAAAACCAAACTGAAATCCTTGAAATGAAGGAAACAATAAACCAAGTTAAAAACTCCATAGAAAGCATAACCAATAGAATGGAGCACCTGGAAGACAGAACCTCAGACATTGAAGACAAATTATTTAATCTCGAAAGCAAAGTTGGCCAAACAGAAAAGATGGTAAGAAATCATGAACAGAATCTACAAGAATTATGGGATATCATGAAAAGGCCAAATTTAAGAATTATTGGGATTGAGGAAGGCTTAGAGAAACAAACCAAAGGAATGAACAATCTATTCAATGAAATAATATCAGAAAATTTCCCATATCTGAAGAATGAAATGGAAAACCAAATACAAGAGGCTTATAGAACTCCAAACATACAAAATTACAACAGACCCACACCAAGGCACATTATTATGAAAATACCTAACATACAAAATAAAGACAGAATTTTAAAGGCCGCGAAAGAAAGGAATCAAATTACATTCAGAGGGAAACCAATAAGAATATCAGCAGATTTTTCAATCCAGACCCTAAAAGCTAGAAGGACCTGGAACAACATTTACCAAGCCCTGAAAGAAAACGGATGCCAACCAAGAATCTTATACCCTGCAAAACTTACCTTCAAATTTGACGATGAAATACGATCCTTCCATGATAAACAAAAGCTAAAGGAATTTACAAAAAGAAAGCCAGCATTACAGAACATTCTCAGCAAAATATTCCATGAGGAAGAGATGAAAAACAACGATGCAAATCAGCAACAGGAGGCGCTAGCCTAAAGGAATAGCCAAATAAAGGAGAAACCAAATCATGTCAAAAACAAATATGAGTCAATTGACTGGGAATACAAATCATATCACAATAATAACCCTGAATGTCAATGGCCTGAATTCATCAATCAAAAGACACAGACTGGCAGATTGGATTAAAAAGAAAAATCCAACAATATGCTGCCTGCAAGAGACTCACCTCATAGAAAGAGACACCCATAGACGAAAGGTGAAAGGATGGGGAAAAACATACCATGCACACGGACACAGCAAAAAAGCTGGAGTATCCATCCTCATCTCAGATAATGTGGACTTCAAACCAAAACTAGTCAGAAGGGATAAAGAAGGACATTACATGCTGCTTAAGGGAAGCATAAATCAGCAAGACATAACAATCATAAATATCTATGCCCCGAACATTGGCTCATCCACGTACGTCAAACAAATCCTTCTCAATTACAGAATTCAAATAGACCACAACACAATCATACTAGGCGATTTTAACACACCTCTCTCACCACTGGATAGATCGTCCAAACAAAAATTGAATAAAGAAACTATAGATCTCAACAACAAAATCAGCAATTTAGACTTAACAGACATATATAGAATATACCATCCAACAAAGAACGAATACACCTTCTTCTCAACAGCACATGGATCCTTCTCTAAAATAGACCATATTTTATGCCACAAAGCTACTGTAAGCAAATACAAGAAGATAGAGATACTTCCTTGTACTCTATCAGATCATAATGGAGTGAAATTAGAAATAAATGACAGAATAAAAAACAGAAACTTCTCCAATACTTGGAGACTAAATAATACACTATTATACGATGAATGGATAACAGAAGACATCAGGAGGGAAATAAAAAAATTCTTAGAAGTAAACGAGAACAAAGACACATCATATCAAAATCTCTGGGACACTATGAAAGCAGTACTTAGAGGAAGATTTATTTCATGGGGTGCATTCAAAAAAAGAAGTAGAAATCAACAAATAAACGACTTAACACTACAGCTCAAAGCGCTAGAAAAAGAAGAGCAGACCAATACCAAAAGTAGTAGAAGACAGGAAATAGTTAAAATCAGAGCCGAAATCAACAAAATCGAAACAAAAGAAACAATTGGAAAAATTAACAAAATAAATAGTTGGTTCTTTGAAAAAATAAATAAAATTGATAAACCCTTAGCCACACTAACAAAGAGAAAGAGGGAGAAAACTCAAATTACTAAAATTCGGAATGAACAAGGAAACATCACAACAGACACGAGTGAAATACAAAACATAATTAGAAACTATTTCGAAAATCTATACTCCAACAAAACAGAAAACCTCGAAGACATCAACAAATTTCTAGAGACATATGAATTACCTAAACTGAACGAGGAGGACATACACAACCTAAATAAACCAATTTCAAGCAATGAAATAGAAGAGGTCATCAAAAGCCTACCAACAAAGAAAAGTCCAGGACCAGATGGGTTCTCAGCCGAGTTCTACAAAACCTTTAAAGAAGAGCTCATTCCAATACTCCTCAAACTATTCCATGAAATAGAAGAGGAGGGAACCCTCCCAAACTCGTTCTATGAAGCCAATATCACCCTGATACCTAAACCAGACAGAGACACATCGAGGAAGGAAAATTTCAGACCAATATCCTTAATGAACATCGATGCAAAAATTCTCAACAAAATTTTAGCAAATCGCATACAAACATATATTAAAAAGATAGTGCACCACGATCAAGTGGGTTTTATCCCAGGGATGCAAGTTTGGTTCAACATTCGGAAATCAATAAATGTCATTCACCATATCAACAGACTTAAAGTTAAGAATCACATGATTATTTCAATAGATGCAGAAAAAGCATTTGATAAAATACAGCACCCCTTCATGCTCAAAACACTAGAAAAAATTGGGGTAGTGGGAACATTCCTAAACATTATAAAGGCAATCTACGCTAAGCCCATGGCTAATATCATTCTAAATGGTGAAAAACTGAAAGCGTTCCCCCTAAAAACTGGAACAAGGCAGGGATGCCCTCTTTCACCGCTTCTATTCAACATCGTCCTTGAGACTCTAGCCAGAGCTATCAGACAAACCAAAGAAATTAAAGGGATACGAATAGGAAAAGAAGAACTCAAACTATCCCTGTTCGCTGATGACATGATTATATATTTAGAGGAACCTGGAAATTCCACCAGAAAACTTTTAGAACTCATAAGTGAATTCAGTAAAGTAGCAGGTTACAAGATCAATGCTCATAAATCCAATGCATTTTTATACATAAGTGATGAATCTTCAGAAAGAGAAATTAGGAAAACTACCCCATTCACAATAGCATCGAAAAAAATAAAATACTTGGGAATCAATCTCACAAAAGAGGTGAAAGACCTCTACAATGAGAACTACAGAACACTAAAGAAAGAAATTCAAGAAAACCTTAGAAGATGGAAAGATCTCCCATGTTCCTGGATAGGCAGAATTAATATCGTCAAACTGGCTATACTACCTAAAGTGCTATACAGATTCAATGCAATTCCAATTAAAATCCCAATGATGTACCTTGCAGAAATAGAGCAAGCAATTATGAAATTCATCTGGAAGAATAAAAAACCTAGAATAGCTAAAGCAATCCTCAGTAGCAAGAGCGAAGCAGGGGGTATTGCAATACCAGATCTTCAACTCTACTACAAAGCAATAGTAACAAAAACGGCATGGTATTGGTACCAAAATAGACAGGTAGATCAATGGTACAGAATAGAGGACATGGACACAAACCCAAATAAATACAATTTTCTCATACTAGACAAAGGTTCCAACAATATGCAATGGAGAAAAGATAGCCTCTTCAACAAATGGTGCTGGGAAAACTGGAAAACCATATGCAATAGAATGAAATTAAACCCCTATCTCTCACCCTACACAAAACTCAACTCAAAATGGATCAAGGACCTTGGAATCAGACCAGAGACCCTGCATCTTATAGAAGAAAAAGTAGGTCCAAATCTTCAACTTGTTGGCTTAGGATCAGACTTCCTTAACAGGACTCCCATAGCACAAGAAATAAAAGCAAGAATCAACAACTGGGATAGATTCAAACTAAAAAGCTTTCTCTCAGCAAAGGAAACTATCAGAAATGTGAAGAGAGAGCCTACAGAGTGGGAGAATATCTTTGCCAACCATACCTCAGATAGAGCGCTAATTTCCAGAATCTATAAAGAACTCAAAAAACTCTACACGAAGAATACAAATAATCCAATCAACAAATGGGCTAAGGAAATGAACAGACACTTCACAGAAGAAGATGTACAAGTAATCAACAGATATATGAAAAAATGTTCAACATCCCTAGTAATAAGGGAAATGCAAATCAAAACTACCCTAAGATTTCATCTCACCCCAATTAGAATGGCGATTATCAAGAACACAAGCCACAATAGGTGTTGGCGAGGATGTGGTGAAAAAGGAACACTCATACATTGCTGGTGGGGTTGCAAATTAGTGCAGCCACTCTGGAAAGCAGTGTGGAGATTCCTCAGAAAGCTTGGAATGGAAACACCATTTGACCCAGCTATCCCACTCCTTGGTCTATACCCAAAGGACTTAAAATCAGCATACTACAGAGATACAGCCACATCAATGTTCATTGCTGCTCAATTCACCATAGCCAGATTGTGGAACCAACCTAGATGCCCTTCAGTTGATGAATGGATAAAGAAACTGTGGCATATTTATACAATGGAATATTACTCCGCAATGAAGAATGATAAAATTATGGCATTTGTAGGCAAATGGTCGAAATTGGAGAATATCATGCTAAGTGAGATAAGCCAATCTCAAAAAACTAAAGGACGAATGATCTCGCTGATAAGCGGATGAGGACATATAATGGGGGTGGGAGGGGTTAGCATTAGGTTTAGGGTTAGGTTTAGAGTTAGGCTAAGGAGAGCGGTAAGAATGAAGGAAAGAAGGACTGTATAAAGGGAAAAGGGTAGGAGGGGTGGGGGGGAAGGGGAAAAAAAAGAAACATCATTACCCTATGTAAACGTAAAAAAATAAATAAAAAAAAAAAGAAAGTGAAAACTGACACAAACTAAGAGAAAAAAAAAAAAAATATAGCAGACTGAGTATACCACTGTAGCATTTTACTCATTTGAAATCACATTAAAATCCATAACATATTCCCATCATGCCAGATGATTTTTATTCTTATTCTTCCATAATTTTAGTAAGATAAATACTTTCATTATGTTTGGTTTCAAATCATAAAAATATTATTGAACATTATTTTCTATATTTCTTCAAATATTTACCTGTAAGATTTAATGTGATTCAAAATTCTCAGTATTTTTAAAGATATGCAATTAAATATATACATATGTATGTATATGTATACATTAGAATTTTGCAAAACAGACTATACTTCTAAGTATAAAGATTTTAGAGATCATAGTAAAATCAACTGAAAAGTATGTAGATTAAAATATAAATCCAAAGATTTATTCTTAACATTATTATATAATAAGAAACACAGAAAATTGAAATTATGTATGACATATAAAAATTGAAAAGGATTTAGTCAAAATATTCTTTTAATAAATAATTCTGTGTTCTTCAGAACCATTTAGACAACAGAGTAAAGAGTTATTTTGCTTTATATAACCCAGATTGATGCAGTACTTCTTTGTGCTGCATGACTTGTCAAGCACATGATTTCTATATTCTTCATGTTTCCTTTACCTCTAATGTATTAACAAGATGCTACTTATTTAGGATGATGAAATAAAAAATGAAAAAGTTCATTGACTTGTCTGATGTTACAGTTATTACATGCTGGAATCAGAAACCAGATATAAGAGGTTGACTTAAGAATCCACATTGTTTAGTGTATATCAGTCAGTTCTCATAATATCCCTGCATAGATCTACCATATTTTTAAGCAATTCCCTATTTTCAGTTATGGGATATTTTATACAATTTTGATCATTATAAGAAACAAGTTTTTTTTTTTTTATTTCTAAGCATTTATAATGGTCATATTCAACAGCTGAACACATGTAATCTGATAAACATGATATATTTATTTTGGTTTTCATCAAATGTTCCTGGATCAAAACTCTCTTCCCAAGACAGATCACGGAAACTAGAATTTCTCTTTCTCCAGCTGGGTCATAAAATTTCTGATCTTCTCTCATCTTTCTGATTGTAGTGGCCATGAAGAAATTCTCTTACCTACTCTTGTCCATAGTGGGTCATCCTACCCTGCTCATTCCTGAGGGGTTCAGACCTTGGAGGGAGGACTGCTTTACAGATAAGATTGCTAGATTTACTTAAGTCTGTTCTAGCATTAGATCATACCCCTTTTATCCAATAGCATTTCAACAGCTTTGGCAATGCTTCAATCATGCCTCTACCATGAAGTTTCTATAAAAACCAGAAGAGAGGATTGAGAGTTTCTGGATAACTGAACATATGAACATATGCAAGTTCCTAAAATGTAGTGTCCAGAAGGCACAGAAGCTCTGTGCCCTTGCTTCCATACCTCGCCCTCTGCATCTCTTCATCTGTATCCTTTCCAAAAGGTATACTTTATATTAAACCATAAGCATAAGTTGTTTTTTTTTTTTCCTGAGCTCTGTGAGTGGTTCGAACACATTGATCAAACTCAAAGAGGGAGTTGTGGGAATCCTGATTTATAGTTGTTCAATCTGAAATGTAAGTGGACAACCTGGAGCTTGCAACTGGCATCTAGAGTATAATGGTGGGGGACAGTCTTGGGGACCAAGTCTTCAAACTGCCTGTTCAATTCCACAAACTGGACAGGCAGATAGTGTCAGACTGAATTGGATTAGAGGACACTCAGCTGGTAGACACTGCTGCGGACCTGCTTGCTTGCTTGGTGTGTGTGAAGTCCTTACACTTCTGGTATCAGAAGTCTCCTGCATTGGCTGCAGTGTGAGAGAAGAGGAAAAACAAGATATTTTTTTCCCAACACACCTGGAATTTCTAATAATGAGTTCAAAGTGAAGTATCACTCCACATTTTCTCTTCCAGTAAAAAGCCTGTTTATCACATTTTCCCTTTACATCTTAGAAAAAGCAATCACATGTCCATCATTTGACATACAATTACTCTCTGTATAATATATAACTTCTTTATTTTTTATTTTTTTATTTTTTACAGACTGTATTTTGATTCATTGTACACAAATGGGGCACATCATTTCGTTTCTATGGTTGTACATGTTGTAGATTCATACCATTCGTGTAATTATACATGTATATAGAGTAATGATGTCTGTCTCATTCCACCATTTTTCATTTTGTATGACTTTTAAAATAAAAAAGTAAGTATAAGGAATATATATTTGGAAACAGACCAAAAAAGAAAAAAAAGCAAGGGCAAATTTTAAATTCGAGTATATATAATGTGCCCATAAATTTCACTGCTATTACCAAGACTAAATATTTTGTTGAATGAATGAAAGATCTTTCTACAAAAGCACACCAATTCATCAAGTTAAAAGTCAGTGATAAATAACAATAAGTACCATCATATAAAACCAAAGATATTCCACACTGAGCTATCAATCATATATGGATTTTGTACTTTAATTTTATTCTTAAAATTTGGGAATTATAGTTGAGAACAAATTGAAACTCAAAATGCTTAATTACTTTGTTCAATTTCAAATATAGCATGTAAGTGAATTGAGACTCTGAGATTTGAGTATAATTATTTTTTTCTTTCTTTTTAAAAATTTGTTCTAATTAGTTATATAATTAACAGTAGAATGCATTTCGAAACACTGTACACAAATGGAGCACAACTTCTCATTCCTCAGGCTGTGTATGGTGCAGAGTCACACCAGTTGTGTGATCATACATGTATGTCCATCTCATTCCACCATCTTTCCAACTCCCACACCCTCTGCTTCCCTTCACTCTCTTCTGCTCAATTCAAAATTCCTCCACATGCTAAGCTCAAGACCAACATCATTCTAAATGGAGAAAAATTGAAAGCATTCCCTCTAAACACTAGAACAAGACAGAGATAACTTCTTTCACCACTTCTATTCAACATAGTCCTCTGGACAAATCAGAGAGATGAAAGAAATTAAAGGTATATCAATAGGAAAAGAAAAACTCAAACTATCATTATTTGCTGACAACATGATTCTATATTTAAAAGATCCAAAAAATTCCACCAGAAAACTTCTAGAACTGGGATGGGGCTGTAGCTCACTGTTAGAGTGCTGGCCTCTCATGTGTGATGCACTAGGTTCTATTCTCAGCAACATATAAAAATAAATAAGTAAATAAAGATATTATGTCCATCTACAACTAAAAAATACTTAAAAAAACTTTCTAGAACTAATAAATGAATTCATTAAAGTGGCACAAGATTTGAGTATAATTTTAACAGATATCAAAACTTCTGTTGGGGATTGTATAGAGCACTTTCCCTAGTATGCATGAGGCCTCCTGTTCAATCCCCAGCAAAGAAACAAAAATGTGTATACACTCCCCATACATATAATTTTCTTCCAGTAATAAGTAATTTAATAAATACATTTAAAAACTGAACATATTCTCCTCAAATAGTGGGATTTCTTTTTCTCCTATGTATGTTGCACATAATAGGATAGGATTTAATACCACAGGTGGATAACCTTGATCAGGTCTTTCTTTCCCTTCTTGTCCCTGAGGTTCCATGTCTACAGGTGCTTATCAGGACTAGAGAACCATGTTAGACATGACCTTGTGGAGCTGTTTCACCTCAGTTATTGAGATTCAAATTCCTCAAGACCATAAAGACCGTGAAAGAATGAAGCGCCAGAATAAGAGCAATGAAAAGAAAGTTTAAAGACAAAGATAGAGAGCAGAGAATTTTCAGAGCAATTTTTCCTAAGAGGAACAGATGCTCAGACATTCCCTGGCTGACTCAAGGGCCTTGCCCGACTGGTATTCCCACAAATATTCAGGCACAGAACATACACACACACACACACACACACACACACACACACACACAGAAACATAAAGGTTTTAGAAAACTAAATTTAGAAAATGTTGATTTAAAAGTTGAATTTTTCATTATCCCAGGGCTTAGGAGAGCCCATATCAGGTAGCTTTTAATGCACAATATCAAACAATACAGTCTAGTGCCTTCTCAAATAAATTTAATTTTTAATCCCTTAATACCTGTTTAGTATGCTATGAAACACACTTTGGGAAACACTGGTCATCTGACTTGAGAACTCCTTAAAATACTTGTCAACAACAATGAGGATGTATTGTTAACATTCCTAAAAGAAGATTCAAAAGTAGGGTAGTTTTACATAATTTCAAATAGCAGTTTAATATGCCAGTACCATTTTTTATGATTTTTTTAAAAAAATGTGCATTGTCAATGTTCTTGAAGGCACACATTCTATTGTGTGGCTGGGTAAGGACACTGATAGGTGGAAGAGTAAATTAGAATAATAAGACTCTAAGTGCCAAGAAGTGTAAGAAACAAATTACTTCATGTAATTTGCTAATGTTTACCTCAATTTTTGAGGGGGGAAGTACCAGGGATTGAACTACTAGGCACTCAACCACTGAACCATAACACCAACCCCTTTTTCAATTTTATTTAGAGACAGGGTCTCACTGAGTTGCCTAGCAACTCACTGTCGCACAGAGGCTGGCTTTGAATCAGGATCTTCTTGCCTCAGTCTCCTGAATCACTGGGATTACAGGCATGGGTCACCGTGCCTAGCTTACCTCAATTTTTGTTATATCTAAGATGATATGGATAAGAAGCCAGGCTAAAATGATATGTTCCATATGTATGCCATACAATATGATTAGTGAAAAGAAAACATTATGAAATAATATAAAAATGTTTTCTTGTGCTGGCGATATAGCACATCACGTAGAGTGCCTGACTCCCATGCTGGAGGCCCGGGTTGGAGTCCCAGCATTGTGGGATTGTGGAAATAAAAATGTTTTCTATTTCTTAGTCAAAATGCAGTATCATCATAAATTCAGTATTGTCTTATAAGAGGCTAATATCTAAAATATAAAAGAGAATACATGAATAACCAAAATTTCAAAGGCAGTTTAATTATTCCAGTACCATATTTTTATGATTTTTTAAAATGTGTATTGTCAATGTTCTTAAAGGCACACACTGTGTATTTTATAAAGTACTCACTAATTATCAGGGAAACACAAAACAAAATCACAATGATACATTATCTCACACTCATTAGAATGATTATTTTTAAAAAGATAAATAATTTTGGCAAGATTATAGAGAAAAAAATATCCTGTACATTGTTGATGGAAATCTACATTGGTGAATCCATTATGGAAAACAGTCTGAAGGAGCCACAAAAAAATCTGCCTACCCTATACAACTCTCAAATAATCCAGCACTCCTACTTCTGCATATACATACATATCCAAAGTAATAGAAATCAGGATCTCAGGTAGATACCTATACCCATATTCATTCACACTATACACAGTGCTCAAGATATGGAAACAGCCTAAATGTCTATCAATGGAAAATGGATAAAAGAAATGTGGTACACACATATAATGAAATATTATTAACCATTAAAGCAGAAATCCTGCCATTTGCAACAACATGATTGGACTGCAGGCCATTATGAGTGAAATAAGCCAATCACTACATGAAACCATCCATATGCAAAGTCTGCAATCATTAAACTTATGGAGAGCAGGGTGTTGACCATCAGAGACTGGGAGGAGTATTGAGGGAGGTGTGATCAAGGGGTACAATATTTCGGTTAGCCTTATGAAAAAAATAAGGGCCCCATAATGTATAGCATGGTAACAAAAGGAAGCAGTGCTATGCTGAGTACTTGAAATTTATTATGAGTGTAGATCCCACTTGTTCTTGCCCAAAAATGTATAAAATAAAAACAACTATGTGAACAGCTAAACATGTTTATCATCTTGACTGTGGTAATTATTTCACAGTGTATAATATATCAAATGATTGAATCATATGATTTAAATATATACTATTTTTAAAAGTATATATCAAGCTGGGACTTGGGAGGCTGAGGCAAGAGGATTGCCAATTCAAGGACACCCTCTGCAACTTATTGAGACACTGTCTTAAAATAAAAATATAAAAGGACTAGAGTTCTATCTCAGTGGTAGAGTACCCCTGGGTTAAGTCACCAGTAATTCAGTAAAAGAAAATTAAAAAAAATAAATAAAGATTAAAATAAATTTTTGAGAAACCAGTTACATTCTCCAGAGTAAAACTTCCTCTGACCTGGTCAATCTACAGCATGATGACAAAAGGAAACAAAGGAACATGCTTGTTTAGCAGCAACAACCCTCTCCTTTGACATTTGTTATTCAATTCAGTTGAGGAAAAAATGTGCAGAACAAGCTATGCATCTCTTCTGCCTGTGAAGTCCTAAATATGCTTCTTATAGGAAATAATCAGTGTGTTCAAAATGACTGTTTCAAACACTTTTTTCATATATAAAAAGTGCTTAAAACAAATGAACTATGATTTTAAAAGTACACATGATATTTTCACTCATCTGTGCCTGTACATATGTTGGACCCTGGCGAGGAGTCCAGTTTCTCTGCATCTACTTCTACTGCTATCAAAGCCCTCCGATGATCATTGCATCTTCTACACAGTTCCATTTTTTTTCTTACATTATTTTCTTTCTCCACCCAGATTCTATTTACTGCATTCTAATGCCTCTCTGATGTCACTATATTTGTGTATGTCTGTCTGTTTCAGCTCAGCATTATGTCTAGCACTAAGTCTAAAATCATCATTGTTTATCTCAAAAGGTAATTCAATATGTAATTTTACTGTGCATTGTTCAACTTAGCTCTGGAAACCAGTCAAATTATATTGTGACATTGTGTATGTATTAAGGAAAAAAAATTATTGGTATAATATTAAGGAGAAATACGTACCCGTACTTCCTAGATTCATCAGAGGTAAAAATGTACAAACTAAGATAGGAAAACAGTAGTTAGCTTTTCTTTTAAGAATCCACCATTCAAAAGTGAAGTGGTTTTTTTGTCTTCATAAATATTCACACTGGTAATGTCATCCAGTTACTGTGACACATATTTTAGCAGAGATTCCTGCAAGGTCCAAGATATACTTCATGTTTTTATTGTAAATTTATCTTAAATGTATTCCAGAAGTAAACATAATAAAATATACTTAAATTTTTTATTCAAATATAAATAATTATTGAAGACACTTATTAAGTTTCCCTTGAGACATAATTAATGAAGTAACTATTTGACCTATCCATTTGTACTAACATGTCTCTGGGTTAGTCTTGGTGTTCTGTTTTCTCTTTTGGATGACAAGAAAGCTTTGGGTGGAACCTGAAAAATGGTTTCCAGATATGAAGGGAATATAGTTGCTCTCTGACAGTTTAGTGAAGAGGACACACGTAGTAAGGAAAAAAGTTATCTAAGCCAGGCAAAACTACCATCTAAAAATGTTTAAAGAAACAAAGTATCAACAGAAAGGATTAGCCAATTTAAATATCAAGGTTTAATGAATCCACCCCTTCCTGATTTTGCCAAGGAACTCACCAAGGAAACTTCTCATGACTATTTTGACTTTTCATTTGCCTACATATTGCCTACACATAAAGAAAGTATGTGAGTGTGAGTGTGTGTATGTGTGTGTGTGTGTATTCAGGTTTGCGAAGGATGTTAAGGAATCTCTAACCAGTAGCATCTTCACTTCCAGACCAAGGCTGATGAATACACTGTGATCTGTGATAAATTCACTAAGAGAAATACCTCTTGGTCATGTGACCTTCTCTGCTGAAAGCAATATCTCCACCTCAGTACTGATGTCACTTGTCTTTCAAGTTGTTCTCTGTCTGCAATTGTATCACTATATATGATTACTTTATTCTTTTAGCCTAAAATTGGGGCTTTATGAAACTATGTTAATTTCACCCTTCTAGAATCCAAGACAGAGGCTTGATTTTCTGGTTAGGTTGGAATTCAGCTGTTAAGCATTCCCTTGAACGTGAACAGTATGTCTTACTTCTCAAATGAGAGCTTCAGGTGACTGCCTTAAATGTAACAAAATGCCACTTTATAAAACGATTTCATTTTGACAATATCATGAAAGCAAAGGTTACAAGAGGATCATAAAGATTTTCAGATTCAGCTTTTGCCTGCAGCTTTCACCATATAAAATGGCTTGCTTCAATGGTTGTAAAGTGATTGCTGGACACCTTTAGAACCCAATTCTTCATTATCCCTGGAAGCTCTTTCTCTTAGTGAGCAGAAATCTTCAAACTGAACTTCTCTTTTATTTTCAATGTATTTTTTGACTCTATTCTCAGACTAGCTCCACTCCTTTAGTAAATTAAATTTGTTTGATATTAAAATACATTTCCCTGAAACAATCATAGTATCTCAATGTCATTCTGATTTTCAATGTACAGTGAATACCTCCACCTTTCCTGGATTAGCAAGATACCCAAGGCATGTTTCCCTCACAGCCCAGAGGGAGGGGAACGAACACTGGATACCCTGATGAACTTTAGGTTGGCACACGGCCACTGTCACGTCCATCTAAATTTCACTGAAAAGTAAATCATAAGGCTACACCTAGCATCAGTGGGGAGAAAGATTCCATTTTTAGGAGACAAACCCTCCAAATCACATGACAAAGTATGAAGGCAGAGGGCAAAGGGGAGAACTGAGTACAGTACTGTGATCTGCACAAGTGCTCACTGTGTCCCAGTTACCTTTTGCGGCTCTAAGGCTATACAAGTAAAGAATAAATAAACGAATTTCTATATTTTGAAACTTGCATTCTGTTCACTCTGTAAACATTCAATAAATAGACATCCACCTGGTAGTAAAAAGTGAATACATGAAAAACTTAAGGCAGAAAAGGGAACAAAAACTAATAGGAATGGGGACCTATTATTTTTATTTTTAACTTTTTTTTGTTTGTGTTTGTTTTTTGGTACTGAGGATTAAACACCGAGGTACTTAATCACCAAGCTACATTCCCAGCTTTTTTGTTTTTTTATTTTGAGACAGAGTCTCTGCAAGTTGCTTAGGGCTTCACTAATTTGCTTAAACTTGAGATCCTCTTGCCTCAGACTCCCACGCTGCTGAGATTACAGGCATACACCACCACACTGGGCCAACTACTTGTTTTAAAAATAATATTTCGAGGTGTTTGAGGTCACAAAGATCTTCCTTAATTATCCTTTCCAGAAAGAAGTTAATAAACTTAGCTGGGATTATAGGCATGCCCCACCATGCAGTTGACCTATTACTTTTAGCAGAGGGGTAGGAGAGGGCTCCAAAGAGGTGATTTTGGGGTGGGAATCTAAGTATGAAAGTATAAAACATTAGACTGTTTGGGAAAGAGTCTTCTCAGCTGCAGGAGTTTATTGTGCAATAATGTTGATGTGTATGAGGAGTAATGAGGAGGCCCAGAGGGGCCCTGGTTTCTTGATAGAAGGGAGTGGGAGGAAACTGAGAGCCAAGAAGTAGATAGGACCAGATAACATGAACTGCTTAAATCATAGTACAGAATTTGAGTTTTGATCTACACATATGATCAACCTTTGGAAAGTTTAGAGCAGAGGCACAAGAATATTAAAATTCCAAAAGGAGAATTTTTGGTTGCTTTGTGGAGAATATATGGGGGTTCATTAAAAAAAATAATTTATTTTGGTCTCATATTTTCAAGATTTTCAATGTATAGAAATGCATAAAGATTGAAACTTCTTTTGGAATCACATAAATTTTGCTATCTTCAGTCCAATTTACTTTGAACATCCCATTTTGAATAGTTATTGTTCATTTTAATACTAAGAATAAGGATGAAAAGGCAGGTTAATCAGGCTTTGTATAAACTTGGAACAATTTAATTACTGCCATGATACTTATTTCATCATGGAGCAAGTTTGTAATTTATTTTGCATGTGCTGACTTGTTCCCTCCAACTTTGAATGTTAAAATCCTAACCCCAAAAGTGATATGTGGTGTTGGGACATTCGGATGGTAATGAGGTCATGAGAGTAGGGCTGTAATACAATAGGGTCAGTGTCTGTATAAGAACAGTAGAGTTTCTATAGCACTCACCCTTACATGTTATTTTTCTTGCTCTCTCTCATGTGAAGACAAAGGGAGAAGATATCTATACAGAAAGAGGTCCCCCATCAGAAAGCAAATCAGTTGGCACCTTTCACTTGGACCTCCAAATCTCCAAAATTGTGAGAAGTCAATTTCTGCTGTTTAAATCACTCATTCCATGGTACTTTATTGTAGCAAACTGGGCAGATTAAAACAGTCTCATTAGCTATATAATGACAAAGGGTTATGTAAGTGAGAAACTCCACATTCTGTTTCCTGCTTCAGTTCTTTACCAATACTTCAAGAGGGCATCTCATGAAAGCAACTGTATATTGAAAGAAACTGAAAAAATTATTCTAATGCTACCTTCAGTTCTAATTCAAGATTGTTTTTTCTGGAGAATTTTATTCTAAATTTCTTAAAAGTTATCAGTATCATATTTATGCTATGGCCTTACATAATGAAATTCTCTGGAAGAATCTGACTTTATGAAACATTATGGCTCATACATGTGTCCAGGGAATCCAGGACCGTAGAGACTGCTAGCATTCAGTCCCAGAGTAGGAAGAGAAAAAATATTACTCAACAGAGTAATACTCAAAAGAGACTTCAGTCATCTTCTCTTTAACTGGTAATTTTGAAATAGGTCTGAATTCTAATTGGATTTTTCCAACACAAATATTTCACACATGCAAAAAAAAAATGACTGCTTAAATATTTTTTTGAGTTTAGAACCTGCATGGATGGAGAAAAGAGAGAGTCATAGACACTCACTGGAGTTAATTAATTAACAGGACAGCATGAGTCTAGAACTGGTTTTTCACAAACAGGTCATAAGAAGAAATACTCACACAAATGACTCAAGACTGCCTAGAGACTCCAATGGCATATGAAGCACAAAAGCAGCAGAAACAGATTGTGAATCAGAAGCCTTTGGCTACAGGGAAGTACTGAGGGTAGACCTTTATGGACATTGAACATTCCCTCAAAAAAAAAAAAAATTCAATATCAGAATACAAAAATACAAAAGCACTTAGTGCTAATATATTATTGACTTTCCACTGAAGCAGAAAATTGTTTTAATGTTTTTGAAATAGCTGTTAAGATTTTACTTGAACAATTTGCAACACAAAATGTTTGCTCCTCTGTGAAATAATCATTACTCTTCTTGGATGAACCTCATGGTCAGAAAGCTTTTCTTCTTATAACTCCTAAGTAAGTGCTCCTAGTTGTTTCTTCTTCCTGCTTTCAAGGATCTGAGTTTCAGATCCATGAAATTTGAATCTTCAGAGCTATCTCTTCCGTGTGTGTGTGTGTGTGTGTGTGTGTGTGTGTGTGTGTGTGTTTGACCTGTGACTTCACCAAAAGTCAGGACCTTACGACTCTTTCACACATTCTGTTACTAGAATTGTGTCATCTGGCCTTTCCAAAGTGCAAAAGAAAGTGAGAAATTTCATCAGATTGTGTACAGTATGGCAAGGAGAATAGACTCACTATGTTAACATATACATTTTTGGTTTAATAAGCAATGTGAAGTCATTGAAGTTTGTTGTCAAGATGAGAACTGACTGAACAAAGTAGGTCAAGTTAGAGAGGACATATATGTTCTGTACCATGAACAAAATAAGTTATAGAGCTGTATTGAGAGAATTTTTCTTTTAAAAACAATTACCAGTTAGGATGTTATTCCTGCATTAAGAACAAAGAGCACAAGGAAACCATCATATTATCCACATAAAATGCAGAATTACATGCTTTACTAGAATATTGTCATTATTACTGAGCACCTAAGTTAAAGGGTTTTGTCAATACAAGGATAACTGAACAGAGTGTGTTTTAGTTCTGAGTTTCATTTTGAAAAGACCCACAGAATAATTAGACCTTTCCAATACAATATTATCAAAATTTTAATCAGAACACTATTCATTAAGTTACAAAGTAGCCCCAAATTTTTTTAAGCAATGTGGTGGAAATTTGATTGATGACTTCATCCTTCTTTTAAAAAAATGAACATAAAGAAAGATAAAAAATATGTTTGACTTAAAATATGCATATAATTACCTGTTTTGAAGAATCTATCACTTTAGCCCTGTATTCTATCATTCAACTAAAAAACTGTTATTATAGGTTGGCCTTGAGCAAGGCAGTCTTGTCATGGACTGAATGATTTGGAGAACAGCTATGCAGAACAGAGCTACTTCTGGGGAGCACACAGCTCCAGGCTGAATTTGAGCTTAAGGGATAATGTCATAAATAGTGATAGATACTTCAGATCATGAACATGTCACCAAGCAATAAAGTTCTCATGTGCTTCTGTGAATAGAATGGCAGTTGGCCCTCCAGTGCCACTTAATTTTCATCTGATCTGTAAAGGAAAGTTGGGGAATGCTTTTCCCATTGTGATAGACGTCTAAAACCAAAATCAGGGAAAGCATAAGGTTCAAAGTGCTCCAATGGCTTGAAGAACATACTAACAATAGTTTCAAGAAGTTGGAATGGATTCAAACACATGGTATTAGCTGGATAATGAGTGATATACTGGAAAAGAAATGACAATGTCAGGTGGCAGGGGTTGGGAGAAAGAGGTCAGATTATGGTTATATGGGGGGCTAAATCCGAAAGATATAAATAAGGAGATAGAAAATGAGTGCTACATTAGTTAGGGTTCTATAGAGAAACAGAATCAACAGGAAGTATGATTATAAAAAGGGGATTTATTAGATTGGCTTAAATGACCAGAAGCTGGATAGTCCACAATGGCCCTCTGCAGGCTAGAGAGCTGGAAAAACCAGTAGCTACACACTCCAAGAAGCAGAAGCCCCAGAACAAGAGGGATCCAACAGTGCTTCCCTAGTCAGAGACCAAAGCTTCTGGAAACTACCCGGAGCATCACTGGCAGAGTCTACTTTGTAAGAGTGAAAAAGCGAGAGTTCGCTATCCTCAGATAATTGAAGCAGCAATCAAGAACCTGTGCAAGAAGTTGCGCTTGCATCTGCTTCTACTTCCTTGTTTTTCAGTATCTGCTTACACCTAAATGACCATCCTTTTGGGTGGTGGTGTCCACCCTTAGGGAGGGTCTTCAGTTCACTATCCCACATTCCAGTCATTCCCAGACACACCCTCATTGATACACACAGAAGCCTCCTAATCATTGGCATCTCTTAATCCAATCAAGTTGACAATTCAAATTAACCATTACAAGTACTAAAGGGTAGGATCAGTTGGGGGAGTGTCTTTCATATAGTTAGTCATTTTAAACACTAATATTTTGTGTATACATGGTCCACTTTCCACTTTCCTAAACTCACCATAGTCCATCTGCAAACAGCATCTAAATTATGATCTAGACCTTACAATACACACAAGTTTTTAATACTCAGAAGTGTGTTATTCCCTACTTAATCTTTCTGCATTTACTTTTTAAATGCAGCATGCAAAAATCAAATGACAAATTCTGAAAATATTCTAAATTCTGATAGAAACTTATGGTACGCTTATTTGCATCATTTCTAAATTGACAGCAATATAAAACCTGGACTTACATGAATATTTTTCAACAGTATTTTTTTAAATTTGAGAAACATGAAAACTATTTCCATTTCTAGGAAATTAACATAATCAATTTCATAAAGGGCTGCAAAACTATGAGTTAAAAATTAAATTAATGTTTCAGAACTCTGAAAATCTTTACTGATTTGGCAGGTAATAGTGCCTATAAAATCCTTTCTTATGGTCTCAGAAAGATCTAAAGTAGTGCCTCTGAGTACTCTTCAGTTATACAAAAAGCCTTATAAAACAATTAAGTTTGTGCTTTAGACCTAATAAAGAAATGTCTAATATGTGCCAAAATTGATTTCAGAGTTGTTATCAAACAACAACTCTTTGAAGCCTTATTTTCCCCCTCTATACAGTAATGTCATAGTGATTATTTTGTATCTGTCCTACTATCAGCTAGTTGTATCTAGGGAAGGTAATTTTTGTTAGTTGCATGGTTGAAGGAAACTGTACTGAAGCAGTCATAATGAACTACATCCAAGAACCCTCATCAACCCCTTGTTTTAAGTCTCATTTAATGAGAAGTTTCAGGGCCTTGGCAGAGAGTGAGTTTATACTGCATGTGAAAGGAAAATAAATTATTGTGGACTAGAGGACACACCATAGACCTCCGAGCTAGATCCCAATATGGTACTAAATGATTCCTGCCTACTTCTAGTCTCAAAACCTAGTACAATCTTCCATGTTCTTGGGGAACAGAGAGCATATGACAGAAGTAATGCTATATAACTTCTGAAATTAGGTTGTAAAAGGCACTGTAGCTTCTCTCTTCATCTCTTTTGAATCTATCTCCCTCCCCACCCACTTCCTCTGGGAGTAGAAAAGTGTTTTTTGGAAGATGAAGATAAGATGCTTATGTGGCAGGTTACTAAAGAATTCAGCCAACAGCCAATGAGGAACTGAGTTCTGCCAACACCAACATAAGCAAGCTTAGAAGTAGATTATTCAGCCCCAATCCAACCTTGAAATGACTGCAGCCTGTCCACAAACTGTAATCTTTTCAAAGACGTTTTGCTGTAAAACCACTAAACGGAACTACTCCTGGATTCCTGAAAGTCTACCAGATAATAAATGGTTGTTGTTTTAAGGTGTTAAGCTTTGGGATAATTTGTATGCATCATTAGAAAATGAGTGTCTATGCCTAAAATAAAAATTTAGCTTATCAAAGGTGCCTCTTCCTCTGAAATTATAACATCACACTTTGAGCATTTATTTATAAATAACTAAAACATGAGAAAAACTGTTTCTTTTAAGTCTGTTTCTCCAGTGACCAGCTTAACATCATTCCCATCACATAGTAATGTTAAATCTGTACAGAAAAAAGGGAGGCAGATAAGTAAGAAAGTCATTTTTTTTTTTCCTGTAACATTCTCATCAATTTTCCAGACACAAACTACACTAAAAAAATATAAACTGATTAAGCTCCTTCACTTCAAGTCAAAGAACAGATTTTTTTTTTCTGTGGTACACATCCTTAAGAAATGCAAATCTAATAGGGTCATAAATAAATAGTTAACTGGGCTATTCTTAAAAGTCACAGGCCAGATTTTCTATGCAATTGTTTTGCAGGTAATGAAAATAATATTGTCAATCCCAAATAACCACCCAGAATCCTGTTTTATTAATTGGTTTCTTTACAAAGTACCATGAAAAAGAAAGTTTTCTACCGTAGTGCCACACATTTTTTTAACTGAATATAAAATCTCTTTCCCTTTAATATGATTTTCCTCTTCCTACTCAAAAATGGATTAAAAAATATCAAAGAAGTAAATGGTGTCTGGCAAGTGAATAACAGTCCTAGTTTGTGGAACAAGGGTATGTAATCTCAAACAAAATGGGGTCTGGTACATGTAGCACCACAGGAGCAGGTGCAAGAGAAGACTCCAGTATGATACCAGCAAGAGGAGTGCAGTTCTGCCATCTGATAATCCAAAACTCTTGGACCAGCCATTTCCTACCTGCACCTGGAGGGGAGCTCCCCTGACAATGGTGAGGGAAGCATTATGGGCTTCATGTTTCCAGGTAATCAGGGAACAGCTTGATTTCACCTGCACAAACTCTTCCCAAACAGGGTAGATTATTAATGTTCTGCAAACGATCTCACACTTTCCTAGTTCTCTGTTTTGTCCTCCTTATTGGAACTCGGGTCCCTTGCCTATAACTCACACATTTCTGACTTGTGACCATTACTCATTGTTCCATCTTTAAAGGTCACTTCTATGAAGAATTACCTACTAACTAGAGAACCTTGTCATTTTAAATCTTTCCATTGATACTGACAGTATGACTTCCCAGAATTTTGTGACAAGTTTATTATTATCTTTGTGGGTATGTATATATGCACCTCTAAGCAAATCACACGGTAGGATATGATGAGAAAAGGAGAAAAACAACTAACATCAGGGGGGTAGAAGGGAAAGAGTCGATATCCTGTTTGAAGACTCAAAGCTAAAGAAATTTAAGACCTAAAGAAATTGATTTAGGTCTTTAAAAATGAAAAGCATTTCAAAGTCTGAGATCATAGCAGGACATTCCAGATAGGACTGAGTCACACAATGAAGACAGTTATATGAGAAGTCTCAGGGAAGAGGGTGGAAGGAGTTGCCACCTGCTACTCTTTATCTCTAGTATAGGTGTATTTGGGCAAGTGGAAGGAAATAAAACCAAATCAGTAGTTTGAGGAAAGTGGATAAAATTTAATTCCACCCATGTGCTTTTGCACTTATTTTACTTAATCTTATCAAATCAGTAAAGAGTTTTAAGTTTGAAACCAATTAATATGACTGTGTAATTAGTTTTAAATGATGAAACATTACTTTGGTGCAACCACTATGGAAAGCAGTTTGGAGATTCTAGTTCTTTGCCTTTTACTCATAAAATAACAAATATGTTTTAAATGCAAGATCTGAACAATCATAAGATTTAATAAGAAGATCTACATTATTACAATTCTAAAAACTATGCCAAAAACTACTTCTAAAATCCAATAACAATGAACACAAAAAAATGAAACCTGCTTATAAATATTAAAATTATACTTAAATATGAGGAAATACATAATGACTCCTTGAAATGGCTTTGAAAACTTTGGACACAATAAACATTAATTTTGCAGCCAATAAATACGATAGAAATAAGACAATTACCAAGATGTTTCTATAGTCATTTTTTTAGTAGAATTCTAATTTGCATGAAATTTTTTTTTTTTCTTTTTTGCGGTGCTGGGGATTGAACCCAGGGCCTTGTGCTTATAAGGCATGCACTCTACCAACTGAGCTATATCCCCAGCCCACAAAAAAACAGTTTTTAAAATTAGCTTTTGTCATTGACTTAGAGAACTTTAGAATCTCTAAGTCAAGTTGCAAACCAGATCTTTGGAAGAACCAGGACTCTGTTCCACATGATTGAAATAGTTCACTTCTGCTTTATAACATGCACTTAGTACTTATGTATCTTGGTCAATGTGGCAGGCACAAAGTACAAAGTGCAAAGACATGAATGATACACTTTGTCTTTGAGGACACTGTGATTGAGAGAAGGTGACAAGAATCTGGAAATAAACTTTTCCTTATTAAATAATAAAGATTTGATCAGATGAGATGTGTGGGCCTTCAGAATTTCTCCCAACTAGAAGGGATCGTGGAAAAACATATCAATTCACTCCATAGCAGGGTATTGGGTACAAATAAGCGGCACCAACTTTAAGAGACTTTCCAGACTGAGAGAACAAGCTACAGCAAAAAACAGAGGAGTGATATATAAGAGCATAAGACATCACAATCAGTTTGTTAATTTTATGGCATCTCCTGAAGGCAGGAGCAGGTTCAAAAATTGTGAAAGATGACTGAGAAGTTCTACATCTTTCAACAGAATAATGTAGCAAGTACTGGGTCTTTGTGAGAGTCCAGACTTGTGCAAATTCCATAGATGGTGGTTAAACTTTAGAACTCCAGAATAAGGCAAACCAGAATTCGCACCAGACCTGCTCTTCCTATTGTTAACTGTGTAACTTGAGAATGCTGTCTAGGGAGTGGCATTTGGACACCCAGGTTTACATCTTATTTTACATGAAATCTGAAAGCACTGAACTCCCCAACCCCAAAGAGATTTTTTTTTTTTATTGTAAACAAATGGGATACATGTTGTTTCTCTATTTGTACATGGAGTCAAGGCATACCATTTGTGTAATCATAAATTTACATAGGGCAATGTTGTTTGATTCATTCTGTTATTTTTTTCCCTTCCCCCCCACCCCTCCCACCCCTCTTTTCCCTCTATACAGTCCTTCCTTCCTCCATTTTTACCACCCTCCTTAACCCTAAGCCTAAACCTAACCCTAACCCTAATGCTAACCCCTCCCACCCCTATTATATGTCCTCATCCACTTATCAGCGAGATCATTCGTCCTTTAGTTTTCCAAAGAGATTTTTGAAGTGAGGCTGGGCCCTTGGCAGGGGGTCTTCAAGTAAACTTACCTCTGAAAGAAGGAAGTAGGTCTTCGTGCAGACAAAGAAAATAGGGACAGTGGGGGCTCATCAGGTAGGAGGTAGAGATGAAGGAACTTGTTTACCAGGAAGCCAGAGGTACTGCTAACAGGTCTGCATGGAACAGAACTTGGGGGGGTGAGGGTGGAGACAGAGAGAATGAAAGAATAAATAAATGTGTAACAAATGAAAGGAAATTAATCAAAACATTAAATTCTGAAATTAGTTCTGTACTTTTGCATACGATGATGTCTATGGTCAATGTTTTATAAAGACAACAAACTATTTTGCTAGGTGTCTGAAGGTTTAAATTATTTTTGTCAAATTTAAAATCAGCCTCATCAAGTTTTAAAAATTTAAATCTGACATTATCTAATGTTTAAATCTGACATTTATATAACATGGATGATTTGCTACTATAAGTCAACCAGATTAATGTCTTAATTGGTTATTTATGGTAGGCCTACAGGTTTTTCATTCAAAAATACTGCATTCTCTTTGAATTGATACATATAGCAAAAGGAGCAGAAAAGAAAAAGAAAGTAAGCAGTTGGGTTAGGAGAAGGAGTTTAGGAAATAGTCTATATGGTGGGATTAATGTAATTTCAAAGTATAGGCACAGTAAGAACTAATCAGGGTTTGCTGATGATTCTGTTTTCACTAGCCTGAATAAGAAAGTAAAACATCATTAACCTATATCATCTTTCAAAATATGCTGGCCTCTACATTTTTATTTATGTTTATTTTATTTACCTCTGTCAGTATAAATGAAGTATCTAGGATAGGTTATTTTAAATCTTATTGAATAATTGTCACCGGGGATATAGCTAGCACCACCTTTCCCTCTGTCCACTTTCCCTTGGAGAAGCCTGGACCAAGTGTGATTCGGGAATCTTTTCAACACTGCCCCTGGGTTCAGCCCGTCATCACTTCCTTTCTCTACTACAGCAAACACGATCACCATGTTAACCTAGAGAATCAGCCTGAGGGGACTGGGAGAAAAAATTGACGTAGTAAGCAAGGAAAAAATTCTAGCCAGAAACCCATGCTCTGAGGGTCCATCTTTCCATCAGTGGCTTTGGATTGACCCTTCCATCTCCCATGGGGGCAGAATTCTATGAGAACGATTCACTGATCTTTCCCTCAGTTTTACATACTAATAGTGGATAACATTGATCTTAAATCACTCGGCATCTCTTCCATTAAATTGGAATTGCTTTCTCATAGTTTATATTAGAAAGATGTCCAATATACTAAAGCAGACCAAAAAAAAAAAAAAAGGAATATATCTGTAGTTAAAAAGAAAACAAGAAAGCAGGGAGAGAAGAAAGCAAGAATGAGCAATTATTTCCATGTAGCAAGTGAGAGCAACACATTTCAGAGGCACTCTGTATTCCAGTGCAAGGTACTGGGCTTTACTGGCATGAATTTGGATTTCACAGTTTTCATGTTGGACTAGAGAAAAGGAAACTAATTCTGGATTGAAAACTGTCAGAAAGAAGGTCAATTTTAATTGCTCCTCAGGGGGAAGAGATGACATGGCTGTAGTAATGTCATTAGTGAACAAACAGCAGTCACTCAGAGGAGAGCTGGTGTGTCATTTTTATTGTATCCTTTTAAAGACATTGTTTTCTGTTGTCTGGAACCTGTCTAACTTGAAGCTCTTGTTCATATCTAGTTAGATTTATCATTGTCTGACAAGCAGCAGGGTTGATTTTCACTTCATTGTACCTTTAGGAAAAAGTAAATTGAAGGACAAAAGGAATAAAGAGCTTATTACAATGTTCATTTAATTCGTGGCAAATCTATTTAGCAACAGAAATCAGATTTGATAACTATCAAGGTATCAATCCAAATAAAAACATAAAGTGAATAATGAAAAATTAGTTTATTGTTATGCTAGTGTTGCTATGGTTAGTAAATAGGTGAATTTCCAGAAAAGAGCCTTTGATTCCATTTTAAAATTTTTCTACCCATCCCCATACCTATGAAGCTCTAATTAAACATATTCTTTCTATATATATATATATATTTCATTTTTAAATTTTTAAAAATTTTATGTGTTCTCATAATTTGTACATGACAGTAGAATGCATTTATACCTTTTATAGATCATATATAGAGTATAATCTCTAATTTTTCTGATTATGCATATTACAGGATCACATTGGTCATGCAGTCGTATGTGTACATGAGGGAATAATATCTGTTTTACTCTACTATCATTCCTCCCCCATACCTCTTTACCCTCCCTCCCTTCGCTTCCCTTTACCTAATATAAAGTGACTCTATACTTCCCTGTCCCTCCCTCCTTACTGTGAATTGGCTGCTGCACTTATCAGAGAAAACAATGGGCCTTTGGTTTTTTGGGATTGGCTTATTTCACTTAGCACGATATTCTCTAACTCCATCCATTTACCAGTAAATGCCAGAATTTCATTCTTCTTTAAAGCTGAGTAATATTCCACATTTTCTTTATCCATTCATCTGTTGAAGGGCATCTAGGTTGGTTCCACAGTCTAGCTACTGTAAATAGTGATACAGCTGTGTTACTGTAGTGTGTTGATTTTAAGTCCTTTGAGTAAAATGGAGGAGTGGGATAACTGGGTCAAATAGTGGTTCTATTCCAAGTTTTCTGAGGAATCTCCATATTACTTTCCATAATGGTTAAGCAATTTGCATTCCTACCAACAATGTATGAGTGTACCTTTTCCCCACATCCTCGCCAAATTTATTGTTGCTGTATTCTTGATATGAAGGAATCAATAAATTAAATTATAAACTCAATAGAAAGTAACACCAAAAGACTAGACCATTTGGAAGACAGAACCTCAGGCAATGAAGAAAAAATATTTAATATTGTAAATAAAGTTGACCATGCAGAGAAGATAGTAAGAATCCATAAACAAAACTTCCAGGAGTTATTGGGATAGAAGAAGAAGCAGAGATACAAACCAAAGGAGTATACAATCATTTCAATGACATTATACCAGAAAATTTGCCAAACCTAAAGACTATAATGGAAAATCAAATACAGGAGGCTTACGGTAACCCAAATGTAAAAAACTACGCAGACCCACACCAAGACACATTATAATGAAAATGACTAAAATACAGAATAAGAATAAAATCTTAAAGGTGGTGAGAGAAAAATGGCAAATTAAGTATAGGGGAAAACTAATTTGAATTTCAACTGATTTCTCAACCCAAACTCTCAAAGGCAGGAGGTCATGGAACAACATATTTCAAGTTCTGAAAGAAAATGGATGCCAACCAAGAATTTTATATCCAGCAAAATTAAGTTTCAGATTTGAATATGAAATAAAAACCTTCCACTTATTCTTATATATGTATAAAAAGTTTGTTCTCTGGCAAAGTAACTGATTTTCAAGGGTTCACCACCTCAATGCTATCTTCAGAACGATTACATTAGATGATCACCCAGGTGTGACTGACCTTTTCCTCCTCCCCTTCATGGTGAAGCTGAAACTACTCAGGGAAACAACTCAGTGTGGATAAAGCCTCAGGTCACTGAAGTGTCATTTGGTCTGATACTCGAAAGACTCCCTGGTAATGCACTTCTTTTTCATTGTTAACAGAGAAGTTTCTACTCATTTGTAAAGCCAAATTAAAGAGGCAGAGAATATAGTATGCACCTACTCAGCTTAAAATTGTTAGAATGATGCATTAGTTATAATCATTAATTGTACCTTTTCAGATTCTAAATAAATGCCAAGTCTCATGAAGTTCCCAGAAGTTTCTACATATGTTCAGGGTAAAGCCCCATGCATCATCTTTGACTGCCCCCTCTGTTTTAGTCTCTTCATTTCAAATCCATCAGCAAGTCCTAAAGATTTTTACCTTCAAAATAAATTTTGAATCTCAAATTCACTCAATCATTTCCATCTCCATTACCATAAAGTTTCAATTTGTGGTCATCTCTCTCCTCTTCTGCATTAATAGTGTCCACCTTTGAGAGTGCTATCTGACCCATATTCATAGTCTGTTCTCCACCTAACAACCAAACATTTTAAAAATTCCAACTAAATCATGTCCTCTTCTATCTTACTTTGCCTTCATTTCACATAGATTAAGCATCTCCCTATAGAATGACTGGTGAGATCTTAGGAGATGGACACAATCATCCATCTCTGTCCTCTTTAATTTCTCTGTATCGCCCCAGTTAAATTATATTCTAGTCTCTTTTTTTCTGAAATAAGAATTTTCTTCTTAGGGTTCTTTGAACCACTCTTCGTTTTGCCCCTTTTTGTTCAGAAAAATGCTGTTCACATCATTCAATGTCTAGCACATCTCCAGAGGTGACCTTTTCCACTGGCCCTCATGAGGAAGAGGCTCAGTTCTGAGCATCATTTTGTATCAATCACCTTGTTCCATATCGCTATAAGAATCATCATTGCCTGAATATTTTATTGATAGGCTTATGTACAGCATTACATAGCCATGTGAGTATGTTGATTTATTGTTAAACCTAAAGAGCTTCTTAGTGCATAGGAAGCAATAGAAAGAAAAAAATGGTTTTGAATGAATAACTTTCTTCCGACCATACATTACATTTCCTTGCTATGATTGCTCATTGTGTTTTATTTTAATCTATTTTTGGAAACAGATCATTTTTTCATTAAGTATAATATTTTTTACATATAATCTACAGGCTCAACGAAAATAAAAGCATGTTAAGGACACATTGATTGCTTTCCAAATCTTTGTCTTCCATATAGGAAGTAAAATGCAAAAAGAAAAAGAAAACATTAATTTAAGCTTACTCTGGGCTAACCTCATGCCTCCAGTATGTAATGATTACAAATTGGAGATTTTTCTTTGAAACTTAATTTGCACATCTTTTAAATAGCTTAATAGTCCTTGAAATTATTAAAATAAAATTAGTATTATGTAAAGTATATAGCAAATTGTTACCTACATAATATATGTATGTTTTAATACTTAATTTTTTGTAATGTCTAATGTATTTTCTGGGACTCAGACATTTCTTAAAAAGTTATTTAATAATGATAAAACAAAAACTTTATTGAACATCTATTTTGTGCCAGATATTGTACCAAGCGGTATTTTTAATTGCCTTCTATTTTCAAAACTCTCTGAAATGGAAATATTATCTTTATTTTTAAAATGAGAAAGCTGACAACTTTAAGGTATTAAAAACCTTCCCCCCGTCACTAAACTTCCACTTGGAAAATCAAAGTTTTGAACCCACAATTGCCTGTATCTTTGAACTAGATAAATATGAATTAATTATGTCTATCCATTCGTGTATTCATTTATCTAGATTTGTGGGCATTTTTTGATTTTGATTAGTACTAATAAAGTAAAATGCAAATTCTAGAATGGAAAGTTATACAACTTTCACATGTTTCTTTAGGTTAGGTAAAAAGATTGACTGTCGGGGTTTCGGCCGGACCCCTGGCCCTAGGTGTGGCAAGGCCAAGATGGCGCCTGGCAGGATGCCAGTGTGGTTGAGTGTAGCTAGCTTGTGCGCAGACAACTGATGTCGCTTGAGGAAGTTTCAGTGATTGGTTGAAGCCCCCTCATGGACACTGCATGCCTGTATATGCTGCCTGTATCTGTCCACGCTCTCCCCTCGTGCTCTGTATGATGATTGGTCGCTTGGGGGCATATATCGAGGTGTAGCTTCCCCCAAAAGAGGAAGAAGAAGCAAGAAACAAACCACGGCAGACGCGCGCAATAAAGAGCTGAAAAGAACCAGGTGTTGTGTCTCTCTGCGGGCAGGGAGCGCGACAGGTGGTGCCGAAACCCCGGGAGCTCAGTAACACGATAGGTAAGTAATCAACAGGTAAAGTATAAAGTTTGAAAGAGGTTGCGAACCTGATCTCTAGACACATAAAACGGCTGTGAGCCTGAGTGTAAAGGAAAAAAGGAAAGAGGCTGCGAGCCTGAGTTAACAGGAAAGAGGCTGCGAGCCTGAGCTAAAACAGAAGTATATGTAGTTCCTTGTCAATGTGTGATAAGCGATTGATGTGTGTTCTTGTCTTTTCTTTTGTTCTCCTTGTTTGGTTTGTGTGTGTAGTCTTCTTAAGTCTTAGTGCTAGTGGATTATTACATCATGGGAACGGAACTATCTAAGACTAGGATGCAACAGCCCCTCCGGGAACTGTTAAAGGGCAACGGCACTCCATTAAAGGCAAAGACAGCACGTACATTCTTAGATACAATAGAAAAGGTATCCCCTTGGTTTCTGGAGGAGGGGTTGTTAAACATACCTCAATGGGAACAGCTAGGAGAAGATCTGCACGTAGCAGACAAACAGGTATCACTCCCTGTGGGGACTCTAGCCATCTGGTCTTTGATTAAATCTTGCTTACAAAGTAAAAAGCCAAGTTCACAAAAATCTTTAGAAGAGGGAAGTCAAGTTTTAGAAGAAATTAAAGAGGAACAGTCATGTACTTCAGGAAGGAGAAGTGAAATAGGAGGGGGAAGTGAAATGGGTTCTGACTCTGAAGGGGAACTCTCAGGAGAGGAACTGGAACAAAGGGTACAAAAATTAAAATTGGGGAAGGAGCGCCCTCTGGTGCCTGTTACACCCTCTGCACCCCCAGTGGATCTACCTCCTGTTACTGGGTCTAGTAGACATACAGGATGGTCTACAGTACAGGAAGATAGCGTTTATCCAGTGTTTGAGGACGCACAGCAACAACGTTATCACCAACCTATAGATTTTAAAATGGTCAAACAGCTAAAGGAAGCTGTCAGTACTTATGGGCCTCAATCTGCCTTTACGGTGTCTCTGGTGGAAACCATGATGTCTCTAAATTTATTACCTCTAGATTGGACTAATTTAGCTAGAGCCACATTATCAGGAGGGCAGTACCTTATGTGGAAGACGTCTTGGCAGGAACTTTCAACAGATACTGCAAGGCGTAACGCAGCTGCAGGAAATCCACAGGTAGACAGAGATATGTTAATGGGAACGGGGCCTTATGAAGGGGTACAGGCTCAAGTTAATTATCATCCAGCGGTTTATGCTCAAATAGCAGTAGCCGCAACTAAGGCTTGGAAAACATTACAAGGAACTGGAGACTTACAGGGACAGTTGTCTAAAGTTACTCAAGGAAACAATGAGCCGTATGCAGATTTTGTAGACAGGTTAATACAGACTGCTTCAAGAATTTTTGGGGACGCTGACTCTGCAATGCCTTTGGTAAAACAATTGGCTTATGAACAGGCTAATAAGTGGTGTAAAGAAGCAATTAGACCTTGGAAAAATAAAGATCTTACTACTTATCTGAGAGTATGTAAAGATATTAATGAATCTACAGGAAATAATGCGGCATTTGTTGCTGCTATAGACAGACAGACCCAGACACTTGCTAATATTGTTTCTCAGGGATTTGGAGGGAAATCTAAACCAGAACCAAGGAAATGTTTTAGCTGTGGACAAGCGGGTCATTTAAAAGCAACATGCCCACAAAAACCAGCTTCGCCTCATCAAGCCCCAGGCTTATGTCCTCGGTGCCAAAAAGGTCCACACTGGCTCAGTGAGTGTAAATCCGTTAGAGACAAACAGGGTAATATTCTGCCACCCAATACCAGGATGACAAAAAACGTGATGAGGGGCCCGCCCCGGGGCCCACCACAAATATACGGGGTAATCCAACAAGTGCCCAGGCAGTGGTACCCCCCAACAGAGAAGGGGACACTGCCCAGGAGCGGAGGGCCACAACAGGAAGCGCAGGATTGGACATCTGTGCCACCTCCAGACTCGTACTAACACCTGATATGGGTGTACAAATGGTGGACACAGACTGGGATGGCAATATTCCTGCAGACTCAGTAGGGTTGCTCCTTGGCAGAAGTTCTTCTACTTTAAGAGGTCTTATAGTCCACCCAGGAGTAATTGACCCAGACTTTCAAGGACAAGTTAGGGCTATGATTTCTTCACCCAAAGGGATTACAGTCATTTCTCCAGGAGACAGAATAGCACAAATGTTAATTTTGCCTAGCCAACATTCTTTATGGCCTAGTAGGGAGACAACAAGAGGAGATAAAGGATTCGGGTCTACAGGTGGACCCTGGGCTAATTTTACTATGGACCTCCAAGATAGACCCATTATGCAACTAACAGTAGGGCATAAACCTTTTATAGGATTACTGGACACAGGAGCTGATAAAAGTATAATAAGTGAGGCAGTTTGGCCCAAAGGTTGGCCTGTAGTTACAGCTAATCAAAACCTACAAGGGTTGGGAGTGGCTCAATCGCCTAACCAGAGTGCTGCTTCACTGTCTTGGAGGGATAATGAGGGTCATTCAGGGGTGTTCCAACCATATATTTGTAAAATACCTATTTCTTTATGGGGAAGGGATGTCTTAACTCAGATGAATGCTAAGTTGACAACAAACATTAATTCTAAACCTGCAGCACGTATGATGAGAAAAATGAAGTATACAGAAGGTTTGGGATTAGGGAAGGAACAACAAGGGCCTTCACAACCCATCCCCCTTCCTCCTCCAAAAAACGATTTCGAAGGACTGGGTTTTATGTAGGGGCCACTGTTATTACACCTATTCCAATAGTTTGGAAGGATGATAAGCCGCAATGGATTCCACAGTGGCCCTTAACTATAGAAAAATTACAAGCGGCTCATAAATTAGTACAAGAACAAGTACAGGCAGGACATTTACAACTTTCTACTTCTCCCTGGAATACACCCATCTTTGTCATTAAAAAAAAAGGGTCTGGAAAATGGAGACTATTACATGATTTAAGGGCTATTAATGCACAGATGTTTCCTATGGGTCCTCTACAACGTGGATTGCCATTAGTCACAGCCTTACCTAAAAATTGGCCCACCATTATTTTAGATTTAAAAGATTGTTTTTTCTCAATTCCATTACATGCCAAGGATTGTTGGCGATTTGCTTTTACTTTACCTTCTCTCAATCATGCACAGCCTGATCAAAGATTTGAATGGACTGTATTGCCTCAAGGCATGGCTAATAGTCCTACGTTATGTCAAATTTATGTAGATAAAGCCTTAAAACCTACTAGGGAGACCTTCCCAGATTTATTGATTTATCATTACATGGATGATATTCTTCTTTGTCATGACAATAAACAGTTACTGGAAAAGGCTTTACAATTCTTAATATCTACTCTACAGCAATATGGTTTAAACATCTCTCCAGAAAAGTTACAAATGGGAGAAACTCAAGAATATCTGGGCACTAAACTTACGGCTACTATGGTAAAGCCTCTAAAACTAACTATTAGAACTAGTGAACTTAAAACTTTAAATGACTTTCAAAAGCTTCTTGGAGATATAAATTGGATTAGGCCATATTTAAAAATTACCACAGGAGAATTAAAACCTTTATTTGATATACTTAAGGGAGATCCTGATCTTTGTTCCCTGAGGATCCTTACTCCAGAAGGACGAAGAGCTCTTACATTGGTGGAACAAAGATTACAGTCAGATCACACAGAAAGATGTGATCCATTCCAGCCTCTAATGTTAATCATTATTCCAGAACAACATAGTCCATATGGAATTATATGGCAAGGAGGACCTTTACAAAGTATTAATCTCCCAGCATCGCCTACAAAACAATTACAAACATTTCCTAAAGCAATAGCTCAATTAATATATAAAGGGTTAGAAGCCTGCGTTACTATATTTGGAAGCCATCCTGAGGTCATTATTATCCCCTATACTAAACTACAAATACAATGGTTGATTCAACATGATGATGATTGGGCTGTTTTGTATTGCTCAACCACAGCAACATTTGATAATCATTATCCTAAACATCCATGGATACAATTCTGTAAAAATACTCCAATTATATTTCCAAAAATTACCAAAACGCAGCCCTTACCTCATTGCCAAACCATATTCACTGATGGATCTAAAAATGGAGTGGGAGCAGTAATAATTGATGATAAAGTAGAAACTGTTATTCTCCCCCCTTCATCTGCCCAAGTAGTAGAACTTGCTGCAGTAGTTTTAGCTTTTAACATTATGATAGAGCAGCCTTTCAATCTATTATCTGACAGTCATTATATAGTACAATCAGTGCCCTGTTTAGAAACTGTTCCTTATATTCCTGATGGATCCGCAGTTGCTCCTTATTTTCGAACTTTGCGTGCATTAATCTTAGACCGCAAGTATCCCTTTTATATAGGACATATTAGAGCTCATTCTAATCTGCCGGGGCCACTCGCCAAAGCAAATGCTAAAGCTGACAAAACTACAAAAACTGTTTTTGCTTTTACAGCATTCAAACAAGCCCAGATGTTTCATTCACAGTTTCATGTCAATTCTACTACCCTTAGAAGAAAATTCAATATTTCTAAAGATGCTGCCAGACAAATTGTTAAAACATGTCAACATTGTGCTCCATTATTACCAGTTCAGTCTACTGGAGTAAATCCCAAGGGACTTTTACCTAATCATATTTGGCAAATGGATGTTACTCATTTTTCAGAGTTTGGAAAACTTAAATATGTTCATGTGTCAGTTGACACTGCCTCAGGAGTGATCATGGCCTCTGCTCACACAGGTGAAAAGGTTAAAGATGTCATACAACATTGTTTACAGGCCTTTGCAGCCTGGGGCATTCCTAAAATCATTAAAACTGACAATGGACCGGCTTACACATCCAAAAGTTTCTTACAATTTACACAAACTTTTAATATACAACTTATCACAGGAATTCCTTATAATCCTCAAGGACAAGGCATAGTGGAGCGCACTCATTTAACGTTAAAAAATTGCTTACAAAAACAAAAAGGGGGAATAGGTGCTGACTTTAGAGCACCTAAAGATAAACTAAATTTAGTACTTTTTATTTTAAATTTTTTAAATGTGGATAAGAATGGACATACGGCTGCAGAAAGGCATGCTAATCCCACAAGTACTCAAGTGTGGGTAAAATGGAAAGATATTCTCACAGGAACATGGAAAGGCCCAGATCCAGTTCTTCGGTGGGTCCGAGGGTCTGTTTGTGTTTTCCCGCAGGATCAGCAAACACCGATCTGGATACCTGAAAGGTTGACGAGACTGGTGCATCAAAACAACGATGAAGAACATCGTGCTGATAAACATCCTATTGATGATGACAATGACACCGGTGAAGACTCGAGACCGGTGGGCAATAGTTAAGGCTTGGCCATATCCTTTGCCGCTAACTAACACCTCCTCTACCCTTCCACCTTTGTTTTCTACAGGACCTAGGACTGGATTGCCAACTGTCATCATGGATCCCAAGGAAGAACCTTATAATTTTTCTACCCTTTCTCTGCCAGGTACCCTTTGCTTTGATATCTCTACCAATAACAAATTTGTTAATGACACTTCTCTTAGGCCCTGCATTTAATTGCAGCGTGAAGTGCAAGGGTTGTTTTCAAGACAGCCTACCAAGGGGAATGGTTTCCAAGAAAGTATGACTATAACCCAGGGTGAAGTTACAGGGACAAGTAAGATTACTACTTCAGGGCAAGTTGTCTTTCTTAAAGGATTAATTCCAAAGCGACTGAAACTGCCATCCACTGGATTTCATACACCTCGTATTTTCCCTCCTTGTGACCCCAAAGTTTCTAGTCCTCCCATTTGGACAGGTTGTCAACATGCTGAAGGAGCAGCTCCTATTCAACATGGATTTTATTTCACCCCAAACTTTACATACCAGCGATCTGTGAACAATTTTATCCAAAACCTCGTCTACTTTGGCTTTTGTCAAAGTATAAATCCTTTTGATAATTGGTTCCTATTTACCTCCCAAGCAGGATATACTAATCTTCAGCCTTTGTTTGCTCTACAAGGAGGTTCGTTTAAGGCCTGTTATTGGAATCTCACTTCAGATCATACTGGCACGGGCCCTTCCCAGGCCAGTAAGATAGCTTGTAACAATACTATAACATTGTATCCCACTCCTGTGTGTGTCTACCCTCCTTTTATGTTCCTATTGACTAATGTTTCTAATGGCACGACCCTCAGCTGCTCTGGAACTAACTGCTATCTTTCTCAGTGTTGGTACGCAACAAAATATTCCCGAGCTGTCATTATGCGTATCCCTACTTTCTTGCCCATGCCAGTCTCTGTTACAGATGATGAATTGCCAGTATTGCTTTCCAGAAATAAGAGAGATTTTGGAATCACCGCAGCAGTCATCACCGCCGTAGTTGCATCAGCGGCAGCCGCCACTGCCGCAGCTGTAGCCTTAACTACGTCTGTACAATCTGCAGCCACAATCAATAAGATGGTTCAACAGACTGCTACTGCCTTATCTACTCAGCAGACAGTGGATCAACACTTAAAAGCAGGGATTCTTTTAGTAAACCAGCGAGTGGACTTGCTTCAAGAACAAATGGACATTTTACAGGAACTGTTAAACGTGGGATGTATTTATCGTCTGACGGGACTGTGCGTTACACCTGTAGCTTACCATAATTTCAGTTATGCAGCAAACTTGTCTAGAATCTTGTCTGCTCAGCTACAAACAAATTGGTCTTATACATTTGATAATCTTACTGCTATTCTTAGATCTCAAATTGTTAGCCTTAATGCTACTAGAGTTAATGTAGCCCCTATGTCCGAAGTGCTAAGTTGGTTATCCTCCTCTTTCAGCTTTGTAAAACAATGGGCAGGTATGGGAGCCTTTTGTATGTTCATGGTTGTTGCTGTTGTCTTCCTCACACGCTTTATCATGCGCATGCGCCGAGATCAAGCTAGAGATCGTATCATTTTCCATCAGGCCATGGCTGCACTAGAGGCCGGCAGCTCCCCACAAGTGTGGCTTGCGAGGCTGGACCATTGACCAGACGGGTAAGGTAGTAGGTAACGCCGTACCAACCTAAGACAGGAGCTGTAGCATGCTCTGCAGTTATCCGATGACGGGTAAGGACGGTGGTTGACCACTCCGCCTAAGACAGGCTTGGTCCCGAGCTTTTCTTTTAAAAGAGAAAAGGGGGAACTGTCGGGGTTTCGGCCGGACCCCTGGCCCTAGGTGTGGCAAGGCCAAGATGGCGCCTGGCAGGATGCCAGTGTGGTTGAGTGTAGCTAGCTTGTGCGCAGACAACTGATGTCGCTTGAGGAAGTTTCAGTGATTGGTTGAAGCCCCCTCATGGACACTGCATGCCTGTATATGCTGCCTGTATCTGTCCACGCTCTCCCCTCGTGCTCTGTATGATGATTGGTCGCTTGGGGGCATATATCGAGGTGTAGCTTCCCCCAAAAGAGGAAGAAGAAGCAAGAAACAAACCACGGCAGACGCGCGCAATAAAGAGCTGAAAAGAACCAGGTGTTGTGTCTCTCTGCGGGCAGGGAGCGCGACAATTGACATAATCATATCAAGTCCACATTGAAATATAGCATTAAGATATGTATTTCCTATACTTGAATAACATCTTTAATTACTAACTGTAGAAATTGTTGGTAAAATTAATTTGTCATTTCAATATTTTTACTTAATTTCAAATAGTGTTTTGGGATAACATGATATAATTAATTGTGTAATGTTTTATATTTTTGCTTTTTGTGAAGTTTTAGAAATATTTTCACTACAATGGAAGTCTCTAGAATAGGATATTTCCTCTCCTGGAATATTAACTTCTTTGTGCATCTTCTGAGAGGAAGGATTATTAGTTTATTTCAAAATTAAATAGCTTTCAATATCTCAGTGCCACAACTATGTATATCTTTGTCTTTTTCTATGAGGCACTTACTAAACTCAGGGTGATGCTGCAGATTGATGTATAATCTCACAAATTAACCCTCTGAGTGATATATGTATCCATAAAAGAAATTTCAACTTTGTTGCCTTCTTGATCCATTTGTCCAGTCATAAATTCACTGGCTGTGATGCTCAGGACTGATTTTGCTTATGTAGCAAGGATACTCCTCTCTTTAGTCACTATCCTGTACTTTTCTGCTTATCCAGATGACCTCAGCATCTGGGAACTGTTTCATAATTCAGTGTACAGCAAGCTGGAAAAACCATAAATGATTTAGTACTACAGACTCCATGTGACTTTCAATAGCAAAATTGTTCATTTTTGACTCAGTTGACATTATTTGAATGGATTTCTGCACAGGAAACTTCTGTTTTTAATTGTATAAAATGATTTTTTTGTTAACTTAGTTTGCTACAAAGTAAAGACTCAGATTGGAAGCTCTCTTGAGTTTGCTATTTATCATTCTTTAAAATATCTACCCACCAGAACTCTTGCTAACCTATGAGCAATGACTGTGCTGGTCAGTATAATAAAGTCAGGTGGCCACATAACTTCCAAACCAAGTGTATTCTGATCATCAAAGGCAGCAGTGCTAGAGACTGCCCTAGAAGAACAGGTATAATCCAGAATCACCCCTGTAGGGTCGTAGGTCACTATAAGCATAAAGAAAGGACATGAAATTCAATTTCAGGCGTGTATGTGAATTACTCCTGCCCTGACTGGCTATATGAATCTATGCAAATCACTGAATTTCCTTTGCCTTAGTTTCCTCATCCTAAAACTAAAAACCACTGGCTAAATGACTTTATAATCTGTAGTGGTTATATTGAAATTTTATCAAGAACAAAGAAGAGGCTCAAAAAATGGTAGTGATTTTATTGCCATGTTTTTCTTCTCAGGATCGACACTAGCAATTGACACAAGGAATGTGATCAATCAAGACTGTAATGTGAATACATGAGTGAATGCACAAATTGATCAAATAATGAGTAACAGAACAGATGAATGACAAGATTAATTAGACACTAAATGAAATCATAGACATTACTTAAAGTGATCCTGCAGATGAGAGACAAGCGAGTGAGCTAAAATCATGTGTCCTTGTGCAATAGCCCTCCAATACAGAGAAACAAGACCATAAGAAAAACAATCCTAAATTTAATAACGTAAGTAGAAAGTAACCCGAACTCTTTGTTGTATATACATATAAATCTCCTGAATGGTTGTAATAATTGTTTCTTTTTTTGTTAATTATATTTAAAAGATTATGACATTTTCTATTCTTGACTATCACATATTGTTTTTTTTTCCCTGTTGTGTATGAATAGATTATGCTGTAATTACAATAGATTGTTATGCTGCTTTAAACAAATAATTATGGAATATCAAATGCAGCAAACCTATTTTCATATTTTCAAGGTCACCTGTGGTTAGTTCAATGCACAAGGCAACTATTCTCAATAAAGAATCTAAGCGGAAGGGCTCACAACCTGTGACCACATGATGTCAACACCAGGCTTCATCTCTGATCTGTAGTTGTTGAGATATTGATTTCCGCTGCCACTTTTCTTCCTGTGAAATCAGTCTCGCTGAACATGTTTCATCATGCACAATAGCAACTCTGGGTACTGATAACCCCTTCTCAGGGCTTGTTTTTAGTGTTGTGAGCTTGTTGATTTGTTTAGGAACTTGGCTGGATCATTGTAGTGGAGTCTATTCTCACAAGTAGTGCAGCCTCTGATCTTATTGATCAGAGGGTGCAGCCTTGGGCATGTGTAGCCACGCTGGGCTGACAGTAGTTGTAACATGACCTCTCTGTGAAGATATCTGCCTCTGTTTGTATTATACTCAGCTGTCAGCCTCCACTCATTGACAGGTGAATGTCCTACAAATTTGACAAAGCCCTATGGCATAAATTATTCTACATTCTGATTCTACTAAATTTGGGCTACTTTGCAGGGGTAATTTTTAAGTCAGTTCTTTAAGGATTTGTTTGTTTGTTTGTTTTTTGGTCTTGTTTGATTTTACTTTACTTTTCTCTTCTGACTATAGGTGGATTGTTCTTATTCTTTTTCTGCTCTCTTGGTCAGTTTGTGTTAGTTTATTACTCTTATAAAACAACTAGCTGCCTCATAATTGCTTAGCACCCAAATCACTTGTTTCCGAAAGTGCCATCTGACTGAAATTTCCCACACTCTGTTTCAAATAAAGACCATTTCCTTGGGGAAACTTTGAATCTGTCTATTAATATGGCCTGCTTCTTTCCCCTGGCAAACTCTCTGGCTCTAATGTGGAGTTAGGGGTGCAAATTTTGACACTTTTCTCTCAGACTGATACTTATGTTTAACAAACTAGACTTCAGGATAGGGGCAGTAATCTTCAGTGTCCTTGGCTCACCTTCTCTGGTGCAGAACTTCAACCCTGTTAGTGGGCTCGGGCAAGCGGAATTCTCAGTCAAAATGGGGGAACCCTCCACTCTACCAATAGGGGCAGATCAGAGGAAAACAGCTCTCCAGTTTTTACTTTTAGATGCCTAGAATTTAACCTCTGAGACAACAGGAAGGGGAGGACGAGCATTGTGATAGTCTGTCTCTCCTCAGGAGATGCCCCAGCTCTGGGAGGAGGGAGGTTCTGTTTTCTGGGTAACTCCCATCCAGAGTAGTGAGCTAGAAGGAGGGGAATATGGCATGCCTCAAAGACTCACACCCCCTGCTCTGCCACCTTTTTTTTTAAAACCAATATTTAGTATTTTATTTCAATAAAAATTTAAACATTTCTTTATTTGGTTTATACCCATAGGACAACTTTCAGTGGCTTTAAAGATTGATTGTTTTCCTTGTTTATTTTTTGCCAGTTATGGTGTTTTTCTGGGGTAAGTGTTCTTGGAGTATCTCACACTGCCATTTTTTACTTCTGTGCTTTTCTTAGTATTTTTTAATTCTTACTAGTCATTTCAATGACTTAGAGACCTTCATGACAATATAAGTGCCTATTACAAACATGTATAGATTCTGACTTAATTTACTGAATGACATTAAAGTGAACCAAAATTAATGGTCACAATCCACATTTAGTTATTTTACACCATCCTGTTCCACAGTAGTAGCCCCCATTGACATTTTCTTTTATCTGCCCATTTCTGACAATCCAGACTACTATTTTTCCTACCTTATTTTAAAGTTGGATGATACATGTGATCAGATATGGAAGGACATGACATGAATCATTTTGGAGATAAAAATGCTCACGTACTGGTTCTAGACTGCTACTCTCCTTTTGTTTCTTTCCTTGTTCTGGTAAATGTTAAAATCCCATCTTGAGCAGGTTGAGGTGGCACTAGGACAAATACAGCCTGGAATTTTGAACCTCTAGAGGAGGTCACTGGCCGGAAGAGACATGGAGCCTAAAAGAGAGATGAGATTTTCTTGCATTAGCTTCACACTTCTGTAGTAAAACTAGTTTACCCTGACTGATATTAGCAACTCTTCTCAATGTGATATACACATTAAATCCTAAATAAAGATTTGAATAAAGATGTCCACAGTATGTGCAGTAACTTGACATTTTTATATGAAATTTTACAAGGATGAACAACATCTTAAATTTGAAAAATATACTAAAATTTTCTGATAAATAGGACTACATTAAAATTAAGAAGAGTATTCCTCAAAAGACCCTTAAAGGAGCTATAAATTCAAGCCATAAGCAGGAAGTGTAGGGTTGCAACATGTATCACTTACAAAGGGGTGAAATTATGCAGATAGGCAGTAAAATGTTATGTTCATAAAATAGCAAAAAAAAAAAAATGTAAAAATTAGCATTTTGTAGAAGAGGGAACACAGAATGACATTGCTGCATCTTATTAGAAAATAGGGAAATAAAAATAAAAACAAACATAAAAACCCACCCATAATTAGACAAAATTTTTTATATCACTCAGTGGAATTAATTAATCTAAATTTCAGATTTAAAAGTTTGAATAAAAAATTGTTGGACACCTTTTGTTTCTAAGGTTATACTTCGTTACCAATAGTATAAATTTATCCTCCATTTTGGAAAAGCAATTGATATTGTCTTTTAAAATTGAACATGCATATGCATAGTGATCCTGTAATTATAGTAAGAATTTACGCATAGATATGTTTAATAATATTCACAGCAACATTAATTTAATAGCAATACTGTCTAGGCATAACCTACATGTTGAAAATAGAAAAAAAAGTGAATAAGTTATGGTATATTCACAAAATGGAATGTTATGGAACAATACAAAAGAATGAGCTTCTGCCACACATAATGACTGGGATGAGCATTTAGATCACAATGCTGGTTAAAGTAATGTCAGAAACTCGATATAATAGTTAATATAATTATATTGTTAAGTTTAGCATATCCAAAATAAAACAACATACTGACTAAGGGTGAGAAAGAGAAAGGGAATGTGTTTGAATGAAAAGAAAATAATAGCACAATCTTTAAAATGACGGTTCCCTGTGTGGAGTGGAGGAACCTGGGTAAGGGAGATGTTACACATGTAGGTCTGAAGAGCAAGTTATATTTAAGTCCTTGGGTTGATTAGTGAGTACAGGAATGAAATGAGCCAATATTGGATTGACGATACTAGAACAACTTGCATCAAAGTTTATTTAATTCTGTGCACCTGTGGTCCAAATTTAAAAAAAGAAAAAAAGAGAAACCTGATTTTCATGTGTAGTCAAAGTTCAGACTTAACACACTAAATCAATCATTCTTTGCTACTCCATGCATCTTCTGACAATGAGCAGAATAAGAACCTCCTGCAGACTAGTTAGAAAAACAAAATCTCAAGCCTGATGATGGGACTACTGAATTAGAATCTGAATTTACCAAGATCCTAAGGTGATTGTCATGCACAGTAAACTTTGAGAAGTACTATTTTAGATCATCTCTGGTATACCTGCTGGTATTTTTTAATATTCTTGAAAATAATTTCAAAGCACAAAAATGATATGAAGACATCATTTATAAAAAGTTGCTTTGACTTTTTTTTGAAATAATTCAATATAAGTTAAAATTATCTTGAGCATCTTTATATATAATGAATATTGTTTCAATGAAAATTTTAAATACTGAAGGATTAAAATTGATGTTATGATATAAACATAAAAATGTACAAAGGAATTATTGATTAGGAAAGGGAGGGAAGGTGTTATGAATAGAAAAGGATGTATGGATATTGAAATACAAAAATTTTATCACAAGTTCACATATCCTAATTAGTTCACTTATATACAACTAACGGAGACTATGCACAAGCCATAGATACTTTATTTTGAATCATCAAAACTTCAAGGATGAGATTAATCTTATTTGTACTTTAGGATATTTGCCTCAGAATTCAATATCCCTTTTATTGTTTTTATGAACACAAAACAAGAATCTAATATTTATCCATCCTATGAATGTGAAGTGTTGTTTTAACGTAAATAAAACTGTAGAATGTGAAGAATCCTGATGTGATATACATTATAATTGAATATCAATTTTCTTTACTTCACACTTTAGGAGAATGTAAGTTGAAATATTCATAAACCATGAGCCTATTGTCAATAGAATTATATATGTTTTTTTTTTAAACAAAGAATCCCAAGATGAAATAAACCATTTTAATTAGTTTTCTTGGTTTTGAATAAGACTACTTCTTTAGCATATTCTCATTTAATTCATCTCACTTTTTCTTTTCAAAAGCTTCAGGCAACTACTTTTTAGACATTAAAGTTAGGTAAAGGAAGTTAATTTAAAAATATAGATAGGAGTTTTTTATTTTTCTCTTCAGCTGGACTATGAAAGGGTATGCATAAAAATGCTTTTATTATAATCACTGCAGTAAAATGATAATGTTGGAAAAATAACCTCTTAAAAGATAAAATTGAGTGAATGTAATACTCTGTATAAGATGGAATAAAGCATATCAGTTAATGATATTTCTAGATGATTCAGTGAAGATTGGGAAAGTACTGGTTTGAAATTACATACCAAACTCTGCCTGCTGGCAGTCTCACTCTGGAAGCTTGGAGACCTAGAGGAAGGCAAGCTGGTGAAACAAAAAGAGAGAATATCTAAAGATCGGAGGTCCCACTAATGACAGAGGTGCACACCTAGATTAAGTTGGGGTCAGCAGCAGAAAGGGCTGATACCCTCTCCTCAGGTGTCAGATAAAGTTTATCAGTCCCTGTGAAGAGATTGTGCACCAGAACCTGTAAGATCCTTCTTGCACCCCAGAGTGTATCCAGGGTATCCTTGCTTAGTTCTGCTCCCCTCCATTCTCCCTGGGTGAGAGGGCCAGAGCAGGAGTGAGGGCTTGTCTTTCCTTCAGACTTAGAATCAATAGCCACTTGCACTCTCAGAAAATTGAGGGCCGTTTCTAAGTGGAAAGGTAGTAATTTAACCCTCTGATTCTCTTATGTTAATTTGTTTGTCATTAAAGTAAAAAATGTAGTAGCATCTTCTTCCTGCTTGTTTAACAAAGCACACGCATGCAAAAAATCCTAATGACCTGGTGGTCCGATTTGTTCTGGGGTTGAGAGAAAAAAATTAGTTGAAGTCATGAATATACAAACAACAACAATAACAATAACAACAACAAAACCAAAAAAAACAGATGACAAAAAAATTTGCATAAAAGCCTCAGACATCAAAGATGGAAGACAGGATTATATATGTAGACCAAGTGGTTTTCTCTCAAAGGGAATTTATTGAAGAGTTAAAAAAAGAACTTTAAAAACTAATGGAGTCAGGTGTGATGGTACATGCCTCTAATCCCAATTGTTTGGGAGACTGAGACAGGATTCTAAGTTCAAAGTCAAACTCAGCAAAAGCAAGGCACTAAGCAACTCAGTGAGAACCAGTCTCTAAATAAATAAAATTCAAAATAGGGCTAGGGATATGGCTCAGTGGTTGAGTGCCCCAGAGTTCAATCCCAGATACCCCCCATAAAAATAACCTAATGGAGACACTTAGTGAGATACCGCCAGATAATACACAAATAGGTACACATGGAAAATGTTTCTGGGACAAGAAACTAAGCACAATTTTTAAATATAAAAAATAATTAACACCATTCCTGTTTTAAGCCTTAGGGTTGTAATAAAATATTGTTTTATTTGTATACTATATGCACATTTGGGACTGCATTTCTAGAAATATACTGTAATAGATTATCTGAGCAAAATACCTATAACCAAAAAGAATAAAAATAAAGAAATTTTTGTAAAGCTTAGTGTTTTCTAACTGTATGGATTCTTATAGCATCTTTGACGAACATCTCTCAGAAAAAGTTTCAGTTAGTCAGGTTTGTTAACCTGTAGTAGGAAAGCTGATTTTGGTTATCTGTTTATGGACACTTAATTGTACAGATGACATAATGTAACATTGTCTCAACATTCACAGATTGACTGTCAATTGTCTTAATCTTTGGGCAGACTGAAGGAGCATTTTAGGATATTCCAAGATACATTTGTCTAGGTCTTTTCAGTTTCTCCCATAGGTAGTTTAACAAAAATTACAATTTGTAATGGAAATGTTTTTACTGAAAGTCTTGCTGTTTCAGCTACTTTTTAAAAATTTTTTTAAATTATTTATTTATTTTAAAAATTTTTTACAGACTGCATTTTGATTCATTGTACACAAATTGTACACATTTTGTTTCTATGGTTGTACACAATGCAGATTCACACCATTCATGTGATCATACATGTACATAGGATAATGATGTCTGTCTCATTCCACCATTTTTCATACCCCGCTCCCTCTCATTTCCTTCTACATAGTCTAAAGTTCTTCCATTCTTCTTTCACTCCCACCAAACCCCATTATATGTCATTACCTATTATCAGGGAAAACACCCGGCCCTTGGTTTCTTGGAACTGACTTATTTCGCTTAGCATGATATTCTCCAATTCCATTCATTTATTTGCAAATGCCAAAATATTATTATTCTTTATGACTGAATAATCTTCCATTGTGTATATATACCACAGTTTCTTTATCCATTCATCTGTTGAAGGGGATCTAGGTTGGTTCCACAATCTAGCTATTGTAAATTGAGCTGCTATAAACATTGATGTGGCTGCATGACTAATTTTAAGTCTTTTGGGTATAAACTGAGGAGTGGGATAACCTGGTCAAAAGGTGGGTCCATTTCAAGTTTTCTGAGGATTCTCCACACTGTTTTCCAGAGTGGCTATACCAATTTGCAACTACACCAGCAATGTAAGAGTGTGCCTTTTCCACACATCGACACCAACAAATATATTGTTTGTGTGCTTGATAATAGCCGTTCTAATTGGAGTAAGATGAAATCTTAGAGTTGTTTTAATTTGCATTTCTCTAATTACTAGAGATGTTGAACACTTTTTCATATATTTATTAATTGCCTGTGTGCCTTCTTCTGTAAAGTGTCTGTCCAGTTCCTTGGCCCATTTATTGATTGGGTTCTTTGTATTTTTGGTATAAAGTTTTGTAAGTTCTTTATAAAGTTTGGAGATTAGTGCCGTATCTGAAGTACATGTGGAAAAGATTTTCTCCCACTCTGTGGGCTCTCTTTTCACATTATTGATTGTATTCTTTGCTGAGAAAGAAACTTTTTAGTTTGAATCCTTCCCATTTATTGATTCTTGCTTTTATTACTGGTACTTTGGGAGTCTTGTTAAGGAAGTCTAATCCTAAGCCAACATGATGAAAATTTGGGCCTACTTTGTCTTCTATTTGGTGAAGAGTCTCTGGTCTAATTACTAAGTCCTTGATCCATTTTGTGTTGAGTTTTGTGCAGGGTGAGAGATAGAGGTTTAATTTCATTTTACTGCATATGGATTTCCAGTTTTGCCAGCATCATTTGTTGAACAGGCTATCTTTTCTCCATTGTATGTTTTTGACTCCTTTGCTAGTATGAAGTGACTGTATTTATGTGGGTTTCTCTGTGTCTTCTATTCTGTACCATTGGTCTGCCTGTCTATTTTGGTGCGAATACCATGCCATTTTTGTTACTATTGCTCTGTAGTATAGTTTAAGGTCTGGTATTGTGATACCTCCCACTTTATTTTTCTTGCTCAGGATGGTTTTGACTATTCAAGGTCTCTTATTCTTCCAGATGAACTTCATGATTGCTTTCTCTATTTCTACAAGGAATGTCATTGGGATGTTAATTGGAATTGCCTTGAATCTGTATAGTGCCTTTGGTAGAATGACCATTTTGACAGTATTAATTCTGCCTATCCAAGAACATGGGAGAGCTTTCCATCTACTAAGATTTCTTTAGTGTTCTGTAGTTTTCATTGTAGAGGTCTTTCACCTCTTTTGTTAGATTGATTCCCAAATATTATTTTTTTGGAGGATATTGTGAATGGAGTGGTTTTCCTAATTTCTCTTTCAGAAGATTCATCACTTATGAATAGAAATGCATTAGATGTATGAACATTGTTGCTACTTTGCTGAATTAATTTATTAGTTCTAGAAGTTTTTTAGTGGAGTTTTTTGGATCCTCTAAATATAGAATCATGTCACCAGCAAATAGTGACAGTTTGAGTTTTTCTTTTCCTGTTTGTACCCCTTCAATTTCCTTGGTCTGTCTAATTGTTCTGGCTAGTGTTTCTAGGACAATGTTGAATAGAAGTGGTGAAAGAGGGCATCCCTGTCTTATTCTGGTTTTTAGAGGGAATGCTTTCAGTTTTTCTCCAAAGAATGATATTGGCTGTGGGCTTAGCATAGATGGCCTTTACAATGTTGAGGTATGTTCCTACTATTCTTATTTTTTCTAGTGTTTTAAGCATGAAGGGGTGCTGTATTTTATCAAATGCTTTCTCACCATCTATTGAAATAATCATATGATTTTTAACTTTAAGTCTATTGATGTGATGAATCATATTTATTGATTTCCAGATGTTGAACCAAACTTGCATCCCTGGGATAAACCCCACTTGATCATGGTGCACTATCTTTTTAATATGTTTTTGTATGCAATTTTGCCATAATTTTGTTACGAATTTTTTCATCTATGTTTATCAGGGATATTGGTCTAAAGTTTTCTTTCCTTGATGTATCTTTTTCTGGTTTTGATATCAGAGTGATACTAGCCTCATAGAATGAGTTTGGAAGGGTTCCCTCCTTTTCTATTTCTTGGAATACTTTGAGGAATATTGGTATTAGTTCTTCTTTAAAGGTCTTATAGAATTTGACTGAGAACATGTCTAGTCCCAGGCTTTTCTTGGTTGGTAGACTTTTTATGGCTTCTTCTATTTCAGTACTTGAAATTGATCTGTTTAAATTGTGTACATCTTTCTGATTCAGTTTGGGAGGATCATATGTCTTCAAAACTTTTTCGGTATCTTTGATATTTTCTATTTTGTTGGAGTATAGGTTTTCAAAGTAGCTTCTAATTATGTTATGTATTTCAGTGGCTTCTGTCATGTTCTTTCCTTTTCATCACAAGTTCTACTAATTTGTGTTTTCTTTCTCCTTCTCTTCATTAGTGTGGCTAAGTGTTTATCAATTTGGTTTACTTTTTCAAAGAAGCAACTTTTTGTTTTGTCAATTTTTTGAATTATTTCTCTTGTTTCAATTTCATTGATTTCAGTTCTGATTTTAATTATTTCCTGTAACCCTTCTCAATTTTAAGAATGAAATAGACCAAAACACAATAACAGTGGGGGACTTTAACACACTGCTCTCACCACTGGATCAATCTCCAAACAAAAATTGAACAAAGAAACTATAGAACTAATTAATGCAATCAATGATTTAGACTTAATGGACATTTACACCGTATTTCATCCATCATCGAGTGAATATACTTTCTTTTCAGCAGCTCATACTTCCTTCTCCAAAATAAACCATATGCTATGCCACAAAGAAGCCATTAGTAAATACAAAAAAATAGAGATACTACCTTGTATCCTATCAGACCATATGGAATGCAATTAGAAATCAATGATAAAATAACAAACATAAGTACTCCTATACCTGGAAACTAAATAATATGCTATTGAATGATGCAATGATAACAGAAGACATCGGAGAAGAAATAAAAAAAATTCTTAGAGGTAAATGAGAAGAACGACACAACATACAAAATCTCTGGGACACTTTTTCTTTTTTAGTGAAAACTAGTTTTGTTTTAAAATTAAGTGCATAGCACTCATCTAATTCCACTGCAATTAGTTTAGCACCATGCTTACTATTTTCAATTAATATCATAACAGATACGTTTTGGTTTGCAGTCTGTACTTGAGTAGTGTTTATTTAGTGGACTTTTGTAAAGCCCTTGATACACATTAATCTCTTCACAATACACATTTAGTGATGGTCCAGTAATCTCAAAACCAAAACCAAAACCAAAACAAAACAAAACAAACAAACAAACAAACAAACAAAAAAACCCAAAGAACAAAAACAACAAAAACCCAAACAACAACAACAAAAAAACCAAACAACTTTAAAGACTAATCAATCAATCAATTAAACAAATCAAGACACACACAACTCCCCCACCAAACACCCTCCCAAAGCTTATACTTGTGAGTTGTATTTATAATGAAACCTAATGTTTTAAAAACAGTTATGATTTTTCCAGGCAACCCACCCCACCCTGGGTATGCAGCAATAGTAATCAAACTGGGACACTCTTAAAGCAGTACTAAGAGGAAAGTTCATTGCATTGAGCTCATACATTAAAAAAATAAAAAGTCAACATCTAAATGACCTAACATTACATCTCAAAAAGAAGAACAGATCAACACCAAAAATAGTAGAAGACAGGAAATAATTAAAATCAGATACTTTCAATCATCATATAAAAATAGAACAATCTTTTGGGCTTATCAGGTTTTTATGTACAGGCAATACATGAATTTAAATCGTTTTGTGAGTCACTTGTTTCTGAAGTGTTTGGATAGTTCTAAAAAGAAAGAGTTAAATATTTTGCTTTTCATAGACTCGGAAAAGGGAAGGGGAACTGCAGGGGATGGGAGGACAAGGCAGATGAAATCTATCCTGGATTGGGTCAGTCTAAACTAAATAATACTGGCAACCAAGATTCTGTTAGGATATCTGTTCATACAGTATAGTCACAAAATTTTATTCATGGTGAAAAACAAAGAGCCATTTTAATAATGTTGAGTACACAGAGCTGTTCTAAAGCCTTTTTCTTCCTTCCTCACAGAAGTTCTCTTTGTCTGACTCTCAAATTGTTGGGGTGGTACATTCCTTTATGACTAATTAAAACATAACTTTAGGGTCAGTAATATATTTGGCTGACTATGGTTCAATATTCTCTCAGGTCATTGTATTCTCTTATGTTATAGTTTCAGGAAATTACAATGCTAAAGTAACCTAAAATGAGTTCAGACCAATAAAATCAAGGAAAATACAAAATGAATCCCATTATTTCTCTAAGTTCCTCGCTATTAAAAAAGGTCAAGAGACCAATCTGCCACTAGTCCAGTGCACTCTCCTGATGCTTTCCCCAGGAGGAAAGGGGAGAAGTCAGGGTGGAGGCGTGGCTACAAGAGGTTAAGGATGCTGTTTCTGTGTCTTTACTCTTTCTGCCTTTATGCCTCAATCTGGTTAAAAGACTCTGTGTTGGCGAATGGCAATATACAGTGTGGGACAGTGCCATAACGAAAATTTGATGATTTATTAATCACAACATAACAATAAATCTCTAGATTTTACAAAAAAAAAAAAAAAAAATAGGGCATACCCTCATACCTTAAACTTGAAAACTAGATGTCTGCTTTTTCTTAAGCTTTCTCTGGCACACTGCTCTTTCCCCTCTACGTGTATTCTGGTGTTAATCCTCAACAAGTTATATTTAATTTAACCTTCAGCTGTGTCCACTCTTTGTCAGCTTATATATATGCAAAATGTTTTCATTTTTTTTTCAAAATTATAAATTTTATTTTAGGGACCTTTAATCTCTGGTATGGGTACATGGTTTGAGAAATTGTTATTGCCAATGTTTCTTATTTCATGAGAGTGGTATATCTTTTAGTCCTCTGAAATGAAGCTAGTGGGTTTCTTCAAAACAGGAGCTCCCTCTTCCTTAAAATTATCAAACTTAATACTACCCTGCCCTTCTATATTTGAGATGCCACATTATCTGCTCCTACTTGGAAAGAGACAAAATAAATTTGCCTGCCTGCCTAATCTTACTCTAGCTTCTCTGACTGTATCCACTTTCTATATGTGTAAGATATTCATGACCCTGCTTTTCTCTATTACCTCCTTATCCTTAAGTAATTTTCTAAGAGTTATCCTTTCCACTTTCCACTTTAATTGCAATCATGATTTCTTATGGCTATCAGTTGAATTACATTCCACCTGAATTCATATGTTCAATCCCTAACCACCAATGTAAGAATATTTAGATACAGAATGTTGGGAAGTAATAAGGTTAGATAAGGACATAATAATGGCTCTTGAAAGGCGGGACTCAAGACCTCATAAGAATAGGAAGAGAGAGGGACAGAGAGAGAAATCTCTCTGTCTACCATGTGGGGACCTAAGCCAGGAAGGGAATTCTCCCTAGATCTCAACCAGACAGCCACCCTGATCTCATATTTCTAGTCTCCAGAACTGTGAGGAAATAAAACTTCTGTTATTTAAACCATCTGTTCTATGGAATTTTGTTTTGGCAATGCTGAGATCACTAAGTCCTTTTTCTTAAAGTCTTTTCTTGCTTATTTCCAAGCAGTTCTCTTCAGAAAGTTGGTACTGACAGATTTAGAGTGCAGTTTAATGTAAATATTAAAATGAAGTTATTAGGATTGTTGACATGTGCAATAAAAATAGTAAAGAAATGCAAACACTTTAATTCATCTGAAACTGGAATGCAAGCTTAAAATATGACATTAAAATAAGTGTCCCATTTATATATATATATTTTTTGGTTTACTAGGAAAATATAATTTTAATCTCTGTACTCAAGAGACCAAGGTGACAGGATAAATTGAGTCCAGGAGAGACCAGCTTGAGCAACATAATAAGTCCCAGTCTATCTCAAAAGTAAATGAAAAAAAAAAAAAAAAAAAAGAGAGAGAGGATGAAAGAAAGAAAAGGAAGGAAAGAAAGAAGGAAGGGAGGGAGAGAAGAAAATGGAATTCTTTCCCAGGCCCAAGAAAAGTACAGCAAGTTTCAACATGTTCTGTAATTCAAGAATAATTTAGTTTATATTTCACTTAATTGATAAAGAAAGATATATGATTTTGGAAACATATGCCAAAAAATAGGAGTAAGTTTCATAAGAAAAAATTCTCAGCATACCTCATATTTCATGTCAATTTGGTAATGATATTTTTATTAGTAGTATGATTGAAACAGGAATGCCTGCAGTTAATATTATTAGTCATTTTTGTTTTAGTTAGTCAATAATTTAAGAGACTAAAATGAAAATGTGTTTAGTCAACAAGATGACAGTGAATTTTTCTTCTTTTCTAAAAAAAGTAATGTCATAAACATACAAACAGTATACAGGAAGTTTTAGGAGTTGGAAATGGGTGGAATTGGGCAATTTTGGTCAAAAGGCACAAAGTTGTCACTATGCATTCAATCCTATGTCATAGAGTGAAGATTATAATTTTAAATATTGTGATGTACTTTGAAATTTTACTGAGAGTGGATATATATATATATATATGTGTGTGTATATATATATATATATGTATATGAGATGATGGATGCATCAATTTGCTTAAAACTACAATCACAATTTCACAATGTATAAATAAATCAAAATATAATGTTGTACATGTTATCAACAATAAAAATACAAACATATTAAGACTTCTAAAACTGTAGTATGATGGCACTAAAATGAGTATCCCATTTTTTTTTTATAGGGAAATATAATTTAAAATTTTTATGACTCCAAAGAAACAAAACATGCTGACTTTCCTTTTCCTAATTGGTTATTCTTTTTCTCTTTGTAGATCTTTATTTTTTCTTTCTCTCTTTCTTTGTTTTTTGTTTGTTTTGTTTCATTTTTGGTAATAGGGATTGAACCCAGAGGTTTGCACCTGCTAGTGAAGTGTTTCATCACTGGACCAAATTCCCAGCTCAAAGTTTTTGTTTTTCTACTTATTGTTTTTTTTTTTTTTTTTTTTTTTTTTGTGGTACTGGGGATTAAACCCAGGACCTTGTGCTTGTGAGGCAAACACTCTACCAACTGAGCTATATCTTCAGCCAGTTTTTCTACTTATTATTAAATGTTAATTTTGGGGATGAATATTTGTAGACCCCTTTATTACTCTTGCTATACTACTCCTCTCAGTGACAACATTTATTTTTATCATTTAAAATACTATTCTATGCCAATAATTCTCAAATTTGCATTAGCAACATTATCACATCAAGACACATTAATTAATTTGCATGTTTACTTAAATATTTCACACATTTAAAAAAATTTAAAAAAATTAAATGTACTCTATCTACAACTTAACTGTTAATGTCTCTATACCTTTTTCCACTCTATTGTTTTCTTGCAGTAACTTATCCTGTAATAACCTCAAACTGGAAATAGTTCAGTGCATCCACAGGTGAACAGATGAACAAATGGTGAAATACACACACATTAAAAGACTACACAGCAATAGTTACTCCCATGTTTATTGCAGCGTTGTTCTCAATAGCTATTATATAAGAACCTAAATATCCATCAATGAATGAATAAATAAATTGTGGTATATTTTACTTAGTCATTGTTATGGTTTGGATGTGAGATGTTCCCAAAGTTCTTTAGTGAGTCAATGCAAGAAGGTTCAGAGGAGAAGATTGTGTTGTGAGAGTATTAACCAATCAGTAAATTAATCCCCTGATAGAGATGAACTAAGTGGTAATCAAAGTGGTAGGGTGTAGTTAGAGGAGGAGGGTATTGGAGAAGTGGTTTTTGGGTGTATATCTGTATCTGGCAATTGGAGACCTCTCTCTCTGGTACTGATCATCATGGGAGCTGTTTTCATCCACCACATTCCTCCACAATAATATTCTGCCTCACCTTAAGCCCTGAGGAATGGAGCTTGCTGTCTATGCATTGGGACCTCTGAAACCATGAGCCCCCAAATAAACATTTTCTCCTCTACAATTGTTCTGGTCAAGTCCTTTAGTCATAATGGCAAAAATGCTGACCAAACAGAAATTGGTACCAGGAGTGAGGTCATTACTATGACTATCCTAACCATGTGCTTCATAAGTTTTGGAAGCATTTTGGAATTGATTGGAGGAATTTTGAGGTGTTTAGTATTGAAAGCTGCAAATACTTTAGATTGTTGTGAGTAGAGCTTAATGACCAATTATGATGAGAACTCAGAAGAACTGAATGCCAGTAGGACCATGGACAGTGAAGACAGGTCTCAAGAGGATTCAGAAATGAAGAAGTCTATTGGAATTTGGAGTAGAAACATTTGTATTATGTTTTGACTGAGAGGTTGTCTGCATTTTGTCCATGTCCTGAGATTTTCCAAGTCCTGAGGATGATTTTAAAAGTGATGGATATTTAATCTAGCAGAAGAAATGTCCATTCAGAATCGCATTCAGTCAGGGGCATGGATATTGCTGGCAGCTTTTAGCCAAATTTATTGTGATAATCAGGAGCAGAAAACAGAGAAGAAAGATATGGAAAACATGAACCTGAAAGGCCAGAGTAAAACTAGGACTAAGGAAGTTGCAGTTGTTAAAGACATTACTACCACTAAAGAAATGCTATTGACAGACAATAAGAAGGATGGAGCTGGCAAGATCACATTCATATCAAGCTCAAGAGAGTATAAGTGAAAATTCTCTTCAGAAGAGACCAGTGGGGCACACTTCTTGCACAAGTATGCCTAGGAAGCTTTTCAACAGGTTCAGACATTTATGAACTTAGGGACTGCTGCAGCCAGGGTCTCTGGAGACTTGACTACTGCTCAAGATAGAAGCTGACCTTGGCATCAACCATGTGGTGCTGATTTTACAGGAATGCATGATGCTGAAGTTAGGGGTTCATGGAGGCTTCCACCAAGATTTCCAAGGAAGGCTTGGAGGCCAGGCTAGGTGCAGCAGGGTTGTAGTCCTGCAGGCACTCCTATGAAGACAAATTGTGGAGATTTGAGGAGGAAGTCAAAGCCTCATTGGAGACTCCTGAGATTAAGAAATGCTGGTAATGTGGAACATCATCTTAGGAAAGCTACAGGAATAGAGCAGAGTCAAGACAACAGAAAGGTCACTTGGACTGCAACCAACAAGGCCACAAGTGGGGGGATCTATACAAGACCTTTGGAGAGAACATCATAATGACATGTGCCCCAGTTGCCAGACATGGAGCTACAGGACTTGTTTGCCCAGCTGGAATTCAGTCTTGCTTTAGTCCTTTCCCTTCTTTCTATGTCTCTAATTCTGTAAATGGAAATGTTTACTCTGTACTTTTATATAATGGATACTGGTAAATTGCTCTTAATTTTATTGAAGTTCACAATGTGAGATTGCCTTGAGCCTCAGGGAAGATTTTGGACTAGAACTTTTGGGCAATCTTGGAACTGTTGAGACTATGGAGACTCTTGGACAAAATCAACTTTGCATTGTGAGATAGTTGTGAGCTTTTGGGGGCACAGGGCAGAATGTTATGTTCTGTATGTGAGATGTCCTCCAAAGCTCATGAAAGAGACAACGCAAGAAGGTTCAGAGAAGTGATTGAGTTGCTAGAGTCTTAACCTGATCAGTGAATTAATCCCCTGATAGAGATTAACTGAGTGATATCTGAAGGTAGGTAATGTGTGGCTGGGGGAGGTGGGCATTAGGGACATGGCTTTGGGATATATATTTGTATCTGGCAAGTGGAGACCTCTTTCTCTTTCTGATCATCATGTGAGCTGTTTCCCTCCACCACACAATTCCACCATAATATTCTCCCTTTCCTTGGACCCTGAGGAATGGAGCCTATTGTCTATGGTTGAGACACCTGAAATCGTGAGCCTCCAATAAACTTTCCTTCCTTTACAATTGTTCTTTTTCGGTCCTTTGACTAAAACAGTCATAAAACAAAAGAAATCCATTTCTGGCAACATAGACAACTTTGGGAGAGATGATTCTAAATGAAATTATTCAGACACTGATAGAAAAATACTGCATTATCTCTCTAGCTTGTAGGTTATAAAATAATCAAGTATATCACAGCAGAGAGTGGGGTAGTGGTTACCAGAGGTTGAGGGTAGGGGAAAATATGGTGGTACTTGTCAAATAAATCAGTTCTAGAGAATTGAGAGGGAGAGGGAAAGAGAGAGTGGAGACAAAGAGTGAGAGATTAACTGATACTTGCAGTGTATCAAAGAATAACCAACTATACCTGAAAAGAGTATTATAAAAACTTCTGCCTTAGGAAGTAGCAATTATCAGGAGTTAGTGTATTGGGGAACAAAGAGAAAAATGTGTGGAGTTTTAGAATGGTATCATGAGAGGTCTATGTGGAAGGGTTATGAATCTTGATTGTGGTGGTGATTTCATGTATCTATACAAATGACGAATTGCACAGAATTAAATATAAACACATAATGAATACTTGTAAAACTGGGGAAATCTCACTGGATTTTGTCAATGTTGATTTCCTTCTTCCCACTTTGTACTATTGCTAAACATGATATACTACCACTGGGAGGACGGATGAAGGCTTTGTAGCATCTCTCTGTATTATTTCTCACAAGGACAGGTACATTTACAATTACCATCCAAATGTTTTAAAACACAATAAAAGGGGTTAAGCTATTAACAGATGCAATAACATGGACAACCAATTATGTTGAATTCAGAAAAAAGACAGAAAAGAGTACATAGCCAATTCTTATTTAAACAGAATTCTCATGTGACAGAAGTATATCAGAGGAGGTGGGGGAGGGATAGAGAATGGTGAAATTACAAAGCAGACTTAAAGTAACTTCAGGATGGATATGGCCCAATATTTTTGCACATATAAAAGTTTATCAAATCATGTATTTTAAATGTGTAAAATTTAACATTCTAGTAATATAATAAAACATGTAAGAAAAATCCCTACCACCTACTCTGTGAATATTTCTCACTTTAGTTTTTACATAGGCTCTTTCTATTCTATATCTTGTATATTGCTAATGATGTGCCTTTGCTTTGAATCCTCTTCCCTTTGCTTTTTTATGACTGATCACTTCTCAGTTTCCACTTTCTGCACCTAAGAGACATTTCTTCCCATGTTGAAATCTTCTTCTTATAATCCCTTCTCTTGATAATTGCATGTTTTCTTGCTTTTGGCAATATGTTAATTTCTTTTCACTCTGGAAATACATGTACTGGGATGAATCACCAGAGAAATCCATGTCACAATTCTGACTTAGAGAATACAAGTAACAAATGTATATTGTTTAAGCTTCTAAATTTGTACATTTTCATAGGAGTAATAAAAATAATAATAATGCAGTATGTCTGCCACATGACCCCAAATTCCATGAAGGCAAGGAGCAGGTCAATCTTGTTAACAATGAGAATTCCAGCATCCAGTGAGAACCTTGTACATAAAAGAGTTCAGCAAATGTTTATTGATTACTAAATGAAATTAATAACATGAAAGCCTTGTTAGATTTCTGTACTAAGTATTTCACTTGATTCTAATGATGTTATTTATATTAGCAGTGTGTACTTTCTTTTTTGGGGGGGCTTGTAAAATTATTATTTTTTTGTCATTATATTATTTCTCTTTGTGAAAAATGTTGGGCTCCAGAGAAAAAGGCCACAGCAGTATGTGCTTTTTTAATGAAAAGTGTTTTGGAAGATATTAAAATACTTTTCCAAGCCAGTATGTAAAATCACATAAAAGAAAAAATTCAAAAGAAAAGGAATAACATGATCTTCGTCTTGTGTAAGTAACTTATCTGATGACTAGACAGATAGGAATATGATAAAATATTAAACAAGGTAAAATTTGCAAGGGATTGAAAATTGAAACAATGCTAGTTTAAAGAGGATACCAATAAAGTGGTTCTTTAAGAGGGGTCAGGGTTGGATGGAAAGAGGTTAAGTAGGAGATAATGTTATGGTTAGGTAAAAGTAGAAAGTGCTGGTGTGCTATTACATAGTAGGAGGACTTTAGATAACAATGTACTGTACATTTAAAATCAAGAAGAAAAGCTTTTGAAATGGTTTTACTGTAAATAAATGATTAGCTTTTGAGGAAATGAATATGTTTATCCTAATTTAAATACTGTGAAACATACGTGTGCAAAGTGTATGCTTTGAATATGTACAGGTGTTTAATGCTTTAATATGTGAGTTAAAAATAGAAATAATGCAAAATTATATGAAATTGGAAATTTGGGATAAAACAAACTTTGAAAAATGATGTAAATGCAAATCAGATTTTTATAATAGGTCTTATTTTCTCTGTTGTCCTCTTAGATGAAAAAAATAGATTTTCAAATTTCCTATGAAAAAAATTTATCATCTGATGCAAAAATAAATCACCTTAAAAATAAAATGATTTGAATATGAGATATTTGATATGAATATCAACAAATTTATAGGCTATCAATAGTAAAAAAATGTTGAAAAAGTCATTCTACATTAAAAAAAAATAATTTTTCTACCAACATGTGTCAAGCTGGAAAATTAGAAGGTAAACATGATGGCTACAAAGCATCATATTTATTTTAGATGCAAACATAAGTACTGGTGTGATTCTATTATAATGTTTCTTTATTAACCAAACTTTCACTTGGTGACTCTATTCAACTTCAGAAACCTGAAATATGAGAAAAATATCTTAGCTTTCATTTCTTGGAAAATATGTTTTGATGTCTCTTTGTCTTTTATTCACTAAATAGAACATTGCAATTCATTTATATTTTATTTAATTTTTCACATTTTTATTGATGCCTTATAGGTGTATTAATGGTAGAATTTGTTACTTCATACATGCAAACAATATTGCAATGTAATTTGATCAATATCATTCCCCACTATTTCCCCTCTCCTTTGCCTCCCCCTTCCCCCTAGTCCCTTTCCTTTATTCTACTGAACTTTTGATTTTCATGAGACTCCCCCCAACACCTTTCATTTTCTTTTTCCTTCTAGAAAAAGAAAGAATGAAATGAAAGAAATGAAAGAAAACATATAACCCTTTACCTTCTGAGTTTGACTTATTTTACTTAACATAATGATCTCAAGTTCCATCTATTTTCCTGCAAATTACATAATTTCATTGTTTTTTATGAATGAATAAACTCCATTGTGTATATATACCTATATCTTTTCATCCATCGATGAACACCTAGGCTGGTTCCATAGTTTGGCTCTTGTGAGTTATGCAACTATAAACATGAGTATACATGTATCACTGTAGTGTGATGACTTTTTTTCTTTAGGACAAATACCAAGAAGTGATACAGCTGGATCAGATGGTGGTTCCATGCCTAGTCTTTTGAGAAACCTTCACACTAAATGGCAAATATTTCATATGATTTCCTCTTTGATATTTTCTCTACTGCTCTCTTGCTGTCTATTCTCTTCTCCTTTTTCTGTCCCACTATTGAAAATATTATCATTTTCAAGATTAAAAAGAAAACATAAGAAATTCTCTCAAAATCTCACCTTTTACAGCAGAGGTAGATTACAATTTTAAAAGTTTGAAATTATAAGACACAGGTTCAGCCAAGAAACAATGGTGAGTTCAAAGCATGCTTTACATGTAAACTAAGATTAACACCTCAATAAAGCTATCAAATTATTAACTGATAACATAATGATTAATAATACATATTGGGCTGAGAAATTCACTGGGACTAAAAATATGCAGAAAAAGAAATCTGTTATAGAAACATAACTCTTCACTTCCAGTTGGATAAATCTGCATATCACCCTTTCCATTAAGCACTGACAATTGTAAGTGAAGAACATTCTATTGTTTGTAAAATAGTGTGTACGTTTTCTGAAGTCACTTCATTCTTAACCTAGTCTATCAAAAAAAAAGAGAAATTGAAAAATTTATGTAGATTATAGCACTTGCCAAATTTCTCTCAATAATGTTTATCTGTAGAAATAAAACAGCAGCATGCTGATTCTTTTAGTATAGTTCTTTCAATATAGTTCTGACTTGAATGTTGGCTGATATTTGTGTTTAAGTTAACAAGTAAGACAAAAGTGAAACAACTAAGAAATGAATACAATATATATCAGAACTTCATCATTCATCCATGAAGTGGGCAACTTCTTTGCTGAATTGGAGAATGGTTTTCAAATCAGGAAAACTATTCTTCTATTTTTCAAGGTATTCACAATGTAATGGCTACAGATATAACACAATATTGGCTTTAAACAGTAAAATTAAATATTCAATATTTATAATCAAAAACCAAAAAAATGAGCCCTAATTTAGTTTTTCTTTTTCTGATTTCCATGATGTAAATTCCTTATCAATGGCAATGGCCAATTTACAGCTAGAACTGCAATATCAATAAATACACTGCTGGAAAATTAGGCTGCAGAGACATGTTTAAGCAGCTCTAAGATGGCGGCTGGTGTTGGGCCAAGAGGTGGCGCATAATTAGTGTTATTACGGCATGATCTCTTATGACCTTTTGCCTGATTAGTTAATGTCTCCTCAGTGCTAGTGGTCAACAGATGTTCCTCATTCTTTCTTGATTGGTACCGTGGCACGTGCTTCAATTGTGCTAATCCTAAGCTGATTGGCTGCCTTAGGTATATAAGACATTCTCTTCACCTGGGCAGGGGTCGCAGATCGCAGATGGCAGAATGCAGGACTAAGAACACACCTCTGGGTTGTAGGATGCAGGATGCAGGCTGCAAGCTGCAGGCTGCAGGCTGTATGCCATACATTGCACCCCGCAACTCCAAGAAGCGACCCACCTTTAAGAAGCAGTAGACCTTTGATAAGCATAGCCTCTCTGAAAGCGTAGCACCTCTAAAATTAAGCAAAGCCTCTCTTCCTCTAAGTAAAGCCTCTCTTCCTCTAAGTAAAGCCTCTCTTCCTCTCAAAACCTCTCTTCCTCTAAGCAAAGCCTCTCTTCCTCTATAAACTAGCAAACAAGCAAGGAAGTAGCCCAAAGAAAGATAATAAAAGTAGTTCATTCCCAGTCCACCTCTGATAAATTCCCGAGGGATTGTTGCTGCTGGCGGCAACATTAGGCAGAGCAGGTTCCCATTGCATATGATTTACCACATAGATACAATAGCATTAAGTAACCTCAAGAGGTAATGGTAGATACAGTGAAATGATCAGAATGTGATGCTTTGGGGTATTTATTACTTTTTAAAAATAAATATATGATTACTACTTTAATATTAAGAGTATGGATACTACTGTCAAATTATAGCTTTTTAAAAAATTTTTATTTTTTTAACTTGTTCTAATTAGTTATAAGTTACAGTAGAACACATTTAGACAATTTGTACACAAATGGAGCATGACTTCTCCTTTCTCTGACTGAACATGGTGCAGAGTCAAACCAGTAGTGTATTTATTCATACGTGTGTGTAGAGTAATAATGTCCATCTCATTCCACCAACTTACCATCCTCCCACCTTCACTGCTCCCCTAAATCCATTTGATTTATGGGTATTGATTTTATGTCCTGCTTCTTTGCTGAAATTGCTTATTAGTTTTAGAAGTTTTCTAGTGGAGGTTTTTGGATCTTCTAAATATAGAATCATGCCATCAGCAAATAGTGATAGTTTGAGTTCTTTTCCTATTCATATCCCTTTAATTTCTTTCCTTTATCTAATTGCTCTGGCTAGTGGTTCCAGGACTATGTTGAATAAAAGTGGTGAAAGAGAGCATTCCTGACTTGTTCCAGTTTTTGAGGGAACACTTTCAATTTTTCCTCCATTTAGAATGATGTTGACCTTGGACTTAGCATAGGTAGCTTTCACAATGTTGAAGTGTGTTCCTACTATTCTTAGATTTTCCTAGTGTTTTGAACATGAAGAGGTGCTATATTTGTCAAATGCTTTTCCTGTATCAATTGAGATGATCATATAATCCTTGTCTTTAAGTTTATGGATCTGATGAATTATGTTTATCAATTTCCCAGTGTTAAGCAAACTTGTTTCCCTGGGTTTAACCGTGATTGATCATGGTGCACTATCATTTTAATGTTTTTGTATGCAATTAACCAGAATTTTATTAAGAATTTTTGCATCTATCTTCATCAGGGATATTGGTCTGAAATTTTCTTTCCTTGATGTGCCTTTGTCTGGTTTTGGTATCAGGGTGATACTAGCCTCATAGAAGGAGTTTTGTAGGGTTCCCTCCTTTTATATTTCATGGAATAGTTTGAGAAGTATGGGTGTTAATTCTTCTTTGAAGATTTTGTAGAACTTAGCTGACAATCAATCTTGTCCTGGGTTTTTCTTGGTTGGTAGGTTTTGATGGCATTTTCCATTTTATTCCTTGAAATTGGTCTGTTTAAATGGTGTATGTCCTCTTGATTCAGTTTGGGTAGTTCATATGTCTCTAAAAATTTGTCTATGTCTTTGAGATTTTCAATTTTATTGGAGTATAAAATTTCAAAATGATTTCTAATATCTTCTGCATTTCAATAGTGTCAGTCATGACATTTCCTTTTTCATCATGAATTTTAGTTATTTGAGTTTTTGTTCTCCTTCACTTCATTAGTGTGGCTAAAATTTTGTCAATTTTATTTATTTTTTCAAAGAACCAACTTTCCATTTTGTCAATTTTTTGAATTGTTTCCTTTGTTTCAATTTCATTGATTTCAGCTCTGACTTTAATTATTTCCTGTCTTCTACTGATTTTGGTTTTGATTTGTTCTTTTTTTTTCTCAGACTTTGAGATGTAATAATAGGTCATTTGTTGACTTTTTATTCTTTAAACGAATAAGCTCAATACAATGAATTTTCTTCTCATCTCTGCCTTCATAGTGTCTCACAGATTTTGATATATATTGTATTGGTGTTCTCATTTACCTCTAGGTATTTTTTTTTTCCTCCCTGATTTCTACTGCTATCCATTCATCATTAAGCACAATGCTATTTCGTGTCCAGTTGCTGGAGTAGCTTCTATTTTTAATTTTATCATTGATTTCTAGTTTCATTACATTGTGATCTGCTAGAATACAGGGTAATTTTTTTGTATTTGTTAAGAGTTGCTTTGTGGTATAACATATGGTCTATTATAGAGAAGGAACCATGTGCAGTTGAGAAGAAAGTGTGTTCACTTGATGATGGATGAAATACTCTATATATGTCCATTAACTCTAAATTATTGATTGTATTATTTAGTTCTTTAGTTTCTTTGTTTAGTTTTTGTTTGGAAGATCTATCCAGTGATGAGAGACGTGTTTATAAGTCACCCAGTGCTATTGTTTTGTGGCCTATTTGAATCTCGAAGTTGAGAAGGATTTATTTGATGTACATAGGTGCTGTATTGTTTGGGGCATATATATTTATAATTGTTATGTCTTGTTGATGTATGATTCCCTTAAATCAGTATTAAATGTCTCTCTTTATCCCTTCTAACTTTGACTTAAAGTCCCCTTTATCTGATATGATGATGGAAACCCCCACTTGTTTTTGACGTCCATGTGAGTGGTTTGCTTTTTCCAAACACTTCACCTTCAGTTTGTGGATGTCTTTTCATAGGAGGTCTCTTGAAGAAAGCATATTGTTAGGTCTTTTTTAAAAATCCAATATGCCAGTCTCTGTCTTTTTATTGATGAGCTTAGGCCATTAGTATTCAGGGTTATTATTGAGATATGATTTGTATTCTCATTTATTTTGATTTATTTTTTGTTTTTAACTCCTTTGATTGACGTTTCCTTTAGTGTATTTCCTCCCTTTGCTGGTTTTTATTTTTTTATTTTCATTTCTTCCTCATGGAACATTTTGCTGAGAATGTTCTATATTATAGTCTTTCTAGTAAATTCTTCTAATTTTTTTTATTGTGGAAGATTTTTATTTCATCTTCAAATCTGAAGATTAATTTTTCTGGATATAAAATTCTCAATTGGCCTCCATTTTCTTTCAGAACTTGTTACATGTTTTTCCAGGACCTTCTGGCATTGAAAGTCTGGGTTGAGAGATCAGCTGAAATCCAAATTGTCTTCCTCCTATATGTAATTGATTTTTTTTCTCTCACAGACTTTAAAATTCTATCCTTATTGTGTATGTTACTAATTCCCACTATAATGTGCTTTGGTGTGGGTTTGCAGTAATTTTATACATGTGGCATTTTTTAAGTCTCTTGTAGTTGATTTTTCGTTTCATTCTTTAGATTTGAGAAATCTTCTGATATTATGTCATTGAAAAGATAGTGGACTCCTTTGGTTTGTATTTCCATGCCTTTGTCTATTCCTGACAAATCTTAAAATTGGTCTTTTCATATTATCCCATTTTTCTGTTCCTGGTTTGTTACCATCTTCTCTGTGCAAATATAATTTTAAGAGTATGTATTTTGTTTTCATTGTCTGAGATTCTGTCTTACAATTATCTAGTCTGTTGGTAATACCAATTATTAGAACATCTTGGTTTATTTGGGACACTTTGTTTCCTTGTTTTTTCATGTTGTTTTTATGTCTTTTCATGTAGTGATATGAATATGAAGCAGTACAGTTTCTATCCTGTAATCTTATAGTGTCCATGAATACTTTCAGTACCTCACTTTTAAGGGGGGAGACCAATATTAACAGCACCCAATGCAAACAATATACAATCTTATACTTAATAGCTTTTATTAAGGTGTCTATAGTTTTGTCACAATAAACAGACAAGATGTGTTCACTTATTTTCTACAATATAAACACTATGTTTGCTAAAAGGGTTTATCATTTCAAACGATGGACAAAGAGGGAACAGAAGTAGTATAGGATGTAATGTTATGAGGGAGGAGGGAGGATAGAAGGAGGAGGGAGGATAGAGATAAATTTACAGTAACAGTGAAAGAGGCATTAATAGAGGTTGGCTGTAAATATGAGAGAAGTGAGAAAGAGATTCCAGGGAAACAGGTAAGTGGGAGAAAAAATACGTACAGATTTTTTTAAAAAGTTAAAAACATAAGAATATATACGAATACACAACCAAACTGCAATATACAGACTTGCCATTCTTCAACAAAATCATGCAGGAAAAATATTTGGATTCAAAGATGGTAGAGATGTGGTGGGCTGGGTTAGGAAAGTCTCTATGGAGAATTGCTGATTGCTTCCATTGGCCTTCAAAATTTATTTTCAGCTTCCCTTCTCTGCCAGTAGGTGGGGTTTTCTGAAGGTTGATGTTAGCTCCGATCCAGTGGGTGCCAGACCACTTGGCAGGTTGAGTGGATAGCAAGATGCCCTCACACCCCCTTTGAGTCTTCCCACCCTATGTAGCCAGTCCTTTCCAACCTGGTGCCCTTCAGAAGTCACTGAACTGGGGAGAGCTGAGTTTTCTCATTTCTCCAACCTGCGCACCACCCAGGGAATTGCTTTAAGTCTCCAGCTTCCATAGTCTTGTCAGACCCAGAGTGGCCTACATAAACCCAGTTGCAAACTGATGGACCTGGGCTTCAGGTTCTCTGGGTTCTGCCTTGCTGTAGTCCCATGATCTCTATGCAGTTTCAACTTGGAGACCACCAGGGATGCACTCACGAAAAGGAACAATCCTGCAATGAGGACACCAGATGGCTGCCACTAGCACTGGGTGTAACCAGACCTGCAGGTACACTGATAATATATTTCAAGACACAGTCCAGTGTCTTCAGACTGAGGACAGCTCTGTGCAAAGATGGCAAGGATGACTGCAGCAAACCTGTGGGCCCCTGGGCCCTGGACTCCCAGACCCTGGCCTGTGTACCAAGATGGCAGTGGCCACATGCAACCAAACCTGTGGGTACCCAGACAATGGACTTCCAAGAAGAAGTGAGCAGCAGGCACATTATAGGCAGTTTGCAAGTGGTCTGCAGGCAAAAGGCAGGCACTTGGTGGGTGTTGGCAGGTGGAAGTTGGGTAACAAGTGATGTGCAGCAAAAAACTGGCAAATGGGCCCCCAGAGGGTGTTGCAGTGGTCAGCAAGCAATCTGTACCTGAAAGGCAGGCGATATGCTGGCAGACGGCTGGTAGACAAATGACGGGCAAACAACAGGGGATCAGTGGGTAGTGAGGGCTGTCTCACAAAGAAAAAGTATTTCTGCTTGAGTCCCAGATCACAGGAATAGAACATCCCCCTAATTCACCATCTTGGATCTCCTAGTTTTGTTCGTATATGATTTTGTAAAATTTATTCTAATAATGACTACATTTATACTAACTTACAAACTCCCCAAGACTTAGCAATAAGCTCCCTTCAGGTAATATGAACCAGGTCAGTAATGAAAAACTGTTCATTATTATTGTTTTTTTTTTTCATTGTAAACAAATGGGATACATGTTGTTTCTCTGTACATGAAGTAAAGGTGTACCATTTGTGTCATCATAAATTTACATAGGGTAATGTTTGATTCATTCTGTTATTTTTTCCCTTCCCCCCCACCCCTCCCACCCATCTTTTCCCTCTATACAGTTCTTTCTTCCTCCATTCTTGCCCCTCCCGACCCTAACTCTAACCCTAACACTAACGCCTTCCACCCCCCATGATGTGTCATCATCCACTTATCAGCAAGATCATTCGTCCTTTGTTTTTTTGAGATTGGCTTATCTCACTTAACATGATATTCTCCAATTTCATCCATTTGCCTGCAAAGGCCATAATTTTATTATTCTTTATGGCTGAGTAATATTCCATTGTATATATATACCACAGTTTATCCATTCACCAATTGAAGGACATCTAGGGTGGTTCCACAATCTGCCTATTGTGAATTGAGCAGCTATGAACATTGATGTGGCTGTATCTCTGTAATATGCTGATTTTAAGTCCTTTGGGTATAGGCCAAGGAGAGGGATAGCTGGGTGAAATGGTGGGTCCATTCCAAGTTTTCTAAGGAATCTCCACAGTGCTTTCCAGAGTGGCTGCACTAATTTGCAGCCCCACCAGAAATGTATGAGTGTACGTTTTTCCCCACATCCACACCAACACCTGTTGTTGCTTGTATTCTTGATAATCGCCATTCTAATTGTGATGAGATGGAATCTTAGGGTGGTTTTGATTTGCATTTCTCTTATTACTAGAGATGTTGAACATTTATCCACATGTTTGTTGATTGCTTGTAGATCTTCTTCTGTGAAGTGTCTGTCATTTCCTTAACCCATTTGTTGATTGGATTATTTACATTCTTGGTGTAGAGTTTTTTGAGTTCTTTATATATTCTGGAGATTAGTGCTCTATCTGAAGTATGATTGGCAAAGATTTTCTCCCACTCTGTAGGTTCTCTCTTCACATTACTGATAGTTTCCTTTGCTGAGAGAAAGTTTTTAGTTTGAATCCATCCCAGTTATTGACTCTTGCTTTTATTTCTTGTGCTATGGGAGTCCTGTTGAGGAAGTCTGGTCTTAAGCCGACATGTTGAAGATCTGGACCTACTTTTACTTCTATAATCTGCAGGGTCTCTGGTCTGATTCCGAGGTCCTTAATCCATTTTGAGTTTAGTTTCATGCACGGTGAGAGATATGTGTTTAATTTCATTCTATTGCATATGGATTTCCAATTCTCCCAGCACCATTTGTTGAAGAGGCTATCTTTTCTCCATTGCATATTTTTGACACCTTTGTCTAGTACGAGAAAATTGTATTTATTGGGTTTGTGTCCCTGTCCTCTATTCTGTACCATTGATCTACCTGTCTATTTTGGTACCAATAACATACCGTTTTTGTTACTATTGCTTTGTAGTAGAGTCGAAGATCTGGTATTGCGATACCCCCTGCTTAATTTTCCTGCAAAGGATTGCTTTAGCTATTCTGGGTTTCTTATTCTTCCAGATGAATTTCATGATTGCTTGCTCTATTTCTGTAAGGAACGTCATTGGGATTTTAATTGGAATTGCATTGAATCTGTATAGCACTTTTGGTAGTTGGCCATTTTGACAATATTAATTCTGCCTATCCAAGAACATGGGAGATCATTCCATCGTCTAAGGTTTTCTTTAATTTCCTTCTTTAGTGTTCTGTAGTTCTCATTGTATAGGTCTCTCACCTCTTTTGATAGATTGATTCCCAAGTATTTTATTTTTTTCGAAGCTATTGTGAATGGGGTAGTTTTCCTATTTTTTTTTTCCCAAAGATTCATCACTTATGTATAAAAATGCATTAGATTTATGAGCATTGATCTTATATGCTGCTGCTTTACTGAATTCACTTATGAGTTCTAAAAGTTTTTTGGTGCAATTTCCTGGTTCCTCTAAGTATACAATCATATCATCAGCAAATAGGGATAGTTTTAGTTCTTCTTTTCCTATTCGTATCCCTTTAATTTCTTTGGTCTGTCTAATTGCTCTGGCTAGAGTTTCAAGGACAATGTTGAATAGAAGTAGTGAAAGAGGGCATCCCTGCCTTGTTCCAGTTTTAGGGGAAATGCTTTCAGTTTTTCACCATTTAGAATGATATTGGCCATGGGCTTAGCATAGATGGTCTTTACAGTGTTAAGGAATATTCCCACTATCCCTATTTTTTCTAGTGTTTTGAGCATGAAGGGATGCTGTATTTTATCAAATGCTTTTTCTGCATCTATCGAAATAATCATGTGATTCTTGACTTTAAGTCTATTGATATGGTGAATTACATTTATTGATTTCCTGATGTTGAACCAACCTTGCATCCCTGGGATAAAACCCAGTTGATCATGGTACACTATCTTTTTAATATGTTTTTGTATGCGATTTGCTAAAATTTTGTTGAGAATTTTTGCGTCGATGTTCATTAAGGATATTGGTCTGAAATTTTCTTTCCTTGATGTGTCTCTGTCTGGTTTAGGTATCAGGGTAATATTGGCTTCATAGAATGAGTTTGGGAGGGTTCCCTCCTCTTCTATTTCATGGAATACTTTGAGAAGTAGTGGAATGAGCTCTTCTTTAAAGGTTTTGTAGAACTCGGCTGAGAACCCATCTGGTCCTGGATTTTTCTTTGGTGGTAGGCTTTTGATGACTTCTTCTATTTCATTACTTGAAATTGGTCTATTTAAATTGTGTATGTCCTCCTTGTTCTGTTTAGGCAATTCATATGTCTCTAGAAACCTGTTGATGTCTTCGAAATTTTCTATTTTGTTGGAGTATACATTTTCAAAATAGCTTCTATTTATGCTTTGTATTTCAATCGTGTCTGTTATGATATTTCCTTGTTCATTTCAAATTTTAGTGATTTGGTTTTTCTCTTGTCTTCTCTTTGTTAGTGTGGCTAAGTGTTTATCAATTTTGTTTATTTTTTCAAAGAACCAACTATTTATTTTGTCAATTTTTTTGTATTGTTTCTTTTGTTTCAATTTTGTTGATTTCAGCTCTGAGTTTAACTATTTCCTGTCTTCTACTACTTTTGGTGTTGGTCTGTTCTTCTTTTTCTAGAGCTTTGAGCTGTAGTGTTAGGTCGTTTATTTGTTGAGTTTTACTTCTTTTATTGAATGCGCTCCATGAAATAAATTTCCCACTAAGTACTGCTTTCATAATGTCCCAGAGATTTTGATATGATGTGTCTTTGTTCTCATTTACCTCTAAGAATTTTTTAATTTCCTTCCTAATATCTTGTTATTCATTTTCCATATAATAGCATATTGTTTAATCTCCAGGTGTTGCAGTAATTTCTGTTTTTTACACTTTCATTTATTAGTAATTTCAATCCATTATGATCTGATAGAATACAAAGTAGTGTCTCTATCTTCTTGTATTTGCTAACATTAGCTTTGTGGCATAATATATGGTCTATTTTAGAGAAGGATCCATGTGCTGCTGAGAAGAAAGTGTATTTGCTCTTAGTTGGATCGTATATTCTATAAATGTCCATTAAGTCTAAATTATTAATTGTGTTATTGAGATCTATGGTTTCTTTGTTCAATTTTTGTTTAGAAGATCTGTCCAGTGGTGAGAGAGGCATGTTAAAATCACCTAGTATTATTGTGTTATGGTCTATTTGGTTTCTGAAATTGAGAAGGATTTGTTTGACATACATCGATGAGCCACTGTCTGGGGCATATTTATGATTATTATGTGGTGCTGATTTATGCTTCCCTTAAGCAATATGAAATGTCCTTCTTTATCCCTTCTGACTAACTTTGACTTGAAGTCCACATTATCTGAAATGAGGATGGATACCCCAGCTTTTTGCTGAGTCCATGTGCATGATATGTTTTTCCCCATCCTTTCACCTTTCATTTATGGGTATCTCTTTCTATGAGGTGAATCTCTTGCAGGCAACATATTGTTGGATCTTTCTTTTTAATCCAATCTGCCAGTCTATATCTTTTGATTGATGAGTTCAGGCCATTAATATTCAGGGTTATTATTGAGATATGATTTGTATTCCCGGTCATTTGGCTCATTTATTTTATTTTATTATTTTTTTTGACATGACTTGGTTCCTCCTTTATTTGACAATTCCTTTAGGATATTTTCTCCCTTTGATGATTTGCTTCTTTGTTTTTCATCTCTTCCTCATGGAATATTTTGCTGAGAATATTCTGTAATGCGGGCTTTCTTTTTGTAAATTATTTAGCTTTTGTTTATCATGGAAGAATTTTATTCATCCTCAAATTTGAAGGTAAGTTTTGCTGGGTATAAGATTCTTGGTTGGCATCCATTTTCTTTTAGGGCTTGAAAAATGTTGTTCCAGACCCTTCTAGCTTTTAGGGTCTGGATTGAAAAATCTGCTGATATCCATATTGCTTTCCCCCTGAATGTAATTTGGTTCTTTTCTCTCACAGCCTTTAAAATTCTGTCTTTAATTTGTATGTTAGGTATTTTCATTATTATGTGCCTTGGTGTGGGTCTGTTGTAATTTTGGGTGTTTGAGTCCTATATGCCTCTTGTACTTGATTTTCCATTTCATTCTTCAGATTTGGGAAATTTTCTGGTATTATTTCATTGAATAGATTGTTCAGTCCTTTGGTTTGTTTCTCTAAGCCTTCCTCAATCCCAATAATATTCAAATTTGGCCTTTTCATGATATCCCAAAGTTCTTGGAGTTTCTGTTTGTGATTTCTTACCATCTTCTCTGTTTGGTCAACTTTGTTTTCAAGGTTAAATATTTTTTCTTCAATATCTGAGGTTCTGTCTTCCAGGTGTTCTATCCTATTGGTTATGCTTTCCATGGAGTTCTTAATTTGGATATCCTTCATTTCAAGGATTTCTGTGTGGTTTTTTTTCAATATCTCTAACTCTTTATTGAAATGATCTTTTGCTTCCTGTATTTGCTATTTTAACTGTCCATTGGTGCGATCATTCAATGCCTGCATTTGCTCTTTCATCTCATCATTTGCTTCCCTGATCATTTTAATTATGTACATTCTGAACTCCATTTCTGTCATGTCTTCTGACATCCTGTCATTGGGTTTTATTGATGTAACATCTAGATTTCTTTGGGGCATTTTCTTCCCTTGTTTTCTCATATTGTTCAGGTATCAGTGGGTTGCTGAGATATTGCAGATTTCCTCTATTGACTTATAATGTCCCTGAGGATTTCTCCTCTATCCCCTCTTAGCCTTCAGTAGCCTGAAGTCTTGGAGGAAGTTGATAATGTGGTGCTCCCCAAGGAAGCTGCCTCTCTATGGGTGGTGGTCTTCAGGTGGGGTATATTCCCTGCTAGTGCGCAGAGGTGCCTCCACTTATTGACCAATGGTCCTCCAAAGGGGAACTAGGCTATGGGCTGAGGCAAGGCCTGTTTGGTCCTGTGTCTCTGGTTTTACCATCCTTGTGGGAAAACCTTGCCCAACAGGGAAGACTCACCCAGTGGGGAGGTCTCGCTGGTCAGTTTCCCTCCTAAAGGTTCCCCTCAATCCACAACAACCGCCTGGGCTGGGCAGCCTTCCTCTGCAAAGTTCCCAAGGCCCCAGACCTACCTGCTGGGCCTGGGAGCCTCGCCCTTTGCAGATGAGTCTCCTTAGGCTGCCCCTCCTCAGAGAAGCTACCCGCAGTCCTGGAAACTTCGCTCTGCCCCTCAGCTTGTCTCTGTGTGGCTCTTCCAACAAGAAGTCACCTAGGTCCTGGGACCCTGCTCTGCACCTAATCGCCTGGCTATGCAGCCAGGGTAGGAAGGATAGTAGAATAAATCAGACATCATGACCCTATGTGCATATATGATTATATGACCAGTGTAATTCTACATCATGTACAATCATAAGAATGAGAAATTTTACATCACTGATGTACGATGTATCAAAATGCATTCTACTGTCATGTATAACTATTTAGAACAAATTTAAACATACTAATCAGTCACCCTATAATTATTAATCACTTCTTATGTGATTGGGTCCTCTTGATTACAAATCATCAAATTGAATTCACTTAAAATTTTGGCATCCTGTAGACAAATCATCTGATGGTTATATGAATTGATTAAATAGTTTGTAGTTATGTAGCTATGATAGCTGTTAATATAGGTGGTAAGATCAAAGTAACTTAAAATGCAAAGAAGGCATATAAGAAAAGAATATAGAAGCTAATGACACTTGTATTCTCTTTTAAAATCTCAACTACTTTATATGTGCATATTCTTGATTTTATTTTGGAAATGTACATCTAATCTGAGTTGAATACTCTAACTTTATCTCAGGGAAATATTTGAAAAAGTTCATAATCAATAAAAATTAATTGGACTATTTTATTACAAAAAGGAAATGGAAACTAGCATTAATTGAGCATTAGTTATATATTAGTTATATATCCAAGGCTGTGTGATACATGGACCCTGTCCCTTTAACATAAATGCTCTTAGAAGTTAGAATTATTATTTTCACTTTACACATGAAGAAAACAGAAGTTCTACACTACACTTGAATCTTGATTAAAATCATATAGCCATTAAAATGATGATCTGATGTTAAAATTCAGTCATTTCACTTCCTTTCTATTCTTATTTATCCACCAAAAGTTTTTCAAAACAAGAAGTAATTTTCATTTTAAATGGAAGAAAAGAAAAATCTGAGAAAATATATCAAGCACCATTCAAGTTTAGTACAAGTTTATATAAAGGCTCACATGAGAATATAATCATTATATAGATACACCAATTGCTATGTTTTAAACGCTTTATTTTACATTCTGACACCAATACATTAAAGAATGTATGGTTTTGCTTACAAAACTGTTTTGAACTGTTTTACTTGCGTATATGTCTGGGTATATATTTCAGAGATAAACAAGCTTTCAAAAAATTGCCATAACATTATTAGATTCTAAAGAAAATGTGATCATTTCTTTGATTCCCAGATGAAAATTTAGTTATATATATTATAAAAATGTTATATATTTGAGCACAAGAAAATAAGCTGTGTAAATTTTTGTCTGAGAATCATTCCTAGAACATGGACATATCAAACATACAAGGATAACAAGCAGAATTAATTTAAATACTTGCTATATAAGGCTATCATAAATGGCCATCTAAGAGAAAATTCTACTGACTTTATTGAGAAAGATTTTTTTCTGTGTTCCAATTAAAGACTACCTGCCTGTGGCAATAAACATTATAAGTATGCATAATCAGCAGAAGAGAGTAAGCATATTCAACTCTATTCTATATTCTGAAATTGTTCTATAACCATTATTAAAGAGTAAGTCCTTGCTTGTTGTTACACACTGAAAACCATTAGTTAGAAGACCTTTCAATATCTCAAATACATCTGTTGGACACAGATGTTGTGCTTGTGAGCTGAGCTAAGAGATGTTTATAACTCCACTGATCCAGACAATAATATTGTTTTATTAGGCAAAGTGTGTTACTTGCATTGAGAATAAATTGCTAAATAAAAATGTACTTACCTTTTATAAGCTGAATTAATAATTATTTATTGTTTTTAACACTGCACAGAAAACAGTGTGAACTAATTCTGCCTTGAATTTTCTATGAGAACTTCTTATCTTAAATATTTTTTACTGACAGTGAAAATTATGAACTATAATAACACAGAAGCTAAAAAATAATCATAATGAAAACATAGAGACATAACTAGAACACAGGTTGGTGGTTTTGAATTCATTTTCTCTATGCAGCTATCAGCTGTTATTTTCCTTAACCTTCTGTATATAAAGTCAGTAGTTTATTAATAATTTTGGAAATTGTTGAGCATAGTCATTCCTCCTCTTATTTTACTTTAGAAAAATTAAGTTGTTTAGTTTAGAAAAATTATGCTGTTAGGGATCAAAAAAATACAGGAAGAAAAAAGAGATTATGTATCAAAACATCATGACATTTTAACATAAATAATAATAGCAACTGTGACATTTACTCCCACTTTAAAGCTTTAATTGCCATGATCTTCCTCCCTAACAACACAAATACTTTAGAACATTTTAATGTGATTTTTTCTCTTTCCTCTTGAGAATGTTTCATAAAATGTCATGTAAGCTATGATTTCATCATATCAAAGTCTTCAAGTCCAAGACAATGATAAAAGATTTTAAAGTTTGGAAAAAGTTAAATCAGGTAAAAATGAACAGGCATTTTCCCCAAAGGATTCTATACCCTAGAGGAATGTTTTGCAATGTTAGGTCTAGAATGAAGATTTATCAGGTAGTGTTTCATGAAGGAATTGGGCCATAGAATTCTATTACCATGGCTAAGACATGATTAAAAGAGAAACAGTTTGGAAAAAGCAGTTTATAATGATTAGTTTAATCAAAGCAGTATGATAGGAGTAAAGTAAAGATTTTGGAGGTTGTTTTTTCAAGCAATGTGTGAGATGATAAAGTTTAAAAATTGTATACATAGAGGTTTTTCATCATTTGTGTTATTATTAACTATGTAGGGTAGTCTGACCAGTCTTTCAACCCAAATGAAAGCATCTTTGATATAGACCATGATAACAAAAAGAACCAACTCCAGTGCTGTTATTTACTTTTATACCAAGTCATTTTTCCCTTCGTGTAATAAATTTCATTTTTTCATGCAATATGTTTTATATTTTGCTACAATTATCTTACACATTTACTTATTTGGGGTTTTGTTTGTTTTCTTGTTGCTCTACGAACAGAACCCAGGGCATTATATATGCTAAGAAAGAGCTCTACCACTGTGCTACACCCCCAGTTCTCTGTGAATGTTTTTACTTCTCCTTTAAATTACTTTCTTAAGAGAGCAATAACTTCACACTTGCTAGAGTAATACATGACACTGCAATGTAGGCCTTTAGTCCACATTTTTTAGTGAACAAGGAAGTGAAACATGGTGTACACCTTGAGGATTTTCTTGAATTGTGTACTTATTTATTCCTTCAATTATTTATTTATGTATATTGGTGATCTATAATCCTTTCTCCAAGGATTCAATTTGACTGTACATTACTTAGTATTGTGGGAAAAATTGTGGAAATTGCTGACTTCAGATAACGGGTCAGAATTAGCTGTTGTTTTATAAGGTGTAGTGGTTGCTTTAATTCAAATTTATATAATTGAATTGCTTTTATTAAAATGAAAAGAGAAAACTGGCTTTTATGGACATGTGCATATTTCTGAGATATTTGGGTTTTCCCACTGGAAAAAAAAAAGAAAGTGATATAAATCACTGAAGTGTCTACTGAATGTACAAAGACAAGGAAGAAATGTGCTATAGAGCTCTACTTGGTTTGGATAATGGGTGTGTTTCTTCAGTAATCTTCAAATTGATAATCCTAGTTTCTGAAGCTCCTGGTATGTGAAGTCATAAGTTTGAACTTTGTCCAATTATGAGTGAGCTTTAGTCCAACATTGTTTTTCTCTTTATCAGTGAAGAAATAATTACATATTCACCTTCCACAGATTGTCTCTTTTCTTTCTTCTTCTGAAAATTTTTAGTGCTTTTCTGAGAAAGATATAATGGTAAATGTTAGGAGGATAAATTGAAATATTATATATATACATATACATACTTATATGTGTGTATTCATATATGAAGATTAATATAACAGCATAAAAATTAACAACATCCAGGTCTAAGTTTATTTCCTGATTCTCTAAGGTATTAATTATGAGCCAGGAGCTATCAACTCATCTGAGTTTCACCTTCCTTACTGGTAAAATGAAAAATAGTTACACCATTTTTTTTCTTGAGGAGTAATTATATATTTACAGTAATTAGTATAGAATCAAATGTGTCAAGTGTGTAACAAATATTAGCTCTTATGATGTTTGTTAATATATTCCTTGAAAGTTTCTTTCAAGAAACATAAATACACATATTTCTTTATAAAATACATTTATTTATAATGACTAATTTTGAAAAAGTGTTGAACTATATTAGACTTAAAGGTATATTTGATTCTTATTTCAAAAATTAAAAGATAAAAATAATTTTTATGACTTTTTATTAATTACCTTATTATCATTAAACTTGTGGGGCAGGTCATTAATGATCCAAAATAGAAAAAACTAGAAACTCTTTCACTCATGGCTTAGCAAATTAATTGGGTAGAAAATAAAATAGATTAGAATTGATAAATACATGTGCATTTTGAAACATAAATGCATTTGAATTTAGTTTTATGGATTATAGGATTAAAGTCAGAGTTCATTATAAAATGTCAAAGTTGCATTCTTGTCCCTCCTTTTTTTTTAATTGAAATAATTCATTATAACCTGGCTAATGAGATTTGCTTAATCCATTTAGTATGAAAAGTGGATTTCCAAGAGAAGCAATATTAGGATTGGCCTTTTAACAAAAATAACTCCTAGAGATGGTGCAGCCATCTATTATTCTCAGCCTTTATGCTGAGATATTTGCATTACAACTAACCTCTTAATTTATTATGTTTTTATCTGCAATTGCTGATAATGGCCTTGAATTTATTTTTCATAGTTAATGGCTGTAGAAGTGATTATGACTTCAGTTAGAGAAGACACAATGGAGAGGGAGAGCCAGAACTACACACAGATGTGCATGTGTTTTTGAGCATCTATGTATTTATGATTAATTGCCACATCATTTCTTTTTGCCTTTGTAACTTACAATTCTTTAAATGTTATATATTGCTTGAAGTATTTTTTCCCTACCTCAGTCTTGGGAATTTAAGTCACTAGGCCACTATGAAGTGAGCTGAGTACTGCATTTCACACAACCCACCCTTCAAGACCTTATACTGAAATTCTTTCTTTACTGGCATCTTTGTGTCCTGACTTGAGAGCAGTAAATGTGCCTTATCACAATCATCTGGGACACAGACCTCCAACAGTTATTTCTTGAATGAATCATAACAAGAAATTATAATCTCGTTTGTAGTATAATATGAATATATTGGATATCATTTGTGAAATTAAGCTAAAGATAAAGGGATTTGAGTAATGAAGCATTAAATTTTAACAATTACTATAATTTTGAATCATTTTCCTTTATTTTAGGGATATTGAAAAGATTCATAAATAGGAGACAGTAAAATTATAAAAGTTTTCTTCCTCTGAACATTTGGAAACCACTTAAGAGCACCAAGTCAATAATTTTTACTCACAATTTTATGGTCTAGCTATCAGAAAACAGTACAGTACTAACTTTCCTTCCATTTTTTTTATCTCGCATTTAATTCAGTTCCTTTATGTTTTTACAGTCATTTAAAAACATATATTAACAACTATTATATGCCAGGTACTACACTTAAATGCCAGGCACATACACAAACTTTAGTTCACTCCCTCAAGGACTAAATATTTTTCTGTTGACAAACATTTATGCACATATATACAATCTTACATGAACACATATATTGAAATAATTATATAATAAATTCTATTTTAAAAAATCTTTAAAATGTTTTGTAATAGTGCAATTTAGTGTTATTTACCTGAAATTATATTTATTTAAAGTGGATTTAATCTACAGACCTCATACTATACTATTAATCACCTCATTTCCCATAAAAATAAGGCACAGGTAAAGGAGAGGGACTGTGGTAGAAGAGAATTACCACATTAATTCTTCTTTGCATGCATTACATTGGCTACATATCGTTATCAATTGATAGAACTACATATTATTTGGCTGAAAAATACCAAGTTAAAATTGCTAGGTGTAGAATTAGCATGCTATTAAATTAGCATCAAGTGAATAAAATTGCAAAGCCTATACACCCTATAGTTCCTATAAAGTTCATCTTCCAGGCCTTTTTTTGCTAAGTTGCTCCCCTCTAAACTTTTATACTATGTTGGTATTTCTAATTTCATTTACTTCTAGGTAAAGTTCTTTCTCCACAACTCTGTTGGTTAACTCTCCAGAGCACAGATCTGATCACATTCCTCTGCTAAAGTCCTCCCACTTCTCCATGTCTGTGCTGAAGTTCCTACAATTCCCTCTGTATCTGTGGAGGATGCTCTACTGCCTTGGCAAAGTACTTAAGGTCCATCACAGTGAAGTACCCACCTCCTTCTCTTTGGTTTTCTTTGTTCTGCACTTTTAATCCAAACTTTTTCAACTACAGTGACCTATTTGTCTTCTGCATTTCTTTGCCTTTTTTCTCCTTACCTGTAAATTTACAGGCCCTGACTCTATGACTGTAAATATTAACTTTTCTTCTCCACACTGTTCTTCCTGCTTCATCAAATAATTATTAAGCAGCATCTGAATCTAAAGCATTTGTGCTAGCATTGGAAGAAATGATTTAAATAACTTGAATATTTCATGGAGTAGTAGAGGAAATATGTATATGAGTAAATAATTACAGGACTGTAGAAAAGTTCTAAGAGAAGAATGATAAGATGCTATGTGAGCACAGGAAGTATCACAAAAAAATTTAAGGGAACACTGAGTTAAGTTTTAAAAATATATATGAGCCACTTAGGATCAGAGAAAATGAAAACTGGAGAGGACATTCTAAACAAAGGAGTAGTACATTCAAAGGTGAGGAAGTGAAAAGAATAGGAAAGGAAATAACTTTGGTATTATTGTACACAAAGTTAATTGTGGAGAAAGAATGGTAAATGAGAGGGATATAGATTCAACTCTGCCTCTCTAATTCATCAACATCCACCTTCCAAGGCACTTTCTTTTAATGTAAAAATAACAAATTTTTATTCTATACTCCTATTGCTTTGTTTAGAATTATGTTTTTAAGTATAAATTCATATTTCTGAAATGATTTATTAAATTATTTGTTTTCTCCAGGATTTCCCAAAAGTGGAGAGAATCTGAAGGAAAGATTCCTGGTTAAATTCCATTTCTATCTCCAGTACCAATATAGTGCCTATCATTAGGAAAAATTCAATATAAGTTTGTAGGATACCTAGTGTACATGCAGTGTACATTGTAAGTTATATTCTGACTTCATTAAAAGCTAATACTGACTTTCCTTTTGTCTCTTTATCTTTCATCCAGTCTGATTACCGTCTCTCTGAGTTCATATTTCTTCATTCTCCACATCTTTAAATACAGTCACTCCTTCCTCCCCTCTCTTTCATCTCCTCCTAACTAATCACAGCTTAGCTTTCTGTTTAAACTTCTGTGTCATTACTTGGGGAACCTCAGCCAGGAGCTGTTCTGACCATTATACTCCCAGCATTAAGTTCCCTTTATCCTGTTGCTTCTTCACGCCTGGACAAAGAAGCAGAAAGATTCAGTGTGGTATTCAGCATCAAAAGAGAGATTTTCTGGGAGAAAGATTTGAATTTCAGCTGTCTTGCTCACTAGTTGAGCACATAGGTCAATTTCTTTACTTTCTCTTATCTTTAGATCTCTCTGCTTATGATGGTGCCATTAACAATGCTTATATCAAAGTTGAAAGAAAATATTAGCTGAAAAACTTCATAGCCTCATGTCTAAGAGCTAGGCCCCAAAGACAGAATACCCGGTTGATACTGAGCATTGACAAGAAGGCCAAAAGTCAGTTAATATGGGGAATAAATTGGTCAAACTATGTTTTGGGAAGAAGGAGAAATTATTCTTTATTTCACAGCTTTTGATCTGGCCATTTGGTAAAAGTATGGAAAACAAATGTTACAGTAAAAATGCTTAAATGCTAGAAATGAATACTATGGGAACCAAGGTCATGTAAGGTTTACAATGAAAAAATTTTAGAATTTCATGATCTCCTTTGTTTCCCTCTTGGTAATAGGGAGACTAAGTCAAATGCTTTAACTGTTTTTGGTTGCTTAGAGTTCTGGTTACAGGACAGTTAAGTTAAAGACAATCTCAGATTGAATATTAGATATTCATTTTGTACAACGCCAATAAATATAACTGTCTCTACCAGTACTCCTAAGTGATGGATTATGATGATACTATTTAGTAATATTAAAAGCATCACCATTCATTGAAGTTCTTCTCCAAGTGGAAAGTAGGCAGGTAACAGATATAATATCCAACTTAAAAATGATCCAGAGACGGAAGTAATACACTCTATTTATACAATAGGAAATAGATCTCAAAGAGGCAAAGTGAAATACACAGAGTTAGCTAATGCTAGAACTCAGATTTGAACCCAGGCATTACAGATGGGTAACTTCTGTACTCGTCTTTCTCTAATGGACTTCAGAGAAGGAAGTAAGAGTGTAGTGCCTGTAGTTAATGGAAATCCCCTAGTACCCTGGTAAATTGCCCCAAGTATCAGGATATATTTACCAGGATCTCTTCCTGGTTTCCACATGTACTATTTTTTGATCGCTGTTTTTAAATGTAGAAGTGTAAATGATAAGTAAACATTGCTACTTTATAGTTTATAATAATAAATAATAGTCCCTGTCCCTCATTTGTACCCTTCACATCTACCATCATGCTTTCTAGGGGTAACTGTTTTCAACTCCTCTCTTTTGACATTTAAAGTAGTATATTATCATTTAAATAATATGCACACAAGAAATATTCAAGTTATTTTATTAAGAAATGTTTTTTCTTCTTGTTTAATTCTAATTTTTTTTCTTGATTTATTGCATTAATTGTGAACTCCCTTCTATTGTCTCTGTTTTCATTTTCTGGAACTTTGATCATTCTCAAACTTCCCATATTGGTCCTCTGTATTTATCATATTTTCTTCATATTTCCATTGTATTTGCATTTTACTTTCTTATACATTTCCTTGTGTATTTCTGAGTTATGTGGTGGGTGAATTTTTTAAACATTTTATTCTGACTTATTCTTTGCTCCTTTCTCAATGGACCCTCAGAAGCCACAGCTTTGAGCTCTTTTCCTCTCTCTTTCTCTCTCTCCCTCTCTCTCTCTCTCTCTCTTTCTGACCCTCTTCCTCCTTTTGTTTGTTTGTGTTATTCAGTTTTCATTTTTTTTCACACCACACCATAGTCCTTTCTGGGTCCAGTTTTTTCTGTAACTATCATTTGCCTTCATACTTCATGTTGAAACTTTTCATAAATATCTGGCTCTTCTTTATTGACTGCTCATCTTTAAGAAATCAAGTCCTAATTGTGTTGATGGAGAGAATTGGCTTTAATTTGATCGCAGGGTGAAACAACCACTATGTTAGTGAATGTCTAAGAGGTGTTTTTTCCCCTGCAGTTATTGACCTTTGTTGATGGGGTGGGAGATAACTGATCAGACAAAAGTCTTGGTGCCTCACTGCTAAACCTTTAGAGCTAAGGAATGGAAAACATCTATTGAAAACCCACTTTCTTTATATAATGATCTTTAAATAATCTCTCTCTTTCTAATCTGTATCTTACTCTCCTCTTGTGCATTATGTAGGGTCCAAGCTCTCCTGTGTTTAGATAGTAAACTGAACCCCTCTCAGCTGTATAAGATAAAGCTTTCTCAGTTTTCTTCACTTCCTCATACACTATGTGTCTTTTAGAGATTTATTTATTTATTTTGCTGATTGAAGACATTTTATCACTAAATCATTTTTGGGTTCTATTAAAACATGGATAATTTGACTTCCCAACAAAAATATCTACACTCTTTTCTTTTTTCCTCATTTATATCAATGTATTAAATAGAGTCAGTTTCAAATTTCATAAACATTCTTTTAGAATACCTCAAAATATCTTAGAGATATATGGATGAATTATTTGTAGAAGTTCTCAAACTTAAGAATGCATCAGAATCAAGTGTAGGACTTGATGGAACATGAATTTCTGGTCTCTCTCAGAGTTTCTAATTCATGTTCTCTAGATGGAGCCTAAGAATTTGAGCATCTACCCTGAATCTGCAGCCCTGGGTATCAAATGTTGAGAACCACTTCACTAAAAGGTATTAGCCAAGTACAGTGGCTTATGTCTGAAATCCCAGCAACTCAGGAGGCTGAGGAAGGAGGATTTCAAGTTCAAGACCAGCCTCAGCAATTTTGCAAAACCCTATCTCTAAATAAAAAGGACAGGAGATGCCTTTAGTGGGTAAGTGGCTCTGAGTTCAATCCCTGGTACAAATAATAATAGTAATGCATTGGGTATAACTTTTCAAACTCTAGAATAATGACAAACAAAAACTAATTTAATCTCTATGAGAAAATTAAGTAATTATATAGATTAGATAAATAAGTGATGATAATTGAAAAATTAATAGTACATTCATGCTTTAAGACAGAAAGAGTACTACTTGTACATTGAAAATAATGACTATCTTTAACTTGAAATGGAGAAGTTTTTGAAATGTCTTAATTTTTAAAATTTCCATCATTTTAGACTTGCTAGAACTAGAAAGTGTTCTTATTTCATGTCATAAAAATAACTATTGGTCTCGCAGTTTTCCTAAAAGCCACCTGATATTTTTATTTTCCCAACTAAAGTTTGTCCTTAAAAAGAAACAGCTTTAAGGAAAAAAAAAAAAAAAAAAAAAAAAGCAACATAAAATAGGCTTTCTTACAAATGTCTGGTGTCCATTAACATATTGTATTATCTTCTCTGGGTATGTAACAACATATTCCTCTCCAATAAAATATCACTATTAACAAACATTCCTAATCCATGTTTTCAAAGAAAAGCTCACTTCTTCTCTAAGTCTCTGAAATAATCTCTATCATAATCACAAAATAATTTGGTCCTGGGAACCCCACTGTCTGAGAGATTTATTTATTTATTTACTTATTTATCTATTTATTTATTTATTTATTTGTACTGGGGATTGAGTTTAGGGGCCACTGAGCCACATCCACAGCCCTATTGTGTATTTTATTTAGAGACAGGATCTCAATGAGTTGCTTAGCACCTCCCTTTTGCTGAGGCTGTCTTTGAAATTGAAATTCTCTTGCCTCAGACCCCTAAGCAGCTGGGATTACAGGCATGTACCACTGCACCAGGCTAAGAATTTTATATACTTTTCTATTAATCAGTAAAATAGAATTTGTACACTTCTCAAAAAAATGAGAATATTCTTCTCTCGGAATCAGATACAATATGAGAGAGCAAGTGTTCCCCAGCCATAGTGAGACTAGGAAGGTACTTTGCATTGTCAAGGGTTGGCAAAAATGATATGAGAAAAAAGAGAATTAGTTAAAATTATAATTTAGCTTAAATCCTATGCAGATTTAAGGCAACATTTCTTGGGCACATTTATTTGTCGAGTCAAGAATATTTCACCAGCCATCAGTAGCTGTTTATTTATTATTTTGATTACAGTAAATAATTTGTGCTGTCTCATGCAAAGCTTCACTTCTCTGTTTTGCTGAAAGCTTATTTACCTTAATGATGCTTCTGTGATTTGGAAAGCCCCAACTTCCTCCATATAGTACAGAGAGACCCTCCTGAGCTTCTGCTTAATACAGAAGACCTGCACTTTGTTTCCAGTGGTGCTTGGAACACTTGAATAAGGATGCCTAGAAAGGAAGGATGCCTTTGTTTTCATTAAAATTCATCATGTATTGCTGAAGCAGTCACCTAAATTAGCCAACAAAGGATTATCACCTTCCTTCCCATCAAATAAATCATTACATAAATAAGAATAGCATTAGAGGTAATCTTTCAGAGCCTTTATATTTCTCATTTTTTACTACCTCATCTTTTCTTTCACTGATTATATTCATCCCATCCCTGCACTAGCAATTTTTTAAATTAATAATCTCGAGCATCTCAGTAACTCATCCCTGGAATGTAAAGCTGCCCTTCTCCTATAAGAAACAGGAGTAGAAAAATTGGAAGGTTCTCCTTTGAAATGGAAATGAGCAGGAGATTAGTTGAAGAAAAGACAACAAAAACCTAGAGCAGTGTTTTTCCAAGCTTTTATCCTGTATGACCGACACACTGCTTTTTGCAGAGGAGAATGAGGTTGTGACTCCAGTAAGTTGGCAGTGCAGAAGAAACCCATCACACGTACAATAACTCTCTGAACACCTAAATTTAATCATTAAGGGCAGCAGATTTTACGTTCTCTTCATAACCTGGGTACTTACTCTCATATCAAAGCAATTATTTGTATAAGTCAATTATTATTATATTCACATCATTTTTCAATATAAAAATTTAAGAGTAAATACAGTTACAGAAAGATGTCCCCTGTTTATTCTGATGTTCCTTTTAGTTCCTGAAATGCCAAAGAGCATCTTACCTAGTACTATCAAAAAATCAATCTTGGTCATGTCCCAAATAAAGTAAAAACAATAAGCTAATATAAATGGTACCAAACTATTCAAGAGTGCAGCCCTACCTTATAATAAAATGAGGTATAAAAATAGAATTCACACACATTTTGAAATAATGGAAATCCTAAATCCTCTGCACATATGTTTAAGAAATACATGCTTTTCTTTTTCTGTTTGTCAGAACTATAGTCCTTATATATATATATATAAATATATATATATTTAAGTTTTAGAAGTTACTTTTGTAAGAAGAATATTCATAGTTTTTCTGTGAAGTATATTGCAGATACTTTGCCCTTATTTTCATTAGTGTTCTTTTTATGGTGCTGTCATGAAAAACTTTTTGATGCCATCAAATTCTTTAGTTTCATCTTACTATTTGGTTTGAGACCTTCGGTCTTTTTATTCATTAATACACATCCACTAATACTTAGCTGATTTCCTTTGTGATTTAGCCTTCTGTATGGTTTAAAGAGTGGGTTTATTATTTTCCATTTTCCACAAGTTTATCAAATTATCCCAGTGCCACTTATAAGGGAATTTATCCTTTTTTAACTGATTTCAGGTTTGTCTTTACTATGTTAATTTAAGTAAAAAATGAGGACTTCATCTTGATTTTTATATTCTATTTCTTAGAATAACTTTTGATCTTTTCTGATTTCTCTTTTTCTCTTATACTATACTTCTAGATATATTTTAAAATCATGACTTCTTTCAAAGACAATGCTAAGGTTAGTTTTGTTTTAAATGTGTTAATGTGTAAATTAACAGGATGATCTAATTATTTCATAGTGTGCACTCATCCTTTTCAATATTCTAGAATATTCAATATATTTTAGGGTGATTATGGTTTTTAATATGTATTTTAAACATGCTTTTAAAAGTTATGCCTAAGTGTTTTATATTCTTCTTTGATATCTTAAATGTGATTATCCAATAATGTCTCGTGTTATACATTCTGATTTTTACTTTTATATCCATATGTAGTTGTAAAGATATGACATACAAAGTAAAAAATAAGTATATCAAACAATAATTCATAAGTAAGAGAAGAAATCTAAGCTTAAATGCCATTGTTATGTATACACCCTTGTTGTGTGGGGTAGATATATGTATCACTTTGGTCAGGTCAATAGGTAGTATTCTTCAGGATCTCTGTATCCCTATTGTTTTTCTGTCTAGATGATTTACTATTGCTGGAAAGGGTAATACAGTCTCCAACTATCATTGCAGTTTTGTTTATTTCTCCTTGCAGTTCTAGTAGATTCTGTTTTGTGCAGTTTCAAATCATATAAAGACACATCTATGGTGGTTATATAGTGTTAATATGATAGTGTTTTATAGCCTAATTTATTATTTAGAATGACACTGTGCTTCTAATAATAAATATAGAAGAATGAATAGATAATAAATTATCTGTCCTAAAACATAGTATTAATAATCCAAACTGGGCAAAAACCTAAGAGAGATTGTTATTCAGTGATTGATTTAGCTAAGGTTTTCTTCTCAAATTGTATTTCAGAACAAACTTTAAAATCAATTTACATTTATTTTTATAGTTTTCAATATGTATTAACTATGCCATGGAGATATTTAAATTGTCCTGCTTACTGTAAACCTGGTAAGAAAACATTTTTATGAGTCTCATTTGACAATAATTGTTTTTCATAATATTGATGAATAATGTTAACTTCTCAATAAAGATAACAATTTATGAGGCACATATTGAGAAGATATAGATTGGACTATATCTGATAAGTGGATTATACTGGTCTATTACTTATGGTTCCAGTAAATGTCAATAGACTTTGACTAAGGTAGAGTATTCATCTGGATTTGAATTTGCATACCTATTAACTGAGGCTTAGACAAGATTTTTTAATTTTCCTCCTGCTTCTATATGATCTAATTGACAAGGTTTTTTAAAAAATATAAACCAACAGTGATCATAGAAACATCACATACAATGAACTCACAGTTTACAATAAACAAAAAAAAAAGCAGGTGAATTGAAAATCACCATGTGTATATTCAACATTTAATCATTAAGCCCTGGGAGAGTCTCTAAAAGATGTCTTATATAATTAAGTATTTAAAATTTAAAATGGAGTGTCTACAAATGAGACAGGCTGGGAATGACACAGGAACATACATGTACTTTCTTATACAAATATTTCTTTCCTTATTGCATAATGAATTCAGAAATTTTTTTATTGTTAACAAAACCTGATGACAATATTGTCTTCATTTTCCAGGGGAATAATGGTATGGCTAGGACCGTTTCCTTACCAGTCTAGACTGATTGGCAGTTTCTGTCTCTTCTGTATCCAGTGGATGAAAGATTGTACAAATTTATATCTGTCCAACTCTTTGGGAATCGGGGGGAAAAGGAAGAATTGGCTCAATGTATACTGCCTCCAGCCACATTGGTCAGTCCTCTGACTAAACATAAATAGCAGGAGCTCTGGAAGAAAGTCAATACAAACAGAAAGAGGGAGAGATGGTATTCTAGGAAAAGAATGAAACTGGTAATGAAAAAAATAAAAGGAAAAGGCATGATTGCCTTCTGCAAGGTTGATTAAGAGAATCATGCTATTGTTTAGCTCCACTTATAGGTCTTGATAAATGGCAGAGATATTTAGTTGAAGAAAACTTACAAGGTAACATGTCTGGATGAACCTCAGAAGATAAGATTTCATTCAATCTGAAGTCATCGTGAGGTGTTTCTTGATGACTCTAATACACCTAGGTTAACTGTTGGAATGATTCCAATGTAGCTCTATCATATATTCCAAACATTGCAAGTTATTTCTGCTTCAAAGGGCCTCTTGTGGAAGATAGCAAGTGGGAACTCTTGACTTACATTGTATACAAATGACTCTTCAACAGTATCAGATCTCTGCTAACTATTAACCTAGGTGATAAATTGTTGAGGACAGTCTGTATGATGGATGTAAATACTTTATGCATACCCCAAATTTGATAGTATTTTATGACCTATTATCTGTAGACAAAATTTCTTATGTGTGTGTGAAGAAGGGCAAAAATCAAGAAAACATACTTGAAAGTCTGAGATAAATGCCAATTTATCAAACATTTTGCACAGCATTATTTGCAGAATGCCTTGGGATATCTCTTTGGATAATTAAATAAAATACATATGGATTTACTACTACATGTTTCTCATTATCCCAGGGACTCAAGCTTTTGGGGGTCCATAATATGCTCAGTTGATAAGCACTTAAAGGCAACAAACTATTTAACGAATGATAAAACATTGAGAAAATCCAAAAACCTTCTAAAATAACCTTAGACAAGATGGTACACTGTTGGAGCCATAGAACAGTTGAATTTCCCTTTAATAAAAAGAATCATGCTGAGAAAGAAGAGGTACAAACCTACGTGCATGATTATAAAGGATGCTACTTTAGGAGGAAAGCAAAGAATATTAAATTGATTAAAGAGACAACACAGGTTGAAAAAGCCCATAAACCCAAGAGATAATACACTAGAGAACAAATATGGGAAATTCACATAAAAGGTTCTCACCAATATGCTCCTCCCCAAGGGAGATTGAAGAAAGTAAAGGACAATAGTTTGGGATCTTGTCAGCAGACACAGAGGAATTAATTTACAACCCTGCTAGTCTATGGAAATGTATAAATGGAGAGTATAATTTGCATTGGTGCATGATAACTTCCAAATTTTCATACATAAACAAATATCAGACATACCCAATAATGTAATTAGTCAGAATTAGGAATCTATTAAATTTGAGTGAGATTTTAATTGATAGGAGAATTACTTAAAAGTAACAACAACAGAAATATGTACTAATATGAATTTGTAGTACAAGCAAGTTTGTCCACAAGTATCTTTTAGTGGGGAGGAAGAGATGGGGAAATGTTGATCAAAGAGTACTAAGTTATAGTTAGGGATGATAAGTTCTAGTGTGCTATTTCACAATCAATAAGCTAACAACTACGGGTAGTAATGATGTGCTGTGTATTTCAAAAGCTAGAAAGGAGTTTGAATGCTTTCATCCTGATTTAATCATTACACAATGTATGTATGTATCAAAACTTCACATGATATACCATAAATACATGTTTTAAGTTTTTATGTATCAATAAAAATAAATTTATAACAAAAAAGGAAATGCAGAATTAACTGAGATTCAGTCTTTTATTTCTCAATCAACATTTGGGATATGGACAAAGGCCCATTTTAATTAGGAGAGTAGAGAAAATATTAGTCCATTTTAACTGATTAATTTTGTGCATATATTATTTTAACCTGCAGTGTAATTGCTATTTGATATAATCCTGGATTAATTGCTAATACTATTTTAATTAGTTTTAAATAAAACTAGGATAATAATATTGATGATAAAGTATTTTAAGAGATTACATCAAAATCTTCAAGTGACACCAATATTATTATTTGCTATTATACCAAGTGTTATAAAGTGATTTATTTACAAGTGTTAGTGCATCTTAATTGCATAATGTATTTTCTTTCATTCATGTATGGTGTGTTTCATTGTGACAATTTAACACATGTATATAACATACTGCAATCATATCCACTCTTCCTTTACCCTGTATTACCCCTCTCTGGGTCCTTTTTCACTTCCCTAATAGTCCTCTTTCTACTTTTATGTCATTTTTTTTTTTTTTAGAGTAGGCACCTGAGAAAAAATAAATGTTATATTTGTCTTTATCTTTGTAAACAGTCTTAAAGATTTACATAGCTTGACTTACATAAAAACACATGGTAGTCAGCTATATAAAAATGTCCAATTGTATCTGGAATGAGTCCTCTGTTTTCAAACTTGGTTCTTTCACTGAGAATGAGATTTATATTTTTATTGCAATTATTTAATTGTATGCATATACTGAACAATGGATAAGACATCAAAATTAATGCTACAATTTGACATTGTAGCAAGCATGGCTGTTTACTCCAAACCCTCAGGATTAAGCAGCACAGACCTTTCTTACTTTTTATAAGAAGTAAAAAGTACATGAATCCAAGTACATGAATCCAAGTGTTTTTTTTTTTTTTTCTACAAACTTTTTCTTCCCGTAAGAATATCTGGGACACTAGAATTTTAAAGACTAGATCTGTGCCACCAATAATTGTGTGAGACCTGATATTTTTTCCTCAGAAAAGTAAATCAAGACAAATGTTTGCATTTGAAGTTTGTTGTGTAATGAAGCTAAATAAATCATCACTTTTTTATAATACAATTTGACAGTAAATCAAATGTACTTTTATTTTACTTTTTCCTCACTATTCTTTGAATTACAGGGCAAGTAGAATAAACATCAGGAATAGGAGTATGATGCCATGAGATATTTGAGGACTGAAATCAGCAAACTAAGGTTATTGCTGTTCTCATTAAGATTTAATTTGGGACAGTAAAATGAGAGTTAATTGATACATCGAGTGGATATTAGAAAATATTTATACCATATTGCTAATTTTAAATATAAGTGACAGAATAAATGAGATAACTTTTCTTATAATTTAATCCTTTCTGCTTACCATGTTCACCCACTTTCTCTAGCCTTGTCAATGTTTCTGAATATTTGTTAATCATTAGGATGCACTTTAACATGTTCTTGAAACCTATTTTTTCAATCTACAGAGGTGAATCTTAAATTAGCAAATTTCACAAAGATGTCAAGATTTCAGTAACCAAATGGCATGTGGAAGCCCTGGGATATTGTCTTTCATCAGAACAGTGCTAGTAATTGCTTTTATTTTTAATGTAAGCCCACCCCAAGGAAAATAAACATCATTTACCATGGCATGCATGAAAAAGGTTGTACAGATATGAATTAATAACTCTCAGAAAGTTAGGTGGCATGACCTCCTTGAAAGCTAACTGGAAAGAACCTTAAAGTGTTAAGATTTTAGATGCACAAGAAACTTGACTTAGCTGATGTGCATGAGCGAGCATGCCTCTGACTCTGAACCTCAGTAGGAGCACCTACAAAAAGGTGAACAGATTACTTACATAATTTAAAAAATCATGCCTCTCTCAAAAAGTCTTTTACATGAACCAATATATAGGGCACTAGGGTGTCTCTACATTTTTAATTTTTGAATCTTCAGTAATTTCTTTAAAAGAGTGCAATTTTACCACTTCATTTGCCATTTTGCATATTTAAGACCAAATTCTTGGTAATACTCTTTTGTACAGTTTCAATGGACTGGTGATGAGAACCACATGTGAGATGTCAATTTTTCCTTCCCATTAAATTTATGCTCACTGAAACAACTTTCAATTAGAGAAAATGGTTTTAAAATGGTAGGTCATGAAATCATCAATTACAGCTGTGGCTTCATTTTACTGGGATTATTGGCATGATAAATCTTCTCTTCACTGTTAATACAACAATGCAGTAGCAATTAAGCACTGGAGTTGTCTGCCTCGTTGAATATTGTTCACTCTCATGTGTCACATCTGAACTTCTGGTTAGGATTAGTTCATTTTTAAGAGAATTTTAATGGGTGCAATTAGTGATCTAAAGATAAGTACATTAGTGTCCTCAGGAGAAACTGAGGCATGTAATGACCATTTGTCTTTATATATTTCAGTTTTTCTAATTAAGTAGCTGAAGGAAATTTCAATAAAATGTACATAAAATGCTCTTGTTTACATTATTTCCCTTTGTGTGAATAAAACTAATCAGCATATCAATGGGAAATTTTTAGTTCATTAATTGGAAATTTTGTATTGTATAATTATTTTCATTCAGTAAAAGCCATGAATTCTCAATTTTAGTGACATTCATTGCATTGTATAAATAAGCTCACTCGTTTATTTGCATGGGATAAATTTTGCTTTACTAGGAACTTGTTTGAATTCTCATAAAATGAAAACAATGGCTTAATTATTTTAATGACAAATAACAGCTCAGTTCCTTGGCAAATTATGAGTTTAATATCCTGGAGTAATTTTACCTACTCAAAAATATTTTTTGTTTAGTTTAAATTATACATTGTCTTTTAAAATGAAAGATTTATAAAGGGTAATCATAAGAGAATCTACAGAAGATGCTCTAAACAGTCCTTTGGAAGCAAACATTTTTTTGAAATTATTTTCCCTCAGTAGCTTAGAAATACTCAGTGGGGTCTTATATCCCAGCAAGTCAGCATGTACTTTTGTGCACACCTGGAATTAATGTGGTCACTGTAGCAACACAATGTTCTCAATCTTTCTGTTTTCATCCATGTGACACTATAAACAACAGTTTCTAGGCTTAGAACAAACTACTAAATTAAGTCTGGTGTTCTTTACTATTATGGGGAGTGAAATATATTGCTAAGACCCCTCCACTTCAACACACTGTTAGCTACTAATATAGTCTCAGGATTCAGTACCATGCTGAAAACAGCAATTCTAAAGTGATCTGAGAAACAGTAATAGCTATCTTACAACAATGAAATTTATTTTTGTAGTATTTTGTGTGTAAAGTGTCTTTCATTTACATTTTAATGTTTTTATTTCAAATAAATAAGTAATTTGTATTGGAACAAAAAATTTTGTGGCTTTCATTTGTATATCTTAGCCTTTCCATTTTATGATCATTGAATTGAGTTTTCATCATCATTTAATAAGACAATATAGTTTTCTTTGTATAACCCAAACATGTGAAAATAAGTTGACTTTGAATATTTAGTAATAGACTTAAGTGGGTTTGATTATAAAAATATATAGAATCAGCACCAAACCTATTCAAACTGTATATTTTTATCTGTATGCTGGCAACTATCAACGTTTCTCAAAGTACATATTTTGGATCGTGTCAAATGCTAGCTCCCCCAAAGTACTACAATAACCTTTTGATAAGTCAAACTGAATCTATCACTTGTAGCCAAAAAGATGATCACCTCTTGAACTGAGAGGTATCTCAGAATGGAAAGGAAAGGTGGGGTTTTTGTTTGGGATCAGGCTTAAGGCATGTCTTTCTCACAGGACTTGCAGTAAGAATCACATATGATAATTTAAGATTGGTGGATTCAACTTGGTGAGGACTGTACGTGAGATTTTTCTGTCTGGGAGATTAAGTATCATTGCTTCTACATGTTAAAAATTAGGTTAGGCTGCCAGGCACACGCCTGTAATCCCAGCAACTTGGGATGCTGAGGCAGGAAAACCTAAAAGTTCAAAGCCAGCCTCAGCAAAAGTGAGTTATTAAGCAACTCAGTGAGACTCTGTCCATAAATAAAATACAAAATAGGACTGGGAATGTGGTTCAGTGGTCAAGTGCCCTGATCAAGTGCCCCTGAGTTCAATCCCCCGGTACAGCACCACCACCACCCCCGAAAAAAAGTTAGATTAACCTGTTACTTCCCAATGAGATTCAGTGTTTCTCCTTTTCTTTTCTTCTTTTTTTTTTTCCTGTGGTACTGGAGATCTCCTTCTTGAATTAATTTATTTTTTTCATCCAAAGGAGAAAACTTTTATCTCGAAATGGAGCCAGTATATGCAGATGATCACAAAGGGGAATTTTACATTGGTGCTACTCACTTTAAGTCACCTAGGAGTCCTTTTGTTCTGTGGGTCCACTTAACAGATTCCGGCATAGACAACTCTAATGCTCTCAAAGCATTAAATGACCCCACCTCAACTCTAAAGACTTTAGAGAGGGTAGTAGTTTCCTAAGGGAAGTGGAGGGAAGAGCACTCACTGCCCAGGGAACTTAGCTCTCCTTCATATACCACAGTTGCAGTCCTGGGGAGTTCAGGGGAGGGTGTGGTCTCTAGTGCCGGAAAGAGTATGAAAAGGGGAAGAAAAGCAGGAGAAGTTATGTCATGCTGGTCTAAAATAACCTGGTCTCTGATGTGCAGATATACGTATATGTGTGTGCCTGCACACCTGTGCAAGATACTAAGAGAAAGAATTAAAATAAAATCTTTCATAGTGATGACAAACTGAGGTTGAACTTGGAGAGAAAGCTGCAACTGTGGGCATTTAGGGTGTTATTTCCTTACTTAGGATTTCTTCTATACTTTAAATCTTAAGTCACATTCATCTTTATTGAAGAATTAATAATATGCACTTTTGACTGTTCAACTTCATCTAGGAAAGGGGAGTGACCTTTTTCAGTGACCCTCATAGATTTTAAGCTTAGAAATTTCACACTCCATTAGAAACCTTTACTTTTACAAAGGAGGAGACCAATCAATACCCAGATAGTCAAAATGACCCAAACCAACCCACCCAGCAACCAGACATTCTCTATTTACTCTAACAGCTCTAAAAGGATCTAGGGACTCTTTTTTATACCATATAATATGTTGTTTTGGCTTATTAAAGTAATTGGTTTATGTACACTAATTTAATATCTTTCATCTGTATCAAATTATTTGATTTACTTTTTTCACTGATGTTTAAGTGATTTCCAAATATAAGACCATAATATCTATAAAGATTGCTTTGCTTTCCTTTTCCATTTTCTGTGCCTTAAATTGATGTCTTTTGTTTCATTCAATTGAGTTTTCCATGTACTAAGATGTTAAATCGTAGTAAAGGAGATAGTAAAAACATGATGTGCCTCGCAGATTGTCTGATAAAAATGCCTATAATTTTCCCATTGAGTAAAACACTACATTTTGTATAAAGGTGTGCCTATCTATCCTCGTGTTAAAGCAATGTTAACTGATTCTGTTCCTGTGTGTTTTCATCAGTGATGTGTGCTGAATTATGTTCAAACTTAGTTCAGCACTTGTAAACATAATTATGTAATTCTTACCCTTACCTCTATTAATAAAGTGATTTATATTATGGGATTCTAATATGAACCACTTTTAATTTCTCAAATAAATCACCTGGATGTTAATATGTTATTGTTTTAAATGTGGCTTTGGATTTTGATTATCATGATTTTATTTAGCCTTTGGTGATAATTTTATAAATGATAATTTCCAACTTTTTAAATATTTTCATCAGGTTAAGTATCAGTGTTAAATTTCAAAAATGGAAATCTTCCTGCGTACTCTACATTCTGAAATAAATCTTATGAACCTGAGATTATTTGATTTTTGAACCTTTAGAGATTTTTGCTTTTAAACTAATTGCTTATGTAAATTTGAGGGGAAGTTATTCAGTAATACAGCCCACTTCTATTTATATTAATTTTCTTAAAATTTCCATATCTAGTAGTTTTAATTTGATAATGAATTTTAAAATACTATTTAGTTTTCATGAACCCACCCCCACACTGTTTTTTTAGTTTGCTTTTATTGACTTATTTCACTTACCATGATGTTCTTCAGTTCCATCCATTTACTAGCAATGACATAATTTCATTTTTATTTATGATTGAGTAAAACTCGATTGTGCATATCTACCACACCATCTTTACCCATTCATCCATTGATAGATTCCTGGACTGCTTCTCAATCTTAGCTATCATGAGTTGCACTGCTGTAAATATCAATATGCCTGGATCATTATAGATGCTAATTTCAGTTCTTTAGTATACATATCAAGGAGTGGGAGAGTTGTCATGAGGTTGTTCCATTCTTGTCTTTTGAAGGATCTCTATACATCTTTTCTGAAGTGGAGAAAAGGAAAGAATTGCAAAATAAAATTGACCAAATTGTACTATGTACAAATATGAATATACCACAATGAATTTCACCTTCATGAATATTTACAAAGCAAGAATTTAAAAATAAATAGAAAGAAGTCCAAAGGAGTAGAGAAAGGGGAACAGGTAGAGGGTGGAAAGGAGTGAAAGAGGAAATAATACTGTGAACTGAAATGGAACAAATTATATTCCATGCAGGTATGATTATATCAAATGAACCCCAATATTATGTATAACTATAATTCACTAATAAAAAGCATTTTAAAAAAATAATAATAAATGGTATTTAGTGAGTCAATTTTATATCATTTGGGTCTTCATGAAACAATGAAAAACAACCTTATGAACTTAAAAATTCTGTTTCAATGGTTGGTTCTTTATTCTCAGCTTCGAATTGTGTATAATTCTGCTTTCCTCCCATTTTTATTGTTAGCAGTTTTGTTTTGTCATGTTTTCACGTAACAGAGTGCTTATTTATTAGAGACACTTTTTTTTTTGCACTTTTACCATATTATCATCTGTTTTATTCTTTAGTCTTTTCTTTGGGGAGGGTGTGGTACTGGATCGAATCCAAAGGTGCTTTACCACTGAGCCACATCGCCAGCCCTTTTTATTAAGACAGGATCTCACTAAGTTGCTTAGAGCTTCACTAAGTTGCTGAGACTGGCCTCAAACTTTGATCCTCCTGCTTCAGCATCCTAAACCCCTGGAATTACAAGCATGTGCCATTGTACCCGGGCTATTCTTTATTATTTTGTTTCTTATCTCTTTTGAATGCAATTGTATTATTGAACAATAGGAGCAGTTCTGGTGCATACTTTATAAAATTGATAAACCATTCATGTTTGCCTAATTTGTTGCAAAATTCCACTCCCCATCTCTCAATCTCTATCCCATCTCTACCTCTCCCCTTCCTGTCTTCTTTCCAGTTTAATGTATTTGGTTCCTTTAACTGTGAACACATCAGTGTGTTTCCTATTAACAAAGATATTTTCTTACATTTCTAAAGGGAAATTCTCAAAGAAATTTGGCTTTGGTACAGTACCTTTCCAACTATATATGAAATCTATAGTTCATGTTCAAATTTTCTCACCTATCCTAATAATAGCCTTTATGAATTTTCCCCCTTGTCAAAATCCATTCCAGAATGCTGTGTTTAACATTAATGGACATGTATTTTTAATTTCCTTTGATTTGAAATAAACATCAAAAGAAGTTTTTCCTTCTCTTTCTTTAAATTTTTGTTTGAAAATCTAAGACAGTTATTTTGCAATATACACATGAATTTAGGTACAATTCATATTTCTGCTTAATTTAAGAGTTTGGGGTTGGGATACCACAAAAATACATTTAATGCAGTGTTTATGATGCATATGGCAATAGTATTTATGCCAAGATTCTTCACTGCTATTTTGCATTTTTTATTGAAAAGTAATTTGTGAAATTACTTTTGAAAATGTGTAAATCTCTCTATACTTTCCTAATGTCTGAATGCCTAAAATGACTTATACTTGATCTCTCCAAATCCAATTTCATTCATTTGTTATTTTGGTATATCTTATTGATTCTTTGAATACTTCCTTTCTGTTTGACACAAGAAAATGTGGCATTTTTACATATGTCTTTCACCACAATCTTGAAATGTACTTTATTAAGAGGAGTCAAAGTTTCTTTTAATAAGTAATAGTGTTTGAAACCTGAGATCTAAGTACCAGGCATACTCATTGCTAATGGGATATCTTTGTTTCTGGGTTTTCTCAGTGACAGAACCAAGAAAAAGTACAGATCCAGAAAAGTATGTGTGTGTGCATGTGTGTGTATAGACACAAACATTCCACATTGCACATATCAAGTTTCATGTATGTATATATTAATATTTTACATAGCTATAGCTATGTATTCAGGTATTAAATATTGAACTCATATTTATGTCTATTACAAAAGACCACTAAAGAGTATGTTGTTATCCTCTTCCTCTGATATTTGTAACAATCGGAAACTTGCTTTCATTATGTCAGTATAATTTATCATTTTCTCCCATCTTTTCTAACATTTCTTATTCTATAACACCAAGTTCCTTTCTTTGGCATATTTCTTCAGACAAAAAAATTCCCTTTGATATTTTATATACAGATGATCAGATAGACTTAAGTTTTTTCATTCTCTTTTCTATCCTTCTGAGACTTCCAAAACAAATCTTTGCATATTCAATTATTGCCAGATATTAATTTGATAATTAATGAAGGTTGGGAAAAATCCTAAATGTTTAGTGTGGTTTTCAAATGAAGTGGGACAATTTTATATTTGTTATATGTTTGCATGCTTGCAACTACTAGGTTTTCAGGGGAAATCAAATGCTACAGCATTCAACCTACTGGTCATAAATATTTTCAAAGGAATTTCAAAAATGTTGTTAAAGTAATCAAGACTACTGTTTTTTAATGTAGTTGGCATTCTTGAGGGAAAAAATAATTTTATTACTATTCTGAATCCCCCAATGTGCCTAGTCAGTAAACAGTTGCTCAGACCTTTCCTGATTGCTTATATGTTTCCTAATGACCTTGCCATTTTAATTTTCCATCTTCCCAGTACTTAATGCAGTTTAATATTATATATGCTCTGGAGACTAGAGAAGGAGTATAGCAGACTATGTTTGCATGATTATTATTTATAGTTGAGAAAACAAAATTAACAGGGTTTTAAAACATCCAAAACTTCACATGAAAAAAGTGAGTGATAGATCTGTAATTCACATGAATATCTGTGTGAATTCCAATCCCCTATTATTTTAACACCTAGTTAAAATTTGGAACTCTTTCTGTTATTAAAAATGTAGATTTCATTGGAGGAAGTACTACCCAAATCTTTCTAATTAGCAGAATAATTTACACATGCACATACAGTGCGTGAGCTTAGATTAATATCCATCTGTTATTTGACTCAAATAATCAATTTTCAAATCTTGAACAGTTTCTTCCTTCAAAAGAAATATCAGCTGGGCATGATCACACATGCCTATAATCTCAGCAACTTTGTGAGGCTAAGGTAGGAAGATCACAAGCTTAGCAACTTAGAGAGAACCTGTATTAAAATAAAAATTAGAAAGGACTGGGAATGTGACTTAGTCTTAGTGCACAGAGCACCTCTGGAATCAATCTCCACTACTAAAAAAAAAAATCAAATTATTTAATCCATATATCTTCATATATATATTTTGGAGTTTATAAAACATTCTAAATAAATTATATGATTGAAGCCAGATAAAATATTAAAGGTAGGAATTATGACCATTATTTAACTGAGATGGTACCCAACTCACAGACGCAGAGACAAAAAAAAAAACAATTAAAATGCACATTAATTGGCACCTAGAGTAATGTTTTTCAACTATATCATTTATTGTTCATATTTTTAAGCAAATATTTTAAAAATCTGGTTTACAAGTTTACACTTTTATTCCACATGAAATCATTTTGCTATTCTTGTTCCAGGAGGGTCCTGTGCTTTGCCTTCCCTGCCATAACATCTTCCTGACCCCTCTATGCATAACACTCTTCTTCCATGGGATGATTAATTTTAGGTGTCAATTTACTGGGTTAAGGAAGGCCTGGAGAACCAGCAAAACATAAGTTCTGGTGTGTGCATGAGAGTTTCCAGAGAAGAGTGAGGTGTGAGTGGGTGGACGGAGTGGGTAAGGTCAGTGTGGGTAGGTTTCTTTCAAGCAGCAGAGGACCCCAATAGAACCACAAGGCAGAGAAAAGTGTTTTCTTTCTCTCTTCTGGAGTTGGAGCATACTCTTCTTCCGTTGGACTTCAGAACTCTAGATTTTCGTGCCTTTGACCAAAGGACTCAAATCCATGCTTCCACCTTGAACCCCAGTTTTTCAAGTCCTCCACCTGGGACTGAGACTGACACCATCAGCTCCCCTTTCCTGGCTCTTTCAGTCTTGGTCTGAGTCATGCTACTTACATCCCAGTGTAAGTCTCCAGCAGGCAGACAGCCTGTCCTGGGACTTCTCAACCACGGTCATCATGTGAGCCAAGTCCTCTAATAAACACCCTCTCATTTATCAATATCTGTATCTGTGAGTATCTTATCTCTTCTGCTTGTCTGAAGAATCTTAACATTTTTTATTTCCCATGACTCTTCAAACTATTTACCTACTATTCCTCAAAGAACTATAGACAAATAGTTCAAAAAAGATAAGAGTAAAATGTATTTATTAAAGAAGGTATTAAATTTTCCTTCCTATACATTCTTCCTAAAGAAGAGGAATATACTAAGAAAGTATAATATACTTTCTTAGTGCACTGTCAATACTATTATTGCTCCAATATTTGTAACCCTTGTACTTGTACATTTATTTATGAAAATATTTACTTAATGTCTATTTCATACCACTGTAAGCTTGAGATATCATTTCCATGTGTTCATTTTATTTTTCTTCCATAACACTCAATGTTTTACTTGACACAGGGCAGATGTTCAATAGTGTTTGTGGAGTTGAACTGAATATCATTATTTCAAAGGTGTTAGAAGTAATTTAGCATGATAAACAATTAAGGCTAATCTGGCACTGAGAGAGTATTTGGTGATAAATAAGATGATAACGTCTCTGTCTCCAGATTTTAATCAGAAAAGAAATTGACGGAAGAAACTAGTGAATTCTTTTGTGTAGGTTTGTACTTGGGTATCAGGTCAGCCCTAGGGTTGTGAGCAGAGGTATTTGAAGCAATAGGTTTCCTTTTCAAATTTGATGCCAAGAAAAACAAAACAAAATAAAACAGAAATATAATGCACAATAAAATCATAAGAATTTATTTTATTTTTGGAATCATCTATAATCAAACTATGTGAAAGACAACAGAAAAATAACACCAGTAAAGACCCTGAGCTGGCAAGCAGCAGAGTCCCAGCAAACCCAGAGAAAGCCCAACAGTGTCCTGGGCTGGACAGTATTAGGAATTACCAGTAGTGAGCATTGAAGGCACACTGGAATACATGTAAGACACTTTGCAGTCTCAGAAATATGTGAAAGAATCTTCAGAGAAAAAACACCCCATTGCTTATTCAAGTAGGGGCTGTGAATAATGTTGCCAACGGTGGAATAAAGCTAGTTAGACTACAAAAGAGACATGCTTTGGGTAGGATAAATATATTGGGGTTATTTCCCAATAATTTTATGACAAACTTTGTGAGACTACATTTCATTTAAAGAAAAAAGCATACTTACCCCCTCACACTTTGCTAGAAAGGAGATTTTCATTCAAATGTCAAGGAATTTCTGTGACAACAGTAATATCCACTGTAGTGGTGATATTAATCTCTGGATATTGGTGAATGAAAGCAACTTCAGAATTCAAAGAGACTGGGCTGGAATTCTGGTTCTCTCTGATAGCATAATTAATCTCTCAGATACTTAGTCATCTAATATTTAATTTTGAGAAACTGACTTTTAACCTGATAATGGCACTGCAATGATTAAAAGAAAGAAAAAATGTTGCATACCTGTTATTAAGAGTTCAAAATAAGTAGCTAGTAATCAATAGGTTTTTCTTCTTTTCTGCCTTTCTTACTTATTTCTCTAATCCCTGATTTCCCTCGGTTGTATATTTTATGACTTTCAAAGTTATGATGCTTGCATTTAAACAACTTTAAGTAACAAAGATCAAAGTGCAAAATATCCTGTATGATTTTCCATGTTCTTTTTTGTCTTAGCTGGACTGTATTTTATCTTATACATGTACTACATTTTCTTTATCCATTTATGCACATTTGGGCTGTATCATATCTTGACTATTGTCAATAATACTATGATCAATGTGAAGTGCATCTATCTCTTCAACAAGCTGATTCCAATTCCTTTTGATATAGACACAGAAGTAGGAATATTGGATCATCTGTAAGTCCTATTTTTAATTTTGGTGGAACCTCCATAGTTTTTTTCCATAGTGAATACTCCATTTTACATTCCCATCAACAGTGTGTAAGAATTGCAATTTCTCCACATCCTGCCTAACATCTTTGATCTTTTTTGATTGATTTTTATTATAACCATCCTAAGAGGTGTGACATGATATCTCATTATGGTTTTAATTTCCATTTCTCTGATTATTAATCATGTCAAGCATTTGTTCATATTCTTGTCAGTCATTTGTATATCTTCTTTTGCGAAAAGTCTATTCATGTATACAGTTGCAGTTATACAAGGTAGATTAGTTATATGATCTACTATACAGCACAGTGCTTATAGTTAATAATGAGACACTGCACATTTTAACGTCTGTCAAGAGGGTAGATTCCAAGTCAAATCTTCTTACAGAAAACAATAAAAGAAAGAAATATAATGGCAGGAAGAAATCTTTGGAAGAGACAGATGTGGGTATTACTTTATTGTGGTTATGGTTTCGTGGATGAATAAATAGCCTTTAATTCAAGAAATTGTAAACTTTAGGTATGTGTGGTGTTTATAATAATTGTGCCTCAATAAAGTTTTTAAGATATGTTTGCAAATATAAATTCAGGTTTCCCATTTATGTAAAAAAAGTGTGATGACTTATTTCAATAGAATTCATATGCTCCTCCAAATTTTATCCAAATTCAGCCCTAGTTTAACCAAAATTTCCAAACAAATATACTTTTCTATACAAAGAGGGGGAGAAATCACTGGTAAGTGCTGAAATACTGTGTACTTTCTCTAGTTTGCCTAAAACATAGATGCAGAGATTTATATTTAAAACATAGATCTGAGATTTTCATAGTTGACAGAGTCCTGGGAAGTTAAAAACTCAGATGAATAACTCAACTTTAGACATATACAGTGTTAACAAATAGTGCCAAAATATTATCTCTGCAACTTAGGTTGAAATACAAATATAAGTAAGTTGAGAAAACAAAGGAAATAAAACAGCCAAATAGTTTTTAAAAATTGTGTTTTTTCCTAAACCAAGTCAGTCTTCCTGATTATGAAAGACCATATTGGTGAAAAGGTCATGTAGACATAAATGTCTGATGCTCTAGATTTTAAAGTTTTTATAGAAAGAAAATCCTGTTTATTAAAGTTCAAAAAACAAATACTACTGCAAACTGCTAGGGTCTCCTCTCAACTGTAGGAGCATTAATTCACTTTACTTTAATAAATTCTTATACTTTGCTTTCAAAACAAGAAAGGAGAAGGAAGAAGGAAGGAAGAAAGAGAGAGAAAAGAGGCACATACTATTAAGGTACACCCAAATGAAAGAGTTAACCTAATCTAACTCTACAGTTTAATCTGCAAATTGAGACATTTCTAAGAGCAAAAGATGACCCTGATAAAAATATGGTCATGGTCATGATGGTCCAAAACAGGCCACCACTGAGAAAATCAGGATAAATGTTTCCCTTGATTGTAGTTCCAGTAAGAGTAACAGACACAAGTGTTAATTACTAACTGTGATTTACCAAAACTGCTGCATAACCTGAAGAGGGTACATGTCTATGACACTTTTTTTCCAGATGTCACTGAGCACACAACATTCATTCCAAATGCTGTCCCCTAGAGTTGTTGGTCTGGTTCTTACATCAAGCTAAATACTCTTTAAATTCTACATGATTTAAATTATTTGTTCTTCTTCACAACTCCAAGGTAGGTGACATTATACTCACTTTACAGACAGGAAAGAAATAAAAGCTTGCATTAAACTATATTTGGTAAATGAAGTAACTGCTTTAAGCATAAGAAATCTCTCTCTCTTCCATGTCTTTAAACATTACACTATATTTTTCCCTACTAACACCTTTTTTCAGTGTGTTGTTCTCAGTGATAAGCACCATGATTGGCAGATATAAACATTTGGAAATTCAGTATAGTTCCCCAAAATTTATTCCATTCACATTATTTCCATTGTACTAGTAAAGTGTATGCATGCAAATTATACAGAAGTAAATTGGTAACACTCACAAGAATAATTTTAGGTGACGGACTTTGTAAGTCAGACCTTCACTACTGATACTTTCATTTTGAATTTTTAAACAAATTAAACCTTAGAATTACATTCATATGATCATTATTCAAGGTCCATGAATTCCCACTCATTTAAAGATTCAAAAGTATCTCCCTTGACACAATCACTCAGTTAACAATAGTTTGACTTGACCATTAGCACCCAACCACCTAAACATGTTCTTACAAGTATATTCTATTAAAAGGGAAATTAAAGCAATCTTAGTTTTGAAATTATACCAAATACAAAAAAATTGTTTAGTTTTCCAAAATCATCTTTTTAAGAATTAATTTTAAAATATTTATATACTTTTTTTTCAAACTAAAACCTGAATCACTCAAGGGAATAGTGAGTACAAAATGAGAAGAAAATAAAAAATGAAAAGAACTCAATGGATGTATTAAATTTTAAATATTTATCAAGAACATGACTCCTTTCCTTTTTTATATAGTGGATAGATAATGCAAAATGAATGTTAACATGGCAAACAGGAAGTGTTAACAATGTGTGTCAGTTTTAGGAAAACCTGTTAAACATCCAAAGCTGTTATAATATTATTTGCACTTAAATGAAACAGTTTTCTTTTCATCTAATATCTTTCTGTGCTAATTTCTTTCTTCATACAAGAAACATCAATAATTCAGAAAATAGGCAAATACTTCCTCTGGATGGATGGATAGGTACATAGAAATATATAGATAAGGGGATAATTACCCTTTCTCTTTGTTCCCATTACTAAGCCATGTAAAAATGGTCAGGTAGATCAATATACCCTGCAGCATGTGATTTGTTACCCCAGTGTACTATGATGACCAGATATTAAACTGCTCCATAGAAGCAAAACAAAGGTTGCCATTAGATATGGATAGGCAGTTTAATGGGTAATTAAATGGTGACAGTGTCCTTGTCTTATAATGAATAATTTTAAACTTATTAAAAAAGTTAAGTAAGCACGTGTTAAAAATGTGAAAGTAATTACCAAATTAATAACAATAAATTATATAGTTTCCAAGCAAGAAAGATGAGAAAAATGAAAAAAATTCATCAATCTATAACAAAGGAAAAAGAGAAGAAAGAACACAAAATAAGATAAATAATAATACTGACAAACTACAGATTTGTTCATTGAACTGTACTTACTAAAATTGAAAAATAAACACTTATACATGATTAGTATGTTTTAACAGGCATTTCCAGGGATAATAAGGCACAAGTAGGACATAACCTAGGCTGAGGTACTGATTTTTGTCTTGACAGTAATTGCTCTGGGGCTTTAACAATTTATTTATCTCAACATGCAACTCAGACTCTTAATTTTAACTGTACTTTTTAGATTGGAGGGAAAAAGCTTCTTTCACAGGGTTTCCATTAATTTTAAGAAATTAAACTAGTAATTCAATCTATTTATATACATATATATGTAAATATACATTCAAGAAATCTCCTTAAAAACATACTTGAACAATACCATTTACAATCATACAGTACATATCACAGTGTCTTATGTGTTCACTTTGGCAGCCCACATACTGAACTGTAACAATGCAGAGATTATTAGCATGGTTGCTACATAAATATGATACACAAATTCTGGAAGCATTCCTTATTTTGAAAATCTCAAATAAATGACCTAATGGTGCATCTCAATATCTTAAAAAAACAAGGACAAATCAATACCCAGAACAATAGAAGAAAGAAATAATAAAGATTAGTGCTGAATTTAATGAACTAGACACACACACAACGCACACACACACACACACACACACACACACACACACAAATAAAATAAAAAATAAAATAGGTCATTGAAAGATTTGATTATTTGCAAAGATAACTAAAATTGATAAACACTTAGTTAAACCAAAATAGAGAGAAAGAAGTCCCAAAGGAATAAATTTAGAGATGAATAAGGGGTTATGATAAATACCACTAAAATTTAGAGAATCATTAGGGACTATATTAAAACATATATTCCCATGAATTGGAAAATCCAGAAGAAATATATAAATTTCTAGATACATATAACCTACAAAATGAATCAAGAGGATATAACACAATTTAAACAGGCCAATAACAAGTAATGGGAATAAAACGGTAATAAGTTACAATAGGATTTTTAATATTTGTACATAATATTTGTATACATTATGTCAAATCAGACTAATTAGCATATTCACCACCTCAAATACTTATCATTTCTGTGTTATGAGAATATTTAAATCCTCTCTTCTAACTCTTTTGAAATACACAACACATTATTATTAACTGAAATCACTTCCATGCAATAGAATACCAGAACTTATCCTGTCACTTTGGACCCATTGACCATGTCCCCTTCTGTCCAATCCTTTCCTTCACTCTCTGTGGCCAACATTCTACAGCCCCATTCCATGAATTTGAATATTTTAGATTCCACACACATGTGAGAGCATATGGTATTTAACTTTCCATTCCTGGCTTATTTTACTTTACATTTTATGCTGTAGTTTTATCCTTTTTTTTTTTCAAATAACAGAATTCCCTGATTTTTGAAAGCTGTGTAGTTATTACCACATTTTTACAATCATTTTTTTCATATCCTGAGTATTTTGAATAATACTGCAGTGAACAAAAGTGTAGACAGACATTTACTCAGCATACTGAATTCAATTTCTTTGAGTATCAACCTGGTATTGCAATTGATGAATGCAATATAGAAGTTTTACAAAACAACTAAAAATAGGATAACTATATTTAGTTTCCTCTTTGTGTGTGTTTTCATGTATCTGTGTTTGTGAATATATATGTATATGTGTGTGTGCATGTACACACAATATTTCATATTAACAGGATTCTAGCTTCCCAAATGTTGCTATAATTTATGACAGTATCACTTCCAACTGATTTTTCCTGTGTCTCTCTGTGCTTTTAGAATAACACGTTGAGCCAAGGGAACTGCATAGTTATAGGATACCTAGAATTAGTTTTCACTGTAGAAATAAAAACAATTTACTTCCATCTTTAAAAATCTGAGCTGCTTCCTTAGAGATTGAGACTCATCCATAGTAATTCTGAACATAATATAATATATTGCACATTCAGAGAGAGTATCAATAAACTTTGCAATTCTTATTACCCAGAAAAGTGCTATAATAGATATTTGTGAAACCTGCAAAAGTAAAAATTATCTTACCCATATTTATCTTTGACCTTTTATCAAGAGATGGAAAAAAAATTGGTACCACCTAGGTAACCAACACCAAACTGTACATGTGCTGTTTACATGTACAAAGTTTCCATTTAGATTTTTCTACTAAGCGAAAAACATATTCAGGGAGATTTGTGATATATAGTTTATTTTTTCCCTAATTAGTATGCTAATTCTTTTTGGCATTTTTGTCTTTGAATAGCAATGTAAGACTATACCATTATATGCAAAGGTGCAGCTTTTTAATGCAAGTTTTAAACAAGTAAAAACAAAATTCATTCAGAAATGTTTTTCTAAAGATGAAAATGAGAACCTAACAAAATATGAACTGCAGTATTTATATAATTCTTTTTGTAAATACTCTGTGGAAAATCCTAGAAATGTAATTCTCTGCAACGCTTTCTGGTTGTTTCTACTATTGCCCTGTCTGTTTATTTACCAGCTCCTCAATTCCAAGAGAATAAAGCAAACAAACAGAATTGCACCAATAACAACCTCATTGCCCTTGAGCCCAGAGTACATTTAACAAACTGCTTTATACATCTGAGTCTCATATTTTAAGATACTATTACAAGGAAATGGAATTTGTAATAGCAAGTGATAGTGTTCCCTGCCAAAATTAATATGCTGAAACCTGAATCCTCAGTGTGATGGTGTTTGGGAATAGAAACTTTTAGAGTTAATTATATTTAGATGAAGTGTTGAGGGTAAAGCCATCTTTTGCTTTCTCTGTTATGTAATCATAACAGAAAGATGTTAGCTATCTGCAAGCAAGAAGGGCTGGCACCTAGATAGAATTACATATGGAGGTCATAGTCCAAAATTTTTCCTGGTCCCATCTGTTTCTGTCATTAGACTTGATTTTGTAAAAGTAACCATTATATTGCTTCATCCAAATTGGAAAATTAATAATTACCATAATTAATTTTCTCACCATTTCTTTTTCAAAAATACTTTTATAATTAATTAATAATTTGCTATAATGAAAATAATCTTTAACTATAATATCATTTAAATTTATGATATGCCAAACAATTACTAGTTTGTGAGTTTAATGACTACAAAGGTATATCAGAACAACCTAGGAATAAAATAATTAAATGTCATATTCTCAGATTATATATTAAGATTAGTTAATAAAACACTAACCTAGTGAGAACTTGTCTCTAAATAAAATATAAACAAAAAAGAGTAGTCAGTGGTTAAGTGTCCCTGGGTTCAATCCTCAGTATCAAAAAAAAAAAAAAAATACTAATTTATTGTGCAGATATTTGTTTTGTTTCTTAGGACATCATCTAGTGTCTAAAATAAAAATAAACATTTTTTCTCATAATAAAATAGTGTTTTGATAATAATTTTAAATATACAGGTTATGTTTACAATATCTGCCTTTTTTTGAGCTCCAAAGCTGACATAACATAGAAATAATTTTTCCTCATTCTCTCCAAACAAGGGGCCCACAGTGAAAAATCCAGCAGCTTATCAATCATGGATTTGGTTGTTCAGCAACCATCAACATCTAGAGCCCTGGAGCTGCCTGAATACATCAGTTCCAAGAATAACTACCCATAAATCAATTGTTAAGACAGACAATGAAGACAAAAAGAGAAATTGCTACTGGAGTGTCCAATGGGTGAAATATTATTCAAGTATTAAAAGTCAAAGTTACAATAATATCTCTCATTTCCTCTTTCAATTCTCTCTCTTCCTTTTCTTTTGTTGTCATCATTATTATGGCTATTAATATTGATATTATTATGTTTTTGAAGAAATACATACTCATGAAATCTTTAAGAAAGATAAATCTATCATTATTCAACCTTATAAGTGGTCTTGTACTAAAGAAGTATCGTCAGTCTTCTTATCTATTACCTTAGGAAAAATCTAGCATGATAAAAAACTTCTCATTTCTTTTTTCTTTTCTTTTCTTTTTTTTTTTTTTATAAATTGGGGAATGAACCCAAGGTAATTTTACCACTGAGTTACATATCTCCAGCCATTTTTTATTTTTTATTGTGAGACAGGTTTTGCTAACTTGCTAAGGATCTCACTAAGTTGCTGAGACTGGCCTTGAACTTGTGATCCCCTGCCTCCCTCATCCTCCCAAACTGCTAGGATTATAGGTATGCATCATCCCATCTGGGTTAGCTTTTCAGATCTTTAGGATCCATAAGGATGAAAAAAAAAAAAGACTTCCAATAATTTAAGTAACTGCTGTTTAAATGATTTTTATATTTATAGAAATAATTTATTCAGCTTTTATATTATTCATCATTCAATTATTTTTCTTTCTTGGGCACTTAGCATTTTATTGGGGTCACTTCCCAAGTAGGGGACAGGCAAAATAAAACTACTTGAATTTAAAAACAAACACATTATTTGTTGCATGTCTATATAGTCAAATACCATCAATAATACTAGCAGATAAGAATATATGCTTTCACCCTTTGTGTTTTCCAAAAATCATTGTCTCTGATTTTAGTATGGACTAAGTATGTTTATCAAGGAACTATCTCAGGATCCACAATATAGAACCAGAATTGGACAGAGAGCACTAATGTAACTAATTACACAAGGAACTCTGAACAGTAAGTGTGCAATCTGACTTGTTTAGCATTGGGCTGAAATAGTCATGGCTTTACATTTCTCCCTACATGACTAGTTGGATTTATGCTACACCCAGAAAGATATACTTAACCAACTAAAGGGTGTTATCTGAAACCACTCCCTGCACCTGAGATAGTATATCCTTCCATAAAGAGGAATCTGGGTTGCCAATATCTGCTGCCCATAACATATGGTTTCTAAGGTTCTCTGCTGACAGTTTCCACTTTGTCAGTCACTATGATGCCATATTCCACAATAATTCCTATTTCTCAAAATACATTATTGACCTTATTTTGTATATACATATATATGTACAAAATTTTATATATATATGTTTGTAACTAGTCAGTTGATTCATTAAAGTCATAGTGCCACTTAAAAAAATCTAAAACTATGCATTTATTTCTTAGCTCATAAAAATATACAAGAAAATCACTTTAAAAGTTAAATACAATTAGTTCTCCTCATTTGCTGAACTGATAGATATTCTATAAAGTCACCTCACACAATTAATTTATACTAGATGATTTCTCCTTGGGGTAAACACAGGTTTAGGTTTTGCTGAGCCTCCAGTCATGATATTTTCATAAACTCATCAATACATTAGCATATTTTATACATGCTTCCACTTAAGGACTTCATATTTGATTTATATCATCAATTCCCTAACATAGAATTCAGTGACAATAGCCCTATGACTCTTGCCTAAGTGAAGCTTAGTAGCATTGGATAAATCACTCTCAACAACACATTTCAATGCTTGAGCTTAGAACTCTAGAAAGCACGCAGGCTTAGAGGGGTTTTAAACAGAAATCATCAAAAATATCAAAACAAGGAGAAAAGATTAGCACAAAATAAACCATTAAAACACATTTATATGCAGGAGAAGTGTTAAAACAGGAAGGCAGAGCATCTTCTTGTTCAGCCTCACCTGGGAATGCACACATCACCTGACTTGAGGTTTCGCCTCTATGCTCATTTCCACTAACACTCTGAAATCACTGTAGGTATTGATTTGAAGTTTCTAAATACATTTTAATGAGTTGGCAAATGTATAAATGCATTACCCATGAATGAGGATCAACCGTACAAGTAAAAATATTAAGTCCAGAAACTCCAAACTGAAATTCCTGAAGCAAATGTTGTTCCTTGTTGGAATCCTGAAAGATTAAACCTCAAAATGATACTATTTATATACTTTCTTGATTACTATTAATCCATATAATTCTGTTTCTAAAATAGTGTAGAAAAATTCATCTCATATTTAAAGTTCTTGGACAAAGATATCATTATTTCAGTAAGAATTGTTAACACGGTAAAGGTGTAGTTTTTCTTGAAGTTAAGAATGAAAATATGTTTTGTGCTCACTATTGTGAAACAAGAATAGAAAACTTTACTGCATTTTATTACTTGTAGTAAAATGGAGTAGAATTTGGTAATCTTAATAGCTATCATTTATTGAGAATTTATGATCCTTTTGATATAGACTATTTCCATTTCTATACAGGTGATTTCTATTTTATATGAGGCAATTGAGGCACTGAGATTGAAACTTTTCCACGATCTCACAGACAGACCAGAATTATTGCACTTGATTTTAGTACATTTAAAAATTTTTTTTCTATATATCCTTCTTGTGAGGGTATATCACAAAAAAGTTCTTATATGAAAGCTGGAAGGCATAAGTGAATCAAACCAATCTTTTAGTTCACCCAAGTTTTATTAAAAACTTATTAATAAGTTTAATAAGTTTATAATAAGGTAATAAGTTTATTAAAAACTTATTACCAAGTTTTCAATGACTCCAACCTTCTTAAATTCTCCTTTACTGTCTTGATTTAAAAAACCGGGTGTGTCTTTATTTCCATGATAAAGACATCAGCTTTTCCTGTAGATTTCCACACCCTCCAGGGTGGAGGCAGCAAGAATGAGGTGGATCTTAATAACCCAATGTTAAATAACTAGGAGGAGAGCCAGGTTTGATCCCAAGTTGTTTCTCCCCAGCATTAATCTTCATAACTTATACTACTATTGAATAACACTGTGCTGAGCCGGATAGACAGTCACTTGGAATTAAAAACTACATTTTCTAGGTTCTTTTCAATGCAAGGGAGATTCCTTACCTAAGTTAGGTAATTCCTAATTTAAGGAATAACTGAAAAATGACCTTCATCCCTTTAATTTTTTCTTTTCTTTGTTCTACTTGAAATATGAAATTGATCATCTGCAAATGAAAGGATTCATTTCAGAACCTAAGAATGCAAGATGGTAAACAGGATTAAATCTGAGATCCAGAGGATTTTGTGAGTGAAAGCATCCTAATAGCACCAGATCACATATCTCCAGTTCTTTTTATTTTATTTTTATTATTTTATTTTATTATTTGATTTATATCTTGGGGGCACTGAAGATTGAAACCAGGGGTGCTTAACAACTGTGTGGCATGCCCAGACCTTTTCAATATTTTATTTTGAGACAGGGTCTCTTTAAGTTGCTTAGGGCCTCTTTAAATTGCTGAGGCTGGCCTCAAACTTGTGATCCTCCTGCCTCAGCCTCCTAAGTCACTGGGATTACAGGGGTGTGCCACTGCACCCTGCTTATCTCCAGATTTTACAAAAGAAAGAAATGAGCTTCCGTTTTGCAAAAATCATTGTTTTGAATATTTGTCAGCTGCAATTGCTGCCAATCATTAGACAATGTGCTTTCTACACTCTGCTTCCTCCTTCTAAAGGAGATCCTTCTACATCAGTAGGATTAAATATAAAATGCAGGTAAAGTACACAGCACATTGCCTGGCTCTTAGTACCAACAGGAACATGTGTTATATATTAACAGAAAGCATACTTAGAATTCCCATCAAACAGGCAATCTAACTTAAAAGAGGAATGGAAAGAAAATGTCTTCATTTCATCTTACTTTTGAGAAAATTATCCTAAAATATTGAAAACTTGAGTAAATCAACCAAGTCAGAATTAAACCTATTTCTATACATTAAACCTTTAAAAACTGTGCTATGATGTGCTTCAAACATGAACTGAGAATTTAAAAGTTCAGACAAATATGATGAGTTTGAACTACAAAAGTTAGTATGGAGAATAGGAAAGAACTTTTATCTAAAATTTCTCAGAATGAAAAACTTAAAATGATGTCTTTGTCGTCAAGTATGCCATTTTGTGTAAATTTTGCTTTATAAAATTTTTTATTTGTAAAAAGTATGCAGTGATTTATTTATTTGAGTAAAGAGTTTGTTTTAGATTTTAAATAGTAATACAGGGTCTGTGGTTACAATTCAGTGTTAGCCTGCCTCCCTAACTTTGATCCTCAGTACCATAAAGGAAAAGAAAAAAAAAATTTGATGTTATACATAAACATACAAACAAACAAAAAGTTGACTTTGTCTAATAAATGGAATAGATTTTATAAAGAAAAAATTCATTACACTTATCAGATATTTTATCAGAAAGATGGTCTGGCATAGCACCTCTTGCCATAAGAGATGAGGGTACACGTTGTTTAAATGAATATGTAATTTTATTTAAATGAAAAATGTATTCTAAAACTTCATTCATTTTTCTTTCCTGTCATGGTGAAACAAAAATAAATGGCAATGTATCTGTATATGAGGTGATATTTATGAAAATAAGAAAATAGATTTCAAGTTTTTCTTCCCCCAAACACAACAGTTTTAATTAAAAATTCAAGGTGAGCTTTCTCTCTGAACAGATTATGTATTATTACTAAAGGGTTCCTCATTTCTTATAAAATTAAAAATAAAATTTTCCTCTATTTCAGTGAGCACTCAGGACTTTTAAAAATAATATATGCCCATTGAAAATGGATCAGAATTAGGGATGCACTGTGTTTCATATAAAAATTAATAAGTAATGTATTACGCAGGGACACAGAATAATAAGCGTTTTGAAGATCACAAACCAGGACAGTTTAACAGTGCCTGACTGAAGTTCTGAAAGGACAACACTTTATGTTACTATTGCTTAGTGGACCATATTTGTTCTGTAGGAACTCTTTTATGTCTTGATTCATTCTCTTTACCTTGTGTAAAACCTCTGCAACCAGCATGTTGCTAGATAATAGCTTCAGTTCCCTCTGCTCTGCCCAGTGGTATAGCAACTAATAGATTCAGTAAAATCTTACTTTTCCCAATTTCCTTCTTGAATTCAGTCAGTCTCTAAGGGCATGTAGCCATAAGTCAAAACCACTTGGTAATCCCTCAACATAAGAGATTCCATCAACTTAGTTATAACTGCTGCAATGAAAAAAATCAAAAACTCTATATTGATACGTTGGGAGGAAAAACATATATATTTATATATACTGGTTTTATTTTATACAAATTTCTGTAGATTAGTGAGCTCTTATATGGTCAACAAATTTAATTTTTTTGATAAATACTGCTTTATCAATACTTCATTTTCATTACAGAAAATCTAGAGGGTTTCTTTATTGCTCTATTTTATTGGCTCTGCAGACTCCTGACTCTGTTTTGTTGTGTTTTAATAGTGAATTGTCTATATATCAAGATGATATATTGAATATTCATATCATATACTGGGACTATGTAGAGGGAAAGGATTGTGGTTGGTAGATCAAAAAATATGGGAAATTTACATAGTTCAGAAATGTAAACATGCACATCCTGAATAACAAGGTATAGCTTCTGAAGCACAGAAACCAACCATTTCACACACATCACACCCCTGGATGTTTGTTTATGTACAATGGAGAATTGGATAGTAATTAGGAGAAGGACAGTTATTAGAAAAATGAATAATATTACAGGCCTTAAATATTAGGTGGTATGATTTTTCTGAAAAGCAGGAGAGACTGGGATGGAAATGAGTAGGATTTGAGACTTGATATAAATATCTTAGCAGATTCATATAACATCTGAGAGGCATGACAAATTTTGCAGTAAGAAGAAAGGACATACAAGATTGAATTCTTGATTTTCCTGAGGAAGAACACTTAGCAATGTTAGCTGGAGTAGGGTTAAGTAGCTGGAGAAAGGGATGAGATCTCTCCTCACAAGAAAACTGAAAGATCTTGAGGGGAGCCAGAGGCATCTAATTACTAACTAGGGGGACAAATCCTGAGTCCTCTGAAAATGGTAGGTAAGGTGGGCCATGTGAATTAAATTTTGTATTTCAAATTAATCTTAAACTAAAGCAAGCGAGGGGGAAGGGGAAAAAAATCCCCAATCTTAAGCATTCCAATTCATTAGTAAACAAATGAGACAGCAAATAAATAGTATAGGTAATGAAATAGAGATGGAAATTTATTAACTGTCAAATACTTCGAAGAATGAAAGAACTAAGACTGAAAACATCCCCTGATTAAAGGACCTGAGCAAGTCCACCTCTCAAACCACCTCCCAGTTATGCATGGGCCCTGCTCCCAAATTCTCCACTGGAAAACATTACCTGCACCTGCATCCCTCACAAGGAGAACCTGTCTGCCTCAGGAAGAACAGAGCTCTCCTGTTGTATATAAGTAGTCCTCCTGACCACCCAGAATCAGAGACACCCACAGCAGAGAGGGCAACTCAGCACCTTGAGTCTTCCTCACACATAGACTGCTTTGGAGAGTGCCAAGGGCACTGGTTCGTTATTGACAGCCTGAGGAAATAGAAGGAAAAAGAGCAGTGGTGTAATTACAAGGACACTGAGAAGGCTTAGTCCCATTGAAGTGCCCACCTGGGTACTTGCCCAGTGCTTAACCCAGGTGTTAGAACCCTAGTGTAATCATCTTTCCATGATCATGGAGAAAATGTGGAGAGGAAGCCAGACACCTGGATGTGACTCCTGGCTCTGCACACAGCAAGTTAATTAGAACTTCAGTTTGGATTCCTTGTATCATCAGATGGAAATAACAATAACACCTGCCTTATGGAGCTGTTGTGGGGTAACAACAGGCTTCTCTGCCTTTGTGCTGCAGGCCGTTGGGCAGGGAACACTCTGTGCATTGTGAGATGTTGACATCACTGTGGCAACCACCCACAGGACACCTCTAGCACCTTCTCCACCCAGTGTCCCACCAAAAATATCTTAACGCTCCCAAATATTCCCGGGGAGGGCCAAATTAGTCCCAACCCAGGACCATGGAACAGAGGGACAGATTTGTAAAGGCATCTGGCACAGCTGCTGACACACACCAGCTTCCTTTAAACCAGAGGACCCACCAAGCTGGTTCCATCAAAGCAACCTCTCCTCTTTGTTTTTGATTTGCTCTTCTTCCCACCGCAGAGCTGATTATATCCATTTTGAGGGAGCCTCAGGCCCAAAGTTCTTAAAATTTAGATGCACTTTTTTTCTTTGTGAATTTCTATAATCTTAGTATGTTTGTATTAATAACCTCACTCCAAAGCTTGGATTTTTGTAAATCATATGTATGTGTACATGGAAAAGCTAAAGTACTTCTTAGGTTGCTAGTTTTTAGTATTTTAACTTTGTTTTTCTTGCTGATTCAATTTTTAAATTCTATGGTGAAAGTGACTTGACAAAGTTCAAGATTGTGATTAGCAAAATCTTTCATATACTGACCAAAAAATTTTAAAAAGCCATTTATGCATAAAGAAAAAGAGTGGAAGACCATTAGAAAACATTCTAGAAAGGGAAGAACAAAGCAACAAAAAATTCTAAGCAAAATTGGTGAGGCAACTGGGCATGGTGGCTCTAGCCTGTAATCCCAGTGGCTTGGTGGGCTGAGGCAAGAGAATTACAATTCAGCAACACGGCGAGACCCTGACTCCAAATAAAACGTTAAAAGGGATGCTGATGTGGCTCAGTGGTTAAGAACCCTGGGTTCAATTTCCAATACCTAAAGAAAAAAAAAGTGAGGCATATGTCAAAAGGTCTTCTGTTAATCAAATTGGTTAAGAAACTTCAAAAAGTCTTTCAGTGAACTGGAATCAAAAGTCACCATTAATACTAATGGTACGCTGGGTACAGTGATGCACACCTGCATTTCCAGCAGCTCTGGAGGCTGAGACAGGAGGATTGAGAGTTCAAAGCCTGTCTCTGTGTAAGTGAGGTGCTAAGCAACTCAGTGAGATCCTGTCTGTAAATGAAATACAAAATAGGGCTGGGCTCAGTGTTGAGTGCCCCTGAGTTCAATCCCCAGAACCAAAAAAAAAAAAAAAAAAAAAAAAAAAAAAAAATCATCTGCTGTGAGTCATGATGTACTTATTTGTATAATAAATACTGAGTAATCTGCATTAGGAAAGTTTATTCAACCACCCTAGCAAATTCTTCTGTCTTAATTAGAAAGCTCCAAGAAAAAGAAAGATCAAATATTGCTTTACTATTATGAATTTATATCATTTATGATTTAAAAAGTTAACATTTTCATTTTGGTTATTGTGAATTATGCTGCAAAAAATTTGGTATGAATGTATCACTAAAGTATGCTGACTTTAATACCTTATGGAATCATTCTAGATGTCCTTGAGCAGATGAATGGATAAAAAAAAACAAAAACACATACACAATGTAAACTTACTCAGCCATAAAAAGGAATGAAATTATGTACCATAAGTTTTGCCCCCTATATAAGAGAAAAAAAAAGGAAAAGAAAAGAAAAAAGGGATGTCATGGAAGAGGGGTAGAGGAAGGGAAGCAGAGGGAGGAAAGAGAAAAGGGTAAGGGGATGTATTTTGGAACAATATTAAGCAAATAATGTTATGTGCACGTGCAAACCTGTCACAATGAAACCCATTGTTGTGTATAATTTGTATACACTAATAAATTTTGGAAAGGAACATTTTATGTAGAGTGGTAACTTGTTATAGAAATGTGTAATGAATAAACCCATTAAACAGAAAATTACAAAATATGAAAAAATAACAAAGACTCGTACTTATAAAATTATATGTTATGCTGTAAAATTTTATTTTAGCAAGTTTTGATCCCATCTGAGTGTAGCACATTGTATACATGTAGTTAAGACACAGTGAGATTATCATTATTTAATATGTACTATAACTACGTACAATTTCCAATACTATTTGCAAGTTCCTCCGGGAAGGAGGTGGTGAAGATAGTAGGTAGAATGAGAGACAAACACAAGTCCGCATTCTCAAATTGCTCTTTGGACTCCACATTTTCTTGTCCCACATCGGATTGTTAGGGAAAGGCAACTCTCTGTATCAAGTTATTTGCTATTAATTACAGGGATTTCTAAACACTTACTTAATCTTTAATTGTAACCTAACCCCAAACTCAAAATTTAGGAATATTTTGTTTGCTTAATATGCCTAGAAACAAAGTCCGATAATAGATATTTGTGAACAGCATCTTTTAACATGAGATTTCTTTATTGTTAATGTGTATCATCCTTTCCTAAAATAGACCATAGATTCAGTGCCTTTGCCATGTCCAGATGTCTGAATTTCCAAAGCAGAATTTGTAGGTGTATTGGTGAGTACAGGAATCTATGGATTTAACTTGGTTCATTTCAGCAGCAAGAATAATATACAGACTGGATATGAGTTGGAACTGATCCCCAAATACACAGTCATGAACAGCTTGAAGCATCATTAGACTGGAATTTGTCTGCCTATTGGACTTTAGTATTTAACTACTTGAAGCTTATTATTATGAGTATGGAAATCAGTAAAACTGCTAAGAGGATGAGGAAAGCATTGCAAGCACTGTGCCCTAGCAATGCTTATAGTATGACTTCAAGAATTCAATAAAGTCAGGCATGGTGGCCCATGCCTATAATCCCAGAGGCAGCCTCAGTAACTTAGCAAGATCCTAAACAACTCATGGAGACCCTGTCTCAAAATAAAAAATATATATAAACAAACAAACAAACAAAAAAAAAACAAAACAAAACAAAAAAAAAACCTCAAAATTAAGATTGATAAAAAAAGTTGGGTTTTGTGTCTAGAATTTCTCTGAAACAGGCTACTAAGTTTTTCTGCCAGGTCACAAGTAATTGTAGAAACTAGCTAAAAGTATGTCAGGAGACTACTTCTTTCTTTCTGTGGCTAATTCTTTGATTCTTTGATTTGTTCTGTTGTGGAGGAGAGGAACTGTTGAAGTCTGTTCTCCTGTGGATGGCTTGTCAATTTTGAACTCTAATTACAGTACATTTTTGTTTCCTCAGTACACAGGTAAGATTTTAAAAATGATAACTTGGTAGCTTATCCAGCTTTTTTCTGGAGTTTGGAAGAGAGTAATTCCCTTTGGGAATTTCTGAATCTGGACCATAAATAGAACTCATAACATATCTACTTTTCAGTTCTTTTCTGGTAATTCTAATATCTGAGTTACCTACTTATTAAGTATATGAATTTCCCCCTTTATTTATGTCACATTCTCTTACTTCTTTGCCTATCTCCTGACTATATATATATATATATATATATATTTTTTTTTTTTTTTTTTCCTCCCAGTGGAGTATATGCTTCTTTCTGAACTTGTGGCAGAAATCTCCCCTGCTTTATGATTTACCAATTTCCAAACAGTGAGAGATCTCTTTGCATTTAGAACTTGATCACCAGTGTTTCCATTTCTTGGCTATTGTGAATAGCTGCAACGAACATGGAAATGCAGATGGTTCTCATCATATTGATTTCATTTGTTTTGGATAAACGCCCACAAATGTAATAGCTGATATAATACTAGTGGCCCAATTTTAGTATTTCAAGGAAACTCTATACCGTTTTCCATAATGACTATACTAATTACTCCCCACCAACAAGGTGTAATAATCATCATACCTTCTTTACATCTTCACCAAGTTTTATTTTTTATCTTTTTGATTACAGCCTAACTGTGGAGAGATGACATTTCTTTGTGGTTTTGATTTGCATTTTCTAGATAATTAGTGATGTTGAACATTTTTTCATATTTTTATTGACCATTTGTACGTCTTCTTTTGAGAAACGCTCTTCAGACCATTTCATTTGCCCATTTTAAATTTGATTATGTGTTTATGTTGTTGAGTTTTGGGGAGTTCCTTCTATATTCTACATGTTAATTTTTTGTAAGATAGTTTGTAATGTTCTACCATCATCTAGGTTGTCTCTTCACACAGTTGTTGCTTTTCTCTGCAAAGCTTTCTAAAATGATACAATCCCATTTGTCTCCTTTTGCTTTGTTGTATTATTGAAAATATCATATTGATATTCTGAAGTGTGTCTTCTAGGTTTCTTTTAGTAGTTCCATAGTTTCCAGTATTGTATTTCAATGGATAGAAAGAGATTTGATTTCATTGTTCTGAATGTGAATATTCAATTTTCAGCACCATTTCAAGCACCATTGGGGACTGTCCTTTCTCCAATGTGTGTTTTTGGAACTTTTGTAAAAATTCAGTTGTCTATAGATGTAGATGTATTTCTGGGTTTCTATTCTGTTCTATTATCTCTTTTTTTTTTTTTTGTCACTATGCTTCTGTTTTGGTTACTATGAATTTATGTTAAATTTTAAGATTAGGTCTAATGATGCCTCCAGTTGGTGTGTGTGTGTGTGTGTCAGTGTGTATGTCTAAGATTTCTTTGAGCATTTGGGGTTTGGGAGATTCCTGTATGAATTTGGGTATTATTTTTTCTTTCTTTGAAGAATGTTATTGGTGTTTTGATGGGGAGTGCACTGAATCTCTAAATAATTTTGAGTGGTATGAATATTTACTTTTTAATGATACTTGAAATTGAGTCCAGGGGTTTTTATGCTGTATCACAAGATTTTTTTTTATATAATTTTATTTCAACACAGGTCTTGGTAGGTCAACCAAATTTGTTTTGAACTTGTGATCCTCCTGCTTTAGGCTTCCCAGTAGCTGGGATTTCAGGTGTGTGCCATCAGACCAGGCTTAGTATAGCTATTTTAATAACATTATTTCTTTAAATTCATAAACATGGGTGGTCCTTCCATTTTTTTGTGTCTTCTTCAGTTTTTCTGATAATGTTTAGTACATTTTATAGAGATAGTTCACTCTATTTGTTAAATTTATTTCTAGGTTTTTTTTTTTGTTATTGTTGCTATTCAGAATAGAATTCTTGATTTCTTTTTCAGCAAGTTTGTTATAAATGCTAATAATTTTTATATTGATTTTCTATTCTCTAAATTTACTGAAATTGTTAATAGGTACTAACAATTTTTCATTAGAATTTCTAGATTTTCTATACATTAAATCATGTCATCTGCAAATAAGAAAAATTTTACTTCCTTCTTTCCTTTTTTAATGCTCTTTATTTCTTCCTCTTGCTTAATTATTCTGGTTATGTCTTCCAGTAGGAAGTTGATTCAGAATGGTAAAGGTGGACATGTTTATTTCTTTTCCTGACCTCCAAGGAAACAGCTTCAACTTTTTCTCATTCAATATGAGGTTGACTGTGGCTTATTAGTTGAGGTTCTTCCCTTCTGTACTTAATTTGTAAAGGGTTTTGTCACAAAAGGATGAGATGTTAAATTGTATTAATTGCTTCTTCTGCCTAGAAATGAGCATATGTGTTTTGTCCTTCATTCTTTTCTTGTTAAATATTATGTTGACTGATTTGCATGTGTTGAACTATCCTTGCATCTCTTGGATAAATCCCACTTGATCATGGTGTTTGATCTTTCTGATATGCCACTAAATTACATTTGATAATATTTTTGGGGAAATTTGCATCTATGTTTAGCAGTGGTATTATTCTCCAGTTTTCTTTTTGTTGTATCTTTGTCTGATTTTGGTATTAGGGTAATGCTGAACTTGCACAATTAATTTGGTAGAGTTCCATCTTGTTTTAGGTAGCTTTGTCATTGCTGTGACAAAACTATTGTACAACAACAACTTTGAGGAGAAGTATATTTGGGGGTGTTGGTTTCAGAATTCTCAGTTCATAGACTGCTGAATACATTGTTTTGATCCAAGATGTGGCACCACATTAAAATAGAAGGAACTGTGAAGGAAAGATGCTTAGCTTATGGCTGGATCAGGCAGCAGAGAGAAGAGGGGACAGGAGTTGCAGGAAAGATACATTCTTCCAGTGCATGCCCCCAGTGACCTACCTCCTCCAGTCACACCCCACCTGCCTAGATTTACCGCCCAAGGAATGAACTGACTGGGTAGTAGCTGATTAGGTTACGGTCTCATAATCTAATTATTTCACCTCTGAGTTTGCCTGCATAAATGTTGGGAGAAATCCTAGTTCTTGGCCCGCAGTCCTTACCTGCACCTGAGCTAACCTGGCACCCTTACACATAAATAACAATTTGTGGAGGATACATTTTAGTCAAATTATAATACAACTCTTTATAGTTTTTAAAAATAATATGAACAAAATTACCATTATTTTATCTTTAAAAATTTGGTAGCATTGTGAAGTAAATTCATACAGTTCTGGGCTGTTATTTTAGGGAGGATTTTGTTTTGTTTTGTTTTCAAGTTTTCTATCTTCATGGTTCAATTTTGATAAATGAAATGTGTCCAGAAACTTATGCATTTCTTCTGGGTTTTCCAATTTTTTGGAATATAATGTCTGTAGTAGTCCTTAATAAACCTTTGTATTTCTGTGGCATTACTTATGTCTCCTCTTATATCTCTAAATGCTTATTAGAATCTTCTCAGTTTTCTTGGTTAAAAATTCATTGATTCGATTTGACTTTTCAAAAAACTTGTTTTGTTGGTCTTTTATAATTTATGTCTACTTTTTATTGTAGTTCTGATCTTTGCTACTTCATGCCTTCTATTAATTTTGGGTTTGGTTTGCTTTGGTATTTCCTTGAATTACATTGTTAGGCAATTTATTTGAATTCATTTCTTTCTTTCTTTTTCTTTGGCTTTCATGTTGGTGTTTAATGATTTAACATTCCTCTTACTTCCCAAAGGTTTTGTTATATTGTGTTTTTAAAGTATAACAAGTCTTTCAATTTTCCTTTGATTTATCCATCTTTGAAGAACATGTTGCTTTACCAGATATGATGACACACACTTATAATCCCAGTGGTTCAGAAGGCTGAGGCAGGAGGATTGCAAATTCAAAGCCAGCCTCAGCAATTTTGCAAGGCACTAAACAACTTAGTGAGACCCTGTCTCAAAATTTAAAAAATAAAAGGTGGGGGTACGTGACTGGAGATGTGGTTCAAGGGTTAAGTGCTTCTGGGTTTGATCTCTAGTACAAAACAAAACAGAACAAAACATGTTGCTTAATTTCCATGAAAATTCCTTTCATTGATTTATAGTTTTATGCCATTGTAATCAGAGAAGATTCATGCTGATACCAATTCTTTTGAATTTGTTGAGAATTTTTTGTGGCCTAATTAATATCTGATCCAACCTGGAGAATGTCTCTTGTGCTAATGAAAGGAATGTATATTCTCAAGCTGCTGGATGAAATGTCTTATAAATGTCCATTTGGTCCATTTGTTCGATAGCATATTTTAACTCTGGGGTTTGTTGACATTTTGCATGGGTTTTATGTTTATTGACAAAAGTGGGTATTTAGATCCCTATTATTGTATTGTAGTCTCTTTCTTTAGGTCTAATAATGTTTGCTTCAAAATCAGCATGGAATTTAAATTCATCATGAAATAAGTATGTTTATAAGTGTTATATTACCTTTTGGTGAATTGATATTTAAAAAAAAATTTTTTTTAGTTGTTGATGAACCTTTGTTTTTTATTTATTTATATATGGTGCTAGGAATTGAACCCAGTACCTCACACATGGTAGGCAAGCACTCTAACACTGAGCCACAATTCAGCCCTGGTGAACTGATTTCTTAACCATTATGTAGTGATTATCTTTGTCTCTATTTCGGTTCCAACCTAAAATCTATTTTATCCAAAGTAAATATAGCTATTCCTGCTAGCTTTTGCTTTCCATTCACATGGAATATCTTCTTCCACCCCTTCACTTGTAGTCTGTATGTGTTTAATGGTGAAGTGAGTTTTAAACAGAATACTGTTTGGAATTGTTTTGTATCCATTCAATCAATCTAAATCTGTCATAAGGGGAATTTAATTCATTTACTTCCAAGGTTATTAATGATAGTAAAAGGCTTACTCCTGTCATTTTGTTAAATTTTTCCTAACATTTTGGGGTAATATTTCTTATTATCACCATTAATGCAAACACCTAGCATACAGCTACACTCAATATACATTTGAAAAATGAGTGTACTTAGCATATAATTCTTTAGAATAAAAACAGTAAATATGATAATTGAACTTAAAATTAATATTCAAATTAGAGGAATGAGAGAATGAATCTTAAAACAACATTAGCTTACCTTATAATTTTATATGTATGCTTCAGCATATGTGATCATTATTTTCAAGTTTCTTATTGGAAAATTGAAGAAAGAAATGTCAGCGAAAACGTGTGCTTTTAGAGAAGGTTTTCCCCAACATTTTACTCCATTTTTTCTTTTAACCTGGAATATTCACATGGTAAATCACATGATAAAACTTTCTAGAATTTCTTTTCTCTTGATTTAATTTCTGAATATGGCAATGCACAGAGACGAAGATCCTGTAAGTAATAAATGTTGAGGATGGTATTTTTAAGTTTATCTATTAATATGATCAAAATAATGATTACTACTGATGAAAATCAGAAACTATACATAAAATAATTGAAAAAGAAAAAAATAGTTTGGGATCTAGTTCTCACTCTGTGCTATTTTTTTTTACAAAATTATATAATAAGAATTTGAATAATTAATCTATATTTTTTTATTCTTTATATTTTTTATTCTTTTTTTCATTTTTACAGACTGTATTTTGATTCATTATACACAAATGAGGTACAACTTTTCATTTCTATGGATGCCTACCATTTCTTTACCTGCTGTATTCATTGCAGACATTATGCAAATAGTAAAATGGGAAAATAAATGCAAGAAGAGGAAAATAAAAGAATCTGAATATTTGATACTTTAATAAAGTAGATGTACAATATTCTTACTTTAAATATGATTTTGATTGGAAGTTACTGTTACAGTACAATACAGAAAGTTACTGATTTACTGTGTAAAATGATTCACTTTCTCTCTGATTAATGATTCAGAATAATTTTCCTAAGTTACCAGTTTCCTATCACTATAAAATCTGTGAACCAGAGAAATAAACCAGAAAATATGTGGAAGATTTCCATTATAGTGATACCAACCATATAATACCACATACTATGTGTTTGTATTTGCTAAGGACTTCAAAAATTTTTTTAAATTTCATTCTTTAAACAGGTTTAAAGAAGATTATCATGTATATAACATAGGCATTTTAGGTTGGTAGGAATTTGAGTTCAGATTACTAGGAAAACACATAGATAAATAACAGGATTATGGGCTGAAATTTAAACTTGATAGGCTAACTTGAGAACCCAATTTCATAGGCACTACAAACACAGTGTGAAAGAAAAAAGTTAGAGAATAAAAGGGAAAAATAAATCCCTCAGTAAATTTTACTCTCCTCTTTTTAAAAATCACAGAATCTCTCTCAGAGTATAATTACAAATCTTACCTTCCTGGAGCTATTACAATAAACTTCTCCTGCCCTTTAAGCATGTGTGCACTATTCCAAAAGCATATATTACACTTTTATTTTGTTCATTACAATGCTGCTACCCTTTTGTTTAACAGAAGCGAGTATGGGTAGGAGTGTCACTGGACTTCTAAATGTTAAATCTGGTACTTAAATCAAAAACATAGACATTGGTATCTAAGTAAAGGTTGCATTACCATATTAAGAAATAGCTAAAGCAAATGTTATCAGTAGAGTAAATAAAGGTAAGATAGAATCTGAAATGTGGAATTCTACTCAGAAGAGTAAAGAAAAGTGAAAAACACTAAAAATTAAAGACTAAATGTAATTCAATAACTAGTGATTTTTCTTTGTATAATTTACTGATTACTTTTGCAATGTTATGTTATTTAATGTACCTGGTTTGTTTAATTCTATGGATGAAGAAAATTAAATCTGACATTGACCTGCTCATGAGAAGGGCAAAAACAATCTATGATATCAGGATTTCGAATACAGATATTTTGATAATTTCAATCTGATTTGATTAAACAAGCATGATTTAATATGTACACTTTTGAAAACATTACGTAAATCATGGTAGTAGGTGATAGCAATAATAATTGATATCGAGCCTCATGAGCTCATACTCAAATAAATTGTTCCGTGTAAACAAATTATTTGGTTCATAGATCATGAATGTTATAATTGAGGTGGAAAACATGGAAAAGTAAGATATATATATATATATATAGGCTGACTTGATAGGCTGACTTGAGAACCCAATTTCATAGGCACTACAAACACAGTGTGAAAAACAGAAAAAAGTTAGAGAATACAAGGGAAAAATAAATCCCTCAGTAAATTTTACTCTCCTCTTTTTAAATATACACATATATATATATAAATGTATATATAAATATATATATAAATAACACTGTTATTTATCTCCATATATATATATAAAGACTCTGGGTATATGTGGAGAGACCTCTTGGAGAATATAAATGTGAATGGATGTGTAAAAGTGTATTAGTTATATGAAGGTGAAGTCATACTCTAGGCAGAAGAAACAACTCTGCATAAAGAGCCAGAGGCAAGAATGAGGAACAATGCTTTGGAGAACAGTCTGAAAGGCAAAAGTCAATGATACTAAAATAACCTTGGGCCTGGGAACACAATCAGAGTGGAGACTGGAAAGGTAGATAAGGGATAAAATGTTCGGGATTTTGAATGACAGGCTAAGGATTTTGAAATTGATATTTTGCCCAAAGGTGACCCTAGGCTTACTTTTTTCTAAAACTGAGTGGAGACAACAGAAGTAAAACAGAATCAGTATAGACTTATTTGGACTCATTTTACGGTGTCCAACTTCTATTGAGTATTTGATGGTTTCGCAATACAACTTTCCTTGTCTTTGAGTATGGTGATGGGGATTTGAGCAAGAACATTTCTAATACTGCTAAATTTAAAAATCTCTAGTGAATTTTGGGGGAAAATAATTTGATCAAGTGAAGAATAAAAATATCATTGAGTGAATGATGAAATTCTGAAAAACATCTTTCTCCTGATTTATTTTAAAAAGTTCATCTATGTAAAATTAATTACTGTCAATTATGTAATAGATGTTGATAGTGCAACTAATTATTATTAATAATTCAGAATTTACATAGCTGCTAAAATGAAGATACAGTAGATGATCCACACCCATTGTCATACCCTATCATAGCCTGAGCAAAGTCAGCCATGAACCTTAAGTCAAAATCAGAAAATACGATGAAAAAACTGCTTATTTAATCTTATTCCATACTTCCTTGTCATTGCACAAACTAATCCAAGAGTAGAAAATAACTGAACATTGAATGGAAGCAATGTTTTCAAACATAGTTTGAATTCTTTATTGTCTTAATAGCAAACATGAATCCCATGTCCATTCCATATTCTGTTGAGTATAAGAAAATCAAATGTTTTGCCCACACACAAGAGATTACACAAAGGTACAACTCATCCAATGTCAACTTTCTTCCTACCTCAGAGAATAAGTGTTGTTTTAACATGTTTTCACTCCTTTTTGCTTACAAAGTTCTAGAAATGAAAAACAGTTTCTAATTCCTCATTTTTACATTCTTAAGAATCATTGCCATAGTTTTCATTTGTATAAAAAAATGCATGTCCCTTTGATTCTGATTTTATCCACTTGGCATACTTTGAATACTCTTCAGATTATTCCCATTGATAGCCTGTTCAACAAACTGGAAAACTGGAAATCCATATGCAACCGAATGAAACTAAACCCCTATCTCTCACTCTGCATAAAATTCAGCTCAAAATGGATCAAGGACTTTGAAATCAGACCAGAGACCCTGCACCTTATACAAGAAAAAGTAGGTCCAAATCTTAATCATGTCGACTTAGGATCAGACTTCCTTAACATGCCTCCCAAAGCCCAAGAAATAAAAGCAGGAATCAATAATTGGGATGGATTCAAACTAAAAAGTTTTTTCTCAGCAAAGGAAACTACCAGCAATGTGAAGAGAGAGCCTACAGAGTAGGAGAAAATCTTTGCCACACATACTTCAGATAGAGCACTAATCTCCAGAATCTATAAAGAACTCAAAAAATGTCGGGGTCTTAAGCCCCCTTTGCTCTTCTTGACTAGCGACAAGGGAAGGGGACACTCCCCAACAAGGCCAGACCAAGAAGGTAGGGCCAATTGACCGCCTGCACCCAGCCCTCTCTGCGGAGGACAGATGTGTCAGGGAGACCAGACACAGCAGGAACTGGTTTATTGAGGAAGTCACACAGTTTTTATGTAGGGTGGAGGCTAGACGGGAACCAATCAGCTTAAAGGTCAGCAAGGCCCGGGGTTCACGCAGGCAAGAGTCCCATAGGACTATATGGCAAGCACGAGCTGATCTCGTTAGTGGAACTGTGGTTAACCAATCCCTGATGGTGGTCCGATTTATCGTCATTAACTTTTGAAACCGCCTTTGAGGACTTGATCTTGCTCACTTGCCAGGGAGTAAGGAGTCAGCCTGAGTTAGTTAACGTGTCATTAGTCCCAACAAAAAAACTTTACATGAAGAATACAAATAACCCAATCAACAAATGGGCTAAGGAAATGAACAGATACTTCACAAAAGAAAATCTATAAGCAATCAACAGATATATGAAAAAATGTTCACCATTTCTAGTAATAAGAGAAATGCAAATCAAAACTACCCTAAGATTCCATCTCACCCCAATTAGAATGGCGATTATCAAGAATACATGCAACAATGGGTGTTGGCGAGGATGTGGGGAAAAAGGTACACTCATACAGTGCTGGTGGGGTTGCAAATTAGTGCAGCCACTCTGGAAAGCAGTGTGGAGATTCCTCAGAAACCTTGGAATGGAACCATCATTTGACCCAGTTATTCCACTCCTTGGCCTATACCTAAAGGATTTAAAATCAGCATACTACAGTGATGCAGCCACATCAATGTTCATTAGCTGCTCAATTCACAATAGCCAGATTGTGGAACCAACCTAGATGCCCTTCAATAGATGAATGGATAAAAAAAAAAAAAACTGTGGTATATACATACAATGGATATTACTCAGTCATAAAGAATAATAAAATTATGGCATTTGCAGGTAAATGGATGAAATTGGAGAATATCATGCTAAGTGAGATAAGTCACTCCCCCAAAACCAAAGGACAAATGATATCTCTGATAAGCCAATGAAAATACACAATGGGGAGTGGGAGGGAGGCAAGAATGGAGGAAGGATGGATTGTATAGAGGAAAGAGGGGTGGGGGGGAGGAAAAATAACAGATTGAGATAAACATCATTACCCTATGTACATGTATGATTAAACAAATGGTATGACTCTACTTCATGTACAACCAGAGAAACAAGTTGTACCCCATTTGTTTACAATGAATCAAAATAAATAAATTATTTTTAAAAAGTAGACTTTAGAAAACTTGTAATTCTTACAATTCTTTATCTGCCTCTTTCAATGTAAGTATTTTTAGAAGCTTCTTGATGGTGTTAATGTGGGAGGATGTCTTTTCTACCGACTTGAAGACTATCCCTGAAATGTAACTTTCAAAGAGGAGAGAACTCCTATGCTCCATTTTCTGTGGTCAGGTTAAATCCTAATTTTGGTGACTCATTAAAGTTGTAAAACTATCTCATTTCACAAAGATATTAAAAGTTTACTTTTCCTTTGTGTAAAGTCAATTAGTAAATACAGATGACTTATGGTCTCCTGATCATAGTAGACAAAAAGCAACTATTTTTCCCAGAAATCTCACCAATAGGATTCTAATTAGATGATACCAATGAAAATCACTCACAAAGGATTTGCAATGAGGAATCAAGTACAAGCCATTGGCCTTTCAGGTTGCGGCAGTCACTGGGGCTTATTAGACATCAATGGTCATTCCTACATAAGTTGCTGATCTTAATCCGTCAGCACACTCTGATTGCTCCTTCTTGTCTGGGGCAGTAGAAATACTTTCTGATTCCCTGAGGGCTTCTAGTTAACCTTATGGTAGCTATTTTTAACCTATTCTATAATCCTATGTTGACTTTGAGAACACCCAAAGTTTGAACACAAGGGTGTTCAAAGTTTGAACACCCAAAGTTTGAACACCCTTGTGTTCAAACTTTGTCTTTCCTGTGAAGACCGGAGTTCTACTTTCCTTATTGAATCCTGAGTATACTAAAAGAAGAGAAATAGTTCAGTGATGTGTGTGTGTGTGTGTGTGTGTGTGTGTGTATTTTCTGATTAGAGTCCACTTAAAGAAGTTTACTAAGCTAGTGAAAATGGAAGATTTGATTCTAGAAAAAGAATTACACAAGGATATTTTTTATCTTGTACACACTCTGAGACAGATTCCTTTTGTGTGTCTGAAGATAGCTCCAATCTTTGTCCACAGTGGATAAAATTGTATAAACCAAACTCTACCTGTAATGTCCTCATGATACAATGAAAACCTAAACCTGAATCTACCAGAGTTTTTTGTACGGTTGTTGTTTTTGCCAATTCCTTTTTAGTAAGTTTCAACCTTTTCTACTAAATCTTGTCAAAAATATTTTGTTTCAACTATGTTAACTCTCTGAAGTCTGTTTTGCAAAAGAGTCTTTTCAGTATCCCCTATTCAATCATTTTTCTCTTTCTAACTGCTGATTCCATCTTTTCTAATTCTATTGCTCCCTGATGTGGTAAAACATGTTGAAGGAAAAAGTTTAAAATCTACTGAACTGCCACTTAAAAGAACTTAGGAGTTAACGTCACATGTTCATAATTTAAATTGTAGAATTTCTCATCAGAGCTTTCTAATTATATTGATTTATGTTAAGACTAACATGAAATCATTTTTCTCCCTGAAGTTGTAATTGATCAACTTTTATAAATAGTTACCCATACAATTATTTGAAGAAAATCTCTATATTTTCCCTAAAATGTAGAAAGACTTTAGAGTACTAAGAAATCAACCGTATTTCAAGTCCGCTTTAAATAAATACTATAATAATTTCAATTTTCAATGAAGGTTCTGGTCTTAATATTAACAGAGGTTAGTATTAGTCATTTTAAAGTTCATGAACTTTTATGGTAAATTTTACTTCTTGAACTATAAAATTCTAATTCTGTATTTCACTTTCTCTTTTAATTTATTTAAATTCTGCTTTAATATTGTGAAACTTTGTTCTATTTTTTTCTTCACTTCTTGGAAACAACAACAACAAAAAAAGGGAAGGGGAAGGTTAAAATTTGAAAAACTAGACGTCTAATCAGTTGCATATATTTAAAGGAAGAAATCATTTAGCTACTAAGGAATCTGATGAAGAGTTATTTTTTGCATCTAAATATCCGCTCACTGTTAATTAAAGTAGCCTAATGGTGTAAAGATGAAGTAAAGCAACTGCTTTTAAATACAGAAAGAAGTCACAGAAGAGATCATCTAAAATTACCTGTACTTCGTATAAATTTTTAAAGGAAAATGACAAAAATATTTTCCTTAAATCCTAACACTTTCGTTCTCATCATAGAAACATAATAATTAGAAATATATAATCCATCAAATTTTCTTTTAATTCCAAACTCTTCAGTACTAAAGTTTATTTTCATAACCTCACAAAAATACCACCTTTGGTGTGAAAAAAAAAAGTGAATAAATCTGACTTAAAACATATTATTTGACCCAAATATATTATCTACTAGCAATTTTTTATAGAATTATTTAAAATAGCAACAGAAACAATAAAACTTGTGAAAATACATACTAATATTAGACTTATGGTTTTTCAATCTCTAAAGATTTCATTCATTATACTGCATGTCGATCAGGTTCACATAGATGAACATTTGAAAACATATCAAGGATCTATATACTTACAGGAAATATACATTGTATTTAATTTCAAATTGCTAATTAAATTATTTATGGAAATGTACATTTATTTGAAAGGATAAGAGAGCTGCTCTCTATTTAGTAGAGAGAGAAGTACTAAACTGTTCAGAGGAAGAGCACACTGAGAGTGTGTGATTTCACTGGAGATGGAAAATCCTTTGCTTCCTAGACTAGTGTTCCTTGTGCACCTGAGAAAATATTCTATCTATAATATGATAGCTTGCAAGTAACTAGGTAAAACATGTTGTTTAATTAAAATAGCACATAATTAAAATAATTAGTAATTAGGTTTGAATTGTGAACAATGCTCTTTAAGAACAATATTAATCCACACTTTTACAAGTTCATGTGTATACTTGTACGTACACAGAATAAAGATTTTTAGGCAAACAGAAAATTATACATCCTTTCTCTTTTGTATTTTTATCCATTCACTTAAATAAATAGTCTTGGAAAATCATTTCGTTTTGGGTCACTCTGCCTTGGGTCACTTACCAAATCATTTAGTTTCCTCTTAGTTTTCTCTGCCTTGGGTCACTTACCATGAAGAAGTGGGGGAATGTAAATGAGATACACCAAGGTTTTGGCTATTAAATTAATGAAAGGATGCAGGTGTATATACCAGATTTGACATTGTGTTCCACAAAAGGAAGCTTATAAACATTTAAGCCCCATTTAAACTCATCATCTTACCTTAATCTCTGGAAGGTCATTTTCACAAGTTTTTCAGTATTTTATAAAATGTTTGACACATTTTAATAGACAATCACTCCTACCTCTGATTTTAGGGAATCAGAGTAACTTTCCAGAAGTGCATGTCAAATAATTTTGGTAAAATAAAAATTGTATTCATTAATTTGGAAAACACTGACTTCACCACAGGTCAAATCACATACATAATGACAAACAACCTTTCTAAACTACTAATGAATACATTTGGAAGTAGAGCTAAAGTCATGGCCTAGCAGCACTTTATAATCAGGTAACAATATTTAAAGATATAGATAACTTGCTCCAATACAGGTCTATATATACAAATATTTAGAGGGTTACCTTTGAGGAATATTAATTTTTACAAAGGTCACCAGTTAGTTTATATTAAAAAAAAACTTTAAAACAAGTCAAGTCATTGAACGAGTACATTTTTTTCTCTTTTATATATTTATTATAAGAATAAAAAAAGTCAACAACTGTCCTCTAGTTAACAATCAACAGCAAATGAAATAATGTCAGGATTTTGTTTGATTGTGGAATCCTCCTTTGTGAATATTGACACAGAGAATACAGTATCTTCATCATACTTATGCCCTCCTGATCAGTCAGGGAATTTAGATCACAATGCTCAGAGAAAGTAAATCCTTAATTTGAGCTTCAGTTAAAGTCATGCTTTCTTTCATGCATATAATAAGGATTATGGAGAAACTAAAATAGGCCAGGCACTATAATCTTTTTTTTTGGGGGGGGGGTTGGCTACCAGGAATCGAACTGGGGGCACTCAACCAATGAACCCATACCCAGTGCTATTTTGTATTTTATTAAGAGACAAAGTCCCAGTGAGTTGTTTAGCACCTTGCTTTTGCTGGGGATGGCTTTGAACTTGCAATGCTCCTGACTCAGCCTCCAGAGCCACTGGGATTACTAGTGTGCACCACTATGCCTGGTTAGGCACTATAATCTTCAATTCTCTGATAGTGCAGAGGTATTACTCTACAAATTTAGCTTAGAATCACCTCAACTGTGGTGGGACTCAAACCACTCAAAATTCTGTTCACCTAAAATTCTATTTTCAATGGCAAGAAAAATATGGGGAGGAGGACAGGCCACACACAGGCAGATGTATGTCTATCTGCATGGCATGCAGCCTGGTCCCTGCCTGAATTACTGCACAGCAGATGGCAACATGGAGATAGTAGCCACTTTCAAGTTCTGAATCATACTGCTTTTAACTAATTCAATCTATCTCTAAAAATAATTTAAACATAGTTTATAGTTAAGACTATTCATGAAGATCACTCAAAATATGCCAAATACACAGAGATGCTAAATGGAGTAAAGAACATTGGCAATGACTTGACTTTAGGTCTTGAGAGGAGAAAATTTTGATTCTATGGATACCATTACATGTAGTATAACAGATTCTTCTTAGAAAATATAGTAATTCTCATTCAGCCATCTGTGCTTCAACATGCTTAGTCAAAAACATGCTTTTACAAAGAATTTTAACTTCATTTCAAGAGATTCCCTTTGTAGAGTTTGCATGTAGGCTATTTCAGAATTCCGACTGTTTTCGTTGAACAATTTTTTGTTAAATTAGTTTCATGAGCTACCATTAGATACATATATAGTCGGGACTCCTGTCCCAGAGGCTGTGATTCTGCCCTTCAATGGGAACAGGGATGTTTTTAAAGAGATGATTCAAAGGCTGCATTCCACTTGTGTTCTCTGTTTGGAGTTATAATTCACTTATTAATTTAGGAGACAGTAATTTCTTAGATCTTCTGGTGCCCTCTCCAAGTCTGAATTACCTCCTTCCTATTTTGTGTGTGTGCTCAGGACAGATGACTGTGCCTAGAATGGGGAAGAAAGGTCATCCTGCTTCCCCTGAGATTAAGGAGGGGCAGAGATTAGGGAGATGGAAAAGGAGAGGAAGAGAAAGAAACATGTTCCCTTTAAAAATAAGTCACAGTGGCAGAGGGGCAAGAAAAGATAAGGTGGAGCACTTTTACGTTTCCCCACTGTCAATTTCTACACTCCATTTCTATGAAAAAAAAAAAAAAAATGGGCAATAACATCTCCAAGTTGTTTCTTGCTGTGAGAGGACAAAATTAGGGGAAGTAACCCAAAGTCCTTATTCTTTATCAGGTGGGGCAAGGGTATATATGCTTTAAATTTCTGAAGGCTTTTTATTTTTGATAACATTTTCTTTCATGGGAAAGATAAAGAATATGTATTTGTAATTAAGAAGAGAGAAATATATATTAACCGAAATATTTATTATAAAATTTTAACAGTGGTTCATTTTATGCTTTGAATGTAGCTCTTGCTGCTCTGCCACTTCAAGTTATTTTTAAAAGTTTATGTTTCTTTTTCTTTCTCTCTCCCTGTTCCTCCCTAATCTATCACCCTCCCTAATCTCAGGGGAAACAGGATTATGGTTGTCCTCCATCCTAGGCAGAGTTATCTGTCCTTGAGCACGCACCACCACAGGAAGGACGGAAGTAATTCAGACTTGGGCATGGCATTAACTGATCTAAGAACTAACTCCCTCTTAAATTATCAAGTGAATTACGACTTGGGATAGAGAACACATGAAATGTAGCCTTTGATTCATTTCTTTAAAAAAAAAAAAAAAAAAAAACCTGCTTTCCCTGCACTTCTCCTTTGCTAGCAAAGCAATAAAACTTCTTTTTCCTTTTTCTAAAAACATGTCCTCATTATTGAATGGGCATCAGGGACAGGACTGAGTTTTTGGTATAAGGATTATATTTAATAGTGGAAAATTAGTACTAGCCTAAGTTAACAGAAAATAACTAAATGTATTATGATACATAGTCCATATGACATATTAGGTAGTGGAAAAAAGTAACACAAAGTTATTCATTTTTGTTTAAGAAGGTAAAAATTCATGTAAGTAGGGAAAGATAGGGAAAACTTGAAATTTTTGGTGTGTGGCAGGATTGTGGATTTTGAAAATTGTAATATTTAGTATTGCTATGTATGTCATTCTTAGAAAAAATTTTAATTTATTATGTTGCAGGGTTCTTGCTTAGAAGGACAGGAGAACGAGGCTTTCATCCAGGAAGCAGCATTTATTACTGCCAGCCCTGTGCCAGGGGATTGCATCCAAAAACTCAATGCCCCTTCTGGACCCCATGCAGAGTTCTAAAGACAAACCAGAGCCCCCAAATTCTCAGCTTCCTTCCCATAAACACGCCCATATCGTTCTTTGCAGAATTCACTTTTATACTGGTATCAAAAATTAATTGGGCATTCTATACTGTAGAGTTGGAACAGTGGCACATATTTACTGAGAGTGCCATGTCACCTTCCCTTTGTTCTGGAAGGGAGCACCCTTTGCTCTGGGAAGGCTCTTACCACAATGTGGTAGGATAAAGACACATCAAGAAGCAAAAATAGGGAGAATCCATGGATGAAGCATTTACCTTTACTGTTAGTAATTTAAATGTCAGTTTCTTCAGGGGACATGGGGAATCAATCTCTGTATCCATGTGGACTGATATGACTGGTAAAGAAATCTCGGCAACATATTGCTTGATAGTGAAGTGGGTTAAGAACATGCACTCTGGGTTCAGCCTGCCCAGATTTGAGTTAGTTCTGATAGTTATGAGCTATATGCCCTTGAAAAAGTTTCTCAATCTCTCTATGTCCCAGGTTACTGATCTATACAACTGACATAATAATAATGCCTACCTCCCAGGTTGTTAGGATGCAATGTAGATGGATATGAAGTACATAGAACAATGCTGGCACATAGTAAATTCTTAGCTACAGTTAATGAAGGAATGACAGTTTTTCACCCTTTAAAGAATCACATTTCCCCAAACTTTCCAACCAAATTCATATTTTCATATTTTCTGAAAATTCCTTACTACTCTTCCCTCTTTTCTTCTTCTTTAATGGTAATGACTTTTTAAAATGAAAATAGTCCTCAGCTCACTCTGTGGTTCCCAGACTTAGCAGACCTCTGATGCACACTGGAGCACAGTGTTCCGTAGGATGGAATAGATGGCAAAACATTCAACCTGGGAGTCCACAAGGGGAGCACAAAAATGAAGAGCCTGAGTTCTAGTGGGCACTGAGACTAGGTCAGGACTGAGTCCCTCAAATGAAATTTGTAGATAGACAGAGGAGGTTAGAAAAGAAAAAAATGATATAAAACCAGTGACCTATCTTATGATTTTTGTCTAGAATAAACTCTTTGAATTTATTTGAAAGCTGAAAAATACTACTTATCTGCCTTCTTACAATAATATTGCTAAAAAATGAAATGCCCTGCATTCACACTTTTATTTTAAATTTCTTACAAAATCTCACATTAATTAAACTTTTCTCTTGTGCTCTGAAGTGTTGACATTTTTTTTAGTCATTAATACATTTAGAATCACAGAAATACATAAAACTTGCTACTCAACAGAAACCAAAATCTAAATGCATACCTTAATTTAAATCAATGAATAATTATTGAATTCTTTTATAAGGCAATAAATTAAATTTTCTGAGAGATACACAGATCCATAAGAGTTTCTTCTCTTACTCAGATGTACATAACTGATATAGTTTGTTCAAATTAATAAAAATTTTACATAAAATTAATAACACTATTTCAACATTTTAAATCTTCTTTCAGTTCAGAAAAGACTTTCAACATCCTTTTCATAATTAAAGTATTGATGTCAAAAGGTTAGGGCTTGTACTCAAAGAGACTATAAAACAGAATCTAATAAGCCCTCACTCAAGAACATTCTCATTTTAACAACAAACAAAAATACGAATAAAGATTTAGAGTATAAGGACATTGGTTTGAGGGCTTAAGGGAGAAGGAAATATCTCAGCTCAGTTGTGTTGTTCTGAAGACTCTAAGCAAGAGGGAACCTCTGATCTGAGTTCAGAGGGTCAAAGGCAGATAATCAAGTTAATAAGATAACAAACTCAGGACAAACAAAAGGTTTGGAACTGAGGGATGTTGACAAGTGCTTACCAAGTGTGAGAGAATATGGAACATGAAATGGAGGTTTCCAGCAGGCCAAGGTTACGAGCACATCCAGATTTTGGGGTAAGAGAATCTTATATAAGTTGATTAGTAATTAAGATGAATGCAAAATTGCAAATATGAAATTAGGTACAAACGAGAATACTCAATAGAATTCTAAGAGAATTGAAATAGTAGCAAATCATAAATTTTAAAAAGATGATAAACACCACCATCACCAAATATTTCTAGAAATTTTTATTATTACTACTGTTAACATTATTAACTGATAAACCAACTGATAAACTATTTTGTTCTTATGTATTTTCATTTAGTATCAATTGACACTGATTACATTTGATACAAATTTTATATTATTTTCTCTCCAGAGTAGAAAGATCATTGAGTTTTCCTTCTGTAATCAAATTATTTTAAAAATTTCCTTTTTTAGAGTATAGTTTCATAGCAAAATTGAGCAAGAAGTACTGAGAATTCCCAGATATCATCTGCCACAGAATATAGAAACAACTTTCTCCACAATGAACATCCTTCTTGATTGGTTTCTTTGTTACAAATGATGAAATCACAATGACATGTCACCAAAAGTACTTAGATAATCTTAGGGTCAACTCTTGGTATTGTACATTTCAGGGTTTTAATAATTGCAAAATAACATGAATCCAATGTTATATCATACAGAATAGTTTTGTTGCCTTAAAATCTGTGTTCTGACTATTCACTTATTTTTTCTCTGATGTCCATCTTTTCTTTATGTAGATCAGAGGATTTGATCTATATTATTTTCCTTTTTTGCTAAGAACTTGTTTTAGATTTTTTTCAAGACAAGTCAATTGCCAGTAATGTACCTCAAATTTTATTTTTGAGAAAGCTTTTATTTCAATTTTGGAGGATACTTTTTCAGGATACATAATAGGTAAGGGTGTTTATCCCCCCATCTGTCTTTCCATAAAATGTTCTCTTTATTTTTGACATTTTTAGTTTGAACATGATATATCTAACACAGTTCTGTTTTTGTGTTTACGTAGCTTTATATTCAAGAACTTCCTGGATCTTGGTTTGTTATATAATATTAATTTGAGGACATTTTTAGTCATTAATATTTCATATATTTCTTCTTTTCCTTTCTCTTTCTTCTACTTTTGATATGCCCTTTATGTATATGCTTCATCTTCTGTATTTGTCCTAAAGTTCTTGGAAATTCTGTTGAATTATTTTGTCTTTTTGTTCTTTCCTATTCCATTTTGCATATTTGTATTGACATATCCTCAGAGTCCATGATTCATGTCTCAACCATATGTATATTTTGATTTTTTTGAACTTTTCATTCATCCTTGGACACTAGATTGACTATATATTTTGCTTGTTGTGATAATACTACAAGGAACATGATATTTCAGACACTGTTTCAAGATACTGACTTCATTTCTTTGCGCATATATTAAGAACTGGGATTATTGGATTCTATGGTAGCTATATTTGAATTTTTCATGAAACCTTCATACTAATTTCCATAAAGTCCATACCATTTTGCATTCCTGCCAACAATGTACAAAGGTTCCCTTTTCTATACATCTTCCACAACTCAATTTATATTTTTATAATAGTCATTTTAATAGGTGTGAAATAATATTTCATTGTGGTATAGATTTGAATTTCACTGATAATTAGTGATTTTAAGCATTTTTTATGTGCCCATTGTACACTTGCATGTCTTCTATATAAGTGGCTATAGTGAATATCCTTGTCTTGTTTCTGATCCTACAGTTAAAGCTTTCAAGTTTTCATAGGTGGTTATATTAGCTTATTATATAAGATCTTTATTATGTTCAGATACATTCCTTCTATATCTAACTTTTCAAGAGTTTTATCATGAAAGTATTTTTAATTATATTAAATGTGTTTTCTACATCCTTGGAGATGATTATATAATTTATATCTTCCATAAGGTTAATGTGATGTATTGTATTTGTTGATTTATATATACTGAAACATCCTTGAATTTAAACAGTAAATCCCACTTGATCACAGTGTATGATCATTTTACTGTGTTGTTGAATTTGTTCAGCTACTATTTTGCTTGAAATTTTTGCAAATTTATCCAGCAGAGATATTGGCCTTTAACTTTCTTTTCTTGTACTGTTCTTGTCTGGCTTTGTTTTCAAGGTAATGTTGACCTTGTGCAATTAGTTTAAAAGTATTTCTAATTTTTTGATCTTGGGGAAGACTTTAAGAAAGATGGATGTTAATTCTTTTTTAAACTATTTGGTAGAATTCATCAGTGAAGTCATTAGGTTCTAGATTTTTCTTTGATGGGATATGTGTGTGTTAGCATAATTAGAAAATGGAGGCCATTATGAAGAGAAAGAACTTATTTTTCCTCACGCTTTCAGAGGTTCTAATCCAAGATCTAGTAGCATCAAATTTTGGGCCTCTAGTAGGACAACACATCATGAAGGTAATGTGTGGTAAAGCAAACCACTTACTTCATCAGTCAGAAAGCAGAAGAGATTGAGAAATTCGGGTCCCACAGTCTCTATTACAGGGCATGCCTAAGGGTTTACCTAAGGATAAACCATAAAACCTCACCTCTTAAATGGCCATAGCACCTCCTAATAGTACTACCCTGGAGATATGTCCTTTTACATTAGGACCTCTAGGGGACATTCTCCATCCAATCTAGAGCAGATTTTTTGTTTCTGATTAAATGTCCTTAATCCATTAAGATTTTCTTTCTTCATTATTAAATACCAACAGGTTGTATGTTTTTAGAAATTTATCTAGTTCTCCTAGTCCATATAATTCATTGTTGCATAGTTGCTAATTTTAATCTCTCACGGTTCTTTGTATTTTTGAGGTCTTGGTTCTTATGTCTCTTACTTTATATTTTTATTCATTTGGTTTTCCTCCTTTTTTCTTAGTTAATGAATTGTAGTCTTGTTTATTTTGTTGAAAAAAAGCACAGGATTTAGTTTTATTAATCCTTTTGTTTTTACAGTGTCTATTTTATTTATTTCTTCTCTGATTCATATTATTTCCTTTCCTTCTTCTAATTTTGTAGTAGCTTGTGGTATGAAGTCAGATCACAATTTGAGAATTTTTTCTTAATTTAGGTTTTTTATAACTATAAACTTCTCTCTTAATTCTGATTTTTCTATATCTCATATGTTGTATCCTGTTGTATTCCCATTTAAGTTTTTGGAGATTTTTAAAAATTTTTCTTTTGATTTTTTTCCTAAGACTCATTAGTTATTCAGGAGTAGGTTGCTTAATTTTCACACATTTACGACTATTCAAATTTTCATATTTCTATTTGCATTCCATTGTGGTTTGAAAATACACTTGTTATGATTTTAGTCTTCTTAAATTTGATAAGATGTGTTTTTTGGCCTCACATATGATCTTCTCTGAGGAATCATCTCTATGTACTTGAAAGTAATATGTATTGTATATATTTCTTTTAGGTCAACTCAGTTTACAGTATTGTTTAAATGTTCTGTGCCTTCTTAAATGATCTACCCATTATTGAAAGCAAGGTATTAAAGTTCTCCACCATTATTGTGTTGTCTCTTTCTCCTTTTACTTGTGTTAATATCTGCTTCAAATATTAAGCTCTGATGTTGGACACAAATATATGATTGTATTATCTTAAGGGAAGTAATGCCTTTTTCATTACACAATGACTTTCTTGAATATTTATGACAGTTTTTGTTGCAAAGTCTATTTTTAGTGATATAAATAACACAAAGTCTATTTTGTATAAGTTTTATATGTTTTGAAGTTCCTATGCTTCATTATCTCTTGCTCTCTGTAATTTGATGCTTTTTAGTGATTTGTTTTATCTTTTAAGCAACAACCATCAGTTTTTTTCTTTGTGATTAACATATTTGCATAAAATATCTTATAGTTATAATAATCTATTTTAAGCTGATAAAAACAAAATTCTATAATTTAAACCTCTCCGTTTTTGTCATTGATGTTAGTGCTTTATGTTTCAGCTTAAATGTCCATTAAATTATTGTGGTTATAATTATTTTTAATACTTTTGTCTTTGAATTTTCATACTAGAGTTCCAAATAATTTGTGTAGCACCAATACAGTATGTGAGTCTTCTTAATTTGGCTATATTCTTTCTTTTACAGTGAGTTCTATACTTTGATGTATTTTCATGTTATTAGCTAACATTTTTTTTTTTAATTTCAAGTTGAAGTTTTTTCTTTAGTATTTTTGTAAGGCAAGTCTAGTTGTAATGAAATTCCTCAGTTTTTGTTTGCTGGAGAAAATTTCTCTGTCCTTTATTTCCAAAGACACTTTTTCCACATATAATGATAATTCACAGACAAAAGATTTTTTTCCCTCAACACTTTTAATATATCAGCTCATCCTCTAACTGCCAAGGTTACTGTTGAGAAATCCATTCATAGTGTTATGTGGGCTACCTTTTATTTTCTCTTTTTGCTATGAAAATTCTGTTTGTCCTTACCTTTCGAGAATTTCATTACACAGTGTCATGATGAAGATTTCATTATTTCATTTCTTTGGAGTTCTTTAGATTTATCAAATCTTAAGGTTCATTTCTTCATATTTAGGGAGTTTTCTATCATTATTTCTTTAAATAAAACTTCTGAATCTTCCCTTTATTATATTCCCTCTGTAACTTATTATGTGTATCTTTATTCATTTCATGATATCCCATAAGACCTGGTTTTCTTCAGTCTGTTTTACTTTTCCTTTTTTTTCTTCTCCATGTGTAGTTTCAATTGCCCTGTCTCCACGTTCACTGATTCTTTTGTCTGATCTAGGTTGTTTTGAAGTTTTCTATGAAAAATTTTCAGATCTGTTAATTTATTCTTCAACTACACAATTTGTTTCATTCCTTTTATATACGAATTCTAATTTGGTTGAAATTCTGATTTTGCTTTTGCAATGCTTTTCTGATTTCATTTAGTTTTCTGTGTTCTCCAGTATCTCACTGGATATCTAGTGGTTTAACTGCTATGACCTATAGGTAGACTTGATACTGTAGATAATGTGTGGACTCACCTGGTGCCTGGAGTTATTTGACTTGTGCCTGGCACTTGATCCATAAGAAGTGGTCCCAGATTCCATGTCCTTGAGTGTGATCCTATATCTTTTGTCCTCAGGGACCACAAGGATAGACCTAGTGACTGGGGTCTATAGGGATGTGACTGAGGTCTGTGAGGATATGCCTGAGTTCTAGATACACAGGAAGATGGCCTGGAGCCTAGAGTCTGGAGTTGACCTGGCAGAATATTCAGCAATGCTTACACCAGGAACTTTTATCAACAATTGGATATTATTTATTTTTATCTTGAGATAACCAGAGCTGAATATTAATTGATAACATAAAGGTTATAAAATTGACTGCAACTGATGAGTGAATTCCAAAACAATTTTATTGGCAATAGTTAAATGATTAAACATGAATGAAATTCCACATATTTCTTTTTCCTTGACTATAAACGTACTGAAAATGAAACAATGTTCAGTAAATTTTATCTTACAAATATTTAAAGTCAATATTAAAACTTAATTCAAAATATCTACCACACTCTTACCCTCACAATTTTTTTGTTTCAGTATTTTTTGTGAGAAAAAATATTTTAAATTTATTTGCTTTGAAGAAATAACAGTGTTATATAAAATATTTTACAGAATCATTTATTATATTGATAATAATAGTTGTACCCATAAGAATCTATTTTCTTTAAATGTTTATTTTAGAATCAGAATCAATTCTTTTCCAGTGTAGTTGCCTGTGAATTGCTGTGTATTCTTATTTTCTGGAAACCATTAAAATGAATAGTTAGGTAAAAAATTAAAATAGATATATTAACATTTTTATTAAGATTATTTTTGCATAGATGCTGGGAAATGATTGCAAATTGTTTCAAGGGAACTCTTTGATAGGAGAAAAATTCTGAATTGCTGAGTGAATGCTTTTCATTGTGTCTACAATTGCATTTATTTTCTTAAACACTACAATAGGAAAGAATGCAATTAAATTATTCCTCATCTGGATAATTTTTATTGTAAAAAATATTTTCTTGTCTTTAACTCTAAGATGTAAAGTGAATCTCAGAGTTTTTGACATGTCAAAAAATATCTCTAGAAGATATAGCCCCTGCATATTCAAGCAGGCTAATAATGTTAGTCAATGAAAGAAAATATTATAAAAAGTTACATCTGCTTTTCTCATACAATAAACCCCATAACTTCCAACCATTTTTTTTTAACCAAAGCAGTTAACAAAGCTAAATGTATTTTAACAATATTTGTTTAGTGGAAGTCCTAGATCCCCTGTTAAAAAGAATTGATATTGTGCATGTAAGTAGCTACTCTGTGTTAAATGAATATTGGCTTGCTGTTGCAAGTATGCTAGATAAAAACAAAACAAGATTGTAGAAAATTTAAATACCTGTCATTTGGAGATTTAGTTCTGATAGTTTACACATGTGTAATAAGAAATATGGAGAATGAGAAATCCCCAAGATAATGAGATCTGAGAAAAGGGAGTGAAAATGAAGGTCATGTACTGAAAACCTTCATCTCCCAAGACAAATGCTTTCCAGGTGCCAGCTGCAGGCAGGGAGGAGGTGTTTTATCACCCTGAAAAGAAATAGTTTCTAGGAAGTTTTAATCTACTCCAAAGTAAAGCCTCTCCAGACACTGCCCACAGACCTCTGACCAAAAAAAGTTCAAATTTCTGAGTGCCCAAGGAAATTGATATGTAAGCTAGATCACTCATCAAAATAACCTATATAAACCCAGTTCCTTTCTTTGTTCATGGGCTCATTTTCCACCAGGAAAGTGGGTTCCATGATGCTACTTCATCCCTGTACCCCATTCCTGAATAAATAGCTGAGATAATCCGTGACTTGTGTGTCCTGCCCAGTCTTTTTATGTTAATGTGTAGTAATGTTTTAAACTTTCCACTGCAACCTGTGACTACTCTCTATTCCTTTGAAAACATCACAGTATTTCTTCCTTAAAGAATGAGAAGGAATAATCGATCAAACATACTATTTCAGAACTGCTATATTCTCCTTCCAAGGGAGTAAGCTCATGAGACATGAACCCTAAATTTAGTAAGTTGAGAGTACTTGATGGATAGTTCAAAACAGAGCTGTTTGACCAAGAGCTCCAAGTAAAAAATAAGGAATTTTGATTTAATACATCTTTTCCTAAGTGAACAAATTCTGGTATATAGATAGTGTGAATTTAAAGAAATTAAAATCTCTGTCAATTTTCTTTGACTTAGGATGGAGATAATGCTATGACAACCTGAATTTTTGGGCTGTTTGTATGAATCCTTTTGCATGGTAGCATCACGTAGATATTTTTAGAAACATAATTATCATGTTTGAAGTCACAGGAAAATCATCAGATTGCCTGATTAAACAGAGCCAACAAGGTGGACAATCAAAAGAGGTGAACCTCAAAAGAGGTTCCAATGTGGTTCACAAACCCAGATAGTTTGACTAATTTCTGGCTTCACCTTAACCTGTAAACCAAAAGACATTAAGGCTCCATTTGTGTTTCCTTATGTACAATGCTCAAGCCGGGCACTTAACAAATTATCAGTAATTAATTCTACAGGACTAAATAAAATAATCTGCAAAAATTTAAAGTAATCATCTCAGGTACCATCTCAAACGTATTAAATAACAATAAACTGGAGACTTCATCACAATTATATGTTTTGAGATCTTCTTATATTTATAGATTTCATTATTTTGCTGCCTGAGTCTAAAAATCTAAAAATAATAAAAGGGCCAATCTATTTATTTTCAGGGATTCTAACATAACAGGAAATTGAATAGGAAGTACAGACAAAGATGAGGAAACCATCTGACCAGGAGGGTGAAGAAAGGTGAGAAGGCTGAATTCTATGGCCCAGTAACAAAACAAGCCTAAAAGTTAGTACTGATCTGATGAACTATTCAAGAAAGTAGAAGCTGGGAGGGATTCTCTATGACACACCAGACAATGTGAACTCCTGAGTGCTCTAATTGCACTGTTGAATTTGGAAGTGATTCACTAAATTGAATGGTACAGATTGTAAGTCTTGTTGGAAGAGTCTATATAGGTAGATAGGAATGAAAAGTGAGAACAGTCATTCATCATTTCACAAATAATCTGTAAAACCTGTAACAAGAAGAGGAAGACTGTTAGCGTATAAGGAATAAAATTATTTAAAAAAAAAAAAGTAGGGATCTATTCCCAGACCTTTCTCCAGGTAACTAACGCTGTCTGTGTATTCTGCCAGATGGCACTTTCTCAAGTAGGGTTTCAGCAAAAACATCCATATCAGGAAAATTAATTAATACAGATAAGTACCATCATTGTAGTCAATAAGAAAAAAAAAAACAGATATTTTAAGGAAATGCAATTATTTGTGGTCTCTGGCCTAGAGAGATTAAAAGTAAAAGAATCAGCCTCCAGAGAGCAAATCATGGCAGGGTAAGGGTGGCCGTTCATCCACTATAAGGGCAATACGAAGAGTCAGCAGAAGAAACCATGAAAAGACACACTGCAGAGCAAGTTTCAATAGAACTGGCAGGTAAATAACAGAGAAGCTGAAATTTGATTTTATGCATTAAGATTTATACAACGATTGGGTGGTTTTTCTACAAGCAGAAAGAAGAATGAGGATGACTGCAATCTGTCTGCATCTAACACTGTGGCTTGACATAACATTTACCTTGGTGAATTAATGAAAGAAAAGTTAATTTTAATAACTGGCCTAGTCCACATGGGTAAAACAAAACAAAAACAAACAAAAAGCCCATGGAAACTCTTCAAAGTGACAGTACGGAATGCATCACTTCTAGTTCCACCTTCTCCTTGCTGACAACCTCTACTTGAGTACATCTGAAAATTTCCTGCCTCACCATAAAACTTTCACATTCCTCTATCTGCTTTGGAGTCTTTGCCAAGCACAAGTCATGGTGATTGACTCCTTTGCTAAACAACCTCTGAAATAAATAGCCTATTTGCTGTCATTCAAATTAATTAACTCCATATTCCAAACCACAATTCTCTTCTAGTTATAGATGTGAAAGTACTAGGTAAAACATTCATACAAAATCCAACATCATGAAAAGCAAGTCATATGTCATAATCAACAGGGTTAGTCAAAAAAGTCAAGGTGAGTGCAATACTAAAGAATCGAAAAACATATATGTACAACTCACAGTAAAAAAATTATGGTTATCTACATAGGTAATGAAAATCCTTTGAAAATTCAATAGTGATTCTTAAGAATTCCACAAGAAAATAGGAATAAATGTCTTCTTAAAAACATATATAGGACCGGGAAGAAAGTTGTCAGTAGAGTGCCTGCCTTGCAAGCACAAGGCCCTGGATTCAATCTCCAGCACCGCCAAAAAAACAAACAAACAAAAAACATATAAGTGGAATGTGGTGGTGCATGCCTGTGATGATCCCAGAGACTTGGGAGGCTGAGGCAGAAAGATCTCAAGTTCAAAGTCAGCCTCAGCAATTTCCAAGCAACTTAGAGAGACCCTGACTCTAAATAAAAGATGAAAAAATGGACTGGGGATGTGGCTTGGTGGTTTAGAGCTCCTGGGTTCAATCCTTGGTACCAGTAGTATTTCCTCACTACATTAGCTTTTGCAAATAAATGAGAAAAAAATCTATTATAAAATTAAAATGGTAGGAAAACCATGTCCATTTCAAAAAAGATAGTATATGCAAGCACATGAGCACATAAATGATAGAGGCAGGAAGCAGAACTCGGATCAGTCAGTTTCTCTTTATTCAGTGGCAGGGTCAATTGGATAAACCCCTGATGTGGCTTATTTTTAGTGGTAAAATGGCTGCTGCTCACCACGAGGTTCTTGGCTTTACATACAACCTTAGTAGAGCCAGGTCATGGGAGGAGGTACTTTTGGCAGATCCTTTTGGAGGGTAGGGGCAGGGCCAGGTCATAGGAAGAGTTTTGGTGGCATGATCATTTGGGGCAGGGTGGGAGGATGGGTAGGTAACCCTATCCTTCATTACACATTAAAAACTCTAGAATAAATAATACAATTAACAAAAATAGTTACTAATTTTACTATGCAGTAGGATATAAAGCTAAATTACAATGATTTATAATTTTTTACCTAAATAAAAATTCACCCAGGACAGGATAACTTTATTTTCAAGACAAAAGCTATGACATACTGAATTCTCACAGGCATTTGGCAAGATAAATTTATTATCAGATAACTATTAACTTTAATTCTCTCAAAGTTAAATAAATACATATAAAATTAATAGGAAAATATTACTGCTAAAAGATACAAAATTACAAACAAATGACTTGATACTGTATGTTGACCAAAAAAATTATACAAAAACATAAAGTTGCGAGTCCTAAAAAAGGAAGAGAAAATTTCTCTACAACTTGAGTAAAAGAGAAACTTTCTAAATGTGACTCAAAAAACAGAAGCAATATAAGGAAAGAATGATAAACTTTATAACATTTAAACAAATAAGAATGACTTGGTGAAAATCACAATAAAATTCAAGACAAGTAATGAAAGAGAAGATGTCTATTACAGATATCGCAACTAAAGGTCTGCAATTTGCAATATATATGCAAATATGTCACACTGAGGAGGAAGAACCAAAATGAGAAAGATGAGAAAAGTGAAAATTAAATAATAAAGGGGTAAACTGACCCCTAAATATTTGCAGATATTTTCATTCTCACACATAATAAAAAATGCAAATCTGTACTTGACTGAGAAATCTTTTCTCAGCCATCACACTGGAAAAGTTAAAAGTTGGAAAATCATTGCTTGGGGAGGCCACAGGAAATAATCACTCATAGATCACAGGTGCTGAAGTAGGCAGGCCCTGGGGCCCAAGAGGGACTCCAAGCACCAACTTCCCTTGGCCTGGGCATTTGTTCCATGTAAAATACACACTGAAGGATATAGAGAAAAAGTCCAAGGACATTTCCCCTCTCTGCAGCTGTTCCCGTACACACTCACTGGGGTAAAATTTAAGTTTTTGACATTTAAAAGTCCAGGCCTCAGTCCAGAGGGAAGGAAGGCAGAAGGGACTGGTATCCGATCCCCAACTGGCATGGGTCAGCTGACCCCAATAAAATGAACCCCAGGAACTACCCTCCCATCCTACACTAAATGAAGCCTATAAAACCCAGACCTTTGCTTTAGCCTGCTGCCATTTTCCTGCTGAAAATGAGCCACATCAGGCGTTTCACCAATTGGCTTCGCCGCTGAATAAAGAAGAGCTTACATATTGGAGGTCTGCTTCCCGCTTCCCACCTCGGTCATTTGTGAATGATTTGTGCTTACACATAGAGAACCATTCAAAGCCACTCTGCTGTTCTTGTTTAATAGAAACTTTGCAATCTCTCCTTAATCTCACTTTCACTAGTGTTAGGTATAATCAACCCACTGATATTATTGCCCTTAAAAAAAACTGGATTTCTTCGGAAGAATGCAGATAATGCTTTTAGCCTCTGTAGTTATCTCACCTGTCTCTGAACTTCCACACTGACTGCACTGCACACTTAATGTGGTTGTCTTTTCATGTTAAAAAGCCTCATTTTTATTCTTAAAAAAGTAAAATAAAAAATAAAAGATATACATGGTAGATTTTATACTTCCCTTTAATAAAAGTAAGAATTAAAAGCAAAGTTTTTCTGCCCAAATCAATGCTGTTCTCTATTCTTGATCACGTAAATTCATTTCATATAATCACATGTAATGTATGGTCATGACTTTTATGATCAATCTGAAACCAGTCTTGAAAATCAGAATGGGGTCCTGTTCTCCAGGTGTTGAAGATGGAACACCTGAGAAATGCTTAGGCAAGTACAAAAAGTTTTATTTAAAGGATGGAACAGAGGGAGAGAGCCTTCTCTGGAGAGAAAGGGGTCCAGAACTGATGCCTGGAGGGAGTGGGGGTGTTCTTCCCCTTTTATAGATTTTTGGTTTCCTTTCTTCTCATGCCCCCTCCTGTTATCTTGCTTACAAAAGGAATCATCCAGGGATACTTCTTCCTATTTTCCATATCTGCCCAGAAAGGCAGGAAGGGAGTCACCCAGGGGGCATTCATCAACAACTCCTTGCTGGGTGGAACAATTCCCTGGAGGCAGGTGACCTTGGCAACAGGATGGAGGAAGGGGAAGTGCTCCAGGAGGTATTAGCATTTTATTTCCTTTTGAATCAGCCCCCCTCTTCCTGACCCAATCGTTCATTATGTACACTGACTGTCTTTTTTGCCCTGGTCGCAAATCCTTTTCTTCAAAGTTTCCAGTTGTATTTACGTTGGAACATATAACTAAGTTTCAACCAATGGAATGTGAGAGAAACGGTGTGAGCTCCTTTCAGTTGTGGCCTGCCGGAGCCTAATGGGTGATCGCTATGTTCTTTTTCATTTGGGGTTAAGCATGTGGCACTGTGAATGTGGAGACTAAATAGAAGGAATGACAGAGTCATTTGAGGAAAGAATCCTAGATACTTTCATTACCCTCAAAATGGAAGGATGTCACCTGCCTATCAGGAAAAAAAAAAAAATGAACTTTAAGGACAAAAACATAAATCACACTTGAACTGTTATTAGATTTGGGGTTGCTGTTCATGAAACTATCATTAGTTGAACTAATGTATTTCTATCAAAAAGAAGGCTTGTATCTCACCAGGATAATAAAATCTGAGACATTACTACTGGACCATTTTTTGGGTAAAATTTATGTATCTGGATTTTAACCAAAATATATCATCATAAAGAAACAAAGAACAAAAGTGAGAAAAAGGAAGGGAGGTTGGAGATGGGGAGGTAAAGATAAGGGCAGATAAATGTATGGAAAAAATGTGTCAGGTGGAAAAACAGTTGTGGTATTGGAAATGGGGGAATTGTTAATAACTACACTCATTTAAGGTGCTCTAAACTATTAGTTCACCCTTGAAACATCCCCTTAGAAATATTTATTATTTCAAATATAAGCAATAAATACATGTTTTCTTATAAGTTCTTAAGCACACGTTCTTAACTCCATTTTACTCTGAAATGCTGTGCCATAGGTGTGAAATTTGAGAGAGTTTTTCAATCTCAAGATGACATAAAGATTAAAACTGAAAAGTTTATGTAGTGTTTAAACTTTCCACAAAACCGTGAAAGGTTAATGTTCTATAGATTATTTGATATTTGAGTCCATTTTCAGTCATGAGAAGCAAATCTCTCCAATGAGTCTTTGTTACCTTTATAACTTTTAGGTCTGAAGGTACAGTCCAAGTGTTCTCTGATCGTTTTCAAGAGGTTGGGATTTGTTGTGAAGCTCAAAACTGTTTTCTTATTTTAGAATAGATGAGGATGCTAGGCTAATGTTAGCAATTAGATTATTGAATTACTTTAGACAGTTCAAAAACTGTCTAAATGCCCAGTAGATAGTTTAAAATAACCTTTCTAGTAATTTTTAGTGGTAAATTATTTAAACACAGTTGCAATAATCTTAGATGTATGTAATTTATTTCCACATTTAAATTTGAGCCAAAAACTGGTCTTCATATATTTGAATAAAATTTCTCCTCTGACTAAAAAATTGTGAATGATATTTCAATCTAAACTCATCAATAAAATAAACACAGAATTTCCATGCTGTCATATAACTATATGAAATATGGTATTCCTGTCTCCACTTAGTAAGATAAATTTTAAAATGCTAGGAACTTTAGAGAAGTAGATTTTAATTTTCCATCATTAAAAGTCAGATCATAATTGTCTTTTCTTGGAAGTGAGTCATACTGAAGGCATTTCTTTCTTCCCTTTGATTTTTTAGAAACATAAACTTTGTAGATAAGAAAAGTATCTTTTCTCAGGTATATGGTGAAAATAACTTCCAGAAAGTGCATTGTATCTGTATTTAATGCACCACTAGTGTGACTTGAATGTTTTCTTAAGTAGATAAAATAAATCAACTTGGTATTTTTCATATTCAGTGTAAGACGTCTTTGGAAATAGATAAACTAGCCTTATTCATTTGATGGCCAAAGTATTTCTACACCTTACAGCATCTCTAAGGTGAAAAGCCCATGGTGTTCATTTATCAGGGATTTTACATAAATAGATGACTTTTCAAGAGTGGAGAGAGAAACTTGTTAGAGCAGTATTTACAAAATATTAAAATAGTATTTCCAACTACTTAGAACCTGCTTAAAAGATGAAATATCCGTACTTTTAAATGTATAAATGGAGCTAGGAAAACTCAGTAACAGTAAATACTAATAATATTTTCATTAAAATCAAAATATAATATACGACAATAAAAAATGAAAAAGCTATTGTTTTAAATATTATATTGTATGTTTCCAGAACTATATTTCACTTCTTCAAGTTGATATTATTTAACAATATTGTACAGACTAAATACGAGGCACTCTGCTAGATTATATATAGGAATTATTATATTCAGATTTGGCCACTACCCTTTGAGATAAATATTGTTATTATGCAAAATTTTATAAATCAGGACAATTTTTCTTTCTAGGAGGATTTTTCTGATACCTTATTATTTGGTATATGACATTGTAAGATGTCAATTAGTTGACTCTCATAGCAACACTTGAGGTAGGCTTTTTTATTATCCCCATTCATAAGTTCAAAAAATTGTGGGTCACAAAAGTTAAAGTTTTCCCAAGGTCATACAGTTACTAACTCATGCAGCAAGAAAAGAAATTCAATTATTATGATTCCAGACTACCACTTAGTACATCGTTTCTCAAACCTTATTTTTCATTATTTACCTTGCAAGTAGATTTTTAGGTCCATCTTTTTCCTAATTTCTCTCATTCTCCCCATGAAACAGATATACTTTGTATGTATTTTATGTTTATATATGGTTCATAAATAAAAGAGTAAGATTTTTTGTTTCCTCAGGAAACAATATTTGCACCATTAGAGAAGATACCTCCCCTGTTGTGAATGAATGACCTAGAGTAATGGAAAAGGTGTTTAAACTGAGGTGTTTTTTGCAACACCATTCTTAGACTCTAATTAGAGGGACTCCTTCTCAAGATTCTGCACGTTAGACAGTCCTGCAGTATCTTTTCTGTTGCCATGTCTCCTTCCATGGAGCTAGGAAGCTAGGAAGCAAACAAACAAACAAACAAAATTCAGGGATGTAATATCCCATACTCTTCATTTGAACTGCACTAACTACAAAAATCAGACGATATGAATTCCTGGCTCAGTTTGATTTGATCCCCTACTTCTAGAACCTACTCAGTCTTCTTCCTCAGGTTTCAGTCTGAATATATAGCAACCTGTTCACTTCTGACCTCAAGGAGATCTGTTACAGGGGTCTTTGGATGAAGAAGCTGGAATGTCTATATACATATACAAGGTGTGTTTTGTGATAAAGAACAAAACAGATTTAGGAAAAGTCCACAGACCTGGAGATGAATGCCATGTTTTCTTTCATGGCCATTTCTAATGCATGACTGTAAGGGGTTTGGGCATTCTAAATTTGAATGTGATCTTCGAGAATTTTATAAAATAATATTTACTAAGATAAGAGAATAAACTATAATTTACTTTATCATTTTTAACACCATTTGTGTTTCAGATATCATGACATAGAATATAAGAACTTTGAATCGCACTTTACTTTGGAAATGGAGTAGACTTAGCTAACTCAAGAAAACATACATTTCTAACTCTTACGCTGAATTATTGCTTTAAATTTAAATGAATAAATGTACTGACAAAAATATCCAATTATCGGATCTAGCCTTCCATTATTAAAGGGAAGAAATGCTTTCCTTTGACTGTATTTACTTACTGTTTACTGGACAAGTGTTTGTCAAGTGCATGTGTACCTGGTACCTGATGGAGTGGCAGGATAAGGCAAAGGCCAAGGAAGGGGAGCCACAAACAATATGTTAGGGAACACACAGGAATAATCTTTTGAACTCATCTTTAGTGCTTTTAAGAAGAGTGTCCTAAAATGGAGTCCTTCTCAGAATTTCTACTGCGAATATGTTGTCAAAATATTGCTTTATGGTAAGGATATCCAATGAGTTCCACTTACTAACTAATGTTTAAAATTTGTATTATTTGTGCTCGCTTCGACAGCACATATACTAAAATTGGAATGATACAGAGAAGATTACATGGCCCCTGCACAAGGATGATAAGTAAATTTGTGAAGCGTTCCATATTTTTCTCTAAATTTAAGATTTTTTAAACTTTTAGTTGTTAATTTTCTTCCATTTCTCACTGAATCTTTAATTTTTATCTACATAAACATCACAGCTGTTCTCCTTAATGGCCAGTGTTGGGGCTTTACCTGTCTTACTTTTTTTCCTTAATTCATGTGATCTTACAGAAATTTTATTTTAGTTTTGATATGTAGTTCATATTTTTTCCTAATAGAAGCATAATGCAATTTGTGGAAATATATATTGTATTTTGTTGGTTTGGGGTAGTTCCTTAATTTAAAATTATGTATAACAACATAGAAAAATTAATTTTATGAGATTCAAAAAAAAATTGTATTATTTGAGAACTTTGTTGATCTTGCCTGTGAATTTCTGCTAACATATTTTAAAGGATGCCTCAGGAGATTTTCTACATGTCCCATCATATTGAAAATCCATCTCATTCAAAGCCGTCATGTAGTTTTAAAATTAGTAAACTAGTGATCTGAAAAATGCTTTCAATTTCCAAGAAACATAACTTCAAAAAGATCAATATTTTATTAGCTCTATGCTTAGCAAGGACTTATGAAGAATAGAAAACAAATAAAGTGAGAATAAACAAAGCTTAAGAAAGAAAAGACATAAACCAAACTTTCTTGGTAAATACAGAACTTCAACAAAAATTAATATTTTCATTAAAAGTTAATATGCTACCATTTTAAAGATGACTTTTGAAAACTTTAATTATCCATGAATAAAAATCCAGTAATCAGATCTTGTATGGGAAATTGTACATTCTGGGAAAAGTAGGTGAGAATTTAGAATAAGCCAAAGAACTTTTTGTATTCAATTAAAAATTTCTCTCTGATCATTTTAAAATAGCATTTCTATGAGACGATAGTAATTATGTGAAGTTAAAGTGGAGGTGCTAGTGATTCTCAATTCTTTGAAAACATTCTTAAATTTTTACTGGAATGTTTACTAAGTCCTCTGTATTCTCCACCCTAGCATTCAGCTAATGCACAGTTCCATGCATTTCACAGCACATTAAAACCTGTTTTACTGATACAAATGTAAGTCTTTCCTCAAGTCTCATTCTTTATGATATTTTATATACTTTGGTAGTGGATGAGGTGGTACCCATTTCACAGTGTATTCCCTTAAAACAACTCTATTTTAACTGTAAAAAACATGAATATTCCTTGATATGTAATACTGAAAATAAAGAAAAAGGAACACAATAGCACTTATTTGTCAACAAACACCTATAGTTAGAAGGAAAATGGAATCCATTGTTTGAGTGACAACCTCATATTATCATAGAAGTTGTAAGTTTAGACAAAGTTAGATGATATGCATTTTCCTGTTGTATGTCATGAAAATATTGACTTTGGAGAAAATAAAATTCACATGTGATACAGCTAGCAAAGTGCATTTTGTGGCCCAAAATGACATTTTGGAAAATATGGTAGTGAAAATATGGTTATACTCTGCAAAAACTCCAGTTTTCAGAAAGTATTCTAATTTGAATTGTAAAATTAATCATTTGAGAAGTAAAAAAATTATATAATTTCAACATATTTTCACTTATCTTCCTTCAATCAACCAAATTAGAAACTAGCTACTATCATTTTCAACAAAGTTAACATATCGGTGGATAAATGATGCTCAAGGCATAATCAAGGAAATTTGTGTTCATTAACCAATATAGTTGTTTCTTCTAGGAGATATATATATGTATATATCACAGGATGACTAAAGTTAGTAGGTTTGCTAGCATTCATTGGAGTTGGACAGTAACTTTCTCAAAGCTCTCAATATTTAAAACACATGTATATGTATTAAAAATTAAAGGTTTTTCTATGAGAATATCACTTATAGGAATAAAGCTAATATAAATATGAGAAATAATTCCAACATAGCATTTTGTTTCTTTCCTACCCCTCCTTACTGTCCACAGTATCCTCCGAATCCACAGAACTTCTAAATATCTTAAAATCCAGTGCCTTTGTTTATGTGAGCATTAAATTTCCTACTCTATAGTCTTCAGGAAAATACCACATTTTCATTTGTCTCCTCCCTTCCTTGAATCATTAAAGCTCAAAACATTGTATATACTCATGTTAATATCTTTTTATTTAATTTTTTTCCTCTGTTTTCTTGTTACCACACTTCTCATTTTCCTATTTCAGTTTTATACCTAGAAAGTTTCTATGCTCACATTCTCTACTTCTCTCTTACAATACTCTCTTGAAGCCCTTTGAAATAGACCTTTAATCCACTGCTTCACAGAAACCAACCTAGTGAAAGACAATCTGGGATCATAATGTGAGCATTGAACAATAACACGAAAGGCTTTAACGCTGGGCAAAATATGACTTGTTTTTTTTCTGTCAGCTGTGCATTCAGGAAAGCATACTAGTATAAAAAACTTTCTGAAGTTTTACTTACAGTAATTTACTGCAAGATAATATGGAACATTTACAATAACTTAAGTGGCATTAATATAATAGTTCTTGAAGTTAGAAATGGTATTTTTCTCTCATACAAATTTGAAATCAATCCACATAAAAAACAAAAGAAACAAGCATAACTTCTGGAATATTCCAAGTATTGATATATTTCTTCCTTTCCATATAAGTTAAATATTTAAAAAGCAAACCAATCGTGGGGCTTTATAAATACAAAGTAGGTATAAAATTTTATATATATAATATATATAAATATATATATATGTAAATATATATATATATATATACATATACACACACACACACACATTATCCTTGGTCTTTCATATATAATGAGAAATACTGATTCTTATTGTATTTATTGAAAATGATCAGGGTTCTCATGTGACTCTTGTAAATTCAGAGACATCTCAAATTTAGAAGAAATCAATAGACTTTTGGTAACTTGATGAAATGTTTTGGTAAATAATAAAATGATCCAAAACTGGAACAAAATTGGCATTTATGTTCTTTAATACTTACAATCCCACTTCAGAGAATTCATTATGCATACACAAGGAAAACAAGAAATGACAATAATCTCATCACAATAATGTCTAGAAGAGCATAAACTTAGAGACTAAAATGTATCCCAAGAGGAAAGCTATTGACTTAAATGATATATTAGCCCAATTTTATTACAAAAAATGAAGTAAATGATGCAGGATAATTCTATTAAGAAAAGAAACGTATTTATTTATTTATTTATTTTAATTTATTTGTATTGTAAACAAATGGGATACATGTTGTTTCTGTTTGTACATGAAGTAAAGGCATACCATTACAAAGGGTAATGTGTTTGATTCATTATGTTATTTTTTCCTTCCCCTGCACCCTTCCCACCCCTCTTTTCCCTCTATACAGTCCCTCCTTCCACCATTCTTACCCACCTCCCTCTCCCTATTATGTGTCATCATCCACTTATCAGCGAGATCATTTGTCCTATGGTTTTTTGAGATTAGCTTATTTCACTTAGCATGATATTCTCCAATTTCATCCATTTGCCTGCAAATGCCATAATTTTATTATTCTTTATGACTGAGTAATATTCCATTGTATATATATATACCACAGTTTCTTTATCCATTCATCAATTGAAGGACATCTAGGTTGGTTCCACAATCTGGCTACTATGAATTGAGCAGCTATGAACATTGCCGTGGCTGTATCTCTGTAATATGCTGATTTTAAGTCCTTTGGGTATAGGAGTGGGATAGCTGGGTCAAATGGTGGGTCCACTCCAAGCTTTCTGAGGAATCTCCACACTGCTTTCCAGAGTGGCTGCACTAATTTGCAACCCCACCAGCAATGTATGAGTGTACCTTTTCCCCCACATCCTCGCCAACACCTATTGTTGCTTGTATTGTTGATAATTGCCATTCTAATTGGGGTGAGATGGAATCTTAGGGTAGTTTTGATTTGCATTTCTCTTATTACTAGAGAAGTTGAACATTTTTTCATATATCTGTTGATTGCTTGTAGATCTTCTTCTGTGAATTGTCTGTTCATTTCCTTAGCCCATAGTTGATTGGGTTATTTGTATTCTTGGTGTAGAGTTTTTGAGTTCTTTATATATTCTGGAAATCAGTGCTCTATCTGAAGTATGTGTGGCAAAGATTTTTTCCCACTCTGTAGGCTCTCTCTTCACATTGCTGATAGTTTCCTTTGCTGAGAGAAAGCTTTATAGTTTGAGTCTATCCCAGTTGTTGATTCTAGCTTTTATTTCTTGTGCTATGGGAGTCCTGTTAAGGAAGTCTGATCCTAAGCCAACAAGTTGAAGATTAGGACCTACTTTTTCTTCTGTAAGATGAAGGGTCTCTGGTCTGATTTTGAGGTCCTTGATCCATTTTGAGTTCAGTTTTGTGCAGGGTGAGAGATAGGAGTTTAGTTTCATACTGCTGCATATGTATTTCCAGTTTTCCCAGCACCATTATTTGAAGAGGCTATCTTTTCTCCATTGCATATTTTTGGCACCTTTGTCTAGTATGGGAAAATTGTATTTATGTGGGTTTGTGTCCATGTCCTCTATTCTGTACCATTGATCTACCTGTCTATTTTGGTGCCAATACCATGACGTTTTTGTTACTATTGCTTTGTAGGATAGTTAAAGTTCTGGTATTGCAATACCTCCTGCTTCACTCTTCCTGCCAAGGATTGCTTTAGCTATTCTGGGTTTCTTATTCTTCCAGATGAATTTCATGATTGCTTGCTCTATTTCTGTAAGATACATCATTGGGATTTTGATTGGAGTTGCATTGAATCTGTATAGCACTTTTGGTAGTATAGAGATTTTGACAGTATTAATTCTTCCTATCCAAGAACATGGGAGATGTTTCCATCTTCTAAGTTTTTCTTTAACTTCTTTCTTTCATGTTCTGTAGTTCTCATTGTAGAGGTCTTTCACCTCTTTTGTTAGTTTGATTCCCAAGTATTTTATTTTTTTTCAAGGCTAATTTGAATGGGGTAGTTTTCCTAACTTCTCTTTCCAAAGATTCATCACTTATGTATAAAAATGCATTAGATTTATGAGCATTGATCTTGTAACCTACTACTTTACTGAATTCACTTATGAGTTCTAAAAGTTTTCTGGTGGAATTTCCGGGTTCCTCTAAATATATAATTATGTTATCAGCAAAGAGGGATAGTTTGAGTTTTTCTTTTCCAATTTATATCCCTTTAATTTCTTTTTTCTGTCTAATTGCTCTGGCTAGAGTTTCAAGGACAATGTTGAATAGAAGTGGTGAAAGAGGGCATCCCTGCCTTGTTCCAGTTTTTAGGGGGAATGCTTTCAGTTTTTTACCATTTAGAATGATATTGGCCGTGGGCTTAGCGTAGATGGCCTTTACAAAGTTAAGGAATATTCCCACACTATCCCTATTTTTTCTAGTGTTTTGAGCATGAAGGAATGCTATATTTTATCAAATGCTTTTTCTGCATCTATCAAAGTAATCATGTGATTCTTGACTTTAAGTCTGTTGATATGGTGAATGACATTTATTGATTTCCGGATGTTGAACCAACCTTGCTTCCCTGGGATAAAACACATTTAATCATGGTGCATTATCTGCTTAATATATTTTTGTATGCAATTTGCTAATATTTTGTTGAGAATTTTTACATCAATGTTCATTAAGATTATTGGTCTGAAATTGTCTTTCCTCTATGTGTCTCTGTCTGATTTAGGTATCAGGGTGATATTGACTTCATAAAGTGAGTTTGGGAGGGTTCCCTCCTCTTCTCCTTCATGAAATACTTTGAGAAGTACTGGAATGAGCTCTTCTTTAAAGGTTTTGTAGAACTCAGCTGAGAACCCATCTGGTCCCGGACTTTTCTTTGTTGGTAGGTTTTTGAGACTTCTATTTCATTACTTGAAATTGATCTATTTAAATTGTGCATGTCCTCCTGGTTCAGTTTAGGTAATTTATATATCTCTAGAAACCTGTTGATGTCTTCAAGATTTTCTATTTTGTTGTATTATAGATTTTCAAAGTAGCTTCTAATTATGTTTTGTATTTCACTCGTGTATGTTGTGATATTTCCTTGTGCATTCCAAATTTTAGTAATTTGAGTTTTCTCTCTCTTTCTCTTTGTTAGTGTGGCTAAGCGTTTATCAAATTTGTTTATTTTTTCAAAGAACCAACTATTTATTTTGTTAATTTTTTCTATTGTTTCTTTTGTTTCAATTCTATTGATTTCAGCTCTGATTTTAACTATTTCCTGTGTTCTACTACTTTTGGTATTGGTCTGCTCTTCTTTTTGTAGGACTTTAAGCTGTAGTGTTAAGTCATTTATTTGTTGATTTTTAATTCTTTTGTTGAATGTGCTCCATGAAATAAATCTTCCTCTAAGTACTGCTTTCATAGTGTCCCAGAGATTTTGATATGATGTGTCTTTGTTCTCATTTAGTTCTAAGAATTTTTATTTCCCCCTGATGTTTTCTGTTGTCCATTCATCATATAATAGTGTATTATTTAATCTCCAGGTGTTGGAGAAGTTTCTGTTTTTTATTCTGTCATTTATTTCTAATTTCAATCCATTATGATCTGATAGAATATAAGTTAGTATCTCTATCTTCTTGTATTTGCTAACATTAGCTTTGTGGCATAAAATATGGTCTATTTTAGAGAAGGATCCATGTGTTGCTGAGAAGAAGGTATTTTTGCTCTTTATTGGATGGTATATTCTATATATGTCGGTTAAGTCTAAATTGTTGATTGTGTTATTGAGATCTATGGTTTCTTTGTTCAATTTTATTTTGGAAGATCTGTCCAGTGGTGAGAGAGGTGTATTAAAATCACCTAGAATTATTATGTTGTGGTTTATTTGATTTCTGGAATTGAGAAGGATTTGTCTGATGTACAGGGATGCAAAGTTGTTGGGGGCATAGGTATTTTTGGTTGTTATGTCTTGTGGATTTATGCTTCACTTAAGCAGTGTTAAATGTCCTTCTTTATCCCTTCTGACTAGTTTTGGCTTGAAGTTCACATTATCTGATATGAGGATGGATACTCCAGTTTTTTTGCTGTGTCCATGTTTATGATATGTTTTTTCCCATCCTTTCACCTTTAGTCTGTAGGTATCTCTCTCTTTCAGGCAGCATATTGTTAGATTTTTCTATAATCCAATCTGCTATTCTATGTCTTTTTTTGTTGAGTTCAGGCCATTAACATTCAGGATTATTATTGAGATATGATTTGTATTCCCAGTCGTTAGACTCATTTTTGGTTTTGGACATGACTTGGTTTCTCCTTTATTTGGTTATTCCTTTAGGTTAGTTCCTCCCTTTGCTGATTTGCATCATTGTTTTTCATCTCTTCCTCATGGAAAATTTTGCTGAGAATGTTCTGTAATGCTGGCTTTCTTTTTGTAAATTCTTTTAGCTTTTGTTTATCATGGAAAGATTTTATTTTGTCAACAAATCTGAAGGTAAGTTTTGCTGGGTATAAGATTCTTGGTTGGCATCCATTTTTTTTCTGGGCTTGGTAAATTTTGTTTCAGGGCCTTCTAGCTTTTAGGGTCTGGATTGAAAAATCTGCTGATATCCATATTGTTTCCCCCCTGAATGTAGTTTGATTCTTTTCTCTCACAGCCTTTAAAATTCTGTCTTTATTTTGTATGGTAGGTATTTTCATCATAATTTGCCTTGGTGTGGGTCTGTTGTAATTTTGTGTATTTGGAGTCCTATAAGCCTCTTGTACTTGATTTTCTGTTTCATTCTTCAGATTTGAGAAATTTTCTGATAGTATTTCATTGAATAGATTGTTCATTCCTTTGGTTTGTTTCTGTAAGCCTTCCTCAATCCCAATAATTCTTAAATTTGGCCTTTTCATGATATTCCATATTTTTTGTAGATTCTGTTCATGAGTTTTTACCATCTTCTCTGTTTGCTCAACTTTGTTTTCAAGAATAAATATTTTGTCCTCAATATCTGAGGTTCTGTCTTCCAGGTGTTCTATCCTATTGGTTATGCTTTCTATGGGGTTTTTAATTTGGTTTATTTTTTCCTTCATTTCAAGTATTTCTGTTTATTTTTTTTCAGTATCTCTAACTCTTTATTGAAATGATCTTTTGCTTCCCGTATTTGCTCTTTTAACTGTCAATTGTTGCAATCATTTAATGCCTTCATTTGCTTTTTCATCTCATCATTCAAAGCCAGCATTTGCTCTTTCCTCTCCTTGTTTGCTTCCCTGATTGTTTTAATTATGTACATTCTGAACTCCCTTTCTGACATTTCTTCTGCCATGCTGTCATTGGGTTTTATTGATATAGCATCTAGGTTTGTTTGGGATATTTTCTTCCTTGTTTTCTCATATTGGTCAGATATCAGTGGGACTCTGAGATATTGCAGATTTCCTCTATTGGCTTATAGTGTCCCTGTAGTTTTCCAGTGTATCACCTCCCAGCCTTCAGTAGCCTGAAGTCTTGGAGGAACTTGATAATGCAGTGCTTCTGAAGAAAGCTGCTTCTAGCCTGCTGCTGCGTCCAGGGTTGAGGGTTAGCTCTGTGCAGAAAAGCTCTCACTGGGTGGGCCTGCTCCGAGAAACTGGCTGTCGACTGGGCCTGCTTCCAGAGGGAGCAGGGCTGCTCGGGAAAGCCTCTCATTGTCCTGCCCTGGTCCAAGAAGTTGCCTGCAGGCCTGGACCTGCCACTGGGTCCGAGGCTGGGGGCTAACCCTGTGCGGAAAACCTCTCAGTAGGCAGGCCTGCTCCGAGAAACTGGTTGTGGACGGGCCTGTCGCGGGATGGAGCCTGGCTGCTCAGGAAAGCCTCTCGCTGTCCTGCCCTGGTCGGAGAAGCTGCCTGTGGGCCAGGGCCCGCAGCTGGGTTCAAGGCTGGGGGCTAACTCTGCACAGGGACAACTTCTCACTGGGCGGGCCTGCTCCTAGAAGCTGGCTGTGGACCCGGCCTGCCACCGGAGGGAGCCGGGGTGCTCGGGGAAGTCACTCGCTGCCCTTCCCTGCTCCAAGAAGCTGCCCACTGTCCTGGCCTGCCGCCTGGGCAGAGTTTCACCCAGTGGGAGAGACTCACCCAGCATCTCTGTGTTGGTCAGAGTCTCTCAATACCTCCCCTTCTTGAATCCTGAGTTCTGGAGCGATGGGAGATGCAGTCACCCTCTAGTCTGCCATCTTGGATCCAAAACGCTTATTGACCTCCACGTTTGTTGTGGAGTGGATGTAGTTCTGCCAAAATAAAAAAGATAAAAACAAAAAAATCAGCTGGATTTAACCCCCAGGTCATATTTACACACTCCTGACGTATAACCTGGCACAGTGGCACATGCCTGTTAATCTCAGTGACTCTGGAGACTAAGGCAGAGGGATTGCAGGTTCAAGACCAGGCTCAGTAACTTAGTGAGACCCTATCTGGAATAAGAAATAAAAAGGGGGATATAGGCCAATGGTAAAAGCAGTACTGGATTTAGTTCCCCAGTACCAATTAAAAAAAAAAAAAAAAAAAAAAAAAAGAAGGAAAGAAAAATAAAATGAAAGAAAGTAAACAATTCATAAGGAAGATGTGGTTAGGCCACTTATGATGCAGATTAAATGTAGCTTGAACATTCATTCTTAATTTGTGGAAAATCCAGCAACTTCCTCAAACTTTATCAAATTCCCAAGTGTTCACATTCTCAGAATGACCTCTGGTTCTGAATTAGGTTAGTTGAATTATAATCTTATCCTCTGTATTTACATAATAATTTTTTCCACTACAAATTTGTTTGAAAACAACAAAAGACGATTTGTCATGTTATTTTAGTTATGATTCGCTGGGTTATTTGTGCAAATAATAGCACAGAAAAAATCATGGTTTCAGAAAATCGATATTGTTTTCTTCATTTATAGGTCATTTAATGGTAGGGAACCCAAGCAGGTCAGGCTCCTTCATTTTTATAGTTTGTCATTTTCACCATACGGACCTTCCTCATCATGGTTGTCATCTCATGCCATGTGCTTTCTGGACATTTTCAGACACTAGAGACAAAAAGAAGAAAACAGATCAAAAGCAAGAAGAAATATGCCTGCTGATTCTGCCATTTTAAAAAAGGCATTCTCTTTTTTCTTTCAAATGTTGTAATAAATCCCCTTGGATGGATGGATACTTATGAAGAACTTTTTAGATTTTTTTCCTTGGTTTGTTTTAGTTATATATAATATTAAGATTTATGTTGACATAATCATAGAAGGATAGAATGTACTTTGCTCTGATTCAATAACCAGTACTCTCTCCTTCTCTTTCCTCCTCCCTCTCCCTGTTCCCTTCCCTCTACTCTACTGATCTTTCTCCCTTTTACTTATAGTTTTGTTTAATTAATACCTTGTGGATATACAAAATGCTGAGATTTGCTGTGGTATACTTATACACATACATAGGAAAGTTTGATCAGATTCATTCTACTGTTCTTCCCTTTCCCTGTCCCTTCTCCCTCCCCCTCAATCCCTTTCCTCTAGTTCACTGATCTTTCTTCTATTTTTATTGAATGCACTCCTTTCCTTTTCTTTCTTTCTTTCTTTCTTTTTTTCTTTCTTTCTTTTTTTCCTTTTCTTTTCTCCTTGTTTTAGATTAGCTTCCACATACCAGAGAAAATATTTGACCTTTGCCTTTCTGGATCTGGCACACTTAACTTAGCATGATAGTCTCCAGTTCTATACATTTACAGGCAAATGCCAGTTTCATTCTTCTTTCTGACTAATACTCCATTGTGTATACATACCACATTTTTTAATCCATTCATCTATCGAAGGACACCTAGGTTGGTTCCATAGTTTTAATGAATCACAACTAACAACTTGTAATTGTACCTCACTGAGAGGCTGATTTTAATCTATAAATATGACAGTTACCTAAGAATCTACTTAAAATAATCAAATACTAAGATAAAAAGAAAATACATTGAAGCTGATAATCTGCTTTGTAGTAACAAGAGGAAGTTTAAGTAACCATTGCTTTCTAAATTCTTGCTAGGTACTTAAAAAATAGATTAGTTCCTTTGTATTCAAGTAATCGTTACCATGCTTATTTGAGTTTTGCCAGTAGGACATTAGCCTCCAGATATTGGATTCTAGAGTTACAAATAATCTGGAAGACAGGAGGTACAATTAGGAACTGGAAGTTTGCTTTGTCTTGTTTTGTTCCCATTACGGTTCCCTTCCAAAAATGGTCCTTGTCTGTGATTTTAGAGACCAAAATGCCCTATGCTTTACAGCTATCTCAAATAAATAAATTGCTAAGGCCACTTCCATAGATTTTCAAATAGAGGATAGTGCCTAATAGTTCATTTCTTTTATAAGCCATTATCAAAAGCCCTAGTGATAGTCAAGTAAAACTTGCTATGACAAAAAATCATCTGAAACTGGCTTCATTTTCTATAAATACCTTATATTACTCACTGAAAACCTGCAATTATATGCACATGATAACTAGTATAATTTTTTCCCCTGGACCCAGAGGTTATACAGTCAAATATCTTGTGAAGCACATTTAAATTAGCGCTGTCTCATGATTAGCATGCAGTGCAGTAATTCTGCAGGTGGGTCCACTGTAGACCACTGACGTGAATACGTAGAATAAAAATGTACCCAACCTTTGAAACAGGTACTAGTTCCCAGGGAAAGCAGTCATAACTAAAGGCCTGGAGGCATAGAGTGCTTCTGATCTTTTTCTCTAGCACCATGGCCCTTGTGACTGCCAAGTCTAATTATGTCATTATGGAAAGTGCCTCTTGGAAAACTGCGGAGACTTTTGTTTCATAGTCACATCTATTGTCTTTTATTTATTTATTTATTTTTGAAAACTAATTTTTTAAAAAATATATCAGTTTAAAAATATCTTGCTGGTTCAGATACACATTCATTGCTGTGTGCCTGTAACGCCGATGAAAATTCTCTACAACTAATGTAACTTCTCTGGCAACGGAAAATTGTGTCTTGCAATCAAAGAGGAAATTGTGCCCTGAGACTAGTAAGAGGTAAGAATTGTGTATGTTTGAACCATAATTCGTGTGCATTCATAATAAAGGCTTATTTCATCATCCTCATCCACACCCACTCTTTGCCCTTCTCAACCTTATTCTCTGTCCTGGGAGGCTTACTTGGTTTACCTATATCAACAAGCTCTCCATGTCCCTGTTTTCCATTTAATTTGTCCAATAGAAAGCCCCGGTGGAGCCCCAAAACAGAGCGAAGAGTAGGGTTATACATTTATTTCCTTGGCTCTCCAGTTTCAAGTATGCTCCGTACTTCAAGGAATAATCTCTGCTGTTATTAAGATGACTTCTGCAGGACTCTGAAAGTCATTATGTGTCTGTGTGTTTGACCAGCTTCCCTTTTATAGCTCAAATGTAATAATCAAAAATAGTACTGGAGAAAAAAGACAAAAATAAAAATAGAAACAAATTATATGAAGCAAAATTGTCCATGAAATTGGAAGCCTAAATTATGAAACATAATTTATCGACATCTTTGATCTGCAGTCCTGTCAGCTTTTTTTTTTTTTTTCCTCACAATAAAACCCAAAGGATCTGGTAGTAAGAACTAGCATTATTATTTCTGTTGTTTCTTAAATATTATAGCATGTAATGTCTGGTAAACAAAATAATGTATAGGAAGAAAGTAAGACACTGGGGAGGCTGAAAAAGTATCAGTTATCTACACCTCTTTCCTGTTTTGTTAAAGGGGTGGCTAAGTAAGAGAGCGGGAAAGGAAAGAGGACTTGCTCTTTTGCTTCTTTTTCACTAATATTTTCAATATTTTCTGTCTTATATTCTAAACATTCTCAACTCATGTATGAAAGTGGCTGTAAACCAAGATATTGCTTTTCTCTGGGGTTTTCATTCACACCTTCTGTGTGCTTTCATTGCATTTTAAATTTTGTCTCCATTATAGTTCCATTGAAATAAATTATAGTTATTTGTTTGCTACTCTTTCTCCCCTGGTAGACTGATAGATGAAGGAAGCACATTTTATCCATATATTAGTCCTTCTTAAATTTACACATGGTAAGTGCTCAAAAAGGAGTAAATGAATGAGTTGTACATTTGTGAGGGTGATCCTGTGGTTAAACAATTATTACATTGTGGGTAACAGTTTTATAATAAATAACTATCACCAAGATTTTGAAAATGATATGCATTAATAAATTATTATACAGAAAATATTACTAATTGTTTTTCATATATCATTTCATTTAAATCTCATTCTATCAGATATGCTGTTATTCCCACTCACCCTTTCTTTCTCTTCCCACTGATTAAGTTTTCAAATACAAAACCTTGGATTAAAAAAGGCTAAGTGATTTTTCATAGTGAGAAACTATCAGAGTCAAGATTCTAGAATATTTTTCAGTATAATATTTAGATAATATTACAAGTGAAATGTATAGATAGGAAGTGTATATTCTGGAAGGATTTTGTTGTGAAATATCATACGCAGTTTATTCATCCGAGTGTTCTCTAACAAGGACTGAGGACTGATAAGGTTATTTTTGTGCCAGTTCTAAATCTACCATTGGTTATCCTGATTTTTTTGTTATTGCTATTTGTATGTGTGTGTGTGTGTGTGTGTGTGTGCGCGCGCGCGCATGTGTTAAAAAACTTTTGAAGCATGTGGAAACGTGTATTATACAGCATGTCTTTGTTGTTAGGTTATCATTTAGCTCAGAGTCCTTATAATGCAACAGTCAATTATTGGGATGAACAGAAAGTCAAGTCAGACTTAAGATGGGAATCACTCCCAATCTTTGAGAAGTAGGTTTGTGTTTTTGAGACTCTCCAGGCCAGAGCCCATATTTGTATTTCTCTGACACAACAATGAATTGGGCACTAAATTCCATGAACTAAAAATTCAGATAATAGTGTCAGACAAATCTGAATTACAAGTGCTTCTATTTATGTTGAAACATTGTCTTACTGTTGAGAATATGTAATCACTGTTTCAAGATACCAGTTCCAAGCCGGAAGATAGGTATCTGGGGAGGAAGATTTCTCAGAATTTGAATGATGTGGGAAGAATAGATCCTTCAAGATTAGAGAACATCAGGGATCACCTGATGGACATATTGGATAAAGTCTAACAAAGTCCAAAAGTTAGGCTTTGCTTGTTCTTTCAGTGTTGGTTTTGTTTTATTTGTTTTCTTCTTTCCCACCAATTGAATCTGTCACTGACAGTATTGGATTCCATGATGAAGTTTCTTCTGTGTGTTCTAGTTTTCTAAAATAACCACATTATTTCTGTCTACCTTCCCTTCTCAATTCAGGCAATGCTAAGGATGATGCCAAATGCTGTTCTAAAATGGGTCTCATGGGAGTTTTGGCATATTTACCATATCCCACTGTCAATCAATGCATTTCATATATACATATATTCCACTGTTTATAAATGTTGCTCAAATGGAACAAACTTTAAAATTCTTATCATTACTATATGTATTTGGAAATCTACTTATACTTTCATTCTGTTCAGTTATTACAAGGTAAGTCATGATCCATGTACTTGACCTCATGATATACTAAAATGTCACAACTCCAAATTACAAAAACTCTGATATAAAGAGTTTTAAAATCAACTCTCCAAATTTGTTTATAGAGTCTAATAAAATCTAATTTTATTAAATTCTCTAACAGAATGCTAAGAGATCATCTTGTGCCTATTTGACAGAGAAGTCCAGGAGTCAATGGTGCATGTATTTTAAATGCAATGGAGTGCTGAAAAGTCGAAGTAACAGGAATCTTAAGATAGTCTCACTTTCAGGAAGGAGAAGAAAGACTGGTAGTTGCTGAGTATGCATGTGAATGTGTATATACACATACACAAATATTTATTATATATATGTACATGTGGTTTTTTTAAAATACATTATGACATTGTGACTTTAAGAAAAAGACATCACTCTGTCTAGAAGAGACTGTCCTTCCACAGGACAGCCAGATATAGTAAATGATTAATGGAGAGCCATGCCGTTGATATACAAATATTCAGGGGCCATATTAATCATCCCAGTACCAGGTGCCTGGCAGGGAGGGACCACCTCTCAAGTGTAGACCCTTGCAAAATTGTTCAGACCAGCCAGTTCTAAACCATTTATTCCTGTGCTGTTTGTCATTTTTGGTAGAAATACCAGTGGAGACTGGGTCGACCCTTCCTCCCACAGCTCTCTCCTACCTCCTGATCCCTCTGGTGTCTTTCCCACGTGACTCTGCCTGTGTTATTGTCCCCTGATTTCCAGGATCTGTGGATATAAGAAACTTCATTCTTTTGAACTTCTCTGGTGTCTCCTTTTGTGGCTAATTTGACTGACTACAAAATGAAAGAATACAAAACAATAGTGTATAATGTAGAATTTTAAAATAAGACCAGAATCCAGGGGTAATATGGACAGGGCTTCAAAGCTCCTATTTACTGTATAGGAGATTTTATCTTAGATCTCCATTCAACAGTCATTATCTATAGAATACTATTAATAACAATAACTCTTTATGTGTCCAAGAGGAATGTTTTTAGAATTAGGTAAATATTTGAACAGCATGAATTTTAATTTACCTTTTCAGCCAGTAGAGAAATAACTATGCCCTAATGACTTAAGCTATTCATTGTATGTAAATAATCAATTTCTTCTCTATTGGTATTAGATGGTACTAATTATGTGTTATTTAATGTGAGAAAATAACTATCCAAATAGTTTTCTTCTTGTGTTGTTTAGATGAAGAACTCTCACTGAGTCTGTAATTCATTTATATTTAGATTCTATAAGAATCCAGAATCTTTTAATCAATGCATCTTTATCCTGTTAAAAACAGAAATTTAAGTTCTTACCCTTGTTCAAATAATTCAGGTCACTATTTACTTCTCACTGAAATCAAAACTGCAATAAACTCCTTGAAGGTACAGAATTCAAATTTTGCCATTTCCCCATGCAGGTACCTGCCCAAGCACACAGAGTATCATGAAGGCACCAGAAGAAAATCTACAGTGTTTTGCTTACACACCCCACATTAACTTGAGCTCCCAATACTAAGAGTATGACTATCACTCACTTTACCATTTCAGAGGTTTCATACCTTTAAGAATGATTTGTTTAGAATAGATCACAGGGTCGTGACTTTGTGGTCCCAGATCACAATTCTTTAGGAAAACTAGATATATGGACCCTTTTTAGAAAACTGGAGCTTACTCCTAAAATTAGAAGTAGTTTCCCTATTTCCCCACCATTCACAAATAAGTAATTAAAGTAAATAATAAAAAAAAATTCATATGTCATTTCTCACATCCAAGAAATGTACTATTGTTCGATGGGGTGACTCATACACATCCCAGCAACTGAGGAGGCTGAGGCAGGAGGTTTGAAAGTTCCAGGACAACCTCAGAAACTTAATGTGACCATGTTGCAAAAACAAGTGGTAGTGATATGTCAGGAGTAGTGATCTGAATTAAGGTCTTTGTACTGTCCAGTGACAGGAGCATGCCTAACCTGGAAACTCCTGGTGCAAAAGCACAGTTGAGACTGCCCTGTTACTATGGGGACACCCTGTTCAGAGGAGGTTCCATGCCTACCAGGACTATCAGTTTTGACCTTAAGTTTAGACACCAGCTGCCAGGGGTAAAGAATTATGAGTGCAAGATTGATAATTATAATTGGGTTGCCCATAACTGCAACCTTGGTCCTGCCTGCTTCAAGGAAACTTCTCACAAAAAATTCTTGTGTTGTTAAAACCTATGTAATAAATGTGCTGAGCTGACTCTGGTTTATTATATACCCCTATCAGGGAATAATGGTCCACGAGGCGCCAGTTTTTTTTCTCTTTGTGTGTCTGACTTTTCATCATCCCCCATCACCTCTTTCTGGTTTCTGAATTAATGGCTGTGCAGGTTGTGGCAGTAGTGATGGTGATAGAGGAGTAGGCTGGAGATGTACCTCAGTGGGAGAACATCCATGGGTTCAATTCCCAGTACTGAAAAAAAAAAAAAAAAGAAGAAAAAATTGACTGTATTATAGGGGATATAAATATACATGTTATAACGCTTATAGAAAGATACACATTTTCCTATATTTTAACTATAATAATGTGTATGGCACAAGATGTGAGCTTTAATTTTTCCCTCAAAAAGATGCTGTTAGAAAATCTCCAAAGTGTTTTAACATCAGTTGTTTCTCAGAAACAAATTACAAAAGGTAATATTGCTACAATACAGTGCAATATAAAACATGGTTTGCGTTCTGTCGACATTTGATTTAGCTTATGTATCTAATAAAGAAGTGTTTGGATAATGGAAGCTGAAATATATAAACTTCTAGCTCTGATTTTCAGAAAACTTGGCACCAAATTTAGGCTCTAGTACATGAAATACATTTGTGTGTGTGTGTCAGTCACTATGCATTTCCTCATTTCTTCAAAGATAATGGTAAATAATACCATCATAGAACAATGTTACACGAATTTAATACCATATGTGTTTTGAAGTGGAAAAATACAAATATTTCTCAGTGAAACTCCAATAAAACTCAGCTTAGAAGATTACTTGGTTCAATCAAAGTATGACTCCATATTCTTCCATTAGCATCCCCATTTTTGTGTAATTAAGAATTCAAAGGATATTATGGGATAAAAACTGAAACCTGAAAATATAAGAACAGGCAGAGGGAGGGGATAAACCTGATAGAATAGAATAAAAATCACAACTTTATGAAAAAGCTCAAAGTTGTCTGGGAAATGATTTAAAAAAAAAAATCAACATTGCCAATCTTTGGTAAGATTAGCATCTGAACCTACCAATAATCATAGAATTTTTGCCTCTGTAGTACAATAGGCCTTTCCATTATGATTTATAACTGTTCAGTTTCAGCTTACAAATATTTTCATATATAAGTATTATTTTTTAAATCAATATTAAAATGTACCTTAAATAAAATCATTTTCCTTTACAATATACTTTTTTCAGACTATTATATTCAATGGCACCACAATCATACTTTTGTGTAACTAATACTGCTAAATATTGTTATATAATGAGGTAGTAGAAGCTATGTCTCTATAGCTCTCCTCTTTCTATCTCTCCTTTCTCTCTACATAATGCACTCACAGATATGCACACACACTTTATACCTATATTCACATGACGTTTAAAGATGGGGGAATGTTCTAAGTAATTCATTAGGCAATCTCTTCATTGTGCACACATCATATAATGAATTTGCACAAAATTAGATGGCATAATCTAAAACATACCTATGTTATATGATGTGTAGACACACTAACACACAAATACATACATATATCATAGTCTGTTGTTCCTAGGGCTGTGATGAGAAAATAATTTGAAATGAATCATACACAAGGGAAAAATATACAATCAAAAGTAGTGATAAACTCTAGATATTTACAATGGCTCTTGGCACAATAGAATTCTGTTTTGTATTAGTTTTTAGGATTGCACTATAAAATAACAATAAAGTATTTAGTATAGCAAACACATAAACCAGTAATATAGTGTTCATTATCATTATCAAGTATTATACATTCTACATAATTGCATGTGCTATATGTGTAAGACAGGCAGCACAGTAGGTTTGCTTCCAGCAGCAACACCACAAACATGTATAATGTCTTGCAATACACTACTACAGGGGCTACAATCACTAGGTGGCAGGCAGTTACAGCACCATTATAATCTTATATGACCAATAATATGTATGCGGTCTGTGGTCGATTGAAATATCATTGGGTGATCATGACTCTCCATTACGTATGTGTGTGTGTTTATGTATATGTGTGTTTGTTTGTGTGTATATATGTGTGTGTATACATGTAATAAATAATTCCACATTACAGAGCTGGAATAATTTATTCCACAGAGAGTATGCAAAATTTAGGCATCTAACAATAGACAGATGATACCTCAGGCAGCTGTGTGAAACAACCCAAATTCATTTAACTTCCAAAGAGTTCAATTTCTTTTTTGAAATGGAGATATCAACATCAGTGTTGTTATAAGTATCAAAGTAGATAGTGTATGGAAATGAAAATAGCATCTGGCGCAAGGTGAGTATGCAATAAATGGTACTTCAGAGGATTATAGATACTTAAATCAGTGGAGGAGAAGCTGTGAATTGTGTATTGTGCTTATGTAAACATGTGTTCTAGAATTTGGATGTGTAAAGTGATTTGGTATAGGATTTATTTAAATATCAAGCTTTTATCATGCACTTAAAATATGATTATAAAATCAATTTATAGGTAACTATGCAGGAATATATATCATATGGAAAAGGTATACATTATATTCATTCAATGTGCAAAATTTCATATTGATCATATGTTTGTATAACCTAATGCTTTGCCCAGCTGATATATCCTGATTGTGAGGGTTAATTCTGTATGTGAAGTGGATTAGACCAAGTAGTACTCAGATGAAACCTTATTTCTTGGTATGTCTAAGAGAGTGTGTAAAAGATGAGATTAATATTAGAATCAGGGAACTCCCTGAATTAGATGTCCTTCCCTGATGTGAGTGGGCATTGTCTAGACTGTTGAGGTTCTGAATAGAATAAAAAGTGGAAAGGGAAGAAATTCAACCCTTTTTCCTTCCTGACTTACTTTTTGAACTGGTATATCACCTTTCTCTTTCCCTTGGACTAGTATGTATGCCAGTGTTCCTCTGACTGGCATTACTACCAACTTTTCTTTGTTTCCTATTTGTAGAGACAAAAGATCGTGAGACTGCTCATCCTCCAGAATTTTATGAGCTCATTCTTCATAAAAAAATCTCCTCATGCACACACATATGCACAAATGTATACCTACAAGAGCAGGTGTTTTAGTCATGGTTTCCCAGGGGAATTTGAAAGGAGATATGTGTATATGTATATGTATATACACATCTATATGTATATGACACACACACACACACATAGACATACATGCACAAGTTTTCTTCTATGATTCAATCACTCAGGTTTAAAAACCTTGTCAGTTTCCAGCTATTGTGAAAGTGCATTTTTTTATTTTATTACAATATTTTTATTTTTACAGACACATTTTGATTCATTGTACACAAATGGGGTAAAATTTTTCATTTCTATGTTTGTGTGCAATGCATATTCATGCCATTCATATAATCATACATATATATAGGGTAATACTGTCTGTTTCATTCTACTGTTTTTCCATCCCCACCCCCTTCCACCCCTTTTTCCTCTAACTTCCATCCAAAGTTTCTTCATTCTTCACTCCCCCGCCACCCCCCATCGTTATATATTGTCATGCACTTATCAGAGAAAACATTCGGCCAACCTAGATGCCCTTCAATTGATGAATGGATAAAGAAACTGTGGTACATATACACAATGGACTATTACCCAGACATAAAGAAAAATAAAATTATGGCATTTGCTGGTAAATGGATGAAGTTGGAAAATATTATGCTAAATGAAATAGGTCAAGCCCAAAAAACCAAAGGTTGAATGTTTTCTCTGATAAGTGAAAGTGCATTTTGATATACAAAAATAGATAATACCCAGGCATGTGAAATACATTTTTGGAGCTTATATACAATCATGAATGTGACCATGAGCCAAAGAGAGGGGAGCAAAAAGTAGATCTAGAGTGAGAAGTATTATGTATCTTTCATGTAATTGTTACCCTTAGGCCTGGCTGGGTTTGCAAAAGATAACTGAGAATCTATTCACAGGTAAAATGTCTTAGGTCACAGAAGTTGCAAGTTGTTATGAAATAAAGATAAAAATAAATACTGAAGTATGTGACTGAACACAAACATTAAAGTGTGTGTTTTATTCTGATGATAGTCTGAATCAATCTCTTTCCACTACTGTTGTAGTCAGCTTTTTTGTCTCTGTGACCAAAAAGCTTTTAAGAACAGTTGTAGGGGTGGGAAAGTTTATTTGGCACTCACAATTTTAAAGGTCTCAGTCTATATATGACCAAGTTCATTGCTCTCTGCCTGAGGTGAGGCAGAACAACATGGCAGAAAGATGTAGAGGAGGAAAGCAGTTGAGGATGTAGCAATCAGGAAGCAGAGAGAGCTCTGCTCATGAGAGACAAAATATAAATCCCAAAGGTACATCCCCAGTGTCTTATCTACTCCAGCCACTCCCTACCTGCCTACAGTTACAGCTCAGTTAATCCATATCAGTGGATTAATGTGCTGATTAGGTAAAGGCTCTCAAAACCCAATCATTTCATCTCTAAATTTTCTTGCATTGTCTTACACATGAACTTTCAGGGCACACCTCATATCTAAACCATAACAACCACCAATTCAAGAATTTTTCTGGAGAGTTGATGCTATAATAAAAAATGAATGAATGAAATCAAAGTAAAAATATGAATGTGCCTGGATTGCATGGGGTATTCCTGCAATCTCAGTGACTAGAGAGACTAAAACATGAGGATTGCACGTTTTAGGCAAGCCTCAGCAATTCAGTGAGAGGACTTTAGCGAGAACAGGTCTCAAATAAAATAATAATAATTACAAAGTAAAAAGAACAGAAATGTAGCTCAGTGGTACAACACCAATATATATGCATACACAAACAAAGGGATGCTATCTTGATGCCTGGAAAAGGATGGAGATAATAGAGGTAATATTCTTCTTATTCTAGCACAGACAGTTAAGGATGCTATGTTTGAGTCAGAATTACATGCAGTAGCAAGGATAAGAGGATACTCTTTTTGGGGGGAGGCGGTAATAAAGAATTAACCTAAGGTACTTAACCACTGAGCCACATTCCCAGCCCTTTTTATTTTTTTAATTTTGAGACAGAATCTTGCTAAATTGCTGAGGTTGACTTGGAACCTGAGATCCTCCTGCCTCATACTTTCAAGTCACTGCGATTACTGGCATGTGCCACTGCTCCTGATTAGGATAATCTTACGTTACCAAATAGGCTAAAAAGTCCCAAACAAGAATGACACGTGTGTTCTGCTGCCCTAAGACCTCCTTCACATCTACAGTTACTGGCATTGTTATTCTCATGGATTTCCTAATTTTATTTTAAGATCATCCCTTTATAAATGCAACAGATACTACGGCATCCTTTCCCATTTCAACCCCAAGCCTGAGACACTTAGGTTATCCGGCAACAACAAACTATTAGAAACATAGGAGTGTCACATAAGATACAGGACAGTTCCACGTCAGGTAAGTTGAGTTCAGTGGGCAAAGGACTAAGAGACTCTTGAGTCATCTAAGAAGTGCACTGCAGTTTAATCCAATGATGACAATAAAGCTAAGATTGTGAGTCCCCACTGATAGTGTACTATAGGCAGACATTATGCAAATAACTAAAATGAAGATTTTCCGTAAACGTGTATCTTTGGACCCAAGAGAAAAATTGAAGAATAATGTGGGGGAGTGAAAAAGTAGAACCTTTGAAGTCTGTCATGAATCATGGTGCTTCTATGTATCTTTTCCATTTTAAGCAACTTATAAATTTCTCTGAATATGCCTACTTGTGTATAGTAAGTCAGTTATACCTTATTCACGTTTCTTTACTCAAAAAAAAAAAAAACTCCTGAAAATTTTAATTTAACCGGTAACTAGTTCTGATATAAGATTAAGAAGGACAGAACAAAACCTTTCACTGCTTCATGAACCTTCATCTTTTTTTTTTTTTTTTTTTGGGTAAGCCTTCTCTGTATATAAGAAATATATACCTTTTATGGTGAAATCTGTTTGTCATTAAAGAAACAGGAAGTTTCAGATACTCACTCTTCCAAGTTCTCTTTAAACAAAGAAACATAACCCAGGTCTTTCCAATCAGATATGTTCATAAAATAATTTGAGCCAGAAGCTGTTGATGTAAAAACCAGAAACCATGTGAAGCCTATTCTGCAAAGAATGACATTAGTGTTTACAACTGTACTCAGATTCCAGAGGCAGCACTGTGGAACTCCACTTTAGAATTTCAGATATGGTTTTTTCAGAAATTCTACAAAATATTTAGAAGGTAAATTTTACTCTTTTCCAGGTGAATATTCACCTTCTCTGCTTTGGTTTGACTGTTGAATTCTTTATTGATGTTTACTCCTCCGAAAAGAAACCATACATGTTTATAGCATAATGTATTAGGGTTGCAGACATTGAATTGGAAAGAAATACTTGCTTTAAAAGGAAAAAAAGATGGCTTAAAAAAATGTCCCTTTTTTTGTGTGTGTAGGTGTATTCCCATGCTTCTTCAAGGTTTTGGCAGAATTCATCTTATCAGAATGATGTTAGAACTGGAGCCTCCATTTTCTTGGTTGTTCTGAGCTGGAGGCTATTCTCAGCTCTGGAGGTGTTCTTACCTTGTAATCCTCTCTATAGATAGATTGTAATATGATCACTTGCTTCCTCAAAGACAGAAAGAGAAGCTCTTTTTCAAACCTTTCATTTAGGGTCCTACAACACAATATTGTAGAAATATAAATATGAAGAAAGAGAAAAATATGAAAGTGACCTCACATGACCTTTGCCATATTGCTTTAGTTACAAACAAATCACGGATCCTTACTACAGCCAAGGAGTGGAGATTACACAGGGACATGACTGATTGAGGGTCACTTGCTAGAGTTCAACTTAGGGTGTGTCTGCCTCAGAAATGATGGCCATCATTTATGTCTTCATTTTACTTCATCATATTTGGGCCATGAGGTAAAGCAGGAGTGACACAAACAGCTGCAGAGCTGGGGCATCCACCCAAAGGTGATGAATCACACCAGTATGTGTTTCCGCAGCATCCTGGGTCATGGCAAGAGAGGGATAAACCCTGAATACGAAGACAGAGAAGACAAAGGTAGATGCTGGTCCTGAAGAGCCTGTGTAGACTTGGTCTGTGGTGATAATGTTAATAAGGAAGAAAAAGGAATTCATCTAGAAACTGCTCTGATTGCTCCATAGAAAATGCTGCTGACTTACAGAAATACCTGCTAATAAGGCTTCAGCATGGACATCTAAAGCAGAATTTATCAGAGAATTGAAAGTCCTCAACCAAGATCCTGGCAGTATATAGATTGCAGATTTGTATTTAAATAGAATAGGTTGAGCTGAAATAATCTTCACAGGAAAAACGTCTTTAGGAGCTTTTACTGTCTATTTAGGTTACCTGTTAAAGATGAGAATTTCAAATTTTACCTCATTCTTAACTAGTGCTTTTGAGAAATCTTCATGTCTAATGAGTTCATGAAAGTTAATGTCAATTGAGTTTAAGGTAGTTAATTAGAGTAGTAATAAATATCCATAGGAAAATCTATTGGGCTTTTTTATTTACTAGATAACTATTAGTACAAAATTTATCATTTATCCCTAAAATGTTGATCTCCTGTGCACTACGTAAATTGCTTCTCATGTACTATATTTCATTATCCTTAAATTACTAATACAAAAATAACTAAAGTGCAATTCAATGTAATGTAATTTTTCCAAAGTTATGCAGCTAGTAGGAAGTAGATTTTCAATTTCAGGTTTGTCTGGCAAAATAATGTTTGCCATGGTTCATATTATACTTTTTGGGTCTGTATTTACTTTTTTTGTGAAAACACTAGGCATGAGGGAAGGAAAAGGCAGAAAAATCATAATGAAGAAGTATTCCAGGTCTTCTCTTAGAATCAAAGTAAGAATTTGGCAAATTGAAAATATCATTTCCACAGCATTGGAAATAACAGCTGAAAAATGCTGCACAGAATAGAAGGAAAATGTTAAGTTAACTAAATTAAAAATTCTAATACCATTTGCTTCAGAATCTAAACATTGGCAACATTAATAAAGTAAATACTAATTATTAGAATATGATAGATTTTCCTCAACAAATTTAAAGTATGGAAATGTTTTAATCAATGTTAATTTATTCACTTACGATTTTATTAAATATCTAACATGTAACCTGACAGTAAGTTCTCTGTATTTCAAAGATATCAGAACAATCCCTGTCCTCAGGCGTGATAGTCTAATCACTGAAAGTGGGAACACATGGTGACTTAAATCAGTAAGCGAAGATACAACTGCAGTTTCTTTTTCCACCATTGCTTCACCTTCAGCCCGGGGTGTTATCAGCATTGTGTTTTGATTTGATGAAGAGAAACTATGAACTTCATTTCAGTTTTCATAGGACCATCTGTCTGTAACTTATGGATAATTTGTAAACCAAAATGGTAATATTTATAAAATGTTTTTGTTGAGTAGTGAAGACTTATTGGAAATAGAGTACACGTGCATGAGGAATACAAGACATATAAAACACAATAAATAGTTCAATGAAGTTCTTATAATAATTTTGTACATGCAAAAAATGTTTTGGGTATTCAAATGACCAATCGGCACCGAATGCACGTGTGGACAGGTGCTTGCTTAGTACACTTAAAATTCTATTAGTTGATTATTCACAGTAGCAATGAGAAAAACTTTTAACTGACACTTGCATTCCAGGTCAAAGTTATGACCTTGAGAAAGCTAATTATGTTTAATTCCTAATTGAGGGATGCGGAAACTTACAACCCCACTGGGAAAAAAAGAAACAGGACTCTGACCTTTTGCAATTTCTCTTACTTGCCAAAGTTCCCCTTCCTGCTAAAAGTAAGTCCACCAAAAGTATCTGACAAAGTACCATGAAGTGGCCTTGCTAAACCCTATAAACCTCAGAACCTTACTGTAACCAGTCACCATTTTCCCCTTGAAAATGTGTCCCTTGAAAATGTGTTACTTAATAAAGCATGACTGATCCATTGAGTTCTGCCTTCATTTCTTTTTCTTTTTCTATTCTCTTTCATTTGCTATCACTAATTCTTAATCTCAATTGTGAAAATCATGTGAAGAAAGTTATTTTAAAAAATAAAGTTAACAAAGGTGTTCATTAAGGGATTCTTCATTCATTACACCATTCAAAACTTGTAAGGCCATCTGTCATCTGAAGGATGCAAGAAACTGCCAATATCTTTTTTTATTCTCCTTATTTCATTTGCTTTGACATGCTAATTACTAGCAAAATGCACACACACATACACACACAAACTTCAAGCAATACGTAACATCAACATTTTGGGGAAATCACTGTTGAAAAATAACTTCACCTTCCATCAGTGATTTCCTGCCCTCACTAAATAAGTACCCGTAGTTATCCAGAAGACAAAGCACACTCTTTTTGTCGAGGATTAACCAAAACACTCTCTGGAGATTGCATGAAGACCCAAGGAGAAAATGGCCATCTGCAAACGCAGGAGAAAGGCCATGGAATAAAACAGTCCTTCCCACATCTTCATCTTGTAATTCCCATCCTCAGCACTGGAGAAAATAAATTTCTGTTCTGTAAGCCTCTTTGTATGATAGCCCTAGCAAAATAACACAGGTGTTTTTCAAATTACAAAGTGACATGTAAATGCAAAGCAGTGTTGATAACATACATGAATCTAAAATATTTGGGCATCTGTTTCATAACTTTTGTATATTTATATTTAATTTCAAAAAAGAGAATCTGTTTATAAACATGTTTCTTAAATTAGATTGAAAACATTTGCTTGTTTTTTTTCTGTAATAAAATACAAGGACTGGAATTGGAAACTGTGTAGTTCAAGGACTCCATTTTCTCTCTGTCCTGTGCCCTTCTGTACTTCTGCTCTGTTTCAGTCCTGAGCTGTCATAAAGAGCCATCTTCAATTATTTTCAGAGGGTGTTCCTGCTGTTGCAGGCAGCCTTTAATCTGTGGCACTTGAAAAAGCATCCCATCCTTCCATTCTCATTTGAATAGTGCTCTGTTTTGAGACAGACCTGAAGTCCTAGACTACATCTTGTCTGGCAACAGTTAAATGGGTTAGAAGACCATGTTAAAGCCAAATCCTAGAGTTTGGAGCAGCTCCTGAAATTTCTCTGGCTTTGGTCCTCAGGAGGAGCTATAGTTCTTTGTAAACTGTCTTGATATTGCTGCCCACTTATAATCCAGTCACTTGGCTTCTCTGAGTCTCAACGTCCTTGTTTGTTAAATGAGAATAAAAAATATATCTTCATTTTGGGGTCAGTGATAAATTATAAAATGGTTTAGGATATACGGATGATTGCTTTGCTTTGTATATTGTACATTCTTGGAAATTCTCAAAAAGGAATTCTTACCTTGCCTTACTTTATAGTCCCTCTACTTTTTAATTCTTATTTCAATTTATAACTTTTACTATAACTGAAATCATATCACTTTTTTTAACTCATGTTGTTTCAAGCTGTGACTAAATTTTAAAAAGCAGCAACTTTGTCTTACTCTTAGCTCTATTTTCAGTATTAGTTGTAATGTCACTCATTATGTGCAAAGTAACTATTTTTGAATAAAATAATAAAAACATTCTTTAATTTATTGAGTGAATATTTCTAAAAGAATATAACATGAATATAGCTTATCTCTTGTTGCTCTAGTCATTACTAACATTGTTAGAAGATCGGACTCTGTGCTGACCTATATTCACAAAATCAAGAATAACAAGAATCAAGAAAGACATAAAAATGTCTTATTCTATTTGGTATTCTCTGCCATGGTATTCTCATTAGGAACCAGCTCTAGAGTTGCCACACATGAGGAACTCAGCTATAGAAAAGAAGACATATTGTATTAGATTTCTTCATTGTTTTATCTTATAAAACTGCACTCTAAAAATATTGAATTTTAAAGGTGGAAGGATCATGCCATCTCATTTTCACTATCACCAGTATTATTAATCATTCATATTTTTGTTGAACTCTTAATTCACACTGGATTGAGGTGAATAAAAGAAAGCTGATTTTTCTACTCTTTTAAAATACAAATTCTCTTAGAAGGATATATTACCCATTTGTGTAACACGTTCATTGGATGTCTATAAATATACTTGAGGTCAGAACTTCTATTAGGTATTTGAGACATGATAATAATAGTAGTAATCATCATCATCATCATTATCATCATCATCTAGGAAAAGAGGCTAAATGTGGGAAGGGAATCAGACAAATAAACCAGATATTGATTTATCATCCACTGGAAACACCATACACAAAATATTAGGTTGATCAAGCAAAGTTGAGTTCTGATTAGGAATGGCATACTGTAGTCCTCCAGTGGTTTCAGTCATCCATAGCAAACCAAGATCTGAAAATATTAAATGCAAATTTCCAGAAATAAATTATTCATGTTTTAAATAACTTTTATGCCTTATCTTATTAGTTTTTGTTAGATTCTTACTGTATCTAAGTTATAACTTTATCATATGTGTACATATATAGGAAAAAGATAGTCTAAATAGAATTTGGTACTAATCATGATTTCAGCCATCTATTGGGGATCTTGGAACATATTCTCCATTAGAGGGCAATACTGAGTAGATTAAGTGGTTCATGAGGTGTGGCATATAAATCTCAATAAAAACTAATAAGGAGAAAGGACTTTACAAGCTAAAGAATGGAAAAGCTGATGAGAATGAGGATGATGTGTTTGTTGGACCACAAGTAGCTCTGTGGCCCCTTAGTAATGTGATGCACACTGGGTAGTGATGGCTGATGAAGTAGAAACACAGAAAAATAAAGCCTAGATCAAAGCTGGCTTGATGCTAACTGCATCCCTATTTTATAACTGAAACTTTGGGCACATATACAGTGTGGGATAATTAAATCAGTACTGTAAAAAAATTTAGCAATGTGGGGGAAATGATGGAAGGAGCCATGGAATTTGAAGCAAGACAATGCAAAATCTCCACTAATGACCACAGAAGATTCAAAACAAAACCACATACAAAGTAACAGTGTAAAATACAATTATTTAATTCTAAAGGTAACATTTTATAAATGAATAATGAAACATCTTTCCCATATTTTTTGTCATTCATCTTTAATCAGCTAATTTTTACTCCAGAGTTAATCACTTTCATATCATAGTAAACTTTATTCAAATTTTGTAAATCCTCTAACAACTTTAAAATAGAGAAATTTTTAATTTTGAGTCTGTTACACTGCTGAAAAATTGACTCAGAGAAAAAGAAGGCTGTGATGAACAAACACTGAATCAGTAGCGAAACCATGTTATTTTATGGCTTCTGAGTTATGATTCCTACATTTCACTTTTTTATGGTTATTCTTTTTTTAATTTGTTTTTTATTTATACAGACTGCATTTTGATTCATTGTACACAAAGGGGTTCAACTTTTCATTTTTATGGTTGTGCACAATGCAGATTCATACCATTCATGTAATCACACATGTACATAGGATAATGATATCTGTCTCATTCCACCATCTTTTGAAACATAACATTTAAAGGAAAGAATTGTATTAAAAAATTGTGAATGTAATTTTTTGTTTATAGATAAAATTTTAAATAGGAAAAATAATAAAGGAGTCCTGCATTGAAATATATCATAACTATTAAAATATCTAAGGTATCAAATGGAGTAATTTTATACTGATTGTCTACTTTAAAATGTTACTTTTTCTCATTCCTAGAAATATTATTTAATACTTCTGCTAAAATCTAAAAAATCTAAAATTACATTGCCAACACTTTAGTAAACTTAATTAAAAGTTGTAAAATTATGATCTGCATCACATAGATAGTATATTACTACATAGTTTGTGTTATGTCATCCAAAGGTAGTAATTATTAATCTGTGAATGTATTTATAATTACTTTTATTGATTGTCTCAGGATCATTGTCCTTAACAAAATAGATTTTTATTAGAATGAGAGAGAAGAGTTAATAAGGAATGTTTTCTATGACTACTAAATTAGTATTATGGATTTTAAGAAATTGCAGTACTATTGTGTAAATGCAAAAACATGATTCATCATTGTTGCAATGGTAAACAAGTTATTGAACTTGTCTCTTTCACAGTAGTTTTATCAATAAGGGTTAATTTGTATATATTTGGATTTCTTTTTACTTGTGATTACAGGTGAATTTCCAGAATGTGTTATAATACTTTGATCAATATTTATTTGGCTCAAAATTTCATAATGATATTTAGATGAATATCATAAACCTGCTCTGTAAAGAAAGCTGGGAATGGGACTTCTTAGGTTTGCATGATTTATAATTGTTCAGGTTTTAGAAAGTGTACTCTGAAGGCACAGTTGAAGGTAGATTAGATTTGGTACATTTAAAGTTGTAACTCTGGGGACTAATGAAGAGAGAACTGGAATTTCTACCTCAGAGATGATACACCGTATTCCTAATCAAGTATCCTTAAACTAGCGACACTCATTCACACATTATCTGAAAGGAAATAAATATAAATATGCACCAAGTTTAAGGAATATTTTTAAAAATACAACAGTCTTCAATGTTAATTCAGGAATGGTTAAGAAAAATTCAGAAACTCAGTTAAAAAAAAAAAATACAAATTCCAAACCAAAGGTATCCTGGGTCCCAGAATAAAACATAAGACAAACTCAACCTGGGCTATTAGGGTGATTTGAAATAATTCATTTTGAAGATTTGAGTGTGACAGAAGAATAAAATCAGTACAGTCCTTTCTGGCAAAGGGCATAAACAGAACTCAGCTCTCAGAATTCAGAGAAAGAGATTCATAGATGGCAGGACCCAGCAGAATAAAAACACCCCAATATTTTTTTCTGCATATCCCATGTGAATTCATGCTTATATTCAGTGTGGTGAACTCTACTTAAAGCTAGACGGCAAGGAAGTCTGAAACTGCCTTTAAAAAGCCAGATTACTGGAATACAAAACCTGGCAGGAAAGGTGAATAAAGGGAATTATAGGTGAAATGGCAAACAACAAGCAAAAATCATAAAATATCCATAGTAAGGGTTTTTCTTATAATAGGAAAGTGGTCTTTTGAGAAAAAATATATAGGTATGGAGTTGTTTTTCTCATAATGCATTTTAAAGATCATAGCCATAAATAAAACAGACTACCACTGATTTATAAGTGCCTGTACTTAGGAAATACATGATTAATTTTTCATGTATAAATTAATGCAATGATGAATGATTAAACATACCTTTATCTTTTGGTCAATTCTCAGTCCTTATTTCTGGCTATTATCTTATTTTTTTTGAACTTGATTTTATGTGTGTAAGTGGGGAGAGGAGTTCAGTTTTCTAGTTTTGCCATGCAACTTTTGATTGACATTTGGCAATTCTGGTTTACTTGCCTTGACTATTTTAGGTTAAAAAAATCCTCCTGATTGAATTCTGCTGTAATTTCTGCTTTCATTTAAGAGCACTGGACAATAATGAACAAAAATGAACAAAAAACATAAAGAATTAATGTAATTTGACAACTAATAAAATTATGACATAATGGATACATAGGAGTTGGTGTTTTTTGCATGGCCTGTGGTTTAATGAAATATTCCTGTTGATAAATTAGAGATCTATATTAAACAATCAAACAACAGCAGTCCTAGCAACAGCAAAAGTATATAAAAAAATGTTCCTGTGTATTTTTATCTTAGGTTCTTCATAGTTTCAGGGAGAACCTGTTGCCTCCTAAGTTCTGAATGACCTCCTAAGTAGTCACAAAGTCCTACAGAAAAAGTCTCAAGATTGAAGGGAGTAGTTTTAAAGAGTGTCTCCTAGTAGAGATATACAACCATCAGGTGAGATCCTGATCATCACCTCCTATAGGGTAAGATTTATAATTGTCTGGACAAAGTATACACACACACACACTGTAGTTTGAAGGACTCTGCAATATTCTTAATATCATCTTCCCTCATTTTCCATTTTGAATTATAAAGATAACGGTCAATGTCTCACCCACTCCCCTATCTTAGATTAAGAGCACCTTGTTGTTAAAGACAATGCACTATTTACATCTGTGCCTCCTTTAGTAATTAATGTAGGACTTAACATAATTTCCCATGTCCATTTATTTCTATTCACAATACATCTGTTTAAAATCAATTCTTCTTCATCTTTCCTTCTACTGATAGCCTCCTAAGCAGTGCTACCGATACTCATCTATTTTTTTTTTTTTTTTTTTTTTTTTTTTTTTTTTGCAGTGCTAGGGATTGAACCCAGGGCCTTGTGCTTGTGAGGCAAGTACTCTACCAACTGAGCTATAGCCCCAGCCCTAATTTTACTTTACATTTAAGTGATGATGTTTTTATTGTAGTTAAAAGAACATATAACAAAAATTTTAACTGCTTTTAAAATACAATTCTGTAGATCTAAGTGTATTCACATTGCTGTGAAACAGATCTTCAAAACTCTTTCAAAAAGTCTTGCAAATCTGAAACTTTATAGCCATTAAAATTTTTCTATTTCCCCCTCCTCTCTGCCCTGGTAACTACCATTCTGCTCTGTTTCTATGAATGAGATATTATTTAACCTTAAAAAAATCCTATCACATACTGCAACATGGATATAAAATGAAGACATTGTGCTAAGTGAATAGCACACCTCCCCACATGCAAAACAATTACTGAATGACTTTACTTACTGAGGCTCTCTGACTTTCATGATCTAAAACCTGCAATTGTATAAGATGGTCAAGGTTATCTCATAAATTCACATGTTCAAATTTGATTCATGTTTGAGATCATTTTGTGGTTTTCCGGTTCTTACAGGATAAATGCAAATAGTCCCAATTGCATTTAATACCTTGTAATCATCCCCAAACCCACATCTCTAGCCTCCTTGTCTGTTTCATTCAACTAAGACTTATATAAGTACCATGCACAAGGACATCTGCTATTCTCTGAACAATAATCCTACATTATTTTCTTTGCCTTTAATCATGATTTTTCAAAAAGCATGTACTCACAGTTATCATTTCATGTCTATCCAAATCTAGATATTCCTCAAGTAATATATAAAGTAAAATTTCTATTAACTTTTTAATCACTAAGCGTGACTGTATTTACTCTGCCATTCAGAACCTGGGTTATATTAGAGTTTCAATAAATGCTGGCTGAGATAAGTTAATTTGCAGCATTAGTTTCATTTGCAATTCTGTATTATCCACTAAATCTTCATATGCTTATGGGCTGACATCATATTTCTACCTAGGATGGTGTTTTTATCTAACAGACATGCAATAAATGTTTGTTACTAACTTTAAGTATTTATATTCATTAAATATAAAGAGTGATTTGTCACTCAATTCACCATTCTTTCCCTAGAGTCCTTTTCTCTTACACATAAACAACATTAGGCAAGTAGATAGTAAAAGCAAGTATTAGGGTTGGGGATATAGCTCAGTTGGTAGAGTGCTTGCCTTATAAGCCCAAGGCCCTGGGTTCAAATCCCTAGCACCACACCAAAAAAATAAATAAATAAAAAAAATAAAAATAAAAGCAAGTATTGGAAGGTCCAAAAGACAGCTTTCCTAAGAAAAATGTAAATATGACTCCATAACCAAAATTTTCTGGGCAGATCTTATTTCTGGACAAAACACATATGATAAAAATCCAATGCCTAACATCTCACAAAAATTGTAAGAATTCTACTCAGCATGAATTTACCTTCCATCCATGGGCAGAGTATTTAGCTTGCCTGAGCCTGTTGGAACTGTAGCCTTGAACACAGTTCTACTCCTTATTCACCTCATAGAGATTTTGTGGTCTCTCATGAAAGAGGTATCTATATCAAATGGTCATTTGTGACTTTAGTTTCAATAATATTCTTGTTTTCATTTGGGTCTGACTCAAAGTTTGTTCTGTCTTGGGGTGTAAAATAAAATTACATAAATATTGGGAAGAAAAAAAAGCACTGTGTTTTCTAAAACAGTTGTAAAAAGGATTGGGAGATTTATAAAATAGAATGAGGAGAAAGTTGTAGGTTAATTATTTAAAATAATTTAAAATTCTTTAAAATAATTAGTTTATGCTCAACTAAGTAAAGCAGGGGGAAATCAAAATGCATGGGAGAAAAAGCACATGTTTGATACTGTATTTTATTAATCTCTGCATTCCCCACAATGTCTATTGCAATGAATAACACATGGGAGCACTTGATGAAAAGCAAGCTTGCAGAGGGGTTATAGTAGGCACACTAGTAAATTGGATTCCTTTGTTCTGTGTCACAATCCCAGCTCAGTGATCATCATTCAGGGAGACTTTGGGGATATTACTTTAACTCCCTGTGCTTCACATTGATATACTATAGTACTGCTGGGTTTTATGTCCTGCACACCTTGAGCATGTCAGAGTGTTATAAAGACTCAGTTTTACTGTCTATTACATTTGTATTCAATTTTAGCCAAAAGCTTTTGTAATCACTTCTTTTCAAAGAGGTCCATTTCCTATTTAAAACCTTTCTCTGTTCTGTGAATGGCTGAGGTGAGTTCATTCCATAACTCCAGAGAGTTGTTTATGGACAGTCTGATTTTCTTAGACACTGTGGAAATAGAGTTCAGGAGATTATCTGTAAGACAGATAATCAAATTTTAAAATACATGATTTAAATACAGACTTAACTGTTACGAGGATTTTATGATCACTTAACAGTTTAAAATACAAGAAATTGAAATGGGAAGCAGTGCATGAGAAACAAAAGAAACCTTAGTGTTTATTATTCAAACTAAAAATTATGAACACAAAAACTGAATCTCACGACAAGTCACAGTGTGGAGACTGCATTTTGGAGAATTGTCCAAGTGGATGGATGCAAGGTTTGCAATAGTGTCAAATTCACAATTTATAGAGCATACATCCTGTGCACTAGACAAGATGCCACTCTCAGCTTTTACAGAAAGGAAGAGTTATCTTTTGACTGTATGACCTTAGGAAAACTCACAAGTCTCCTATCTCTGCTCTATGTAGTCATTAAATAAAATCATGTACATAAAAAGAAAAATACAAAAGCCACCACTCCCATGAAATAGTATTATTGTCCTTACAAAACAGTGAAAAACATCAGAGAAATTTCAATTTAGTAAAATTTAGTATGACAGATAACTAATTTAATTTTATAGGCCAAGTAAATTACATCATATTTTAAAACACATACTACATAGTTTTTAATAAGTGTTTACTAGGAGAAAGAATTGTTAAGAGATAAACTGAAAGAGTAGTTGTTACATTATGTATTCTGACATTCCCCAAGACAAATCACACACCCTAGGATGAATTATTTATAGAGGAAGCCTGTTCAATGCAATTAGCCTCCTTGACTCCCAGTCCTATTAGACCAGGAAGTCTGGGCTCTCATTGTGATCGCATGGATTCTCCTGAAGACACTTTTCCAGGGCAGGGTGTACGTTCTGTAAAAATCTATTGCTCAGCTCTCTCGGATTCAGTACAGTATGAAAACTGCCTGCCAAATATCTGCTTAGTAGTTGGATCTTGCAAACTTTTGTGTGAACACTTTGAAATCATAAAGTCAATTACAGATTTTAGTGTACCTGTGAGTGGGTAGAGAGAGTGTCATGGGCAATGATAAATTATGGTCTTATAATTCTCCAAATACTATAATACTGCTGCTTGAGGCAAAGCAATATCAGAATTCAGCATATAATTCTTCAATGCTCTAAAATTGCAGGAATTTCCAAAATATAACTTAAGCTCACTTTCCAAAGTACACTGACCTGATATTTTCCAGATCTTGTAAATTATGTCTTTTTTTTTTTTTTTTTTTCTGCTTGCAAGAAATGAACAACAGGCTAACCAATTTCAAAGTTATTTGTGGGCACCCAACGGAATGGCACATTCTGGACAGACTGAAACAACTCTAAAACCAAATTCCTTCTAGTATTTCTTGAGTTAATATGATTGATAAGGATTGAGCTGTGTGTCTGGTTTGTTTATTCAAAAGGGCTACATTTAAAGTGGAACAAATCCTCTCTTTCCCTGGTTTATCTTGAAGAGTTCATCCTGACAAGGATGTGCATCCTGAAAAGTGAATATGGTTCTGCCTCCATAATAACTGAATGTTATTTCAGAGTGCAATGTGTTCTGCAAGCAGACATTGTGCAAAGCTAAGATGGAGAAGACTAAAGAAATGGCACACAGATTCTAGCAAGAAGGCACACAAGGCTACATTCAGTGCATTTTGGAAAGGATGGGTGGTGGGTCACTCATGGCATTGGTGTATCACTTACCATAATAAAAATAAAAGCTGCCAGGGAAGTTCATGTACAGGTAGTAAACTTTGTGATAAAAATTCAGGAGTGTGATACTTGGGTTGTATCATGAGCACATGTTAAGCTTAAGTAGTCATACAAATATATTCCAGAGTAGATGTACAATTTTATATCACCAACAAAGGTATACCTGAAAAGTTCAGTTTTTCTACTGTCCCGTGAGTATTTGATATTGCCTGATAAAACAAAAAAACAAAATACTATTAATGGTTCAGACAGCAGATTTGAACTTATATCTCATTGTTTCCCTCTATTTTGTTGTTCTAATGACTAGTTTATTTAAACATCTTTCATGTGCTTATTGTGTTTATTTGCTATCTCTATATCCACTTCATTGCAAGGTCTCCTCATCTCTCTTCCTCAATTTCTAGTTGGATAGTTTATTTTTCAGTGTTTAGTTTTGATAGTACTTTGCATATTATAGATATAAGTCTTAGTCAGCCTTATGACTTGCAAATATAGTCTTGTAATCTGTACTTGTCTTTTTGTGATCTTTGTAGGGTTTTTCACAGGAAGGAACTTTAATTTTGATGAAGTACAATTCATTGACATTTTTGTTTCCTGTATTATGCTTTGGGTGCTTGTCTAACAATCAATAGGTTCTGAAAATTTTCTTCTATGTTGTCTTCTAAGTTTCTTTCTCAGTTTTACATGTTATAATTATTTAAGTGTGATTCATTTTATGATAATTTACATATATTTAAGTATTTTTACAATTTAAATATTTAAGCATTTTCAAATCATGTTTATGAGGAAGAAAGTTCTGATCTTTAGATTCCCTTTTTGAAATAATTAATATAATATAATGTTTTATATATATATATATATATGTATATATATGTATGTATTTAGTACCAGAGATTGAAACTGGGGGTGCTTATTTTGAAAGATAGGATTTTGCTAAGTTTTTAAGGGCCTCAATAAATTTTTGAGACTTCCCCCAAACTTGTGATTCTCCTGAGTTTTTGGGATTACAGGTGTGCACCACCTTGCTGGGCAGTTCTAATTTTTGGTACTTTCTGGTGCTGGTATCAAAATATTATTTTGCTCTGTATGCTATTACAAATGCATTGACTGGGTGTCTTAAACAATAGAAACTCACTTTCTCAAAGTTGTGAAAAGGCAGTCTGAGATCACGGTGTCAGTCAGCTTATGTTCTGGTGAGGGCTCCTTCCTAATTGCTGATGACTCTCTTTACTGTGTCCTTGCATGGCAGAAAAAAAGCCAGAGTTTGTGCTCTGGTGTTTCTTAAAGGAATAGGGCACTAATTCCACCAGGACCCCTTCCCTCATGATCTCATCAAACCCCAATTATTTCTCAGAGGACTCATCTCCAACTAGGAGTACACTAGGAATAGGACTTCAGTAGATGAATTTTGAGGCAAGGTACAATTCAGTTCATGGTACAGAGTAATATTTGCTCTATATAAAGTGTTTTCTATTTTGTAAACTTTATGTTAAATCTTCTTTAAACATTTGGTAAATTTCTGGTTAAAGAATCTTTTGGGAGGAACAATTAGTGACAATTTCAATTTTCTTGAAAGTTATAGTGATCTTCAAATTATCCATGTTATATTGGGTAAATTATAATAATTTTTGCTCTGAAGATTTAGTACCTTTTTAAGATTTAGTAGACTTCAAGTCATCAAGTTATATGCAAAGATTTTTCATAATGTTGTTCATTTATTATTGTTCCAAAAATACTTTTAACTGACAGGTAAAAATTTCTGATGTACAACATGTTTTGATGCACATACACGTATATATGCATGTCTAAATAAAGTTATTTAACATATGTATTACCCCACATACTTACCTGTGTGTGTGTGTGTGTGTGTGTGTGTGTGTGAAACCCTTAAAACTCTCTTAGCATTTTCAGCATATTTTGATATTACCTGTAGTCACCATGATGTACATCTTGAACTTGTTGATATCTTGAGTGCTTTCCTCCTATCTAACTGAATATTATGTCCTCTGATCAACATTTTCCCAGTCTACCTATACCTTCCATACTCATTTTACTCTGTTTGTATGAATTTGACTTTTTACACTCTACAAGATCACATTAGCATGATATATAGGCTTATATCTTCTCAGTTTTCTTTTATAGACTTGTAAATAATTTTTCAGTGTTATTACTCTTTTTGAAAACAGCTTTTTCTCTATTTTTAGGTTTTTAACTTTTGCTAATTTCTGCCTTTTATTATTTCTTCCATCAGTTTGCTTTGAATTTATTTTGTTCTCATTTAATTTTTTATTAAAATTTTAGTTGGTTGATTAGAGAGATTTCCTCCTTTACCTGCATCCCACAAAGTTTGAAATGCATTTCAAATTCATTTAGTTGAAAGATTGGTTTTGTTTTGCTTTTCTGTTTGTTTTGTTTTGTTTTGTTTTGTTTCTTTTTTGAGTCTTCCTCTTTTAGATGATTTAGAAGTCAGTTATAAGTTTCCCAGTGCTTGGAGTTTTCTTTTACTTTTATATTGCTAAATTATGCTTGGTTTCATTGTGGTCAGAGACTATTTTCTGTATAATTTAAACACTGTAAATTTTTTGAGATTTGTTGTAAAACACAGGCTAGTCTATCTTGGTATGTGCACCATGGGTACTTAAGGAATATGTGCATTCAGATGATAGTGGCTAATGAGTTCTATAGATGTCTAGAAGTTTCTACTGGCAAGTAGTGCTATTGAGTTCTTTTATGTATTTGATGATTGTTATATTTACTTGATTGTGAATTTAATTATTCATAAATATTATTAATATCTCTGTAATTGAATATTTGCTACTCAATCTTTTTCTTCAAGTCTGTTTCACATACTTAGCACTTCACAGTTTTGTTGTTTGATTCACACATTTAGGGTGACTTTTTATCTCTGCAATTTTGGGTCAGAAATTGAATTTTCAGTATATGAACTATTATTCTATGTGATTGCTTTCAGAATTGTTTTGTTTATATTCTGAAGTTTTATTATGCAGTGTCTTGGTTGGATTTCTTTGAATTCACCTTCTTTGAGTTCCATGAACGTTCATGTTTGCTTTTTAGATTTTTAAAAAATCCTTTGCCAAATTTGGTAAATTAATTGATGCCTATTTCTTTAAATACTTTTCAGCTCAGTTCTATTCATTCTCTTCTTTTGGATCTCCCATCATGCTTGTCTCTCATGGCCTACTTAGTTTTGTGTTTTGTTTTTAAGTCTATTTCTATTTGTTCTTCAAATCAGGCATTTTATTTTTTAGTGCTATATTCAAATTCTATGGTTCATTTCTCTGTTCTCTCTCTTTTTCAATTGAGTCCATCTATTTATCTTGGTTGTTTGTATCTCACTGTTAAAATTTCCACTTTGTTCTTTGTGTTTTATATTTATTTTTAGAAATTTACAATTATTTTTGCTTAGAATTAGTACTCTGTTTTAAGAATGTTCATTTTTCTGATTGAAACATATTTATGATGACCATCTTTTAATTCTGGTCAAAATTCCTTAATTCTAACATCAGTGCAATCTTAGGGTAGGAGACTTGTTTTGTTTTGTTTTGCCCTTCAATTTGTTTGAGATCTTTTTGATTCTCATTATTTCAGTTTGGTGATTTCCAATAGAAATATGAACATTTTGGATATTCTGCTATTTGACTCTGGATCTTATCTAAAACTGTTTTAGTAGGACTTCTCTGATACCACCCAAATGATTAAAGGTTGCTTGTTATCTACAACAGATATTCTATTCAGGCTCCTTCCTAAGACTCTGTTGATGACATCCTGGCTGGGAGAGGAAGGAGACAGTTTTGCTACATCCTAGATGGCCTCTACTGCAGGGGATGAAGAGTTGATTTTTTGATTCTGAGCAGGATGAAATCCTGTTTCTTACCTTTACTGACACCATCTCAGGATTGATGGAGAGGAAAGTATTGTTTCTCTGGGAGCTGGAGTGCAAGTCCAGGTTCCCAGTGGTCTCCAGTGACACAGGGGACTTTTATTGGAGTTGTGGTGGAACCAGGCTTCCATCCCCCACCCCTCCCTGGGTTTGTCTGGGGTAGAGAAACATTGTTTAAAAGAATTTGCCTTGCTAAATTGTTCCTATCCTAATTTCCTAATCATTTGGCTACTGCCAGATAATATGGAATTAAAAAAATATATATTTCTGGAAGGGGAATGTATTTATTTATTTATTTATTTATTTTTTGCTGATTATTGGTATTTCCAGGTTGTTAACTTTTTCATAAAGGATATACAAGGCATAAACAAAACATATGGAGCATAAAACTCTATTATTCCCTATTTCCTCAGGACTTGAGTCACTCTCTCTACATTTAGTAGTCTTCTTATGCTTCTTTATACAAAATATTCAGGGCTATTATTTATACTTAGAATAGAGAAAGCCATATTTAAATTTAATATTAAGCACAAATGTAAATGATAATGAACATCTCCATTTTCCTGGAAATGGAAGTCCCCAGAGTCAGTTTTTAACAAAGTGTGCTGCCATTTTCTTTTCCCAAATAGCATACAACTCACAACTGAGTTCATTTGTGCACGACCGGTTATATCTACTGTGAATGTTCTGTTACCTGAAGGCCAGGTAGTGAAACTTGCAAAACTATTCATATATTTTAGTAGCTTAAACAATTGAATACATTGTCTACTCTGTATTTGTTTTAGATTTAAGTCTCACTAAGAGGTGAAGTTAAAGAAGTTGCTCCTTTTCATAATAAATGTTCTAAAAGAAGCTGAAGTATATCTGCTCCAACAATTTGAAATTTGTTTAAATGATTTTTTCAAATTTATTTATTGAATTCAAGATAACCAAGATCTGCATGCTTATAAAAATTTTTGAATAGAAAGAGAAATATAAAATATAATAGCCCCAATCTTCTAATCTGCACCACCGAGTTAACTGTAATGTAATCAATTATGTCCATGTGATGGGTCTCACCTAAGAAAAGTGACCTACCTTAGAAGTTGGCAATTACCATTATTATGTCAAAGGTACAATGTTGCAATTTCTGGATGTTGTTCATTCCATTTATCCACTTCCATAATCCCCTTAGTGTCTGCTTTAGATAGTTCATTACACATCTTTAATTGAAACAATATTTTAAATATTCTCTCTACAAAACTGATAAAACACTGTGTAATCTTGTAAGGGACATTCGATAGCGACTGGACACCTGCCTGCATGTCTAAGCTCTGAGAGCTTCCCCCAGTAAATTGAATCTCACCTCCCGCCAGGCACGCAGGCTCTCCAGTTCTACTACTGGCTGGTTAGATTTTTCTTTGCCTCCGCCCCGCCCCCTCTGCTCCTCCGGAGTAGTGGGAATAAAAGATCAACCAGACGAAAGTGTAGTCAGGTGACCCGAATACCGCTTGGTGACAGAGCGCGCTAGGCCGTCCCTGGGCACCCCCTTCTCCCGTGCCGCCTCCTGTGCAAATGATAAAGTATCCTCCGGGTGCGTGACACGCCCGTGGGCCCTCCTAGGCAGCCCTGCTCCCAACTCCTTCCTTGGCGAGGCTAAGGTCGCTTATCATGTATTGGTCTGTCCACCACTGAAGTAGGATGGCCGCTTGCAGGAGACAGACTCAGATACAGAGGAGCGACAGAACGCAGAGGCTGGAGAGCGAGGCAGCGAAGCAAGGAGAGCTCCAGCAGGCGACAACTTGAAATTCAGCCAAAGGCACCACTGGTTACCTCTCCTGCTGGCGCTGTTCCTCAGCGCCAGGTGAATCCAAGTAGGAGAAAAACCAAGGGGCGCTGCCAGCGCGAGGTTGGTCCTCCTGCGAGTCATTAGCGGGGGTCAAAGGCACATCGCTCAGCCCTAGGCATCTCCTTTTTTCAGAGTCCATGATTGGGATCTGTTGTGGCAGTGAAGTTCTTCAGAAGGAAGTCTCAGGACTGCTTCCTGTCTGCAGGGCACAGATTCCACACCCCCACCCAATTAAAGACATTCTGTTGTTCTTTAGCCTTCATAGTAGCTAGCATGCAATCCACAGAAAGCAGAGACCAAAGAAGAGGAATAGGATAAAAGTACCAGGAGGACATTGTCACCAGGCAGAGTCCTTAAGACACTGAGTTGTCTTAGTAGTCACAGATCGTTCCAACTTAGTTTTCTGATTTTATTATATGGGGAGTCTAAGAAGAAGACAAATGCTGTCATGTTGAAACCTTGTTTAAAAAAGAAAATAAAAAGTCCCTGCAATAACAAAATGACTTATTTCAATGTCTGGTTAAGACTAGATCAGGAGAGAATACACATATTTTCATTTGGGGGGTTCTCTGTGCTGAACTAAACAAAGAGCAAATAAATAGCAAATAATTAAGGTAATTTGTGGTTAGAGGCACGTGAGAAGTACTGATGTTCTCTCTGACCCCATCCAGATACAGTTTTTAAAGACCTGGTTTATTGGGACATGGTGGGGCACTCCTATAACCCCAGGGACTTGGAGCTAAGGTAAAAGGATCCCAAGTTCAAGAATGGCCCGGGGCCCTTTAGCAGAGACCTTGACTCAAGATAAAAAATGAAAAGGTCTTATGCTGTAGCTCAGTGGTAGAGCACTTCTGAGTTCAGTCCCCAGTACTGCAAAATAAATAAATAATGGAAGGAAGGAAGGAAGGAAGGAAGAAAGGAAGGAAGGAAGGAAGGAAGGAAGGGAGGGAGGGAGGGAGGGAGGGAGGGAGGGAGGGAGGAAAGAAAAAGGAAGGGAAAAGAAGGGAGGAAGGAAAAAAGAAAACAAGGAATGGTTTATATATAAGACTATAAAAATATAAGCATATAGGTGAATCATAAATAAATGTTTACATTCCCCTTGAATTGACCAGAAATTCCCCATGTTCTCCCTTTTTTTAAAAAAAAAAATCCTTTAAAATGTGAACACTTTTCGTATTTTTTTTTTTAGCCATGGAGTAATTTGGCCTTTTCCATAAACTTTTATAAATAAAATGGTACTGTAAATGTACTTTTCCAACCAGTTCCTTTCATTTAATAAAAGGCCTCAGACTCATGTTTGGTTTTCAAAATCCTTGCAAAGTAAAATATTCCATTGTGTGAAAAGATGGCAGTTTGTTTCATCCTTTTATTTGTTCATGCACATTGGAGTTGTGGTCACTCTTGAGAACTCTTGAGAACTGTTGGTGGGAATGTATATTAGTGTAGCCATTATAGAAAACAATATGGAGATTCTCAAAAAAAATAAATAAAAATAGAATTACCATATGATCTAAGAATCCTACTCTTGGGATAAAGCTAAAGGAAACAAAATTAATCTGTCAGAAACCACTTCTATATTAATTGCAGAACCACTCATAATAGATATGAATCTATTGTCCATCAACATATAAATGGATAAAGAAAATATTGCACATATACACAATGGAATGTTGAGCCATAAAGAAAGACAAAACTGTAGTCCAACGACTACAGTTGGAACTAGAGATCATTATCTTAACAAATGTGCATGATCTCATTCACATATGGAGTATAAAGTTGACCTCACAGAAACTGCAAGCAGAATGGTGGTTTCCAGAGATTGAGAGAAGTAGGGAGGAAGGAAGGATGGGAATGGTTAACAAATGAGTACTAAATTTCAGTTAGGAGTAAGAAATTCTAGTGTTCTGTACCACAGCAGGGTTTCTACAGAAAACAATGATTACTGCATATTTCAAAAAGCTGGAAGAAAGGATTTTGAATCCTTTCATCATGAAGAAATGGTAAATGTTTCAATATATTGATAGGTTTGACCTAATTGTAATATATACAATGTATATACATATATATAATGAAATATCACATGGTACTCCAATAAGAGTGCAATTTTTTGTTTTGTGCAACAGTTAAAATTAAATAAAGTTGTTAAGAACATTCTTGTATGATCTCATTACAGATATTTGTTTTTAATTCCTCTGGGAATCATAAACATACACACATACACACACACACACATACATTTATAAATGAATGAATGATAGGAATAGCTAAGTTATATGATAGAACTACCCTATTTTGGGAGTGGTTGTAAAAGTTTTACACCAACCTACAATGTATGAGAGATCTAGCTGCATTATACCCATGACCATTCTTGGTATTTTACTCTTCTTTTTTTTATCAATTCTAGGTGGTAGTTTGTATTTTGATTATGTCTATTGTTCCCTCTGCAAAACTAGTTTTTTCATTGTGCTGAAGTCCTATTTGTAATTTTAGTGTTTTTTTCACCCCATATATATGTTCATTTATATCATATATATATATATTGTATGACTCAGTGTGATAGAAGTATTTTGCATGTTATCTTTTGTAAATGGTATTGTTTTAATCTTTTTCTTTAAGTCAGTAGTTCAGCTTCTTTAACTTTTTGCTTGGTACAAGATGTGGGATGTATTTTTTATTTGCTTGTTGTACTGTTTTTTATACGTACATCCAGCAACTAGTTTCAACATTTTGTTGATGTTTGTTTTCCTCTGCCTGACCTATTTCACTTAACATAACTTCATCCAGGTTGGAATTGTACTGTTATGGGTGACAACATTTCCATTATTTTAAAGATGAATTCCATTGTGTATATATTACTACATTTTCATTATCTATTCATTCATTGATGTACATTTGGGTTGATACCATGTTTTGGAATAATTCTGTAATAAACATGGGAATTCAAATACAAAATATATTTTAAATGGGACTGTTAATTACTACAGATGAATATAAAATAAATTACAAAAAATAATCACTTCTGAATAATTTCTACAAAACAATGTAAAAAGCATTGAAGTCCTAAAACGTTCCATCCTATTTTATCTTATTTGTAACTATGTGTCATAATACTGAGTGTGTATGCATCTTTGAACTGTGAGTACTCATTGAGGGACAGTGTCAGGTAGATTTATGGAAAACCTGGTTCCTTGTCTAAGACCCCATTTCCACATCAATGAGATCAACAATATCCACTGAAAATAAAGTTTGAGTTACCAAAGCAAGCAGGTAGGTCATTTAAAAATTTATAGCAACAATTGCAATAGTTTTAAAATGCCAGGGAAATAAATTTCATAGTATACTTTACTAAGTCTAATACAAAAATATCTATATAATATACTTTGACCTGTAATCAATATAAAATATTAGTATAATATTTTAAAACATTTTTCATAATGTCTTCAAAAACTATTGTATATTATATACAGCATATCTCAATTTGAACTGCTTCATTTCAAAGACTCAGTTTCCAAAAGTGACTACTGTTTACAGTTTTGTACAAAGTAAGTTGACGGTATATCACTGTTTTAATTTTATGCAAAAGGAAATTAAAAAGAAAAATGATATCTTCTCTATAAATTTGATTTGAGTTCTTAAAATATCTCCTATGTCTCTGTTAGTACATTCAGTTATTCTACCTTCTTGACAATATATATTATAGTTGTAATAATACATATACCCTAGTATGCTAATTCAATTCTGTGTCATCTCTGGGTTAGTGGATTTATTTAATTTTTTCCTTATTATGTATTTTATTTTCCATTACATTGAATGCCTGATTTTTTATTAGATGACATACATTATGAAATTTTAGCTTATGAACTTATATTTTTATGTTTCTAAATGCATCTTTGAGTTGTTTTTGAACACTTAAGAAACTTGGTTAGAAATTGATCTTTCAATGTGTTGCTTTCATGTTTCATTAGGTAGGACCATAACAATGTTTCGTATCAAGTTAATCCTCACTCCCAAGGCAAGATTCTTATTAGAACACCACCATGTAAATTATGTGGTTTTTCATTCCAATTTATGGGAACAGACATTATTCCTGATTATAAGACTGCTGAAGACTGTGTCCTGTAAAACTTTTGATTGAATCTTTTTTACAATTGTCACTAACTTCTTTATGTACATATGCTTACCATATTCACCTAACTACCTGTGCCAGCTTACCATATTCACCTAAGTACCTGTGCCACCTTCTCTGAAGATTTCCAATGTTATTTTTGTGTGCAGCATTCTCTCCTCTACCCTCTGTCCTGGGAAGTCTCAGTTTTCTCAAATTTCTATCCTGATCTCCTTAACTAATATATCTGAATGTCTTTTCCTGTTTCTTGTCCTGGGATTTTTATTCTATTGAACTGTCTTAAGACTCATCTTGTATTTTCCCCTTCATTCAGGGATCAATGGATTTTCTTTCCTTGTGTCCACTGTCTTCAGCCACATCATTCCACATTTTGAGTATGGTCATTTTGTCAGTTCATATAGAAGGGTAAATCTGTTCTTCATTAATTTGTATGGCTAGATAAAAGGATCACAAAGATACAAGGGAAGTTTATTCACAAGTCTGGGGATTGTTCCCCTCTTGGTTTCTTACTATTCTAGGATGTTCTTCCTCCCTCTTCATAAACTTTCAGGAGGTATGGAAACCACCAACTCCATTCTCTCACTTCTAAGGCAAGTAAGACAGCAGTTTCCAATTGAGCCTATCCACCATACCCTGGATGGATGGTGTGTGATGGGCTGACAGATCTGGCTCCATGAGAATGTTATAGGTCAGACTCTAAGGGAAATGACTAAACAGACTCCATTTTGCTCTGAGACTCCATGTTATGTAGGAAAAAAGCTTCTCCCATGGGAACATCCCGCCTCTGTACCCATCATCAGTTACTTAGTGTGACATGTTTAACAATACAGAATGACAGTTCAAAATCCTATGTAAAGAAAAATTGCTCTCTTTTGATTCCTATTGCTCTTAAACAATGTACCATGTGAATGGAGATTGTGTGGATGTTAGTAATCATTCTTTAGTTTGTACCTAGGTAAGGGTCATTTTTTTTTTTTATTATTGTAAACAAATGGGATACATGTTGTTTCTCTGTTTGTACATGGTGTAAAGGCATACCATTTGTGTAATCATAAATTTACATAGGGTAATGTTGTTTGATTCATTCTGTTATTTTTTCCCTTCCCCCCCACCCTCCCACCCCTCTTTTCCCTCTATACAGTTCATTCTTGCCCCCCTCCCTAACCCTAACTCTAACCCTAACACTAACCCCTCCCACCCCCCATTATGTGTCATCATCCACTTATTAGCGATATCATTCATCCTTTGTTTTTTTGAGATTGGCTTATCTCACTTAGCATGATATTCTCCAATTTCATCCATTTGCCTGCAAATGCCATAATTTTATCATTCTTTATGGCTGAGTAATATTCCATTGTATATATATACCACAGTTTCTTTATCCATTCATCAACTGAAGGACATCTAGGTTGGTTCCACAATCTGGCTATTGTGAACTGAGCAGCTATGAACATTGATGTGGCTGTATCTCTGTAATATGCTGATTTTAAGTCCTTTGGGTATAGGCCAAGGAGTGGGATAGCTGGGTCAAATGGTGGTTCCATTCCAAGTTTTCTAAGGAGTCTTCACACTGCTTTCCAGAGTGGCTGCACTAATTTGCAGCTCCACCAGCAATGTATGAGTGTACCTTTCTCCCCACATCCTCGCCAACACCTGTTGTTGCTTGTATTCTTGATAATCGCCATTCTAATTGGGGTGAGATGGAATCTTAGGGTGGTTTTGATTTGCATTTCTCTTATTACTAGAGATGTTGAACATTTTTCCATATGTTTGTTGATTGCTTATAGATCTTCTTCTGTGAAGTGTCTATTCATTTGGTAAGGGTCATTTTGACCCACTTCTCCCTCTGTTGATGATCTCATGATGTTAATTTGTAATTTTGAATCATAGCAACAAACACTTATGATTGATGTGATTTTTGGTATAAGAACCCCTACAACCCTATGGTCAGGGCTGTTCTCCCAATAGCCATTTTTTGGGGGCATTGTGTGAGACAGTCAGCTGGCCAGCTTAATAAAAACTCTCAAATTTGGACTTCTCAGTGGTGAATAGTCTGTTCTTGAGCCCCATAACAGGTGATTTTTGTGATTTGCTAGTGTCTTAAAACTTTTTTAAAAATAATTTTGTTCCAAATTTTATAATTGCTGTAATTAGTAAGTTTAGTTTTATAAGTGTTAGTTTACAAATTGAATGCTAGATGTTCATTGAAATTGTATTCTGAATGTAGATGAGTGATACTTACTAAAAATTTAAAACACATGATTGATGTGTTTTGTGATTATTTACTTTAGATTAAGGACAAAAATTCATGAGAAGCTTGCTTTCATTTTGAAAAAAGAGCCATACAAATTTGAACTGTTTCATCCCCAGAGATTCACTTTATTTCTGAATAACTTGCCATTGCCACAGACCTTTAATCTTGTGCTTATGATTTAAAACAAAGTAACTTCCAGAAGACAGAATTTGCATGCATAGAAACATTATTTAATAGTGCATTTGGAGGGAAGAATAAGAAAATAGTGGGCTGAATATAAATATAAAACTTGAAAAGCATGAGAATTATATCATATTTTAACAAATAAGCATTTACAAATATTTAATTAATTCCTAATCCATATACCTATCACTCAATCCAGCACAACTAAGTGTAAGGGTTGGTAGATTTTCTCCTCTATTTTGTGATGTCTTTTCTTGTGTATAAGGTTTAGAGGACCTCTTCAATTAAAATAAGATGCCATCCTATGTTCCTCTCTAGTTATTTTCCCAAAACTTAACAAAATATAGATGATTTAAAAAACACAACTTTGTTCTCCAACAAGATATTCTCCATTTAAAGATATATTAATATTTGCAATGATTTTAATGGAGTATTATGTGCATATTTAATTAAGTTATTAATTATAACTTTTCCCTAACTTATGTGTTATAATTTTAAGATTGTGTTGCAGTCAGCTTTGTCACTGATGTGATGAAAAGGATTTGACTGGCACAATTCTAGAAGAGAAAAGGTTTATTTGAGGGCTCACAGTTTCAGAGGTCTTAGTCCATAGAAGGCCTGCTCCATTCCTTGGGGTTCGAGGTGAGTCAGAACATCATGGCTGCAGAGTGTAGCAGAGGGAAGCAGTTCACATCACAGTGATCAGGAAGCAAAAAGTAAATCCAATCTCCAGGTGCAAAATATATACCCCATAGCCACACCTCAATCCCACCTCCTCTAGCCACACCCTACCACTTGAATTAATCCCATCAGAGATTAATTCACTTAGTGGGTTAAGGCTCTTACAACCTGATCATTTTTCCTCTGAGTCTTCTTGCATTGTCTCACATGTGAGTTTTTGCGGGACACCTTATATCCAAACCGTAACAAATTGTGTGTTTATTCTAAATAAATATTCAAAACTGGGCACTTAATTGCCTGTCAACATACACTTATTATCCAAATATGATGTAAAACAAAACAGTGTAATAGTATTAAGGGCAAAGGAAATAAGACAACTAGAGTTTCAAGGGTACATTTGACTCATCTATTTATGATTAAATTAGGCAATAAAAAGAAAGAAATACAGAAAGGAGGGAAGGAAGGGAGGAAGGAAGGAAGGAAGGAGGAAAGGGAAAAAAAAAACCTTTTTATTTTACCTATGAGTTTCAACAAGAATAAGGACTCATATAAAATTAACATTATCACAGAAAATATAGTAATCATTCTGAGTATTAAACTGGGCTAGTGCCGGGGTCCAGCCCTAGCAGGAGTCCATGGGTTCCACACCGGTAAACGGGGCGCCGGGAGACAGCGTCGGCGATGGATGGAGAATGAAAGACACAGACTCTAGTTCTGGTGCAATCAATCCCACTTTATTCTGGGGAAGGCTGGGTTTATATACATTTTTCTTCAGGCTATAATGACAATCTTGTGGTTAATATTAAAGAAGTTTTCAAAGCATAGGCAGAAATTGTTTCTAACAAGGAACAGAAAATTATGAGAAAACAGTAACCTTACAGATTATCCTTACCTAATCACAATTGTTTTAAGAATATCTAACTACGTCGGTGAACTAATACAATATTTACTTCCTTAATATCTAAACTCTATGTGACCTAAGACTATTCTTATTATTCTCGCGGTTAAAACAATAGACAAGTAATCTCATGTGACTATCTCTACTAGGTTCATCTGCTTAATATCTGAATTGCTGAGTTAAGGGGTACAGTAGGGCAGCGGTCCCAATTGTAATTGTGTACCAACGTTTATTATAGGGGTGACATATTCTTTGTAGGAAGGAAGAAATGTTATGAAACCTTATTCTCTTACCTCACCACCACACATGAACAAAACCATTGTTAAAATTTAACCAGCCTGTTGGAGACAAAGGCAGATCTACAACTATTTTCTCCAGAGGCTTTCAGGGACTCATTGTACGGTTGCAAAATTATTTTTAATTTTGTTAGTGGTAAAGACCCATTGTTTTTCAGATTGTAGGTAATATTTTCTGGAATTTTTGTTGTATTCCCCTCGTCCCCTTAAGCAATCCATTCAGACTGAAATGAGTAATATATTATCAGAAAAACACAGCTTCAGAGCAAAACATCCGGCAATTCCTTTTAGGATGAGTCTTTGCAATCATCCTCCAGAGGATCTTTGTCAAGCACTGGATGGATTTCCGGATGCCCCCGCAGGCTAGAAACTGTGTTAGTTAGCTTTGCGTTGTTGTGACAAAACTATCTGAAAAGTACAAGTTAGAGGAGGGCAAGTTTATTTAGTGCTCACAATTTCAGTTGTCTCAGTTCACAGACAGCCAAGTCCATTGCTCTGGGTCTAAGATGAAGCAGGATGTCATGGCAGAAAGGCAGAATGGAGGAAAGTAGCCCTATTTATGGTGGACAGGAAGTAGAGAGAGACAAAGGGTCAAAGAGGGTCACAGGGAAGATGCATCCTTCTAGAGAACACATCCCTGACCTGACCAACCTCCTCCAGACATACCCCAACCTGCCTAAAGTTACAACCCAGTTAGTCCATTCAAACTAGGATGAACTGATTAGGTTACAGTTCTCATGAACCAATCATTTCACCTCCTGAGCCTTTCTGCATTAGTATAAGAGCTTTTTGTGGACACCTTCTATCTGAACCATAACAGAAACTTCTGAATTATGGGTTATATATGAAGACTGTGATGGATTCTTTCTTAAATTTTCCTTCATTCAAAAATCATCCACAAAACAAAACAGAGAAACAGATTAAAAGAAGGTTCTTGGGAAAAAAAAAAGAAAGAATATTTTATTGGTTTGATTACAGTTAAATTATTTATATGAATTACCCATCTAATCATAACTGTGAGCAAAGTTGTGAATGAATGTAGAGCAATACATGTTTTATTTTGTAAGAAAAATAGTTAGGTTTTAATTAGCTTTAATGGAACCTTGAACTTTTTCTCCCTGACTTTTTAGCATCCTACATTTTCTCTTCTTTTCCTCCTCTTCTTCTTCTAGTTACCATCTTTCCTCACCTTTTTCTTTCAAGAGTATTATAAACATTGATGTGGGTGCATTACTGTAGTACGCTAATTTTAAGTCCTTTGGGTATAAACCAAGGAGTGGGATAAGTGGGTCAAAAGGTGAATCCATTCCAAGTTTTCTGAGGAACCTCCATACTGCTTTCCAGAGTGGCTGCACCAATTTGCAACTCCACCAGCAGTGTATGACTGCACCTTTTTCCCCATGTTCATGCCAACACCTATTATTGCTTGTGTTCTTAATAATAACCATTCTAATTGGAGTAAGATAAAATCTCAGAGTTGCTTTAATTTGCATTTCTCTAATTACTATAACTGTTGAACACTTTTTCATATATTTATTAATCACCTGTATATTTTCTTCTGTAAAGTGTTCAGTTCCTGGCCCATTCATTGATTGGTTTCTTTGTATTTTTGGTTAAAGTTTTGTAAGTTATTTATAAATTTTGGAGATTAGTGCTCTATCTGAAGTGCATACTACAGTAACAAAGTCACATCAATGTTTACAGCAGCTCAATTCACAATAGCAAGATTGTGGAACCAACCTAGATGCCTTTCAGCAGATAAATGAATAAAGAAATGTGGTATATATACACATTATATATAATATATTATATTATATTATATATAATGTGTATATATACACAGTCATAAAGAAGAATAAAATTATGGCATTTGCAGGTAAATGGATGGAATTAGAGAATATCATACTAAGTGAAATGAGAGGAAAGAGGGAGTCATGGTATGAAACATGGTGAAATGAGATAGGCATCATTACCCTATGTACATGTATGATTACACAAATGGTGTGAATCTACATCATGTACAACCATAGAAACAATAAATTTTACTGCATGTGTACAGTAAATCAAAATGCAGTCTGTAAAAATAAAAAATAAATAAGTATTATATACATATAGTTAATATGCAGACTAGAGTCTGAAATAGACATGTTTATAAGAACTGTCATAGTAGTGGTAGGAGTTAATTTTACTACTGGTAAAACTGCTGAACTCACCAATAGTCACAAAGTACAGGTTTTTTAATCTGAAGATTTTTTTTTAACCTAAATTTTTGTTAAGCAATTGCCACACTTAGCCAAAGTAAAATTCTTTTCAGTTTAGAGTTACTGTGGAGTTGAAACTTTTAATTTTAAAACATTATATTATCCAATATTTTACTATTTTTTACTTGGTAGACTAAAAGTTCAGCATTTTTATAAAGAAATGTGTTAAATGCAATTAGAAAGATTATAGTCATTATATAATGCTATTATAGCTACAGGGATAACAGCTCTTAAAGTATGACATTTTATATAATTTCCTATTTCTGTTTTACCTCCCTCACCTTTCTGTTAACAACCGTGGAAGCTCTATTCCTTAAAATAAAATGTAGGCAGTATTGGGGTCTCCGGTTAATTTTTTTAATTTTCCCTGCAGGAAAGCTCAAAATTCAGGCTTTAATAAAGGCAAAGCATTTTTCTTTTTTAAATTGATAAAACCCCACAGAGAGAAAGATAGCTATTTGATCTTGACAAGTGGTTCTTCCCCTAAGGAGGTATTATATTAACTCGGTATAATGCAATTTAGTGAATGAATAACAGCAAATATAGAAACTCATTTAACATATGTACAAATAAATGATGGTCAAAGACAGTAAGCATGTGTCAGTTTAATACATACAGCATAGAAAGACTGTACTTTTCAAAAACCCACACTTTGTAGTAATTAAATTGCTATTACTAGGCAGGCAGTTATTCAGAAGGAGTCTAGGCATTAAATGGAAAAGTAACATTAAAATTTTCTTCAAAGTATATTGATAAAAGGAGACCGTACTATGGTGTGCTTGAGAAGGCTTCTGCTTTATTATGCTCAGTCTGTGTTCCTTTATGCTGTGTTCTAATATCTTCTTTGGTCTGTTGAGTTTAAATTGATTTGGAGAGAGGGACATACCAGAAAAGAAATGCAATTCTACTGATGTTAGGTGATTCTGCATCAGGCAAATGCCTCAAGCAGATGCTTGGTTTTAGTCCTCCCTTATTAAAGTGACCGCTGAGTTCTGTCTTGGTACTTTTGATCCAAACAGTTATACTACATGTTTATTTGTTTTCTGTTTTGAGGGAATGTACATTGGTAGTGTTCTAGGCTCCTTTTCATTCTGTATATTAGAGTAGTATCAAATAAATGAATTATGATTTGGAACCAGTTCAAATTTAATGTTTCTGAAATAGTCTCAGAAATCTGAGTTAGTTTTCCCAGCTTTAGTCTAAAATAAGACTGCCACACACCAGGTCATGTGACTCCATATACATTAACTTACCCATCATCCATTTTGTAACCTTTCTGAAGTGTCAAGTTAGAGAAAGTTATTCCTATATTCAGAAGATATAAATATGCCAATTTGAGAAAAATTCTTTTGGAAAAAGAATGTTTAAAATGTTCCTAGTAGTATGATTTTCCCTAGGCCACTTATCTGTACCTCAATCAACTGAAATGTTTAAAATATATTTTTCTTTTTTATTAAGATAAAATTGAATCAGATTGAATTAAATTTGACTAACGAACTGACTCTGAATAGCTAATAATTGGCTTGATGTTTTGTTTTGTTCCTGTTTTGAAAACATTAATGTGCAAGGGGAAAAATCAAAACAACAGAAAAACTATCCTATTCTTTCGACTTTCAGATGTCATTACAGCAAACTCATCAACACCCACAGCAAACTGTTGAGTTTCTATGTGTTTTCATTAACAACAACAAAAAATCAGATCAATGCATATAAGTACAGCCCCAGAAAGATGCTAAGTATGTCTCTAATCACATCCCAGACTTGGAAGTAAGTAGAACCTCCTGGATCAGGCAGAAGCCCTTCAGGGGAAGACCTGAGTCTCAGTCTTTTTAATGTTGTGAATAGATCATTTCCATTGTCTGACATGTGTTGAAAGTATTATTAATTTAAAAACAAAAGGGTGTTCTGCGTTTTCAGGTGACCTCTAAACATTATTGTACACGTTAGGGTTTATATAGTAGGTTAGGAGAAGCTGGTAGGTGCAATAAATAAGAGTTCCCTGAGTCTCATAATCATATGTTTGATGATAAACTGATCAGGCTTTTCTGTTATATATCTAACATAGGCTCTATGTTAAATAATGATAATTTTCAAATGAATTTTACATTGTAAAACTATCAGATTTCTGAGAGCAAACATCTAAAAACATATCTTCTGACTACATACACTTGAGCATGTGAGAATCACTTATCTCCACCCTATTCTCCATGTTCTCTTTCTTTCTCTGTTTATCTTTATCTTTATCTGTGTCAGCCTCACACACATAATCACACACATGCTCATTCTTTTTCATCTATACTAATGTCAGGGCTATTGCTTCCTAGCTGTTTCTTTGTAATAATATCACCTGTGTAATAATATTACCCTGAAACATCTCCCTGCTTTTCTCCATCCAGATTATATTTCAGTCTTCAAAATACAGATCATCTCATTGTTTTTAAAAAGTCACACCCTGATTAGGTTCCAGTCAGCATCAGCTATGGAGGTAAAACTGTCATATACTTACAAATATATTACTTTCTATTTATTCTTACATTTTTTTATTTGTACAACTATTTTATTCATACCATTTTAAGTGTAGTTTAGCCATAATATATTTTGATTTAAATTACTAAGATTTCATAGTTATGTAGTTTTCTTTTCTTAATTTTGTGCTGTCCTTTGTAGAATTAATGGTAGATTTGGGGGTAGGACATATAATAATCCTACATTTTTTGATAATACCACCCACTGAGAAATTAGACCTGGCTCTGCATTTATGATCTAAAATAGATCTTAAAGGAAAATGTATACTTTTACTTCATGAAAAGTAGTGATATGAGAAGACACTCTTAACTATATAGTATATATATTGAATTTTATAGACATTATTGCTATGATACTTGTTTTGTAGCTACCATAATTTATTTAATACACTATTTAGTATAATAAATACCCTAGAATAATAGTGGAGAGGTATCATTCCTTCATATGTGTTGGTTATACTTCTTCCTTTCCTCACAGCTAATCAGGAAATATTTGTGAAAAGACTTCTCTGCAAATGCTTGGAAGAAAGAGAGACCAACAGAGTAGAGAAAGGGTATTGTGGGGAAGAGATGGGGTATGGGAAGTACTGGTGAACAAAATCTACCAAGTTGTAATATGTCCATGTAGAAATATGCCACAATGAATCATGCATGTCTATTATGTGTTCATATATAATTTTCATACACAAGTTAAGATGATTATAGTAATCATAATAGAAAGAGATCAGTAGAGTGGAGCTAGTGGATCAAGGGAAAGAAGGAAGTAAAAGGGAATGTAGTGAGGAATGAAATTGATCAAATCATTACATGAATGTCTAAATAGGACATAATGAATCCCACTATTATGTGTAATTATGATGCACCAATATATTTATGTTTTAAATTTAATTAAGACAGCTCTAATCTACATTCTATATATGAATTATGCCTTAGAGTTTCAGCATCCTTGAGTGTAGAACTCTAGGAATTGAGTTCTTTTACAAATGAACTAATTTCCAGAATGACAACTTACATATATTCATTTTATAATTTTGAAAATACAAAAGCAAAAATTAAAACCTCCTGTAATTATAGCACTTGAGCACTATTGACACATTCAATGAGTTCTTTCAAAATGATGGAATCAGGTACAACAAGTCTTTGATAGTGATTTCTATTAGATCCATTTAATTAACTTACCAAATTACAGATTCTTTGATATTAATCCAGCTTAAGGTTTAGCTTACTCATAAGAGCTATATTATTTTTCTCAATCTGATAGTTCACACTTAACAAATTCATTAAAATATGTATATTTGAAATATTACTAAAACTATCAGGTTAGCTCAATAATTTTTATATAGTTTTAATTAATGATCCAGGTAGATGAACCAAATAAAGTAATTTATTATTTTAGTAGCTTAAATGAGGTTTTACCTAATTTTTCTAGGTAGCTAAGTATTAGTTCATTTGGTTTTCAGCACATACTTACAACATACTTTATGTAGTATACAAATTCTGGTCTTATTAAAGTATTGCTAACCTTGAAATTAAGAAGCAGTATTGGAGAAAACTTTAAAGTGCATCTATTACATTAAAATCATTCTGTTTAAACAATGCAGGATGAAGTTCTCTTATTCTTTTTGTGGGGAGGAAAGAAGAGGGAGTGGAGTGAAGGAAAGATAGTGGAATGAGACAGAATCATTACCCTATGTACATGTATGATTATGTATGAATGGCGTGGCTCTACATCATGTACAACCAGAGAATTGACAAGTTGTACTCCGTTTGTGTACAATCAATCAAAATGCATTCTGCTGTCATGTATAACTAAATAGAACAAAGGATTAAAAATAATAATAGTAATGAAACAAAAGAAAAAAGTATTAACAAACAACAATAATAAAAAAAAACTTATAAGGCTCCAGGTTAACTGAATCATAAGAAGAAAGGTTGATTTGATTTTCTTTTTTCTTTAATATAGTGATGAGTCACAATTTAATTTAACCTAAATAAGGATGTTTGACGATGCTGATATGAGTAAGAGTCTGGTTCTCAAATCCATTGTCTTGGATCCTGGATGTGCGACAGGAATTGAGGTGGCCAGTTTTGTCATGTGAGACTTTAATTGCTTCATTTCATTACAAAAAAATAGCATTATATATTATGCTTTAAAATAAAGTATGATTTTTATAGGATGCACATTGTAATTCAGGTAACTATTGCTGATCTCTTACCCTGGTCATACAGTGTAATGGAATGGGACTAATTTAACCAGTTTCACCCAGTTCAAAAGATGATGTATTTGTTCTGTTGAGAATTCATGCTTTGTTAACATAAAGGCGACAGTAGAGCTTCCCTGTACTGGCAAGACAACTTTTATAGAGGGATTCTGTTCTGTTAACTATTGTGCTATCATTTTTAAACTTTACCAATATGTGTTTTTCAATTCAGATGTTGAATACATTATATAAATTCCAAATAACTAAAGATCAAATTACAATCAATCATTTCCCTGAAATCCATGGTATTAGGTAATGGGATGACTTTAGTAAACAGAAAATTGCATAATTTGCATGTTAATCCATTAACTGCTCTGTATTCTTTGGCACAGCATCCAGGGGAATAAGTAAGCTCTCATTTGACACTACAGTTCCAAAATCAAATTAAACAACCAACTTAATTGTCAATATTGAAAAGCAGTTTTAGTGGTCATGTAAGCATATGAGAAGAATATAAAAGTCTCAAATATCATGCAATATAAATACATTATTTGTTAATTTGCAGGATCAGGAAGGAAGCACTTCACCCTTTTATAATGTGCTGAACTCAAAAATCATTCAGTTATAAGCTTTTGACCCTGAATAAACTACAATTTACAAGGTTTATTAAATAAGGTGTAAGTCATGGAACAGGAATAATTAAAGTAACTTTGAAAAAGAATGTAGTATCTTTTCTCTCCTTATCTTTGCCAAACTAGAATAATCCATTTTAGCTTTCAAGATCATTAAATGAAGCAACCAATGAATAATAATCTCTGCTGCAGGGAAAGTGTCCAAAAGTCTTGGCAAATCAAACTCCCCTTGATTTGACAGAGACAATTATGATGATGTCATTTCCTGGATTATCATAAATCAACGTAAATATGGAAGGAAGCATGAAGACTAGTGAGCTCATAGAGGTAAGGACATCTATAATTATTATCAAGGACATCTGCTCCCATTCTCTACTGTCTCCTCAAAGGAAGGCAACAAGTACATTTATTTCTTTGTACTTCAACTTGCGCCTAAATTTATACATATATAATTTCAGAGTAGAAGACTTTTGTAATAAAGGAACAAATAATACACAGATGGAGAGAAAGAGGAAGAGAGAGAGAGAGAGCGAGAGAGAGAGAGAGATGGTAGATAGATGGAAAACAGTCTGACTCGGTGATGCATGCAGGTAATCCCAGCAGCTCAGGAGGTTGAGGCAGGAGAATCATAAGTTCAAAACCAGCCTTAGTCACTTAGTGAAGTACTAAGCAACTAAGCAAAGCTCTGTCTCAAACTAAAAAGACAAAAGGATTGAGGATATGGCTCAGTGGTTAAGCATCCCTGGGTTCAATACATGGTACCAATCAAAACAAAACAAAACAAAACACAACAGATTTTTGAGTTGTAGTCTACAAAACTGTCATGGGAATCCTAAAAAGACAGAAACATATTTATAGCAATTTATCATGTATCTTGCCTCACCCCTCATGTAGCCAATTTTATAATACTTTGAAAGAATTAGCATTATATGAGATAATATATTTATGACATTGCATCTGCACATGGTACACTGAAAACATTAGTGTAATTTTTCTCCTGATTCTCTAGTTCTTTCCACTCACCTCTTTCTTTTACCTTTTCATAAAATTTTCTTTTTCTCTATGAAAAAAATTAGGTTTATTTACCTCTGTCTGGAGCATAGATAGAAAATAATTAAAATAATATTCATCTACTTAGGTTTTGTAAAAAAATTTTATTCAATACAAAAAAATGTGTGTGTGTTGGGGGGAGAATTAGCACATCCTATTTAAAAACATGTTTGCTTGCTCATAATTTTATATTTTCTTAATGCCAGGTTAGTGTGAAAAACTGAGATCATTTTATACCAAGATAATTTTTATAACAAATATACATACATATTATGTATTATCTCTTTCTAGAAATAATTTGAGGTAAAGTGCAATTTACATGCTTGCACGTAAGTAAGTGTATATGTGTATGTAGTTTGTGCAACAGAAATTAGGAATTGTCAAAAGCAAAAGAGGTAAATATTTTTTTTCCCCACTACTTACTGGGAATTGAACCCAGGGTCTTGCACATGCACTACAAATGAGCTATATCTGAAACCCAAGAGATAAATGCTGTTAAAGAGTAAAATAAGTTTAACTTGCTTCTGAGTTTTGTTTTTGTTTTCACAGATCAGTATATTAAATAAGCTAATACAAATGTTTTAGTGAAATTATCAGAAAAAGATCATGATGATTTGTGCAGAACAGATTTTTCATGGCATTAAGTTGTAAAACAATCACTTTTTAAAGAACATCTTCACTGAATGTTGAGCAAAACGTTGAATAATGTCATGAAGAAGTTAAAATATAGAAGGGACTATTTCTCTGGATGACTCTTGGTAAGGTAGGACAGAGGAAATTCTGATAAAGTGAAAGTTTAAACCTCTCTGTGGACATTTGCCACCACATACTACAAAAATGATGCTCTTAGTTCTTTAATTTGTTTATATTATGCCTTATGGGAAAAAAAGACATTGTGTCCACTTATTCAGTGCTTCTAGATTGCATACAAACTGTTGAACCTTATGATGATGTAGTTAATAAATGCATGTTATTTACACAATAAATACAAACCTAATTTCTAAAATAAATTTAATGATGGTTTCTGGCAGAGACCTTTGCATATGTATGTAAAATCCCCTTTCAAAAATATAGTCTTTTCATTAAGGAACAAAAATGAACCTTTTTACTTATATCCTTTTTAACATTTTTATTAGCGCATTGTAGTTATATATAATAGCTAGGTTCATTTTGGCCTATTTGTAAGTGCACTTAGCCTACTGTGCTCCATTTTAATCTCCAGTACTTTTTCTCTCTTCATTTATGTTCTTGCTATGTGATTTTAAAGCATTCCTAAATTCTGATATTAGTTTGGTTTCAGTATTCCTATATTAATAGGGTTATAGTTTGCTTAAATCAACTACATATATATTTAAATTATAAATGCATTTATATAATAAAGAGAATGACTACTAAAAATAAAGAGGTCACCTTTGCTTAAGGACTGCTTTAAAATTCATTGGGCCAACATATTTTATAAGACAAGAATCACCAAATGAGGTCTCCTCTAGCATGGGTAGCTCTACTCCAGTTTTTAGTTCACATTTTGAGGTTTTATTTCTTTGCCTAGTTTATTTTTCAAGAGCCTATGTTGTGTTAGAGAAAGGAAATATAATTCTGAGCTATCTGTGTGCATTCCTCAAGAATAATTACAGGTTAGAGTCATTTCTTGGTGGTCATTCCTCCCTTCACAGTTCTATACCAAATCACAAAAGATCTGTATATCTTCATAATCCATTAAAATGCTTAAAATTATTGAAATATATCTAAAGGAGAATTGATCAGTGTTGTGTCTTTAAAAATTCATGTGGCAGGCTATTTTAAAAAGAAATTAAATGTGAAAAATATTTTAACTTCCTATTAATAGAATATAAATAAAACCAATAGCACTCTCATTTTTATATGCCAAATTTAAATATTCAAAAAAAATTCCTTGCTAATACGTCAAGAGAACATAGTCAAGGTAGAGTGTAAAATGATTCAACTTTGGAAATAAACTTTTTTTTTTTTTGGTTCCTTGGTATCAGGGATTGAACCCAGGGATGCTTTTACCACTGAGCCACATCCCTACCCCTTTTAAAAATATTTTATTTAGAGACAGGGTCTGGCTGAGTTGCTTTGAGTCTCACTAAGTTGCTGAGACTGGCTTTGAACTTGAGATCCTTCTGCCTCAGTGTCCTAAATTGCTGGGATTACAGGTGTGTGCCACAATGCCCAGCCTAGAAATGAACTTTTTAAATGTATTGTTAAATGCGATGTTTATATACTATGACAGTTCTATTCTTTACATTTCATTACATTGATAATGTTTAGGGATAATGTTTAGGATCTAACTAGCTTCTGAAAAAGGCATTACTTGCTTACACAAAGTTAATCCATAACAGAGGCATACAAAATCTGCGTTATACAGTAAATGCCTTCTTGAAAATTAACTTTTGTCACATAAATAAAGCAATAATTAAGAACACGTCTAAAAATAATAAAGCATTTGGAACAATCCTAAAGATACCAAAATAAAAGTCAGCAGTGGGTTGAATGTACCTTCTTACACTATTTCAGTCCATGTAATAAGGTATCAAAAGGATGATTACCTGTTGAAAGAATGTTTATTACAGAATATCTCAATACTAACTTAGCAACCTACCTCAATTAACCTACTACCTTTTGGTTTTCCATGCTACTAATAATTCAGCAACTTCTTGGGAACAGATTGAAATTGAGGGAAAACTTGCATCTAGTGAAAACTTTCTCTAAGACAGGGATTCAAGTGTTCACCCATTTTTTTTTTTTTTTGTTTTTAAAATGTTCTTTCTATACCTCTGTCTTACTATTTATCCAGTGAAAAGTGTGTGCTTACATAGATATATTTTTTTTAACCTTTCAATCCCAAATATTTCAAATGGCAATGTTTCTACCGATATTTGTTGGGCAATAACAAGAGAATGAAGCTATGCTTTCATGAAGTTGATGTTTGTGTGTCAGAGTCAGGATGGAGGGATGGTGACTCTACAATTATAAACAAACAAATCTGGATTCAAATCCTGTTTATTCATAATCATTTACTTAATTCCTGACTTCTGACATATGTAGTATAAGGAACAAGATTAATCTTTGTAACAAAGATAAATGACAGCCAAGCAGAAATAAAGGTGGACTCCTAAAGACTTGAGTAGTTTTCACTGGTCATGGTTCCTTACCTTTGCACTTCTTGATGGATAACAAAACAGTATTTATTTGTTTGGCTAACATCTATTTCATTCCTCAGAAAGGTAATATATTTATTAAAGAACATTGCTGATGGATCAGTGATGCTAATTTACAATACATGTTTCTTTAGTTATTAAATATTATAAAACTTATATTTGTTGAATATGAATTTATGATTTGAACAAAACAAAAATGTACTAGTATATGATGTGTGTCTGAGGCTTCATTTCATATGATGTACCTAGTTTTCTAGGACATAGTGGCCGTTAGAGGACTAATTTGGAAATGAAAGTCACCAAAGAGCAAAAGAAATATGTTCATTTTGTCATTTATATTATAAATAATATAGGTCAGTTGGAGGAAGGAAGTGGGGTTAGCTAATAAATTTCCAAAGTTAATGAGTATGTTTGTCTAGGGACATTCTGGAACAGTGCCTTTCACAGAGTGCTATAGGTGATTATACCAAACTGTTCCTATGCAATATTCTAGTTAATTAGCTTAATGATGAATTAGGTAATAGTCACTTTCAGTCATAAAAAGTGATGAGCCAAATCTCTGATGAATGACTGTGCCACTGTTTGCAGTTTAGCAGTTATTTATAGAACAGAATTGTGGTGAAGATTAATGCAAAGGATTAGATTTATTTGTATCTGACCATTTAGGAGGCTAATCTTTTGTTACATTTTTCCCATGTGGAATGGGAAGAAAGATTTGGTGTGGGCCTCAAAGAAAAGTTGCAGAGCACGACAATGACTTTTACTGTCTCAATAAAATTAAAACAAAAAAGAAATGTATTTCCATTATGTATAGACCATTCCAGAAGAAACAAACAGGCGCCAAAAGCCAAGTAGTAGTATTTATAATAGTTTGATACTCTACAAAAAAAACAAAACAAAACAAAACAAAACAAAACAAAACAAAAAAAAACTATGTTTTCTTTTGTCTTGCACTGGGAACAGTATTAGGAACAGTATTATTTACTTGTTTTCCTCAATGATTTCATTTATAAGGGAAATGACATAGTGAAAGTAAGACAGTTGTCCGAGAAAACTGATCAATTTTTTAATAGGAAAAAAAAAACTCATTTGGCTTATTTTATTTTTAATTAGCATGGTTCTTTAAAGGATAATTAAGAGTATTTAAAAATTCTACTAGAAATGGCTTTAAGTTATGAAAATACTTGCTAAATAGTGAATATGCCTCTATTGCGTTCTCAAATTGGATTAACTAGTCTAATAGAATGTCCTCTAGTAACTGAAGCCCCCACCCTTTCAGATCACTCTAATTCTAGTCAAAGCACTGTCTGTTGTTTTCTGCCTTCATTTGCACGGTGGACACACAGACAGCAGCAGTATTCCTATGAAACTTTTCAACTTGAAGTAGATGCCTATGAATGACCTCAAATATAGGATTTTGTTTAGAATTTTTAGCTAAAATAACTAGATGTTGTTGCTGCCATTAATGGCCATTTGGTGTATATCAGTAGGAAAATTTAGAATAATGAAAGAAACAAAATTTCAGCAGCTCATAAAAAAGAAGTTAGATAAGGCACTTGGTGCTAGCTTACAAAATTCTGTGAATGTGATTGTGAAATGTTCAGCTTTTAAAATAGTGTCTATATGGTTTTTCTTTTTAATATTCAAACTATTATATGCAATCTTTTTAATGATTTAGTGTTTAGAAATGCACATGAACTAACTTTATTGCTTTCAAGTGTAATATATCAATATCATCACCCTGAATCACATGTATGTCTTTCGTTAATAATTCCTATAAAAAAGTCACTCTGGAGGCAATATTTAAAAATAGAGGCTTCATACATTTCTGTTTTAAAAAGATAAATATAATTTGAGGGTGTTCCATTAAAGAATACTTTCAGGATTTCCGTTTGCATTTTTTAAAAAATATTTTAACTGTGTGGAACAAAAAAGTCCATTATTTTTATGGAAGTAGATTAACAACATCATTAGAGAAGGATCAGTTTTAGTGGATAGACAAAGCTGAGTAGTGAAAACTATTGCATTGCAGCACAGCATTTTAGAATCAACACAGAGTTATTGTCCCCCAACTTCCTGCCCATTATTGAGTTATCTCTATTTCTTGTTCATCATTGTCTCTGGTGGATAGAAACCATCAAGCCTCTATTTGAAACTTAGGGAGAAATCTAAATTAGCAAGTTGAGTTTTTATTCAGTGACACTAGATTCTCCTGTAGTAGTTACCAATTTGTTCCGACTTTGTCTTCTGCATCAAGGCAGATACCATGTAATTCTATTTTTACAATTTTCAAATGTAGTGTCTTACTTGGGGCACTGTTCTTTACAAATAGTCTCAAGTAAATCTCAGGAATCATTGATACTTAACATTCAGAGATTTTTTTTTTCATCCAGTGAGAAAATAATACAATATTAAAATTAGTTACCTCATTGTCCCTTGAGCTGTTGAATACAATTGTCAGCAGATGGTTATTTCCAAGATTGGAAGATTAGTTTAAGACTCAGTATTTGAATTGTTACTAATGACTGATATTTGAAATAATTAAAAAGACATAAGCAAGATTCAAATTGCTGATTTCAAATTGCTCCTTTTATGTAGAATTTTAAGAACACCTCTAAGTTTGATTATCAACATGGATATGTCTCCCTTGATTCTACAAATATGAGCATTAAGAAAATTCCAAGGGGCTGGAGAGATAGCTCAGTGGGGGTGGGGAGATAGCTCACTCGGTAGAGTGCTTGCCTTGTAAGCACAAGGCCCTGGGTTCAATCCCCAGCACAACAAAAAGAAAGAAAATTCCAAGATTTTGACAGTGATATGCAGGTTTCACACTTTTGACTAGTGTCACATAACTACTGAGTTTAGCTAAGTTTGAAGGATGATGTAAACATGAATGACCATGGCAATTGTCACAATAACAGAAGAAGAATTGGAATTTGTAGGCCCTAAGCAACATAAAATATTTCAAAATAATAAATTACATCTATCTTCATAATTCTACAAATAAACAGAAATTTAAAAAAATAGTGAGGTTGATGATAAGCATGCTTTTATTCAAAGCCTTACCAAGGAAAAAAATAGAATGGATGATAATGATAAAGCAAATTTTTGACACGTGCTCATTTTGCCATGAATGAAATGTTATATTGCTTTCCTGGAGAATTAATCCAAATATAAAAATGTTTCTGCTTGGACTTAAATATCCATTTTTGCATACTTTACACTGCTTCTCGTTTAAGAGAACACATGAAAGTGGTAAAGAACCTTATTTCTCAAAAATGTACTATATTCATAGTATTAAGAAATATTATTTATTGGACAGTTCTTCCTTAAAGGAAAATGTGTCTTGTATTTTAGTGGATACCAGAATAGGTAGAATTTTCAATTTTGATGAAATTTTACATCATTGAAATATTAAATTCAAAAAGGTATGAGTAAAACTGATAGAAGTGGGTGAAAAATATTTACCCCAACTACTTAATATCTAGCACAACAATTCTTCAGGTATGATGATATATAAAATATGTCATTTTATATATCTTATATAAAATATATCATTTTATATATCTTGAAAATATTATTTGCATATCTTTGGAAAAAATCACTCATATATGCAATAAAGTAAACAAAATGAATATTTTAAAGTAATTAAAAATATAAATAATAATGTAAAACTTATTATCTTATCACTTTAAGAAACTGGTCAAAGGAAAATTTCTAAAATGTATTTTGAGCTTAGAACTCATGGAGCTTCTTAGATATTTAGATTAGTAGTTTTCAGCAAGTTAAGAGAAGTTCTACATTTTTTTTTCAAAATTTTTTTCTGATTCCCTTTGTTTGAAAATTCTATATGTACTAGAATGTTTTGAAATTGTCCTGTGACTCACTGTTGCCGCATTTGTATTTGTCATAAATCTTTTTTGTTTATGCTTTGTATTTTATTCTGTATGGTTCCTATTTCCATGTCTTCAGTTCACCAATATTTTCCTTGATAGTGGTTCATCTATTCTTAGTCTCTTTCATTGTATTATTTCAGACTTTATGTTCCCATTGATAGATGTTTGAGTGACTTTTAAAAAAATTTTCTACATTCATATCTCTATTTTTTGAACTATACATATTTCAAAACATAGTCATAGTAAGAATTGTCTTCATGTTCTTGTTAATTAATCTATCATCTGTCATTTTTGGGTCTGTTTTCATTTTATATTTTTTACCTTATGGATTGCCTGCTTCTCTGCATGAAGTTTTTTTTTTTTTTTTTTTTTAATTGGCTGCCAGTTAGTTTAAATTTGAATTTTCTTGGTGCTAGATATTTTTGTATCCCTTCTGAGCTTCTATTTAGTGAGGCAATGGTCAAGTTTCTTTGAAAAATATTGATCTTTTGTAGGCATATTTCAAAATTTTAACAGAACAGTCATTAGTTTAAGATAATGATGCCACACTATGGAGCCAAACTTCTTCTGAATACTTTGCTTATTTATTGCTTAGTGAATCACAAATGTCCCTTGCTGGTTAATGACTACCTTAACTATTTCTGGCCTTGTCTTGTTTCAGTTAAGTGATAATATAATCATAACAGGGATCCTCTCACTGACCTTGGATGGTTTCCCCAATCTAATATGCTGATCTTTTCTCAGCTAAGGCCTTTGGGTGATTACTTGCAGATCTCTGAAACTCTATGTAGCTCTATTTTCTATTCTCTAAGAAAAACTCTAGTCATCTTTATTTGTATAGACACTTCATTCTCTTTTCTCAACCTAGAAAGAACCTCTCCCTGTGTTGTCCCAGACTCTGCTTTAGCCTAGAATTTAGTCCTGCAATAAAATAGGATGATTGTAATTCTTGACTTCTTAGTTTCTGCCTTCAGAGGTCATTCTTTGTATGATATGATTTCAATATTATGAGCTTTTGTTTTGGATTTTTTCCAATTGCTTGAGATAGGAGTACAAATACAATCCATGCTGTTTCTTTTTCTTTTCTTTTCTTTTCTTTTTGTTTTTGAGAGAAGAGGTATTAATTACTAAAATAGTTGTTTGACAATCTTTGTATGATTCCACCCTAGTATTTTATAACCAGTTATTTAAATTAATTGGCTTTGAGTTTCTAGGTAATTGCATTTTTTCTAATTTTTATTGATTCATTTCATTTCTCCATAACATTAGGATTAATTTTGAGTAATTACAAAAGCATGGAATATAATTGCTCTGATACACCCAATATTTCCCCTTTTTCTCCCCGCCTTCCTCCCCCATTCTCTTCGCTCTACTTTGCTGTTCTTTCTGGTGGGATTCACTGCGATATATTTGCATATGTGTGGGAAAGTTTGATCAGATTCATTCTAATGTTCTTCCTTTATCCTGTCCCTTCTCACTTCCCTCTACCTCCTTTGTCTACTCCACTGATATTTTGATAGAGTTTCCTCTCTTTTTCTTTTCTTCTCTATATTTTTGATTAGCTTTCACACATTAGGGAAGGCATTTAACCTTTGTCTTTCTGGGTCTGAATTACTTCACTTAGCATGATAATCCCCATTTCCATCAATTTACCAGTAAATGCCATAATTTCATTCTTCTTTATGGCTAATATTCCACTGTGTATACATACCATGTTTTTTTTTATCCATTCTTATGTTGAAGGACACCTGTATTGGTTTCATAACGTGGCTATTGTGAAATGTGCAACTACAAACATTGAAGTATCTGCATCACTGAAATATGCTGTTTATAAATCTTTTGCATAAATATACCCAGGAGTGGGATAGGTCAGTCAAATGGTGGTTCCATTCCTAGATTTTTGAGGAATCCTCATAGTGCTTTCCAGAGTATTTGTACTAATTAACAGTCCCACCAATGTATGAGTGTAGTTTTTTACCCTACATTCTTGCCAACACTTGTTATTTATATTCTCAATAATTGACATTCTGACTGGAGTGAGATGAACTTTTAATGTCATTTTGAGTTACATTTCCCTAATTGTTGGAAATGTTGAGTTTTTTTTTCACATATTTGTGGGTCATTTTTACTTCTTTTGAGAAGTGTCTGTTTAATTGTTATCCCAAATTTATTCTATGAAGCCAGTATCACCCTGATACTAAAACCAGGCAAAGACACATCAAGGAAAAACAGAACAAAACAAAACAAAAAAAAAAGAAAAACTCCAGACCAATATCCTTGATGAATGTAGGTACAACAATTCTTAATAAAATATTGGCAAACTGTGTACAAAAGCACATTAAAAAGATAGCGTACCATAATCAAGTGAGTTCCATTCCAGGGATGCAAGTTTGTTTCAATATGCAAGTATGGATAGCAGTAAATATAATTCACCACATAAAAATAGAATCACATGATGATCTCAATAGATGCAAAAAAAAAAAAGCAAAAAAAAGCATTTGATTAATTATAGCATCTATTCATGTTTAAAATACTAGAAACTTTAGGGATAGAAAGGACTTACCTCAACATTGTAAAGACTATATGTGACAAACCCAAAGCCAAAATCATACTGAACAGAAAAAGACTGAAATCATCTCCTTTAAAAACAAGAACAAAACAAGGATGCTGACCCTCACCACTCCTATTCAACGCACTCTTGAAACTTTAGCCAGAGCAATTGGGCAAGATAAGGAAATTAAAGGGACATAAATAAGAAAAGAAGAGGTCAAACTGTCTCTGTTTGCAGATGGACATGGTCTTTTATTTCTAAGATCCCCCCCCAAAAAAAAAATCTACCAGAAGACTTCTAGAACTGATAAAAAAAATTTTAAATGAAGTAGCAGGATATACAATCAACATATATAAATCAGTTGCTTCCCCATATCTAAATAGTGAATGTGCTGAAAAAGAAATTTTAAAAACTATTTCATTTACAATTTTCTCAAAGAAAATTACTTAGGAATCAATCTAACTAAGGAGGTGAAAACCCTCTAAAATTAAAACTATAAAATCCTTAAGAAAGAAATTGAAGCAGACCTAAGAAGATGGAAAGACCTCCCATGTTCTTAGATAGGCAGAATGTGTATTGTCAAAATGGCCATACTACCAAAAAGTATAAACCAATTCAGTGCAATTCTCATCAAAATATCAATGGCATTCTTCATAGAACTAGAAAGAGCAGCTTTAATACTCATTTGGAAAAATAAGACATCTACAATATCCAAAGCAATCCTGAGCAGAAAGCCATGCTGGAAATAAAATAACACCAGACACCAAATTATCCTACAGAGCTATGGTATAGGCACCAAAACAGACATGAAGACCAATGGAATAGAATAGAAGGCAGAGACAAACCCCCGTATACAGTTATCTGATACTAGACAAAGGTGCTTGTTTTAGAATGGGTGAAAATCTTTACCACCTCCTCCTCAAATAGGATTAATATCCAGGATAAATACATTTTTAATACAGCAACTTTTGAGATTTCATTTCTGCATATTGGCTACATGTCTCTGACTTCCTCTGTTTAAAGTTACTGTGTAGCTAGTTTCTGTTGGTTCCTACTACTTATTAGTTCAGTCTCCAACAGCCACTTTCTTGAAACCTACACTTAATCCATAGGCAAAATATTGAGAATTTAGATTATTTACTTTGTCCCTCTAAACTTGAAGCCGCAACTCCTTCACGAGATTTTTCTTTTTACCTTTCTTAATAGCTACAACCTGTTAGGTTCTGCTTCTGTAATCATGCTTCCTCAGCAGCTGTGGCAGGCCCCAGAACTGCCTGGAGAAAAAGAGGGGGATCAAGGCTACTTGCATGAGAAAGTCTTGAAACTCAGAGTCTGTACTGTATAAAAGATACTGAAAACAAAGGACTGCACTCAGGCTTTGGACTTCTCCAAAGACTCCGCTGAGCCTGCACTGGTGCTGAATAAAACTTGCTCTTCCTTTTCTCCAAGTGCTCTTTGTTTCTTTCCATTGCCATAATTTTCAATATTTTCTGTAACAAACCGATATTTTCCTCCTGGGTTTTATTTATTTACTTTTTTTGCTGTTTTTATTTTATTGCGTTTTCCAAAGGAAAAAAATACATAATCAGTTTACAAAATAGCCTTGAAAAATAAAAGGAGTACAGATACTATAAAACAAATCAAGTTCTAATAATGAGACTACATGCATCAAACACATCAGTCTGTCCTCCAGGTTGTAAAACCTGAAATTAAAAATTTAGTACACAAAAAATATCCAAGTGCCCAATGGCAAATTGCCTGTAGGGCATGAAATTTTTAATAAATTGGATTTTTTTTCCAATGTGTGAACAAAACGACAAGACTAGAGCCTAGAAATTTCGGTCTAACTCTGGAGCTACAACAAAACAAAACAAACAAACAAAAAACCCCCACAAACTTCATGTTCACATCAGTTGTTAGTGTGATGGTAAATATGACCCGTTAATATGTTACTTTTTGTTTTTTGAAGGGAGGTGGCTAGGGGTCGATGCCAGGGCCCCACATGCCGGGTAAAAGCTCTACCACTGAGCTACATCCTAAGTCCTAGTATGCTACCTGTTAAATTTTATATTCGATCACACAATTATTCCTTGTTACATTATATGAAGAGTTTACATTTTTAATATAAACTTGTTCCAGGTTTTGTATTATTTTAGGTTAAGTTAGGCAAACTACCCCCCAGAGGTCAAATTTGACCTGCTAACCCGCTTTTATAAATAAAATCTTATTGGAACACAGTCATATGTTTTACATATGTTCACAACTGTTCTGAAAGATAATGTCCACAGAATAGTGAGTCAACATATCACAAAAACCTAAAATACTTTTTAATTCATCCTTGCGTTTGTGTGTGTGTGTATGTGTGTTTACATTTTATACATCAAAGTCTAAATTGTTTTGAGTGCCAGTATAATTGAATTAAAATTTTTGCCATAAAACTTATCAATTGCTTGAATTTGGCCAAGTTACTTCACATATTTAAAATAGCTTAAATTCAAAGTGGGGATATTTATACATTTTATACTTAAAATTAGGAATAAATGATAAAATATGTAGGAAGTGCTTTGTTTGTAGTCATTCAGTAAAGGCTTTTATTACACTCTTATCAGATGAACCTCATAAAAATAGAATATGAAATATATAAATTTATTTCATGATTGGAAACTTGCCTTCTTTCATTGAGGTCTTAATGCCTGATGTTCATCATTAAATTTTAAATTCTTGTAAGAAGGTCAGGTGTGGTGGCTCATGCCTGAAATCCCAGCTACCCAGGAGGCTGAGGCAGAATGATCACAAGTTTGAAGCCAGTCTGGTCAAGATAGCAAGTCACTATCCAAAAATAAAATATAAAGGGCTGGGAGTGCAGCTCAGTGGTGAAGAGCCCTGTGTTCTACCCTCAGTACCAAAATCAACGTATCAACCAATAGATGGAGGGATAAATAAATACTGTGAAAAACAAGTAGCCCATACAATAGTCTTCAATAAGGACAGTAGTTTTAGTTTCAGGTTTTTGTGCAAATTAAACTACAACTATGAGATATTACACGGATGACACTTCACTACAGAGTGAAGATACGTTTTATCATAGCAATCATTTTTCAAAAATCTTAATATAAAAGTAGTCTTCTCTTTTCTCCCCACTCCCAAGGCTAATTTACCCTTCAGTATACTATGTTTCGGAGCTCTAGAAGTAAACAAGTGAAAACGATCATTCTAAGCTCGGCCACTTCCATTTTTACCTTTTGAATGCCCAGATCCATTGTCATATTTGTGCTATTTAAGGAGGTCACTTCCCTTAGTGATAATGTCTTTCTGTATGGACAAAAATGAGTAGCACTACCAAGGCCATGGGTGTCGTTAGCCCTCGTGGGACTAAGAGGCCTTGGAAGCGTGCCTCTCCACAATCGGGAGGAAAAAGCCCTTGTGCAGGCTGCCCCAGGAGCTGTGTTTTCTCCTGGCACATTTGCTCTGTAGTGCACAGAAGCCTGATGCCTGCTTTGCTTTGGAAATATAATGGCAAAGTCCTGCTGGCTAAGCTCCAGCTTCTATATCCAGTCTTAACTGTTAATGGGGAGAAACTGAAAGCTAAATTGAGAATTTCAGCTGCAGAAAACTGAAACAATTGGCTAGGCAAATTATTTTCCATGGGATGCTTTTTATTCTCAATATGCTATGGTAATTTATATAATATGGTATCAGATGTTTTTGTGATATGTAGTTCCAGGATTAAAGCAAATATTTAAAAATTCACTTTTATATTATTCATTGTATTGAGATCAAGACAAAAGGAAAACAAAAAATGAATAGTATGACTTCATCATGAGACTGAAATATATTATTTTTCTATTTTCAAATGTTTTATCATACAAATACATTTTAAATGTGTGCATTAAAGAGTAAATGATAAAATATGAAACTATTTCTGAAAAAAATTTATACACTATATAGTTTTCATATAACTTTCTGATCAAATTTTTTTCTTTTTGCATTTAATATTTCTTTTTTAAAATTTCTCCTCAATTTCAATTCAGATTATTCTTAAAACTTTTGAAATGAAACTTGATTTCTAATATTTTAGATTTGTTTCTTTAAAATAATTACCTGATATTGATTTTATTAATGTTGGAGAAATAAAATGCCACTGTATAGCAAAATGCATAAATCCCAGTCTCATATATTTAATGCTTTAAATCAAAGATTTTCCATTATGAATCTAAAGTGATGTCCAAAGACTATTATTTACCTTGTGGAGATTCCCTTTTTCAGGGAAACAGTAATGATAGTCAATATAAAAGATGTGGCTCTGCATATAAGACTATATTAAGCTATCTTAGGCATCTTAGCTAACTGTAGGTTTAGTTACACATTGATGTAATTTAGCTGTCAATAAAATTAATCTAATCCAACTGAGAATTAATTTTACAATAATAATGATTTCCCATAAAATAAAAAAGAAATTCCTTAAAATAAATGAAGGAATGGGCATGTCTATCATGGAAAATAAGAAAACAGGAGAAACAGATTTATTTTTTTAGTCTCAAATATTTGGAGGATAACAGAGAATATGGACAGGAGAGATTTTTCTGTTATCCAGAGATGAAAATTTGAGACTTTGAGAGGTACTACTATCAGTATCATACTAGGTCCTTTCAAACTCATAGGATGTGTAAACTATAAATTTATTCAACATCCAAAGCAATTGAAATCAAAATCTTAATTTTTTCTGCATAATCATTTGCCCCTACTCTTCAGTTTATATACATTGGACCAGTGCTAGAGAAAACATCAAATAGGACAACATCCTTTAAATGAAATTCAAATCTGATTAAATTAAAAATGGTTTCAAAGATTTTCAGAATGCTTTGCTTTTGGTGATGCAGTGAAAGGTAGTAAATGAAGGGGAGACAGAGGCTCTAAAGGAGAATGCAGATTAGGCACAGTGGCCACACTATTCACCCTGGTGTTGATGAGCCTAAGGTTGTAGCATGCATTGGTGAAGAGTCAGGATTCAAGCCATATTGATGATAATTTACATTGTGGTTTTACTTATGGCTGTGTCCTTGAACAATTCTGCTCAGGACTCGCCTTCAACTTTTGTTCATCTGCAAAACTGAAAAATCAAAATGCATAACTATAGACAGTTATAAGAACAAAGGAGATCTAAATAAATTTCATAAATCTAAAGAGCCTGGCTGTTTTTAATATTCAATATTACTGCTTGTAGTACTCTTCAACCTGAAATAAACTTGCTTTACACCAAAGGATTCTCAGCTTAGTTATGCAAAAATGTTGTTTATCTTGGGAGCAGGAGTATGTATGGGTAACCAGGTCAATAATTATGAAGTATAATGGTTAAAGATAGTGGAAGTTGATGCACCTTTTACTATTAATCAAGGAAAGATCAATGGCTTCTCATTCAAATAGAAAATATAGTAATATTTTTATATTCCCAAAATTTGTTGAATGATTATATTAAAACAAAACGATCAGATTAAAGAAATACATTTAGATAGCTGGCAAATTTCATCTGCCTGAGGAATACATGCTTTAAAAGTAGATATAATTACTTTCCTTTCAGCTCATTCTTCTATTCAGTTCACCTGGTAGCTATTATTTCCTACAATCTTTTAATCAGTGGTGAATGGTGTTCTTTCAACTTAAAAAATACATTCTAAATTATGGTTTCAGAAGCAGAAGCAAAACTGACAATAAGAATTAGATGAATATAAAATAGTGAATGTAAAATTGAATGAATGAGTAAAGGTTTAATAATAATAATAATCTTGTGTGAATTTTTAACCTCTCCTCCTTAAGTAGTTTTACAAGTTTAGTAATAATGCAGAACAATACAGGATTGTCTGTTGTAATGTGTAAGTTTTATGAAAAATAATAGCATCTGCTTTTCACATTTTTATCAGTTCCTAATTAAACATTTTTTAATTTAATACATTTTGAATGGTCATTTTACAGGGCAATTTGAAATGTTTAAGGTCTTCTATGAAGAAGCTAGTCTAATGGAAGGGAAAGATAAGTTTACAGCTATACTGAGATCAAGAATAAATATTCAAGTATTAGAGGATTTACAAATAAACAAAAAAAGTTACACAGATTGAGAAAAGGAAATATTTACCCAATGAGTTCAGTGGACAACTTCATGAAGAGATAGTATATGATGGATGCATCAAAAGAGACTAAAACGTGTAGATCGACTGGATTGACAGCTGAACTCACATGGGGACGAGGAGAGGTGAAAAGATGCTAATGTGGGGAATCCTGTTCAGGGCCAGGCAGTTTCTCTATGGCTACAGTATGGGACCTGTGGAAGCCTAGAAAGCTGGAGACTTGCCACACATTGCTCCCTTCATCCTGAAGGATCTGTTCTATTCCCTGCCCCAGGGTCTGTTCTCAGCACTTTGCTTCTGTATCAGTCTACTCTCTTCTCCCTTCTCTCATTCACTCTTAATATACACAATATTACTTTCACAGTTTCACTTTAGATCCTTCTGCTGGTAGTGTTGTATATTCCCATCTACCTCCATTAGTATATCCTAGTATATTGTTTCCTGTTTTTGTTGTTGTTGTTGTTTGTTTTTCTATGTTATGGTTACTGTTTTCCTCAAAAGATCATTCCTTCACCCCATTTGGGTACTTCCTGTATGCCTCAATCCTTCTGGAGTTTATACCACTTTAGCATGATTAGTGAGGGTTCTCCAGAGAAACAGAATAGGAAATAGATGGATAAAGATGGTGGAAGTTGATGCACCTTTTACTATTAATCAAGGAAAGATCAATGGCTTCTCATCCAAATAGAAAATATAGTAATATTTTTATATTTCTAAAATTTGTTGAATGATTATATTAAAACAAAGTGATCAGATTATATATATATAATCAGTTATATATTTATATATATATATATATATCAGATTATATATATATATATAAAACAGCTATATAAGATGGGGTTGGCTCTCACATACCTGGAGTCTGAGACTACTCTGTCTACAAGCTGGACCAGGAAAGTCAGTATGTGGCTCAGGCCCAGGGCAAAGGCCTCACACTCTCCAAAGCTGAGGGAGAAATTCTCAGTTCCAGGCTATAGGTGGGAGGCAGAGGAAGGTGGTACCTAGAACAAGTCTTTAATTTCAAAGACCTGGGAACCTTGGAGCTCTGATGTCCAAGGACAGGACAAAGATGAGAGACCTGCAGGCAGACAAATTGAAAGAAACCATTGTCTTTTCTCTGCCTTTTTGTTCTGCCCAGGCTTTCAGCTATTGGAGGGCACCTATTCATATTGGGTAACATTGGTCTTCCTTTCATAGTTCACTGATTCAAATGCCACCTCTTCCAGAAACAAGGACATATCCAGAAATAGCATTTTATCAGTTACCTGGAATACTCTTTAATCTTGTTAGGTTGACACCTAAAGTTAAACTCGTAAGCATTTACCATACTCTTGCATTTCCTGCTTTTGTTCTGCATCCTCTAATCCTGCAAATTCTTGAAAGCAGGAACTCTATTGCTTTTTCTTTCTCCATCACCCAGCACTGTGGTTGCTAAGCAGTGTGCATGTGTGCTTCAATTATTCTTGGGACATTGAATGAGTGAGCATATGAATACTGAAGAAAATACCATTTTAATGTGTTAAGAATTGATAAAGTATAAATATGGACTATCCAAACCAGTAGTATAAAATGTTTTTGTCACTAGAGGTACAGAACAGACAGAGGCAGCTGAAATATTATCCTCAGAAGGCTCTGATAACTAGTCAATGAAACAATGTCTCTCTGGATTTTGCTTAAATGGAAGAAAATGGTGAATTAAAAATGTGATAAAAATAGCTTAATATCAATATAGTGAAAGGAAAAATTCTTCTATGCTTCAAGCCAAATAAGGCGTACTGAATTTCTTAGACGTTGACATCAAAGACAAAGAACATCAAATATCGTGACAACAGAGGAGAAAAAAAGTCAGTAATAGGGCTATTTTTCCTAATGGTTATATCAAGTTGGAACACATGAATAATGTCTGATATCAATTAGTGAAATTTTAAATAAGCTTGTTAACTATGGTTTTCCATTTATTAAGATCACATTTTTATTTTATGTTCATATTTTTGTTTTTCATTTTTAAAAAATAAATAGGAAGACTGTGAAGTTATAGACATGATTTATAGCTGAATTGGAGTGTCTTTATTTTTATTTTTTAATAAATACCTGGTTATCTGGTTTTTGCTCCTTGGCCAAACATAGACAGTTGAATTTACCATACACTGTTAAGGTAAAAATTTCCTGAAGATTCTTTACTTACAGTTTTCTACCATATGTAACTGGTATGAGGAAACCTGTTTCCCTCACTGAAGAGAGCTTCTGCTTGAATTCTTCCAAAATCAAGGTCCCTTGGAGAGTTCTGATGGTGCACACTAACAGACCTTTGACAGCTTCCATGAAACATCTCGTGTACTTTGGATGGTTGCTTGCACTCTCTTTCTTTTGCTGTAACATTACTCTTTGTCTTTATAATAAAAACCTTTCTACAGTGTTACCCTGAATTGCCACCTATGGAGAAGTCCAGCTTACTTTGGAAATTGCTATAAAGATTTCGAGAGTATGATCATCAATTTACAGACACCGCTAATTTTAAAAAAGTTAATGTTATTCTGAGAAAGCAGAGAAAAAAAATTTGCACAGGTTATACAAGTAGGAAATTAGTCCCATATATGGAAAAATATGTTTTGATGGGAACATAATCATAACAATATGCTTAAGGACAGGTGTGTGTGTGTGTGTGTTGTGTGTGTGTGTGTGTGTGTGCGCGCGCGTGGGTGCGCGTCTATAACATCTTTAGGAAACTGCTAAAAATAAAAATGGGAATTAACCATACCATAATTTAAATAAAAACACACAAATATAAAGGTTTATGACATTTTACAATAATCAGATTCTCTGTGATAAAGTCATTTCTGGAGAAGAAAAAGGAAGGCCATTTGTTCTAAGGATATTATAAGATGTTTGCATTATAATATAAAATCCTGAGATACTGCTGGACTGAAAGAAAAATAGAATAAGAATTGCCTGTTACAATGAGAAAGCAAAGATAGTTGAGATGATTGTGTATAAAACTTGTCAGAAAAGACTACATATTTAGTTTTAAGACATGGAAATAATCTTTTTCTTAGGCTTCTTGAGGGGAAGAACAACTTTCATGCAATGTTAGGAAAAGTGTATGGAAAGTTCATTTCCAAATATAATTATCATTCTTTTCATGCTGAGTTACCATCAAGTGATTAAAGTCTTTTGATTTTCAGCTGATTTGAAACCCTGATGTGAGTGGAAAAGGATAAAATAAGAGTCAAGAAAGTATACAGTGGACCCAGGGCTTTCTAGTTCTGACAAAGGCGTGAGAAAATTCAAATTTCTCCTTTGAGGAATGTAAGAAAGATCTGAGTAAATTAATAAATGATAGATAAGGGTTGATGCTTAGAATGAACAAAGGCAGGCTTTGAACTAAGGGAAGGGATTAAGGATAAGCTTCTACTGTGTATGAGTCACTGTGCAGGTGCTAGGGATAAGAAGGTTTAGGACCAATTTCTGTCCCCCTCCAACTGCCCTGGTGGAGGGAGGCAGACCAGAACAGTGAGTGCAGAAGGTCCTGTGCAGCACTCAGGACAGATGTGTAACTCTCCAGTGATGGTGCGAAAGAAGACAGATTGTCAGGTATAACAGTACACCCCATCGAGTCTGAATTCCAGATAAAGGACTTCTTTACATCTATGCCATTTCATGAGACTAATATTCCTTTTAATTATTCATTATTTACTTGAAGCTCAAGTATAAATTGGTATCATGAATTTTATCTGGAACTATAAAATTGGAATGATTCCCCAGGTATATGACTACTTTCCCTGAGTTTTTAGAGGTAAGAGAGTTAGAGACTGAGAGGAAACAGGTATTATGCACCCTAGAAAATTGGAACAGCTTATGAAGAAGTGGACTGATGTGAGGCAAAAATACAAGTGGAATAAATATATGCAAATGTATTAATTTTTAATGTTACGAGTACAGAAGCATTATAGAAAAAAATGAATATATAAAAATGGTGATATTTGAAAGTTTATATCTCATCTTAATAAAGGAGAAGGGGATGTGAATCATTTAGGGGAGAGTAAATGACTTTTATGAAAGTTGAATCAACCGTCTTTTCCTCTCTTGTTACAAGTCTACCTTTCCCAATAGAGGAAATTTCTGAGGAGGGGTTATTTTCCACATTTTTTAATTGGTGCCTGTTAGTTGTACCTTATGATGGACTTTGTTTTTACATATTTATACATGTACAAAATATAAGAATATAATTTTGCCAGTATTATGATGAAGGGATTTATGATATTGGAATTCTTGGAGGATCTGTGATTAGGCAGATAAAAGGAGTTCAGAGAAATCCTCTCCCTGAATTTGCTGTTTCTTTCAAGTTCCTCATATCAAAATAATCAATATGCAAATTCTTTGGAGCAGCATATTCTTCAGAGAGGCATGTCCTAAATTTTTCAGTTATAATCGAGGGTGGCATGTTCTGGCCTTCACCACCTGACCATGGTAATTCGGGTCAGGTGATGAGGTTCAATTCCACTGTAGAGATGTCCCAATCATCATGGGAAAAAATACTGGAGATGGGGAGAGGCAGGGCTACTGCCTAGTCACGACAGGGAAACTACAGCCACACTGTAGACTCACCTGGAGAGTTCAAAACACAGAGACCTTGACTCTGACGTTCTAATTCAGTGATATTTTCAGGATATTTTTAAGTGATCCCATAGGAGTTTCTAAAAAATAAGGATTTTTTACATTTAGATACATTTTAACCAATAAAACTTGAAAACAAGGTGAGGAAATAATATATAAATATAGTAAATTTTAATGAAACTGACACAACAAATAAAAATAATAATATATCTATAGGCTAGTTCAGAGTGGGGTAAACAAAATGATTGGTCAGTGATTGTCAGATTATATTCTTTAATGCTAATTCCTTGAACATTAAGGAATGTTATGAGAATGCAAAGGTTTCTGTGATGATTATTACATTTAGTGGTTATTATATTAAATACATAGTTTGTTTTTTCTTTAGGACTTCTCAGAGACATTACTTTTGATGTTGGACTTTGTGGCTATTCTAAATAGTATCTATTTTTTCCACAAAATCAAATAATTTTTGGTTATAATAATGTTTTTTGATATATTTTATCTTTTTTTTATTGTAAACAAATGGGATACATGTTGTTTCTCTGTTTGTACATGGTGTAAAGGCATACCATTTGTGTAATCATATATTTACATAGGGTGATGTTGGTTGATTCATTCTGTTATTTTTCCCCTTCCCCCCCACCCCTCCCATCCCTCTTTTCCCTCTATACAGTCCTTCCTTTCCCCCATTCTTGCCCCCCTCCCTAACCCTCACTCTAACCCTAAAACTAATCCCTCCCACGCCCCATTATGTATCATCATCCACTTATCAGCGAGATCATTCTTCCTTTGGTTTTTTGAGATTGGCTTATCTCACTTAGCATGATATTCTCCAATTTCGTCCATTTGCCTGCAAATGCCATAATTTTATCATTCTTTATGGCGGAGTAATATTCCATTGTATATATACGCCACAGTTTTTTTATCCATTCATCAACTGAAGGGCATCTAGGTTGGTTCCACAATCTGGCTATGGTGAATTGAGCAGCAATGAACATTGATGTGGCTGTATCTCTGTAGTATGCTGATTTTAAGTCCTTTGGGTATAAGCCAAGGAGTGGGATAGCTGGGTCAATGGTGATATATTTTATCTTAAAATAGACAAAATTCATTTAGCTAAAATATGAAATCAGGAATGTGTAAGAACATGTAAAAAGAATAAAATTATAATGTTGGAACACTAAAATATGAGGCAACTAAATGAAAATTTAGATATGAAAATAAAAGTCTCAAATATCATTAAGTTTATAGAAAATAATGGAAAACTAGAATTAATTTTAGGAAGAGGAGAGTACACTTATTGAAAGGGAATTAGGAAACAAAAATCCTTTCTAAACTTTCTCCAGTACTAATGATTATAGGGTCTTTTTTTTATTTCAAAGAACTAGAAGAGCTCAAGTTTTATGAATTTATTATAAAATTGAATAAAATATGAAAAATTTATTTGTATGAAGTGGTAAACCTTATAAACTTAAAAAAACCAAACCATAATATGAAAATATTAGCAAATTTAATCTCACTGCATAGTAAAAAAACAATGATCACATACATTTTAGAATATAACAGAAAGTGTTGGGAGCCCTATATGAACTATGGATTTTGTTTGAGTTGTTAAGGCAGGGAAGCTGCTTTTCTGGGAACTTCTGGGTAAAATTCCCTGGTTTGTGAAAGCCCAGATCACGTTGGTACCCTGCCTTAGCTCACAGACCTAAGATCAAACACCGCTGCCCAGAGATGGGCGTAACCAGCCAAGCACCAGACAACCTGTTTCCCCTGCTCTTATCCTGTTTTTTTTTTTTTCCCCTGAAGTAGCTCCTACTCATCCCCTTTGGTCTGTACCACATAAATAAAGCAAGCATGAATTTTCTCTTTGTCAGGGTCAGACCATCAGGTCTGATCCACCCACCTGGGTCTCACTTTTAATATGTTTCTGGTATTCTGTGTTTATTTTGTATTATTACTTTCACAGCTTTTATTTTGCAGCCACACATCCAATGGTTACCCACTCCCTCCCCACGCTGATCGAGAGAGAGAAGAATGGAAGAATTTTTTTTCTAAAATATCTCACTGTGGCAGTATTTCAAAGAGAAAAATAATCTATTACAAATGATTAAAAATTGATAAAATTCAACTGCATTTTACATATATAGACACATTAGGAAGGGTGGGAAATGCATTATTTGCTCAATTTGTTTCAAGGTCACTCTAATAGGACTACATAAATACCAATTCTAACTACATAAGTAGGCAAAATCTCCTTGCTAATATGGAAGTGTGTTCAGAGCACGAAAAATGAACCCATTGGTCATTTAGCCTCTCAAGTGTAGAAGATCTACAGAGTAGAGCTATTCCTCGTAGCTTGAAAAAGTGCTCTTTAAAATGTACAAACCTAACATAGTTGATAAGAGTATTTACATGTGTAAATTTTAATTTTTGTGTGTTTTATAATATGATACTATGCAATATTAATAATATGCACATTTACTTTCAGGTCTGTTAGTCATCAAAATTTTACACAAAATAATTTATTTTAGATTTATTATATTCAAAGATGTCTGAAATTCCTTTGTAAGTAAATTTTCTTTGTTTTTTTTTTTTTTTTTTTTTTTTTTTCCAGATAATTCTTTGGGGTTTTCCATGGTGAAAGTTTCTAATTTACATGGTCCACCTGGGGGTGTAGCTCAGTGGTAAAGTGCTTGCCTAGTAAGTATGAGACCCTATGCTTAGTTTCCAGCACTATCAAGAAAAAAAAAAAAAAATAAGGCTTGAATATAATGTCCTCTGAGGAAAGAAAGTGCATATCTTAACAAATACATCTTTTCCAGGTAAGGTGGCAGATGCCTGTAATCCCTGGACTCTGCAGACTGAGGCAGGAGGATCTCGAGTTCAAAGCCAGCCTCAGCAAAAAAAAACAAAAAAAAAAAAGAAAAAAAGAAAGAAAGAAAGAAAGAAAGAAAGAAAGAAAGAAAGAAAAAGAAAACAAGGTGCTCAGCAACTCAGTGAGACACTGTCTCTAAATAAAAAAAAAAAGTACAAAATAGAGCTGGGGATGTGGCTCAATGGTCAAGTATCCCTGAGTTTGATCCCAGGTACCTTCCCCTCCAAAAAAAAATAACATCTTTATGCTTCTCCCTGTTTAAATATTATGATTAGTTATTTTAGTCAACTATTTCACTGCTGTGACTAAATGGTCTGACCAGCACAATTATAGAGGAGCTAAGGTTTATTTGAGGGCTCATGGTTTCAAAGGTCTTAGTCCGTAGAAGGCCTGCTCCATTCCTTGGGGTTCGAGGTGAGGCAGAACATCATGGCAGAAGAGTGTAGCAGAGGGAAGCAGCTCACATCATCAGGAAGCAGAGAGAGGGAGTCTCTACGCTCCAGATACAAAATATATACCCAAAGCTACCCCCCAATTCCAATCTCCTCCAGTCACACTACCACTTCAATTAATCCCGTCTAGGAATTAATTCACTGATTGGGTTAAGACTCTTACAATCCAATCATTTCTCCTCTGAACCTTCCTGCATTGTCTCATGTGAGCTTTTGAGGGACACCTCACATCCAAACCATAACATTAGTGTATAGCAAAATTATTTAAATGTAAATTCATATGGCTAATATGACTGTCAAAACTGGGTTCTTTAAAGAGATTATTAATTTTGGTATGGGCTCAAACAGAAAGTAGATTTCACTGATAAGGTATCATAAGCAATTTTTGGACCTGCTCTCTAGTAAAACTACCATAACTAGCAAAAGTTAAACACACACCACACACACACACACACACACACACACACTTCACTTACAATAGCATCAAAGATAATATAATTTTAGAAATAATTTTAACAAAAGAAGTGCAAAAATAAACTGAAGAGTAAAAATCAATGTGGAAAGAAATTAAAATAAGTTTAAATAAATGGAAAAACATCTCATTTTCATGGATCCAAAGGCTTAATGTTGATTATTAGTCTTAGTATTAAGATGATAATCCCAGCTGAGCATAGAGGAACATGTCTATAATCCCAGATACTAGGCATGCTGAGGCAGGAGAATCAGAAGTTTGATGTCATCCTAAGGCAACTTAACAAGACCGTGTCTCAAATCAAAATAAAAAATCTAGAAATGCAGCTCATTGGTACAGTGACCCTGAGTTAAATCCCCAGTGTCTTGAAAAAATAAAAAATAAAAAAGACAATTCTTCCAAAATTGATCTAAAAATTAAATGTGGTCTTTACCTAAATACCAGTTGTTTTGTTTTTCCCAGAAATATCAAAATTGACTCTAAAATTCATGTTCAATTTCAAGGAACCCAGAATAATCCAAATAATTTTGAAAAAATTAGCACAATTGGAAGAATTATAATTCCTGATTTCAAACATTTTACTGTACAATTAAACTACTATCAAGGCACTCTGATATTGTTATACAAGTACACCTACAGATCAAGAGAATGAAATCAAGGGTTCAGAAATAAATCCTTACATTTATAATCAATTGCTTTTGACAAAAATGCCAGGATAATTCAGAGGGTAGGAATTGTATATTCAGAAAATTGTTCTGAGATAACTGGAAAGCTACGTGCAAAACAAGAACTGTGAATGTTTTCTTCCATCACAGACAATAATTAATTCCGTATAGATCACAGACTTAATTGTAGGAGCTAAATCTTTAAAACTCTTAGTAGGAAATAAAAAAATGACTCCATGACCTTGTTTACACAATGGTTTCTTACATATAACACCAAATGCAAAATTAAATAAATTGCCTACCTTTATGTATATTTTCAAAGCACCAATTTTAAAAATAACAATATATAAGCAGAAGAAAGGACACTTGAGTAGAGGAAGGGAAACAGAGGGAGAGAAGTGGAGAGAGAGAGAATGGAAGTCCTGGGGATTGTAATGAAGCAATTTATATTCCATGCATGTATGAATATGTAGAAATGAACCTATTATCTATAACTATAATGTCTTGTGACCTGTAGGACTGTTTATTTCAGAGAGGTAACCAGACCAGGTGATGAGGAGATGGAGAAAAGACAGACTGACACACAAATAGAGAAATAGCTGGGGCATGGTGGTTCAGCCTGCCTCTGATGGAGAGAGACTGAACATAAGTAAGCTCAGCACTTTTTTATATAAATTTATCACTAAAAAGGTTATTGTGGGAAAGTTTCTTCAAAGCAAGCAGAGCCAAGGTCATGAGTATGAGCAGACCAATTATGATTATCTGCTTGTGCCCATAACTTTCTAACCCCCAGCAGCTTGTGTCTGGAACTCAAGATCAAGAACTAAATAGCTCTGTAGAACAGAACAACCTATTGAACAGGGTGTCACCAAGCAGCTGGGCCATCCCTTCATTTGCCTTCACACCAACAGTTTTCCAGAAGGGTGTCACCTCTGCCACAGGACAGTTCAGAACCTAAGGTTCAGTTTCCACTCTCAACAGTAATGCACTAATAAAAATATTTCAAAGAAACTTATACCTAAAATAAATAAAGAACTCCTGCAACTCAATAATAAAAACACAATTAAAATTCACAAGTATATAAATAAATACTCAGGTACACAGTTAGCACATGAGAAGATGTTCAGCATCATTAGTCATTTGGGAAATTTAAAGTCACAATGAGATAATACATCACACCTTAAATGTCAATAAAAAAGCAAAATACTAACAACCACAGAGTATTGGCAAAGGTCTGGAGAACTTGGAACTATCGTATATTGATGATGGTAATGGAAAAGGGAACAGATTCTGTGGGAAGCTGGCAATTTTCCAAAAAAGTTAAATACAGAAGTACTATATGACCCAACAACAATTACATTGCTAGGTATATTACCAAAAGAATTGAAAACATGCTCTCACAAAAACTGTATAAGGATGTTCATAGCATTATTATTCATAGTATTTGAAAGGAGAGAAATATTCAAATATCCATCAACTGATGGATAAATACACACAATGTCACATGTCTGTGTAATGGCATATTATTCTAAGTAATAAAGAATAGATACAAGCTACAACATGGATAAACCTTGAAAACATAATGACAATTGAAAGAAGCTAGCAATAAAAGACAATGTGCTTTACAATTCAATTCATATATGTTACCTTGGTCTGGAAATGTTGGAAGAAAATGGGAATTCCTGCTAGTAGATGAGGGGTTTCTTTATGAAATAATTAAAATATTCTAAAATTAAAAGCAGGACTGGATGTGCAACTATTTGAATATACTAAAAAAACATTAAATTAACACATCAAATGAGCAAATTGTATATTATTTGGATTATATCTCAGTAAAGTTGTTAAATATACATTTTTTTTTTTACAAAAAAGATTGTTGCAGTCTTACAGCACATCTATAAAATCCTTAGTATAAAAAATAAATACCTGAAAGGTTTTATGCCTGTGTCATGAACATAGCAGCATAAGCTTTTGGCAAAATATTTTAGAATAAATATATAAATCTCAATCGTACATTTTGCTCTTTGAGTATGATTTTGTAAAGCCTGAAAATACTGCTCTCAATTTCATGAGAAGCAGCAATCCATGAGACTGTTACTTACACTGATTTCCTAGGATTTGAAGAGGGTGTGCACACACACACACACACACATATATTTTTTTTTTCGAGAGATTTCCTAAGATGATGCATTTGTAATATTAGCGTATTAGTTAAGGTTCTGCAGATAAACAGAACCAGTAGGGTGTTGCTAAACTGAATGTTTATGCTCCCTTTTCATATGTCGAAATCATAACCTTAATGTAATGATATTAGGAGGTGGAGAAGCCATCACTGATACCAAATCTGCCAGCACCTTGATATTGAACTTTCCAGTCTCTATGATTATGAGAAACAAATTTATTTTGTTTATGAGCCACTTGATCTATGGTAATTTGTTACAGGACTCTGAATGGACTAAGATACTTGTATATATGTGTATGTATATGTATATAGCTTGCAATTGACTAGATGTTCATTTCCTCGATCTCTATTACATAACTTATAATTATAGGATCTTTCTGAAATTTTAATAAGAATAAATTTTATTTCAGTTAAAAATCAAGAATAAATTCAAGACAGTTATTGTACAACATGGTGTCTATGCTCAAAAATAATGAAAATGTCTAAGGCAGAGCAAAAGCCAAGGCAGGCCTCCAGACCCAGGTATTTTTCTACTCTTCCATATTAAATTGTGTTTTTCACGACCTACATTTATTTTTGTTCTTTCAATCTTGTTTATTTACTCCATTCTTACCCTGGATTTCTATTTTTACTTGCTGGATTAGGGTTAATAATTTTGGTTTTATAATGCATTTAAATTATTTTAATTTTAATTATTTAAATGGATGAATTTGTCCAATTCCTGAACGCTTGTTCTTGAGTCCTTTACTCAATTCCGTAAGAAATATTTGGGAGAGAAAATGCCTCAAAACTGACCATTTCTGTAATAGATTTGGCGAGATATCAGAAAGAGTCACATATCAAGTGATGACTACCAGGCACCTTGAGGCCATCATAGCCTGTGTTCGTCACAAGGGTTCTGTGGAGCTGAGGCTGCTATCCTCACTAGGCAGGGGTGGGGGATGTTGAACTGAAAAGCAGGTGGCAGATGTGACATCTGGTTTTGGAGACAAGACCCATCCTCTTCCCACGTCATGCTTTTAGTCGCCATAAGATGGTGGCTCTCATCCTTCCCTCCCCTGCTCCGTTCCCTACCCACTGAGGGCTGCCTCCTACATGATGCCCTTCCTTTCATCATTCTTCTAATAATTATTTTTTTTCTATTTGGAAACAAAGGAGTAAAAGATGAAAAGACAAGAATACACAAGTTTAGATAACTAAGTTGCTTATTATTTACTAAATCACATAACATACAATTTTCATTTTCTAAATTTTTAAGTGAATGAATGAAAAAAAAACCTCAATTAAGTTTAAGAATGCTTCGGTTCTTCCCTTTCTATTTTTAAATAGATACTAGATATAGTTATAATGTTTTCATATTTCAGCAATATCTCAATTCACTTTTCACTCAGCAGTATTTTTTCCTCTAATTTTCTTGTAGTAGTCTAATTCCTTTATTTAATATAGACATCATGGTGACATACTCTAATTTCACAAAGTATCTATATGAGTAAAGGAAGCCTCAGTTTGGGAAACTGTGAGAAGAATTTGGAGGGAGAATACATATTTGAATAAGCCTTTGTTTGCTTGTTACTGTCAGTTGTTTATAGAAGTGATTGATAATGCAGTTCCCTAGTTATTCGGACAAGTGATCTTTTAACATGTCAAATGTTAAGATCACAATGCACATTCTATTTTGAACTTCCATGGCTGCTTTTAAATATGAATGTAAGAAAATAATTAAGCATAAATTAATTACATATTAACCAGAGATTAATGACCCATGTTGAGAAAAACGTGGAAGGAAAAGGAAGAACATGGATGGGTCTTTCCACAGAACACATAAGATTCGTGTTTTGTGCTTTTATTTATTTTTGAATTTGACAGATTTTTTTTCCTTTTCAAAAGAGTTTCTTCAAATAATTAATAAATTTACTGCATAATTCTTTTTCATTCTTGATTGGTCCGAAGCAATTCAGATATTGTCAGAATTGACATCGCTTGTACCTGCCTTACAGGCCTTAGAAAAAGTCAAAATTCATTTGCAAAGCATGTAAACTCAAGTTACATCTGTTCTTTTTTCCCTTTTTTATCACTATATTTTGCTTTTATAAAAGAACTAGTTCATCCAGTTTTAAATCAATATATTTCATCATTTTAAATTAAGAAGTGCTCACTCAGGAGATTTTTCAAGAGTTTAAATGCAGAATAAGTTTTAGAAAACAAACTTTAAAAGCAACACATTGAGTTGCGACATGGTTCAGTGGTAGAACACTTTCCTAGGCCCTGGTTCATTTCCCCCACACTGAAAAAAAAAGAAAAAAAAAAAGCCATGCTTATGAATTCTTACTGATATTTGCCCAATAAAGATGATTATACTAGACACTAGGAGAAAGAATACCTACCATCAGATTCCTCATTGTACGACTCGTGTTCTACTCTTGATCTTCAGCAAATATTTATTCTGGACACTGGACTTCATTCTTCATATTCAAGAGAAAAGAACTTTGAAAAAAATAGAGGTTCTTCCTAGGAGAGTGGTTTGCAAACTGCTGGATCTTCTGGACATGGCTTTGTACCTGCAGGTCAAAGACCATTTTCATCAGTACAACTTCTAGACCAACAAATCCAGTAGCCACAGGACTCAGGATTCAAGAAGAGGGGATATTGAGAGAATCAGGACCAGCTCAGAGTGGCTGGGAGAGGCTCACCCTGACCCCCCGGGCGGTGGATTTGAATGGTCAGGAATTTTGAGGAGCTGAGCTACCCAGCAAGACTTCCCCACCAGATGAGAATTCCTCACTGGAGAGGTAGAACAAGAGACCCGGGCCCAGACCAGCCAGGCCCCAGCCCACAGTCCAGTGCCCCTTTGGCTGACCATTGGTCAACACATGGAGGCACCTCTGCCCACTAGCAGGGAATATACCCCGCTGGAGGAGACTACCACTAGAGGGGTAGCTTCCTTTGTGGATCACTGCATTGTCAAGTTCCTCCAAGACTTCAGGCTACTGAAGGCTAAGAGGTGAGTTATTGGAAACCTACAGGGACACTATCAGTCAAAGGGGGGAAACTGCAATATCTCAGATTTTCACTACTAGAGGGGGAGATAACTGAGCAATATGAGAAAACAATGGAAGAAAGTGTTCCAAAGAAACCTAGATGCTATATCAATAAAATCCAATGACAGCATGGCAGAAGAAATGTCAAAAAGGGAGTTCAGAATGTACTTAATTAAAACGATCAGAGAAGCAAACAATGAGATGAGAGAGCAAAGGCAGGCATTGAATGATCTCGCCAATCAATAGTTAAAAGAGCAAATGCAGGAAGCGAAAGATCATTTCAATAAAGAGAGATTTTGAAAAAAATGAAACAGAAATCCTTGAAATGAAGGAAACAATAAACCAAATTAAAAACTCCATAGAAAGCATAACCAATAGGATAGAACACCTAAAAGACAGAACCTCAGACATTGAAGATAAAATATTTAATCTTGAAAACAAAGTTGACCAAACAGAGAAGATGGTAAGAAATCATGAACAGAATCTACAAGAATTATGGAATATCATGAAAAGGCCAAATTTAAGAATTATTGGGATTGAGGAAGGCTTAGAGAAACAAACCAAAGGAATGAACAATCTATTCAATGAAATAATATCAGAAAATTTTCCAAATCTGAAGAATGAAATGGAAAATCAAGTACAAGAGGCATATAGGACACCAAATGTACAAAATTACAATAGACCCCACCAAGGCACATTATAATGAAAATACCTAACATAGAAAATAAAGACAGAATTTTAAAGACTACAAGAGAAAACAAATCAAATTACATTCAGGGGGAAACCAATACAGATATCAGCAGATTTTTCAACTCAGACCCTAAAAGCTACAGGACCTGGAACAGAATTTTTCAAGCTCTGAAAGAAAATGGATGCCAACCAAGAATCTTATACCCAACAAAACTTACCTTCAGGTTTGACAACAAAGTAAAATCCTTCCATGATAAACAAAAGCTGAAAGAATATACAAAAAGAAAGCCAGCACCACAGAACATTCTCAGCAAAATATTCCATGAGGAAGAGATACCCTAAAGGAATAGCCAAATAAAGATGAAACCAAGTTATGTTAAAAAACAAAAATAAGCCAAATGACTGGGAATACAAATCATATCTCAATAATGACCCTCAATGTTAACATCCTGAACTCCTTAATCAAAAGACATAGACAGGAAGATTGGATTAAAAAGAAAGACCCAACAATATGTTGCCTGCAAGAGACTCATCTCACAGAAAGAGACACCTACAGACTGAAGGTGAAAGAATGGGAAAAAACATACTATGCACATGGACTCAGCAAAAAAGCTGGAGTATCCATCCTGATATCAGATAAAGTGGACTTTGACCCAAAGTTAGTCAGAAGGGATAAAGAAGGACATTACATACTGCTTAAGGGAAGCATAAATCAGCAAGACATGACAATCATAAATATCTATGCCCCAAACAGTGGCTTATCCATGTACATCAAACAAATCCTTTTCAGTTGCAGGAACCAAATAGAAAACAACACAATAATACTAGGCAATTTTAACACACCTCTCTCAATACTGGACAGATCTTCCAAACAAAAATTGAACAAAGAAACCATAGATCTCAATAATACAATAGATAATTTAGACTTTATGGACATATAGAGAATATTCCATCCAACAATGAGTGAATACATGTTCTTCTCAGCAGCACATGGAGTCTTCTCTAAAATAGACCATATATTATGCCACAAAGTTACTGTTAGCAAATAAAGAAGATAGAGGTACTACCTTGTATCCCATCAGATCATAATGGATTGAAATTACAAATAAATGATAGAAGAAAAAACAGAAACTACTCCAACACCTGGAGATCAAATAATACACTACTGAATGATGAATGGATAACAGAAAACATCAGGGGGGAAATAAAAATTCTTAGAACTAAATGAGAACAAAGATACAACATATCAAAATCTCTGGGATTCTATGAAAGCTGTACTTAGAGGAAAATTCATTTCATGGAGCACATTCAATAAAAGAAGAAAAAATCAACAAATAAATGACCTAACACTACAGCTTAAAGCCCTAGAAAAAGAACAGAGCAACACCAAAAGTAGTAGAAGACAGGAATTACTTAAAATCAGAGCTGAAATCAATGAAATTGAAAAAAAAGAAACAATCGAAAAAATTGACAAAATAAAAGTTGGTTATTTGAAAAATTAAACAAAATTGATAAACCCTTAGCCACACTAACAAAGAGGAGAGAGGAAAACCAAATTACTAAAATTTGGGATGAAAAAGAAAATATCACGACAGACACTATTGAAATACAAAACATAAATTAGAAACTATTTTGAAAATCTATATTCCAACAAAATAGAAAATCTCAAAGACATCAACAAGTTTCTAGAGTATTATGATTCACCCAAACTGAATCAGGAGGACATACACAATTTAAATAGATCAATAATGCAATGAAATAGAAGAAGTCATCAAAAGCATACTAACAAAGAAAAGTCCAGGACCAGATGGATTCTCAGCCGAGTTCTACAAAACCTTTAAAGAAGAGCTCATTCCAATACTCCTTACAGTATTCCATGAAAAAGAAGAGGAGGGAACCCTTCCAAACTCATTCTATGAAGCCAATATCACCCTGATACCTAAACCAGACAGAGACACATCGAGGAAAGAAAATTTCATGCCAATATCCCTAATGAATACCTATTCAAAAATTCTCAACAAAATTTTAGCAAATCGCATACAAAAACATATTAAAAAGATAGGGTACCACGATCATGTGGGTTTTATCCCAGGAATGCAAGGTTTGTTCAACATTCGGAAATCAATAAATGTAATTCACTGTATCAACAGACTTAAAATCAAGAATCACATGGTTGTTTTGATAGATGTAGAAAAAGCATTTGATAAAACACAGCATCCCTTCATGCTGAAAACACTAGAAAAAAAAGGATAGTAGAAACCTTCCTCAACATTGTAAAGGCTATCTATGCTAAACCCATGGCCAATATCTTTCTAAATGTTGATAAACCGAAAGCATTCCCCCTAAAAACTGGAACAAGGCAGGGATGCCCTTTTTCACCACTTCTTTTCAACATTGACCTTGAAACTCTATCCAGAGCAATTAGGCAGACCAACAAATTTAAAGGGATATGGATAGGAAAAGAAGGACTCAACTATCCCTATTTGCTGATGATATGATTATATTTAGAGGAGCTAGGAAATTCCAATAGAAAACTTCTAGAACTTATAAATGAATTCAGTAAAGTAGCAGGATATAAAATCAATGTGCATAAATCGAATACATTTTTATTCATAAGTGATGAATTCTCAGAAAGAGAATTTAGGAAAACTACCCCATTCACAATAGCCTCAAAAAACAAAAACAAAAATACCGGGAATCAATCTAACAAAAGAGGTGAAAGGCCTCTACAATGAAAACTACGGAACACTAAAGAAAGAAATTGAAGAAAACCTTAGAAGATGTAAAGATCTCCCATGTTCTTGGATAGGCAGAACTAATATTGTCAAAATGGACATACTACCAAAAGTGCTATACAGATTCAATGCAATTACAATTAAAATCCCAATGACATACCTCACAGAAATAGAGCAAACAATCATGAAATTCATTTGGGAAAACAAGAGACCCAGAATAGCTAAAGCAATCCTTAGAAGGAAGAGTGAAGTAGGAGGTATTGCAATACCAGAACTTCAACTATACTACAGAGCAATAGTAACAAAAATGGTATGATATTGGCACCAAAATAGACAGGTAGAACAATGGTACAGAATAGAGGACACAGAGACAAACCCAAATAAATACAGTTTTCTCATACTAGACAAAGGTGCCAAAAACCTACAATGAAGAAAAGACAGCCTGTTCAACAAATGGTGCTGGGAAACCTGAAAATCCATATGCAGCAGAATGAAACTAAACCCCTATCTCTCACCCTGCAGAAAATTTAACTCAAAAGGATCAAGGACCTGGAATCTGACCAGAGACTCTGCACCTCATAGAAGAAAAAATTGGTCCAAATCTTAATCATATCAGCTTAGGATCAGACTTCCTTAACATGACTCTAAAGCACAAGAAATAAAAGCAGGAATCAATAACTGGGATAGATTCAAACTAAAAATCTTTTTTCTCAGTAAAAGAAACCATCAGCAATGTGAAGAGAGAGCCTACAGAGTGGGAGAAAATCTTTGCCACTCATATCTCAGGTAGAGCCCTAATTTCCAGAATATATAAAGAGCTCAAAAAACTTTACACCAAGAATACAAATAACCCAATCAACAAATGGGCTAAGGAAATGAACAGACACTTCATAGAAGAAGATCTACGAGCAATCAACAGATATATGAAAAAATGTTCAACATCTCTAGTAATAAGGGAAATGCAAATCAAAACTACCCTAAGATTCCATCTCACCCCAATTAGAATGGCGATTATCAAGAATACAGGTAATAATAGGTGTTGATGAGGATGTGGGGAAAAAGATACACTCATGCATTGCTGGTGGGGTTGCAAATTAGTGCAACCACTCTGGAAAGCAGTGTGGAGATTCCTTAGAAAACTTGGAATGGAACCACCATTTGACCCAGCTATCCCACTTCTTGGCCTATACTACAGTGATGCAGCCACATCAATGTTTATAGCTTCTCAATTCACAATAGCCAGATTGTGGAACCAATCTAGATGCCCTTCAATAGATGAATAAAGAAACTGTGGTATATATACACAATGGAATAGTGTTCAACGATAAAGAATAATAAAATTATGGCATTTGCAGGCAAATGGATGAAATTGAAGAATATCATGCTAAGCGAGATAAACCAATCCCAGAAAATCAAAGGATGAATGATCTCACTGATAAGCGGATGATGATACATAATGGGGGGTGTGGGAGGGAGGCAAGAACAGAGTAAGGATGGACTATATAGAGGAAAAAGAGGAGTGGAAGGGGTGGGGGGAAGGAAATATAGCAGAATGAGTCAAACGTCATTTCCCTATGTAAATGTATGATTACACAAATGGAATGCCTCTACTTCATGAACAACCAGAGAAACAAATTGTACCCCATTTGTTTACAATAAAAAAAAGAAAAAAAGAGACAAAGATAGAGGATCTTAAAAGAATTTTGAAGAATTTTAATTTTTTTAAATGAAAATGATAAATATCTTTCCATGAGAAAAAGATGATTATATTAAATTTATTTACAATTCATATAATTCTTGATTATTCTGAGAAATCATGAAATAGGTTAGATTTAACAAAAGATATTTAAAGATATATGTTTATCTTACATTAACATTGTCATTTAATATTTGATTACCTTATATTTTAACACATGGAACATATGAAGTGGAAAATTTTTAAAAAAGAAAAAGAATGGAAAGGCTCTGCCTCCCAAATAGCATCCAGCAATATGATCCAATGTGCTCAATCTCTGTGGCAAGTGTTGTAATGAGTTCCCTACCTTGCTGTTCTTATATGATTCTCTCACTTACTGAAACAATTACTGATAGACTCATTTTATAAATGGAGGTTTTTTTTTTTTTCACTTCTGAGTTGAATCTTTGATTGGATTTAGTATCTTATTCATGAGTTGTACTAATTAATTAATTTTCAATTGTATTCATCTTAAAAGTAAACCAAGTAAACTGGAGCTTAAAATAAGGATTTCATTTTTCTCACATAAAATTCTGGAGATAGAATTTCAGGGCTGACCTGGCAGCACCATGGTAAAATCAGGATGTGACATTTTGATATTTCTGTAAAAACTATCCACCAGTGGTATGTGCGCATCCTTTCTTAGTCAAACAAGAGCCGATTGAATTCTAACACGGAGTGTTCCTTTTCCTTGCAGAAAAAGAAGGAAAAGACCAGAACTCACTAATTTCTTACCTCGGGAATTCCTTACCCAATATTAAAATACATTCTTGAGCCCCTACACTGTAAAAACTTATAATTAAGTATCATCAGATACAAATGTATCACATCGACAGATTTTAATGCAAAATTGGGACTGAGAAATACTACTTTTTTTCTGAGTACTTTGGTCCTATAGCAAAATCCAGATTCTAGTGGGGAAAAAAAAAAAAAAAAGAGAAAGTACGAATCTACCTTATAACTAACAAAAATCTAACATATAAAGGAAGGCAGATCTAAGATTTACATTAAGGTTTTCTAATACTAAACCAAAGGCAGGTAATTACTGTCATGTAGAATATCCCTTAGTTTCTCTGACCTCAGTCATGTTTAAAACACTGGAATGGAATGGAATGGAATGCAATGGAATGGAATGGAATGCAATGCAATGGAATGGAATGGAATGGAATGGAATGGAGTAGAAAACTATTTTCTGAATCTAACAAATGTCATGAATGTGTATATCACTAGAGAGTGGAGTCGTAAGGAAAACTATATGAATGTAGTGAGTCATAAGAAGCATGTGAAATGTATTTTTTTTGTTGTTTTGCTCCTGATGATTGAAACATTGTGAAACATTTTTTATATGACAGCTCACCTTACTTGATTAAACTGTAGCTTAACTCTCAGAGAACATAGTGAAATGTCAAGAATAAGAGAAATATGCTCTCTAGGTATTAAAGACTATTTTAGGGTGTGGAGTAAAGTCAAAGATCATTATAGCAAATTTGGTTTATTATTATTTTCATTCTGCATTTTTATAGGACACAGAAACATATTGCTGTAAAAGTATACTAGTAAAATTATTATAAATCACCAAATGGCTTCTGGTTTAGCATTTTGTTCCTTTGCTCATATCCCTGACTTTGATCAAACCCCAAATCATGGTGGTATTCGAAATCATTATATGATAATTGAGAATTATTTGTTTCTTCTTGAAAATTAAGGAGTTTACATAATCCATTATAAAATAGGATAAGATGCAAATGGAAATCACATGGAATGTAATTAGCTAAACCACCCCAACTGCAGATTAATACATTAAAAATAAAATTACTTGATTGTTAGAAAATGGCAGTTAAGAAAATCATTGCATAATGTTTATTTTTAAAAAACTGAAGAAAACACTTCAGTAATGGGATCAATTCTAAAATCAATTTATTTTACCAAACAATAATAAAGACTTTCAGGCAAATGTTAAGATCTAAAAACTTATCTTATTTAATCCAATTTCAATGTTAATCACAATTTCTTTCCTAGTAAATAATTTTAAATCTTAACTATAAATTCATCTCTATTCACATGCAAAATTCTCATTTTCTACAAAATGTATTATGAAAAAATGATATGAAGCAAGAGTCATGTATTGCTCCTCATACTAGTTAGTAGCATTCAGCAAAATGATTGTTATATAATAAATCAACAAATATGAGCAAATTCATTAGTAGGAATATTTTGAAAATATTTTGAACAAATATATTTTATGATACTTAAACAAAGCACAAAGTTTAGTAAAATTTTTAAATTCTATGTTTATTTTGTATGATTTAAGCTGCTATGCATTCCCAGATGTTTTAATCATGCTTAAATACAGCTTACATGTCTTCCTGAATGCACCTTGAAATTGTTTTATTTAGTTAATAATTCTAGTCAACCTAATGAAATTAAAACATATAATATGGTTTTATCATATTCTGATTCTGCTTAAGGACAATATTCTATTTGCTTCAAAACTTCTATATCAGACAATTAGAAGCAAGTCAGCTATGTGTTTGTTGCCTACAATGCTAAGAAGATTCATTTTCTTTCTCCATCAAATATCATATCAAATAAATTGACTGAGTTTATTTGTGATAGAAGCACTCTATTTAATGCAATGAGACAATCTTTTAATTTGAGTACCTAGTATAGTGTCACATAAATCTCCTCTGCTGGTTTGACTAGAATCAATTCAATATTATTTTGCATCTAAATTTTGGAGTCTTGCAGATAAAAAAACATACATATATATAATTTTTTTCAAAGAAAGTTCAATAGTAAAAACAGTTTGCATGGTTTTCAAGAGTGCAAATGTGTTAAACAGCTAATGAATTATTCAAAGCTGTGCATCTTTGGGAGACAGAGATTTTAATGAGACTCTAATTTGAATTTTGTGCTGAATTATATTATTTTATCCTGTTGATTTTACTGAATAGTGTTCATTATGAAAAATGATTCATCAATTTTCTATATCTTATAATTAAAGAAACTAAATAATTATTTTCAGCAAGTCTTATGCTTTATTGTCCTAGAATCCTTGCATTGATAAAAAAATTTTAAACTAATTATTTCAGTGCCCTATGCAAAGGTAAGCAAAATATAAGTAGAACCCTTTCCATTTTAGTTATGTTTTTACTCAAAAGCTGTATGTCAAATAATTACATACAGCCCGATTTTAAATTTAATTTTAGTGTGTCAACACTCTAGGCTCTTTTAGTATGTCTCACTTTGGAGCTGCCTGACTAAACTAAGCTTTTCAAAGCATGGCTTCATATTTTTCAGAAGAACAGAAACTATCTCTTACTTCTTTTGTTGACAAATTGACGTTGGGGTGTTTTGGATGGTTCCAGTCATTTAATGCTATGAAAAAATTCTGTTAAAATTCAATTGTATTTTTGTTTTGTAATTTTTAGACACATACCTCATTAAAGAAGTAAAAGACACATTATTAATACCATGAAAAATAGAAAAGAACTTAGTAACAACTAAGTATATACATGGCAATATAATTATATATATGGAAATGTAATTCCATAATTCTATGGAGAAAGGATATTATTTCCTCCATTTTGTTGATGAAGAACTGAGGTGCAGACAGTGAAATATCTTGTCCACACTGTACTTAGCAGTTTAGTAAAGGGGCAGTACTCATACCCCACTGCCGCCTCCTGTAATCCATGCTGGGAGTGCATTCTACTGAGTTGAGGTCATTATTTTACTTTTACATTGCTTTACTTTGGGGAAAGTAAATTGGTTTTTCTAACACCTCTACAATAATTTATGTAATATGCATGAAGAATCCTGCCAAATTATAAAATATTGGTTGTCTCACAGACTTTAATTATAACCTGTTTTAGAGTTTTGAAAATACTTTTCCTGAAGATATATCCAAGTCTGATTTATGCTGGCAGTTCACACAATTTTCAATGTGACTTTTTCTCACTTTAATTTTGGGATTGTTTTCTGTAAAAGGACATATTATAAAAATGAACCACAAATAAACTGAGCTATAGTCTACTCAGAGACATGCCTTGATATTTGACTTTAAAATATTAGTTTAGATGTTAGGAATTAAAACTATAGAATCAAAATTATTTTTAATTTTTATCATTTAAATTTGATGTAGATTAAAAATTGTTGACTTCATGATTTCTTACATTCTTTGTAAATACTAGGAGCCTAATAAATACCAGTTTACTCATGCTTTCCTCTAAAACTTTGCAAATGCTATAAAATATTTGTGGTTGGTATTGTTTTTATTAAATTACAATAATATATTTAATATACTTCCAGTGAAATGTATGTTTTTTGACTCATGCAGTAGATTGATAATCTATCAATTCTATATACTGATTTTGAACCTGTTGGTATAGTTCTTACATTTTCTTATCTTTTTTAGGTGTCAGTTAACTTATAAGATAGTAATACAAGGACAATGTTATTTCTACAATCATTGGAGAGTTGAAAAGAGAAACATGACATTATCTGAGTCTTTCCTACAGATTTAAAGGAGGAAGAGGAGCTTTTGAGGTGGCAGGTCAGATGCAGTCATTTCTCCCACTTGACCAGGAGGCAAAAGATAGTAACAGCATGAGGAAGAGTACAGAATGAGGTTTTATGGAATCCTCTGTGGTCAGCTCTTTATCATCTTTCATCTTCTTGACCTTCCTTTATAATTGATAGGACAAAATTTAAACACACCTCTTCAAGATATAATCTCTGTCCATTTATTCTTAAAGAGAGGGTTGTGTTATTTTGAAGTTAAATACATAGTGAATAAAACAACTTGTAATTTCCTAAGTAATTTTTAGGAAATGACTTACTTTGTCACCATTCTCCACTCCGCAAAGGGCTCAGGTTCTCATGCAGTGACCTGGACCAGTATCAGCATTTATGTGATGAGAGAGCACATCCTACCAATGTGCACCTCAACAATGAAGCAAGAGTGTCTTGTTTAAAACATTGACTCTGTTAATTATTGTAAGATTATGGCATCTGTTTAATCTCACTGTACTTGAATTCTTCATCTCTCAGGTAGGAAAGATGACAGTATATCCTTAATATTATGAACATACCCATACATAGTATTTTGTTTACGGAAAATTAAGAGTAGATTTTAGATAGATGATACTGTATATTGCAACATTGTTCAGGATGCTTATGACTCATTCTTAAATACAAATAAAGGTCATCCATTTCTAAGGTGCAAATAAGGGTATGTGAACCTAATTCATGCTACCTTATTGTTAACATTTTTCTCCTCCAAGTTTGGACTTGCATGATCCTAAACAGATGTAATTTTACACCAAAATTATTTGGATGGAAGAGTCTTGCCCATTATGCCTTTTTCAGCTCAAGTATCAAAATTAGATACCTGATTTGGAAAGGAAAAATTTAAAATAAGCTGCAAAACTTCTCCAAAGGACCGTGTACATCAACCTTATATGTAGAGAGTAAGATGTGGAACCTTAACAAGAAAAGCACTATTAAATATTTTTAAAAATATCTTATTTGATTTTTCATGTTATAAAATAAGTTAAAAGAAAAACTACTTGAACTTCATATGAAATCCCTCTCAGGCCCTAAATAATGGACATTATCTCTCTGTCTTTTATATATCTCTTCTGTATATATCTCAATGATGTGCCTTCCATTCACTACACATCATAGACACTGGAGATAATGCATGAACAAAACTGATCCCTACCTTTATGCTGGTTGACATTATATGGATTCCTGAGAATGTATAGACTAAATAAGAACTTCCAGTCACTTTTATTCTTTTGCAATTTTATCTGCCTCAAACAATTTCCACTCCCACTTAACCACACCTCATCTCCCAAAAGGTCATATATTTATGCCATTCCCCACTGCTCACTACCACAGAATCCTAGTTAAAATTCTGCTGTAGTATCAATATATTCTCCAGGACCTGAGGTGTTTATAAATTGCCTTTTATATGGAGTGCTAGTGGTGGAAGGACTTGTGATGGAAGTGACATAATTTGCAATTGTTAACCTGGAAGGAAAAATACTAATTTCTCTGTATTCTACAATTATAACTCTAATGTATTGCACGCTAGGTTGTTAAGACTGAATAAATGTCAATTTCTCTTGATCAAGCTGGAATCCCTCAGTAGTCTAAATAGTACTGCAGTAGTGGTTTCCTCACAGTTGTTTAGATGCCTTAATTGAAGTTATTAAATCAAAGTGCTTCCCTATTAGTAAATAAGTCGTGCTCCAATTTTTGAATGCCTTGATGATAGAGCAGTGCTAATAGAAAAATCCTTAGCATTTAGTCCATATTAGGTAATTAGAATTATTTATTTAGTTGTTTGATTGTACTGGAAAATGATCTGGGAAACTGTAGAATACAAAACATTGATTTTAAAAAGCTAAATGCAGCAGTTCAGACATTTTTTAAGCTCCCGTAAGTGTTATAGGCATAATCACATTATAGGTCTGGAAAACAAAATGGGGTACAGGTTTGTTTGTTTTTTGGTTTACAGGTGGATCATACTGTTTAGATTCACAAGAGTTTCTGAAACTCAAATCATACAAACACACGCATATGCAAATATTTGCAAATAATAAAGAGAAAGAGAGAGAGAGAGAGAGAGAGAAAGAGAAAGCTGCCACAAAGCACCCTACATGAATAAGAAGCATCTTGTGTTTAGGAAATATGAGAAGACAACACCACTACTTAAACATGATCATTAACCAAAACAAAGATCAGTGTCTTATGCAAAATGTATTATACACGTTTCTCCCTAAATCTTGAGTTTTTCTGATTAACTTTTATCAAAAAAGTTTTGAATTCCATCAAAATTTCCAAAGATCTATAAATGAATTAAAGAAGTTCCCTTTAAACATTTAACTTCCTTTTTGCATAAAAGGAACTCCAGGTCTTGTGCATTGAAGAAGAATCCAGAAAATTTATAGAAATGAGGCTTAATTTTTCTGAAGCATACTTTTTAGAACAATAGTCCCATAAGATATTCTTGGGAAAGCATTTCTTACTCAATTTTCAGAATATTGCGTCTCATGCCCTTCTCTTGGAAGTTAGGCATATCAAAGTATCTGACAGGATTTTTAATAAAAAGCATATAGAAGATTAATTAGCTAAATGATTCTCAGACATATAGGATTCAAGAAGTCCTTTATTTCTTTCCTTCTACTTATAGTTTAAGAAAGACTGATTTTGGACAACTGTCTTGCATTAAATTGCATTTATTATTTTTCTAAGAGCTTACTTTATGAAGATCTTAGAAACTGGGGCTTTGCTTGGTTTCTTTATACAAAATTTTCTATATAATCTTTTAGTATGACATACATTAAATTCTCCTAAGAGTTAAGTGATGTGAGAAAATAAACTCAACTCCTTGAACTTCCAGTTTTTATATTTCAGAACTGTAAAAATTGAATAGTTTATTATTGTGGATGCTTAACATCTCTGCTTTGTTTTAACTTTGTCAATGTTGAGAGTAAGCTTTTCAAATTACCCTATTCTAGGATTTTAGAATAGAGATTTAGATTCTTGAATGTTCTTATCTTGCTTTCATCATAGCCCACCCTACATAGAACATGAAGACATTTCTGTATTATTATTATTGTTGTTATTATTATTATTATTTCATCAGGTCCCACAGTGTAAACAGTAAGGTCACCAAAATAGTCCTGCTGTGTAATCTAAATTTGAAACATCAGCATGGGTAATACTAGCCATGGGTAGATAAATGAAAAGCAGGGAGCACACATAAAGACATGATTCTCTTCCTTCTGTGTGTCTATTTCCTAGACTTTCATATCTTGAAACCCTGTAGGAGAACTAAAGTGAATGCTGTCCTTGAGAAAAATAAAAACTGCTTGAAACAATGTGTACATCCAGTGAAGCTGTTTTTCCTACTGCATGTCCAAATGCCTGCAGATAGAACTCAAAAGTAAGGTCATTTCGCTTAGCATGATATTCTCCATCTCCATTCATTTACCTGCAAATGCCATAATATTATTCTTCTTTATGGCTGAATAATATTCCATTAAGTGAAATAAACTAAAGGCCCAATGTTTTCCCTGATAACTGGATGATGATTTATAATGGGAGTGGGCAGTGGGGAGTGAGAGAAGAATGGAGGAACTTTAGATTATGTAGAAGGAAATGAGCGGAAGGGGGGACATGAAAAATCATGGAAGGAGACAGACATCATTACCCTATATGCATGTATGATTACATGAATGGTATGAATCTACATCGTGTACAACCATAGAAGCGAAACGATGTACCCCGTTTGAGTACAATGAATCAAAATGCAGTCTGTAAAAACAAAAAATAAAAAAAATTTAAAATGACTTTATTTTTGCAGCAATAATTTCTGATCAAAACTAAGCATTATTGTCATATCTGAGTCATCATGTAAAGGTACTGCATCTCTTAAACCAACAGACTTTTGAAAAATCTTATTTCTGCACTTTGTAATACTGTGTTGTTTTCTATTTAAATGGTATATGCCTTACTTTTAAAAAATTGACAAATAACAAGCAAATATCTGGCCTCTTTTGTTCCACGGCCTCTGATGAAAAAGTCTTTGTAGAGGATTGATGAAAAAAAACTTTTTGATGACATACCAAATGGTTAAATAAAAGCAAAGTGAAAAAAAAATTACTAAGGAGTATTCTGGTCTTTTAATCAACATATAGACCTATATTGTTCTCTTCTTTCATTTTCTGTTCACAAAAGGAAGGTAAAACTTTGATGTTTTCTTCTAGAATAATGTTGCTAAAGTCAAAGATTATGTGGTTCTAAAAGTTTAAGAAGAAATTCTAGTGGCTACAAAAACTAGGCAATTAGCGATGGCCATGAAATGAAGAGGAAGAATTTGACAGTATAAAAGATCAAAATGTTACTTATTTTTCTGTGAACAATGCTAAGCTTCCCCTTCATTTTTCTTTACCAGGAATTATTCAGCAGCCAGATAGAATGTAAAAAGAGAAAAGAAGACCTTTGTTCCAGTGGTAATAATAAGAAAAGACAAAATAAAATAACATTATACCATTCTATGACAATAGAGGAACACTGGACTCAAAGAAGTGAAATGCTCTGAATTCCAGCAAGAAACAAGCCCTACAGAGAGAAGGGGACAGCAGGAGCCACCTCCCTATGCAGCCATGGCCAGTGAGGACAAGAATCCTGGTGGGATGGAGCTTAGATTGGAAAAACTCTACCTTTGCTAAGGAATTACACCTCTCTTCATCTGTCTTCATTCCTATCTAAGAAAAAATGGTTGGAGTTCTGGTAATGAAGAGATGTCACCTGGTCTCAGTCTTCAAATGATTCAATTTCAGAACTTGGTACAATTGGATCCAGTGATGAAGTACCTGCATTTAAAACCACAGTTAACACTTCCAACTCAAAAACAGGCATCAAAAGGTAACAGAATTGAGAAGAGATCAGAATACAGTCAAGAAATAAGGCCATGCTTACATAACCCATCAATTTTAAACAAAAGTTCCAGGACAATTCAAAGGGGAAAAAAAGTCTCTAACAAATGTTGTTAGAAAAATTTAATATCCATGTACAAAACAGTGAACTGACCTCTATCCTACACCATATACAAGAATGAATTTGAGATGGACCACAGCCTTAAGGTAAAAGAAAGGTAGTTGGCATGGCAGCATGATGTTGGTCAATCAGTTTTTAGTGTTCTCATATTGGTTGCATTATGGACATCCCAAACGTGTCCCCAGCAGTGTGACATGTCCCACTTAGTGACAACTCTGGGAGCTTTAGAATTGTGGATTCAACCCCAGGATTAATCCAGTGCTATTGAGCAGGAGCTAAGACTGAGTGAGGATAAGTTCTCACTTTCTCCAGGAAGATCATTCAGGAGAGCAGAAAAAAAAAAAAAAAAAAAAAAAAAAAGACTTTGGGACTGCTGAGATTCAGGAGAACTGAACTATTCTTGCTATGCCATTATGTGGCTGTGGAATTCACCCACAAAGAGTGGAGGTTATTAAGCCCTGATCAGAGAACCCTTTACAAGGGTATGATAATGGAAAATTATAGCAATCTGGTCTACTTGGAAATTCCATTTTCCAAACCCAAAACTTGTTTTACTTGAGTAGGGTGAAGAGCACTGGAGAGAGGAGATAAAATGTCTTCCTAACTACTGTTTAGTAAAACCAAAGCCAAAAATCCAACCCTACTCCCCATCCCTTCTGGCCTTTTGCAGTCGGCAATTACAAGAATGTGTGCCATATGATCTTCAAGTCTGCCCAGCCTTTTCTGCAGGAGCTCTCCAAATAGTGGGTCACTGCCCAGAAGATGAGAAACAGCAGCAGCCTCCACTCTCTTTTCAAAGTTTCTGAAGCAAGAGAGAGGAAGTTCCAGACAAAATTCTCTTTGGAGAACAAAGGAAAGTATTGCTTCAAGGACTAGTGCAGCCCACCTGAAGGACAGGGTATAAACTGTGAGGCAGGCACCACAGTGGAAAAAGGACAGCCAAACTCAGTTGTGAAGGCAAATCCTTCATTTGCCCATGAAGTGTCAAAATGGGCAGACCTGCCAGGATTTGGAGTAATCAATTGTGGAAATTGTAGTCCGGGTTTTAGCTGAAAGTCACTCCTCCTTGCTCATCAGAGGACACGTTTAGAGGGAAAGCCCTACATCTGCAGTGAGTGTGATAGGAGATTTAGCTACAAATCGACTCTCATCACATACAGGAGATCACATACAGGGAGAGGACTTATCTCTGCATAGTGTGGGCAAGCTTTTAGCCAGAAGACAAACCCAGCTGCACACAGCATGGCTCACTCTGCAGCAAAGTCTTTTGGGTGCAGGGAGTGTGGGTGAACCTTTAGGGGCAAGTCAAACCTTCTCACATACTAGAGAACACACTCATGGGAGAAGCCTTATGTGTGCAGGGACTGTGGAAGGCTTTTCAGAGATAAATCAACTCTGAGCAAATATCAGTGAATTCATTCATTCAGGGGACAGTTCTCATTTATGTAGTGAATGTGGTCAGAGCTTTAGTCAGAAATCATACCTCATAAAACACAAGAGAATACACTCAGGAGAGAAGACGTTTGTGTGCCAGGAGTGTGGACAAGTTTTTAGTAATAAGTCAAACCTGGTCACACATCAGAGGACACACTCAGGGGAGAACCCATACATGTGTGTGGAGAGTAGGCAGGGTTTTACACACCAGAGAACACACTCAGGAGAAGTCTTTCATGTGCAGAGAATGTGCATGAGGCTTCAGATACAATTCAACTCTCAATGTACATCAGAGGACACACTCAGGTGAGAAGCCTTTTGTGTGCCAGGAATGTGGGTGAGGCTTTTGACAAAAGTCACACCTTTTCAGTCATCAGGGAACTCACTCTGGGGAGAAGGCTTATGTTTGCACAGATTGTGGGCAAGATTTTAGCCAGACAGCAAGCCTAGTCAGGCACAAGATGGCCTTCTCCAGGGAGAAGTCCTTTGTGTGCAGGGAATGTGGGCATCATTACCAGAAGTTAGCACTCTTACATCAGAGGGCACATTCAAGGGAGAAGTGTTATGTGTGCAGTGAGTGTGAGAGAGTCTTCAGTGACAAGACAACCTAATCGCACATCAGAGAATATCCTCAAGGGAAAACATTGTCTGTGCCAGGTGTGGGGAAGACTTTAGTTTGAAGTCACAGCTTAGTAGTAGGCACCAGAGAGCATACATTACAGAGAAGCTTTAGCACAGGAAATGCAGACAAGCCTTCAGCAATATCACACCTCTTCATTCAAGAAAGAGCAGTAGGGGGAACCTCATGTGTGAGGGGTGAATGTAGGATATGTGCTAACACTCAGGAGAGAATGGAAGAAGACCCCCCTGTATAAGGTAAGGTTCACAACTGAAACAAACTGCACCCGCACCAGGGGACATTTGCTGATATCTAGGGACATCTTTTTGTTTTCACTGTGGTGGGATATTTCTGGAATATAGTGGATAGAGCCCAAGGACACACGGACGCCTCCCAAAAATAATTGTCAGATTCAGCACAAACCATATCACTTGATGAGCTTTAGCTCCACAACCACCCCATGGCCTTGGTCAAATGTTTCTTCAACTGTGCTTCAGCAGTCTTCCCACACACCCATCCTTCCCTTCTCCTTCCCTTTATTTAAGTCAGATGGCCTTTCCTACTTTCTCTGACACCCCTCTCTATTTGTTCATCAAATATGTCTTTTCCAACCATCTCTTTCACATCTGTCTTTTTTCTCAAGAGGCTCAATATACACATTTACAAAAGGAAAAAAAGTAACTATAGTGAGACAACTTGGTATATATCACCTTCACAAAGTTAGCCAATTATGTTGGAACAGACCAACATCATGGGCCTCCTGATAGGACCCCTCCAAAAGGACATGATATGTATATATATGTACACACACACACACACACACACACACACACGCACACATGTTTGCCAGAAAATACACAACCTAAATTGTTCCAGGAGGGAACAAGGAATTCTAAATTGAGGAATATTCTGCAAAATAACTGCTATGTACTCTTTAAAAATATCAAAGATAAGAAACACACACAGAAAAAAAACCTATCAACTGTTTCAGATTAAAGAGAGGTGGCCTCATAATACAATGTTTGAAACAAGATAGGATCCTGGAAAAGAAATCTGTAGTAACACAGAAGAGGATGTACAAGCAATCAACAGATATATGAAAAAATGTTCAACATCTCTAGTAATAAGGGAAATGCAAATCAAAACTACCCTAAGATTTCATCTCACCCCAATTAGAATGGCGATTATCAAGAACACAAGCAACAATAGGTGTTGGCGAGGATGTAGTGAAAAAGGAACACTCATACATTGCTGGTGGGGTTGCAAATTAGTGCAGCCACTCTGGAAAGCAGTATGGAGATTCCTCAGAAAGCTTGGAATGGAAACACCATTTGACCCAGCTATCCCACTCCTTGACCTATACCCAAAGGACTTAAAATCAGCATACTACAGAGATACAGCCACATCAATGTTCATTGCTGCTCAATTCACCATAGCCAGATTGTGGAACCAACCTAGATGCCCTTCAGTTGATGAATGGATAAAGAAACTGTGGCATATATATACAATGGAATATTACTCCACAATGAAGAATGATAAAATTATGGAATTTGCAGGCAAATGGAATTTGCAGGCAAATGGATGAAATTGGAGAATATCATGCTAAGTGAGATAAGCCAATCTCAAAAAACTAAAGGATGAATGATCTAGCTGATAAGCGGATGAGGACATATAATGGGGGGTGGGAGGGGTTAGCATTAGGGTTAGGGTTAGGTTTAGGGTTAGGGATAAGGAGTGTGGTAAGAATGAAGGAAAGAAGGACTGTATAGAGGGAAAAGAGGGGTGGGAGGGGTGGGGGGAAGGGAAAAAAATTAATGAATCAAACATCATTGCCCTATGTAAACGTATGATTACACAAATGGTATGCCTTGACTCCATGTACAAATAGAGAAACAACATGTATCCCATTTGTATACAATAATAATAATAAAAAAAAAGAAATGGAAAAAAATTCTCAATAGAAATAAATTAGAAGAAATAAAATGAAAATAAAAAAAAAGACTATGAATTACAGAGTAGCATTTGACAAATGTAAATAAGTGTTAAATACAATGAAGTGTGGTCAGGCAGTTATATGCTTGCTCTATGGAAAGAATTCAGTGTTCCAGGTGTAAAGAAACATGACTCCAACTCATTCACAAGTATTCTAAAAAAGTGATCCCAAAGGACAATTATAGAAAAATACATGTATATAAAAATACATTTTCTAGGAGAAGGGATGTGAGGAAGAGGGGGTGGTGGTGAGTATGAACACCAGTGGAATAAATACAAATCATGTGTAAATCTAGTTCAAAGGAATCTGCAAAGGACTTACACTTTCCTTGCAGCTATCCTCTAAGGCTGGCATTTTATTAAAATAAATCATCAGCAAAACAAAAGCAAGGAGGGTAGGGAAAGGAGGAAGGCAGGGAAGGAAAACAGAAAGGAAACATGTTTCTGGGATGTTAGGTTGGTGGTCAGAACGATCACAGGCGAGGTTTAGTGGGAGCTGCAGTGAAACTAAACTTCTGAAGAAATCAGAAAGATTGGCCCATGTCCTGATTTCCAGATAGAAGAAAGGGCTTCTGGAAAAATCCTTATTTTGTCCCCAAAAGTTCTTTTATACTCAGTCTTCTTAATATAATTAAAAATTATGAGATGGAGAGAAAAAGTGGGAAAATGTAACCTACAGTACACACACACACACACACACAAAGAGAAACAAGTCACCTAGCTAATGGATATGGCAGCATCAGCTCTAAATCAATTATTATAACATTTTAAAGAATTTAGAAGGAAATTAATATTTAAGAAGAAAAATTAATACTCCAAGAAAAACAAAGAAACAAACATAATTACCCAGATTGAAATATAAAATATATGTACTTTTTCTCCATACCTGCAGATGCAGCCAAACTAACTATAACGCTTCCTTCATTTCATTCTGAAATAGCTTCCTTGAAGATGCAAATGAGTGATATAAATGAGCTCAGAAATAACAGGGAAAGGGAGCCATTGCTTTGAAAGTGACTCATCTCCTCATTTTTTAGATTAGGGAAAATCAATCACGAACCCCCTTATCTAACTCACTATATTATAAAGTAGAAATAGATCTAAAATTTACTCCTCAAATTTTAAACTCTTAATAAAAATTTTGCAATTCCTTTGAATTCTACCACTTGCTTCTGAAACTGAAACCTTTCTATCGTCCTTATTTAGAAATGTATTTCCTTCCAGATCAAATGGGATGGTTATTTTATCTTACATTTACTTAAGCAATTTTTTTTCATAAGTGAATTAGTAAAAATTAATTCATATTCTAGACCTATGAAAAATTCTCTATGTTCAAGTCCTGTATCCTACATTTAGATCAACCCTGTCCAGATTTTGAAAAATAATAGGTCCTAGTTTTGCAACTTCAAATTTCAAAGGAATGATACCCTGTAAAAATAAAATATTTTCATTGCTTACTCATTGTACTTATCAATATTTCCTTATTAAATTAGATGTAAAACATCCTTTTAGAGATGACTGGTATGGTGAAGTATCCAGAGAATATTTATTGTTTATTATAGGAAACAATCCAGAAATAAATATAAGACCGAGATATTTGGATTAGTTATTATTTTGCATTCTTTTTATAGGATCTTTCAACATCAGAGTCATGATCTGAATCAGTTTTTGTTTTCAGTGTTAGAATGATGTTACATGCATGTACGCACATGTCAAAATTAAATCCACTAATCTGTATAATCATAATGTCCCAATAAAATTCTTAATTCACTTAAATTAAAAAAATAATAAAATTAAAAATTTAATAGAAGTACATTAAAATCCAAATAACATTTATTGATTTGGGGTTAGTAAAACTTAACTCTTTTCCCCTTTTGGTGGTTTGAATTTATATCATGTTTTTTTTTCGTTTCTTACCCCAAATAAACTTATCTGAAACTTAGAGTTTTTTATTTGTCATTTCACGTGCACACACACACACACACACACACACACACATACACACCAGATCCAGGATCTTATTAATAAAACTTTTCTTGACCAATTGATGCTAAATGAATGACAAGTGCTTTTGGATTTATTCTAATAATTTTACATTGTAATTCATTTACTGATACATTGGTCCTTTCTACCATATCAACTCAATTTCACATAAACATTGCCTTGTGAGTCCACCATTTTAAAATAAAACAAAATGTGTAAAGATACATAGATGGTGTTATTCTGAAATTGTGTGCATGAGGGGTAGGGAATGAGTTTATCCAGGCTATCTTCTTTTGAGACTTTTTTCTATAAAGTCTCTGCTAGCAAGAGCAGAAGGAAAATGGGTAGATGGGTTTCTGTCTCAGCATTTGGTACTCAGAAACAGTTTGGTGAATTTCCCACCTGTAAAATCTGGGATGGAGAACAAGATCCGTTTTCAACCTCAAGATACAAACTGTAATACCCCACAGTAGGAAGTTCACAGGAAAATCTTTAGAATGATCAAAGAAGCTGCCTTTCTAGATTTAGGAAGTACAAATTGATACATTTGTGTATTGGTATCTTCAACTACTTCCTACTTCCCTCACCTTCTTAACTAGTGGTAGCTGATTCATAAGTACTGTTTCTAGGCAGACCCCTTTGCAGATAACGATAAATAAATTACCATAGTGATGAAGATCAATCTTCAAAATGAAGTTGGAGAATGATAGAAATCATCTTGTTTCAAATTTTATCTCTGCCTTTTAATTTGCTCTAAGAACTTGAACAATTTACACTACTTCTAAAATCCCAATTTTTTCATCTTATTAAATGACATCATAAACTATCACTCTGGTAAATAGTTGTTTTGAAGGTATAATTTTCCCTCTTCTGTTTTCTACTTAACTGGTCCCCCCTCATTAAGTTTAATAAGAAATTTAATAGGTCCAGTGCAGATACAGCTTCAGGTCATTTTATGATCTTGATCAAGTTGTGTAACTTCTCTGAGTTTCTGATTTCCCATCTGCAGGATAATAATAGTAGACACCTGCTCATGATGCTGTGAAGATGCATGCAATAAGAGTAACAGTAAGGATAACCTTCAAACACATCCACGTCCCATGTACTCCTTACAGAGACCTGGGCATCTGTTGTTCAGGATCTATGGATTTTAATAAAAAAAAATTCTGCCAGTATTCGTTAAAGTTTATTTTAGCTGTTACTGTCCCATAATATTCCTACTGAGTCTCTTGCAGATTAACAAAGACACCTTGGGAGAAAGTATTGAGTCATGCTGGCATGAGATGGAAAAACCCACCAGAGAACATTTTGTCTAATGTTAACAATCCACTGACAGCATTCCTTCCATATTTTAACCGTTTTCATTGGGAGAGTTTGACAGGATATGAGATCGCATTCTGACAGCAGTATATGTCAAATATTTGTGGGGCCATAAATCTCTTAGTGTTACATTTGAGTAGAATAATTATTGTCTTGTCTCTTAATAATATGTGAGATCTACTTACATTTGAGATTTTGATTTTTTTCTCATGCCTGTAGGAAGAGTATTATTAGCAATACAGTTATTTTAAGTGTGATTATTTGTTTAAGAGACAGAAACAAATGTGCACAAAAGCATATTATGTACTTATGAAAGCAGTCAGTATGTTTTATATTTCTTGAACAATGAAATGTCTCAGCCACCATTGTCTAGAGGTGACTTCCTGTCCATGGTTTCCAAATGATACCTGCAAGTCTTTCCCAAGGCCAGATTTGATGCCTGAACTTGTTCTGCTGAATGATAAATGATTCAATAAAACCCATTTAAAGCACAGTCTCTGTATTCAGACAGTCTACTAGGATTAAAAAATTGTCTGAGTGTCATTCTTTGCATCAAATAAAGAAAGCATAATATAAGTCACCTTCCAAATATGTTGGTGGTCAAGTAATTACCTAGTATATAAAAGAGAACTATTTCTTGTAAATGTCAGAAACAAATAATAACAGAAGTAAGATAGAAAATGAGAGAAAAAGTCTTTCAGGACAATTCTTTGTGCTTTTTAAAACAGAATGCGTTGAAGATATTTATCAGTAATACACAAAATGTGAACAATGCCTGTTCTTCAGTTTCTGCTGACTCAGATAGATTTTTAACATTTTTTTCCTAAAAAAAAAAAAAAAAACCTGAATGTTATTTTAAAATGGAATGATTCACCAACGAGTTTGCTTTTCTTTAGTAGGAAAACTAAAGAAAGTGATATCAGAATATAAATGATTCCGTTTTTTAAGCCCGAGCATGTTCAGAATTTTAAAGGGTGGTTTGTGCTCAGTCTCAGGAAGGTTCTCTCAGTAGGAATATTTTCCTCAGTTATGACTACCATCTATCCTTCACAGAACTATTAGGCTACTCTTCCTGAAAGCATACTGACTCCTATTTGATTTCCAAATAAATGCATTCATGACTTTCCATGATCTCATCCCCAAATTATTGTATAACCTCTTCTTATAGTTCCTTTCCATTTGGTTAGCTTTCTAGCCTAAATGATCTATTGTTTGAGACAATCCTGTACTCTTTTTAGTTAAACTCTTTTAATTGAGTTTCACATGCTGTCTGTAAAGTGACTTTACTGACCCTTTTCTAACCTCTGTGTCAAAGGGTGTTATTTCTCCTTTAAATATTATTTTCTTCCTTCTGCACCTTTATCCATAGTTTTGCTCTCTTCAGAATCCCCAAAACAATTTTTCTAGATCTTTCATGTGTTATTTTCTCATACTGTCACAGATTATATCATCTATGTCAATCACATGCCCACCATTGGTCTTGATATTTTCCTCCATAAATTACATCATCTCCCTGAGATCATCATTCATTCTGTGGTTATATTTTTTCTGTCCATTTACCTCTGAAAGTACATTGATTTTAGTGACTACTATATGATTCATTGAATAACTATACTAGAATAACTTATTCTAAGTTCATTGGTACTCCTATTGATTCAATTGAATATTTTATTTTGCTTCTATTTTCCTTGTATGGCTGAAAATGATAAAGTTGATTCAGGGTCTATAAAGGAGGTAAAATAGAAGGTGCTCTAGAGAAACCATGAAAGTCTAGAAAGGTGAACTTCAGAACCATCAGGATCCCAAATATTAGCAGACAGGGGCCAAAACAACAATTTTATAACATAAACAGTCCTATTAAGATACCTATGCACAGAAGAAATGGAGAACCAAACCATTTTCTGTTGACCTGTGAAATCTAGAGAAAGGAACATAAAATTGTAATGTTTGGTCATGCTAGGCTTCTACTTATAATCTGTATTTATTTACTGAAGAATTATCCACAAATTTCCACAGTGACCTTATTCAAAATATTCCTAGGTATGACATGACATCATTTAGTTTTCTATAATCTAATTTCTAGACCCACATATACACAAAGGTACCAGATTTTCTGACTATAGGTATAGTATGTGGGGTAGTATGACCTCGAATATATGTAAGCATAGCCAAATTTAAGAAAATAAGCAGTAATTGACTCAAAAAGTGGATGAGATATGATGTACCTCTGAAGAGGAGGTATTGCATTTGCTGATGGAAAGTACATGTAGTCAGAACAACAACCTCCACATGAGCTCTAGGACTAGTTAAGCTTGATGGCAAGGAAATCCTGGGCTATATAAAGCAAAATGAGAGAAATTTTCTTGCTGTATCCCTTGGCACAGCTCTCCTTACTGCCTTCACATTAGGGAGAAGTTTAGACTGTAAGAAAACCATTCATTATTTGGTTAATAAACATTCACCAAGTGCCTATTCTTTGTCTTGTAGGGACAAAATTTTGGACATATTATGAGAATATAATACTAAAGATTTAAGCTCTGGTCTCCCAGCAGAATTCTTGTTTTCTTGTAAGAGACAAACTCATTGCAATGATTACAGTAAGAATCTATTACTCCCAGTGATTTTGAGAAGTCAGGTGAAGGCTCCCAAGAAGCCAAGCAGGATGTGAAGCTGGCATTTGAGTAATATAGTTAAGTCCATTTTGGAATAATTCCAAAGAAAAGATATGTATGGGACTAGGATCAGTAGTGGGTGATACTAAATAAAGAGACAGGAGCTAAAGATACAATTTCCCCATGTATTGATATAATGAAATGTATATCCTATATTCCCTGAAAATGAACTAAATTAGACACATTTGAAGAGAATATCTTTTAGAAAGATAACTCTCAGGCAGATTATATCATCTTTAGAAAACAAACTTTGCAAAAGTAAATAAGGAATCTGGCTTATATATTACTAAAATAGTTTTATGGGATACTGAAAAGTACAGTTGTTGAAAGCACACTGGGATATATCTGCTTTCAGAGAACAATTTCAAACCTAAACATGTTGCCAATATAAGACTGAGGAACGAGAAAGTGGTTGACACAGAATCACAGTTCAAATTATCTTTCAATCATACAGAGCTTGTTGAGATTTTTCCTTTGAATTAGTTATTTGATAGATAGTCTATGGCAAGTTTTCTTTGGTTTTATAGTGTGTGGTTTATCAACTAAGGATTCTCATCTTTCATTTAAGACAGAATTTTTTTCCACCAATGAAGAAATAAGGATAAGAGAGTCACTTCATTGTCTTTGAGATAATTAGAAAGAAAAGTACTCACACAGACAGCAAAGGAATTGTCTTTGCTAGACAGAACTAGGAAGAAATACCAGTATTATTAATTCATATCTAATATCAATATCACAACCTCAACTCTAAATTATCAGTGGATTCACAATAGACATTCACTATTAAGTGGTCTGATCTCTCTTTTATTGGTGATTTTCCTCATGGAAGATAGCCCATTTCATCTTTGGGCCATTTCAGTTGCTAGGAAATCCTTTCATATTTTGTTTCAAATTATCCTGTATTAAGCTTACCTTGTCATGTCCTGTTCTTTGTCTAATTACTGTTCCAATGCTTGCAAGCAACAAATTTGCCCCATAATTTTTTCCAGTGCGTTTACACAACTCACATTCCCTTCCAATGTTTATCACGTGATGTTATATATGTAATCCTCATCTTCCTCAAAATATGCTTATATTTCATCTATGGTCTTAAAAAGCAAAAACATCTCAGACTCTCACTCATTGATATAGATGCCAATAATCTCCATGGTCATTTAGAGAACATCTTAAATTTGGTAAGTGATGAAGTTTTGAGAGCTTTTTATAATTTGTGTTGCTTTCAAGCAGTTGTAATCTGCGTACATTTAGTCAGTCTTGCACTGCTGTGATAGCTACCTGAGAAAAACAAGTTAATGGAGGAAAAAAAAATTTTGGATCACTTGTTCAGGTCATGTTCTGCTGGCACCATTGCTTTGGGCCTGAAGTGAAGCAGAACATCATCGTGGAAAGGCATGGCAGAGAAGAGCTGCTTAGTTTATGGCAGCCAGAAAGTAGAGTGAAAGAGAGAGTTATAGAGTAGGGATAAAAAATACCTTCACAGGGCACACTCCCAGTGACCTACTTCCTCCAACCTTGCCTCACTGCCTACAGTTTCCATCACCTCCCAGTTACCATTTTAGCTATCAAAGGATTAATCCACTTATGATGTCAGTGCCCTCATGATTCAATCCCTATTCAATAGCCCCAGATCTCAGCATTGCTTCATTTGGAACCAACCCTCCAACACATGAGACTTTGGGAGACATTCCAAACCCCGAGCCTGGCACAGCAACAATCTAAATCTTTTCCCAGTAATTTGTACAATCAAAGATGGGTTTCCATTTGCTGTTAGGGAGGGGATTCTCAGTGTTAATGCTCTTGTTTTCCGTATTTAAATGTAATGAAAATTCATATGCATGTTTGGGAGTTGGTAGCAGAAAACTCAGTTCTTAGATCTAAGTGAAAAACCCTATTATGCTACATTGTACTACTGTGACCTTCAGCTGAGGATTAATTAATTTGATTCCAATGGTTATGTTTATGAAATAAATACTAATTTTAAGGAGTTAGGATTAAATAAAATTGTGCATATAAAAAATTGAGAATTGATAGTTCCCTGTTCATAGGAATTTTCTCTATGAATATAAACAATTTTGCAAGTACAACTCATTTGCATATAAGTAAATGATAAAGACACATTTTCAAGACATGAAAAGTAATATGATCTTCAAAACCAATATGTCTTACTCTTACACAAAGTAACTCAGCTACTTAAAATAAGAAACAAGTTGGTAATTTTAATTCTTTCAGTTGCATCTTTCAATGATTTTGGTTACCACTATGGATTAAATTCATGTTTTTACTTGTAAAAACACATTTATAAGTAAGAAAGTAATTAATGAAAAGAAGGACATATATGCTTTCTTACCAAATATTCTATTTGATTTATTTCAAAATACCTCTGCACAATAAAAATCTAAAATCCTTCTATTTTATAAGTGTAAATAGTGTTTGATTATTATTAGTAGAACACTAAAATAGAGCTGGATTTTCTGTTAGTAAATACCAGATTTAAAGAGAGCAAATGAAAATCATAATGCTTTCCCTATGTCTTTGCCTTTTATGTCTGTCTTGATTATGATGATATGCTAGGACATAAATATAAATACATACAAACCCAGCTAAACATGTGCCTATACCTTACACAAAAGGAAATATAAGTGCTATGGGCCATTCCATGTTGGAACATTCAAGAATTATGTTGTTAAAGGAAAAGAATTATGGTTTTCATATTTTCCAGATGATTTTTATTTATTATCAGAATTTGAGAGTGAAAATTACATCCTATAAATCCCCAACATGTTTCCAAGTTGAAATCATCAAGACTATGGAGCCAGGGAATAAACATTTTCTTTCAACTTACATTTTAGACTCCCTCCTACTCATTCTGCTTATGATGTTTTCTGGTAGTCTGTCAATTTCTAGCACTACTTACCACTAATTATCGATGTTACAATAATATTAGCACCTGCAAAGATGGAGTTGTGTTCACACTCTAGATATGCTTCCTCATATATTGAGTGTTGGTAATATCTTTCCTGAACATTCTATGAGATGTTCTAAGTAGTTCAAATATAATTGAAAAGCAGAGTTAAAGAGACCTCGCTTAAGGTACCAGTTCTGCTTATTAGTAGAATAAACTATAAATCATTTAAACCAACTCCTATGGTTTAGATATGAGGTATGCCCCACAAGTTTATGTGACCCAATTCAAGAAAGTTTAGAGATGAAGTGATTGGATTATGACAGCCTTAATATAATCAGTGCATTAATTTGCTGATATAGATTAACTAGATGGTAACTGCAGGCAGGTAGGGTGTGACTGAAGGAGGAAAATGAGGAGACAAAGACGGAAGAAAGAGAAGAGAAGGGAATAGGAATAAGAAAGAAGAAAAGAGGCATCAACAAAAAATACAGTTAAATGAAGGAATACATAAATTTAGGTAAAACCATGAATAAACAATTACTGAAGGAAGACACAACGAATCAATTTACACAAAACGATGCAACAAGAACCATTAAAAATTTTTGTATGTTTCTTGCTGGGTTATGTAAAATGGTGACAATGTTTTTCACATGCTCTCATAGTTACAAAAAAAAAGATATAAGCTCACCATTGTAGTTTTGGGTATGGTGGGGTGCTGTGGCCCACAGTAGAGGCGTGAGGTAGCCTGGAAACTGGAGCAGAGTGGCAACTGGAGGCAGGGGGGAGGGTAGCAGCCAGGACATGTGATATGGTGCAGCAGCCACTGCACATAGGAGTGGCCCATAATCAGGACCCAAGGTTGACCCTTGGGCACAGATCCAATGCCAGCAGTTGAAGACAGGGTGGCAACCAGTGGCAGAAGTTTGTACTCCTTCCCAGGTGCCACACTTAATGGGCAAAGGCCTGCTGCAGAGGCATGCATTCTGCTCTCTGGCTGCCATAATCTGCCAGTGCAGTGCCCCTGGCTCCACTACACTCCGCCTTTTTTTTGCAGATGCTGGAGGATGGGGAGAGAAGGCTCTGCAGAATTCAGTTCTCAGTGATTCCACTACAAAGGTTACTGAGCTAAACTGTTTCAGAGGCATTTCCTGTGATAACACTGGCTGGTATTTCTAGATGCGAGAAAGCAGTAGAGTTTTAGCCGCTTCCTGAGGGGTAAGCTTACACATATTTCCTACAAATCAGCTGTATACCACAGTTTTCTGCCAGCAAATTGAAAAAAGTGGATCAGCTCTGCCCCTGCTGAACTCTGACTTTCTTTTCTGTTCTTTCTGAAGTAAGCTTCTTAACTTTGCCTCTTTCTCCTTTTGTAACCCCTCTCCCCAGACCTTCCCTGATGCTGCAGGTACTGATTCTGGGTAAATAAAATCTTCCCAGTTTTCAGGTCTAGTAATCAGAATCTGAGTCCCTCCTATTTCCCTAACCTTCCAATATTGTGAATCAGTCTCTTCCCTCTATCATCCACCTCTCTGAGCAGTTGCTCTCTCTCTGGTGAGGTTTACATCCTACCTCATTTCTATAATCATGGATCCTTTCTGTCCCTATCTTAATGAGGTTGACACTTTTAGTCTTTCCAGTAGCCAAAGATGTAGAGACCATATTTATCACTATTATATATGTAAAGAAACCTAGCAACAGAAAGAGAATTTGTGATAAAACAGAATGGCAACTTCAGTACCTTAAGGGCTGACAGGCTATGGTTTTGCATGTTGACACACAGCACTTCTGCTTACTAACATTTAACCATAGAGGCTTACAGAGGCTAAAGGTAGCTGTAAAAGATAACTGCAGTAATAGGAGCAGAAAACAATCCCTGTTTAGTCTTAGTGCAACAAAAGTCCCTAAGTTGGATGAACTAAGAGTCCCTGGGTTATTGACAAGATTATACAATATAAGGAATGTAGAATGCACCAAACCTCCAATAGAATTGCACCAAATCTCTTGCCTTGATGTACACAAAACTTGCTTATGTATAAAAGTAAAAGCCCTGCTGTACTTGGGGCTCAGACTTTGGGAATTATCTCTCTGGGCTGTGGTGCCACTAATAAAGTGTTGCTTCCAGATCTGTTTCCTGACCCTCATTTCCCTCTATAAATTGTGCCACTCATTTAATTAGTAGCAAAGCAGAATTTAAATCAGAATGTTCAATACTAGAGAGCCCACTCTGAGTCATTAAATATATTTTCTCTCCCTAGATGCATGATATATTTGGGAAATGGCAAATAATTAGAAATGATTGTATTATTAAGGTATTCATAGGATACAAAGGTTAAAAAGGTTGGAACATTCCATGTATGTGATACCAATGTTTAGATTTGTAAAATTGTCAAGTCATGGATGATTGCATGAAAAGTGCATGTTTTCAAAAGATTTTTCTGTTGACTCAAGTAGTGAATGTATATGAGGAAGAGAGATAAAATAGGAGAAAAGCATCATAGTCTGGGGAAAGGAGGATGACAATTGGAACAAAGTTAATGGTTGTGGGGACAGAGAAAAGGAGGAATAAAATCACAACTGAATAAATGAAAGGCATAGTCCAACTGATATGACAATCAGTTCTATGTCAAGAAGTTATGGCAAAGAAAAGGAGGAAGTTTTCTTATTTGAACATATTGTGGAGGTGGGGGCCATTAGCAAAGACAAGGTATACAAGAAATTAAGATTTTAAAAATTTATTTTATTTTATTTGTTCTAATAATTGGACATGACAGTAGAATGTATGCATACATTTTGATAGATCATTTTAAGACAAATAGAGTATAATCTCTCATTTTTCTGATTATACATATTTCAGGATCATATTGGTCATGCAGTCATACATGTACATGAGGTAATAATGTCTGTTTCATTCTACTATAATTCCTACCCCCATACCCCTTCCCCTCCCCTCTCTCCCTTCTACCTAATATAAAGTCACTCTATTCTTCCCTCCCCTCCTCCATTGTGAATTAGCTTCTGCATATCAGAGAAAATATTAGGCATTTGTTTTGTTGGGTCAGATTTTGATGGAAGATAATAACTTCAGGTTTGGAGCTTTTCAAAAGTTCTATATATTCCTTGTTTCATTTATTTGGAAAATTACATAAAGTTCCTGATCTGAAAATTCACTCTTCTTTTCAGTGTGGAATCTTTTGTTTTGGCTGTTGTTGTTTTATTTTCTATTAAATATGTTCTAAGTTTAATTTCCAATGTAACCATGTTTTTATAGAAGCACTGGTCTTCCTATTTTGAAAAATAATTGATTATGCACAGCTAAATCTGACTTGGAAGCACTGCATTTTTATCAATGGAAAATTTCCATTCTTCTGTTAAAAGGAATCAATGGTCAGCAAAACATTTACAATTAGGTAATTATTGAATTTCTATATTTTGTGCTGGATGCAAGGATTCCAGTGAGATAAGCATATCCCTTATCAACTGACACACTTTCTTTCAAGAGTGTATTGTAATGTTTAATTTCCTGTATATAAACAGCTTATCAGTGACATTTTAAAACTGGTACAGGAAAGTAATGTTTTTAATTCAATGCATATAATATAGCTGACACATTCTTTTTAGGATGAAAAATTGATTTAAAAGGTTCAGTTGCCTTCATTTTCTTCACCAAAGTACATCTTTCCCTTTCTGTTGTATCCTCATGTGTGGTTGTCTTTTGGTTGGTTTAATTTGCAAAGGTGCTATACCAAATATACCACTATAAAATTGTCTCTTTTCAGTGTCCTCATTCTGTAACAGCAATTACATCATTCTTATTTTTTTATTTTCCTTTGCTTGGTAAATCTAAAAGAAACTTGCAATTCTGGGTGAAATTATTGCACATCTTTCATTTCTTTTCAAATGGTACAGAAGGTTCCAGGGAAGAGATGCTTGTCTGCCATGTATCTGTCACTACTCCAAGCATAGTGCCCCCACATACACTAAGAAGCCTTAATAATTATCTGTTGAATGAACAAAATAGTGAAGGAATAGATGAATCCTTTAGTCCTCTTCCAGGCTTTTTTGTTTGTTTGTTTGATTTCTTTCAACTTATTATTTTAAATAATTCTAGACTTGATATATGAAGTTGAAATGGTTTATTACCTGTGATGTTATCTTGGATCATTTATTCACAATATGTAACATAAATCATGTTTCTCCACTGCAAAGCTACCATTTCCTCCTTTATATTCAACAAGTATCTTGGGAGAGTACTTTGAAATTATAATACTATTCTGTTTCTTATCACATATTCACTCACTGATTTATGCATTCCTTGTCAAGTCTTTCCTATGGTAAGAATTCCTCTTTGGTGTGCCAAGTGTCAGTTTCCGCCATCCTTTCTGCATTTACTAATTTAGATTCTAATGTAAGTAGGATTGTCCCTTTATCAGACTTATTAATATTTGTTTTATTCATAATGACTTTTAATCTGTCCCTATTGTTACTTACTTAGCTTATATTGTCCAATTTGACCACTGGCTTGCATATGATTTCAACATGACCCCAATATAACAAAGCACATTCTTATCACAAGATGTTTAAGGCTTGTACTGTACTTTCTCTGCTCTAACCCTAGAACCTGCCCATTTCTCCATGGATTTCTGACTTCTTTTGTTTAACAGTCAAGATTCTACACTTAACTCATTGTTACACAGATGTTATTTTTTTCCAGACTCTCTCAAGAGACATAACTAAAAAAAATGTGCACTATCAGCACCTTTGTACTATTTATACACACATTATTTTACTATTGCTTCATCTGTTATCTATCTCTATATTACTTTCTCTAAATTCTGATTTTAATACAACAAAAGTTCATCCACTCTTCCCCTTTTCCTTGTTTCTTGATTCTTTCTTGATTAATGAATTATATGAAATACATTCATGCTTTTGTTTAAATCTATAATATGCAGTCTCATAATTGTTAACTTGAACTCCTGTGAAAAATAAATTTACTAACTATAGAACAGTAATTTTGTACAGGTATTCTGTATTTCTATGAAAACTCTGTTTCTAGAATTAAACTTTTATTCCACAGGTACTAGTGATATTAAATTAGGAATGCAAATGTATGTATTTGTGATAAATTTGGGGTCATTTATAACCACATGTATGCCAATTTGTCCTCTGTCTCCTTCCCGATTGATTTTAACTAATTCATTTTGGCAGAATGTGAAATTTTCACCACGGCTTGAAAAATAAAATATTAAAAAATGAATAATCGAGGAAGCATCACATCATTATTATCTTCTAACCTGTTTCCCCTTCTTTATAATTTTTGCCCCACTCTGATCTATGCGTCTCTGACACATTAGTTTCTGTTTTGTTTTGTTTTGTTTTGCAGTACTGGTGACTAAACCCAGTGGTACCCTACCAGACCTTTTTACTAAGTTGTCCAGGGTGACCCCAACACGTGATCCCCCTGCCCTCAGCTTTCTATGTAACTGGGATTGCAAGCATGTGCCACTGAGTCCAGCTCCCATCTCTAGGATTTAATTGCTATATTTCTTTTTTTTTTCAGGCATTTGTGTATAATATGATACTTACGCTGCATGAAAGGGAAAAAGTTTTTTCACTTTGAATATTTTATTTAACAAACTACACTAAAATCCAGACATCTAAGCTCATTGAAATTGTCTTTTTTCAGTTTCATGGCTGGATGTCACTCCATTTTGTTGATTTGTCATAGTTTATTCAAATACTCTCCTATATAGGACATTTGGTCTTTTCTCAATGTTTTGCAGTTACAAATAACTCTTCAGTGAAAGATACATACAAGCTTGTTTTGTTACATCTCCATAGTAAACTCCAAGAAGTAGGTTTTCTAGGTCAAAAGGCAAGTGCTTCTTGTTTCAAAATTTTTCTCCTCTGGGTTTTATCATAGTGTATTCCCACCAGCAAAGATTGAGAATAATGGTTTACTCTCATATTCCAACAAAATATGCTATCACTCTAATTTTGACAAATCTGATACATAATAAATGGTATCTCCATGATTTTCTGATTTGCATTTATTTAATTGTGCATTTGAATTTATTTTCATAAATTTCATGACCATTTTTGCCATTTTGTTGTATGTGAGTTCACAACCCTTCCATTTTTCTGTAACAGTTTTGTCTCCATTTCTCAATTCTGTAAAACACTTCCAAAGTTTTTCCACCATTGTAAGTTCCTTTTTAAGTTTTAAAATTTTCTTTTAACCATGTAACTAAGAAAATTACATAATCAAATTCTCATATTTTTATTACCTCTGGTTTTTAAGTCATATTTCTTTCACATCACATATTTCTTTCCAGGGTTTTTATGAGTTCAATTTTTACACTTATATCTATGGCTTATTTTGAATATATTCTTTTATATGATACACTAAAGGTGGCATAGGAGAAAAGATGAATTTTTAAAAATAAGTGATACCTTTAAAATCGGATACCTATACATAAAAAAAGGTTAGACCTTATCTAATCTGTTCTTCTGTTCATGTTCCAGCACCACAGTCTTAATCACATTGTTTTTAGCATGTCGTGGTATCTCATTTATCTGTTTTAAAATTCTAATTTGTTGTTTATCCATGTCAGTGTTTTACCAGCTACTCATCCCTATTTCTTTGTTGAACCACTAACTGCAAACACACTTTTTTTGGGCAAATTTTTGGAATTGTATTTTCATAAATCAACATAGGGAGAACTGACATCTTCTTAATGTGATATATTCAAACAAGAAAAAGGGATATTCTATTATCTGTTAAATTTTACTTTTGGATCTTTCTGGAGTATTTTGAAGTTTTTCACAAGTTTTTAAGTTTTGATTGCAATTCATCTACTTCATGGACTACAACATTATCTCCCTTCAGCAAATGTTGTGAACATTATTTGTGAGTGTTATGCGAATACACAAAAACAACTTTCATTCTTTATTATTAAAGTGTAAACTTCTACATGTCCATAAGAACTATCCAATTGATTCTATTATTTGGATTAGATTTTTACTTTACCTATTATCAGAATCACTGCTAATGTATTCTCATTTTTTCCACTCTCCTTATCCACCTTTTTACCTGCTTATAACCTTTTAACTCACTTTGTTTTTTTGTTTTTTGTTTTTTTTTGGTTTTTTTTGTTTTTTTTTTGCAGTGCTGGGGATCGAACCCAGGGCCTTGTGCTTGCAAGGCAAGCACTCTACCGACTGAGCTATCTCCCCAGCTCCTCACTTTGTTTTATCTCTGGTGTACAGAGCATCTTGGGGTTTGCTTTTGTAGGTCAAATAGAAAAATCTGTTCTTTTAATAGGTAGACTGAGCCCTTTAAACTCAATCTGTATTACAGATATACTTAAACTCAATCCTGTCATATTTTATAATTATGTGTATTGTGTTGTAATTACTATGTTCCCTTAGAAGATGCACACCTTTGCTCTTTGATTAATGAACACGTTTTTGGAATAATGAAGGAGTTTCATGTTTTCGTTCTAGTGTTACCCTTTACATTTATATCTCCTTTTAATGCCTCCCCTTTTTTGTTATGCTATTTCATGTTGAACTAGTTTCTTTGCCAGTGTCCTTAATGTCATCATTTAATTTCCTTTTATGGAAAAATAAATTATTTTACTCTATTTTACTTCCCATCTCTCCTACTCAGATATATATGAGCATATATATGTATATTTATACACATGCTTGTATTTACATAGGCACATATAGATATTCACTTGTATTATTCTATTTTGTAATAATTTATTTTTACCTAGAATTCATTGCAGATAGCAAGTCTTCCAAAGAAACTTGCCAAAGATACCAACTAGAAAGTTGTAAAATTTCTTATTTTGCTTTTAAGGTCATTTGTGTCTGTGTGTGTGTATGTGTGGTACTGGGGATTGAACCCAGGAGTGCTTGACCACTAAGCCACATTCCCACATCCCTAGCACCACCCCCCTTTTAAATTTTTTTTTTATTATTATTTTGAGACAGGGTTTCATTAGGTTGCTTACAACCTTGCTAAATTGTTGAGACTGGCTTTGAATCTCCTGCCGCAAACTCCCAGCTTCTGGACTTACAGAAGTGTGCCACCAGCCCTGGCTAAAGGAATTCTTTTTAAAAAAAAATATTTTGTTTTAGTTGTAGGTGGACACGATACCTTTATATTATCTTTATGTGGTTCTGAGGATCAAACCCAGGGCCTCATGCATGCTAGGCAAGCCCACTACCACTGAGCCACAACCCCTGTACCCTCAATATTTTGTACAATATTTCTTTATTTGTACATACCATACCAGATTGATCACTCTCTGAGTGCAGAGGCCATATCTTCTGTATCTGCAGAGTACCTCCATAATTCTTAAGTGCAATCAATTTCAGTAGTAACTTTTACAAAATCTGCAAGAATATTTGAAAAAAACATTTACTAAAATTGATCATTTTTTAACCCATATTCTTCTGTTGGTCTCATTCATTTGGAATCCTTGTTTTGTTTGCTATCTAACTGAAAGTACTTTTTGAGTTCTGGTTTCAAAATTTCACTAAATAGATAGACATACTTGCTATTTTTAAAACTAAATTCTAACTTTCTTTAACCTCATATTAAAATGACATACTGAGAAGAAACTTCTGAGATGAGAATCTAGTTCCAATATTTGTGTGCTTAGAGACCTGGGGGTAAAGTAATTTCCTGACTTTTAAAAAAATTATTAAGAATGAAATGAGAATATTTATGACAGTTCTTTAATTTTTCAATGATTATGTCCATATATATTTCTTTTAATTTTTCAGTCCAGAGATACCAAACTCATTTTAGCTATCAGAATGCATTTCATCTCCCAGTTCTCAAGTTCCTCATTTTCAAAGTAGATATAATAATACATCTCCCCTTTTGCTCCTGGTGATAAGGCAGCAATGAAAGTTCAGCGGAAGTGTGTTTATAAATTATTGATTACCTACTCATCTACCAGACCCTATTAATGTGACAATTGCATTTTATAATGTGAATGTGCTTTGAAAAATGGCAAAATTCTACACAACAGTGATTATCTCTGGTTTGTAGGTCAATTTAGATGGATGAAACAGTCTACATGGTGCTAGTATCATTAATTATATTATGAGTCTAATTCCAAATTGTGAATTTAATTCTATAAATTGTGTGTGTGTGTTTGTGTGTGTGTGTATGCCTGATTTGTCAATGGCTTGAAATTCAGTATTCATATTTAGCTGGTGCACAAAAGCATGATTACCATGTTATTATTTGCTAAAGTTTTCCAGAGCAATTTGAAAGGGCCACTGTGTTGAGCTCTGCAAAAGCAGCATGGAGCTGTTCTGATCCTATACCTCTATAACTGCCATGATCCAGTTTCCAAAGATAACTGTAGACCAGCAGGCTCTTTGTGAGCCCTGTTGTAGCTGCTACTGTTCTCATTCATTGGTGACTTAATTATATTAACACCCACCTTTTCCAAACTGTTAGAAGTGAAAACATGAATATGATCTGAGTTGGCCCTGATTGGCTGAATAATTTTATTTCCCTTCCTCTTCAGTTTTAATATCTCTTATCCTTCAGGATCTGCCATCAGAGTTGACTCTAGTCCAGTAGTGGACTATACCTGTGTGCTTTGACTTAGGGATAATTTCTAGTTCCTCTGGGCTTGAGAATACTTTCCAGTTTCGTCTTTCACTTATTTCTTTTTTCATTCTTCCTCCAGCTGAGACATTGTCTCTTCTTGACAATTTCTGCTGACATTCTGAAACATCTGAAAGGTACTTCTTTATGTCTTAGCACCACACACTTTTTCCATAAATAATTTCATCATCCTGCACTGTAACTGTCTAATTCCTTGTATGTATTTTCTGTATGTTCCTAAGGGAGGGCCTTTGTTACCCAGTGTTTAGTATATACTATCACAAAAATACAGAAATACAGTTAATATGCTAAGTATGTATCAGTCCTTCTTTTAAGAGTTTTATAAGTTCTATCTTTTAAAATCATATTTTTAAAGATGAGAAAATTTCAGAGACAAAATCTTCTTATTTTAATTTTTTTTTAGTTGTAGATGGACACGACATCTTTATTTTATTTATTTTTATCTGGTGCTGAGGATCGAACCCAGTGTCTCCCATGTACAAGGCAAGCGCTTTCCAGTTCAAGTGTAATCTTCTGACTCTATACCCTAATCCTTCCAGTAACATCAAGCTATCTACCTGATGACTTATAAACTTGTCATTTCCCACTTAGCCTCTAAAGCTTTTGAGCATCAAAACTGACTGGAGTTTAAAAGACCCTTTTCAATAGTTAAATTCTGAGACTCTCACACTTGAAAGCATTGTGCTTCTCTATTCCTTTATTTATTCACTTTTCTGTGTCAATGAAATAATCTCCTGTAAAAAGTGCTGTTCTTTTAAATCATTTTACAATTTCTGCCTCTGATGCAGAGGAGTTATATACTGGGGTGGTAAGCTGTCTCTTTTCTTTTCATCTTCATTGACCACTGTCTTTACAAAATGTCTCTTCCGCTTTTCTTAATCAATCTGAAATCTGCTAAGAAAATAGTAATGGTATATAATCTCTTGGCTTATGCTATTGTTTGTCCTGCCTTTCTAAAGAAAGAGCACTTCAGGAAAGCACTCAGGCCACAAAGCACCTGTGTGCACCGGTAGTGCATCTGTGGGTTGTTTCTAAGAGCTATTCAATTGCAGTTCACTCTGAGACAAGTTATTTAAAATAACTAAGAACTGTTTACTCATTTGTTAAGAAAATACATCCCTAAGCATTCTCACCTCCAAAGCCTAACATGAGAACTAACTGTGGAAATGTTTGACATCATTTATGAAATTGTTACTTTTCTTTTCTTTTCTCTTTTCCAGAGAAACTTACTCCAAAGCCAAAATTATATATAACCTTTTTACCTTAATATTGTCCACACATGTATTACAGTGTTCCAAAATATAAAGCTTTAAAGTATTTATTTAAAAATACTTTTTTTCAATATGTCTGAGTTTTGCCTGCAATATACACTGTAATCAATTAATTTTCCAAACCTATCAATAAAGAGTGCTGAATCTCCTAATGATTATATTTCAAAAAGGATAAGAAGCAAAATCCCAATATAAGCATAGAATATAAATATAAAAGTTCAGGGTAAAAAATATCATAAGCTATTCAAAAACTCAGAAAAAATTAATCAAACTCTTTGTGACTTGAATTTAGTAAACCAAAGTTTAGGTACAAATGCATTGCCACTCTAATGCCAACTGGAATGAAAAGGTTTGATTTTTGTTGTTCCATTTATTTCATTTGTTTTGGAATATCGCAGACTGACATAAAAACACAATATGTAATATGTTATTCTTTAGTAAAATGAGTTAAGAAACCAACGTACCTTCCACCCCTCCAGTGGAAGGTGATAGACTATTAATGTCTGGTGGCCCAGGGTTGGTTGGCATAATCCCTGTTGTCATCAGCACCAAAACAGTGGTGACACAGAGTGGGTTTCAGGTACGTACTCACTGGAAAGGACAACATTTGCCACTAATGGTGTCTAATATTTTATAATCATTTAATTTATAAAAGCATGTTCATATGCATTGCATGATCTATTCTTGGGAATGTAATTTAAGATAATAGATAAAATTGCAAATGTATTAAGGAGGGAACAGATGGTAAGGCTTGAACTGTATTTTCATAGGTCACAATGGTTAAAACAGAATTCCTTCCTTTCTCTCTTCCCCCTTCCTTCTTTTTTCCTTCATTTCTTCTTTCCTTTTCTGATTCTTCCCTTCCTTTCTCTTCCTTGCTCCCTTTTTCTCTCACATCCTACAATAACTGAGTTCTATTTTAAAAACAGGATAAATTCTGAATATCAAACAATAACAAAGTCTTTTTTTTTTTTTTTTTTTTTTTTTTTTTTTTTTTTTTTTTTTTTATTGTGAACAAATGGGATACATGTTCTTTCACTGTTTGTACATAGAGTAAAGGCATACCATTTGTGTAATCATAAATTTACATAGGGTGATGTTGGTTGATTCATTCTGTTATTTTTTTCCCCTTCCCCCCACCCCTCCCATCCCTCTTTTCCCTCTATACAGTCCTTCCTTCCCCCATTCTTGCCCCCCTCCCTAACCCTCACTCTAACCCTAAAACTAACCCCTCCCACACCCCATTATGTATCATCATCCACTTATCAGCGAGATCATTCTTCCTTTGGTTTTTTGAGATTGGCTTATCTCACTTAGCATGATATTCTCCAATTTCGTCCATTTGCTTGCAAATGCCATAATTTTATCATTCTTTATGGCTGAGTAATATTCCATTGTATATATATGCCACAGTTTCTTTATCCATTCATCAACTGAAGGGCATCTAGGTTGGTTCCACAATCTGGCTATGGTGAATTGAGCAGCAATGAACATTGATGTGGCTGTATCTCTGTAGTATGCTGATTTTAAGTCCTTTGGGTATAGGCCAAGGAGTGGGATAGCTGGGTCAAATGGTAGTTCCATTCCAAGTTTTTTAAGGAATCTCCATACTGCCTTCCAGAGTGGTTGCACTAATTTGCAACCCCACCAGCAATGTATGAGTGTACCTTTTTCCCCACATCCTCGCCAACACCTGTTGTTGCTTGTGTTCTTGATAATCGCCATTCTGATTGGGGTGAGATGGAATCTTAGGGTGGTTTTGATTTGCATTTCTTTTATTACTAGAGATGTTGAACATTTTTCCATATGTTTGTTGATTGTTTGTAGGTCTTCTTCTGTGAAGTGTCTGTTCATTTCCTTAGACCATTTGTCGATTGGATTATTTGTAGTCTTGGTGTTGAGTTTTTTGAGTTCTTTATAGATTCTGGAGATTAGTGCTCTATCTGAAGTATGATTGGCAAAGATTTTCTCCCACTCTGTAGGCTCTTTCTTCACATTGCTGATAGTTTCCTTTGCTGAGAGAAAGCTTTTTAGTTTGAATCTATCCCAGTTGTTGATTCTTACTTTTATTTCTTGTGCTATGGGAGTCCTGTTGAGAAAGTCTGGTCCTAAGCCGACATGTTGAAGATCTGGACCTACATTTTCTTCTATAAGATGCAGGGTCTCTGGTCTGATTCCGAGGTCCTTAATCCATTTTGAGTTTAGTTTTGTGCACGGTGAGAGATATGGGTTTATTTTCATTTTGTTGCATATGGATTTCCAATTCTCCCAGCACCATTTGTTGAAGAGGCTATCTTTTCTCCATTGCATATTTTTGGCCCCTTTGTCTAGTATGAGGAAATTATATTTGTTTGGGTTTGTGTCCGTGTCTTCTATTCTGTACCATTGATCTACCTGTCTATTTTGGTACCAATACCATGCCGTTTTTGTTACTATTGCTTTGTAGTAAAGTTGAAGTTCAGGTATTGCAATACCCCCTGCTTCATTTTTCCTGCGAAGGATTGCTTTAGCAATTCTGGGTTTCTTATTCTTCCAGATGAATTTCATAATTGCTTGCTCTATTTCTGCAAGGTACATCATTGGGATTTTAATTGGAATTGCATTGAATCTGTATAGCACTTTTGGTAGTATGGCCATTTTGACAATATTAATTCTGCCTATCCAGGAACATGGGAGATCTTTCCATCTTCTAAGGTGTTCTTTAATTTCTTTCTTTAGTGTTCTGTAGTTCTCATTGTAGAGGTCTTTCACCTCTTTTGTGAGATTGATTCCCAAGTATTTTATTTTTTTTGAGGCTATTGTGAATGGAGTAGTTTTCCTAACTTCTCTTTCTGAAGATTCATCACTTATGTATAAAAATGCATTGGATTTATGAGCATTGATCTTGTATCCTGCTACTTTACTGAATTCACTTATGAGTTCTAAGAGTTTTCTGGTGGAATTTCCTCTAAGTATATAATCATATCATCAGCAAATAGGGATAGTTTGAGTTCTTCTTTTCCAATTCGTATCCCTTTAATTTCTTTGGTCTGTCTAATTGCTCTGGCTAGAGTTTCAAGGACGATATTGAATAGGAGTGGTGAGAGAGGGCATCCCTGCCTTGTTCCAGATTTTAGGGGGAATGCTTTCAGTTTTTCACCATTAAGAATAATATTAGCCATGGGCTTAGCATAGATGGCCTTTACAATGTTAAGGAACGTTCCCACTATCCCTATTTTTTCTAGTGTTTTGAGCATGAAGGGGTGCTGTATTTTATCAAATGCTTTTTCTGCATCTATTGAAATAATCATGTGGTTCTTGACTTTAAGTCTGTTGATATGGTGAATTACGTTTATTGATTTCCTGATGTTGAACCAACCTTGCATCCCTGGGATGAAACCCACTTGATCATGATGCACTATCTTTTTAATACATTTTTGTATGCGATTTGCTAAAATTTTGTTGAGAATTTTTGCGTCGATGTTCATTAAGGAAATTGGTCTGAAATTTTCTTTCCTCGATGTGTCTCTGTCTGGTTTAGGTATCAGGGTGATATTGGCTTCGTAGAATGAGTTTGGGAGGGTTCCCTCCTCTTCTATTTCATGGAATACTTTGAAAAGTATTGGAATGAGCTCTTCTTTAAAGGTTTTGTAGAACTCGGCTGAGAAACCATCAGGTCCTGGACTTTTCTTTGTTGGTAGGCTTTTGATGACTTCTTCTATTTCATTACTTGAAATTGGTCTATTTAAATTGTGCATGTCCTCCTCGTTTAGTTTAGGCAATTCATAGGTCTCTAGAAACTTGTTGATATCTTCGAAATTTTCTATTTTGTTGGAATATAGATTTTCAAAATAGCTTCTAATTATGTTTTGTATTTCAGTCGTGTCTGTTGTGATACTTCCTTGTTCATTCCGAATTTTGGTGATTTGGGTTTTCTCTCGTCTTCTCTTTGTTAGTGTGGCTAAAGGTTTATCAATTTTGTTTATTTTTTCGAAGAACCAACTATTTATTTTGTCAATTTTTTGTATTGTTTCTTTCGTTTCAATTTCGTTGATTTCAGCTCTGAGTTTAACTATTTCCTGTCTTCTACTACTTCTGGTGTTGGTCTGTTCTTCTTTTTCTAGGGCTTTGAGCTGTAGTGTTAGTTCATTTATTTTTTGAGTTTTACTTCTTTTATTAAATGCACTCCATGAAATAAATCTTCCTCTAAGTACGGCTTTCATAGTGTCCCAGAGATTTTGATACGATGTTTCTTTGTTCTCGTTTACCTCTAAGAATTTTTTAATTTCCTTCCTAATATCTTCTGTTATCCATTCCTCATATAATAGCATATTGTTTAATCTCCAGGTGTTGGAGTAATTTCTGTTTTTTGCTCTTTCATTTATTTCTAGTTTCAATCCATTATGGTCTGATAAAATACAAGGAAGTGTCTCTATCTTCTTGTATTTGCTAACATTAGCTTTGTGGCATAATATATGGTCTATTTTAGAGAAGGATCCATGTGCTGCTGAGAAGAAAGTGTATTCACTCTTCGTTGGATGGTATATTCTATAAATGTCTGTTAAGTCTAAATTATTGATTGTGTTATTGAGATCTAAGGTTTCTTTATTCAATTTTTGTTTGGAAGATCTGTCCAGTGGAGAGAGAGGCGTGTTAAAATCACCTAGTATTATTGTATTGTGGTCTATTTGGTTTCTGAGATTGAGAAGGATTTGTTTGACATACATGGGTGAGCCACTGTTTGGGGCATAGATATTTATGATTGTTATGTCTTGCTGATTTATGGTTCCCTTAAGCATTATGAAATGTCCTTCTTTATCCCTTCTGATTAACTTTGGCTTGAAGTCCACTTTATCTGAAATGAGGATGGATACCCCAGCTTTTTTGCTGGGTCCATGTGCATGGTAAGTTTTTTCCCATCCTTTCACCTTTAGTCTTTGGGTATCTCTTTCTAAGAGATGAGTCTCTTGCAGGCAACATATTGTTGGATCTTTCTTTTTTATCCAATCTGCCAGTCTATGTCTTTTGATTGATGAATTCAGGCCGTTAATATTCAGGGTAATTATTGAGATATGATTTGTATTCCCGGTCATTTGACTCATTTTATTCATTTATTTGCTTATTTTTGACACGACTTGGTTCCTCTTTATTTGAGAGTTCCTTTAGGATATCTCCTCCCTTTGCTGATTTGCTTCTTTGTTTTTCATTTCTTCTTCATGGAATATTTTGCTGAGAATGTTCTGTAGTGCTGGCTTTCTTTTTGTATATTCTTTTAGCTTTTGTTTATCATGGAAGGATTTTATTTCGTTGTCAAATCTGAAGGTAAGTTTTGCTGGGTATAAGATTCTTGGTTGGCATCCATTTTCTTTTAGGGCTTGAAAAATGTTATTCCAGGCCCTTCTAGCTTTTAGGGTCTGGATTGAAAAATCTGCTGATATCCGTATTGGCTTCCCCCTGAATGTAATTTGGTTCTTTTCTCTCACAGCCTTTAAGATTCTGTCTTTATTTTGTATGTTAGGTATTTTCATTATAATGTGCCTTGGTGTGGGTCTGTTGTAATTTTGTGTATTTGGAGTCCTGTAAGCCTCTTGAACTTGATTTTCCATTTCGTTCTTCAGATTTGGGAAATTTTCTGAAATTATCTCATTGAATAGGTTGTTCATTCCTTTGGTTTGTTTCTCTAAGCCTTCCTCAATCCCAATAATTCTCAAATTTGGCCTTTTCATGATATCCCATAGTTCTTGGAGATTCTGTTCATGATTTCTTACCATCTTCTCTGTTTGTTCGACTTTGTTTTCGAGGTTAAATATTTTGTCTTCAATATCTGAGGTTCTGTCTTCCAGGTGTTCTATCCTATTGGTTGTGCTTTCTATGGAGTTCTTAATTTGGTTTATTGTTTCCTTCATTTCAAGGATTTCTGTTTGGTTTTTTTTTCAATATCTCTAACTCTTTATTGAAATGGTCTTTTGCTTCCTGTATTTGCTCTTTTAACTGTCTATTGGTGCGTTCATTCAATGCCTGCATTTGCTCTTTCATTTCATCGTTTGCTTCCCTTATCATGTTGATTATGTACATTCTGAACTCCCTTTCTGACATTTCTTCTGCCATGCTGTCATTGGATTTTATTGATATAACATCCAGATTTGTTTGAGGCATTTTCTTCCCTTGTTTTCTCATATTGTTCAGGTATCAGTGGACTGCAGAGGTGTTGCAGATTTCCTCTATTGACTTATAATGTCCCTGAAGATTGCTAGTGTATCCCCTCTTATCCTTCAGTAGCCTGAAGTCTTAGAGGAAGTTGATACTTCGGTGTTCCCCTAGGTAGCTGCCTCTCTAGGGGTGGTGGTCTTCAGGTGGGGTATATTCCCTGCTAGAGGGCAGAGGTGCCTCTACTTGTTGACCAATGGTCATCCAAAGGGGAGCTAGACTGCGGGCTAAGGCAATGCCTGTTTGGGCCTGTGTCTCTGGTTTTACTGTCTTTGTGGGAAAACCTCACTCTGCGGGGAAGACCCACCCGGTGGGGAGGTCTCACTAGTCCGTTCCCCTCCTAGAGGTTCTCCTCAGTCCACAACTACCGCCTGTGCAGGGCAGCCTTCCCAAGCAGCGTTTCCAGGGGCCTGGACCTACCTCCTGGGCTTGGGAGCCCTGCCCTTCGCAGACGAGTCTCCTTTGGTGGCCCCTCCTCAGAGAAGCTGCCCACAGTCCTGGAACCTTCGCTCCACCCCTCAGCTGGTCTCTGTGTAGCTCTTTCAAGAAAAGGTGCTTAGATCCCCGGCTCAGACCGTGCTTTGCACCTAATCACTTGGCTATGCGACCCCTCCTCTGAAGAGTCACTTGGAGCCTCGTACATATGCTCCAAGCCCCAGTGACCCGTCACTCGTCTCTTCCTCCAGGCAGGTGTTCTGTGTGGGCGCTTGGAGACCAAGCCACTCACTGCGCACCTCCACCTCCTCAGGACAGCCCCCTCCCCGTTGTTCAGGCAGTTGCTGAATCCAAATAGTTCGCCACCCAACTCTTTCTCTGGCAGCCCCCGGAGCCCTGGCAGATTGGTCCAAAAAACCAAAAAACCAAGCGGTGTGCTGCTCGGCCTCCTCTGCAAGGTCTCCCACTTTCCGAGCTCACTGTTCCAATGAGGGTAGATGTGTCTTACTGCCTGGGCAGGGCAGCCTTCCCAGGGGCCCAGACCTACCTCCTGGGCCTGGGAGCCTCACCCTTCGTAGACGAGTCTCCTTAGGTTGTCCCTTCTCAGAGACGCTGCCTGAAGTCCTGGAACCTTCACTTCGCCCCTCAGTTTGTCTCTGTGTAGTTCATTCAAGAAAAGGTGCCTAGGTCCCTGGACCGGACCTTGCTATGCACCTAATCGCCTGGCTATGCGACCCGCCCTCTGAGCAGTCACTTGGAGCCTCGTACATATGCTCCAAGTCCCAGTGACCCGTCGCTCGTCTCTTCCTCCAGGTGTGGGCGCTTGGAGACCAAGGCACTCACTGCGTACCTCCACCTCCTCTGGGCAGCCCCCTCCCCGTTGCTCAGGCGGTTGCTGGATCCAAACAACTCGCCGCCCCACTCTTTCTCTGGCAGCCGCTGGAGCCCTGGCAGATCGCTTCAAAACCAAGCAGTGTGTCGCACAACCTCCCTTGCAAAGATCCCCGCTTTCCGAGTTCACTGCTCCAGCAGGGGAGGTGTGTCTTGCCGCCTGGGCAGGGGCAGCCTTTGCAGGCAACGTTCCCAGGGGCCCGGACCTCCCTCCTGGGCTTGAGAGCCTCACCCTTCGCAGACGAGTCTCCTTAGGTTAGAGAAGCTGCCCGCGGTCCTGGAAACTTCAATCCGCCATTTTTCGCTCCGCTTCGCTGTCCGTTTTTACCGCTCCGGCGGGGGAGGGGCGACCCGCCGAGTCACTGTACTTCACAAAGTTCTCTGCGTTCCAGGGCTACTGCCCCTTCGGGGACGCCTCCCCTATGGGAGAAACTCCCCGGGCGGCTTTGAGTTGGTCCCAAGTCACTATCTCCTCTTTTGAATCTTGAGTCCTGGAGCAACATGAAATGCAGCCGCCCTCTAGTCCGCCATCTTGAACCTCCTCTCCATAACAAAGTCTTAATTGATTATCTTTACCTTAACACACTCATGGCCTTCTGATCCAAGCAGATGAATGGAATAATAAGGAGAACGTATGTTTGTAAAACTTTTAGTTAGAGATGGCATATTAAATAGAGCTTTATTTCTCCACCAAAAAGAAATCAAAATATTAACAAAGGCATACAAATATGTAGATATTCATAATTGCAAAGGAAACAAAGATGAGTTAGCACATAAAATAGCTTTTTTCATAAGTTAGGGAGAAAAATAGATTCTATGTTAGAGTAGAAGTCACAGGTCAGAACATTTACAGGAAGAGTCCTGCAAACAGTGAAAAGAGTAACTCAGACATACCTTGTAGAGGCAAGGACTTAAGTCACCAAAGGTCATGTGGGGAAGAGAAAGAAACAAGTTGAACATATAGGAACAACTTGGAATTCTATAACCCTTTTTATTTAAAGACAGAAGACACTAAAGTATAAATCAATGCTGTGTTAGATACTGCTGACTGTGTTCTTCACTATTTTAGCTCCTGAATTTACTAGTGAAGCTTGAAAGACTAGATACTTACCCTCCTAGCCTCTAAAACAGATTCAGTGGACACTTAAAACAAACTTGGTCAACATGACCAAAGTAGAAGTCCAGTCCATGGGTGGGGGGGGTTTCAAAAAGGTGTAAACTGTGACTTCAAATTGACATCATAAGTTAAAGGTCAAAATATTTAAGGATAAACTGTTGTTGATATTGCTATGCTGCTAAGTCAATGACTGTAACTGCTTGCTTCTAAATTTTTTGTTTACACAAAAATAATAATGATAGTGATAGTGATAATAATCTCTATGTTTGGAACATAGATAACGATTGCATTTTTTGTTGCTTGTAGGCAAAACATGACTCACAATGGTACATGCCCTGAAGCAGTAAAGGTTGTTTTACTCATTTGGAATGAATGATGATTCAGAAGATGAGATCTGCAGGGCAGGTGAAACAGTTTTGCAAAAAGAAGAAGAAGAAGAAGAAGGAGGAGGAGGAGGAGGAGGAGGAGGAGGAGGAGGAGGAGGAGGAGGAGGAGGAGGAGGAGGAGGAGGAGGGGGAGGAGAAGAAGAAGAAGAGGAAAGAGAATTAAAGAATTGTATCTCCGATACTGTGACAGCACGGCATAATGAAAAGAACATTACAAAAATTACGGAGGCAGACATGTTTCCTTATTCTAATTAGTCATTTACTTTCTGTGTGAGTTTGGGTGCTTTGTCACACCTCTGTGATCCTTAGCTGTGATAACAGGTTGTGATAACATGTAAGTGCCTCTAACACATGATTGTTTAAAAACAGTGAAAGGGTCTGCACTCTGCGGGGAACCACCACTGGGAAGAAAGAGTCAGTATAAACCCAAAAGACTTAAAACCTGCATACTACAGTGATGCAGCCACATCCATTTATAGCAGCTCAATTCACAATAGCTAAACTATCGAACCAACCTAGGTGCCCTTCGATGGAAGAATGGACAAAGAAAATGTATATATGCACAATGGAATATTACTACACCATAAAGAAGAATGAAATTATGACATTTGTCAATAAATGGATGGAACTGGAGAATATCATGGGAAGTGAAGTAAGCCAGTTCCAAAAAAAACCAAAGGCCAAAGGTTCTAATATGTGGATACTAACCCATATCAAAGGAGGTGGGGAAGGGAATAATAGAAATTCACTGGATTACACAAAGGGAAATGAAGGGAAGGGACTGGGGAAGGGAATAGGAAAGACAGTAGAATTAATCGATTATAATTTACCTAGCCTTGTATTTGTACACTACCAGTTATCTCCATATCATGCACAATCACAAGAGTGAGATCCTAAATAAAATAAATTATACTCTATGTATGTATAATCTACCAAAATAAATTTTACTGTCATGTATACTTAAAAAGAACAAATTTAAAAAAAGAAAACAGAAGAAGGCAGGTTTTTGTTTTTGATTTTATAATTTTGCTGAACTGAGAAGAAAGTCATTTACAAACAAGGGAATTAATAGATTGAGATAAAAATGAAAACTTCAAGACAAGAGATAATGATGAAGAAAATGAGTAAAGCAATAGAGATGGAATCATAACTGATATGTTAAGAGTGAGAACTTGGAGTTGAGCATTTCCTTATGTGAAACATTTGGAGTAATAAGAAAGTCAAGGTATGGGTGGACTTTGCTGGGTTGGGTTTGCAGGGCCTTGGAGAAACAATGAAGAGATGTTAATCTTAGGGCAAAAAATATGTTGTCAACGTGGAGACTAAAATCATTCAACACCACAGACAAAGACTTACTGTTGAGAGTGACCGGGAGATTAGCCGAGGACATGGATACACTGATAGAAGCTTAGCAATGATGTGAGATTTAGAAAACAAAGCATTCTTATATGCAAGTGTAGAAGGGGAGTAACAAGAAGCAGTGTGAATGGCCCGGAAACACTGATATTCCTTCCATTTTATGACTTTCTGATGTGTAGGAAGAAGGCAAATCAATGGTTAACACCAAGTTGTACAACACAGGTGCTAGCTACTATCTATGTACTTAATTTGTAACCTTGTTCTAAGGTCTTCTGAGTGTCAGGAACTATAAAATGAATGATCATGCCAAATCCAGGGGGTTATCCTGGTAAATGCTAGAGAGGACTGGACACAAATAATACAATAAAAAGATGGCAGCTATTCTCTTGTTAGCCTCCACTGGGAAAAGATGGACATGTGTGAGGGCCTGGGGAAAAGTCAGACTTCAGTTAAGATAAAGTGCATTAGGAAAGAGACTGTGTTTCTTCAATCTTGTCTGCAGGAAATAAATTTGGCAACTGTCATTTCAGCATCGGTCAGCAATCAACTATAGTATAAAACACTGGTTTATGAGCAGAAGAAAACAAACCAAACTACCTGTCAACTGTGAAGTTTTAAAACAGACTCCCAAGTGGAATTTCACGGTAAATTTCAGTTGCATTTTCCCCCTTTAGTCATTTCATCCATAGTTCCTGGTGGACTTACAGCAATGAGAAGATAACCTTTCAGCCAGCTCTAGGAGGAGGCAGGAGAGCAGTAATCAATGATACTTAAAGGTTTTGTAAATGACACAGCCAGATTCATAATTTCTAAAGTGCTTCACTATGCCCAGTTAGTTTAAAGAAAAAAATGTGGAAAATCTCTACCATTAATATAATGATGACAAGGAAAATCATTAGAGAAATAGAAGATGATTTTATATTGGATTTAATTATCATTAAGTGAATTAGAAGCTGTTGTATTGCAGAGTTCTTCGATTTGTTATGGTAGTCAATGCAGGTTTTGATTCAAAGTATTAAGTTGGTATTTGCCAAAAGACCATGGGAAATACTTACATGTCATTTAATACACTATATAAAATTTTCTTTCAGGACCTCAATATTATTGGTACACTAAGATAGAAGTTACTTTTTTGTATCTAAACTTAAAACAGCACGTTTTTCTATCCCGTTAATATTGTAACACAGTACACCTACTATATCTTATAAATACAAGTTTACTTTACCTCAGAGCCATATAATCACTTTTTAGAAGAAAGTCAAATATATGCTTTTTAGTTTAGATGCTGTTGATCAATTTTGCTATTACATTTTAGTACTAATATTTCCCAAAGCAATCTGTTCTCTAAGAATCCCAGAAACACAGAACCTCATAGATCTGAATTATACAAGGGTTAGGGAAATTGGGACTTTTATGTTTTTTAATAAACATAAAGGGAGAAACATGATAAATCAACACTTTGATAGCCAAAAGTGACTAAATAAGCCAGTTATTTTGAAGCACTTTTATTGCACATTTTTAGTTTACAAATACTATAGACAAGTACTCCAAACCACAAGTATGAAATTTCATTATCTAAGTATTATTTTTCAAAACTATTAAACACTCTAGATCAGAAAGAAATGATTACATGAATGGTATTAATCTACATTGTGCGCAACCATAGAAACAAAAAGATGTACCCCATTTGTGTACAACGAATCAAAATGCAGTCTGTAAAAATAAAAAAAAAAAATTTAATTAAAAAAAAAAAACCATAAAACCAGCAAGACATACCCATGAAAATCTCATGAAGAAAGAGTCTAAGAAATGGACAAAGTTTTTAAGACATGTAGTAAGAGAGAGATGCAAGATGGCAGTGTTAATTAAGGTACTCTTAACTTATGAAAGACCTTTTCTTCTTTCATATTAAGATATATGTTTTGCTCCAGGAATAACATGGATAGAGGTATGGAAACATTAATCTATTTCTGTTAATGCAATTAAGTCAGAATTTCTCAAATTCATCACCAGTGGTATTTTGTGTCAATACTTTTTTGTTGTCAGAGTGATCAGTTGCAGGAAGTTTAACAGCATGCCAGGACATGACTCAGTAATGACTGCTGAAATGTATCTCCAGATAATTTGAAAATTATCTTTGGTTTGAATCAATGAATCATGTATTCTATTCTTAATACTTCTTATTCTGATTATATGCTGATTTTTAAGGTCACTTGCCAATTGCTATAAAGTATCTTTCAGGGGTTTGCATAAGAATTACATTGATTTATATATCAACTTGGAAGAACTGCTATCTAATAACAAGTCTTATATGAATATAGTATACCTAGATTTTATTTTAGTCTCTCAATTTTCCATAATTTTTCAAGTACTGATATTGTACTTTATTTGATGAATTTATCCTTAAGCCTTAAATTACTTTGATGCAATTATAAATTGAATTAATTTCTTAATTGTACTTTTGGAATATATTTTTCTATTTATTTAGTAATATAATAATTTTTATATATTCATATTATGATCTGCTAAATTGCTAAATTTACATGTTAACATTTTCATAGATTTATTGTATTTTATGAGATCCTGTGTTCTTGAATAAAGATTATTTTACCTCTATCTAATTATTATGATTTTACAAAATTTATAATATTCCATAATAAATTTTTAATTTGGTAATGAGTTCAGTAATGTCTTTTCTGCTTATTTTGGTAATATGCATTCTCACTTTTTATTATAGTTAGTCTAGCTAAAGATTTGTCAATTTTATTTATTTTGAAGAATTGTTTTTGATTTTATTGATTCTCTATATTATTTTTATTTTGGTTTATATAATTTTGATTTCTTTAATAAGTCTTATTATTGCCTTTTCCTACATGGCCAGTTTCAAGTTAAGTGAACTAGGGGCAGGTGTCTTGAGTCAGTATTCCAGAGAGTCACCAAACAAACATGATCAAATAACTACAATTCTTTGCAACTTAGGTTCATAATGAACTTTATGATAAAGAAAATAGCACTGTTATTTTTATGGCTTCCGATAAACTGAAGAGTAGAAGATGGAAGTTGGATAACTTACAATAATATGATATTTGCTGTTTTTCATAGACAATTAACTATTTTTCTTGAATATGGGCCCTTTGAATTACTGTAAGACTTTGACTAATTTCCAGAGTTCCAAAAGAGTCCATTCTACCAGTTTTTGCAGTTCTTTGTTACTTTCATGACAGGGAGGGATTTGTAATTTCTTACTCTCCAATTATTTGCTGACATTACCTAATATTAAGACACTAGATACTAAACCACAAATGAATATATGCAAGTCTTAAACCATTTTGACATTTCTGTTTTTAACTAGTGTGGCAGACATTCAAATAGTTTACCCAATTGTTCATTATCTCCATTCTCTCTTGTGAACAAAAATTTCTTTCCTTTCCTTCCTTCCTTTCTTTCTTTTTCTTTCTTTTTTTTTCTTTCTTTCTTGGAGATAGTGATTTCCCCCTATCCTTTTCAGTTGGAAGTAACAGTTTCACCCACATCTGACCAATGAGACATTAGTAAAATTCTTTTGGGCAATTGTGGGAAGTCATTTACTTAATGGAAGAAAGAAAACCAAATTAGTGTTCCCCATATACAAAAGCCTCCCACACACATCTTCTGATATGGAACTTGGATATGATATTCCAGCAAATACAGTCATATTGCAAGCTTAAAGTTAAATGCAGGAGAGCAAAAGTGAAAACCCCCAAATTGTGAAGTTTTAAGTTAGAAACATTTGAGTCTCTAATATAATCATTGGACAACTAAAATGCCTGTAGCAAAACACGTCAGTACTTCCTAATGCATGAGAAAAATTGTACCCTTATATGTGCAGAAAGACAGTGGTTGTCCTCTTGGTCACTTTCCTAATTGCTACCACCATTTGATGCTTTGGAAATCTGATACAATACGTTTAGTTTTTGATTCTTTCTCTTTGGTTGCTCATGTTGTTGCTATATTACACTTGTGCTCAATCTGGTTACTTTGAGCTTAATGATGATGAACAGCAGAGCTGTTACTGGACCCCCAAATTCAATCATGTGCCAGAGGCACAAGCACACACCAAACACTGAGTATTGATGTTTGGAGTAGAGACAGTTTAATCAAGAAGGTACCAATCAAGAACGAAGAGGGCATGCTTCAAATCTGCTTTATCCTAACAAACATGATTATGAATTATATAAAGGAAAAGGATACAGAAAAGAAAGTACAGGGGGAAACTGGCATTTTCAAAGGTTTGATAAAAATCAGATCTTCAGATTTCTTGATGCTAGGAGACATCTGGTAGACCATTTAGCAATATACCATTCTGCAAGTCAATCTTACTATGACACTATTAGTTCATTCTTCCTGTAAGAAAGATGGCAAGGTTGAACTGATAATTACAAGAATTATAGGGAGTCTCATCAGCTTGAGCAGAGGAAAGACTTTAGGGGAGGGGAATGGTTCAAATGTTTTGTAAGAGCAAAAAAAAAAAAAAGAAAGAAAGAAAGAAAACTTCTATTTATTTTTTGTTTTGTTTTGGGGACTCAATTATTACCTTGAATGAACTAGTGCTGAGTATTTGGTCTCACAATTATGCACAAAGACTGAATCTTTTTTTTTTTGGCGGGGCTGGGAATCGAACCCAGGGCCTTGTGCTTGCAAGACAAGCACTCTATCGACTGAACTATCTCCCCAGCCCAGGACTCTGAATCTTAAAATAGAAAATTTGTTTATGGGGGGAGTTGGGGAGTCTGCAAAGTGGCAGAATGTTTTGTTGTTGCACAGCACATAGGGCAGTGTGCGGTTGAATCTAAATGATGGCATAACATTGAAAACAATTAACTTGTTTGCTAGTACTAAGAAAACATTTTTCCCAGTGACAAAGCAAGATGTGTTCTCATAAAATGCCAGGAAACATACACCTAAAGTAAGTAGCAGGTAGTATAGTTGGGACCTTATTTTTCTCCTTAAACAGGGTCACAAGAATTAGCCTCACAAGAATTAGCCTAGTCTGAGGAATTATTGCTGTCCTGCTATGTTCAGTATTTCAGGCTCCTTGGCTTCAGCTAATAAACAGGAATTCCATATTTGGATTCTTCAGGGTGCAAGTTCCATGACCTCATAGATCAGATGCCAACAAGTTATAATCCTGCCTTCATTAGGATTATACTCTTCCTAAGTGCCTGGCAGGCCTTTAGGTCAGGTTGCATTCATATATTCCCACAACCTTAAGAATATAGTAGTATTATTATTCACAGATTATGCATCTCTATGATGTGAATGTCTGTTTCCATTACAATACTTATTTTTTGAAATGCCATCACTAATGCCACACGCTAAATGCCATGCTAATGTGATAGCATTAGTTTGTGGAATATTAGAAGGAGTAATGTGGAATACTAGATGGTAAGTGATGTTGGAAGATGATGAATGCCAAATAAAGAGAGGCCTCAAGTGTGTTTTTTCCCCTTTTCCTTTCTGTCTAGTCCACCATTGCTGTTCCAGGCCCGGCTTTCAAAATGCAATCTTGGAAGCAGAGACTGGGCCTTCATTGGACCCTGGCCCTGCCAGTGCCTTGATCTCAGAGTTCCCAGCTACTAGTTCTGAGACATTGTGTCACACATAGTCCAGTGCTCCAGGGCAGTGAGGCAGCTTTTAGAGAGTATAAAGAAAGTACTTGGAGACAGCATGGGAGACACTACATATTGGGGAAAGCTTACCAGAGATCAGATATTGCTCCAAGAGGAGTTCAGTGGCAGCAGACTGACAGACAGCACCTGTACCCCTTGTGGTACTTTGATAAGTAGTCAGCACTTAACTCTCCCTCAGTGTTCTCTCCAGTGGTAGCTGACTGGGCAAGTGACACATATCCTTTCCACAGTGTCCTCAGTTCCATGTTTGTCCCCATTTAGGGAAGGGTTTTATATGTCAGATGGCAGAAGCAGTGATATCATCAGTATTAGCTTGCTTATTTTGCTTGTATGACCAGCATCAAATGTCCTGTTGTATATGCAAGAAAGTAGTTCTCTAGAGATAACCCAAATTGTCCTAGCCTCCCATGTGCCCTTCAGGATGTATGTGGGCTAGGCATGGTGGTGCACACCTGTAATACCAGAGACTTGAGATACAGAGGCAGGAGGATTGCAAGTTCAAAGCCAATCTCAGCAACTCAACAAGGTTCTAAGCAACTTAGCAAGACCCAGTGTCAAATTAAAAAATAAGAAAGACTGGGGATGTGGCTTAGTGGTTAAGTACCCCTGGGTTCAATCCCTGTTACCAAAAAAAAAAAAAAAAAAAAAATGTATCTGGACCTTCTGACCCAGGACCCAGGCTTGCTCTGATTTTTCCCATTACTTCCCACTGCAGTTTGGGGGTAGGGGAAGGGGTATTCAAGGAATGGTGTTTAACCCCCACTTTCTTTAGGAACAATACAGAAATACATTTCTATTACATATTAATTACCCAGTCTAATGCATTTTGTTATAGCAGCATGAGTAAAATATACATGGAATCTGAGGTTCAAAATTATAAAATGGTCTAGTCCAGGGTTACACATTTAATCAGGACAGAATGTAGAGTTGAGTCTGGCTTTGTTTTGCTCCTACTTTTAATCATTCTCCAATGTCACTCTCTAGAATTCATGGTCCATTTATTATACAAGGTTTAAGGGTTCAAAAGATACAGACTTTATGTACAAGTTCTGGTTTGCTAAGGATTGATGGTGTAAGATGGTAAAATAAAAAGAGCCTAGATAACATATGTGATATTATATGCATTTTTTATATTTATGCACAGGTCTATAATTGTATTTAAAGATTACTTGGTACTCTGTCTCTGAAATAAATATGAGCCAAATGCCAAAATTTAACCCTAATGGAATTGAAAATGACCAAGTAATGAGCGTCTTAATTTTTTTTGAAAAGCACTTCAAGAAAAATACAAGTAGTTAAGGGACCAATTACTAGGCCCTTTGCATTAATTAGATGTATTGAACAAAGTATGTTTCAGTTTGTTTGAAAACAGTTATTTGTGGAAACACTTGAACACAGATGCTGTGTACAGATGTTGTAGAAGTCAAATATTCTTGAGTTAGAGCTCCCATCTCCTTGTGTCTCCCACTCCAGGTCCTATGGCCTAATTTCAGAGTCTTGTGTGCTGAAGAATGAGGGACCAATTTGCATTTCAAAGAAATGTCAGTGGCTGCAGCCCTGTCAGTTCAACTCTTTCCCATTATGCAAATAACAATTTGATAAGAGACTTTTAAATAAATGAGTTAATTAGCTTTTAAAATATTCAATAGAACTTGTGTTTTTCATCTTTACTGCAAAGCTAAGAGGGAAAGCTTGATGACCTGGCAGTATTATTGTCTGTGTGTTTCTCTGTTTCACTTTCCTTTTTCTTTGAAAATGTTTTCTTTTTTCATTAGGAAACTGGCAATAGGTAGGCAAATAGTAGCTGAGAATACAAATCATTGCACACAATGCCAGCAGACTTTATATTAGCCAGCATTATACCTAGGGAGGGAAGCAACCTAAAATTACCTAAGTAAACGGTCAGACAATAGATACTTAGGAAAGGAAGTAAGAAGAGAAAGAATATTAGAATTAGGTACATGAAAACTGACCCTCTTCCCAAATCTTCAGCCCAATAATAGATAAATGTTGAATTTTCTTTGCTTGTTTTTTGGAGACTTGTTTTGTTGTTTGTTTAGAAATGCTTCCAAAACATCTAAAATTTATATTCCTGACAAAAACCATATTCCTTAAATCTGGCTAGAATGAAACAAATAAGAGACAATAGTAGCAGTCCACCATTACTTCTGCCTTCAACTCAACTTTATGATGTAAAAATACTGTTTGCAGATGATAAAATGTAAGTACTGTACACGCATAAATATTTTTTCAAGGTCATGCCACCAGAAAATTATAAAGTCAGAATTCAGCTTGGGACTTTTTGACATCAATACTGAATTTTCTTTCAACCCAGGAATCATAGAAATCTTGTTTGGCTATTGTAAGGTACAATTTTATGAACATGAAGGAATAATTAAACTTCTAGTAATCAAATTATTTTTTTCCTGATCAGATAGAAGCGGTTGAACATCCTATCACATTTGATAGGATTCAATAGAAAAAGCTATTTCCCATTATTTCTCATACAGAAACAACAAAATAGAGTGAAAACTAAATTAAAAATAATAACTTGAAATTGATTACTGTTGGCAACAATTTTTTTTTTTTTTTTGCACTAACCAAAGTTGGAGTAGGTATTCATGAGCCAGAGTAAACTAAAATGGACTTCATAGTTGTATAGAATTTAATCCAACAAATTAGAAAAACAGAAGCCATTGTAAGACAGAAAATGATTCTTTTATTGAAGGGAAAAAAACTATTATTTTTTATAAAAATTGAATAATTTTTTATAAACATTGAATAATTTAGCATTTTATGTTGGATTCTCATTTTTAGACAGTATATACAAGTGTATACAGAAACATATGTTCCACTAAATCAATATGGACTTTCACCTATAGAGGGAAAATTTGTTTGAAGACTATTATGAAATCAAAGTCAAAATACAGTGTGCAAATTATCAAAAATGCAGGTTTGGGCTTTAATTTAGATTAAATTTAAATCCCAAGTCTACCACTAGTTGATTTTATAAACATGAATAGACTGTTGAACTTTCTCAACCTCAGTTTCTACTATCTATGAAACAAGGTATCTACAAAATACTATTGAGAAAAAGAACACAAATAAAAAATATTCAAGATAAAGTGATGAAATTCTTGAATATAGCTGACATACTAAAAGTGTTTGCTATTTGTAGATATTCAATAAATGCATTTCTTTACATAAAATGTGACTTTCCTAGAAAACTAAATCAAAATATTGAGCACTCCTGCCAATAATATTGATCATATTCAGAGGACAGTAGTTAGTGCTAGAATCATGTTACCTGAGAAATCTGCGAAGGGACTCTGGAGCTGGCAGATTCATCTCAGAAATCACTATTAACCAGAGAGGGTAAATGTGAAAAGTGCCTGCATGTTTGGAAGCAGTATTAAATTGAAGATAAATTAAATTTTGCTTTGTATAGTTCTAGAGTGTAGGTAAATCCAGTATTCTCATGTGAGAGGAAAGGAAATGCCAGCCTGGATCAAGAGGGAGCATTTTAAAATTCAGAATTCTTCCAAGTTAAATTAGTTAGTCCTAGTTAAATTGTGTAGTCATGGAGAACAGAACTCCCTTATACTGGAGTTATTCAAGAGAAGGCATTACTGAAAATGACACACAGAATGTGTCTCATATGTGTATCCTCTAATAATGAGCATCATTAATCAGCAAATAAATAGTGAGGTTAGGACAGTTTACCTAGACTACCTTCTTCCTTTAACCTTGCAGTAAGTTCTCAGGGTTCGGTACCATTTGACTTCTTAATGATTAGTATATTCATATTCTTAGTTCAAGGAGATGACTGAGTAGTCTTTGTGTATTTGTCTCGAGAGAGCAAAATGGATTTTACGAAAGAGTAAAATCTGTCCTGAGGTGAGTGAGAATATTAACTCACAAGACACTGCACTGGCTTGTTTAGTGAGAAGAATGTGTTCCTTGTCCTGGTCTTCTCAATGATTCATCATACAATGAGTCTTGGATATAATGATGCTCATCATTATAGAAGAGTATATATTTTTGTTTCCCACTTTGAAACAATAAAGCATCTTTATTTAATTGTAGATATAATTGTGAATCCATCTGAGGCCTTTTTTCCTCTCAAACTTTATTACAATCTGCATAACTCAAATTGATATTAGCTATGCATTGCAATTACTTATATTATAGTTCTTACATTTTCCCTTATATCCTATCATATTTACCTTGATAGATTTTTCACTGCCCAGTCTCAAGGATTAATTACATTTCAATATGGTTTTTGAATACCTTAATGATTCCATATGTTCCATAAAAGTAATTTCAAAACATTTCTAGCAAAGGAATAATTTATTCTAAATGAAGTCATATGTGAAGTCCAAATATTTAATTAATGACACACATATAATCAAATACTTATCATAAAATTTTAGCATTTGAATATTATATAGTCAATTATCAAATTATTTGAAAATTATTTTTAGAATTTTAATGTTTTAAAACTGTTTTCTAGATAAGTAATATTTTGTATCAACTTATTTTTCTACTCAAATTTGGATATACTCTATCAAGAAAATCTTAACTGTTGGTCAGTGACCCATATTCTCATTGTAAAACATGGTATTGAAATATACCCAAATTAATAATCATTATGTATTATGACACATGTGATTCTAAACTTGCAACGCTCACTTCCATGGATAGAAGTTTAAAAGTCCACAGAATTGTCATGATTATTTTAAAGTTCATGTACAAAGAATTTACTTTTTCAAAGTAGTAAATTTTCCACTTACAAATGAATTCATAGATTCTCAGCATTCTATTTTTCAGGTTGTACCAAATGTATCATGTAACATTCCTACATGCCCCAAAATGTCCTCTTAAAAATCAAAAACTTTTGTTGGTGACATTTTAAATAAATTCACTCAAAAATGTAAAATTTCAGATGGAAAAAATGACTGCAAACTTCATTTCAATTTTGCATTGAGCTCTGAATCCCAGGTAAGACGCTACCTTTGCAACATCGAATAATCAAAGGAAGTCTATTTAGCTTGTATGTGGAAAATGGCAAAGCATGCATTGTAGCAGGTATTTCAATAGTGATTTGTTGCCTCATTACAAAAATATGTATTGCATCTTCCCACAGGACAATAAGATTTAATAGAAAAAAGGACATTTCACAAATCATGTTGCTTCATTAAGAATAAATTGGAAATGCCAGCAATTTAAAAACTTAATGAATTCACATCTATATGCCATTACTTAACATTTTTTTTATTAAGGCTGGTATCAACTAAATTAGCAATGCTCACCTGCAATAATGCGTTTGACTCTGCTTATCTTTTTTTTTAATTATTATTTTTATTAATTTTAATTTTTTGAAGACTGCATTTTGATTCATTGTACACAAATGGGGTACATAATTTCATTTCTATGGTTGTACACAATGTAGATTCATACCATTCATGTAATCATACATGTACATAGGGTAATGATGTCTGTCTCATTCCACCATTTTTCATACCCCCTCCCTCTCATTTTCTTCTACATATTCTAAAGTTCCCCCATTATTCTCTCATTCCCCACCCCCATCACCATTATATTTTTTTTTTTTTTTTTTTGGGTGCTGGGGATCGAATCCAGGGCCTTGTGCTTACAAGGCAAGTACTCTACTGACTGAGCTATCTCCCCAGCCCCCCATCACCATTATATATCATCCTCCACTTATCAGGGAAAACATTAGGCCTTTGGTTTTTTAGGCTTGGCTTATTTCACTTAGCATGATATTCTCCAATTCCATCCATTTATTTGCAAATGCCATAATATTATTCTTCTTTATGGCTGAATAGTATTCCATTGTGTATATATAGCAGAGTTTCTTTATCCATTCATCTGTTGAAGGGCATCTAAGAAAACTTGGAATGGACCCGCCTTTTGACTCTGCCTATCTTTTAATAGATTTAATAGGAGCTGGTACACCTACTTTCTCCTGACACTGCTTTTACATCACCAATACAATTGTCCTGTGATTTTTCACTATTCTGTTACTATACACACACACACACACACACATACACACCACACACACACACACAAATTCCTATCTAGATACACATCAGTGTTTTCTCTTGTGAGTACTTGTCCTACAAAGAGATAACATCTAAATTCTGAGCCAAATGACCCGAAAATATTTTATCCAAACTAAATCCTCCAAACTACTTCATCAAATACCTTAGGGGTGGCACATCCCTGTAATTCCAGGGCTTCTAGTGACTGAGGCAGAAAGTACACAAGTTCAAAGTCAGTTTCAGTGAAGCAGCAAGACCTTGTCACAAAATTAAAAAATTTAAAAAGGACTGGCAATGTGGCACAGTGGTTGAGCACTTCTGGGTTCAATACCTGGTTAAAAAAATTCATATATATATATAATCATTTAGATTTCTTTGAAAAAAAAAGTGCTGTCACCAAATTGCCACCTGTACCTCTTCTTTGTCCTGTCTTATTCATTTTCTTACTTTATCTCTTCCTTGAGTGTAAGAGTCTGCCTGCCTAATTTTCTGCTGTGTCCTCTGAATTTCAAAAAGTGATGATTGCAGAGAGACGTTCAATAAATGTTTTTAAAGTTTTAAAGAAAGTACATTCTTGATTTCATTTTTTAAGAAAATTATAGGAACTGAATTTTTTTAGTGTCTTCCTTATTTTTAATACTTGGAGCAATAGCAGCACCATAGCCTAATTAACAGTATTTCTGAAGATATATGTGTCTTCATTATATATGTGCATTTACACAGTCAGATTAAATTTTCTTTGTATAATTATTCTGATAACACAGAGTAATTGAATTTAAGCTAAAAGACAAAAGAATCATTTTGTACTATGTTTTCTTTCAATATAACATAACTTGGCAAGGATCATATAATTATTTTGTGAAAATTATCATAAAAGTTCATCTTTTAGATGTAAGCAATGTATACCAGAATAAGAATTAATCTCAAATTAAAATAATTTGATCTTTTCTGTATGTTTTGTATTACAGTAACTATTTGGATAAAGGAGCAAAAATGCATATCCAAGTGTTAACTGCTTCTAGTAAAAGCATATATCCTAGACTCCTAATCTGAAGCAGGATCTAGTGAAACCCTAAGAATAACTCAGTATGAACAAGCAAAGTGGTGAACTCCTGTAATACCAGCAACTGGGGAGACTTTCAAAAGGATATCAAGTTCAAGGCCAGCCTCAGCAGTTTTCAAGACCCTCAGCAACTTAGTGAGACTTTGTCTCAAGATAAACAATAAAAAGAACTGGGGATGTATCTTAGTAATAAAGTGCCCTTAGGTTCAATCACCAGTATCAAAAAGAAAAAGATAAATAAATAAATAAATAAATAAATAAGAAAGTGCAGCATGGGAGTCCTCCCTCCCTGATTACATCCAAGTACAAACACATACTCTCTTTCACTCTCTCTCTCTCTCTTTCTCTTACATATAGATTGTAGTTCAACAGGGAAGTCAACAAGATGCAGTTCAGGTGACACTATACTAGTGTCACATGATATGATAAAGAAAATGGATGACACTAAATCTCTTTTCAAAATTGATATCATCTAGGTAAAGAAATTAAAGATAAGAAATAAAAGAAATAGAATTACATTCAAAGATAGAAAAGAAATACTAAGACACAAAACTAATTTTTAAAAGAAAAGTACAAAATGCATGGAAACACAAAAAAAATTTGTTAAAGTACAAATCAGTATGACAGGATCTGACAGACATGATGATAAAACAAAGAGGTTAACCTGGAGATTCCTGAAGTAAGAAAAACTGCTGACAAAAATATATTTGCCAAAAAAAACTGTTTAAATTAGAATTTAAATAATTCACATTTGAATGGTAAAGTGTTTTCTACTGAAGAACAGATTGGTATTTTATTATGTATTTAAAAAAATCACTTGAAATAATGAAGCAATTCACCTAAAAGTACATTTATTTTACTTGAAGAGAAAGGGAAAATGCACCAAAATGATCTAAGATTATTACTAATAAAAATTAACACTAAAATATTTTAAAAGGTATAAAATTAAAAAAAATTTCTGAGATACAACCAAAATATGAAGATATTTTGAAGGGTTCAATCACGTTTTATCTTTGTTATATTATATATGTGAAATATAGAAGAAAAAAAATATTCACAACTCAAACCACACAATTTAATCACACTTAATAAGGGAAACAATGTGGTTGGCATCTCATTTCCAACAGAGCAGCATATAATGTCTACAGATAGTGGAAGTTGTCTACAGTGCTCTGCTGGGGCAAAAAAAAAATACCCCCAAAACCCAAAACCAAAATCAACAAAGAAATAAACAAACAAAAATACACCGATTGCATGAGATCTAGATCAGCTGCTGTATAAAGATAGCAGATGGACATTTATAAATTTGAAAAGAAATTCATAATTGACTCAGCAACAACAGAAGGTGAACTGATATCGCTTTATGACAGAAGTTAAATAATCAATAGCTACATTTGAGAGATGTCCCCTGTGTTTTTACTTAGTCATTCAAGGGGAAGTAACATAGGAACTCAAAGACTTGCAGCATCAACAAGCCTCTTATGGATGCAAAAGGATATCGTTAAAGTCAGAGAATGAAGTAATGTATTTTTATTGAGAACTTGGTTTGGAGAAACTGGTTTATAAATACCAATGTAAACATTTAATCCGTTTGTATGTGAAACTAAGAGTGAAAACACTGTTAGAGACCAGTATTTACTGAATATAATATGATTCATCTTAACAGTCTGAAGCAATAGAATAACTTCTTTGGAGTCCAGAGTAAAGAAAAGCGAATGAAGTCAAAATTATTTAAGGAGCTAAAACATTCTGTTATTTAAGTCTCATAATTAATTATGACTTCTTTTAATGCTATTGAAACTCTAAACTTCAAAAATGGTCGCTATGAAGTAAAATATCCTATAAGAAATAAAGAATTATTTAAGGATACGTTGTCTAGCACTCTGTTGATATAAAGCAGTTGAAGTGCAAATGGTCTGAAATGAGATGTCTTCTAAGTGTAACTACACACTAAATTTCAAGCATACCTAAAAAAAGAGAAAACCTTATTAAACACAATTGTACAGATTAAGTATTGAAATAATAGTATTTACTATTTTGAATATATTGATTTAAGTAAAACATATTAACATTATGTTTACCTGTTAATTTTTACACTGGGCTGGAGTTGTGGCTCAGTGGTAGAGCATTTGCCTAGCATGTGTGAGGCACTGGGTTTGATTCTCAGCACCACAAATAAATAAAAATAAAAAATAAATAAATGTTCATTGACAACTAAAAAATATTTTAAAAAAGGTGTTCACTAAAAAATATTTATTATTTCTCTTTAAATTACATGTCCATTATATTTCTATTGGACAGCACTGACTGAAAAGATTAATTTATTTTATATTTTCATATCTGGTGGTGCTGTGCTATAATAATTTTGTATAACTTGAGAATAAATCCACAGTGATCTAACATAAGGATAATAAAATAATTTTATTAAAAATTATTTTCCCTTTTTTGAAGTATGTATGTTTTTCAACATAAATATATTGTAAATACTATTCCAACATTATTTTGCTTGAATACCACTTCTACAGAAATCTACTGATGGGATATAAAATTTATGGCATTTTAAACATGTGACTTTTGTCAACTGTTTGAATTTTCTTTTCTAGTACAACATTTAACTGGTCTCTTTTATTTTATTTATTTATTTATTTTTTGGTTTTGCCTGTCATCTCAGCATTAATGGTCCCCATCATTACCGTCTCATTATTTTTGAGAAACTTGCAGAATTGAAAATCTCATCACCATTTACAACTACCAGTTCTACTAGTCACAGTTCTTTCTCCCAGCAAAATTCTTAGGAAAAAAACAACTAGTTGTATTTTTATATCACTTATTTCTTCCTTAGTTCCCTATAGTTATAGTGCTATAAATCCCCTTCTTTCCCCAAACTCTAATAAAGCCAATTCCTTTAGGGTTTCTTACCATACCAAACATCCTCGTTTTCCTTGATGTGCATTAAGATCTTAACTTGCTAACTTGTTTCCTACATTTTCTAACAGGCCTTCCTCCCTCTGAGAATCCATTCTTGAGTGTGCAATTGGCACATGCCCCATAGTTTCACTTATGTTCTCTAAAATAATGACCTCTAAATCCCCGTAACTGCACGGAGATCTTACAGAACTCCAAATCCATGTTCACCCCTGATTCACAGGCCTCTCTGTTTAAATGTATGGCAACCCCAATTCAGTATGCTCAAAGCTGGAAGTGACTTATGTTTGTAAGTCTACATTTTTCCATTTGTACATTAATTTCTACAGTATCACCATTCTCTAATTATCCAGAAATGAAACATGGTAGTTTTTACTTTCCTCATTTTTATCCATTCTAAAACCAAATAACCTTGTGTATATTTTCCTTTTGTCTTGTACTCTAATTTTAATAATACTACCATCATTGCTGCCTCATATCTATATAATTGAAATGATAAAAGTAATCAGTCCCCTGGTCCTTTTTTCCTAACCTTCATAATATATTAAATAGAGGTTAGTGGATATTATAACTCTGAAGTCTACCTGAATCTCAGTAGCACTTTTATTTCTACCTGCTCTTAATAATTTTCACATGTTTTTTACATGGTCATTTTTCAACATCCTGGTAAACAAATAGGAATTATGTAAACACATGATTTTATTCATTTCATTAATTTTTTTATTATTACCATACTAAATTACCACAACTTTAATATGAAGAACAAGGCATATTTGCTACCTCACAGTTGTGAAAGTTTTCTTTGCTCCAAATTTTACAAGGCTGGAACCCAAATGTGGGCCTGCTGGGCCCTTATTGGGAGACAACAGAATATGCTTCTGAACTCATTCGAGATTTGCTGCCACCTTCATCTTGAAAGCTGGTATTACAGTCTAAGTTCTGTTCCTACTTCAGATCTTGCAGACCTCCCCTTTTCTTATCTCTCCTTCCTCCTGAAATGGAAAAGAACCAAAGTAAGGCCATTTTTTTGTGACCTGACTCCATTGTATGCTTGCTTATAATGTTTTCCTTTCAGTCTCCTGAAGCTGTATCTATGTTGGCAGTACAGTAGGACCTTTCCATATCCCTGACTATGGCCCTGATATAGAACAAAATGACTCTGAAATGTGTAATCAAAACAATTCTCTCATATAATCAAAATAACTATCTCTACAGGGTCTTTCTGATCAACATGTGCCTCAATTGTTCTTGTGGGTTTTGTCTTTATAAACTCCATACTTCCAAAATTAGGTGCTTGGAGTTCTTTGAGGCATTAACCTGCTCCCAGCCACCGCTTGCTTGGCATGCTTACTAAAGAACTCTTTTTTCCCTTCCAGTTTGACTCAATATGCATGGTGGTTTGTAATTCTCATGCATTCCATAAAACTCCTCTTCTATGATTTCTCTCTACATCTTGCAGTCAGAGAAGGGTTTTCTGCTATAATGACCCCCGTGATTAGATCAGGTCCACCCAAAAAGTAAGGATAAGATTCATATTTAATGCATCTAAATTTAGTTATATTTGTAAATTTCTTGGCATTAAAATGTGCATATTTTGGGGCCAAATGCATTTTTTCTGCCTACTGCAAGTATATGTAGGTATATACAACTATTTTGAAATGAAAGATTACTTCTGAAAACTAGTTCATAAATGGGATTCCAGATCCTCTAGGAGATAATGCAACATGGCAGAAAAAATTCAGAAATTATGGGTCAGCACAGGGTGCCACATGTTAAAGAATTCCTCCTGAGAATTCTGCACAGTGGTTATTTAACAGAGAAGTTCTTTGGGAATAGTATTATATTTCTAATATCTCTTGGTCTATAAATTTCAGTAAGCAAGGAATATTTTTTTCCTAAATTAAACATATATTTCAATAAAGGGAGAAATTAGTTTTTTTTTTTTTCATGATATGTCAATAAGGATCCAAAGGACATTTACATAGTTGAGAGGCCTATAAAAGCAACCTCTGGGCTACAAGTAAAGGCCAAGAAGAATCTGTTACCACTTTGCAAAAATTCTTCCTCTAAGTCCATGGACAACAAAACCTGTTATTCTTTTTAAATTATGGAAGAGAAAATGGAAAAATATAAATTTAATATCTTGATGTATCTGTTCCTGGTAAATCTTTTTATATAGCAAAGCCTTGTACTTAAACTCAAAGTCTGGTATTTTAACTCTTCCTATGAGAGTAGGACATCATTGAATTGCTGGAATTAGATTCTAGAGTGACTTCTACAGAAACAACCCAGCCTGGCTGAAGAGATACTATTGTTTCTGAGTTCCTAATAGCCATGATGGGCACTCTGAGCACCCATACCAGGAAGATTTCTTGCCTATCCCTGGAAGACCTAATTTCATTTTAAGGATTATCCTTGACATAAACCTAGGCTTAATCAAAGAACTTGGAAATAGTTTGTCAGTCTGAATATGTCTCCACAACCAGATTCACAGTAGGAAATGACTTCAGCTTAAAGACACTGATGTGAGGATTAAATTCCCAATTTTGCATGGGTTTTGGGCAGATTCCCAGTCTGACTTTCCAATCATATTCTCTATCCCTAAAATCCCCATCACTAATACATGATTTGTTCTATAAATATTATGGTGCTAAAGATTACACTTTCCCCAAAAAGCTCTTGAATATTTGAGTCATTCATAATTTGATTTTCTGCATTATTTCAGTAGGGACCCCCAATATTTGTTAGTGTATTGTAAGAAGTGTATTCTCTCTGATCAGGAGCATATTTTAAAAAAGACTACTTGCATCATCAGCTAACATCCTTCCTTGCAGATTTTCTCCAACCTATATCTCAAGTCTAAAGGGATATTTCCTGTGTTTTAGTAGATAAGCCATGTGGACAATTGCATGCCCCTTGACACCCAGGAATAAGAAAATTCCTTTTTCTTGAATGCAGATGTTAAAGATTCTTACACTTCACCCATTATATCTTTCCTTTTATTTATTTTTGTTTGTTTTTGGCAACTACTTCATATCTGCACAAGATTATTTAGGTTTTCTGGAAAGCTCTATCATTTTCAATCCACTTCCCATCTTAATTTTAATGGCTGACAAAGAATCTTCTATTTTGTGAACTTAGTTCTTTATTCAAATAATTTTCTAATCTCACCAGTTAAATATTTTTCTGGGTTAAACACCTTTATAGTGTTTTACCAAGATAAATATTTGATTAAGATAAATTCCTAGAAATTACAGAGTAAAAGAATACATTCAGTTTTCCATCTTTCAATATATATTTCTTGTTTTCTAGAAAAGTTAAACTGCCCTGAACTCTCAACAACCAGGTAAAGAAGTTGCATTTTCCATGAATTCTTACCTACATTATTTAAAACGATTATGCATATTACGCTTATACTTAAAATTTTGTATTATTTTAAATTCAGATATTTGAGTAGCAAGAATTTTTTGGAATTTCTATTTTTTTTTAAATAAAGTTGTAACCAAAAATATTTTTCAATTTCTGGAGACTTTTCCACTTTGGCTTTAATATATTCCTTCTTTTTGTATATGCTGTATTAAAATAAAACAATAAAATCCCTACATGTCCTGTATAAATGAAAAGTTGTATATAAATAAAAAGCTAACATGGTTCAGAAAATAAAAACATGTTTTTAAATTTATTTGAACTTGATTTGTTGTTAAGAGCAGTAGTAATACATCATGGAAGATATTTGATTTTCGGAGTCTTTGGCTTGTGCTAAATTTTTACTTTTTTTCAGTGTACAAACTATAATTAAGTTCTTATCAATAGGAAAATGAATCATTAAAAAAAACGAAGGATGTTTGTTTAAACTTATTCAGGAGATTAGAATTCTAATTATACTTGGTGATAGTTACCTGGAGAACTTTTTTTTTTTTTTTGGCGGTACTGGGGGTCGAACTCAGGGCCTTGTGCTTGCAAGGCAAGCACTCTACCAGCTGAGATATCTCCCCAGCCCCCTATACCTGGAGAACTTGAACGAGGAACTTGGGAAATGACAAATTGAGTAGGTTTTTAAATAATGATATCAGCATTATGACTCTTTTAGAAAAATAGTTTTTGGAATAATGAGAAGCATGAAGACTACTTTGGCTTATGATCTGAAAATGAATTGAGAGTGATGGATTGCAAGTTAGTGTTAAATATTCAGGACCAAGAGATAATAATTCTTCTTAGGTTGGAAGTACTTAAGAGGCTATTATAAAAGGTAATAGCATAAAAATTGGAGAGGTAGAAGATAAAACATTAGATTTTCAAAGGTGGCTTATAAGAAAGTGAGTGCAGAGACAAATGATATCTTGTTTGGTTTGTATGCCCCAAGGGGAATTATAAGAGGATAAATATGCATATTATGCAATGTTGAGATTCAGTGTTTGAAATTCAGTTATTAGTGTGAACTCTTCTAAATGATTTTATTTTCCTGTGTGACTTTTAAAACATTTCTTCCATCTGTTTTCTTAGAAGACTCTGAGTTCAACTTTTGATCTACGATTGAGTTTCTCTGAGTTGTCAGGCACCCTGTGAGGTAACTATTAGTTTGACAGTCTAGTTAGAAAGTATATCCCAGTATGGAGTCTAAATGGTTTACCAGATTCAGAATATAGAAGGAGCATAGCTGAGATTTTAGCAAGTTTGTTGGACACAAAAGTTCACATTGATTTTGCAAAGTCACATAAACAAGTACACAAAAACATTTTATAACTGTTTTAAAGTTCCTATTCAGAATTCAAGTCAAAATAATTCATATCAAGGGCTGGGGATATAGCTCAGTTGGTTGAGTGATTGCCTCGCAAGCACAAGGCCCTAGGTTCAAATCCCTAGTACCGCAAAAAAAAAAAAAAAAAAAAAATGCATATCAAAATGAGCATAAAACCCCATTAATACCAGAAAGGTGTCCTACTTGCTAAAAGGTGTCTTACTATTTATTTGCAGTAATGGGAATTGAACACAGGGACTCTTGTCGATAAGCTATATTCCCAAACCAAACCCCACCCCACCTATAAATATATATTTTTAAAATTTAGAGACAGGGTCTTGCTAAGTTGCAGAGGTTGACCTTGAACTTGTGATCCCCATGTTCAGAATCACTGGGATTATAGGCATGAGCTGCCACACTTGGTGGGTGTCCTACAATTAATTATATGGTTGTTTTTGCTTAATGACATATACCAACATTCCTCCATGATCATCAAAAGAAAATCCAAAATATTTTTTAAGTTTGCTTTTTTCTAGCATTACTTTTATCATACCATAATTCTATAAATGCCAAGTGACTTGTATGTACCCAAACAAGCCATGATGTAACCAACATTTTTTGTTGTCTATTGCTAAAATCATGCCCTCCCTCCAAGCCCTAAACATGCCCTTCTGCCCACTATTTTCTGATTAGTTTGTATTCATCTTTTGGTTTTATCTTTTCCTGAAATAATCAGTTGTCCTTTCTCTGTTATGTTCCTGTATTCATCCCTATTGTGCCATTTCATATACTGCATTTAAATTTTCTCTTAACTTTCTGTCTTCTCAACAGCATTTGTATATTTGAAAGGTGAGAACTCCTCTTAATCTTGATGGTAATCTATCATGCCTACTCTGAGTAAGACCTGGGATATAGTAGATATTAAACCCTATTTCTATTTCTCTCTCTCTCTCTCTTTCCCTCTCCTTCTCTCTCTTTCATGCACACATGCACACACACACACACACACACACATACACACACACTCACACACACACATGCATATTGATTGAATAAATTACTAAATAAAAAGTCAAACCAGTTTACTTAAAAAATACCCTATCAATGAATATTTCCACCATAATATATTCCAGTTTTTTAAAATCTAATCACTTGCAGTGACTTTTAATGAATTATTTTTATTAACATATAGCCAGTGTTCTGTTCAAAAACATTTTTACTCGTTATTATTACCTTGATCACTATTCCTATGTAGTTTTATCAAGGAATATTTAAGCTGTTGGCTTGATACCTGGTTTCCTTCCCATGGTCCCCCATATCAGACTTTTCTCTTTATGATTAATCCTGAAGAGTTAAAACAGTATAATTTCTTATGACATATTAAGGTAGAGAAGGAATAGCTGAGAGAGGCTGAAAAGATTGAGCTGGACCTATTATAACCATGTCTGGTCATGTCATCCTGGTAGGGAAGGTAAGATTGTGGCTTGATCATAAAAATACAGTGGAGATGACCAAAAAGTTTTGAAATCTGTTGTAAAAGGAAGAGTGGACAGGTCAAATTAGTGTTAAATGTGGTATATGAAAGAAAAGGAATGGTTATAGGGTATACCTGGAAATCTCAAAATTTAGTGTTCAATGGACCACTTTTGTCAGTTTGAGGAAGCATGAAGATGCTTCTCAAAATATTATCAAATAAATACTATAGATAATTAAAAAGAAAATGAAATATATTAAAATAAAGTTATTAAAGCATTGTAAATAAAAAGATCTAACAACAGGTTTATTAATTTATTTTAAATTATGACAACATAAAAGATATTTTGTAGGACCTGTGTCAAGCATCACATCTTATATCAAAATTTCTGTTGTATGTTGGGGACAGAATCAATATTGCTAACACAATTGCAGGTTTTGCTATATCCATGTGGTAGAAAATACTAAATATTAGAGGTTAGTAAAACAAAGATAACAGTATTTTCATCTAAAGTCACTGATCTCCTCATTTTTAATCCAGGACCCTGGATTAAGAACCCCTGATTTGGAGTGTCCTGTTTAGGACAGAATATTCACTACTATTCTGTGCAAAATTTCTAAATTTTAGCTGAAATAGTTTGTACTATAATCTTCACTTAGCAAGAAACCATTGATTAAGTAAGATACTGATTTCAGTTGATAGATGATTTATTATATACTTTGAGGCAACTAGAGCATCCAAGTTAGGTCTACACACTTCAACACTTTTGCTCAATTTTCAAAAAAAGATTTAAGTTCTTTTAAGTTTACAAGGAGAAACAAGAAATTCTATTGTTTAAAAGGAGTTATGAATTGAAATTAATATGCCAAGGATGAAACTATAGAACATTTCATCAAAAATCAAAATATATTCTATGCTCAATGTTACAGATACATGTTCTATACTCCTTATTGCTATGATTAAAAAAGAACTTTTATCATAGATTATACTCATAATTTTTTGTACACATGCTTTATTTTCCCCCTCACATACTTTAACTAAGACATGGAACTCATAATCCCATAAGAGGAAAAAAGTGAATCTCTGTGACAGCACAGATTTTAATAATGAAGTCATATCAGAATATGTTATCAAAGAATAAAAATGTACTTCATTCTTTTTAGAATTTTGAATGGAACACTGGGAAGAACTTGAACGGTCATATATATTTTTTTAAACACTTTTCTTTTGTTACTTGATTCCTTCAGGAATTGACCACAATCTGGAAGCAATATTGAACATTTAGTCCCAGGAAAATTTCAGCTTGAACTACTCTGCCTCATTGTCAACTGATTGCCAATTAGGAGAAAAATCTTGTAAATGTTGACACGTGAAGTTAAATGAAACTTCACAAAGGCTGTTGCAACTTAGGAACACACTCAACACCTGCTGCTTTTTTGAAATAATTTGCATACTTTCTTGGGTTTCTGTGGGGTCTGCTCAAAGAGCTGCAGACAGATGCTTGGATCAGATGTCACTAGCACAGCTGGGGCTGCAGAGTCAGCAGGTAACTTTCAGCTCCAGTCCTGTGTTCTTGTCAGCACTGCTTGCTTCTCAGCACATTCGGCTTGAGGATATGACTCAGTTATCTTTTTCATTGAAGTTTCCTCATCCTCTGTTGTTGGGCTGAAGAGACTTTGGTTTACCCTTCCCTAAGACTCTATACTTATATAACTTAATAATGAAACACATGAAAAAAATGTTGTTTTCCTGGGTGAGGTAAAGTTTGAAAAATTTGAGACAATTACTGATGAAATTTTGTGTGTTTATTGTACACATCATTAAACGTTTTCATTGTTTTGAAAAATTTCAAAATGAGAAGTTTGGGAAATATTTTTAAAAACATCATTTTATTAGTAAGTTTATTTTTCTTGCGTATTGCTCAAATAGATAGCTACTTAGTTTTAGAAATTGAAGGGAAGTATAGAGTAATACTTTAAATAGACATCCATCAAAAAAAGAGAGAGAGCACAAAAGTCACAAATAACCAGGAGATAAATTCAAAGAGCAAGATGCTCCTTTTACATCTTCCGCACCGAAGTAGTAATTTTAGAACATTTTCATAATTGCAAAACAAAGCTTGTGGTAAATTGAAAAAACTAATTGTTCACAGATAAGCACAGAGCCATCTTCAAAAGAAATGACAGGAACAAAATTAATAATCACCCAGACCTTGTGTAGAACACATAATAAGAAGCACCCATGAAAACTGCATGAAGAAAATTCAAAACATGAGCATAACAAATTAAGTGTTCAAAAGACAAATATGAACCCTAGAATATGACTATTACTAGCTTTGAAGAAATGAGAATTTATCCCAGATAGGTGAAAACAAACTTTTCATTAAAACTGGCAACTGGAAACAATAAGAATTACTAAAATGATTTCTATTTAAAGTACCTAAATTAAGCTAAATTGCAAAAGGAGCTCAGCTACAGAATAAGCTATGAATATAGAAAATTCAGCATACATCTTACCTAAGGAGAAAATTATCATAGAAAAAACAAAATCATCAATTTTTTTTCCCAGAGGTTTTATGGTTTACATTTGAGGTATCTCCTGAAAGCTCACATGTGAGACAATGCACAAAGGTTCAGAGGAGAAATGATTGGGTTATGACAGTCTCAATCCAATCAGTGAATTTATCCCTGATGGAATTGACTGAGTAACAGGAGGCAGGTGGGGTATGGCTGGACAAAGTGGTTCACTGGGGTCGTGGTTATGGGGTATATATTTGAATCAGGCCAGTGGAGACCTCCCTTTCCCCTCTCCCCTCTCCTCTCCTTCCTCCCCTCTCCCCTCCCCAGTCCCCTCTCTCCTCCCCACTCCCCTCTCTCCTCACTACAAATTTAAAAGACTGTTTGGCTAATATCAATTATATAATTCATAATCTTATCTGAAGTAATAGTTTAAAAAATTAGAACTTGTCAAGCTGATTAAAATTCCTCAGGAGACAAAAATATAAAGTTGTTAATAAAAACATTAGGTTGAGTTCATTCATGAACTCAATGGCAATACTGTATACTAGAAAATGATGCAACATATTCAAAGTTCTAGGGGAAATCTATTTGGGACTAATAAATTGTATACATAAGTAAACTATCACATGAGAAGAACAGTAGAAAAAAGATGTTTTGGTACAAATGACTAAACACACACACACACACACACACACATGAGCACAGTAAGTTATTCAATGGTTTAGCAAAATCAGAAAAGAGTGAAATGATTAAAACAATGAAAAATATCACTGATGCCAAAAAGTAGCCCTAGTTTTGCCATACAATGATACTTGCTTGCTAATTAACTTACCCAAAGGAAAAATAAACATCCCCCATCTTTATGATAGAGGCAGGTTTATATCTTAGAAAAATATTCCCACCAAAGTTAGGCAACTACCCTTCTACAGAAGCCTGAAGATTAGAGGTGCTAACATTTTGTTGGTTGTATTTCTTCACATAAATAGAACCAGGGTCCTTGAGGAATTCATTTTACAAATTGAGAAGAGGCTTTTAAAAAGATACACATGTCAATCAGTTATGGTGGTTCACATCTGTCATCCCAGGAACTTCTGAGGATGAGGCAGAAGGATGACCATTCTAGGTCAGCATGGAAAACTTAAGAGAGACCCTGTCTCAAAATAGAAAAGGGCTGGGATGTGGCTTAGTTGTAGAGCACCCCTTGGTGAGTTCATTTCTCAGTACCACACATAAAAAAATTACATGTTCGAGGGGGCAGAGAAATTTTCAGAAGTAAAAAAGGAAATCAGCCTAGAGTCAGGAAGACTTTAAAGTTTTGTCAAAACCATTAAAATTCTCTCTTTTTTTATCATCATTGTTTTATTTTTTAATTTTTAATTTTTTAAATTTTTAATTTTTATTATGACAGTAGAGTATATTTTGAAATATTATACATACATAGAATAAGTATAATTTGTTCCATTTATGATCCCATTATTGTGGTTATACATGATATGGAGTTCCATTGGTTATGTACTTATATATGCGGACAGGAAAGATATGTCTGATTCATTCTACTGTTTGTATTGGATTTTAGCCATATTCTCATATATGTGTTTGCAGTTTTTATTCTAATTTGTATACTAGTTTAATCTTGATGATCTCTTTGGTCTTATTTTTTCCCACATTAAGAAATATTTAAAGGGCTTTTGATTGTCACATCATAACTTCATCATGATATATAGAAACTCTTTCAAGGTTTGGCTGTTAAATGTGTTATCTTCAGGTATGAAATATATCCTTGTTTCAGGTAAACCTGTTTGGTGGAGTTTTAGATATTAAGATTACTGACAAAGAACTTTTGGTTCGTTTACTTAAAATTTCTGTTACTCTTTTTAACAATTATTTTTGGCATGAATTGTGCTAATTTCCATTTCCCCTAATAGTGGAGACTCCTGATTTTCTAAGTAGGATTGACTTACGGGATAGTAAGTTTGGAGGTGGGGGATAGAGCTCAGTTGGTACAGTGTTTGCCTTATGAGCAAAACACTCCAGCACTCCAAAAAAGAAATAAAAGCAAGAATCAACAACTGGGATAGATTCAAACTAAAAAGCTTTCTCTCAGCAAAGGAAACTATCAGAAATGTGAAGAGAGAGCCTACAGAGTGGGAGAATATTTTTGCCAACCATACCTCAGATAGAGCACTAATTTCCAGAATCTATAAAGAACTCAAAAAACTCTACACGAAGAATACAAATAATCCAATCAACAAATGGGCTAAGGAAATGAACAGACACTTCACAGAAGAAGATATACAAGTAATCAACAGATATATGAAAAAATGTTCAACATCCCTAGTAATAAGAGAAATGCAAATCAAAACTACCCTAAGATTTCATCTCACCCCAATTAGAATGGCGATTATCAAGAACACAAGCAACAATAGGTGTTGGCGAGGATGTGGTGAAAAAGGAACACTCATACATTGCTGGTGGGGTTGCAAATTAGTGCAGCCACTCTGGAAAGCAGTGTGGAGATTCCTCAGAAAGCTTGGAATGGAAACACCATTTGACCCAGCTATCCCACTCCTTGGTCTATACCCAAAGGACTTAAAATCAGCATACTACAGAGATACAGCCACATCAATGTTCATTGCTGCTCAATTCACCATAGCCAGATTGTGGAACCAACCTAGATGCCCTTCAGTTGATGAATGGATAAAGAAACTGTGGCATATTTATACAATGGAATATTACTCCGCAATGAAGAATGATAAAATTATGGCATTTGTAGGCAAATGGTCAAAATTGGAGAATATCATGCTAAGTGAGATAAGCCAATCTCAAAAAACTAAAGGACGAATGATCTCGCTGATAAGCGGATGAGGACATATAATGGGGGTGGGAGGGGTTAGCATTAGGTTTAGGGTTAGGTTTAGAGTTAGGCTAAGGAGAGTGGTAAGAATGAAGGAAAGAAGGACTGTATAAAGGGAAAAGGGTGGGAGGGGTGGGGGGGAACGGAAAAAAAAAAGAAACATCATTACCCTATGTAAACGTAAAAAAATAAATAAAAAAAAAAAAAAAAGGATGGTATAGGGGGCAACATTTCTGGTTACAAGTTAGTTTATTTAGTCTTCCATCTCTGTGGCAAAATATCTTTGAAAAATCAACTTAGGAAAAATTTATTTGGGGATTTCAGAGATTTCAGGCTATTCAACTGGCCCCATTCTTTCTGGACTGGTGGTAAGGAAGACATGGCAGAGCAAAGCTGCTCACCTCAGGGTGACTGGGACCAGGACATAATTACTTCAACTAGGCCCAACCGCCTGCAGTTTCCACTACTTTCTAATTGGATTCAGTTTTGAATTCATTAACAAATTAGTCCATAGATAAGATTTTCATCACTGGATTAATCTATTGATGAGGTTAGAGTCTTCATGATCCAATCACTTCCCCAAAGCCCCACCTCTGAATATTGCTGCATTAGGGACCAAGCTTTTAATACATGAATCTCTGGGGGACACACCATATTCAAACTATAATGTAAAACACATCTGTATTTAAATTTGTTCTTAGCACTTCAACTAAAATGAGAATATATCAGTAGTTGTATCAAAGGGAGAGATTCATAAATGGGGATGTGGAGTTGCAGGAAGCCCAAATACCTTTATAAACCATGTTACTGCCTAAGAGTGGTCACAAGACCCAAACAAACTATCACCAAGAAAACAAACAAAAGTTAACAAAAGCATCAGTAACACCAAGCAGTTTTTTTCAGACAAAGAAAGGATAAATAGAGTTTTGAAAACTCTATTTTCATAAGGCTAAAATGAATGCTTGTGCTTTTCTGAATGATTCAAATTCTATATAGCCCTAGATATAAATATATATACACACATATATTTATTTATTTTTATTTTACAACACATATGTGTATGTACATGCATACATATGTACAGAGAAAATCCTATAAAAAAATCAGTTCTCATGACCAAGGAGAGTTTTCCCTCGTAGATTGACTTACATTTCAATAATGGAAGAGTATTGCCTAGGAAGAAGATTCATTTTAAAAAGAAGCTCTTGTCTTCAAAGTTTGAAAGGAAAATTGGTTTTGTAGTATATTTCCTAAATAACTAATGAAAAATGTAACTAATGAATAAAAAATCCTGCTGAGAAATTTACACAGGAGCAAAACACTGTGGAATATATATTTAAGCAGATGTTATAAGTCTGTGTTTCAGGCTCTTGATAAAATACACATTATTTGGTTGTAAAGATCACTTAACCTCTCTTCTGAGTCTCTTTACCTGGCATCATGTAGAGTTTTATAAGGATAAAAGGAGATAATGTGAGAAAAATTGCTTTGAAAATGGCAAAGTGCTAAAAGTATATTCAACTTTATTACTGACATGGAATAAAGGTAGAATTTTAATATTTATCCACATTATTCCTCCAAATAAACAGGTATCTCAAAAAACCCCACATAGGTACTATTTTGAGGTATAAAATTAAGTGAATTTATGATTGCTTATGAGTTGAAGAAATTATATTAGCATTTTTGTAGATCAGGATGGAAGTGGGGAGGTGGAGTATGGAATTTAAGAGACACAGAAAGCAGGAGTATTTAAAGGGCTCAAGTCACCAGATTTCTTGACTTTCTCCCTTTCCTCCAGTCTAAAGTCCAAAAAACAGTTAACCCAAGCAATCTAAATACTTCCTTGGCAATAAGTGAACAAACACAGACAGTAAAAAATTAATTAGAAAAATTCAATAAATCTTATGAAGAGTTCAGATTTTATCACCCTGGGTATCAGAAATGACTTTGAAAATGTTCCCAATTGAATTTGAAGATTAAAATTGTCCTTCCAACAGTTCATCAGCTGTAAGAACTGAAGTCTTTTAGTGCTCTTCAGAGTTTTTGATTGTAATACTCCCATTAAGAACTCTGGTTAAAAAATAAATGTATTAAAATTAAGAACTTAAAGGAGATCAGCAAACCATTAATAACTCATTAAAATAAGAAAGTAATATATAGATTATATGGGAAACAAGGGAAAAAGAAAATTTTTTCTTAACCAATCAAAATTAAACAATAATACCAATACCAAAAAACAATACTAATAATGCAATATGATTTGGAGTAAACAAACACCAAAAAATGCAGCTAGCATGAGCCTAGGAAACAGTAAAGAAAAATATTGCAGATTAACAAAAGATGTGAAGTGCTAAGAATGCCTAGCCTGAAGAAAACACTGTATTTTGTTCTGTAAGGGCCAAACGGAAAATGAGTTCTGCCCTGTAAGAGTCCCACCATGCAGGTTCAATTGCATTATCCAAGGTCAACCACAGCAATTCCTTTTGCTCTTTAATCACTGGCTTTGATGTGCCTAAATCTCTGGTGTCTTCTTCATTTGTAAAGTATAGAATTTCAAGGCAAACCAGCTTAGTATGAGGTAGAATGTCTTCCCTCTCATTACTTGATTCTGACATTCTGGCTTATAAAAATCACTTAACCTCTCTTCTGAGTCTCCTCATCTGGTTTCATATGGAGATTTTGTAGGGCTAAAATGAGATAACGTGAGGAAATTTGCTTTGAATATAGAAAAGTGCTAAAAGTATATTAAACTTTATTACTGACATTGAACAAAAATAGATTTCTAATATATATGTTTCCCCCAATAAACAGGTACCTCAGTATAAAAAGAATGGCATCAACAGTCTCAATATTCAGTGTGTTTCTTCCTCTTTTACTTTTATTCTGCCAGCTTCATTCACAGGAAATCTCCCTTCATGAAGAAACAAAAGAGCTGCTGCAAGATATTAAATTACTAAATTTAGCAACCTTTGTAGGAGGAGATTTTTTTCTCATGTTTCCTCAGATTCCCCTGCATAAATTCTGAAATTCACTCTGATTAGACCTGATTGGAGTTTAACTATTCCTCTTGAAGTCATTTTTATAGTCAAATGTATGGAATACTGATTGATCAGACTTGTATTATATAACTGAAGGAGGACAGGGGTAGATGCACCAGGAAAAGTAAAATACACTTTCCAAAAGAAGGAAGGGTCATAGGTCAGGTGACAAAAACAAAACAACAGATAACTCATACTGTCTATCCATATTCTTCGTAATTTAAAATAACACTTTTTGGAGAATTTAATCATCAATTCATCTTCCCTGAAGAGAAACAACTTAAACAAAAGTAGCAGACAATAAAGGAAAGGTAAGGGTTGAACTGTCACTTGTGCACAGGTGAAAAATGCACACAATAACCCAGACTTCCAACTTCTAAATACTAAAACACTTCAGAATAGTCTATCTTTAGAGAAAAAATAAAGAACATTTAATTGATAAACTTTCTCATTAATAGATGTCTTTAAATATATTCGGCCAAATATAGCAAACTTTAAATATATAATAAGAGTTAATTCTTAAGCACATGTGATAACAAAAAATGCAATATTTAGCTTGTTTTCTGCAAGGTGAGAGATAGGGGTCAAATTTCATCATTCCATATGTGGAATTTCCACAGCATTTTCCTAGCACTATTGGTTAAAGAGGTTATCTTTCCTCCAACATATATTTTTGGCAACTTTGTCTAGTATCAGATAATTGTATTTATGTGGGTTTGTCTCTGTGACTTCTATTCCAATGGTTTTCATGCTGTTTTGGTGCCAGTACCATGATGTTTTGTTATTATAGCTCTGTAGTATAATTTGAAGTCTGGTATTGTGATGCCTCCAACTTCGTACTTCTAAGAATTACTTTGGCTATTTTGTGTCTTTTATTTTTCCAAATGAATTTCAGCACTACTTTTTCTATTTCTGTGAAGAATGTCATTGCTTCACAGAATGTCATTGATGGGGATTGCTTTGAATCTATATAACACTTTTAGTAGTTTAACCATTTTGACAATATTAATTCTGCCTTTCCAAGAGCATGGGAAGTCTTTCCAACTTCCAAGGTCTCCTTAAATTTCTTTCTTTTTTATTAATTTTTTATTTGTTCTAATTAGTTGTACTTGATAGTAGAAAGCATTTATACATTTTGATAGATCATACATAAGTGGAGTGCAATTTCTCATTTTTCTGATTGTATATATTGTAGGATCACATCGGTCATGCAATCATATATATACATGAGGTAATAATGTCTGTTTCACTCTACTATCCTTCCTACCCCCATAGCCCTTCCCCTCCCTTCACTTCCCTCTACCTAATATAAAAGAACTCTCTTCTTCCCTAGCTCCCCTGCTTGCCCTGCTTGTGGTGAATTAACATCTGCATATCAGAGAAAACATTCGGCCCTTGTGTTTTTGGGTTTGGCTTAGTTCACTTAGCATGATATTCTCCAACTTCATCCATGTACCAGCAAATACCATAATTTCTTCTTTAAAGTTGAGTAGTATTTCATCATATATATATATATATATATATATGTATATATGTACATTTATATATGTCACATTTTCTTTATCTATTCATCTATTGATGGGTACCCAGGTTGGTTCCATAGTTTAACTATTGTAAGTTGAGCTGCTATAAACATTGATGTGGCTGTGTCACTGTATTATGCCAAGTGTTCTGTAGTTTTCATTGTAGAAGTCCTTCATCTCTCTTGTTAGATTGGTTCCCAAATACTTTATTTTTTGAGGCTATTGTGAGTGGGATTGTTTTTCAAATTTCTTGTTCAGCAGATTCATTGTTGGAGTATAGGAGTGTGATTGATTTGTGAGTACTGATCTTGTTATCTTTTGCCTGATCTCTCTGGCTAGAGATTCAAAAATGTTGAATAGAAGTGATGAAAGTTGGCATCCTTGTCATGTTCCTGTTTTAGAGGAAATGCTTTCGATTTTTCTCCATTCAGTATAATGTTGGCCTTGGGTTTGTCATATATAAACTTTACAATGTTGAGATATGTTCCTTCTATTTCTAGTTTCTGTAGTGTTTTAAACATGAATGGGTGCTGTACTTTGTTAAATGTTTTGTCTACATCTATTGAGATGATTTTGTGATTCTGGACTTTAACTCTATTTATGTGATTAATTACATATATTGATTTCCATATGTTGAACCAACATTGCATCCTTGGGATGAAACCCACTTGATCATAGTGCACTATCTTTTTAATGTTTGCATGCAGTTTGCCAATATTGTATTAAACATTTTTGTGCCTTTGTTCATCAAGAATATTGGCTCAGTTTTCTTCCCCTCATATGGCTTTGTCTGGTTTTGGTATCAGGGTGATACTGGTTTTCTATTGTGGAATTTAATAAAATATTAATGAAATACATTCTTATCAATATTAACTCAGTTCCAAAGAATACATTACCTATAAAGTTGTTATAAATTAAAATCAAAAGAGCAAAAATATTTTCTAGTCACTGTTCTTTAGGAAAGTTGAATGCATTTCCACTTTTTAAAACATTTTTTTTTAAATAAAATTTGCACCTACTTATTTTACTTGGTGTTCTTGGAAACAGCATTGGACGTGATGAGAGAAAAATAGGGCTACTGAAAACCCAAATACTGGCCTGGAGGTCAAACTTACTTTTTTCAGTTATTTAGTAGATAATGCATTTTTAAATATAAAGACATAATTTTGGATTATGTCACTAACAAGACCAAACATTCAATGTGAACATGATAGACTTTTGTTCTATCTATTCATTTTATGTTAGATATTCTGTAATCAAAATGGGTCATGTGATATCGTTTCTAAAGTATAACCTGTTGCTAGAATCGCATTAATCTGTATATTTAAAAACTAATTATATAGCAATATGTGTGTATATATCTTTAAAATCCATACAATAAACTTTGAATATAATTCTTTTCTTAGAAGAACAACAGTAAAAATTATGCTAACATGGCTACCATTGAGAACATACTTTTTGCTTTATTCATGAGATAGGTTCCCAGGAGAAAAATTACTGAGTCAGTGGTTATGCACAAGTCGTTTTAATTGGTATTGCACAATTTTGCTTCAAAACTGTTGCAAAGATACACACGCCCACCAACCTGTATGTTTTTAAACTTGTCAAAAAAGAAGTAATAATCTTTGCTATTTGTTAGATTACTTAATTGTATATTTGACTTGCATATCTTTAATTATCTTGCATATCTTTAATATATGAACTAGATGTTCATGTATTTATTTCTATTTTGATTTCTTTTACTATGAAGTGGCAGATTTGTTCCCTTGCTTGATAGTCTAAATTATTGTGTATATATTTAAAGAACATCTTTTGATACAGAGGCAAATTGTCTGATGTCTTATAATTTTCTACATGCTTTTTTTGTTATTTTTTAGTCATTTGTTCATATTTACAAATATTTATGTATTCAAAGATAATCAAGGTTTTTCTTTTCAGTAATTTTAATTTTAGAGAAAGTATTCATACTTCAAAACTACTAAAACATATATGTCCTTCTTATTCATTAAGATTTTTAAAAATTGTACTTAATATATTAATTCAACAGTTCTCAATTTTGTGTAGGTAAAGAGAGGATTCAACTCTCTATTATTTCTGTTTTTTAGAAGTAGCTAAAATCTGCAACCACTACTACTCACTGAACAGTTTTTCCTTACTGCTTTGAGACAATCCCTTTATCATATATTAAATTCCCACATATCAAAACTTCAGTACTTTTTATACTATATTTAATTATTATTGTCCAGGTATAAAACTAAATATTTAATAAATTTTTATTATTAAAAGTAGGTTCCCAAAATCATTTGCTAGATTATTTTAAATATTTCTTTCAGACATATTTTAAAACAATTACAAAGCATTCTACTGATATTTTGCTTTCTATTTTATTTTATCAATAAATGTTTATTATTGAAATAGTCATCTACCTTTATAAAAAAACAAGATACATATTTGTTTTATTCTAGTATTATATTTCTTAAATAATTTTAATTACCTTTTAAATGCAATATTTTGTTTTTTCATTATTCAAGAATCATTCATTTCTGCTGCAAATCATACACCTGACTGATATCTTAATTTCCTATACCTTAACTTTCTTAACTTTTTATTGTTGAATATTCAAATTATTCTACTACTTATGTATAAAAGTTGAATCTTTAGTGTATAAAAATCAGAAATTGTTGATAATAACAGGAAAATCCAACAATAATACATTCAATAATACCACCTTTCTAGACACGAGTTCAAGTTGAGGTGAGAAAAACACTTATTATTGTTTACTTTTTCATTATTTTTCCCTAAAGATCTAAAATTGAACATTCCTATTAAATCAGCACTTGTCTTTGGTTGTTTGCAGTTGGAATTGCTATTTAATCAAAGCCCTTTATGGTTATTAAAACAACCTTAAATATTCTTTTCCATTTCTTCATTTGGTTCTCTTGAAATAACACTGGGATTAAGCATTGTGCTGGGAATACGATTTGAAGAATTTATTAGTGAAGTTAGACCAGGTAATTTGACTGAAAAATTAATCAGATAGAGACATGTTTTATGATTTTAGATTCATAAAATCCTGACTTTCCACCTCGGCAAATTTCTTTATTATTAAAATGGATCTAATCCCATCTAACAAGATAAAGTATTCAAATAATTTTTAACAATCCAGTGTTAAGCAAATGATATCCATTATTATTTGATAGGAATACTTGCTCATGGAAAATGCGTATTTACATGTAGAATTTGAAACTGCCTCAGTTATAATTATTTGGGTGATTTCGGATAAACTGCCAAATAAATTATTTTCATATTTGAAATGGGAGTAATAGTTCCAATCAAAGTATCATTGTGTATAAAATTATGTAAAAAGACCATAGTATTGGTACATAGGAATATCTTAGTAGTATTCACATTATTAATTAAATGTTATTTATCCATTATTGCTAAAACATAAAATACTTTATCAGAATTTGTTAGTTTTTGAAGTTGTGTACACATATGCATATTCTTGATTCACAAATTTCCTCTTATAAAAGTACTAGGCCACTGAAGGATATTTAATTGCTCAATGTCTCTCATCACCAAATTAGTATTTGCTTTAAAATTATTTTATTCCAAAGCAAATTGAGAAATAGGGGTGTAATTTATCTCCATGAATGCTATTTTCATTGTATGAAAAATTTCACTGGCTATGTAAAAGAAGTATTTTTTTGTTTATTTTATTATTATTATTATTATTATTATTATTATTATTTTGATTCAGATAAGTCTAGGGAGACTATTTCCTAAACTTTAGATGGATCTTGTTCAAAATTTACTTGCATATTTCATTCCTTTGCCACCTTATGCTATATCCATGTACAATTATACCACAGTGAATCCTGTTTTTAATAAAATTATGATACCAATTAAAATATTAATAATTGTAATTGTTAATTTGATTGTATCAAGAAATGCCAATGATTAAGTGGCTTCTGGATGTGTCAGTGAGGGTGTGTCTAGGAATGATTGGAAGGTGTGACAGTGAGCTGAAGTGGAGATCCTCCCTAAGCGCAGGCAACACCACCAAATAGGATGGTGGCTTGGATGAAATAAAAGCCGGAAGAACAAGGAGGTAGATGCAGATGTAAGCTCAACTCTTCTTGAACCACTTGGATATCAGACTCTCTCTTCATCACTCCTCCAAGGCTGACTCTGCCAGTGATTCGCCTGGTAGTTTCCAGAAACCTTGGTCTCAGAATAGAGTAGCACTGTTGATCCTTCTTGTTCTGGGGCTTCCGCCTCTTGGACTGGGCAGCTGCTGGTTCTTCCAGCTCTCCAGCTGCAGATAGCCATGGTGGACTATCCACCTTCTAGTCCTGTAATTCAATCTAATAAATCCCCTTTTTATAATCGTACTTCAAGTTGATTCTGTTCCTCTAGAGAAACTTGACTAATATAATAATAATAATAGAGGGGAGATAAGTAGAGTAGGGCAAGCAGATCCAGGGAGGGAGGAGGGCAGGGGAAAGGAATGTATTCATCATTTTGTTAGATGCATGTACAAATGTGGCAAAATGAATTCTACTACCATGTTTAATTATAAGGCATTGATAAAACTACTAAAAATAACTTTGCAAATATTAGAGGCCACTAAGTGTGTCTAAAGTCATTAATTGTAAGACATCACAGGGATTTATATGAGGAAAGGGACAAATGAGTGAAGAACAATTGCTTCAATTCAGCCTTCCAAAAAAGATTAGCTTTTCTTCTCCCTTTTAATTAGCAGAAGCACACATTTACATTCACACATACATTCACAGACACATTCCATTCTGTATGCACAATGACGCAATGTGGTGTTAGAGACTGGATTCTTATATTGTTGAACACTTGCATTTGAAATTCAGAGAGATTTCTCAGGGTGTGTCACATGTAAAATGAGCAATTCATTTTTTGTAAGTACTGAATCCACTCATATACTCAGGTAGTACAAGGAAGAAATTATAACATTATGTATTCTGAGCATTGTGTTTTAGAACCCAACATATTTTTGTTATGGAGACAAAACTGCTACTGAAGTCTGAGTTCACCTTTACTGAAACGGGTTATTGCAATTTTCACAGGGTGTGTAGGGAAATTAGCTCCCCAATGCAAAATATCATAATAACTACACTTTAAATCATAATTTTAAATCATAATTTACTTAATTTAAATGACTTTAAATCATAATTTACTTAATTTCTTAGTTTAATTGATGTTATTTCATGTAAAAGTATGATAAATTTGTATCTATCTTGAAAGAAAATAATATGTATTATATAAATTATCTGTGCACTTAGCATAGGCATTTTCATTCCATCTTCCAAATAGCTATAGGGATTAGAAGATATAGTTCATAAAACAATTTCCCAAAACCAAATAATGAGTAACATATAGAATTAAATAATTGGGACTTAAAACTTCAATTTTCTTCTCCAAATTCCCAGATCTATTCACTCCCTTTTTTTGTCTCTGAATATGATAGGTGATTTTATACTAACATACAGATTATATTAATATGTATACTATACTTGAAAGTATGTGCTTAAAATATAACAGGAAAAACTATAGTAATTAAAATCATAAACTTATAAAAAATGCCACATTTAAAAAATGAGTTTAGATCCTTTCATTGTCTCCAGATCTGCAGGCTATTATCGGTAGAAGACTGGATAATATTTGTTCTCCGGAAAATGGTTGCCTTCATCACATGGAAGCCTGCCAGGTGGCCTGAGGAGCCATCTTTTTCTTCTTGTTTCCAGGGAAATTACCCTTGCCTCTTCTCTCCATGAACCCTGAAGCAGCTTCCAGGGCCCTCAAGCTTTCATCTTGCTTTCTTCATTCCTCCCGAAGAACAGTCTAAAACCAGTGTCTGCTACAAGTCCCACAGGCTGCTTTGGGAAGGTCTCCTTTGTGCACATAGACTTTATTTCCTCTGTTATCTTTCACTCTTCTATTTCCACTGACTCATTTCTTTCAACATTTGTAGTATTCATGTTTTGTTTTTTCTGCTACTTTACAATAAGGAAACTCTCCCACTGATTTCTGATTGTTATCTAGTTCATTCACTTCAAAACCATTTCCTAAGACATGTGATTTTTTTCCTGTTCTCATATTGTTAACCATATATTCACTCACCAATTCACCTTTATTCAGTTTCTACTATCTTTGTTTATCAACATCACAATGAAACTTTCAATTGCTAAATTCACTGGGCACTTCTGTGTTTTTGTGAACTCTGATGTATCTGATACTGCAGAGCAGTCTCCACTTCAATATACTTTATAAATTAGATCCTTATGTGAAAGGAAATAACCATCATACAGTGTCCATGTGCTAAGCATATTGTTGGATGATCTGTCCCCAGAGTATCTCCTTTGCACTGGAATCATTAGTTCTCTGATTGTGCTGACTGGTGTCTTCCTCTGGACACCCATGTTCTTGCTATTTTCCTTTTACCTCACCAACTTTTTAACCATCGTAGGTCTCAGTGTCCTCATTTCAAAAGGTATTTCCTCATGTACCTGCTATCAGGAAATTGTACTTCCTTTAAACCATGTAGTGTACCAAAATTATGTGTAATGGTCGTGACACAGGAAGTGTTCTATATAAAGAAAGTATAAAATAATTATAGTAATAAAATATATACTAATTCCATTTCATCAATCACCACAGAAAAGGGAAATTTCAGGATCTTTTATAGATTAATTCTTACACTCTCACATAAATTATTGTATCAATGTACCAGGTAATGTGTCCAGTGCTAGGTGTATGTTGATAAGAAAAACAATAATAGCTCCTAACCTCTAAGAATTTACACTGTAGACTTTCTTTTGCCTCAGTATTTAAGTTTCCAAAATGTTTTTTTCACTAAAGTAAAAAATGATGTTTTATCCTCCGTTCTTATTTCCCTTAGATCATTCAATCTGCATTGACTTTTATAACTGTCCTGTGCATATCATGGAATAAGGATGTGGCAGATATTTCTCCAATGTGCTCACACAATTTCATAGAATTCTTCATTAATAGTATCATGCACGGCACTGGCTATCTCTACTTGAATATAAGCTTCTCGCATATAGGGATAGGTCTTACATTTGTCCTTAGTTTATTAAAATTACCACAGTACACATAATAGGCAGTCATTGGAATAAATGTATCCCTCTAATAATAGCAACTTTGCTTAAAATAGAGGATCCATGTTCATACTTTATCCTGAAACAATAATATAAGCAGAAAAAAGAAATTTTGCAAATTCTAGAATCAATGCTGATGACATATTTAATTTATTTGCTGAGACGAAGCCTTTTAGTTTGAGTCCATCCATTTATTGATTCTTGATTTTACTTTTTCCACTTTAGGAGTCTGTTTAAGGAAATCAGTTCCTAAGCTGACATGGTGGTGATTTCGTCCCACTTTTTCTTCTGTTAAGCCCAGGGTCTCTGTTCTAGTGCCTGTCTTCAATCCACTTTGAGTTGATTTTTGTGCAGGATGAGAAATAGAGGTTTAATTTTATTTTGCTACATATGGATTTAGGATTTCCCAGCACCATCTGTTGAATAGGCTATCTTTTCTCCAATGTATGTTTTTGGTGCCTTTGTCTAGTATGAGATAACCATATTTATGTGGGTTTGTCTCTGTGTCTTCTATTCTGTACCATTGAACTATATATCCATTTTGGTGCCAATACCTTGCCATTTTTGTTATATTGCTATATAGTATAGTTTAAGATCTGGTATTGTGGTGCCTACAAAGGAAACAATCAATAACATGAAGAAAGAGCCTACAGATTGGGAGAAAATCTGTACCATATGCACCTCAAATAGAGCACTAGTCTCCAGGATATATAAAGAACTCAAAAAATGTAACACAAAAAGAAAAATAACCCAATAAATAAATGGACTAAGGAACTGAACAGACACTTCACAGAAGAAGAAATACAATCCACCAACAAACATAGGAAAAAAATGTTCATCATCTCTAGTTATTAGAGAAATGCAAATCAAAACTACTCTAAGATTTTATCTCACTCCAGTTAGAATGGCAGCTATCAAGAATACAAGCAACGATAACTGTTGGTGAGAATGTGGGGACAAAGGTACACTCATGCAAAGCTGGTGGAACTGCAAATTTTTGCAACCACTGTGGAAAGCAGTATGGAGATTCCTCAGAAAACTTGGAATGAAACTACCATTTGGACCAGTTATCACACTCCTCTGTTTATATCCAAAGGATTTAAAATCAACATCTACAGTGACACAGTCACATCCATGTTTACAGCAGTTCAATTAACAATAGCTAAACTATGGAACCAAACTAGATGCCCTTCAACAGATGAATGGATAAAGAACATGTGGTACATATACATAATGGAATATTAACCTTACAGAATGAAATTATGACATTTGCAGGTAAATGGATGGAGTTGGAGAATATCTTGCTAAGTGAAATAAGCCAAACCCCCAAAATTGAAGGCTTAATATTTTCTCTAATAAACAGATTCTAATCCATAATGGGGCTGGGGGAGAATGAAGGGACTTTAAATTCTGCAGAGGGGAGTTAGGGGAGGGGAAGAGAGTGGGGGGATTGTAAGAATGGTGGAATGAAATGTACATTGTTATCCTATATACATGTATGATTACACTACTGGTGTGACTCTGCACCATGTTCAACAAGAAGAAGTTGTGTTCCATTTGTGTAAATGTGTATAAGTGCATTCAAATGTAATGTATAACTAATTAGAAAAAATTAAAAAAATTGAAAAGTTAAAAGTAAATAAATAAATTTACTTCCACTGAATCTGACTAGAAATAACTTTTAGAAATGAAAGCAGTAGGCCTAACATGGGTCCAGCAGGTTGTCATACTATCTAGAAATTTTTGGGAAATTAATATGCTTGAGTAAGTAAACCCTTAAAATCAGAAAACACCCCCCACCATAAACATGGTAGTATGTGATAATAATGTGATTAATCCAATTCTCAAATAATTCCCTATACACAACATAGCTCTTCAATTATCCTCTCCTAAGAATTACTGAATCCTACGAGGAAGTTAGTGGGTGAAGCAACATGTGCTTCCTGTCTTCATCTTGCCAAGTCTACTTAAGCCCTCGACTGTATAAATAATTGAACAAAGACAGAACCAAAGAAAGGAAATCAAAGTGCTTAGAAAATCATTAATAATTTGCCATCTCCTGAAAGTTGAGTTGGAAATAGAGTGCATTCCTTGCTTTTCTATAAATTCTTTATGATTTTTAGGCATAGCAGACTGCTGGGCCATTTATCTCCTACAAGTTGGTGCTAGTCTAGCTTTATTGACAGTGCTCCAAAGAGGCAAACCCCAGGGGGCAAATGCAGTTCAAGCCTTTGCTTATGCTGTGTTTGTCAATGGCCCACTGGCCATAGCAAAGCACATAGGCAACCTCAGAACCCATGTGGGTGGGTACTATACCACAGCATGGAGTGGGAGGGATAACTAATTGGAGACCATTACTATAATATCTGAACACAGTGATTTATCCATATTTATTTCTAATATGTTGCTACCACCATCCATGCACATGGTTATATAATAAGGGCAAAGAAAGTTGAATAACACCAAGAGACTATTAAAAGCGAGAATTATCAATGATCTCCCTTTAATCTCTAGTTAGATCAAAGCAAGTGCAAGTATCTGTTTCTCTCAAACTGCTACATATTGGCATCACTCAAGTCTTTCTCTTGCAGAAATAAAAACTTTTAAATTTCTATATTAATTGTTGCTTAAGAACACTAGTGATAAGAAAATCTCAGAAACATGATCATTTAGAAAATTAATATAACTATAGGTTCTTGGAGTGTTTAAGAAGTTCTAAGTTCTTGTTACACCTAGCAACTGTTCCACTGAACAAAAGAAATGCAGGGGCCTGAAGATATAACTCAGTTGGTAGAATGCTTGCCTTGCATGCATAAGGCCCTGGGTTTAATCCCCAGCACCAAAAAAAAAAAAAAAAAAAAAAAAAAAAAAATGAGGTTCTTGGGAAGAAAACAGACTTTAGTCATGTAGGTAGATCTGAATTGATAGGGAATTTCATCTCCAGGCTTCAGTTTCTTTTTTATCTTAGACTGAGTATAATTTTACTTATGATATATGCAGTCTGTTAATATGAGATTTATTTATTTATTTATTTACTTACTTACTTAATTATTTATTTATTTTTGTGGCCCAAGTCATTCTTCCTGTTCTGGGCAGAGGTTTGAATAACTGGCCTCCCAAAAGGATCTTTTCAGTTAATGATCTCAGAGCACAGTTGAAAGCTCCACCCCCAGGAAAGCTGCAGGGAGAAAGTGGAGAAGGGGCTGGACACTGGCTCCTTCCTTATCCAACCTAGAGACACTCATTGTTGTTTCACTAACCAAGTTTTTCTTCTTGAATGAAATGTACTGGGGCCTGGAAACCTCTGGGTGGGTTGGAGCTGAGAAATGCTGAACAAGCACATTCAGGGTACTGCTAATCTTGCCCTTCTGCGAAGGGAAGGCCCTGGGGTGATTTTCTTTCTTTCTTTCTTTCTTTCTTTCTTTCTTTCTTTTTTTTTTTTTAGATTTACAATCTATCTGAAATGTTTGCCTTCTAAGGAGATTTAGTGCTGCTACAGAAGCAGTGCAGGGAAGCTGGGAGCCGCTTTAGGAATGTGGATATAATGAGTTTTGCTCCTTTTCTGCCATTAGGGCTTCAGAGATACTACCTCCCCTCTGCCTACCTGGACAGAAGAATTGTATCCAGTGCTATTAATTTTTTCTTTATCTTTTGTTGTTTCTCTCACCTTGACTTTTTCTTTATAATTGTTTCCCTGATACCAATAAGCATTATGTAATTACATATTATTAGAGATGCTCAAATGGTGCCAAGTCTTACAAGACATGAAGTTGGAATTGCCACTTTCTTATATCAGACATCCTACTCTGAGAGTGTCGTGTTTCCATAGAATCAGGTCTTACCACTTAGCACTGCATAGTGTTCTGTTGACTCTTGTTAAGAGGAAATTGGTTTATCTTTTTTTTATTTGTGTGTAATTTCTTCCCCACTGACAACACATTCCTCAGATATTCCCTGCCTTTCTGCAGTGCCAACTTTTCTCCTTCAGAGGGATCCATGTACCTTTTTAAATGATCTAACATGGTCCACCTCAACCTCAAATTTGGCCTTTCTTAGCACAGTGCTTCCTTTCAAGCTTTGCAAAGGACATTTAGAAGTCAATTCATTCACAATGGAACACAGCATCCTTTCACCATTACTTCCTTACCACACTAATAACAGACTCCTAAGTGCTTGATCTCAGTTGGTAGTAGCATCCAGGCATCTTGTCTGCTATAATTAAATTTTCCATGTCCCAGATATTTTACTTCTATAAGACTTCTCCATCTTCTCTCTCCACTGATTTTTCTCTAAAGTGTTTCAACAGTTTTCTCTACTTCTTATAATTGCTTTCTAACGCTCATGACTTTTTCAATTGTTTCCTTTCAGTCCATCTAATACCTGATTGCAAACTCATCTCTCTGAAAGCTTTTTCACATCCCTTCATTTGCTCTCAGTTACTACAAGAACAACAAACAACCAAAAATAATTCTTCCAAGACCTTGAACTTTAACTTATCTCCTATTAATATTTCCAGGGTTCTGAAGGCTCATGTTTTCTTAGTCATGCTTGGTCTATTGTATAATCTCTTTACTGCAACTCATTTCTTTTTGTCGCTCCAGTTAAGTTCCAAGCAAACACAGTAACTTCTCCCTTAAACATCTTCTCCCCAAAGTGCCAACTCCATAAAGCTCTATATGTTAGTGAAGTTTGCTAGGGAGTATTAAAACAGCAAATCTTGATATATTTAGCAACATAATACATGAAAATATATTAGAATTTTGTAGGGTTTTTCTGGATACCACGGATGACAATTTTGTTTCTAGTAGCCTTTTCCGAAGCCCTTCTCTGAGTTAATATCTCTTTTTCTGTAAAATTAAATTTCTTTCACATATTAACTTAACCTTTTCCAGAATGATGCTAACATAGAATCAGTGAGCATGGCAAGCAGATATCTATCACCCTGAGAATAGAATGGAGTTCTTTTGTCCACGGAATTCAGCACTTACCTATCTGTCTATTCCTTTTACCCCTTACTGCTTCCCCATATAAGTCCTTCCCTCAAACAGTATTAAAATCATTGCATTTTTCTGAAAGCACCATGATTATTTCCCCATGTGCTTTTTACTTGCTGTGAACTACACTTGCAACATGGCCGTTCATTTCCCCTTTTCATAACTGTAGCATTCTAGAAGACATTCCGGACCACCCACCCTTTATGATGCCCGTTTAATGATCATCTTCTCTTTGCCTGTGCTAAGCACTGGTCTCTAATTCCTTCCTGTGTATACTCTGGTATAGTGTAGACTGATTTTCTCTAAGAGCTGACATGATGTTTTAAATTGATATGAGACCTCAGCTCCCACCATGATGTGAGACAAATTTAGATTTGTCTATAATATGAGACCACCTAATATATTAACATGTTCTGTTTCTGAATATTTTTCTAAATATTTTGATGGAAGAATTAGAGTAAATATATACTATCACTATTTACTTGAACTGCATGTAAAACTTATTCTCTCATGCTTGATTGACACTATTACCTATGTTCTATTTATTCTTGGATTATTTTCAAAAATATCTTAGATCATAACACTGAAATAGTAAACCAGTCCCATCGATAGTATTGAAACCTACAAATATCATTGTATGCTTTTTGCTTACACTGTGCGATAAGAAAATGTGAATAGTTGTTTTACAAAACATTGGTAGAAAGGTTTTTAACATTTGTGAAGGAAAAATGTGGTTTGCAAACTGAACATTTAGTGAATTTTCTTTGTCATTCAAGTAGTTGAATGTTGAAACTTTTAATTTCCCTTTAAAACCACATTCTCTCCTTAACTATGGATTCCTTCATCCCTTAGAACAGTTGCTTCCCAGACAGTTGTCTCAGCAGTAGCTACAAAAAGACAGGTTTGGAAAGTTTCCAAGCTCATTGCAGGAACAAAAAGAACTTTGGTATGTTCTATGAAGCCTCTTTTCCCTTTGTAAAATTAAGCATCCCAGCAAATATGCATTCTAAAATGATTCTTCCATTCTGTTAGTGTTCTAGAGATTTCAGTACATCTGTTCAAAATACATTTGCCTTTTCCTCCCATTGAATTTGTTCTGTGTGGCCCATCCAAATAGCCTCTCATCTGGCATCTGTAGAAAACCATCTAACACTTCTCAGGAGTTTGGCTTCCCAAATGCTGGCTTTGAACACTGTTAGTAGTGATATGGTCCAGTGCTTATAAGCACTGTAACATCCAAAACTCTACCAATTGTGTGGCCACTTTCTATGGATACTTGTAAATTCTTCCTAACCTAGCCTGGCCTCAGTCACCTTACCACAATTGAAGCCCATGAAGTTTTCAGACCTGAGGCTCTCATTGTTTCTTCAGTATTTACCAGAGAGTCTGAAGAATTGGAATGTTTTATTACCACTTGTACGGTACAAGGGTCCTCTGGGTTGTACTACAACACCGATTAAATGATGAGGGTTTCATACATCTTAGGAAAATTTGAGAAAGGGATATAACAACAATATAGGCCAGAATTTTACATTAATATGGTTTGGTCAATTTAGTGGGTGCTCTTTCCTTTAGAGATAATACCTTTCAAACCTGGTTCTTCATGTTAAACTATCCTGTATCCTCTGAGGGGGTGGTGAGAGGAGAGGAGACTTAATTGCTTTAAACTTTCCTTTCTGCAAAAAGTAAAAACATTGAGAACTTTGCTCCCAAAAATTTATTTGGAGGATATTAATGTATCTGCAGAATACCAAAGTTTAAGAATCACTGGCAAGAACAGTCATCAATCTGGTCAACAAGGTAACACTATATTGATAACATAGAGTGTCTATGTTAAACTTTGAACCCATGACCTCTTCTGCTCCTCATGTTGTCTTAATCATAGGTCCATTTTATAGATAAGAAATTGAGGCTCAAAGACTTTTTTTCAGTGAAGGGAATTGAACCCAGGTCCTTGCCCATACTTGGCAAGTATTGTACAACTCAGCAATGTCCCTAGACCTCAGACTTTTTATAACTTTCCTAAGGTCATAGGGAGAGTAAATGTTAGAGTCAGTCTTTATATTGAAGTGGTTTGTCCATAATCTTTGCTTCTGGACCTCAATGCTGAACTACGGCACTATGTATTTCCACATGCACCCTTGGGTCCCTGCTTATGCAGTCAGCTGATTGTCTTTATTTCTACACTGGCATTGAAGCTCACAATGTGATGGGATCTCTACATGTCCCAGTGAATACTGTTTATTTTTAAGCAAGTAACACAACCTTTGAAGTAGTTTCCTTTAAAATATGTAGACCAGAAATAAGAAGGTAAATGTCCAAAGCTATTATGTAGGAATAAATGTATTTGGAGCTACCAAGACATTTTCTAAGTCCCAGATTTCTCTATAAATAGGCTTACATAAGCCATCACATTTCAATCTTTCCATATCTTGTACTTACCTTGCCTCCTGGAGTTGGGTTCCAACATCCTGTTCCTTCATTTAACATTCTCCATATAACAGTCAGTACCTTTTATCCTCAGGACATTTTTGCACATCAAGTACAGTTCTACCTCTCTTTTATTTTTTTAAATGGAAAATGGATTAAGGCAAAAATTACAATGTTAACAATTACAGTTAACATTTATTAAGCATTTGTTTCATATACTCTGCTAAACTTTATATATATATTCTTAAAATCTCATGAACTCCTCATCATCAATTTACTCTTCTGATCTCTAATTTATCAGTGAGGAGATAACATGTGGTCCAATGTCAACCAAATAGTAAATTGGATACTTCATTTAAATTAAGACAGTAAAACTTTAAAATATTTGTTTTGTTCTGTAAAAGTGTCTAAAATTCTATCTGGCTGGTCTGTGGGATGTTTGAGACTCCATATCAAGATAATATCTGACCTTTTAGTATGGAGTCGCCAGCTGCATTTTGCATTCATTTTCCTAACAACTGGAATCTTGTTTCTGCTTCACAGCTTGTCTACTGACAGATTCTTTCCAGTGCTGACTGCAGCATGGATCATTGCACACAATGTGGCTGTGACTTCTTTGTGTTTTTGTTCTGATTGTTCATCAAAACCCATAGACATAAATGGAAATTCTTCATGCTAGTGGTGCCACTGGGCTTTCATCTGCTGTCTGCTATTACACCTCCTGTGTACCATGCTGTTTATTGACCTTGACTTCTCTCCTTAATATGAAAAGTACCCTTGCTACTCATTCCAGGGCTTATTCTCTATTCCTACCACCTCATCTCATTATAGAACCCAGACCTTTCCATCCAACTTATCCTACTGCTGTCAAGGGAATCTACCTTTAACATTTTTGCATTTATTCTTTTTCATGTTATATCTTTAGATGTGACTTATCTTTTGTGCATCATAAATGGGCTTATGCCTCTTGCTCCATTTTTTTCAGTTCTATATATTTATTCCCTTTTCATAATATCTCTCCTCTTACCTAATCATTTTCTTTTTCTTTGTCCCAATATATCTGACTTAACTGAATATTTACTTCTCAATTTCCTAATCATTTTATTTCTAGTAGTTTAGAAACCTTACTAGTTACCATAGTAACTGATATTAAAGAATGCATAGTCTAGATTTTCCATCTGACACACAAATTATGGTACGTAGAATGAAGTTAAGGAATTTAACAGTGCGGGGCCTAGTCAGAGAAAGTAAACAACTGGGGGCATGCCCTGGAAAGGCATATCTTGTCCCTTTCCCCTTTCTCTCTCTCCTTTGCCCTCTTCACTTTCTCTCTCTTTCTCTCTCTCTCTCTCTCCTTCCTGGTCACCAGGAGGTGAGCAGTACGCCACACATTCCCCACTGTGATGCTCTGCATCACTACAAACCATCGGTTGGTAATGGGACCAACTGAATATAAACTAAACCTTCTGAAACTATGAGTGGAAATAAATCTTTCTTGTGCTAAGTAGATTTTCCCAGGTATTTTGTATTAGCAACTGAAATTTGACTAATGTAAGATGTCATGTTACCAGTAGAATTAGAATTAAAATCCAAGTTTTAATTCATTGATTCATTGTAGTAGAATTCTTTTATCATGCTATACTTTTATAATTTGTAATATAAAATAATTTCATACAGGAAAATCACTTCAATCTTATACTGACCCTTCTGAAATTTTCAATAAATCTCTCAAATCAGAACAATTGTCAAGAATCTATAATCAAGCACATGTCTCAGAAGCTTTTGTTTTCCTGTTTTTGCATTTAGTTAAATCAAATTATTTATTCAACAGTTTCTTTTGAATTTGATGAACTCTGAGAGCAAGCAAAGTTCTTTCAAAAATTAGGAAATTTGTATAGTGATGCTATAATTTTTATTTCACAATGTACAGGTTATCAAAATGTCTATCTCATTGAAAGTTCTCAAATTCAAGCAACTGAATATGCTATCAGTGTTAAGCATGTGTTGTTTTAAAAGCTTCTTAGAGTTATGTGGTGGTCTTGATTATGAAAATGAAAGCAACACAGGTAGAAGTTTGATTTTGTATTTCCTATGCTATTAGTAATATAATTTTTTTAAAAAGTGGAAACATATTGATGCCTTATTTTCTGTAGTACACTTTAACTGCATGATGATGCCGTTTAATATTTTATCTTAAAGCACATAGTTCTTGTTGGATAAAGAAGTGTATAAAATTTCATATTGATGGAAATCATAATATGCATTTTCTTATAAAGAGAAAGCTGAATAATACTGATTGCTATAAAATCTTGAAATCATTTTCATGTAAACTAGTAACAGATATTCCATTTATTCTTTTATCAAATCCATGTTTTTCATGTTATAATTTACGAGCTATTTTTATTCTAATGAGATAAACCAGAGATAAGAAAGTCATGTTTCTTTAGAATTCTGGTGATAACATACATATGAATATATGAATATAAAATAAAAGTTTAAAATGAAAAAGAAATATGATATTCTAGTACATATATGAAAAGTGCTCACCCTCAATGGTTTTACAGAAATACACAACAGAACACCAATTACATACATTCTTTTTGATAATCAGATAAGCAATAGTTAAAGAGGACTGATAGACAGTTGTGGTTAGGATACAGAGAGAAAAGGTATTTGTAAGCAGTATTGATTTGCCAAGAATACAATACCACATTTAGAAAGGGTGATGGAAATTGCATATCAAATTTAAATTGAACATTGCTATGTCACAACAACTCTGGGTGTAGGTAATTATTCCAGAAGAGCAAATGCAGTATGATTTTATTTGAACTATGAACCTTGCAATTTATCACTATAATTCATCTAAGGAACACATTTTCTCAGTGGGGAAAAGAGAAGACAGTGATTACTTTAAAATCTTGTTTATTTTAGTATATTCTCTTTAACTTTTGTAGTTGTACTTGCTCCTAGAATACCTACATAAAGCAGAAGGTAATAGAAAAAAAGACTGAGGGAAGAAAGAAGATTTCAGTCAAGTATTGTTTTTCCTAGCAGTACTCTGAATTCATCTTTTTAAAACTAAGCTTTTGTTTATTATTGGAGGAAAATAAATCCAATCTGGATTTAAAGACCAATGAACTAGTTTACAAAATTTAAGAAATCTAGAAAGAGGTATGGCATTCTATAAAAATATAGGGTTAAACAATTGTGAAGCTCCAGGATTCAATATTTACTGAAAGTAGACCTTTCAACACATACTCATTGTGACTGGTAATAAGAACCAACTGTGGAAACCATTTGAAGGCAGCAACCTAATAATAAAAAGATAACATATATTGATCATGTTTGAAAACAAGAAACTGGAGACCAAAACTAAACAATTATAACTGTAATGTGCAAATGAACTTCAATGATTAGAATATTGCCAATCATCACTGCTTCTCTGATTGGTTAATAAATCTTTGCTAAGCCATCTGCACCAAGATAAACATCACATTTTTAATCTTGGCTATTAATATAATCAGTGAAACTGTTGATTCACTAATTCATCATCTCGATGCATAATTTAAAATGAATATGATAGAGAAAATGTGCATATACCTAACTTCTAGTTACATAGCCATTTTATTTATTTATTTTCTCAGCGAAAGATGTGCTTATATGTTGAACATTGCCTGAAGTTTCCAATTTTACAAAGTGCTATGTGAGAGTTAGACCAGTGCATGTACCTCCTGGAGTGATGAAGAATTTTCCCTTGTGAGCTGTATGATGAATTACCCCTCCCACATAGATAATGAAATAGATACATTCTGAGAACCCCCGATTTTAACACAAACCTTTTATGTTTGTCATGCATTGTGCTTTTGTTGAAATGATGTGATGATAGTCGTGATAATGATGATGATAGTCCTATTGGAAATTGTGATACCTTTTCATATATTGTGACAGACAGATTCAGGGAGATGAAACAACATTTACTGAGTCCCCAGTAATTGTATACGTGATTTCTTTAACAGAAATATCACTGATTTACTTAGCCTTAAGCATCCTACTTTTCTTTTTCTTAACAAATTTATTTAAAAGTTGTCTCAATTCTTATCTTTAAACCATAGGCAGATGGAAATACGGTGTTCTCTAATTAATATCATTAGGAAATTTCTGCAATTCTCCCTTGAAAAACTTGCTAAAATGTGTTAATTTGACTTATGCTTGATTGTTCTTTTGTGTTCCCTTCTTTGTTCTCTAACTGCAGCCTAGATGGACAACAAAGTGGACTCAGTCTTGGGCTTTTCTTTAGTGTCTCTCAACATTAAGCAGAAGTAGGACCATTGCTGAAAAATCTGGAATACTCAGGAAATAGCATAATTAAGAAATGAAGGTGAAACCTAGCAGCTTATAAGTCTTCATTATTCTTGAAAGATTTTGAGACATTCTTTCCACAGGTAATTTCCCCTGCCCAAGCTTTCTGTCTAGTCCCTGTGCTCTGTCATTTCGTAAGTCATCTCTCCCCTTCTTACAGGTTTACTTTTTCCTTCTCTCTTCTTTCCATCCCCACCCAACACTTCCTCCTCAGTGCACCTGTCACTCTTCCTCATAAAAATACAGTCCCTATTACTCCTGTCCCAGATTAAATAAGTCACTGATTTGTTTATTCATCATCTTTAAATCATGACTTTACCTTCATCTTCAGTCTACGTTTTCATACAAAAATAAACACTCAAATATTTTCATAGATAAAATTATGCATGCCAATACAAAGGAAAAGGATTGTGTATTAAAAAGAGGCTGGGCACACCGAGGTCGGATGTCAGCACTGAGCCCACCCCCCCACACCAAGGTCAGTCAGGCACTGAGGCTGCCTGCCCACCTGCCCCCTTAATGCTGAGGGACACTGTGCCTGCCTCCGTGCAGACTCAGTGCATCCTCACTGGGGCTCCCCAGCTCCTTTGGAGGCTGGTGAAGTCACTTTGAATTATTTCTGGGGGCATGACCATCATCATTGGAAGGGCACCTCCCTTCCTGAGACACTACAGGAGACTGGAAGCTCTTTGACAGTTACCCCTATTTACTCACTTATATCCTACACCCTTTCCCTATCCTCTTGTTCATAACTAGAAATATTGTAAATAGTAATTGAATTGATCCTGTTTATTTTAAAGATGCTAAAGTCTTTATAGGGGCTATCTGGTTCAGAGCTGCATTTTCTCTGTATTTGGTGCTACTGGTATTGATCTCCCCTTCAAAGAAGAGGTGGTGCAAAACTGCAGGGTCATAATAAGCCTGTGGGGGGGGGACTTCAGTATCTCTGATCGTCACTGCTAGAGGGGAATATACAGAAACAATATGAAAAAACAGGGGAAGAAAGTGTCCCTAACAAACCAAGATGCTATTGTGATAGACTCCAATGACAGCATGGCAGTAGAAATGACAGAAAAAGAGTTTAGAATATGCATGATTAAAATGATCTGTGAAACAAAAGATGAGATAAGAGAGCAAATGCAGGCAATGCAAGACCATTCCAGTAGACAGTTAAAAGAGAAAATGCAAGAAGCAAAAGAACACTTCAATACAGAGATTGAGATTCTGAAAACAAACCAAACAGAAATACTTGAAATGAAAGAAACAATAAACCAAGTTAAAAACTCAATAGAAAGCATCACCAACAGAATAGACCTCGTGGAAGACAGAATCTCAGACAATGAAGACAAAATATTCAATCTGGAAAATAAAATTGAACAAACTGAGAAGATGTTAAGAAGTCATGAATGGAACCTCCAAGAATTATGGGATATCATGAAAAGACCGAATTTAAGAAATATTGGGATTGAGTAAGGCACAGAGATACAAACCAAAGGCATGAAAAACCTGTTCAATGAAATAATATCAGAAAATTCCCCAAGCCTGAAAAATGAAATGGAAAATCAAATACAAGAGGCATACAGAACACGAGGTACACAAAACTACAACAGATCCACACCAATACACATTATAATGAAAATACCTCACATTCAAAATAAAGACAGGATTTTAAAGGCTGCTAGAGAAAAGCATCAGATTACATATAAGGGGAAACCAAAGGATATCAGCAGATTTCTCAGCCCAGATTCTAAAAGCAAGTAGGGCCTGGAACAATATATTTCAAGCTCTGAAAGAACACGGATGCCAACCAAGAATACTATACCCAGTAAAATTAACCTACAGATTTGACAATGAAATAAAATCTTTCCATGATAAACAAAAGTTAAAAGAATTTGCAAATAGAAAGCCTGCCCTACAAAACATTCTCAGCAAAATATTTCAGGAGGAGGAAGTTAAAAACAATAATACAAGTCAGCAAAGGGAGGAACTACCCAACAATATGCTGCCTTCAAGAGACTCATCTCATAGAAAAAGATAGCCACAGACTAAAGGTGAAAGGATAGGGAAAAACATACCATGCACATGGACCCAGTAAAAAAGCAGGGGTCTCTGTCCTCATATCAGATAAAGTGGACTTCAAACTTAAGTTAGTCAGAAGGGATAAAGAAGGACATTTCATACTGCTTATGGGAAGCATAAAACAGCAAGATATAACACTTTTAAATATTTATGCCCCAAACAATGGAGCATCTACGTATATCAAACAAACCATTCTCAATTTTAAGAATCAAATAGATCAAAACACATTAATAGTGGGGGACTTTAACACATTGCTCTCACCACTGGATAGAATCTCCAAACAAAATCTGAGCAAAGAAACTATAGAACCAAATAATATAATCAATGATATAGAACTAATTGATATTTACAGAGTATTTCATCCATCATCTAGTGAATATACTTTCTTTTCAGCAGCTCATGGATCCTTCTCCAAAATAGACCATATGTTATGCCACAAAAAAGCCATTAGTAAATACAAAAAAAAAAAAAATAGAGATCCTACCCCGTATCCTATCAGACCATAATGGAATGCAATTAGAAATGAACGATAAAATAACAAACAAAAACTACTCATATACCTGGAGACTATATAATATGCTATGAATGATGCAATGATAACAGAAGACATCAGGGAAGAAATAAAAAAATTCTTAGAAGTAAATGAGAACAATGACACAACATATCAAAACCTCTGGGACACTATGAAAGCTGTACTAAGAGGAAAGTTCATTGCATTGAGCTCATGCATTAAAAAAATAAAAAGTCAACAACTAAATGACCTAACATTACACTTCAAAGTCCTAGAAAAAGAACAGATCAACACCATAAATAGTAGAAGACCAGAAAATAAAATCAGAGCTGAAATCAATGAAATTGAAACAAGAGAAACAATTCAAAAAGAAAAAATTCAAAGTTTGTTCTTTGAAAAAGTAAACAAAATTGATAAACCCCAAGCCACACTAACAAAGAGGAGAGAAAAAACTCAAATTACTAGAATTTGTGATGAAAATGGAAAGATCACAACAGACACCACTGAAATACATAACACAATTAGAAACTACTTTGAAAATCTATACTCCAACAAAATAGAAAATATTGAAGACATCGACAAATTTTTAGAGACATGTGATCCTCCCAAACTGAATCAGGAAAATGTACACAATCTAAACAGATCAATTTCAAGCACTGAAATAGAAGAAGCCATCAAAAGCCTACCAACCAAGAAAAACCCAGGACCAGATGAATTTTCAACTGAAATCTACAAGACCTTTAAAGAAGTACTGATACCAATACTCCTTAAAGTATTTTAGGAAATAGAAAAGGAGGGAACCCTTCCAAATTCATTCTATGAGGCTAGTATCACTCTTATACCAAAATCAGACAAAGATACATCAAAGAAAGAAAACTTTAGACCAATATCCCTGATGAAAATAGATGCAAAAATCCTTAACAAAATACTAGCAAATCACATAAAAAAATATTTAAAAGATAGTGCACCATGATCAAGTGGGGTTTATCCCAGGGATGCAAGGTTAGTTCAACATCTGGAAATCAATAAATGTAATTCACCACATCAATAGAGTTAAAATTAAGAATCACATGATTATTTCAATTGCTGAGAAAGCATTTGATAAAATACACACCCCTTCATGCTTAAAACACTAGAAAAAATAGCAATAGTAGGAACATACCTCAACATTGTAAAGGCTATCTATGCTAAGCCCACAGCCAACATCATTCTTAATGGAGAAAAGCTGAAAGCATTTCCTCTAAAACCTGGAACAAGACAGGGATTCCCTCTTTCACCACTTCTATTCAACATCGTCCTTGAAACATTTGCCAGAGCAATTAGACAGACCAAAGAAATTAAAGGGATACAAACAGAAAAAGAACTAAAGCTGTCACTATTTGCTGATGACATGATCCTATATTTAGAAGATCCAAAAAAACTCCACTAGAAAACTTCTAGAACTAATAAATGAATTCAGCAAAGTAGCAGGATATAAAATCAATATGCATAAGTCTAATGCATTTCTATTCATAAGTGATGAATCCTCTGAAAGAGAAATTAGGAAAATGACTCCATTCACAGTAGCCTCAAAAAAAAAAAAAATACTTGTGAATTAATCTAACAAAAGAGGTAAAAGACCTGTACAATGAAAACTACAGAACATTAAAGAAAGATATTGAAGAAAACCTTAGAAGATGGAAAGATCTCCCATGTTCTTGGATAGGCAGAATTAACTTTGTCAAAATGGCCATTCTACCAAAGGCACTATACAGATTCAATGCAATTCCAATTAAAATCCCAATGACATTCCTTAAAGAAATAGAGAAAGCAATCATGAACTTCATCTGGAAGAACAAGAGACCTCGAATAGCCAAAACAATCCTGAATAGAAAAAGTGAAACAGGAGGTATCATAATACCAGACATTAAACTATACTACAGAGCAATTGTAACAAAAACAGCATGGTAATGGCACCAAAATAGACAGGCAGACCAATGGTACAGAATAGAGGACACAGGGACAAAACCACATAAATACAGTCACCTCATACTAGACAAAGGAGCCAAAAACATACAAAGGAGAAAAGATAGCCTGTTCAACAACTGGTGCTGGGAAAACTGGAAATTCATATGCAGTAAAATGAAATTAAACCACTACCTCTCACCCCGCACAAAACTCAACTCAAAATGGATCAAAGACACAGGAATTAGACCAGAGACCCTGCACCTAATAGAAAACAAAGTAGGCCCAAATATTCATCATGTTGGCTTAGGATCAGGTTTCCTCAATAAGACTCCCAAAGCACAAGAAATCAAAGTAAGAATCAATAAATGGGATGGACTCGAACTAAAAAGCTATTTCTCAGCAAAGGATACAATCAAGAATGTGAAGAGAGAGCCTACAGAGTGGGAGAAAATCTTTTCCACACACACTTCAGATAGAGCACTTACCTCCAAAATTTATAAAGAACTTACAAAAACTTTACAACAAAAATACAAAGAACCCAATCAATAAATGAGCCAAGGAACTGGACACTTTACAGAAGAAGACACACAGGCAGTTAATAAATATATGAAAAAGTGTTCAACATCTCTAGTAATTAGATAAATGTAAATTAAAACAACTCTAAGATTTCATCTTACTCCAATTAGAATGGCTTTTATCAAGAGCACAAACAATAATAGATGTTGGCGTGGATGTGGGAAAAAAGGCACACTTTTACATTGGTGGTAGAGTTGCAAATTGGTGCAGCCACTCTGGAAAGCAGTATGGAGAATCCTAAGAAAACTTGTAATGGACCCACCTTTTGACCCAGTTATCCCACTCCTTGGTTTATACCCAAAGGACCTAAAATCAGCAAACTACAGTAATATAGCCACATCAATGTTTATAGCAGATCAGTTCATAATAACTACATTGTGGAACCAACCTAGATGCCCTTCAACAGATGAATGGATAAAGAAACTCTGCTATATATATACAATGGAATACTATTCAGCCATTAAGAAGAATAATATTATGGCATTTGCAAATAAATGGATGGAATTGAAGAATATCATGCTAGGTGAAAAAAGGCAAGCCCCAAAAACCAAAGGTCAAATGTTTCCCCTGATAAGTGGAGGATGATATATAATGGGGATGGGGGTGGGGAATGAGAGAATAATGGGGGAACTTTAGAATATGTAGAAGAAAATGAGAGGGAGGGGGGTATGAAAAATGGTGAAATGAGACAGAGATCATTACCTTATGTACATGTATGATTACACGAATGGCATGAATCTACATTGTGTACAACCATAGAAATGAAATTATGTACCCTATTTGTGTACAATGAATCAAAATGCAGTCTGTAAAAAATTAAAAGTTAAATAAAAATAATAAAAATAAATAAATAAATAAAAAGGGTTGGGGATATAGCTCAATTGGTTGATTGCTTGCCTAGCATGCATAAGGTCCTGGGTTCAATCCCCAGCACCAACAGAAAAAAATAAATAAAAAGAATTGTGTATTAAAAGTGTAATGTCTACTAAAAAAGATGTTGATATGTTTACTTTTAAATTAAGAAAACCAAGACTCAGAAAGATTAATTAGGCTGTTTAAATCACATTGCTGCTGGGTGTGACAGTTTAAGTTTGTAGCCTGTTGCTGCAAACACTTGATTATTTGCTTATAACTAGGGGTTGCCATTTATAAAAGCTACATTTAATGTTTTAGAGCAAAGTCAGCATTTAATGCAATGGAAACATAAGCAAATTCAACAATATCACCTGTAATTAAGTGAAGCTTCATAACATCCAGGGTGGGCAAGTCCCTTTGAGAAATGGTGAGAATGAGAGGTCAAAAGGCTCCAAATGCTGGAATATCCTGACAGGAATAAAAGGGTCTAAGTAAACACAATCTCTAATTAAAATCAGACACAGAGTGATGATATTTCTGTATGTTGACATCATTTATACCTTTTTTTAAAAATGTACTAAATAGTATTTTCTACCACAATATGTATATTATTTTACCCTCTTACAGATGCCTCTTACAGGGACTGGAGATGTCACTCAGTGGTAGTAGAATGCTTGCCTAACATGCAGGAGGCCCTGGGTTCTATTCCAAGCATCAGCATCTTAAAAAAAAAATTCCTTTTATATTTCATATTGTACAATGGACTTTGTAACAGGTGGCAATTTTGGTTCAAATTACTGGGCACCTACTTTGTTTAAAAAATATTAAATATATTCATACACAATTAAATATCTACATTAATGTGGTTTTGACAGTCCAGAACATTGTAACTTCAAGAAGATGAAATTACGAAATAACTTTATTGTGTATTTCAGCAAGTTTTATGTAAACATTTGTCTGAGCAATGTACTGAAGTAACTATCACTTGAATAAATCCCTCTTTTGTTGGACAAAGAGCTCATTGCAAGATTGCTCTCTCAGACTTGCTTAGAAATCCTCTCTTTGGTGTGCTCATCAGTCCTGATCTTGATGAATCTGGTCCTCATTGAAAACACAACTGCTGATCTATCACTCCTGTGTTCCGAAGACTCAGTTAAACTTCTCCCCAAAACCATCACAAACCACTCTCATTTACTCATTCTTAGGTGTTATGAAGATTCTGTCAATTTGTGATTTACTTTATGATGGTAAAATGTAAAGTCAGTTTTGCCCCATGACACGTTATTTTGTTGGTATTTTCGAGGAATTCAGTATTGAATATATAAAATTCATTTAGATGCCAATAATTATCATAGATACGGGGGATACAACTGTGTAAAATACACATATATATGTATATATATATATATTTTTTTTTTTTTTTCTTTGCGGTTCTAGGGATCAAACCCAAGGGCTTTGTGCTTGCAAGGCAAGCACTCTACCAACTGAGCTCTCTCCCCAGCCCTATATTTTTAATTCTCAAAGATTGTTAGTTTTAGTTATATGACCAACTTATAAAGTGCAATAGAAATATCTGTATTTATGGAACATTTAATTTTCTGTTTCCAAAATTTATCATAGTGTCAGAAACATGGGAGGTTAATGGGAGCAAACCACAGAAATAAAAGATATTTCTTAGTTAAAGGAAAAAAAAAAACAGATAAAATAGAGTTTGAAATATTAAATCACTAAGCAGATAATTGAAAACACAAAAAAGGGTAATAAACAAACTATTTTAGGATTTTAGCAATGATAGATTTAGATTAAAAGAATATGCATCATCTTTTTAGTCTAAAAATCAATGAAAATTTTGGCAGAAACATAAAACTCAAACTGGGCATCTTAGTGAGTTAAATCATTATTGAACATTTGCGAAAAATAGTTGACAATTTAAAGTCAGTTCTCAGAATAAGTCTTTAGCCTGGTTGCTGAGTTTTGGAGTTTTCTTTCAAACAGTGATACTAGAATAGATCATAAAATAAAACATGGGAACCAGAAGTTATGGTTTATTGCCTAACATGAACTCCCACATATGTAACAGAGAAATAACAAGTAATTCATACAGGAAAGCTCACTTCTGATTATAGATTCACTCTTCTGTTTCACATATAATTTATATTACCGACATTCATGTTTTCAGACTTTGAGACATGCAACCCTATCATTTCCTTCTTAGAACATTGAATAACAATTGCTTAAATGGAGCTCCCAGTCTCATCTTTATCATTTCTACTTCATATATTGCCATCTGCAGTATAAACAGATTCCACAAGACAGCTTTGAATGAAGACTTTGTAGTTTTCTGGTCTTGTCCCTAGAACACTGTAACCTACTTTGAGATTTCTCAACTCCTATCAAACAGTTGTTTAGTTGGTTATGGTCCTGTAGATTACTGTTGTGTTTCTTTTGATCTAAACTACAACCTGGTTGAGGCAGACTGCATAGGATGGCTTCAACATCTGAAGATTGGATTGAAACCATATTTTTTTCTGCAGTGATCAACCACTAGAAATACTTGAGAACCACTAAATCAAGTAATAAAATATTTAAATTTATCATGAATTTAGTTCAAAAAAGACCCAAACTTAACAAACTTCACATCTAAGTGAATATTTTGGGAAATTTTATAGGATCTTCAACTAACTCCTAAGTGGTATTTTCAAGAAAAACCTAAATGTTCTAATAGTGGAGCATATTATTTAAGAGCTTAAAGATGTATTCTTAATTCAATACCTCAGAGCTGTCTGGTGCTCTGGGACTCTCTACTTGGGACAACTCAAATTTGTGACATCATAGGTAGCACTATGTCAAACAGAAATGTCTTATCCAAACCTATCAGTATCCACAAAGCTATTTTGTTGGAAAATGAACTGGAAATAGAAAAATATAATGATCTTGAATCTATTCTTTGCAAAGTTTTTCATTTATCTTAGTTCCAATGTTCTTGCATTGCTGAAGGTCTTATATTTTACTTTTGTGATAGTTGGACAATGACTTCTATGGATGTGCATCAAACTCTCAAAGTACACATGATGAACAACATGCAGACCAGAGTTCAAGTAAGTTAGTGTTGCTTAACTGAAATTTTGATATTAACTGGAATGTTCAAGATCAAGGTTTTGGTATAGCTGATTTCTGATAAGGGCTCTTTCCTGGTTTGCAGAAAGCTTCCTTTATGTAGAATCTTAACATGGTGGATAAAAAGAGAGAGAGAGGTTGCTGGGAGAGATGAAGAGAGGGAAGTTCTTTGATGCCTTTTCTAAAAAGCCCAACAGACTTACCAGATTAGGGGCAAACCCTATGACCTCAGTTAATCTAATTCCTTTGTCAACATTTGATCCCAAGATGAAGTCAAATTGGGGATTAGGACTTCAACATGTGAATTTTGGGAGGATACAATGTAGTCCATAGCTACTGCCTTGTCTCTACTTAAAATTAAAACATGGACAATTTACAAAATCTTACATATGCTGTGGTTTACTTGGGGAAAAAATCAAATTACAGTCAGTCCTCCATATTCCTTGGATTCAACCAAAAGTGGATTAAAAACATTAAAGAATTACAACTGTACTGAACCTGTACAGAATTTTCAATGACATTATTCCCTCAACAATACAGTATAGCAACTATATGCATAGTATCTACACTGAATTAGGTATTAGCAATCTAGAGATGATTTAAAATATACAGGAGAATGCATAGAATCATATGTAAATTTCATACCATTTTATATAAAGGACTGGAGCATGGTATATTTTTCAAAAGATATTGTGGGGTCTTGGATTAATCTAGCATGGATACTGAGGTACACTTACATATTGTTTTATTTTTGCTGAGAAAAAATATCAATTCTGCATAGTTTATTTCAATCCAAATGAAATGTGATATTTGATTTTCCAAAGTGCTAGAACTTTTCAGAAAAGTTTCTTCCAATATAGAATGTGAAGTTATGGAAAAAAAAAGGGCTTGTCAATACCTGATCAACATGTTACTTTCTGTTTAACTTTGTGTGTCTTCATGAAATATTTCACTACCAGCAGAGGAATCCATGGTTCAGCTCTCTCTTAGATTTATGAAATGAGGCTTCCGCTGCATATACCTGAGTGATGGAGGTGCATTGATTTGGCAATCCTACTGTGCTATGTAGTGTCAGAGTTGTCATTCTGCACATTGTATCCAATTAGGAAAGAACTCTTCAATGAGAAAATGAAAAGTCCAGAAGGCCTGCGTGATCTCTGCTTGTGCATGTGGAAATCTCCAAAGGCACCTTTGCAGTAATGAAATTATCACCTTTCATTTGTATAAATCTTTTCATTTCAAGAGTTCACAGTGGTTCGGAAATGCCATTCCACATATCCTCATGGCAGCTCTTGAAGTCATTGACAGGGACCTATTAAAATGGTGAGTCTGGTCCTAGCAAATGATAATCACAGTTAGCTTAAGAACAAAATAAAGCAATATTGCCAAAGGAATAAATTTGTACTACTTCCCAAGGCAGGACAGTGTAACAAGAGGATCAGACCTTGACACATGCTCACTGCAATGCCTAGTTCTAAGGATGTTACTCAATCAGCAGCTGAGAAAGGCCAGACACCACAGCAGCTATGCAATGCAACAGTTCCTCTTGGGAAACTCAATTTGTTCCTGACTAGAAAGTTGACCGGACTTCTCTCTAAAGTTCCATTTCCCCATCTCTAACTGATATCTCCAACATCTCCAACAGCTATAAATATTCAAAATCCACAAATAGCATAGATGTAAATAAAAGTTACGGCTGCATGCACATTTCTTCTTTCAGTAAAGCTATCAGGTGAAATGCCATTATTATTTTAAGCAGATCATCTGGAAAGAATACAAATGATTCTAACTGGGGTATGTGGCGAGCCGCCACGCCGCCATGATAAGATGGCGCTGGTTTCCGCAAAAGCCTGAAGTGCATTCTAGATAAACAAGCCCATTTTTGGTTATGCCAACTGTTGCATACGGGAGCACCTATGAACATAGGCCAAGTGGCAGGAGTAGATTGGCTGTTGCAAGAGTATAAATGTGTATGAATTTGGCTCAAGGAAGAAGAAGAAAATCCATGGTTATATAGTAACAAGGTCCTGATTAAACTGCTGAAGGAAGATTCCTGTGTCGTGCTTTCTTGCAGGCGAGGGACACGACAAGTGGTGCTGAAACCCGGGAATCAGAACTTTCAGTGGTCAGGGGGTGCACTGGTAAGTACCACAGGTAAGTGGGGTCCACACATAGTGGGACGCTCCTCTGTAGATAAAGAGAGAGTGGGGATCGACCTTGCATAGTCGATCAACAAAGAAAGATATTTTGTTTTCGTTTTCATTCTGCTTGCTCTGAACGCTGCTTTCATTATGGGCAATTCTCCATCTAGTTCGTTAGTACAGCCTTTAGATTTTTTGTTGCGCTCCAAAGAGCTCAAGGTCAAACGCAGTACTTTACAAACATTCATTGTAAGAATTGATAAAGCGGCCCCATGGTTTGCTGTCTCCGGAAGCTTGACTCCTGCCAGTTGGGATAAGTTGGGAAGAGATTTGGATTTCCTTCAGGAGCAGGGACAATTGGAGAAAGGGGTGATACCACTATGGAAATTAATAAAAGGATGTATTCTTGATGGTAGATGTCAGGAAGCTATTCATAAAGGACAGGAAGTTCTTGAACAACTACATGAGGAGAAGTCCGAGGATTCTATGAGTACTTCCAGCAAACATAGTGCAGGAGAGCAGGTTTATGGAGCTATTCCAAAGAGGAGACTATACCCAGATTTAAAAGCCCTTAGAACATCAGAAGAAACAGGGGAGTCAGAATCAGATGGTGATGAGGAAGTAAAAGAGCTAACACAGCACTTACGGAAGGTAAGGTTAAAAGAAGGGGGAACTAAGAGACAAAAAGATTTTAGACAGAAGGACTATGAGGAAGAACAGGAACCAGCTCTAGCCTATGATCCTCCCCCATATGTGGGAGGGGTTCCAGGCACGGGTAGAACTTTTAACTCTGCAGCTTGGAGGGCTGCCCATGTAGAGTTGGGGTTTGCCTGTCCTGTATTCCAGGACAATGATGGGGGAAGATATCAGGAACCCATAGACTTTAAAATGATAAAAAATATAGCAGAATCTGTCCGCACTTATGGTGTGGATGCTGCTTTTACTATCGCCCAAATAGAGGGGCTCAATAGATTCTGCATGACCCCCTCGGACTGGGCCAGTTTAGTGAAAGCTTGTGTTTCCCTGGGTAAATATTTAGACTGGAGAGCCTTCGTGTTAGAGGGGGCCAATGAACAGGCTGCACGCAACCAAGCTATGGGCAAACCTGCCTGGGATGTGGATATGCTTCTGGGGCAGGGTAGATTTGCTAATCAGCAAACAGGCTTTCCATTAGAAGTTTATGAACAAATTAATCAGATCTGCATTGCTGCCTGAAAAACACTTCCTAATAAAGGAGAAGTGTGAGGTAACTTAACAAAAATTGCCCAAGGCTCCACAGAAGCTTTTTCAGATTTCGTGGCTAGAATGGTAGATGCAGCAGGGAAGATCTTCGGGGATGCTGATGTAGCTATGCCTTTAATCAAACAATTAGTATATGAACAATGTACAAGAAAATGCAGAAATGCTATTAATCCATTTAAAAGCAAAGGCATAGAGGCATGGATGAAAGCTTGTAGAGAAATAGGTGGCCCATTAACAAATGCAGGCTTAGCCGCTGCCTTCCTTCAACTTTCTAACAGGACTTCATCTGGACATAGGAGGTGTTACTCTTGTGGACAAGAAGGACATTTCAAGAGAGAGTGTCCTAGTAAACATAAGGCAGAAAGGACAAATAATGCTCCTCCAAATCGCCTCCCGGGGGTGTGTCCTAGATGTAAAAAAAAAAAAAAAACATTGGGCTAATGAATGTAAGGCCGTGAAAGATATCCATGGCCGGTTTATTGAAAGGACTGATTCAAAAAATGGCTGGAAGGGCCCCCGTCCTCAGGGCCCGCAAATATATGGGGCCACAGAGGAAGTAACCAGGCCAGACGAGTATTGGCCGTCTCTGAGACACCCCAAGAGCCCAGGAGAGCCACTAAAGGTTCCGCAGGAGTTGACCTCTGTTCCACCACCAGACTCATTTTAACACCTAAAATGGGTGTTCAGGTGGTTGACACTGATTTTAAAGGATCTCTGCCACAGGACACTGTAGGTTTGCTCATTGGGCGAGCCTCTTCAATCTTACAAGGTCTTCATGTCTTTCCTGGAGTGATTAACCCAGATGCGGTGGGTTCTGTTAAAGTCATGGTGGAAGCTCCAAAAGGCATTGTGTCCATCTCCCCCGGAGATCGGATTGCTCAGCTGCTCTTGCTGCCTAGCCTACATAAGCATTTTAAAGCTGATGCCATTAATAGAACTAGTGAACAGATTGGGAGCACAGAAGGGAATAGCGCCTATTTAACTCTAGATTTGAACACACGCCCTTTGGTAACTCTAAACGTAGAAGGTAAACCTATCCTGGGGTTAATGGATACAGGGGCAGATTGTAGTATTATCTCTAAAAAAGATTGGGCTAGGGGGTGGCCAGTCCAGACTTCTGATCACTCACTCAGAGGGCTTGGATATGCTCAAGCTCCTCAAATTAGTTGTAGACCACTTTCCTGGCGGGACACTGAGGGGCATGCTGGACAGTTTATTCCCTATGTACTTGACCTCCCATTTTCTTTATGGGGACGGGATATCCAGAGTGATATGGGATATCAGCTCAGTAATATTTACTCTCCAGAGTCTCGTCAACTGATGTTGAAAATGGGATTTAAACCTGATTTAGGATTAGGAAAAAACTTACAGGGGAGGAAGAGTCTGGTGCCAGCCAGGAAAGATATGGATGGAGAGGGTTTGGGTTTTTCATAGGGGCCACTGAGGCGCAGATACCCATTACCTGGAAAACGGAGGAACCAGTATGGGTGTCTCAGTGGCCTTTACCCTCTGTCAAGCTGGCTGCAGCACATGAATTAGTTAAAGAGCAGTTTGATTTAGGACATATTAGACCTTCCACATCTCCCTGGAATACTCCAATATTTGTTATCAAAAAGAAGTCTGGTAAATGGCGTCTGTTACATGATTTAAGAGCAATTAATGCACAGATGCAGATAATGGGTCCAGTTCAGAGAGGGTTGCCGCTACTTTCCACTATTCCAGATCACTGGAGAGTCATGTGTATAGATATTAAGGATTGTTTCTTTTCTATTCCACTATATCCTCGAGACTCAGAGCGCTTTGCTTTCACCCTCCCAGCCTGCAATCATGAAAACCTGATCTCCGATTTGAGTGGATAGTGTTGCCTCAAGGCATGGCTAACAGTCCTACTTTATGTCAGTTGTTTGTTGGTAAGACTCTTGAACCACTCAGGAAAAAGTTTACAGGGTTAAAATGTATTCATTACATGGATAACATTTTATTAGCAGCTAAGTCGGAAGAGCTGCTTTCTAAAATATATTCTAAATTAATTCGGCTTTTAGAACTGCGAGGATTACATATTGCTCCAGAAAAGGTTCAAACAGGAAGCATAGTAAACTTTCTTGGAGCAAAAATTTCCTCACAAGGTATCGCTCCCCAGAAAATAACTATTAGGACTGAGGATCTTCACTCATTAAATGATTTCCAAAAACTGCTGGGGGACATAAATTGGATCAGGAGTTATCTGCATATTCCCAATATTGATTTACTTCCCTTATATGACATCCTTAAAGGTGACCCTGATCTCTCTTCTCCTCAGAAATTAACTCTTGAGGCCAGATTGGCACTCCAGAAGGTTGAAAAGGCTATTCAAACTGCCAGTCTTACTAGATTACAAGGAGATAAGCCTGTGCAGCTTTGTGTATTGCCCACGCTCAGGCAGCCAACTGGAGTTTTATGGCAAGAAGGTCCATTGTTGTGGATTCATCCACATGTTTCTCCTGGACGTTCTTTAGAACATTACCCTGATGCTGTCGCCTCTTTAGCTCTACTTGGCATTCAGCAGAGTATTCAGTTTTTTGGCGTTCTTCCAAACTCTATAATTACTCCCTATACAACCAAACAAATTCAGATACTCAGTGCTACTTTGGACAATTGGGCCATCTTGAGATGTTCCTTTCCAGGGGAAATTGAAAATCATTTTCCCTCTCATCCACTCCTTGCATTTGTTAAGGAACATCCGATTATATTTCCTAGAATAACATCTACTGTTCCTTTGTTGAAGGCATCGAATATCTTTACTGATGGTTCTAAGACAGGTATAGGAGCCTATGTTATTGATAGTCAGTTCCCCATCCAACATCAGTTTGAACCAGGGAACCCACAATGGGTGGAGCTACAAATTGTCATTAAGGTTTTTGAGAGTTGTCCTTTTCCTTTTAACCTGATATCAGATTCTAATTATGTAATAGGAGCACTTAAGGTGTTGGAAACTGTAGGTGCCATCAATCCTAACAACAAAGTTTCATCTTTATTTACTCAGTTACAAAATTTGATTTTGGACTGTTCTGCACCCTTTTATCCTGTACATATAAGAGCTCATACGGCTCTCCCTGGACCTATTATTGAGGGAAACGCAAGGGCAGATGCCGCTACCCGCACAATTTGTTTTCTTTCTTCTCTTGACAGTGCTCGAGACTTTCATAATAAGTTTCATATTAACTCCCAAACACTTCGTAAGCGCTTCTCTATTCCTTGAGCAGAAGCGAGACAGATTGTCTTAGATTGTTCCCATTTTGTTCCATTTCACCATCTCCCTTCTCTTGGTGTTAACCCCCGAGGCTTGCGACCTCTTACGGTTTGGCAAATGGATGTAACTCATATTGCAGAGTTTGGTTCCCTAAAATATGTTCATGTCTCAGTAGATACCTTCTCTGGAGTTATGCATGCCTCTGCTTTGGCAGGAGAAAAAGGCCATCATGTCATTTCCCATTGCCTAGAGGCTTGGGCCGCCTGGGGCCTTCCATGCTCCTTGAAGACAGATAATGGGCCGGCGTACACTGGTCAACAATTCACCTCTTTCTGCTCCACTATGGGAGTGCAACTGACTCATGGCTTACCTTACAACCCCCAAGGTCAGGGAATCGTGGAGAGAGCTCACAGAACGATTAAAGAACTTTTGCAAAGACAAAAAGGAAAAATAGGAGCAAGCCGTACTCCTAAAGAGCGTTTGTCTCTGGCTCTTTTTACCATTAATTTTTAAACTTTGGATGCACATGATAATTCTGCGGCTGACAAACATTGTTCGCCGTCTGCCCCCCCTTCTTTAGGGAAAGTGAAGTGGAAGGATGTGCTTTCAGGCCAGTGGTATGGACCTGATCCCGTGCTGATATGGGCACGAGGTTCTGTTTGTATTTTTCCACAGGATCGAAAGGAACCGCTTTGGGTGCCTGAGCGACTCGTGCGTAGGATACCTGGGAGTCTGTTAGCCTCGACTTCAGCTAAAGGTGTGAAGGAACAGAATGAAGAATCTACTGATCCTGTGGTGTCTGGTCCTGATGATCCAATGGGCCAGTCAGAAGTCAGTTTCTAAGATAAGGCTCTGGGCGGTTACTCGGGCATGGCCGATACCCATGCCGATCCATGCTGATTCCAATATTTTGCCAACCCTTTTCGCCACCACTTGTGAGATGGAAATGCCATGTCGTGATCCTATGTCTACTGAAACCTCCGTCTTTAATCTTACATCCTTTAATTTGACTGAAGTCTTTTGTTTCTCCTTTCATAGTAGCAGTCAACACTGTATGCGTCTGCTCCTTAAAATGTCACCTCCTGGGACAATCCCTTGCGACATAACAGCGTATCCTTAAACATACTGACTTCTGCCCTCACGCAGGTTTCGCAGGGATTGCAGTCTGGATCTGGTGTGGGAAATAATAGTGGAGTGGTAAATATCACCACCCTGGTTACTGTGAGTACCGGTCATTTTCCATGGGCAAGGAAAAATGCGACAAATGCCACACGGTTTCTTGCTTCACCCGCTTGTACCCCTTACAAAAGCTTCCCCCCAATATTTACTCATTGTCAAGACAGAAATTGGGATTATAAAGAGGTGGCTCCGGGATTCTCTATATCTCCATCCCTTAAGAAGTTTTCCTATAATTTCACAAAAAATGGTACCTCTACCGGATGGGGTGGCCCTTTTATCAGTGGCTGATAGGTAATCGGGCCGGAGCCACGGCTGACATCTCTGCTTTAGCCTTATTAAAAGGAGGCAATTTCTCTTTGCATAATGCAACAGGTACTGTCACGGAAGATATACAGAAAGGACATCGACTAGGAAACTTGTTGTTGCATAAGCAGCTATATAACGCTACTCTTCCCCCCGCTCCAGTATGCTTAACCCCCCCTTTTCTATTTCTATTATCAAACAGTTCGGAAGTAATTTTAAATTGTTCTAATGACAATATTACCTGCCTGCTTTCAGAGTGTTGGAACGGTAGTGAATCTGTTGCTGTGATTGTAAAGGTACCCACATTTGTACCTGTCCCAGTGGAGGTCAATCCAGATAATTTTCCATTGGTGAACCTCTTCAGAGAAAAGAGAGACTTTGGCATTACCGCAGCCATAATAACTGCTATTGCTGTCTCTGCTGCTGCAGCCACTACCGCTGCTCTAGCCATGACCAATCAAGTTCAAACAGCACAAACCATTAATCAAGTCATACAGCAAACTGCACAGGTGCTAGAATCCCAGGACCGCGTCAACAGACATATCTTATCAGGGATCTTGGCGGCGAATCAAAGGATCGATTTACTACAAGTACAGTTGGATGAACTTTTCAACATTGCACAAGTTGGATGCATCGGGAATCATAAACACATGTGTATAACTCCAGTAAGATATGAAGAAGCAAAGAATCAAAGCCACTTGATTTCCGCCTTTCTTGCAGGCAACTGGTCCCTAGAAGCTGAGAAGATGATGAATCAACAATTATTGCAGATTGCGATTTTAAATGACACCCGTGTTGAGCCTGTTACTTTGAGTCAGTTCTCTAGCTGGCTCACCTCTGCCTTTAGTTATTTTAAAGAATGGGTTGGTGTGGGGATCTTTGGATGTATTTGTTTTGCAGGCACTTGCCTTTGCCTTTGGCTTATTTGCAAGCTAAGAGTGCGTCAAGCACGTAAAAAGACGGTGTTAATTCAGGCTGTGTTGGCCATTGAGCAAGGGGTGTCACCTTCTGTGTGGTTGGCTAATCTGACACGGAAATAAGTGACATTTTTAGTATATCTCTGTTAGAGTTAGAATTATCATTTACGCTAGGTGTCTGCAGGGTACTGCTGTAATTACTATGTACTTTTCTTTGAGGACTGTGTATTTACATCCTGGGGATTTCTTGTACTAATTAAAGCTTCAATTGTCTTGTAACTTCCACCTTTGATCTTGAGCTATAACAATGATGTTGGAGGAGAGAACTGTTACTGTGTGCCTTGTGTTCATTATGGTGCCCCTGTATTGTGCAGCATTGGCAAGAAGGGTGATGTGTTTTCCTACCTCAGGCCTTTGCAATTGCGTAAGCTGGATAAGCTCCCCCAAGTATGGTTTTCCATACCGCTATGTCTTCATGGACGCAGGATGCGAGGCAAAGCACTGCACTTGAGAGTTTTATTTGGAACCTCAAGGAAGGCATGCCCTATTGCATGTGGGTTTGATGTCCACGTCCCATCCTACGAAAAAAGGCATCGGCTTAGGTGATGTCAGGCCCGGAGAAGGCGCCACTCTGGGACTGATGTTCACTATCTGCCACTTTTGCACAGTAGGATAGGGCCTCTACCTTCACCTGTGTTCATAACATAAAGAAGGGGGAGCTGTGGCGAGCCGCCACGCCGCCATGATAAGATGGCGCTGGTTTCCGCTAAAGCCTGAAGTGCATTCTAGATAAACAAGCCCATTTTTGGTTATGCCAACTGTTGCATACGGGAGCACCTATGAACATAGGCCAAGTGACAGGAGTAGATTGGCTGTTGCAAGAGTATAAATGTGTACGAATTTGGCTCAAGGAAGAAGAAAATCCATGGTTATATAGTAACAAGGTCCTGATTAAACTGCTGAAGGAAGATTCCTGTGTCGTGCTTTCTTGCGGGCGAGGGACACGACAGGGGTAAGGTGTTGTTATTACTGTTTTGAATGTGGTAAGTACAAGTGTAGTGGGTGCCCACATGGGGATAAGGGATCCACAGAACAACGTCAGGGGATTGATTCCAGAGACTATTCTTTTTCTTTTCTTTTTTCTTTTTTGATAAGATTTTGAAAGTGTAGGAGTGCATTTCACTCCTGGATGGAGGAATCATAAATTTCATCAGATTTAAAGGGCTGATAATCTGAAAGTTTAAGAACCACTGCTCTTGAGTACTTCAGTGGAATAAATAAATCATTTAATGTTAAAATGTGAAGCAGAACTGGAGATGATTAGTGAGAGTGGTAGAGTATGAGCATGAGCATAGCATGTCCAAGGTCCTGGGTTCAATCATAAGAACCAATAAAAACAAACATTATTAAGATAAAAATTATACTTTGAATTAGGGCGTGTCAAAAGGACATGGTCAACCTGAAAGAGTTCACAAGAGTCAATACTAGAAAAATGTGAGCAACAATAAATGGCTGATAATATTGGATTATAATAAAAAAAATTGAGTGTACATTGATATAAATAAACAATTGAATATACAAATGGTCGAGGAAAAAAATCTTTCTTACAGAAGAATCTCAAAGCATAACTACAGATAACTGCGCATGGAGTTGACAAAGTCTCATGTCCCTCTTTTTATGTGCACAAGGATTAGTGACTCCCTCTGAAGATCACAGAATGGAGAAGAGTAGTTTCACATGGGAGCAATTCACCTCACATCATCTTAACAAGTAATCAGCAAAGTCCCCTTGATAAGTACTGTGTTATCACATATCCCTACATAATGTGAAGAAAGAACTACTTCTTACGTTTTTTTCCTTCTGAATTCTATAACCCCAGTCTAACCTTGAGAAACATTAGACAAACCTGAATCAAGAAACATTATTCAAAATATCTAACATGTATTCTTCAAAACTGTCAAGGTTATGAAAAATAATGAAATCTTGGGAAAATGTCACAGACTAGAGGAGAATAAAGAGATATAACAGCCAAATGGAATACTGTATTGTGGACAGGATATCAGAATGAAAAAAAAAAAAAAAGGCATTCCTGGAAAAAAGAGCTGAAATCAGAATAAATAAAGTTATAGCCTATGCAGTTGTGTTGAACCAATGTCAAATGCTGAACTTGTACAAAAATATGATGAATCCGTGTGTTGCTAATATTGGAGGAAATGGGTGAAGAATATATGAGAACTCTGCATTATTTTGGCAAATGTTCTATCAATTTAAAATATTTCAAAATAAGTGGTCAAAAACATCACTCTGTAATTCTTAAAATTTCTCACTGGGTCACTCTGTATACTCTAAGGTATTCTAATCTAAGTTATTCCAAATGCTGTTTTGGCTTTTTCTTTGGTTAATTACAATGAGCATTTATTTGTTTCCATATAGGGTTTGTGTTAAGTAGAAATGCATATTTAAATACATATTTAAAACTAAAATAACACCAAGTTTGGTAATATTGGTAAGATACTTATACATGAGAGGGATGCAGAACCTCAGACTTTTAAGATTAAGGTTAAGTTTCATAACATGAAATTAACTCTTTTAAAGTACACAATTCAGTGACATTTAATTCATTCTCCATCTTGTAGAAACCACCATTTTTTCTAGTTTCAAAGCTCTGCATCACCTTAGAAGATCACACCACACTTTCTCCTCTCCCAGTTAATGGTAATCACCAGTCTACTCTCTATGAGTTTGTCTATTCTGAATATTTCATATGAAATGAATTAGAGAATATTTGGCATTTTGTACCTGACTTCCTTCAATTTGTGTGTTACTGAGTTTCATCTAAATCCCTCCATCTCTCAGTATTTTATTTATGTATATCATTAGATACTATTGTATTATTTGTATATGCCACAACATGTATATTCATTCATCCCTTGATGTGTTTTTGGGTTTTAGGCTCTTTCAGTGATTGTATCTAATGCTGCTATGCATACTCATGAACAAGCATTCGTTTGACTACTTTTTTCCCATTCTTTTGAGTATATACTAGTACAAAGGAAATTACCAGGTTATATAATAATTCTATTTTTTCCTTTTGCTTTTGGAAAAGTCTCAAAACTGTATCCCATAGGAACCATAACATCTTTCCCACCAGCAATACAGGTTATTATTTGAATACATCTTTGTCAACACTTTTTATTTAATAATCAATATATCCTTGGCAAAATTAATGATTTAACATGCTTTTAATTATAGTTATCCTAGAGGGTAAGAAGTGGTAACTCGTTGTGTTTTGATTTACATTTGTTGAATAACCATTGATGTGAAGCATCAGGTCCTGTAAACCCATGCTCTTTGTGTACTTTTGGAGAAATGTCTATTTAAGCTCTTTTCCCATTTTAAAATTGGTTTGCTTGTGTTTTCAAGTGTAAGAGCATTTTGGTATATACTGCATGTTAAGCCCTTAGCAAATGATTAAATTAGAAATATTTTATCCCATTCTCCAGGTTGTCATTTCATTGTCATGATAATTTCCTTAGATAAAAATTTTTAAAAGTATTCTGTGAAGGGCTGGGGTTGTAGCCCAGTGGTAGAGCATCTGCCTAGCATGTGGGTTCAATCTGCAGCACCACAAAAAATAAAATAAAATGAAATAAAGGTATTGTGTCCTACTACAACTAAAAAAAAAATTGAAAAATACACTAAGGAATGAAATTAGTCTATTTGCTATTTTGTTACTTAATATTTTGAGGTCAAATTGAAGGATTCATTGCCAAATCCTAGATCATAAATCTTTATTTCTAAGTTTTATTCCATTAAATTGTAGTTTTAGCTTCTATGAGTAGTTTGTTGATGTGATTTGTGTTCATTTTTACAGATAGAGTGTGATTGGGGTCAAAATTTTTTTCCAGGTGGTTATCTGATTTTCCTAGCACCTTTCAAAAATCAATTATAAATTATTACATCCTTTAAGAAAAACAGCATTAAGAGATTTCAAATTATTTAAAATGAAATTATCAAAGGATACAGCAATCCTCATCCAACCCAAAGGAAGTGGCAAACAGATACACTGCACTACCATGTTCAAGACTATTTGTAACAACCCCAAATGGAAGCAACCCTATGTGTGCATCAGCTGAAGAATGGACAAGGTTGCCACAACCACCAATGAAATCCTGTCATTTGTTATATTTTTATTGTTAGTTTCTGTACAATGCCCACTCAACACAGTAAACTGGAATACTTTTTCCAAAGTTGACAGCACAGCTAAAGTTTCCAAAAATTCAAATTATGTATGTTTGTGTGTGTGTGTGTGTGTGTGTGTGTATGAAGACCAATAATAGTAGTATGTTACGCATCAATAGCAGCAACAGCTTTTCTAGGTTCTGCAGTCATCGGAACAGAATTATAGAGACATTCGGCACATTCCATTAAAAAAGGGGAGAGGTAAGAAAACAAAAACAAACAAAATCCAAGAAAACAGCAAAGTAATCCTGTCATTTGTGACAACATAAATTGAACTGGACATTCTGTTAAGTGAAATAATCCAGACACAGAAAACCAGCATGACCCCACTCAAATGTGGACTCTATCTCTTAGAAGTAGAGAGTAGAGGGTAGTTACCAGAGTGGGGAAAAGTAGGGGAGGGGAATGGAGGGAGAAGTTTGATCAGTGGGTACTAAGCTATAGTTAGAAGCAGGAAGTTATGTTGTCTAAACATATACACACATATACTACATGTGTATTTGTACTATGAATATATAATCACAGTAAGGTGAGAATATATAACAATAATGTACTTTGCAATTCAAAAATCTAAAAGAAAGGGTTTTGAAAGTTTTTAGCATAAGGAAATGATAAATGTTTGAGGAGATAGTATGTTTAACCTGAATAAACATTATGCAATGTCAATGTTTATCTAAATAATACATGTAACACCATTTATTTGACCAACCTTTATGTATTAGGTTAAAATAAACAACTGAAATTGAAATAAAAGCAATCATTTGGTCACAGACATAAGGGTTTATTTCTCCTTTAATTTTCATTCCACCAGTCTATATGTCTATCCTAATGTAATTATTATTGGGTTTTGATTCCTTTGGAAGTTTCAAAATTAGAGACTATTAGTCCTCCAACTTCTTTTATTGCTGGGAGGTGGGTATCAGGGATTGAACTCAGGGATACTCAAACACTGAGTCACATACCCAGTCCTATTTTGCACTTTATTTAGAGACAGAGTCTCAATGAATTGCTTAGCACCTCGACATTGCTGAGGCTGACTTTGAACTCTGGATCCTCCTACCTCAGCCTCTCTAGCTGCTGGGATTACAGGCATGCACCACAGGGCCTGGCACTTTTTAATTTTTATATTATTACTTTGAATATTTGGAGTCTGTTGCAATTCTATGTGAATTTTAGGTTTGGATTCCTTATTTCTGCAAAAAGAGACTGTCATACTTCAAGTAAATACTATCTGTGTGCCTTGGGAAAGAAATTATGAGTTCGTGACTGTACTAAGTCACATCCAAATTCATCTCACTTGAGGAAGTCCAGATTCTATTTTTACTTTTCTTATGTAAATTTTATCTTCTCTGAATTTTAATATATGTTTAAATGAAGAAATCAACAAACAACACATTAGTGTATTGTCTGTGTTCAAAAAGCTGAAGAATCATTGACTTTGATAGAAATATTTCCTTGGTCAGTTTACTTAATCTTCCTGTGCTTTGAATTTCTCAACTGTGAAACAAAGTGAATATTAATTCTTTTCTTGTGGAGTTGTTTTGAAGATTAAATCAGTATGCTCATGTAATAATAATGCCATTAAGCATGTAGTACGTGCTCAGTGAATGATAGTCACCATTATGACAAATTAAAAGCATTTCAAACAATTTTGGAGAAGTGTTTATTGCCATGAACATTTGGGAGTTGCAAAGCGAGGCACTGACTAAGGATGCATAATTGGAAGAACAGGAAAATGTGCCTTGCCATTTATTACGTCACTTTGCTGGGTGAGATTGCAGAGGCACCTGGAAGAGTTAATAACAGTCTGATTACTGGATAATTGCTGTTAGTCAGTGTAGATTACAATGCCAAGAAGAAATACTGTAGTTCTCAACAATGAGTCATTCTATAGCTCTTCTCAAAGTGGACAGATGTGATTACTCCTAAAGATGTATTTAAAAAAATGAAAAGGAGAAATTAACATCTGAAACTCATTGTAAATGGAAATGGTATGTATTTATTAGCGAATACTGCCACTTTTGCAAGATGTAACTTCCTTTTAATTCTCAAAAATCCTGTGAAGCATGTATTTTTATTAGGTGGCTACAGTGGTTTCAGTGGTTTTCCAGGACTATCAAAGTATGCTACAAACCTGCTTTATTTTAACCATGTTTAGAATAAAAGATGACAATAAGAAAAACATTATAAATAAGGCATCCATTGATCCATATTTTATTAAAAAGGAAAGGTTAATGATCATGATATGGGCTGTTTATTACTGGTAAAATTTAAGATTAAAAAAAAAAAGGCAAGAACCAGAATGGTGTCCCATGCCTGTAATCCCACAGGTTCAGGAGGCTGAGGCCGGAGCATCACCAGTTCAAAGTCAGCCTCAGCAACTTAGTGAGACCCTAAGTAACCCAGTAAGACCCTTTCTGTAAATATTGGTAAGGGCATCCTATTTGAGGAAAGTGCATTCTCATGTGCACCTCACCCTCTTTCATTCTGTGCTAGAATTATTAAGATGTGACAAATACCTAAAAGAAGTCCTTAAAGAAGGACAGATCATTCTCCTCAGCATCATCACCCCAACTCAATGCTTCATAAAAAATGTTGGTTAGAAGTTGAATTAAAGTAACTTTCACGTGAAACTGATGTTCCCACTGGAATATTTCTTAACTGATTTGTTTTAACATATAAATATCCTGTATTTTAAAATTGTTTTAAATAAATATTTGTGCTTCACCGTGGTAGAAATTAATTACTATTGCCTAAGGTCTAAAGTGAAGTATCATTTGAAATTCATTCTTGGAATTCGAAGATTTTAAATATAGTTGTCAGAACATGTACTATGCCCGCAATAAATTTCTATAGCTCAATTTGACCTCAGTGTACATTCATAAATGATGAAAACTAATGATTGTTTCTTAAATTAAATTTAGAGGTGATCTCTAAAAGGACATTTTAAATACCACCAAATTATTTCTGGAAACCACATTATCAAAATGGGTAATTGCTAGAGAGAAGTGCACCATGAAAATGTACTTGCCATGTGTGAAGTCTCCATCAAGAAACTAAATACATTTTAAAAATTCCTTCATCCTTGGAAAAGTATTGAGATTCTTTCCATGTCTTGTCTCTTGTGAGTAATTCTGCAATGAACATGGAAGGCAGATATCGACACTACAATATTATTCAGCCTTTATAAAGGAGATCCTGTCACTTAAGACAAAATAGATGGATCTGAACGAAATTGTGCTGGATGAAATAAGTTGAACATACCAAAACAATAGTCCATGATCTCACCTATTTAACCTTATTTAAGTATTGAACAATATATATAATTGAAATATAATGTGCTACCCCATTAATGTGTAGTATTTTTATGTTTTAGCAGTGTTCAAATTAAATATTAAAACTAAATCATTAATGTACAGGTATGCTACTGACTTTTGTGTGTTCTTATATTCTGCTACTTTGCTAAATTTATTAGGTCTAGAAGTCTTCTGGTGGAGTTTTTTGGGTATTCTCTAAATAGGATCATATCATCTGCAAATAGATAAATTGACTTTTTCCCCTAGTTGTAGCTTTTTTATTTTCCTTCTCTTGTTTTATTTCTCTGGCTAAAATATCAAGAACTATGTTGATAGGAGTGGTGAGAGTGGACATCCTTGTCCTGGTCCTAATTTACAGAAAATGTTTTCATTTTCCCCCCATTTAGTATGATGTTGGCTTTAGGTTTGTCTTATATTGCTTTTATGATGTTGATCAAATACTTAGAATCAAGGAGTAGAGTGTTGGTCTGTTATGTATGATAAGTCTAAATATCTAATGTACAGCATGACTATTGTTAATGGTGTTAGATATACACTGGAAATTTGATGGAAGAGTAGATTTCAAGTACTCTTACCATGCATAAGTGCATGGGCATATGTACACATGGTAACTATGGATTAATTTATGTTACGTTAGTAATCGCATTACTATGCACAGACGCATGTTGTGTAACTTAAATGTAGAAAATAAATAAATAAAACCACTTAAAATAAGAAACTAATGACAAATTTCTATAAAAATTAAAATGTGTTATGTCATCTTCATAATAACTATGATTTGAATTCTTATTATGGTCCTGTCCCTATGCTAAGTACTAAGTTCCATTATCTCATTTAGCTCTAATATCCAACTAAAGAGGTGGATGCTATTATCATTATCCTTTAGCTTACTGATGATGAAACATAATTAAATTGGAAGTCACTTTCAATTAGCACAGGGTGAATAAGCAAGTATACTTAAATAGACTGACTCCCAAATATTTTGACTACCACCTTGATAAACTCCTTCTGAATGAAGGTAGTTACAAGTGTCTACAACTGTCACATTCTCCTTAGCTGTCTGTGCATTTCTATGATGATGATGCTGCTGCGGATGATGATACTAACATATTCAATTTATTCAATATCCACCAATACTCAATAGACCTTGAGTTAGTTACTTCATCTACATCATCAAGGTCAATTGTCACAGGAAATCTATTGCTCTCCTCATCTTAGAAGTGAAACACTGAGGTCAAATAGGGTTTAGTGATTTTTCACAATGACACAAGATTGCTGAGGACTGGACCAAATCTTACACTTTTAAACCAGGAATTGAAAGTATAGGGAATATGGAATTAAGAGAAAATGACATTCACAGTTTATAGAGACACAGAATCATTTTCTTCTAGGTGGCAAAGAAGGATGAGAAGTGCTGTGTGAATCACCATAAAAACTCTGTTGAAGGGCACATAACACAATTTGAATGAAAGGAGGTATGCAGAAATGGGTTCCTGAGGGCACACTTAGGCAGTACCTAGACACCCAAGTCAAGAATTTGCCAAATAAATAAGTTTGGAAAGGTGTTCCAGTTCCTTAGAGTTATCAGAAATATGGAGCAACTAGAATAACACAAATTCCTTCTTGAATTCTGCAATTCTGTGCAGCCAGGAGAAATTTGAAGAAATTCTCTTTTTTAAACACTCCTAGATAATTAGGCTTCTGTATGCTTGTCTAGAAGCCTTAGACAAGATGCTTATTGCAAGTTAGAAAAGTGTTTGGTAAATCAAACCCTCAGGGCAGTAGAAGAAGAAATTATAAAATTGTAACAGTGTCTACTAAGTGTCAAATATTGAGCAATGTGCATTTTTCGATATTTGATCTCATTGACTCTTATCAAGAGCATTACAAGAAAAATATTCTTGTGTTTTATATTTGTGGAAATAAGACTTTGATCAGAATAATGAAGCTGCCAAAATTCATACAAAGCATAATTGCTGACTCCAGGTTTCAAATTCAGGTTTGAATGAGTCCACAAACCATTGTAAATACTGTTTGCAAGTTTGCTCCCTGAGGTTGGGGGACTTACGTATCCTAATCATTACTCTATTCACAACACCTGGAGTGGATGGCATCCCAGAGCACTAATTGTGCATTATGTTAATCAGATGAGAGTGATGTCAGCCTTCTGTATCATAATAGGAGTTAAGATCATCTCTCACAAACATACCCCACCCCCATTTTCCTGGTCACTGTTGGAGAAAGTTTAACCAGAAATGTTTTGACTACTTGATTATTTTTGCTGACCACATTTCTTCTTTCCATTTCATTTAAGGTCAGACTCTGCCTTTCATACTTTGATACCTTTTAGAGTTTCCAGAGTGTAGGAAATAATTACTAATGCAAAAATGTATGTGTGATTTCGTTGTGTGTGTTTTTTTTTTCTAAAATGCCATTTAGACAGCTAAGATCTACTTCAGCCTTTCTATAATCCCCTGGAGAATTATCCCTTTTTTAATATATGGAAATAAATATTAATATTTAGTGACCTGTCCAAGACCTGAGGATGTCTATGCATTTTGTTCTGTAAATCCCATGTTCAGTAACTTGTTTTCTTACTTCAGTCTTCCTTCTTACCTTTTTCAAGTTATAAAATTCTTATTTCCAAATTGGTAATGTTTCATTGACTGTTTCTGGATTACAACCTTAAAAATTATCAATCACTCATTGTATGAAGAATTTCTTGTTGTACTTCTATTCTTATAATATTCATGACACTATTTCACAATTATCTATACTCATTATTAGTCTGAAAGATTGATGACAGCAGCCTTCATGTTTGTGGAGAGCTCTTTATAAGTTTTTGGAAATAATAAATATTTTTTTTAAATTAATAAGTGTTTGCTTTCTCGATATTATCATTACCTATGGACTTCAGCTCCTCTACCTGAAAACCAAACTATGCTATTATACTTTTCAACTCCTATTGTAACATAAATGATGTTGCATTGACCAAGTAGTTATTGTGTTCAACAAAGAAACCTCTTAGGAAATATTTAATAAAAGGGTACAAGTATTTTCTACTGCTTGAATTTCAAATACCTAAAAACATAATCACTTAAAACAGTATTAATAATCTCATAGCTTCTGGAATCAGGATTATGGGTGGTGGCTTAGTTATGATTCTGGTTCAGAGTTACTCACAGGAGGAAATTAAGTTGTTGGCTAGGGTCCTGGCATCTCACATTTGCAGAGAGGAAGATTGGTCTCCAAGCGCACTCACATTACTATGATCTGGTCTCAGGTCCTAAGTGATTGCTGGACAGACCTCATTTTCTTGCCCATAAGTCTTCCTCAGCGAGCAGGTCATTGTTCTTTAGCTTACTACTTCCAGACTGAAGATACCAAGAGAGAAAACTAGAGAGAACACGCAAGAAGGCAGAGTTTATTTGGTGACCTAGTCTTAGAAATAATACCTTATTACTTCTGTTGGTTATAAGTCATAAATCCAACCCACTCTCAAAGTAAGAAGAGTCAAGGCAGAAGCTGATCTGCAGGGATCTTCTGGAGTCATTTTAGGGTCTTACTTACCATAAAAAAGAATCAGTGACTTTGATATTTAATTTATTATCCATTAATATTTATTTCTTCAGATAAAATGAACACTTTACTGATCAAGGAATTACTAATATTACTTTAATATTCTTTTTAAATACTATGTTTTTACAGGTACGCTTTTTATGTGGCCCTCTATTTCTCTAGTTTTTTAAATTTTATTTTTGTTGCTACATTTTAATTTTACATGACAGTGAGATTTGCTGTTACACATTTGTATATGCACAAAAAAAAGAACAATATATTTTGGCCCATTTAATTCCCTAGCACTTCCCTTTTCCCTTCCCAATCTCCTCCACTCTCCTTCCTCTGCTCGACTGACTTTCCTTTTATATTCATGAGATTCACCCCCTCACTTTGTTTTTTCTTTCTAGCTTATTTATCTACAGTGAATGTATTGATTATAAGTGGTAAATCTAAAGGAACAAATAGCTAATCACCAGTGATTTCTGTAATCATGATTTGTGTGATGCCTGGGTTTATGAAGGGTATTTTTATTTCCCTTTGTATTTGTAGAAACTAGCTGGAGCATGGATTAACATGCCTGCAGAAAACACAGGAAAACTTCAAAGGAAGAAGTTTTTGTATTCTCTTTATTTGTAGAGCAATTTCTTCCCTCATTGACACTATATAAAGATCAAAGTTCAACTCATTCCACTGATTTATGGGGTACTGAAGTTCATTAGCTGATGTCATAAATTTCTATGTTTCCTTAGAACTGTATTACTGGCAAGACTTTTTTTTGTGGGGAGGGTCTGGCAGTAACTGAAAGCAGATCATGGTCCTCAGAGCTAAAAGTAAACTGGGCCTCAATTTTTCATTAATCTATATCTCACTTTCCCTGTTTTAAATAGTCATTGGAAAATCACAAAGCACCATCAAAATATTCAGAAGCTTATAGAACCTAGAATCAGGAAAACTTTTCTTTCTCCTCTGTATTTATTTCTTCTTTTCAGATCTTCTTGCTATACTGAATAATATAAAATTATAAACTTTATGACATAAATTCTGGAATATAAGAGAGTTTATGGAGGCAGGGAATCAAGCATAATAGTTAACATTAAAGAGTTTTGAGTTGTTGGAACCACATGAAAGGAATGATGCTTTCTAGTTTCAAGTGAGGATACAAAATAGGAAGGGTACTAAAGATTTAAATGTATAATAAGATTTTAGTAAAATTAGTAAATGTAGTTAACATATGATTTTCTTTTATATGTTTCCCTGTATACCCTAACCATATAGACCCTAGTAAATTCTGCCTATCCAAAAGCAAGCAGAATTTGACTGCCATTGAGCATGTACAATGGTATCACAATCAGAAAGACAGAAATTCAACTTCTAACTGTGCAGTAATTTCTTTAGATTAACCCACAACTAGATAAAAATTAAGAAGTTTAGACTTTTTAGAAAATACTGAATACAACTATATATTTACCAAAAATTGAAGGAGACTTAAATGAATTCTCCTGAAAGTGGGAATGGCACTGGGTAGTATTTGCTCATCTGTTGCTTTGTGCTTGGAAGTAATCTACTGAAAATTTAACTTTTATGAGCTGTTCAGGTTAGCATACAATATTCAATATTGTCAGCTAAATAGGAGTACATTAGAACTCTGCAAAGGAAGGAGCCACATAAACAGCCAGCTGTAATGAACACTTCCCAAATGCTTACCTGAGCACTGAACTGCATATACTAGGAAAATAATGCAGGGAGTTGAGCCAAGAAAGCAGGTGGATGCTGAAAGAACTGAGCAAAGATTTCAGTTGTTTTCTACACAAGTAAGATAGAGTTTGGAGCTTGCGTCCCACCAGATAAAAGTACTACTGAACAAAGATAAAATTTTCAAAGAAATTTGAGTGCTTGAGGTTTTCTAGAATGTATTAATCACAATTTCTGGACACATTATGTCATTCCATGAAAACTATTGATCATGCTGAATTTCTCCAAAGAGCATTGATGTTTTATCAGGTTAGACTTAAACTTTAACTCCTTTTTTTTTTTTTTTCCTGAATTATATAGAATGCCAAATCTGTTTAGTTCTTCTAGTTTAATTTGCAAACTGTTTTAAGGCTTTCCAGTACATGTATGTTTCAGGAATCAATCTGTCAGTTAGGTAAAATTTATACAAAGAATGTGGGCTCTTCTTTTCTGGATCCCCTCCCCACATCTGGATTTCCCTTTTATTTACTGTATTTATGGCAACACTCTCTACAGGAAAGAAAGATGAGTTTTCAATTAGGATTACAGCTTCCTTTGCTTCTTTTGCTGAAAATTCAGTTACTCTTTAAAACAAAATTGTGAAATTGGAAAACATTTAAGCCCTTCCTATTTCATGTTATGACTCAATGCAAAATCTGCCTGTTTTTGTTCAGTTTCCAAAGAATTATTCTATTTTGCTACGAGTTGATAGTTATTTCTTTTGAGATAGTCATTTGTAATGTGTTTATTTCATAGTATAACAGCTAAAGTCCCATATCTATGTCTCTTGGGAATCAGAGAGGGAATCTAATAAAAAATAAAAAAAAACTTCACCGTTTTTTTTTTTCTTTATGGAATTTTATTCCACCCATCTCTACATTTTGTAAAAGAAAAAGAAAAAAAATTAAAAGAAAAAATTATTTTTAAAGACAAAAGAATCTTATCTAATATTGGATGTTTCTGCAGTGATATTTTGTTCCTAGTGTCTATGTCTCTTAGGCAAAGATCACACCATTAACCATATAAATTTGGTTTTTGTTGTAAAGAGGTGACAAGGGAAACAGCATATCAAGATGCAGAGGTTGAAATGCGGAGAATCTCATCTCATCAGAAGGAATATGGAGGACTTTAGAGGATTTGGATATGTGTTAGGTATATTTTGGATGGTTTCAAGAAACCTATTTCATTTCTTCCTGGATTAGTTGTTTCCCAAAGGCAAAGACAAATATTTGATGACATAGCTGAATAACTTCCTACTTAGCAGGTGGAAAGGAAAGAGAAGGGCCAAGACTGTAAATCGTGAAGACACTGCAGTCTATGTATTCCTCGAGTCTGCTAGAAGTGGACTTTTGGCTGCCTTTGTGACTTTGTTCTTACATTTGTCTTTGCTCAGACAGACAGTGTCTTGTTTTGGAATCCCTCTAAAAAATTCAGAGAAAAACATACCTGACACTTGGAGTTGAAAATATTTGTGTTGGATGGAGGAAAGTCATTACCAGGTAATCATAGTTGGATTGTCTTCATCTGGACAGTAGTCAGGGATCCTTTTCTTCACTTTCAATAGAATTGAGGTATGTAAAGGAGGTGTCATAAAAGCAATGATATAAAAAGGCTTTTCTCTAGGCCATCTGCAGTAAAAGACAAATGTGTGGCAACAGATATTTGGCAGAATTTTGGGGTTTCACCGAGTGCTGCAGAGTTCAGTCTTATTAAAAGGATTGCTACCCAGTTGGGTAAGTCCTGCTCTTGTCACATGTTTCCTTCCTGTGCCCCAGGAGGAGGCCACTCTAAACGCTCAAATGAAAACTTTCCTTCTTTCTTTCACAGAATGACTCATTTCTCATGGCAGGGCTTGGACACTAGCATGCTAGCATGCTTTGAGTATGCAAGAATTCTGCATTCAGAGGCAGCACAATGGAGAGAGATTTTGTTTCATTATAATCACAGTTCAAGTAATCTGATTGACAGCTTCACATCTTGGTGTGACATCATTAAAATAGCCATTTTGCTTGGTATGATTATAGTCATTTTATTTTTTATGCATTACACACTTCCCAGCATTTTCATAAAATAGGAGTTTTGCAAGATGGTATAGCAATTTTTTTAAATTACCTTTTGGTGTTTGTATTGAAATGAAATAATAAAACAATCTTCAGGTATCTCTGCAGACAATTTCCTTCTTTCCTAAACAAAACAAAAACAGAAACGAAAAATAGAAAAACAAGCAAGAAATAAAAAAGAAGCAGAAGGGAGATATTTCTCTTCCTTTCTCTCTTTCTATTGAACTATGGAAGCAAGTAAATCTATTCAGAAGGTGATTCACAGTCAACTTAAAGATCTTAGAGATTTTTTTCCCCAAATAACCAAAGGGATAATTTATTTGAAATGTATAAAATTTGTTAAATTAATATACATAGCCATAGTACTATAGTGAAATTTTTTGCTATCTAGTGACAATGATTATGATTAAAGAGAATAAAATGTTAGTAACCCATATAAAAATAAAAGAGGATATAATGCTAACAACAGATCACAGAAAAATTTGACAGGAAATATGGCTTATACTAAATCAACAAAATCTTAGGAAAAAAAACCCAACTTATTAAATTGAACAAAAGATAATTGAAATAAAAATAAATTAAATGATTGATTCTGTTGTTGAATATGTTACCAGAAAGAATAACTCCATGCTTGAATAGCTTCAAAGGTCAATGCACCAAACACATTCTGGGGAAATAGTATCAATTTTAAGACAATGTCTTTTGAGAATAGAAGAAATAGAATCATTTCCAAAATGAACTTTCTTTTTTTTAGGTCAACATAGCCCTAACACAAAATGTGAAAAACATTAAATGGAAAATCATTATCTAGTGTTACTCATTAGTATAAATTCAAACAGCATAAGAACATATTAGAAAATCAATCATGAATATATTGAAAGGATGATACATGATGTTTGAGTAGATTTGTTACAAAAATGAATAGGAGGTTTAACATTTGAAAACCAGTTCACAACATTACAAAACGAAGTAGAGAAACACTGATGATCATCTCAATGAATGAGGGAAAAACATGTAATACAATTCAATAATGTTTTATGATAAAATTTTTAATTAAGGAGAAATACAAAGAAATCATTCATCTAATAAATGATGTGCACAGAAAACTTTTCAAAAAGCTGCCATCACACTGTTGGGTAAGATGATGTATTAAAGTTATGCCCCACCCCAAAAGAATAAGACAGGCTATTCATTATGGTCATATCAATGCAACATTGTACTAGATGTCCGAGACAGTGCAATGCTGAAAGAAAAGAATAAGAGGCATAAATAACAAAAGGAAAGAAGTAAAATTTGATTTTTTTTCACAAATGGCATTTAGAAAATCCAAAGGAATCTAGAACAATATCTACAACCAAAGAATTTATGTAGCGTAGTCACTAGATACAAAGCATTATGCAAAAATTAATTGTACATGATTGTAGTATTAAATACAATTTTAAAAAGTAAAAATGGTATATTAGTGTTATTATCAAAAACCTTGCCATGCTCAGTGGCACACACCTGTAATCCCAGTGACTCCGGAGGCTGATTCAGGAGAATGGAGAGCTCAAAGCCAGCTTCAGCAACAGTGAGGTACTAAGCAACTCAGTGAGACCCTGTTTCTAAATAAAATACAAATTAGGGCTGGAGATGTGTCTCAGAGGTTGAGTGCCCCTGAGTTCAATCCCCAGTAGCAAAAAAGCCCCACAACCCCCCCTAGAAATATGTTTAAAAATGTATAAAACACTACACCCATACACTATATAACATTTATGAAAAAATTCTAAAATATTCAAATAAATGGGGAATATATAATGCTTTCAAAATGTTAGGTTCTTTCTTGTCACAAAAATTTGATTCATTTTGATATATAGATTCAGCACAATCATAATCAATAACCCCATAGGGTTTTTGAGTATGTTAGCAATATATTTTAACTAAGTATATAAAAATGAAATTTTAAGATAAGGAACAAACATAGAAGATGTAAACAGCCATATTTTGTAACACATGCAAAAAAGTTAACATTTTAATATAGTGATGCATTAATATAACCTCAAAAAAAGCAGAGCAGTGTAACAAAATTACCTGTATATGCGTAATTACTTCAAATAGTCATTTTAAAAAAATAATTTCTGGAGTCAGGTGTGGTGCCATGTGCCTATAGTCCCATCTGTTTGGGAAGGTGAGTCAGGAGTATCACTTGAGTCTAAGAGTGCAACATCAGGTTGAGAAACATAGGCATACCTTCTTTTAAAGACATGGTGTGTGTGTGTGTGTGTGTGTGTGTGTGTGTGTGTGTGTGCGTGCGCGCGTGCGTGCATATACATATGTGTATATGTACATATATTCAATTTTCAAACAAATTCAGTGCATTATCTAAAAGGAAAATCTAACAAACTCTGTTGAAGCAAATATTGATCCATGTGAAAAGAACATACCCACCAATTTTGTATAAAATAAGAGCTCAAAATGGGATATAAAGCCAAAACCCCAAATTTAGAGTCCATAAGAACACATTGGAGGATTGCCCTTATTATTTGGTATAAACGAATATTTCTTTTTTTTATTGTAAACAAATGGGATACATGTTGTTTCTCTGTTTGTACATAGAGTAAAGGCATACCATTTGTGTAATCATAAATTTACATAGGGTGATGTTGGTTGATTCATTCTGTTATTTTTCCCCTTCCCCCCACCCCTCTCATCCCTCTTTTCCCTCTATACAGTCCTTCCTTCCCCCATTCTTGCCCCCTCCCTAACCCTCACTCTAACCCTAAAACTAACCCCTCCCACGCCCCATTATGTATCATCATCCACTTATCAGCGAGATCATTCTTCCTCTGTTTTTTTGAGATTGGCTTATCTCACTTAGCATGATATTCTCCAATTTCATCCATTTGCCTGCAAATGCCATAATTTTATCATTCTTTATGGCTGAGTAATATTCCATTGTATATATATGCCACAGTTTCTTTATCCATTCATCAATTGAACGGCATCTAGGTTGGTTCCACAATCTGGCTATGGTGAATTGAGCAGCAATGAACATTGATGTGGCTGTATCTCTGTAGTATGCTGATTGTAAGTCCTTTGGGTATAGGCCAAGGAGTGGGATAGCTGGGTCAAATGGTAGTTCCATTCCAAGTTTTCTAAGGAATCTCCATACTGCCTTCCAGAGTGGATGCACTAATTTGCAACCCCACCAGCAATGTATGAGTGTATCTTTTTCCCCACATCCTCACCAACACCTGTTGTTGCTTGTATTCTTGATAATCGCCATTCTGATTGGGGTGAGATGGAATCTTAGGGTAGTTTTGATTTGCATTTCTCTTATTACTAGAGATGTTGACATTTTTCCATATGTTTGTTGATTGTTTGTAGGTCTTCTGTGAAGTGTCTGTTCATTTCCTTAGACCATTTGTCGATTGGGTTATTTGTACTCTTGGTGTTGAATTTTTTGAGTTCTTTATAGATTCTGGAGATTAGTGCTCTATCTGAAGTATGATTGGCAAAGATTTTCTCCCACTCTGTAGGCTCTTTCTTCACATTGCTGATAGTTTCCTTTGCTGAGAGAAAGCTTTTTAGTTTGAATCTATCCCAGTTGTTGATTCTTGCTTTTATTTCTTGTGCTATGGGAGTCCTGTTGAGGAAGTCTGGTCCTAAGCCGACATGTTGAAGATCTGGACCTACTTTTTCTTCTATAAGATGCAGGATCTCTGGTCTGATTCCGAGGACCTTAATTCATTTTGAGTTTAGTTTCGTGCACGGTGAGAGATATGGGTTTAGTTTCATTCTGTTGCATATGGATTTCCAATTCTCCCAGCACCATTTGTTGAAGAGGCTATCTTTTCTCCATTGCATATTTTTGGCCCCTTTGTCTAGTATGAGAAAATTATATTTATTTGGGTTTGTGTCCGTGTCCTCTATTCTGTACCATTGATCTACCTGTCTATTTTGGTACCAATACCATGCCGTTTTTGTTACTATTGCTTTGTAGTACAGTTGAAGTTCTGGTATTGCAATACCCCCTGCTTCATTTTTCCTGTGAAGGATTGCTTTAGCAATTCTGGGTTTCTTATTCTTCCAGATGAATTTCATGATTGCTTGTTCCATTTCTGTAAGGTACATCGTTGGGATTTTAATTGGAATTGCATTGAATCTGTATAGCACTTCAGGTAGTATGGCCATTTTGACAATATTAATTCTGCCTATCCAGGAACATGGGAGATCTTTCCATCTTCTAAGGTGTTCTAAAATTTCTTTCTTTTGTGTTCTGTAGTTCTCATTGTAGAGGTCTTTCACCTCTTTTGTGAGATTGATTCCCAAGTATTTTATTTTTTTCGAGGCTATTGTGAATGGGGTAGTTTTCCTAACTTCTCTTTCTGAAGATTCATCACTTATGTATAAAAATGCATTAGACTTATGAGCATTGATCTTATATCCCACTACTTTAATAAATTCACTTATGAGTTCTAAGAGTTTTCTGGTGGAATTTCCTGGTTCCTCTAAGTATATAATCATATCATCAGCAAATAGGGATAGTTTGAGTTTTTCTTTTCCAATTTGTATCCCTTTAATTTCTTTGGTCTGTCTAATTGCTGTGGCTAGAGTTTCAAGGATGATATTGAATAGGAGTGGTGAGAGAGGGCATCCCTGCCTTGTTCCAGATTTTAGGGGGAATTCTTTTAGTTTTTCACCATTAAGAATGATATTAGCCATGGGCTTAGCATAGATGGCCTTTACAATGTTAAGGAACGTTCCCACTATCCCTATTTTTTCTAGTGTTTTGAGCATGAAGGGGTGCTGTATTTTATCAAATGCTTTTTCTGCATCTATTGAAATAATCATGTGATTCTTGACTTTAAGTCTGTTGATATGGTGAATGACATTTATTGATTTCCTGAGGTTGAACCAAACTTGCATCCCTGGGATGAAACCCACTTGATCATGGTGTACTATCTTTTTAATATGTTTTTGTATGCGATTTGCTAAAATTTTGTTCAGAATTTTTGTGTCAATGTTCATTAAGGATATTGGTCTGAAATTTTCTTTCCTCGATGTGTCTCTGTCTAGTTTAGGTATCAGGGTGATATTGGCTTCATAGAATGAGTTTGGAAGAGTTCCCTCCTCTTCTATTTCATGGAATACTTTGAAAAGTATTGGAATGAGCTCTTCTTTAAAGGTTTTGTAGAACTCGGCTGAGAACCCATCTGGTCCTGGACTTTTCTTTGTTGGTAGGCTTTTGATGACTTCTTCTATTTCATTACTTGAAATTGGTCTATTTAAATTGTGTATGTCCTCCTCGTTTAGTTTAGGCAATTCATACGTCTCTAGAAACTTGTTGATATCTTCGAAATTTTCTATTTTGTTGGAGTATAGATTTTCAAAATAGCTTCTAATTATGTTTTGTATTTCAGTCGTGTCTGTTGTGATATTTCCTTGTTCATTCTGAATTTTAGTGATTTGGGTTTTCTCTCATCTTCTCTTTGTTAGTGTGGCTAAAGGTTTATCAATTTTGTTTATTTTTCGAAGAACAAACTATTTATTTTGTCAATTTTTTGTATTTTTTTTTTTGTTTCAATTTTGTTGATTTCAGCTCTGAGTTTAACTATTTCCTGTCTTCTACTACTTATGGTGTTTGTCAGTTCTTCTTTTTCTAGGGCTTTGAGCTGTAGTGTTAGGTCGTTTATTTGTTGAGTTTTACGTCTTTTATTGAATGCGCTCCATGAAATAAATTTTCCTCTAAGTACTGCTTTCATAGTGTCCCAGAGATTTTGATATGATGTTTCTTTGTTCTCATTACCTCTAAGAATTTTTTAATTTCCTTCCTAATATCTTCTGTTATCCATTCATCATATAATAGCATATTGTTTAATCTCCAGGTGTTGGAGTAATTTCTGTTTTTTACTCTTTCATTTATTTCTAATTTCAATCCATTATGATCTGATAAAATACAAGGAAGTGTCTCTATCTTCTTGTATTTGCTAACATTAGCTTTGTTGCATAATATATGGTCTATTTTAGAGAAGGATCCATGTGCTGCTGAGAAGAAAGTGTATTCACTCTTTGTTGGATGGTATATTCTATAAATGTCTGTTAAGTCTAAATTATTGATTGTGTTATTGAGATCTATGGTTTCTTTGTTCAATTTTTGTTTGGAAGATCTGTCCAGTGGTGAGAGAGGCATGTTACAATCACCTAGTATTATTGTATTGTGGTCTATTTGGTTTCTGAGTTTGAGAAGGATTTGTTTGACATACACGGGTGAGCCACTGTTTGGGGCATAGATATTTATGATTGTTATGTCTTGCTGATTTATAGTTCCCTTAAGCAGTATGAAATGTCCTTCTTTATCCCTTCTGACTAGTTTTGGCTTGAAGTCCACTTTATCTGAAATGAGGATGGATTCCCCAGCTTTTTTGCTGGGTCCATGTGCATGATAAGTTTTTTCCCATCCTTTCACCTTTAGTCTATGGGTATCTCTTTCTATGAGGTGAGTCTCTTGCAGGCAACATATTGTTGGATCTTTCTTTTTTATCCAATCTGCCAGTCTATGTCTTTTGATTGATGAATTCAGGCCATTAATATCCAGGGTTATTATTGAGATATGATTTGTATTCCCGGTCATTTGACTCATTTCATTCATTTATTTGTTTATTTTTGACACAACTTGGTTCCTCTTTATTTGAGAGTTCCTTTAGGATAGCTCCTCCCTTTGCTGATTTGCTTCTTTGTTTTTCATCTCTTCTTCATGGAATATTTTGCTGAGAATATTCTGTAATGCTGGCTTTCTTTTTGTTTATTCTTTTAGCTTTTGTTTATCATGGAAGGATTTTATTTCGTTGTCAAATCTGAAGGTAAGTTTTGCTGGGTATAAGATTCTTGGTTGGCATCCATTTTCTTTTAGGGCTTGAAAAATGTTATTCTAGGCCCTTCTAGCTTTTAAGGTCTGGTTTGAAAAATCTGCTGATATCCATATTGGTTTCCCCCTGAATGTAATTTGGTTCTTTTCTCTCACAGTCTTTAAAATTCTGTGTTTATTTTGTATGTTATGTATTTTCATTATAATGTGCCTTGGTGTGGGTCTGTTGTAATTTTGTGTATTTGGAGTCATATAAGCCTCTTGAACTTGATTTTCCATTTCATTCTTCAGATTTGGGAAATTTTCTGAAATTATCTCATTGAATAGGTTGTTCATTCCTTTGGTTTGTTTCTCTAAGCCTTCCTCAATCCCAATAATTCTCAAATTTGGCCTTTTCATGATATCCCATAGTTCTTGGAGATTCTGTTCATGATTTCTTACCATCTTCTCTGTTTGTTCAAATTGTTTTCGAGGTTAAATATTTTGTCTTCAATATCTGGGGTTCTGTCTTCCAGGTGTTCTATCCTATTGGTTGTGCTTTCTATGGAGTTCTTAATTTGGTTTATTGTTTCCTTCATTTCAAGGATTTCTGTTTGTTTTTTTTTCAATATCGCTAACTCTTTATTGAAATGGTCTTTTGCTTCTTGTATTTGCTCTTTTAACTGTCGATTGGTGCGTTCATTCAATGCCTGCATTTGCTCTTTCATTTCATCATTTGCTTCCCTTATCATGTTAATTATGTACATTCTGAACTCCCTTTCTGACATTTCTTCTGCCATGCTGTCATTGGATTTTATTGATGTAACATCCAGATTTGTTTGAGGCATTTTCTTCCCTTGTTTTCTCATGTTGTTTAGGTATCAGTGGACTGCTGAGATGTTGCAGATTTCCTCTATTGACTTATAATGTCACTGAAGATTGCTAGTGTATCCCCTCTTATCCTTCAGTAGCCTGAAGTCTTGGAGGAAGTTGATACTGCGGTGCTCCCCAAGGAAGCTGCCTCTCTAGGGGTGGTGGTCTTCAGGTGGGGTATATTCCCTGCTAGTGGGCAGAAGTGCCTCCACTTGTTGACCAATGGTCATACAAAGGGGAACTAGGCTGCGGGATGAGGCAATGCCTGTTTTGGCCTGTGTCTCTGGTTTTACCGTCGTTGTGGAAAAACCTCACCCGGTGGGGAAGACTCACACGATGGGGAGGTCTCGCTGGTCAGTTCCCCTCCTAGAGTTTCCCCTCAGTCCACAACTACCGCCTGGGCAGGGCAGCCTTCCCAGGCAACGTTCCCCGGGGCCGGACCTACCTCCTGGGACTGGGAGCCCTGCCCTTCGCAGAGGAGTCTCCTTAGGTAGCCCCTCCTCAGAGAAGCTGCCCGCAGTCCTGGAACCTTCGCTCCGCCCCTCAGCTTGTCTCTGTGTAGTTCTTTCAACAAAAGGCGCCTAAGTCCCTGGATCGGACCGTGCTTTGCACCTAATCGCCTGGCTATGCGACCCGTCCTCTGAGCAGCCACTTGGAGCCTTGTACATATGCTCCAAGCCCCAGTGACCCACCGCTTGCCTCTTCCTCCAGGCAGCCACCCGGTGTTCTGTGTGGGCGCTTGGAGATCAAGCAACTCACTGCGCACCTCCACCTCCTCAGGACAGCGCCCCCCCCCCGTTGTTCATGCGGTTGCTGAGTCCAAATAGCTCGCCACCCAGGTTTTCCTCTGGCAGCCGCCAAAGCCCCGGCAGATTGCTCTGAAACCAAGCGCTGTGCTGCGCGGCCTCCTCTGCAAAGTCCCCGCTGTCCGTGTTTACTGCTCCATCGGGGGGAGGGGCGTCTCGCCGAGCAACTCTATTTCACAAAGTTCCCTGCGATCCGGGGCTACCGCCCCATCCAGGACGCCTCCCCAATGGGAGAGACTCACCCAGCGGCTTTGAGTTGGTCCCAAGTCACTCACTATCTCCTCTTTTGAATCTTGAGTCCTGGAGCAACATGAAATGCAGCCGCCCTCTAGTCCGCCATCTTGAAACCCCCCGAATATTTCTTAAATAGGTTATAAGTTACTAGACCACACATATTGACTAATAAGTTACAGCCTTTGAAAACACTCATGCATGTGTGCCTTTATGTATATCTCTCTACATTTTAGAGATAGAGTTTACATATATCTATATATATATAGGTATATATGAATTTATGCATTTAATGAAGCCATTAAATAAGTGAGAACTTATGTCTGACAAAGTTCTCATATTCCTCATATATACGTGAGTATCCTCCACAAGTTAATAAAGAAACGATAATACAATAAAATAATAAGGAAATACTTGATTAGACACTTCAGAAAAGTTTTCAAATGTCCATTAAGCCTTTGAAAATGTGCCATGAACCTTTAGTAATCTGGGAAATGCAAACTAAATCCCAAGGAATACTGGTATACATTTACCATAATGGCTACATTTAAAGCCTTATGAATCCAAGTGTTAGTGAAGATAGTGGAACAAAGGAAACCCTCAAATAATAAAGGTGGGAGTGTAAAATTTTGGACAATTTTTTGTTACATTAAAATTAAACTTATATGTGTCCAGTTGCTAAGTAATACTATTCCTACGTAGGCATTCAAGAGAGCAACTTCATATGCCTATGGAAGAATTACATACTATGTTTATAACAATGTTTTCCTAAAATACACCTAAGAAATTATGACCCAAATATCTGTTATGATTAAAATGAATAATAAACTTGTCATAGTCCTACAACTGAACACTATACAGGAAGTATTCAGACCACTAAGAAAAGAAGTAATTAATTGCTCAAATAAGTGTCAAATGAAAAGAAAGAATATGAAAACCAGTCATTACTCTAGCACTTTAAAATTCTAATAATTGAGTATTGTTTACTGCAGACTTTTTCCCCAAATATGTGTAAAGGTGTATAATATACAAGAACTACACACACAAAAGATGTGGTTGTATTAGAATTACTTCTTTTTGCATTTTACCTGATAGTTAACAATTTCAATTCAAAAGTTTTCTTTAGTGTCTAAATTATGTAGATTTTATAGTTAAAATAATTAAACACTTTGGCCTATTTCTGATAAAGTTACTAAAATCTTTTCTACATTATTTCTTAGACTTGTATATATTTTTGTCTGTAAAAACAAGTATATATTTTATGCAAATATAAATACTCATTTCATTGATCAAATTGAAACTATACATTATGGAACTTCAAGATTGTATTAGATGTTGTGCTATAAAATATAGAAAAGGATAATCTTTTAAAAAGCAGAGAAATAGTCTTGATCTAATTCTGATAGCAAATATTCTTTTCTGATATTTATTTTCCTTCCTGTAAGCATATTGACTAAGTGGCAAATTTATCAAGACTTGTGTTCCCGATAGGAAATTTTCATAGACCTCTAAAGCCAATGTGCTCTCATGTGTGACCAAAGTACTGAAAGATTTTAATCAGAATTTTTTGTTGTGTTCCATTTTCTTGGATTATGATTTTCATGGATACCTTCTTCTAAGTGAAGTACAACTTGTCTAAGAGTGAGATTCTTCTATAAGAATGGTGGATTAGATTGAGAAATATGTTCAGTGCTGAATATCTTCTCTCTGTTTATATCTTACACACATCTCTCTGTTTATCCGTTCCACTGGATAGAAATCATTTCCACCTTCAATAAAAAATAAAATGCAAGTACATTTCTTCCCTTACAGAGTTGTAAATTTTCTAGTGGATAGAAAGTCAAGGTCAGAATAGAACTGAAAAAAGACATTTTACCAGCAAGTACTTAGCACTCTTTACCATTTGGGCTTGTAGGAATCCCTCTAAATATGCCAATTCCATGTCCATTTTCACTGAAAAAATATTAGCAGAAGGTTTTGCTATGGTACCAATTTTTAAAAATTATAATCAGAATTTACTTATATAATTACTTTGTCAGAAAAAAATAGAAATCTAGAAATAGATTAAAAAATTACTTTATGAATAACCATCTGACAAAGAGTTCTGAACTTCAGGACTTCAAGTAATTTGAAAAGCTAACTGTTCTTCTGTTCCAAAAGAAAGCACATAAGATGTCTCTCAGCATCTTTTTCTCTTCTTATTAATTTTTCTAACTAGGCCATGTGAACCTGACTTAGGTTAAGTGTCTTCTCACCTAACATTTTATGGCAGAGGAAATGAGGATGATTGTCACTAGGTAGGGAGGCAAGGAATAAATAAACAAGCAGAGAAATCTGAAATAGGAAGTAGGGTGTAGAAAATCTGCAGTTCTTAGGAACTATGGTTTTAAAACCTTATTTGAACATAATAGTTTAACTTGAATTTGTCTGGAAGGAAATAGAAAAAAGGAAAAAGAGGGGTGGGATGAGGTAAGAGAAACCCTAAGCAATTGCTTCAGTCCCTGCAGTGACAGGCAGGGTCTTAATTGTGTGCATCAGGGCTGCCTCACTGCTTTGGAAAGGTGCTGTGTTCCTCCCTCCACTCTGCAGGAGCTCTCCATTGCACTTGATTTTTTTTACTCTAGAAGTGCACAAAAGTGGGGATTGAAATTCCATGGAGGAGACTCTTGTCACCCCAAATTACTATAATTTAAGTAGAATGCAGAATTGAATTGGGCTTTTTGCCTCTTTTAAGGAGAAGCACATATGCCATATATGGGAAGAGTATATATGTTGTTTAGGAGTTTCATGTCATGGGTTGTGGAAGACATCGGTAATTGTCCTTTCTTTAGTACTAGGATCTCCTGCATCCAAGTTCAGTTACCCAGCAAGGTAAAGCATTCCCATTGTCCCTTAGCAGTTAGTTGAGGCTATGTGTCTATTAGTGGACTGACAGGATGTGAGAAGAGGTGAAACATGTTTTTTTTTGGCCAGTTCCTTAAAACCTGAAAACTTTTCCCCCACTACTCCAAACTATTCAATTACCTGAAAAATATTGACTAGAATAACCTTCCAGAAATAGGTTAAGTTTGGCAGAGCTCAACTCTCAGCTCTGCTTTATACTAAACATAAACAAAATTTGCATTTTACTTAATCCTTTATATTGTTTATCTCTTTGTTAGATAAACTTAGACTTTTCCCTAAGTAAAACAAACATCACCCCATACTCTTTGACTTAAGAGTCATTTCTCACATTCATGTCACCTGCTAATATGAAATTCTGATGAAAATGTGGGCAAACAGTTTAAACAGGACCAGTTTGGGAAGCAATTAGACAAATTCCAGAAAAGTGACAATTTTCATTCTTACTTTGCTCATCAGTTCCACTCTAGTTATCTATTCTTTGAACATTTTACACATATGCACAGAAGATGTGTAGAAGTGTATTCAATACTTCCTGTGTGACAATAAAAGATTGAAGGAAATATATTAATAAGAGTGTTTGGAAAAGAAAATTCATGTGTGGCAGAAAATTTACAATGATAATTTTAATAAAATTGTGGGGGAAGGTTTTTGGGGAAAAACTTGCCTTATTAGGAGAAAAGGTAGAATGATGATATAGCAGGGAAGCATCCATGAACTAGAGCTATATAAGTTAACTGAAGAATAGATCAGTAAAAACTGAATGAGTTGTCCCTGTTATGCAGGAGGCTGAGGCAAGAGGATCACAAGTTTGAGGACAGCCTAGGAGACTATATCCCAAAATAAAGCACGGGGGTGTAGTTCAGTGGTATAGTGCTTGCCTAGACAGTATGGGGTCCTGATTTCAATTCCAAGTACTGGAAAAAAAAAAAAAAAGATCAGGTGAGTTTAAATATTGATACATCTCGAAATTCATCTGAAGTTGAATATAGAATGTTTAAAAATATATATATTATTTGTGTAAATCTTAACAGATTCATAATATATGCAAATTGTTTTTTATTGCTGCTGTAACAAATGAATGCAAGATTAGCAGCTTAAAAATTTAAAAAAAATGTGTTTTATGACCATTCTGGAGGTCATAGATCTAGAATGGGTCTTGAGGGGCTAAAATCAAGTGTCTGCTGTACCAGTTGCTTCAGAACCTTCCAAAGGAGAATCTGTTCTGTCTTTTCCCTTCTAGGGGCTGCTGGCATTTCTTGTCTCTAGGTAGCATCATTCCACTCTCAGCTTTCATGATCACATGCTTTCTCCTTTACTGTAGTAAAATCCCTGTCTGAATCCACCCCTTCCATAGAGACATCGTGATTGAAGTTGGGTTGACCAGGACAACCTCCCTGTCTCAAGATTTTCAACTTGATCACATCTGTCAAATTGATTTTTACCATTTAAGGCAACATTTCCACATTCCGAGGATTAGGCTTTGACACCTTGGGGACCATTTGTCAACCTACCACAGTATGAATTGTTCATAAAAGTGCAAAATCATGCACAGGACTGATAGATGTCAAGATAAGAATGATGGTAAGTTTCTATGGAGCGATAGAAAGAAACAGGCAGTTGGAGTTTTACCCTTTTCTGAAACTTTTATTTTCATTACAAAAGTATCCATGCAAACTGGAAAAATATTTGCATAGACTTGATTGTGATGCTGTATACTGAGGTTTTTTTTTTGGTTTTTTTTTTTAGTTTTCAGAAAGTTTAAATTTGTTTTCAATTTTAAAACAAGATGGAAAAGAATATAGGGAACTGATCAGTTACGTTGTTGAATACCCTTCATGATTGGTCTTATGTTTCCTAATGATTAAACTCAGGTTTTACGTTACAGAAAAGAATGTCACTGAAGCAAGGCTGGACTCTTCCCAGTGCATCATATCAGGAGGTCCTGGTGTCCATGTGTTTCACTGTTGGTGATACAAACATGTTCTCTTGGTGAAGTGATGATTTTTGATTATTTTCTTTTGCATTTTTAAGCACCTGTGGGTAAATAGTAATAACTACATAACATACTGCTTCTCAACACCTTCACCCACTACTTTTACCAATTATTGATTATTAGTCAGATAGTGACTACCTTAATTTTTGTGAAAGGTGAATATTTATTTCTGCCATTTCTCCTAATTTGTTATTTGTAATTATGCTACTAAACATAGCATTCCCCACTCACTTATTTGTGACACGGATTATGAACATTTATGTTTACTTTACTTTATAAATATTATTTAAAATGGCCATTTTTCTACACATGTGCAATGATCATGAAACACACAGGAAAAAATGAGCTATCCCAATTTGGAGAAGAACCAGAAAATGGAACAAATTAAATAATGTGTAACTCTATTGCATTCTACATCATAATAATTTTTAAAAATGTGTAAGCAGGGCCAATTGGCAAGAGTTAATTACTTTGCATCAATTTTAATTTCCTAGTTCTGGTTAATTTTCTGTAATTATGTAAGATTGCAATATTTGGATAAGCTAAGTGAAGTGTAATTCAATAATTGTTGTATTTTTATAATGTTTTATGTCAAAATTATTTCAAAATGTAAAGTTAAAAATGTAAACAAATTTTAAAATAAGGTGAAATTTAACTTTCATATCCTTTTAAATCCCAGACTCTTCATTCACAGATGAAAGGTCTGTAAATATAAAAGTTTTCCCCTGAATAACAAAAGTTGATGCAAATTTGCTAACCATAGTAAGTGGTAGGCATTTTTCTTGTCTCCCCTTATGAAATGGCATAGTGCTGCTCGATGTGTTCTCAAATAGCTACATGATTCAGAATCTCCTGAACATTCCTAAAATTCATTTACAAAAGGAGGACAATAGCACCATTTACCTGATAGTGTAATTGCGAAGACAAAAAGTAACAACATGCTTGTAGTGATTGATATAATTTCTGGAACATAATGAGGCTAAAATTGCCAAATTTAATGAATTAAAATGGAGGACACTCAATAAAATCTGAATTTTAGATATACAACAAATGTAGATTCTTTTTAAAAGCAAGAATATATCTGAAAATGTGGAACACATCCTTACTCATACTAAATAGTCTATCCTATATTTTAGCTTTTGGCCAAAAATAGGTCAGCTTTAACTGCTAACAATGGTTAGTAGTATACATTTGACAGCAGAAATATTTAAAATGTGTTTGTGGTGGTATTCCAAGAGTTTTTAAAAACAGAGGTCAGAATGTGGAGAAAGGGAGACATAAACCATGAGTTAATGATTTTCTTAGTATCCATGGTTAAGAAACAAACAAACCTGGAGGCAAAGTTACATAAGTTAAGACAGGAAAGAAGGAAATTGAAGTGATGTGGAGCAGAAATTTGGACAGTGAAAACTTGGGATCCCTGCTCCTCATCAGGCATATGATACCTATCTCTGTTCAGCTCATTAATTAAGTCAATTAATCTCTTCAGCAAAATGTCACCTTGACTTTGGCAATCAATCAGCCAACAAGGTTGACCTGGTGCCTGAAATTTCTCTCTGAGGAACACTAAATTTTTATTAATTCTTTGTAGGCACACACCCCCAAAAGCTCTACAGATGTCTTATTTTCATATCCTAATTCCCACTGCCAGCATCTATGCTTAGCAAAATCTATGAATTAGACTTTATTTTTTATTTCATTCTAATGAACAAGTTGAGACTTAGAATATTTTACCTTTCCATAGTCACAAACACACACACACACACAAACACACACACACACAGACCTGATATTTGAAACCACTTCTACTTTTTATGTCAAAATCTAAAATATTTTTAAAACTCATTCAGCAGTATATAAAAAAGTATCAATTTTACTATTTTTAAATTATATCTTAATAAACCTGATATTTTAAAAACCAAAAATAAATTGGAGTTTAATGGGCATCGAGAAGGAGAGTCAATTTTGTTCTTAAAAATTTGTAAACTTTACACCAAAAATACAAAGAATACATTCAATAAATGGGCTAAGAAACTGGACAGACACTTTAGAGAAGATATAGAGGCAATTAACAAATATATGAAAAAGTGTTCAACATCTCTAGTAATTAGAGAAATTCAAATTAAAATGACCCTAAGATTTCATCTTACTCCAATTAGAATGGCTATTATCAAGAACACAAGCAATAATAGGTGTTGGTGCGGGTTTGGGGAAATAGGCACACTTGTACATTGTTGGTGGAGTTGCAAATTGGTGCAGCCACTCTAGAAAGCAGTATGGAGATTCCTAGAAAACCTGGAATGGACCCACCTTTTGACCCAGTTATTATACTCCTCAGTTAATACCCAAAGGACTTAAAATCAGCATACTACAGTAAAGTAGCCACATCAATGTTTATAGCTGCTCAATTCATAATAGCTAGATTATGGAACCAACCCAGGTGCTCTTCAACAGATGAATCGATAAAGAAATTGTGCTATATATATACAATGGAATATTATTCAGTCATAAAGAAGAATAAAATTATGGCATTTGCAGGTAAATGAGTAGAATTGGAGAATATCATGCTAAGTGAAATACGCCATTCCCCAAAAACCAAAGGCTGAATGTTTTCCCTGATAAGAGGATGATGATATATAATGGGCATGGGGGATGAAGGGTAAGAGAAGAATGGAGGAACTTTGGATTTCTTATAGGGAAATGAGAGCAGGAGGTGGGTGGGGTATGAAAGATGGTAGAATGAGACAGACATCATCACCCTATGTACATGTGTGATTACACAAACAGTGTGACTCTACATCGTGCACAACCATAGAAATGAAAAGTTATATCCCATTTGTGTACAATAAATCAAAATGCAATCTGTAAAAATAAAAATGAAAAAAACCAAAAAAAGTTTTTATTAAAAGGACACTAGTAAGTTTTATTTAAAAATGGGGAAAAGAGCTAAATCACTACAAGAAGTAGGTAGTATAGGTATTTTACTTACTTCATATAGAAACCCAGTATGCCTGAAAGGTTGTGTGACTTTGGAAGAATTACATGGGTACTTGGAGCCTATTTCTTCATCTGAAAAATGGGTTATTAATATCTGCTTATGGCTTCCTTGATGATTTTTTGAAATTGCATATATGAATACACCATGGTGCACATAGGAGGTTATCCATAATGATGTAATTATTGAATTCAGTAAGAGCCTTTTCCTCTATTTATTGAAAGTGAAATTCAAGGACACAGATAAAATCGAAGTTTCTTATTTATCCATCAAAGTGCAAGTATGAAGAGGGAAGAAAGGGGCATCAAAACACCATTAATAGAGACAAGAGTGATAGGATAAATGAAGAGGCCAGCGATATCAAACAGTCAAAGAGGTAGTGGACACACAGCCAGGACACAGCTTCTATTCTGCTAAGTGACCCAAAAGATAGGAAGCCAATGCTAATGGCCCCTGAGTTCATGCTTTTTTACTTTGCCAACAACTAATGGCGTTGTCTCCTGGAGAAATTAATTTATTCATCAAGCACTTATTAAAGTAGCTCATAGAGGGCAGGTGCTGGAGACTGTGTCTTAGAACAGTTAGAAATAACCTTAATACATTTGGGTCATGGAAAAGTGAGTTAGAAACAACCATTGAGATATTGGTGCTCACTTTCTAAATATGTGTCTTAACTTGAATTCTACCCCACCTGTACACCAAGTAGACCCTGAGTGAGATATGGTTTATTTGGGGGTGATGTTACCATCAGAAAGGAAGGTCAAGGAAGCAATATTAGTCTAAAGGGTGTGCTTTGGTGCCAATGTTTGCTGAAGGTGGGAGTGGAGCTTAATCCTTAGGGAGCTTAGAGAAGGCAGTATCATACACACTCCTGGGAGTGTAAAAAAATCTCGAGTACACCAGAACCCCAACCCTGAGAGGGATGCCAGACTGGGGAGTGGAGTTAAACCCTTAGCATCTCTACTTCCTCAAGGGTAGGCAGAACAACTTGGGAGAAAAACAGAAAAAGTCATCCAACAAATGAAAATAGAAGCTGACCAACTGAAATCAGGCTGATTTGCACAAAATTATAAGGGGAAGGGACTCTGGGTGCAGCTGAAGTTCTAATAGGCATCACCTTGATAAGGGCTAGGGTAAGCAAATGCAAGTAGGTTCCTTTAGTCCAGGTCATCTCAGTTTTATTTGTATGTGTTTGTAAGTGAACTCAGTGTAGCTTCAAGAGGAGGTCATCCTATGAGTGTTTCCAAACTGTCTAACAAAGAACACTTTGAACCCTCAAACATGTTAGAAGACTAAAGTTTCTTAGAAATATTTTAACTTTCTGAGATCTAACCCAGTTGCCTGTGTTTCACAAATGAAGAAAATGAAGGTTAGATCGATAGTGGCATATTCATCAGAATTAAATGTATAGGAAGGTAGAAAAAGAAAATAGCTCATCTGCCAAAATTTTAGGCAATGGAGATCCATGCATGCAACAGGAGTGTCCTGTGAAGCACATCCTATGCTAACCTTCCTCCATCTAGTTCCATCCATTCTTCCATTAGCCTTTACTATTCCAGTTCTTTTCTGAGACCAAAATATTCATGCTCAGTGGAACTCACAAGTCCCAAATCTAAATTAAATCACCCCATTTTCCTTACAGATGATGAACTTCACCATGCAAAGTTCATGCCATACAGACCTTGTCATTTGAAGTACAGAATTATTCTGTAGTGAATGTTATAATAATTGATGTGTCCAGTTCACCCACTAACTTGACAATTTTCTTAAGTTGACTACATAAGATGACTACTCATGAAGACACTGAAGATTGACATTCCTCAGTTATGACTTTTCAAATATGCACAGATCACACATTTCAGCTGCCAATTGCATTAGCTTTCTTGCATGCATACAAATGTGTAAGAAACCTAATGACTTAAAACAACTCTCATTTATTAGTGCATAATGCTATATGTCAGAAGTCTGGTCAGATTCTGATGAGTTCCAATCTGAAGGTATAACAAAGATAAAAATCAAAGTGTTAACCAGGTTGTGGGGAAGAATGTTTTTTCCTGCTTATTAAGGTTGTTGTCTAAAATTCAGACAGTTGTAGTTACTCTTTCTTTGCTGGTTTCAGTAGAGGTATCTCTTTGCTCCATAAGGACTTCATTCCTTTTATGTAACCTCTTGCATCTTCAAAGTCACAGAAAGTGCTTAAAATTCATCTCCAGCTTCAATTCTTGACTTTTTCATTTGTTGCCAATGTTCTCTTCTCTTAAAGGCATGTGATTATATTCCAGGGAAATCTATCTTAAAATTATGTGTCATAAAATATAATCAAGGAGTGATATGTCATATTCCCAAGTTCCAGGTATTAAGAAGTTATTAAGAAGGTATCTTTCTTCTATATTGTTTCATTGTAAAATTATTTTTAATGGACCAATAAAACTGTATATATTTATGATGTACATTAAGAAATTTTAATATATGTATTCATTATGCAATTGCTAACCCAAGCTGATTAACATAACATCATATCCTTAAATTTGTTCATAGTAAGAACACTTAAACTTTACTTTTGTAGTCATTTTTAAGTACATTGTGTAATGTAACATAAAGAAATATTGTCAACATGTTGTGGACATGATAGGTCTTTTGGACTTATTTCTCATTGTAATTGTAATTTTGATACTAAGATTTTTTTTCTGGGGCCATTTAATTTTTTGCCAATTACAACTAATTTAAAAATTTTTAACTTAAGAAGTTAATCATAAGTCTTGTAGTAGCAATTAACATTTTTATGTCAGTGGTTATAATGTAGTAAGTACATGAAATGACTTTAACCCTAGAATCACATGCTTGTCTTTTATACATTTACTATATTTGACATCAAGGGTTTACTTATACAGGGATGAATTAAAATGAATTTTAATAATAAATATGAAAAATAGTATGGTGTATTGAAACATCTAAAGATATTGCATGCATTTGAAATGTTTGAAAATTTGGACTCAAGAAGTTAAAACATGAGAAAAAGTTATTTTCTTCATATTTGAAAATTTGCCACATCAGGCAAAAGAACCAGTTCAGGCAAGAAAACTCATATCAAATAATAACAAAAAGATTCTTGAATTTTTTAGGATACAGAAATGGTCACTGACGCAGCTGCCAGTAGACTCTAATAGTAAGGATAGAGTTTTCTCCATGAAATTAAGTTTTATAATGGGATTATATCATAATACAAGCACTGTGATATAATTTAGAATAAAACAGCTTTTGGATGAGTCATAACCATTTCAGTTTCTCTTGTAATCTTGGTCATATTTTTCAAAATCTAGTTACTTTAAATCTTTTTTGGATGGCATAAAGATGAGTCCTTAATATGTACTTACATGGTCATTAACCTGATTTCCTGTGCCAAAGGGACTGCAACATGGTTTATTGAGAGACCAAAAAATTGATATTAAACAGAACTGAGCTCTAATTTTAGTTCTTTAACTTGTTATTTATAACGCTTTAAATTGTCTCATATTTTCCTACCAGGCGAAGTATATATCATCAACAAAATACATGTTGGCTTAGACAAGCTTATTACCCTTAGATAATTTGTATGAATAATGGGGACAGGAAAATCATCTAAAGAGGTTATGAAAAAGTTCTAGTGCAATGATCACATCAAACACATCACTGGTGACTATTAAGTTAGCTGCACTTCTTAACTGTCCATGCCTTTTAGTTTTCATTTGAACATACATTGCACGATTGCATATTTCCCCTGGTTCACAGTCCCAAGTGAACCAAAAATGAAGGTTTCCTATTCCAATGGTTTGAACATTCTTAAAGTTTTTTATTATATCTTAAAGAGATAGACTGAATTAGACAAATTGGACCAGTTGCTAAAGAAGAGAATAAATACCAGAAGATTTTTCTCCTTTTCTTTTTATTTTATCTTCTTGCAATCTCTCTTTTTCTCCTTGAAAATACAGACTAGATGCAGAATTTTTCACAATTTGAAATAGTTAAATTTGTTCAGAGGATGATTTCTTAAAGGAAACATAAAAGATACAAGGGAAAAAATCATTATTTAAAGGTCTTTCACAGATTTGGCTGAGTTTTTCTTTTGTATCCAACGAGAAATGGAAAAGCTGTTAACTCATCATATTTTCATGAGGATCCAAGAGTTCAGATGAGTTCAGAAAAAGACTTTCCTGTGAGACCCAGAGGGTCTTTATTTAACCCACTGTGACTACAGAGGCAGGGCAGTGTCACATGTGGTTGAGTTCTGGGTAGTTTAGAGTTAATAATTGAAGAAATTAATTTAAAAACCTCCAAAAATCAAAGGAGAAAGTGATCATCACTGAGAGAGAAAGAAAACAATATTTTTTATCCATAGGATATTTATCTAAGCACCTATGTATATATTTCTTTCCTCCAGAATCTTATTTAATATATAGGTTAAAGCAAAAGAAACTGAAGTTCTCATGATACAAACTGAATGAATGATTGTCAACTTCATATGGTTCAGTTTATATATATAACAGGTAACAACTATTTTTATGAGGTTGCTTATATTCTGATAAAAAAATTTAAGTTTTAGCTAACTATATTAATCATAAAATTAGTTTTCCTTCACCTATTTAATAAATATGTGTTGAGTCATGACTGTGTCTGAAATACTGTCCTATGCACAGAGCAGAGCACAGAGAAATTTCTTTACCAAAACTAATTATATACTGTAGTGGAAGGATAGAATATAAAAAAGATAAATAAAATGTATGTATAGGATACAAAATAGTAAACTTCAAAGAATAAAGAAATAGAGCAGAGACAAAAGATTTTGAGCTGTGAGAAGGATAAAAATATTTTAAAGCAACTGATCTCAAGGAATAAGAAAAGCCTGAGTGGGTTGAAGAAATAATTATTGTGAATGTGTTTTGGAAATTATTGGTGACAGAACAATCAGCAAGTGTAAAGGTCTAACACTTAAATTTCAGTGTTTTGAGGCGGAATGATCAGACACACTAAAAAAAAAATCAGAACTAATTATTAAATCTTGAAGGATAGATGAAAAAAATATTTTAAAAAAGATAAAGTGATCATTTGCAATCTTTCCCCAAAATGAAGGAACACTTTTATTTGAAATGGTATCTATATTTCTGCATTCAAGATTTTACAAATGTGTAATAAAGGATAAAGAAATAGACTTAGTTCTTAAGTTTTTATATGGCAGAAACATCTGAATTACAAAAAATCATTAAACATTATATATCACATATACTGCTCTATCCTTCTTTCATGATCACTTACAGTATGGAAAATTTATAATATAAAATACTTTAAAACCAGTAAATACTTCTGGCCACATTCTGTGGATAAATCATTAGTAGTGAAAATCATCTTTAATTTCTGGTTAACTGAATACTGTGTGTCAGAAGAAATCTTACAAAGAAACAGAATAAACTGCCTACCTGGAATAAACAGTTTACAGTTCCTCTTCCACTCTGAGCTTTATGTGCCAGTAAATTGTGACCCCCAGCAGCTCATGTCTAATGAAACATCAATAACCTTTATCTTGCACCTATTCATGGACTCATTTGGCATTTCTCTTATACACGGAGCTGATTCAGGAGACTTCTATTTCCATCTCCAAAGATGAGTCATTTAACCTCTTTACCCTTTAAAGATAGGAATAAATTGTTCCTTGGCCTGTCTCACCCAATGATGACTTGGTGAGATAATGTCTAGGAAACAATGTGAATGCCTTACCAAAATATAAAAAAAGTAAAAATGTGGCAAGTATTTCCAAAGCAACTTGTTGGGTTTTCTGACCCCGATGCTGAAGAGGATACATATGAAACTAGATTCTTTCAATAATCTTACAAAGATCAGGGACAAAGACAGAGATTTTCTTGCCTGAAAAGGAGACACCCTTGCTCTGGGGTCACACAAAAGTTTAAGGATGAAGTTTGTCTTCCTTGACTAAATGTCTCATGAAAATTTACTGATCTTACAATGGGTTAATAGACAGGCCTATCTAAAAGATGCACATGAAACTGTCAAAGACAGAAAACTACCTGGGAAAGCAGCTGCTTCTATACTTCCTTTATTGTGGCATTAGCATCTACCAAGTTGGTCTAGATTATTAATTGGAGGATTACTCCAGGGTTCTTTACTTACCATATCCTACATGTCTCCAACCCTGGTAAATTCTTTGTCACCTCCCTCTTGCTAAGTGCTGCTTGCCTCTTTCTACTTCCTATTTTGCTTGATGCACCTGACTGGCTTCCTCTGGCCTTGACTATTGTACTGCTTCCTAATGTACTGTCAGTTCTCCCTTTCATCTTTCATCCTCCCAGCAGATGCCACCCCTCTTGCCTGGTTTCTGGTGTTTCCCTCACACCCACTGCCCTACCACTCTTGACATATACCCCTTTCTCCAGCAAGGCTGAACTTTTGTATAGTTCTTCATCAGCACAGAATTTCAAACCTTGGTCTTTTACACATGTGTCATCTTCTAGGAATGTTGTTAGGGTTTGAATCTTAAATGTCCCCAAAACACTCATGTTCTAAAGTCTTGGTCCCCAATGCAACAATGTTTAGAGGTGGGTCTTTGGGGGAGTTGATTGGATTATGAAAGCTCTAACCTCATTCATTGATGGATTTATAGCATAAAGGGTCATGGGTGGAAATATTAAGGCCTTTGATGGGTATATTTGGTCACTGGTCCCTTTTGCACTCTTGTCTTTCTGCTTCCCCACTACCACAAGGCAAGCAGCTTTGTTCTGCTACGTGCTCTTCACCATTTTGCTTGGGCTCAAAATCATGGACCCAGGTGAGAAGGGAAGAAGAAAATTTCTGAAACAGTGAGCCAGCAAAAAAATCACCTCCTATTAACCTGATTTTCTCACAAGTGATGAAAAGCTGACAGACAAATGCCCTTCCCTCCTTCTTTAGAAGTAGCTGTAAAGTATGCATTTGGACCCACAGCTTTGACTTGGATCAGTGTTAGCCTCCTCACCCGAACTGTATGTTGGGACAGAGTTTTGCATTTCAATGTGTTTTAGTGTCTCATCTCCAAACTAGAGATTATAATAATACCTGTGTAAAAACTTGCGATGAGATTAAATGAGATAATAATTTTGCAAATAAAATACCTGGCATGCAATACAAAAATCCATAGCATCGATTATTGCTATTGTACTTTGTCTCTTCCATATACTTCATCTCAAAACTTGCTTTATTCATTTACATAAATGTTTCTTATCACCCTTCTTGCCCTGCAGTGGTATAACTGCTGACTCCTTTTGTTCTACTTATTCACCTAATGTAGAAATTATGTAATACTAAGGTGTTTGAAAATACTTGTTTATGATATCTGTCACACACTTGAACTATAAAAGTTAGTTGAAAGTAGATAACAGATCTTATTTATTTATCTGACAAAGAAAAGGATCTAAATATACATGTATTGAAGAGGGCAGAAAAAAAGAAAAGAAAATTAGAGTCCCTGGTTTTTGTTGTAAGGTTTCATACAGAGATCAAATAAATGTCTCACTTCTCTTCTCATGGTAAATATACAGTCCAGTCCCCTAGAGCTTCATGGTAGGAATAGCTTTGTTTTCCTAAGTGTGATGATTTTCTTTTGCAGCGACTCCCTCAGGGACACACACAAAACCTTAGTGATTTTTTTCAGCATAACGTCTCAAATGGTTTGTGGGAGTTATAGCTGAGCACACTCCAAAATATAATGCATATTTCTATTTATCACTGTGAGTTTTACAATTTTTAGAAGTGAAAATATTTGGGATTAAAACTGGTTAGTACTAGTCTGGATTTTCTGAAATAGATTGATCACACAGCTTGATAATGGGATAGTGGACATTAATTTTAAAATATGTGAACTGGGAATTTTTACATTATGCATCTATTGAAGTCTACCATAAAAATCTTCATGTTAAAAAAACAGGAGTAGACTTGTCAATCGTATAGCTTAATTAGAAAATGCTAAATTATTATAATTTAACTGGAAAAAGTATGAGAAGTCACCGATTTTTAATTCTTAGAATCAATGTTGCTGCAATTGTTTCTGAAAACAATTTCAGCATTCAATGAGTTACTGAAATACAACAACTTCATCTTTGGTGATAATCAAAAATTTAATCAGAACTTTAGCTTCAGGCATTTGGAAATATTGAATTCAATTTTTTTTTAGGAGCTAGACATTGGTCCTTAATGAACAAGTTAACAAACAAGAGATTGGCAACAAATTGTTTGCCTCCATAATGACATAATGTCCTGATACAGTTGGGCCACATAAAAATGCTAAAGGTAAAGATAGACATTATTAATAATTTCTAGGTTTTTCTTTTTCTTTTTTTCTGCACGGTTGTGAGCACCTTGAGACAGAATAATCCCCTCTACACAAAGACTGAGTGGCAGATTTCCAGCCTGTGTCTCTCCTGTTCTCACTTGCCTCTGTTACCTGGGCAGTTGGATCTTTGTACTCTGAGCTGAAGAGTATGTTATGTTATGTCTCATTTTAACAAATAGTGTGAAGTAATATCCTTATAACAAGGAGAAATAAATACTTAATTTCCTTCCTAGAGTAGGTGCCAATAAGAACTATGACATCTAGACCAGAACTATTTGAATTTTTTAGTTAGTCAAGGCAATTTTCAAGAATAGGAACCCAATTTAAATTCAGGAAACAGTGCACTTCCTACTAAAAACAGTACCCCCATCATCCTGGCAAAAGTCACTCAAATGCTCAGTACCTTAGTTCTTCACATGTGTTTAATCACACCTACCTTACTACATTATCATTTCCTATTCCTACTATAACAAATTACCACAATCACTTAAAACAACACAGATTACTGTCTTATAATTTGGAAGTCTAGCACAAGGCTCACTTGTTTGAAGTCAAGGTGTGATAAGGGCTGTGTTCTTTTTGGGATGCTCTAGGAGAGAACTTGTTCCTTTGCTTTGTCTGGATTCTAGAGGTTTCCCGCATTGCTCCTTTATCTCACAGTTAGCAATGTCACATCTATCTGATGATTCTTCCACAGTCACATTTCCCTGTGTTTGCAGCCAACAAGTTTAGATTGAGAACTCTCAGATGGCCCAGGAGAATCTCCAACTCAAGGTCCTATAATAATCACATCTTTAAAGTCCCTTTGCTATTTAAGGCAAAATATTTACACATTTCAGAGATTAGGATGTGTGCATATGTGGGGATCCATTATTCTACCCACCATACCTACCTCAGAAGTTTTCTGAGTTAATTTGTGATAATTCTACCCCAGTTGGTTTACTGGTTACAGTGATTGAGGCAAGTTCCCTTCTTCTCCAGGCTATTTTCTTCTTAGTACATTTTGATGCTGAGAGCACTTTAAATTATTTTTCTAGCTGTGATAATTGGTGAACCTGTACTAGTGACTCATGAGATGAAAAACATTCCAATTCAACCAAATTAAATGGAAAAAAGTCACTTAAACTCCTTAGAACTCACTTAACCTTTGGTAGAACCTTAAATACAAACCTTATTAAAATCAGAATCTACTACATTCAATGTCAGTTTTTTAATTTTATAGTTTCTTTTTTTAGCAGTTATAAATTTTTATGAAGATTAGTATTTTATTACTGTAATTATTTTATAGAATTCTCCCAAAGGAAGAGAGAAATTTATTTGAAGTAGAATAAAATTCATTCTGTCTGGAAAGTTCCCTATGAGTCTGGAATTCTTCTGTGAATCAAAGATATCAGATCTTAGTGTCTCAGTTTTCCAATATCTTGAGACATTTTCCATTCATTTATCCTGAGATTTATTTCATTTTTATTCACCACTACCTATCAACTATAGCCAGCGATCTATACAAACACAAAATAATGAGAAAACATAATGAAATCACTATACCAAACTATTATTTTCTATCTCAAACTTCTTTGCCCTCAAGTGTACTGTTTTCTCTGACTAGAACATGTTTCTTCCTTCTGACTCATCCAAATGCTTAATTCCAATGTCTTACTCCTGACCTTATCTCTTCTTTAAAAATTCAATATTATTCCCTGATCAGGAAACTTTTATTTTTTTTTAATTTTGTTTCCTTTGGATCATGTAAGTAACTCCAGTTCAGCACCAATGACAGTCAAATGCAATTGACTGACTCTATGCCTATGTCACTCTACACCAACAGTTCTTAAAAAAAAAAACAATTTTCAATACCTAGTATATATAAGGTGTTTAATAATATCAACTGAATATGCTAGAATAATATGAATAATACCAATAATTTGAACTAGGCATTGACAGATGCCTTGGAAACCACAAGAAGGTGAGAGTGCCTTGAGCGGGTTTAGTGACTGTACTAGAAATCATGATTACCGCAGTGTTATGGTTTAGATATGCTGGGTGTCCCAAAAGCTGATGTGTGAGACATTATGAAAACCTTTAGAGAGTAAATGATTGGGTTATGAAAGCCATAACCTAATCGGTACATTAAACCCCTAATAGGGATGAAGTGAGTGATGACTATAGGCAGGCAGGGTGTAGCTAGACGAGGTGGGTCACTGGAGGCATGCCTTTGGGGTTTATATTTTCTTATGGTGAGGAGAGCTCTCTCTTTGCTTCCCAGTGCAACATTCTAAGCCACATTCCTCTGCCATGCTCTTCTACCAAGATGTTCTGCCACGTCTCGCATCCTGAGAAACAGAGTCAGCCATCTGTGGACTGAAATAGTGAGCCCCCAATAAACTTTTCCCCCTCAAAAATTTTTCTTGCTATTTTTTTTTTTTTTGTGTGTGTGTGTTTGTTTGTTTGTTTGTTTTTGTATTCCTTTGGTCACAGCAGTTAAAAAACTAAAAAAACTTTATGTTAGGAGTGTCAACACAGCTGCAAAAATATGTTTTGTTGATTTTATTATTTAAAAAAGACCCAGTCATAGACCACTATCTTAAAAAAAGATTTGATGTTTCCTTAGTAGGGGATAAAGATGAAAGGACTTCTGCTCTATTTATAGCTATTTATTCCTTACATTCTCATGGACATAAATACATGCCCTACATTTGAGGGTTTATTTGTACTATTCAACAAACCAGTAAGCAAAGTATTTTCTAAGGATGCCTGGGCACGAAATGTTCAGAATTTGAGCTCAGCTTACCTACAAAACTCATTTGTTTATTCACTGGACTTTTTATTTATATTCATTTCTAATCTCTCTCCCTCAACTCTCTTCTAGGGACCACTAGAATGACCTATGACTGCCTTGCAATCCCCACATTGCCTACCAATTTCCAGAGTTCTTTTTTTCATTCTATTTCCCTTTATGCAGAATGTCCCCTGTATTTATCAACCCATTAAATTATTTTTATTCTCAATCTCCAACTTAAAGAACAAGAACCTTTCCTTATTTCTCCTGTCAGAATATTCACTTCTAAGAGCTAGGATTCTGTCTCAGTAGTAGAGTGCTTGCCTGGCATGGTTGAGGGGTTCGATTCTCAGCACCACATATAAATAAATTATAAATTAATGGTTCTCTGACAACTAAAATATATTTAAAAAAGAATATTCACTTATATTCTCTAGTATTCCAAAGTACTTTGTTTATATAATGATACAACACAAAGAACAATGATATTTTATGCTATTTATTCAGGGCTTACAATGTACCAGGTCTAGTTTAAACTTCCCTTAAGTTTCACAAAGTAGGTAAAATGATTATTCAAATATCAAATTTTACCAACCAAGATATAGTAGTTAAACATGTTATACATATTCACAAAACAGGTAAATAGCACAGATAGGTTTATGTATATTTAATTTCTAGAACCTATGTTCTTAAATTCTGTGCTGCAACATTCTACATAAACATCTATATTATACTATGAAATGGAAAAGATTATTAATTTTGTGTGGATAATACTACACTTATCCATGTTTTTCAGAAAGGTTAGCATATTATTAAACTTGGACAGGGTGATTATAGAAAAGGCCAATATATATTTCAAACACCTATACCCTCACTTTTTGTGCAACCACCAAGCAAAACATACACAAAACTTTCCATTGACAGCTGTAATGCCTGGGAGATACACTGCCTTGTCTTATTTTGATAAGTAGAACTTCATAGAAAAGAAATGATCCATAAACCTGTTGGGAAAATTTCTTGCAAATCTTGTTTCTGTTACCAAGATGAATTACCTAATCTTTACTCCTTGCTATTTCCCCAGCTCCCTCCATAACTACCTGTAGACATTCTGGCACCCATCTCAGACTACCCCTCCTGCCTAATTAAATCATCATCATTTTCCTGGATACCTATTCAAATTGCCCATTTAATAGATGACCAGGGTGCATAATTACTGATCATGTTCCATTTCCGTATTACCATTAAATCTTATCCACATGGAGAAATATGTTGGAGATTCTGGAATTAGTGTGCAATGTCCCATCACCCAAAGAGCTTCCATTTCCTTTATGCCTTCCATTTCCTTTATACCTTTGAAAACTATAGCAGAAAGTCATGAGAGGTGGTTCAAGGATTTTCTCTAAAGCTGCAGAGAACCATCCTGGAAATTATTCTTATTTGAAACATAAAAGGAGTGTATTGTTGCTTATCATTTTGATCGGCAATAATATATCTTCATTTATTTCCATATCAACCATGTGGAATTACTGCTATTAATTTTAACAAATATGTAAATAATTAAATAAACTTGTATGATCCTGAGGGAAGAAGCAATTCTAAACCCAACAATATAAGGTTCTCTGCCTAAGAAGCAGGCATTGGTGAGAGATACTCAAAAAGCACTCAACAAATATTAATACCTTCCCTATCAATTTCATTCTTAAAGGAACCGTATTATTTATGTTTTCCTCTCCTACTGGATTGCTTCCTTTCTTCTTCTCTAATCACAGACAAGGTGTTCAAAGTTTTAGTGTTTTATGGTTACATAATAAGTTTGTATTTAAAATTCATCATTTGCATAAATGCTTACCAAAAATTAAAACCTGGAATGATTTTCCTTTTCTTCCAGTGTAAAATATAAAATACACATGTGTATCCATGATTTATTTTCTTTAGAAGGGACAGAAAGTATGCATAGTTGTTTTTAGACTACATACTCTTGATTGGATTCCTTAATTCTAGAAATATAAAATTTCTTATAGTTCTTACTATTATAGAATTACTCTCCAAAGTAACTTTAATGATGCTACAATAGATACAAAGATTATTTTTCTATCACGATAAAACTGTGCTGATTGTAAATCTTTTTTTTTGTTGAGCTTTTTTTTTATTGTACACAAATGGGATACATGTTGTTTCTCTGTTTGTACATGGAGAAAAGGCATACCATTTGTGTAATCATAAATTTACATAGGGTAATGTTGTTTGATTCATTCTGTTATTTTTTCCCTTCCCCCCACCCCTCCCACCCCTCTTTTCCCTCTATACAGTCCTTCCTTCCTCCATTCTTGCCACCCTCCCTAATCCTAACCCTAACCCTAACACTAACACTAACCCCTCCCACCCACCATTATGTGCCATCATATGCTTATCAGCAAGATCATTCATCCATTGGTTTTCTGAGATTGACTTATCTCACTTAGCATGATGTTCTCCAATTTCATCCATTTGCCTGCAAATGCCATAATTTTATCATTCTTTTTGGCTGAGTAATATTCCATTGTATATATAAGCCACAGTTTCTTTAACCATTCATCAATTGAAGGACCTCTAGGTTGGTTCCACAATCTGGCTATGGTGAATTGAGCAGCTATGAACATTGATGTGGCTGTATCTCTGTAGTATGCTGATTTTAAGTCCTTGGGTATAGGCCAAGGAGTGGGATAGCTGGGTCAAATGGTGGTTCCATTCTAAGCTTTCTGAGGAATCTCCACACTGCTTTCCAGAGTGGCTGCACTAATTTGCAATCCCACCAGCAATGTATGAGAGTACCTTTTTCCCCACATCCTTGCCAACACCTATTGTTGCTTGTATTCTTGATAATCGTGAATCTAATTGGGGTGAGATGGAATCTTAGAGTAGTTTTGATTTGCATTTCTCTTATTACTAGAGATGTTGAACATTTTTTCATATATCTGTTGATTGCTTGTAGATCTTCTTCTATGAAGTGTCTGTTCATTTCCTAGACTCATTTGTTGATTGGATTATTTGTATTCTTGGTGTAGAGTTTTTTGAGTTCTTTATGTATTCTGGAAATTAGTGCTCTATCTGAAGTATGAGTGGCAAAGATTTTCTCCCACTCTGTACGCTCTCTCTTCACATTACTGACAGTTTCCTTTGCTGAGAGAAAGCTTTTTAGTTTGAATCTATCCCAGTTGTTGATTCTTGCTTTTATTTCTTTTGCTATGGAGTCCTGTTAAGGAAGTCTGATCCTAAGCCGACAAGTTGAAGATTTGGACCTACTTTTTCTTGTATAAGATGCAGGGTCTCTGGTCTGATTTCAAGGTCCTTGATCCATTTTGAGTTTAGTTTCATGCACAGTGAGAGATATGGGTTTAGTTTCATTCTGTTGCATATGGATTTCCAATTTTCCCAGCACCATTTGTTGAAGAGGCTATCTTTTCTCCATTGCATATTTTTGGAACCTTTGTCTAGTATGAGAAAATTGTATTTATTTGGGTTTGTGTCTTTGTCCTCTATTCTGTACCATTGATCTACCTGTCCAGTTTGGTACCAATACCATGCTGTTTTTGTTACTGTTGCTTTGTAGTAGAGTTGAAGATCTGGTATTGTGATACCCCCTGCTTCACTCTTTCTGCTGAGGATTGCTTTAGCTATTCTGGGTTTCTTGTTCTCCCAGATGAATTTAATGATTGCTTGCTCTATTTCTGTAAGGTACGTCATTGGGATTTTAATTGGAATTGCTTGAATCTGCATAGAACTTTTGGTAGTATGGCCATTTTGACAATATTAATTCTGCCTATCCAAGAACATGGGAGATCTTTCCATCTTCTAAGATTTTCTTTAATTTCTTTCTTTAGAGTTCTGTAGATCTCATTGTAGAGGTCTTTCACCTCTTTTGTTAGATTGTTTCCCAAATATTTTTTTTTTTTGAGGCTATTGTGAATGGGGTAGTTTTCCTAACTTCTCTTTTGAAGATTCATCACTTATGTATAAAAATGCATTGGATTTGTGAGCATTGATCCTGTAACCTGCTACTTTACTGAATTTACTTATGAGTTCTAAAAGTTTTCTGGTGGAATTTCCAGGTTCCTCTAAATATATAATCATGTCATCAGCGAATAGGGATAGTTTGAGTTCTTCTTTTCCTATTTGTATCCCTTTAATTTCTTTGGTTTGTGTAATTACGCTGTGTAGAGTTTCAAGGACAATGTTGAATAGAAGTGGTGAAAGAGGGCATCCCTTCCTTGTTCCAGTATTTAGGGGGAATGCTTTCAATTTTTCACCATTTAGAATGATATTGGCCATGGGCTTAGCATACATGGCCTTTACAATGTTAAGGAATGTTCCCACTATCCCTATTTTTTCTAGTGTTTTGAGCTTGAAGGGATGCTGTATTTTATCAAATGCTATTTCTGCATCTATCGAAATAATCATTTGATTCTTAACTTTTAATCTGTTGATATGGTGAATGACATTTATTGATTTCTGGATGTTGAACCAACCTTGCATCCCTGAGATAAAACCCACTTGATCCTGGTGCACTATCTTTTTAATATATTTTTGTATGCTATTTGCTAAAATTTTGTTGAGAATTTTTGTGTCGATGTTCATTAAGGATATTGGTCTGAAATTTTCTTTCCTCCATGTATCTCTGTCTGGTTTAGGTATCAGGGTGATATTGGCTTCATAGAATGAGTTTGGGAGGGTTCCCTCCTCTTCTATTTCTTTGAATACTTTGAGGAGTATTGGAATGAACTCTTCTTTAAAGGTTTTGTAGAACTTGGCTGAGAACCCATCTGGTCCTGGACTTTTCTTTTTTGGTAGGCTTTTGATGACCTCTTCTATTTCATTGCTTGAAATTGATTTATTTAAGTTGTGTATGTCCTCCTGGTTCAGTTGAGGTAATTCATATGTCTCTAGAAACTTGTTGATGTCTTCGAGGTTTACTGTTTTGTTGGAGTATAGATTTTCAAAATAGCTTCTAATTATGTTTTGTATTTCAATTGTGTCTGTTGTGATATTTCCTTGTTCATTCCAAATTTTAGTAATTTGAGTTTTCTCTCTCTTTCTCTTTGTTAGTGTGGCTAAGGGTTTATCAATTTTGTTTATTTTTTCAAAGAACCAACTCTGTATTTTGTTAATTTTTTGATTGTTTCCTTTTGTTTCAATTTTGTTGATTTCAGCTCTGATTTTAAGTATTTCCTGTCTTCTACTACTTTTGGTGTTGGTCTGCTGTTCTTTTTCTAGGACTTTGAGCTGTAGTGTTAAGTTGTTTATTTGTTGATTTTTTTCTTCTTTTGTTGAATGCGCCCCATGAAATAAATCTTCCTCTAAGTACTGCTTTCTCAGTGTCCCAGAGATTTTCATATGAGTGTCTTTGTTCTCATTTACTTCTAAGAATTTTTTTATTTTCCTCCTGATGTCTTCTGTTATCCATTCATCATATAATAGCGTATTATTTAATCTCCAGGTGTTGGAGAAGTTTCTGTTTTTTATTCTGTCATTTATTTCTAATTTCAATCCATTATGATCTGATAGAATACAAGGTAGTATCGCTATCTTCTTGTATTTGCTAACAGTAGTTTTGTGGCATAAAATATGGTCTATTTTAGAGAAGGATCCATGTTTTGCTGAGAAGAAAGTGTGTATTCATTCTTTGTTGGATGGTATATTCTATATATGTCTGTTAAGTCTAAATTGTTGATTGTGTTATTGAGATCTATGGTTTCTTTATTCAATTTTTGTTTGGAAGATCTATCCAGTCGTGAGAGTGGTGTGTTGAAATCGCCTAGTATTATTGTGTTGTGGTCTATTTGATTTCTGGAATTGAGAAGAATTTGTTTGACGTACATGGATGAGCCAATGTTCGGGGCATAGATATTTATGATTGTTATATCTTGCTGATTTATGCTTCCCTTAAGCAGTATGTAAAGTCCTTCTTTATCCCTTCTGACTAGTTTTGGCTTGAAGTTCACATCATCTGAAATGAGGATGGATACCCCAGCTTTTTTGCTGTGTCCATGTGCATGGTATGTTTTTCCCCATCCTTTCACCTTTAGTCTGTGGGTATCTCTTTCTATGAGATGAGTCTCTTGCAGGAAGCACATTGTTGGATTTTTCTTTTTAATCCAATCTGCCAGTCTATGTGTTTTGATTGATGAGTTCAGGCCATTAACATTCAGGGTTATTATTGAGATATGATTTGTATTATCAGTCATTTGGCTCTTTTTTGTTTTTTGACACGACTTGATTTCTCCTTTATTTGGTTGGTCCTTTAGGTTAGTTCCTCCCTTTGCTGGTTTGCATCATTGTTTTTCATCTCTTCCTCATGGAGTATTTTGCTGAGAATGTTCTGTAATGTCGGCTTTCTTTTTGTAAATTGTTTTAGCTTTTGTTTATCATGGAAGGATTTTATTTCGTTGTCAAATCTGAAAGTAAGTTTTGCTGGGTATAAGATTCTTGGTTGGCATCGTTTTCTTTCAGGGCTTGGTAAATGTTGTTCCAGGCCCTTCTAGCTTTTAGGGTCTGGATTGAAAAATCTGCTGATATTCTTATTGGTTTCCCCCTGAATGTAATTTGATTCTTTTCTCTCACAGTCTTTAAAATTCTGTGTTTATTTTGTATGTTAGGTATTTTCATAGTAATGTGCCTTGGTGTGGGTCTGTTTTAATTTTGTATATTTGGAGTCCTATATGCCTCTTGTACCTGGTTTTCCATTTCATTCTTCAGATCTGGGAAATTTTCTGATATCATTTCATTGAATAGATTGTTCATTCCTTTGGTTTGCTTCTCTAAGCCTTCCTCAATCCCAATAATTCTAAATTTGGCCTTTTCATGATATCCCACAATTCTTATAGATTCTGTTCATGATTTCTTACCATCTTCTCTTTTTGGTCAATTTTGTTCTCAAGGTTAAGTATTTTGTCTTCAGTTTCTGAAGTTCTGTCTTCCAGGTGTTCTATCCTATTGGTTATGCTTTCTATGGAGTTTTTAACTTGGTTTATTGTTTCCTTCATTTCAAGGATTTCTGTTTTTTTTTTTTTTTCAGTATCTCTAACTCTTTATTGAAATGATCTCTTGCTTCCCGTATTTGCTCTTTTAACTGTTGATTGGTGCAATCATTTAATGCCTGCATTTGCTCTTTCATCTCTTCCTTCAGTGCCTGCATTTGCTCTTTCATCTCCTCGTTTGTTTCCCTGATTGTTTTAATTATGTACATTCTGAACTCCCTTTCTGACATTTCTTCTGCTGTGCTATCTTTGGGTTTTCTTGATATAGTATCTAGGTTTGTTTGGGACATTTTCTTCCCTTGTTTTCTCATATTGGTCAGATATCAGTGGGACTCTGAGATATTGCAGATTTCCTCTATTGGCTTATGGTGTCCCTGTAGATTTCCAGTATATCACCTCCCAGCCTTCAGTAGCCTGAAGTCTTGGAGGAACTTGATAATACAGTGCTTCGTAAGAAAGCCGCCCCTAGCCTGCTACTGAGTATAGGGCTGGGGGCTGGTTCTGCATGGAAATCCTCTCACTGGGTGGGCCTGCTCCTAAAAGCTGGCTATAGACAGGGCTTGCCGCCACCTGAGGGAGCCAGGCTACTTAGGGAAGTCTCTCGCTGCCCTGACCTGGTCTGAGAAGCTGCCTCCTGTCAGGGCCTGCCACCCTGCCGAGCTTCACCCGGGGGAGAGACTCACCCCGTGGCTCTATGTTGGTCCAAGTCTCTCAATCCTCCCCTTCTTGAATCCTTAGTTCTGGAGTGAAGGGAGATGCAGTCACCCTCTAGTCCACCATCTTGAATCTTCTGTGCTGATTGTAAATCTTTATCATGGTTTGCTGGTCCTTCCTAATTAGATTAATAGATTATAATGATACCTCACAAATAATGTTGTGGGTGTTTTGGTATGTTGGTTATGTATGGTTATATTGTGTTATGTTGATTTGCTTTGCTTACTAGAGTCCCTGATACTAAACCCCAGGATTAATGATACAAAAACCTACATTCAAACCTGCTCAGCTCTTTCTAGGAGCTTTCAGAGTTATGGGTACAAATCCAAAACAAGGTTGGCAGGAATGAATATTGAATTTTTATTTTGTAACATTAATAAATTCACTCAGAATTTTTTTTTCTTGATTAGCTAAGTTTTTTGACTAACAGGAACGTATTATGAGAAAAAAGGTTTTAAGTCTTGTTTCCAGATTGTTAAACACACAGTTAAATACTGAATCAATATATAGAAAGTAGACACTTAAATTTTTTATAAGTTTGTTGAAAATTGTTGAGCAATTTATCAGTATGTGTCAGGTAAGATACAAATTTATTAGACATTTATCATCAAATTGTACTCTTGTTTTCAAAATTTGTTGAGAGTTTTTACTATGAATGTACAGTTCTTTGTTCATTTTTCCTCATTTATTGAAATGATTTAAGTATTGTTTTTATCTGTATTCTGCCATTAGCTTCCTGTCATGACACATTATGACAATTTGGTAGTTTGAAACAAGAAAGATTAATTCTTACTCAGTTCTGAAAGCCAGAGGTCTGAAATCAATGTATTGGCAGGACCATCTTCTCTCAGAAGGATGTTAAGGGTGAAACTTTCATTGGATCTTTCAGCTCCTGGAAGCTCCTGGGGTCCCTTTGCTTCAAGAATAACTCCAATCTGTGCTCTCTCTTCCCATGATGTCCCTGTGCATGTCTAAATCTCCCTCTTTTAAAATTTTATCCCTGGATCTCCTGACATTTAATTTGCATCCTTTCATCTTGAGATCCTTAACTAATTAATTCTTGGTAGATCTCTTTCCACAGTAATACACATACTAAGGTTCTGGATGAATGCGTATACTGTGGGAACACTTTTCAATCCTGAACATTTCAGAAATAAATTGACTCTTTCATTGATTGACTCATCAATCAATACATCAATTTTCAAAAGTTAAATCGATCTTGTATTCTCTACATAGAATCTACTTGATCATGACACTTCAGCCTATTTACATATACCTGGATTCCATTACTAAAAATATTTATACTTACGTTTATGAATAATAGTAATTAGCAATCTTTTTTTTTTTTCTTTTTTAAGTCTTTCTCTGGTTCTGGTATCAAGATAAAGCTGGTCTCATAAGATGAGTTGGGAAGTATTCTGTCTCCTGGGTTTGTATAAGAAAGACACAGTTTTTAATCCTTTTGTCTCTGTGTGTTACTATAAAAAGCTTGCTTCAAATTATGTTAGCTGGTACCCAGAAAAGCCCTTATTCAATAATGACTTTGGTCTTGCTACTAAAGTCTAAAGCCTTTTTTTAAATGTTATTTTGTGCATGCTTTTATTTTTGTTTTGTTTGTTTCTAATGATTATTTCAGGTTTTGATCACATTGGTCAATAATGAAACATTCCCAAACCCTTTTCAAGTTCTGGAAGATGTTAATTTTACTTTACAACTATAGTACTACTTTCCTGAGTTAGATTATTCTGCTTCAAGAATTCACACAGAATGCATTTGCAATTAGTTGTGCAATCAACAACTCTAGGAAACCTTACTCACTTTTCTTGAGCTCTATCTCATATTGCTTCCATCTTTGGTCCCTGCTCTGAAAACTCCATCTGCCTCAGTGCTCTTGTAGTCCAATCTCTTTCTCCAAATCTTAGAAAGTTGATGTTTGCTCTCCGTGCAAAAGGTCCAGATATATATTGTAAGGCTAAAAGGTAGGCGATCATAAAGCTTACATTAATGAGACTTCAGGGTTCTCCTGAAAAGTTTCCAAGAAGTATGTTGTTCTTGTAGAATGTTAAAATGGAAGTGTAAAAGTGAGGTATTGTTTATGGGCTCGGGGACTGGTCCACCTATAAGTTTAATTTTTGATGTGTTTAGTTATCTTTAAATGCTCAAAGTGAGCAAACATAATAGTAAACGTGTCTCAAAGGAAATGTCCACCTCCAAAGCAAAGCTAAATCTCCCTCCTCTTTGCTGCATTAGCACCTTGTGCTTATTTCACTTATGGCACTGACAACGTTGTGTTATTTTACAAGCCTTATTTTGAGTCCCTAGATATTTTACAGCTTGAGATGTTTTACCCCCTTTTGCACTTTGTTGAGTAGTTGGAATTGTGAAATGAGGAAGAAATAAATATTTCTCAGCTGCTAAGAAACAGGCTCTAAATATCAAAGGAAGAGCAAAAAGGAAGAAAAAAGGTAGGAAAAGAAAGTTGTGGGACTCTTTTAACAGGCCCTATGATGTGTTTTTTAGTAGGGAATTCTTTAGAAAACAGAGTTAAAATTAATGCTGCACTTTTATGTGTCTGCTAAAGAAAAAATAATAAGCTATTGTAGTTTGAACACAGACACAGATAAATGGGGTCTCAACTGAAAGGTAATTTTCACAAACAAAAGAATAAAATATTAATATACTAGAAATAATAGTGGAGCATCCAATGCCCTCGTTGTAGTCACCTGATGCCTGCAGTTTTCTAAAGGCTAAAATGATCATAAATGACGTTTCACCATTATATCCTCTTGGTTTCTAGAAAAAATGAATATAAAATATGTGAAAGACTCTGATATTAATAATTTTCTGTCTTCTAAAATTTTGGTGTTGGTTTTCTCTTTCTTTTCTTGGGTCTTGAGGTGCAATGTTAGATTATTTGTTTGTTATTTTTCTATTTTTTAACTTATGAACTCAGTGCTATATATAAACTTTCCTCTTAGAACTACTTTCCTGCTGTCCCAGAGATTTTGATATGTTGTACTATTATTCTCATTTGTTTCTCAGAATTTTTATTTATCCCTGGATTTCTTCTGCTATTCATCCATCATTCAAAAGCATATTATTTCATTTCTAAGTATTGGAATTGTTTGTTTTTTATCTTTTCATTGATTTTTAATATCATTCCATTCTGATCTGATAGGATACGTGGAACAGAGTTGGTTTTTTGGAAGGACAAGTAAGATTGATAAATCCTCAGCCAAACTAACCAAAAGAAGTGTAAATAAGACCCAAATTAATGAATTTAGAGATTAAAAAGGAAATGTCACCACAGACACCAGTGAAATACAGAGAATCAGGAGAAGCTGTCTTGAAAATTTATACTCCAATATGCTAGAAAATCTTGAAGATATTGACAAATTCCTAGAGACATATGACCTACAAAAATTGAAATATGAGGATATGAAACATTTAAACAGATAAATATCAAGTAATGAAATTGAAGCAGCTATCAAAAGCCTTAAAAAAAAAAAAAAAAAAGCCCAGGACCAGATGGATTCTCAGTCAAGTTTTACCAGACCCTCAATGAAGAAATAATAGCAATCTTCCTCAAGTTAATCCATGAAATAGAAAAGGATGGAACCTGCCAAAGTCATTATATGAAGTCACTATCACCCTGATACCAAATACAGACAAAGCTGATATCCTTGATGAAAATGGATGCAAATATTTTTAATAAAATATTGTTAAACTGCGTACATATAAAAACACATTGAAAAGATAATGCAGAGAATCACAACCTCTGGGACAGGAATCTTCTGTGTTTCTCCTTTAGAAAAGCAATAAAACTTTACTTTTTTTCTCAAAAATATATGTGGAAGGAACAAAGAAAATTATTTTCTGTGGCTACCATATAAGCTTCAGGATTTCAATTCACCCAGAAGCATTTCCTGACATATTGACGTAAGTACAGAGTCTTAAAAGAAGTCAACATAACTGATAAAAATTAGACTGATGAAATAAATAGCATTAATGATACTAACTGAAAACCTTTCCCCTAAAATCACCAATTTACTGATGATTACAATATAGCTGAGATATTTATGATGACTTTTAATTCAAATGTTCTTTCCATCCAAGTACAATGTAGAACACTGAAAATAAAATGAAACATAAAAATATTTTTAGAGATTTATTTGGTTGGTTTTGCTTTTACATCCATTATAGAAAATTTTATTTGGAAATTGATTTATTCCAAGTGTTAAAATTCTTGCTTGGCAATTGGAAGTGAGTAACATAGTCACCATGATTTAAAAAGTTAGAGTGTAGTGGAAAAATAATGTAGTCATACTAAAACATTGATTCAATTAAAGTATTTCTTAGTAAATACCAAAAGTTAATTAGGTAGACTCTTTTGGCACTGTGTGGTTACCAGAAACATAGCACTTATCACACTGAAACTTCATATAGCCCAAAACTTTATACGTGATAAATATTTATATATCTGAATACCTGAATGAACAGCAATTAATGGATATAATTGATTATTCTATATTGACTGTAGCAGTTCCCAAGTGGGGTAAGTAATCTGTTCACCTGTTAGTATTTGATCTCTCTGTAACAATGATCATAATAGTAACCAGGCTATGTCATTTGAGAACAAATCTCAAACATGTGAGCCTCCAGGGGAACAAACATCCATACCATGACCTTCTCAATTAAAATATTCTAGGGTTTCTTGAACCTTAATGCATGTCATGTCTCAGTGAAAAACATTGCCTTGTAGTCTGCCACCAAAGTAATAACTTTGGGATTTGTAAATAGTGTCTCCCTACCAATCACCCACCAAGTCTTACTGATTTTGCATCTTTATTATTTCTCAAATTTATCTTGTCCTTATTATCTTTATTTAACATGGTCCAAGCTCAGGACTTTCCATTTCTATTACTTAACCATCTGGATTTTTGTCCCTAGAGGATGCCACATTCAAGAAGAAAATATAAAAATGTTTTTCCCAGTTTATAACTCTTCAGTGGACTCTTATCTTTTTAGTAAGATAATTCCCTAGTTGATCTTATAGAGCATGGTTTGAGCTCCAACTCTCTACCTTTGGTCACTCATGTCCCTTTTTCACAAAGGATGCTCTGGTGGCAAAATAGGTATGAAGATTTCTAAAAAATGATTCCTTGCTATTTCAAGATTATGATAATTTTTTGCTAAATCTGTTTCCTCTGTCTCTACTTCTAAACTTCTGTCCCCCATTATTATTATTTAAATAGCCTTTACTCTTTTTCCAAAATGAAACTTCGTTATCTTCTTGTATTTTTCTGTTCCCATTGCCAATAACACATTACCACAGAAGGAGGGAGTTTTAAATAAAAGCAATTTATTTTGGGTTAAGTTTTAGGGGCTGAAAGTCCAATCAGCATGCACAGGCTCTGGCAAGGGCCCCATGCAGATCACAGGAGTATGTGAGGAAACAAGAAATCCTGTTTCAGAAGAGAAAGAAAGCCTGGGTGAACTTTTGTAACAGCTATCTTGTAGGAACTCACTCCATGAGAATACCATTCCTTTCCGAGGACACACCACCAACAATCTAAGGGCCTCCCACAAAGACACATCTTTTCAAGGCTCCATACCTCCCAATACAACCACCCTGGGAACAAATCTCAAACATGTGAGCCTCCAGGGGAGCAAACATCCATACCATGACCTTCCCTATTAATATATTCTAGAGTTTCTTCAACCTTAATGAGTGTCATGAGCTACTGTTGCTTTCTAGAAGATGGCCTATCTTATCCTAGCACTACAGTGTGATGGTATTCTTTGTAAAAATAAATGCATGAGGATTTGATTCCCTTCTCTGGCACTTTGGAAAATTACCTTCATTTCTTCAAAAATCTATTTACATCCTCAAAACGAAGTTTAAAGTGATGCTTAATTCATCAGGTCCTTGTGAAGATTGCATGGTATTATGTGACTAAAGTCTTCAGTGGTGGATATTACGCATGGTAAAGAGGCAATAAATCACCTATTGCACCAGCCTTTACTGGGCTGAAATGAAATCATTTCTTACTCTTCTCTGCATGTAGAAACTTTGACAGTAGGGACTCTGTTTATTCTCTATCTCCAGAGATGTTTCCAGTATTTGGCACATGGTAACTACTTAATAGCTGTTTGAAGAACTAAAACAAGCTTATGGACCTTACTTTAACATTTACAAATTCTATTAGGGAACTTGTCATGTTGCAGCTATTTTTTGATGAGGAAATGAAGGAGTTAAGCTAATTGTCCAAGTTCTAGTAAGTAACAGACTTACTCTGACAGTAAATTATCTGAGAGCAAAGATTTTGTTATATCTAATCTAGCACAGTACATTCTCAGCATGGAAACACTGCTTCTTCTGACAGATTTCCTCATTAGCTAGAAGTGTCAGACACGGTATTTAAGCTTGTCATAATTTGTACTTAATGCATCAAGGAATTCAAGTTTTGCACCAAACAAAAGCCACAGGCATGATTCTGTTGACAATATAAAGTGTTCAGCAAATAAACATATATTGATGTATGATCACACCTTGTTTCCTAGAAATTGTAGTGAACAACTTGATTGGAATGCAACATTGGACTATAATGAGTATACCTTCATAAAATACCTGTCCTGGCAGAAGAAAGATTATTCAGAAGAAAAGCATCACAATGAATGTCTTATGACCTCAAAATACCCAGAACGTGTAGGCCATAATAAACAAAAGAATTAAAATAACCACTGCTAAGTATCGGGTAATTTGCTCCTTTGAAATGTGAATACATTATCTGAGCAGGTAAGGTGTATTTTTGCCTCTAATTTCATGGGGAACACTAGGCATGCTGTATTTTCCTTGATCTAGTCTAAATAGTCTTTCCACAGTGAGGGCTCTCTTCTAATCCTCAGGACTTCTTTTCCACCTGCTCTCTAACTGAATGTGGTTGTTATTTAAAGAAGAGCATACTCTTTCTCATAGCTTTCTCTAAAATAGACATACTAGACTATACAAATATTATGTTAATCCATATTTAACTGCCAATATTCAACAATTTTTGACCTACAAAAGTTGCGAGTTTATTATTTTTTTGCTTAAACCTATGTCCTCTGAACACATCCTCTCTTATTACGTGCTCATTTTGATGTTCCAGAGATCTGAGAATGCTTTGTTTGTTTTCAATCAACCACACAAAAAACTCTAAAGTATAGCACATGTGAAAATTTACCAATAGCTTTTTGTGTATTTAATGTTCGTGTGTGTGTGTATACTCATATGTGCATATATGTATGTATACACATATATACTAATAAGTATATATGATATGTACATAAGTATGTATGATATGTACATATATATCATATATACTTATAGATATCATTATATATATATTATTTTGCCAAGTAATTAAAATAAATGAAAAGAAGAGGAAAATCAACATATTTTGACTGCATCTCAGATGCCCCACTGCATGTTAGAGGCTCTTTTTAAATTATTTCATTTCATCTTCACTGACTGTCTTGAGAAACTTTCTACATTATTCTCGTTAGAAATAAAAAAAGTAGACTCAAAAAGGCCAACTCAAATCAGTCATGTAAGTTTACACAGGTTATAAGCTAACCCAGGTATCTTCAAAATTTCTTCCTAATTCTACTGCACAATCCTACAATGTATTTTATACATTTACATTATTATAATTTTTATATATTTATATAAATGTCCTAAAAGTCAAATCAGGGACAGTGATACTATTGGAAACTCTTGTGAATTTCTCAGTAGTCAACAACTTGGTGTCTATGTAGTATGATAGGCAGCCATGCTCTGCACCTGACACCAACATGAAACCAGTAAAGTGAGCTACATACACTGTGAAACATGTAATAGTGATTCCTTTTCATCTTACAGTGTACAGTGCCACTTCTGCCAAAGGAAAAAACTCAAAATAATGCATGAGTGCCATTTTGTGAAGAGGTCTACAGTTCTTTTGGCAGTTGATGTCCTATATATATATTTGAGCTTCTATATATATTTGAGAGAGAGAGAATATTTGTGTGTGTGTGTGTGTGTGTGTGTGTGTTTGTTAAGGAGGTAATTTTACACCATTGTGGAATGAGAAGAAATATATACTTTCCTCTTTACATATTACTTTCCTGCATGGAAAATTACTCAATAAACATTTAGAGATTCATTGATTTTCACCTTCAATTTAATCTTCCTTTCAGAGATTTTGCTCTTTTTCCTTGTTCAAGTAAATAAAATGTATATAGAAAAATTGTATTTGTTCAAAGGACTTGAGATATTGATCGCTTAGCTTATTATGATAATTGATAAGCAAGGAAGATTTCTATCCATTGATTATTCCAGAACCTGGGCCTTGTGATTATGATTGTGAAAGTAACCAGGACTATACATCAAGTGGAAAAGAGAGGCCAGGAGTTATAAATGTTTTTTGCTGTCTCTAAACACCTACTACAATAACAGTCTACTTCAATGTAGTTTTAGCCAGTGTTTTTCACCACTGTGACCAAAAGACATGGAAAAAACAATTTTAGAGGAAGAGAAGCTTATCTGGGGCTCATGGTGTCAGTCCAGAGACAGTCAATTCCTTGGGACCTTAAGTGAGGCAGAACATTTTGCTAGATGGGGGTGGAGAATGAAAGCAGCTCAGGACTTGGCAATCAGAAAGCAGAGAGAGAACTCTTGCTTATCAGCTACAAAATATAAACTCCAAAGGCATAGATTCAGGAACATAATTCCTCCAGGCACACCCTACCTGCCTATAGTAACCATCAAGTTAATCCATTCAATTGAAGTAATGTACTAATTAAGTTAAGGCTCTCGTAACCTGATCAATTCATCTCTAAAGTTTCTACTATTGTTTAACACATGAACTCATGGGAGACACCTCATATCTGAACCATAACATGCTTAAAAGTTTTGATTTTAAGTATCTTCTTTTTTGATTTTAAGTACTTCTTTTTAAACAAAAGCAATACTATTTATTCTTCTTGACTTCATTTATAACAGAAGGAAGAGCAAAAATAGCAACAAAATGTCTATTATTTACTGAGCCCTTTATATGTAATGTGCATTATCTCACCATCTCATTATCTGACTACAAAAATGTGAACAAAGTGTCATGATCCTACTTTACAAATAAGTACAATGAAACATAGAAAAATAACTAACTCAAGTTCCCAAGCTAACAGAGAGTAGATCCAGGATTGTTATCTAGAAATGCTTCTGATAGCTGAGCTATCCCCTAATAATAAAATTATTGAAGTATATGTGAAATCAATACCATACTCAGTACAAGTCCTGTTATGATTTTTCATTTAAATAATATTTAAACATTAAAATATCACTTGGTGTTACAAGCAAGTGAAAAGAAGAAAATTAGAATTGCTTTCAAACTCCACACACTCAGAGACAGCCATTCTTAATAATTCTGCATACTTCTTTCCAAGAACTCTTCTATCAACCTGTATTCATGCCTAGAGAACATGCAACTATGTAAAAATACTGTACATAGCTCCATATATGTGTTGAGTCACAACTTGACCTTACATCATTATTTTTTCTATATTTTTTTACACTTACAAAACTGTGTATAAGTGGTCTTGTGATGTCTAGCAGATTTTTCATTCTCTTTAGGGGAAACCATCACCCACAGTGAAGCCTGTCAGGCTATTCCCAGCAGGTAAGCAGATTTACTTCTGTTTAACACTGTTTTTAACTTACTTTTTAACTTCAAATTTAGCCCACATGCTGATAATACTTTGAACCGTGGCTAATTAAGGTATTTCCAAAGGCAAATGTTATAGCTAATGAGGGGCCTCAAATCATCATTCACTAATCAAAGAACTTGCTGCAAAGCATGCTGGTATTCTACAATTATATCAATTAAGACCAGAAACTTGGGTGGAATTTTTATATTAGGCAGAGAAAACTTTCGCTTCCTGGTAAAACCATGGGGTAAATTTCATGGAAAAAAATTAATTTAATGAATTCAAGAACAAAGTAACTTTATAAGTGTTTCTATTTTAATATTAATTTTTAAAATTTCTGCAATTGGATAATCTAGATTGAGGTCTGTAGGATATTCTTAGCTGCAAGCAATACTAAATTCTGGTTGACATGATCCAGACACAAAGAAGACAACATTTCATAAAAGTGGCTCCAAAATTAGTTAGGTCAAGGTCTTCCAGATCCCAGTTCTTTCTCTATTTCTTGGGAAGAAAACCAGAAGGGTGATGTCTATAGGAGATATTGCCTGATATCTTCAGTGTGTCAGTTCAACTAACCCAATGGTAGCACAGTGACTGGTAATATACCTTGTATTGCAGGAAGACTTTCATCAGAAGGTCTTTTAACCCCTGTGTGATGATCAGTTTTACATGGCAATTTGGCTAGGCTATGACAATTTTAAAATGACACACTAATGTAGATTTTGCTGTGAAGGTGTTTTATAGATGTCACTAACATCTACTATAAGTTTAGAATAGGTAAAGAAAATTATCCTAGATAACTTGTGCAGGACCAATCCTATTACATGAAAGACCTTAAGAAAGGTCATGAAGATTATCTGAGGAAGAATAAATCCCAACTCAGAATGCATAGTCCACTCCTGCCTAATGGATCAAGTCTGCTTCTCCTGACAGCCCTCTCTATGGATTTTGTACTTCCATGGTCAGCTCCCACAATTGCATGAGTCAATTCTATGCAATAAATCTTACATGTATAGCTTGTCAGTCATATGCCATGCTTCTCTTTATCAGAAATAAAAACTTACCAAAAGCCTACTCAGACATGATTTACCCAAAGTTATCACATTGGAATGAAATGCATCATGTTTCCTCATATAGTAATTAATATGAAAAGTGAAGGAATTTCCACTTATCAAGATTTATTCCCAGAGAGGAGAGGAAGGAATGTTGAAAAAATTACAGATTTTCTTAGCTAGTCATTAGGAAATAAGAAAGTGAAAGGTTTAATGGAAGAACACTATAAGCATCCTTTCTTTACACTCAGAGTTGTAAAATAAAATAACAGAAAGACAATTTGTACATGAGTAATTCTGGATTGCAATCTAAGTTCTTTCTCCAAATGAGAATTTGACTATCTCCTATAATCTTTTGGCTTTCACCTTCATCATCATTGAAATGAAGATGCTGAACTAAGTGAACTTAAACTCCTATCTAGTTTGTTCTGGGATAGAACATTTCCGCTTTTTATAAAGTTGCTGAAATTAAACACAGGATTCATGACCCAGTTTATATTCTTCTTTTTCTATAAGTCCTCTGTTACTGTCCCAGAAAGAGTAAACTCTGCACATTTCATTAACCCCATGACATCCTACTCAAGTTACTGCTATATGTAATTTTGAATGATGTACATTATTTGTGGTATCCCACATTAAATTAAATAAGTCTATTTAAATAAAAGAAATAATGTAGTCACTGTAATGTCTACAAAGCATATAACACACAGTGAGTAAGCATCTGAGAAGCAAGCTTAGTCTTAATTTTCTGAAAATTTACTGCCATCGCATGTTTTAATGTTATTAAAAATCCATCCATCCGTCTGTCCATTCATCCTATCATTCTATGATACCACTTAATCCAGTATAAATATTACAAAATTTCAAAGACTAACCAATATGCTCAGAATTATGGTCATGATTGCTGCCTATCATGGAACAGTTAGCATTGTTAACAACTGAGCTAATGTTGAAATACCGGGACTGTTTCCAAGTGTAGCTGTTGCACATCTGAAAAGCATGCTACAGCAAGTGATCTTTGTGTCTCAGAATCAATGTGATATTGAAATGAATATGAAACTACTTTTAAATACCAAATAGAAGATGAAACCACAAACTGAAAAATGATACATCAAAGCACTATTGTTTTTCTGAAACCCATCTGAACCTAGTACAGTAATATTATTCCTGTTCTTACATAGGAAAATCATCTAACAAGTGACCCAGCACTTGCATCAAATCAGTGATTAAGATTCCAATTTCTTTAAAAAAAATCTATTATGATCTATAATCATCGTAATTATAAACTATATTAATCCTGGTTCTTGTTCTATTTCCTAAGGTGAATACCTATTGTTTGTGAGATCTTTCAGTTTCATGTTACTTTATATGTAATAAAGACCAAAAACTTTAGAGAGTCATTTATTATATGTAGAATTTAATTACCATGAAGGACCAATGCAAATGCAAGATGGTGTGCATTTTTTACCTTGGTATACCAGCCATAGTTGACAGAGCATTCCATAGAAAATACACTGTAACACTACTCTAGAATTCTGGTACAGGTTTTATTCAGAATATGTGAATAAACTACCAGATTTTGTTGCTGTTGTTTTTATTAAAAAAGCTTCACTTGGTATAAAATATAGTTCTTTACTTATTTTAGCTTATCCCAACCTATGATATATGAATGTCAGACACAATTTTCAACTATTTTTATGGAGGATCAAATTATTTTTTGTACCTTGTCATTTCGGTAACACTTATTTATCAAACACCTTCAACATGTTAGATACTCAGGGTGCTGTTTTACAATAATGAAAAGAGAAGTTTTTCCCTAATATAATTCGTATTTTCTCCAAGTATGAAGTACATAATTTCTTAACCTTAATCAAGGTAAATTAATTCAATTTAATAAACATGTAATGCATCCATATTATGTATGAGTCAATGTTTTCACTTTTAAGATATATTAGCTTTTTACGAAGGTAACAAAAAACTCCCTTATAATTTAGATTCAAACGATCAAGGAATTGTATGTTAAAATACAGAATAGTGAATGAAATACAAATTTTATATAAATAATGAAATACTAAATAATTATGCATTCCTGTCTGAAACTAAAATTTAACTGGGCATTCCTTATTTGTATATCCTAAATCTTGAATTTTAAATAAGTGAATCAGATAACATAAAATAATACATAAACAAATTATTCATTACAGAGAAGATGTTAAGTAGTATTTGCAAGAGAAATACTAAAATAAGTTTAGGAAATTTGAGAAAAAGGGAGAGGATTCAGGTTTTAAGGGATGAAAACTCTAAAGAAGGGTCCAGAAATTAGATAAGATTGTTTTAGAGTTGTCCCCTCATTTAGAAGAGACAATAAGGGCAAACATTGAAAAAAGTAAAGATAATTTGTAAATGAGTGCTAAGAAAAAAGGCACAGCTTAAAAGAAAGCCCTAAGCTTATCCACTGAATATTCTAGAAATAGCCAGAATAAAGACCATGTTGGATCAGACAGTTATGGTAGCAATGAGTCCATTGAAAAGTGATCAAATGCTGGAATTATTTTGAATATAAGTCAAGAAAATATTCTGATAGATTGTATTTGTGGTGTGACGGAAAAGTGTTAGGAATATGTCAAAAGTTTTTTCCCTCAGGAATTGAAAAAGCAGAGTTGATATTATCAGAGAGTGGATTCTGAACTATTTGACAGATTCAATTCTGGCAACATTGAATGTGTATTAGATATTCCAGTAGAGACAAGTAAGGATTTGCATTTTCAAATTTGGAATTCAGAAGAGAGGTCTGAGCTAGAGACAAAACTTGCATTTTGTCTCTTTACAAAAGTAAATGCAGATAAAAGAAGAAAAATGGCATTGTAATAAAATCCATAGGCTAAGAAAAGACTAAGATATGAAAAACAAATAAATAAAAATGAATAAATAAAAACAGAGGTAGGAGAAAATAATATATAATACTCTGAAACACACTTTAAGGAAATAAGCCAAATATTTTTCACAGGTCAAATTATACGAGAACAAAAAAAAAAAAACCAATAAAATTGATCATCAGTTTCAGCATCTTGTATGTGTCTGGTAATCTTAAAATGATTGTTTTTGAGTGGTGGGAATAAACTTTATCTAAGAATGGTGTAAAAGTAATGAAAGAACAAAGGTAGAACATAAAGTCCAGACAACTCTATGAGAGTTCTGTCCCCACAAAAGATTCAGAATATGGAATGACAGCTGTTTGGAAAGTAGGGTTTAAATTCTTTTAAACAAGTAAGAAGTCAGAACAATGTTTGCATGCTGATAAAAATGACTTACAGGCGAACTGAAAAGTGGTGATTAAAGTAGACATAGTGAAATTGCCCATATCATATCCTTGAGTATTAAATAGATCTAGAGTTCAAGGGGAAGGATTGATTTTAGATGGTAGCATTAAAATTTCCTCTTTAGTAATTTGTAGACTGACTATGTATGTGGTTAAGTAGGTCCACATGGAGAGTTTTCCATAGAAGATGGCAATTATTCTAAAATAACTGAAAGAAGCTAAGAAATAAAATATATTTCTACTTTATCATCCCTTTTATTTCTATTTACATGCTCTAAGACTTAAGTCAAGCATTACTTTTTGCTTTCTGCTTCCATGGTGCTGGACACACACTGCCTGGGTTTTGAAAGCAAAGGTCATGCCTTATTCAGTTTTGCATTCACAACTTTTAATAGTATTTGGAATACAGACAGGATAATTCCTAGGCTATAGGGTCTTACTTTTTTTGCATGAAAACATTGATAAAAAATATAGCACTGTTATCCCATTTTTGCATTCCTCTTGTTACTGGATATGATGATTTGGATCATTAATGTTCCCCCAAAACTCATATATTAGGCAACGCAGGACTTTGCAGAAGCAAGATGATTAGATTATGAGAACTACAACCTGACTGATACATTAATTCTTTTGTTGGGCTAATAACTTGAATAAACTGGGTGGTAACTGTAGGCAGGTAGGGTAGGGCTGGAGGAAGTAGGTAAGTGGGGTGGTGATGTGGATTATATTTTTCCATGGCTCCTTCTTCTATCTCTTTTTTTTTTCTAGATGCCAGGAGTTGATCAATTTTCTGTCTCAAACCCTTCTGCCATTATATTTTGCTTCTTCTCAGGCCCAGAGCAGTGGAGTGAGCCAACTATGAATTTAACCTGTGAAATTGTGAGTACAAAACAAACTTTTCCTCCTCTAAGTTGTGCCTGTCAGATATTTTTATCACAGCAGTAGAAAGCTGCCTAACACCTCCACACTTACTTTTTTATACTTGGATGAATTCAAATTCTAAATTCTTTAGGTTATAATGTAGGTAAACATGGAATCCAAGAACTAAATGTGAAAGAAAAAGCAATCACTCATTTTTTTCCTCAAAAACTGAAAACAATGTTTTTTATTTAGACATGCATATGAAGTAAATAAACATCAAGATCAGTTTTTCTGTTCTTGGTCACACTGTACTATTATGAAAAATACCTCAAATATCTCCTTATTGCCTGCATAGTTGGGAAAATTATCAGCATGAAAGTGTTCAAAATCTGCATGCTATCAAGATCTCTCTTAAAAGTAAAGCATTTACTCAACTGTCAAATCATGACTGCTCTTCTCTGTGTGAAAATTTAGGACAGAGGCAGCAATATTGAGTCCCTAGTACTGTGCCACTACTTGATATTAAAACTGTGCTCTTCTCAGTTTAATGAAATGGGATGCTGCTTTGCTGACAAAAGCAGTTTCCCTATCATGACAGAAAAGTATGGGAGGGAGGCAAGATCTGACATTAAAGAGACAAGTTATAGAATTGTGTTAGATACTAATTTTCCCGGAAAGACAGCTAAAATTGGAGATTCCACTATTAATTAATTAATTTGATAACCCTGGGAAATCATCGAATCTCTCTGGTCTTAATTATTTCTGTACACAGAATGAGGAATTTGGAATTGATGATCCTCAATGTCCCTCTGAAGATCTTTTATTCAAGGGCTTACTTACCAGTTTCTAAAATTAAAGACAAAACTGACAAGAACAGATTTTAAGGTTTGGAGGAAGCTATCAGATGTGTATTTTACTGATTTAAAGTTTGAGTCCCTTATCTTTGGTCCAATGTCAGCTATTTCTAGTTTTTCAATGAAAGCTGCTGGTTGATTTCATGTGAGATCTTTTTGTGATGGTACCATGTATCTTCAGAAGAATTAATACAAATAGAAAATATTACCCTTGAACTTGAAAGAAAATGCTCCATGTCATGAAACATCCCATCAATATGACTCACTGCTCCTTCAGAAGTCCTTTTTATTAATAAAACTTAATATTTTCTGATACTATTGAAAGTATGAAGGGCTCAAAGTCCATCTAAGTTTATAGCATCTTCCAGACTTTCAACTCTGCCTTCCAACTAATCATCCTTATCACACAGTGGGAACTACTTGAAGAGAAGATTTGTGCTATACCAGAAACCTTTAATGAACAATCCTCTTTTATTCATTTCCTTGAGTAGTCTTCTCCAACACTGACTCTGGCCTAGGACTTTAGCAAGAGTGATGAGTGTTGCAATCTGGTAATGAGTTGGGGGATTTCATGAACATATAAGAGAAATCAGTGGAGTAGAGGAAAGGATTTGAGGGGGAGAGAGGATTATGAGAAAAGGGAAGAACAGTGGAATGAATCTGACCAAACTTTCCTATGAACAAATGTGAACATATGGCAGTGAATCTTACCTTTCTATGTATCTACAAGGCACTGATTTAAAAAAAAAATCTGCAACTGAATAAAAGAAAAATCTATAGAGTAGAGGAAAGGGAACAGGGGGAGGGAGCAGGGGATGTAAAGGGAAAATACTGGGGACCGAATTAGAGAAAATTATATTCCATGCTTGCATAATTATTTCAAAATGAATGCTAATAATTGTGCATAACTAAAACAAACTAATAAAAATGCAAAAAATATGGTATTAGGGGAAAAGTGAGTATTTAATGATCAGAAAGATATGGAAGATATTAATATTTCTTCCCCAGTATCTATTCCTTTTCTGCTCTGGAACACAGTAAGGCTACATTTCCCTGCCTCCGTAGACATGTGGCTGACTACAGCCAGTGTAAGGTAAGCAAAAGTGACATTTGCTAATTTTAGGAGCCTGTCCCACTAAAATGCCCCCTGTTTTATCCTTCAAGTGTTATCATCTTTTATAATTTTGGAGGTGAACAGAATTGCCTGGAAATGTATAACTGAAAAAACTAGGTATGTTAGTGAAAAATTCTATAATATCACCCTGGGCAACTTAGGCCAGAGGATATGTCATTGTGAAAATTCCATCCATTGCTTTTCAGCAGTTTTAGGAGTGGTTCAGGCATCTCACCTGCCCTACTGCAGCATATCTGGGCTATAATCAAGCTGTCGAGTTTTAGGGTTTAACTCAGACAAGCCCTTTGATCATAACGGTGACCTTCCTGATAGCCAGCTCCAAAGTTATGGATGTGAATTTTGTTGGAACAAGAACATAGCTTAATTAGTAACTTTTACTTATCAGAAGCATGGAATTTCCCTTGAAACTGCAAATATTAGGAGTGGACTTGTTGGTCTCCCTTAGTCTTTTCCTTGGGGTATGTTAATATCATCTCTTCTTTTCTTTATAATTGGTGTCATCCAGCCTTTACTAAGCATATTCAAGCACTTTAACAAGCCATGAAAATATGAACTTATTAGTTTAGTTAGTTTAGTATGGGAAATGTAGTTATTTGCTTTCCCACAGGTGACATTATTTTCAAAGAGCTTGATAAAAATTGAGTTCTATTCTTGTTTTAGTCAGCTTTTTTGCTTCTATGACCAAAAGACTAGAGAAGTATGAATAAAGGAGGAAAAGTTTATTTTTGGGCTCATGATTTCATAGGTCTCAGTCTGTAGACAGCCAGCTCTATTTCTAAGGGCTTCAGGTGAGGCAGAGAACATAGTGATGGAAGAGTGTGGTAGAGGGAAGCAGCTCTGGACATGATCAGGAAGCAGAGAGAGAAAGACTCCACTCAGCAGATACAAAATTTATTCCCCAAAGTCACACCCCCGTGTTCACCTCCTCTAACCACACCATCCCTGACTTCAGTTACCACTCAGTTAATTCCCACCAGGGGGTTAACTACTGACTGGGTTAAGGTTCTTATAACCCAATCATTTCACCTCTGAATATTCTTGCATTATCTTGCACACGAGCTTTTGGGGGACACCTAATAACAATCCTTTAACAAAGACATAATAACTCAACCATCATGAATAGAATGCAAGAAAAAAAAGAACATTATATGCAGAATTAGACATTTCAAGTCATTTTGCCTTTTGATGATTCCAAGCACTAAAAGTGAAGGAAGGGAAGATACAGAATTTACTCAGTTCATTTCTAATTCCAATATAAGTTATTTTCAAAACCACCATTTAAGGAAGACAGACTAGAGACAAAGAAGCAAATTTTATTTTATTATGTGTCAGGTCATGCCCAAGTCTTTTGATTGAAATACTAAAACATTGTCTAATGCTAAATAATAAAAAAATTCAGACTCAGAGAATGGCTCCAGATATTGGAATTATCAGACAGTGTCTTTAAAATAATTATGATGGATACATAAATGGATTCGATGCAAAATGTGTTTTTAAAAAGGATAATTTCAACAGAAAGAAGACAATTATGAAAGTAGATCTAATGAAAGAGCCTATAGAGTGGGAGAAAATCCTTGCCAATCATACTTCAGATAGAGCACTAATCTCCAGAATCTATAAAGAACTCAAAAAACTCAACACCAAGAATACAAATAACCCAATTGACAAATGGGCTAAGGAAATGAACACACGCTTCACAGAAGAAGATCTACAAGCAATCAACAAACATATGGAAAAATGTTCAACATCTCCAGTAACAAGAGAAATGCAAATCAAAACCACCCTAAGATTCCATCTCACCCCAATTAGAATGGCGATTATCAAGAATACAAGCAACAACAGGTGTTGGCGAGGATGTGGGGAAAAAGGTACACTCATACATTGCTGGTGGGGCTGCAAATTAGTGCAGCCACTCTTGAAAGCAGTGTGGAGACTCCTTAGAAAACTCGGAATGGAACCACCATTTGACCCAGCTATCCCACTCCTTGACCTATACCCAAAGGACTTAAAATCAGCATATTACAGAGATACAGCCACATCAATGTTCATAGCTGCTCAATTCACAATAGCCAGAGTGTGGAACCAACCTAGATGCCCTTCAATTGATGAATGGATAAAGAAAATGTGGTATAAATATACAATGGAACATTACTCAGCCAAAAAGAATGATAAAATTATGGCATTTGCAGGCAAATGAATGAAATTGGAGAATATCATGCTAAGTGAGATAAGCCAATCTCAAAAACCCAAAGGAAGATTGATCTCGCTGATAAGTGGATGATGACACATAATGGGGGGTGGGAGGGGTTAGTTTTAGGGTTAGAGTTAGGGTTAGGGAGGGGGACAAGAATGGAGGAATGAAGGACTGTATAGAGGGAAAAGAGGGATGGGAGGGGTGGGGGCAAGGGGAAAAATAACAGAATGACTCAAACAACATTACCCTATGTAAATTTATGATTACACAAATGGTATGCCTTTACGCCATGTACAAACAGAGAAACAACATGTATCCCATTTGTTTACAATAAAAAAAAATTTTAAATGTGATAGAAGAGATACAAAAATAATTTAATGGGATAATCAGAGCTGAAACAATTGAGAAAAGAATTCTGAAACAATTCTTTTCCAGCAAAAAGAAATTGCCGGAACACCTGGAAAACAAAATCACAGCAAAACAACTCAACAAAAAATTTAGGAGTGATGAAAAAATATCAAATTATCTTATGTGAATTTAATTGAAGTATGGAAAGTAGAAGTATGTGAAAAGGGGGCAGAAAGATATTTAAGAGATAGTGAATGAAAATCTCCCAAAGTAATAAAAGATGATCAATCCAGAGATTCAAAAACTCAAAGTATTGCAAACAGAATTAATAGATTCACCCTTTAGTATTTACTGGGGATTGGGTCAAGCCTGCCCTGCAAATACCAATATCCATGAATACTCAAGTCCCTTACAGATAATGATGTAGTATTTGCATATAACTTTTTGCACATTTTAATCATATCTAAATTACTAAGAATTCATAACACATGCTTTGCAAGTTGGTACATTGGTAAGGAAATCATGATAAGAAAAATAATGTCTGGGGGTTGGGGTTGTGGCTCAGTGGCAAAGTGCTTATCTGGCACGTATGAGGCATGGATTTGATCCTCAGCACCACATAAAAATAAATAAATTAATTAATGAATTAATTAAATTTTAAGAAAAGAAACAAAGTGTCTGTACATATTCAGTTCAGATTCAATTTTTTTCGAGGATTTTCAACCCATGACTGGTTGAATCTGATGATGCCAAACCCTTGATATGGAAGGCCAGTTGTACCAAATAATGTTTAACTATTGTCCTATAGCTCCATGATACTTTCTTTTTAAGAGAATATTTTTCTACTTTCCTAAGGATCCTTTTCACAGTTGCATAAACTTTAATGCTAATGGAAATAGCACAAATACCACTACCCCCACCCCAACTCTCAGACACACTAGAAACATCATAGTCCCCAAGCAGATAAAACTAAGGTGAAAGAGAAGTATTTCAGGAAACCAGAAAAAACGTACCTAAAAGAAGTAAAAATATGTATTACAACAGATTTCTCATCATAAAGTACTTAATCAGAAAGCAGTGAAATAATCTTAAAGTTTAGAAAGAAAAGTACTGTCTACCCAGAATTCTAAAGTCAGGGAAAAAGATATTTTGAAAATGAAAGTGAAATAAAAACTTTTTTGGAAAAACAAAATCAAAGAAAACTTTAACACACTTGTAATATAAGAAATGTTAATGAAAAGTTTTCAGGTAGACCAACACATCAGACAGAGACTTAGAGTTATACAAAGAAATGTTTTAGGAATAACATTAAATATAAATATCTAGATGGTTTCCTACTTAGGATGACTTGACTTTATTTATTTATTTGTTTTGCAATTTCATACAAGATCTGAAACCAATGTGCATTTAGTAGAATTCATACTAAAACTTACTTTGACATTTTCCTGAGCTAGTGATATGTAATTAAATGTTATCTTGTGATTCTGGGCAGTGACGGTGAGCCACAGCTTCCATTTATCTAAGATCATAAGAAAAACCAACTTTAAGGTAGAGCATATGGTGTTATCGACATCTTTTGGATATTGTGTTTTCTGTTTAAGCATCCCTTCATGCCTAAAAATGACAATGTGTTCACACACAAGAAAGCCAACTGTTTTTAGTAAAACAGGCTTTGTGTAAGGTGATTTTGCCTAACTGCAGGCTAACCTAAGTGTTCTGAACACATTTGCGGAGCATCAGCACATGATAACATTTTTACCATTTTTAATTGATCATCAAGACAATTGCAAGTAAAATGATTAACAAGATACTGCAACATTTATAAGATACATGAAAGTAAAATACATAATAAAATAGTACAAAAAAGAGCTTGTACTCTAATGTATTTTATTGAAAGTTTCTTATACTTACATAAAGGGATATAATCATACTTGGTTGTTGATGATTATAAATGCATTTATAAACTGGAGCAAAAACTAAAAATACAAAAGGTATAACTCATAAACAAGTTGGGTGATTAAACGAAAAAAAATTTAGACATACAAAATCTGAAAAAATTTATAATAGCATATTTACCTTGTAGGGGGTATTAAAAGTGTTGACCAAATGGAAGATATTTATTCATCCTAGAAACATATATAGGATACACATCATCATTAAGCACAAGAAAACAGTCCAATAAATAATGAGCAAAGGATTTGAATACTTAATAAAAGAAGTTATACAGATGACAATGAAGTATATTAGAAACGCTCACCATCATTAGTCATCAAGTTAAAGTACAACCACAACTAGAGATTTCTATGTTTACTTGAATGTATAAAGTGTAAAAGTCTTTCTAAAGTTGACTTTTTCAAGTACGTGAAGTAACTCTGATACACTAATGAGGTATATGTAAAATCATACCACTACCTATAATACAAATTGGCAGTCTCTTTTAAGAATATTTTAAGTTAAATATTCTTTTACAAGTGATTCAGTCAATCTATTTTTAGGTATTAGCCCATAAAAGTGAAAGAAATGATCATGTACATGCACAAATATAGATGTCCACAGAGCCTTTATTTGTATTTTCTAAAATTTTAAAAATATATAATGACTGCATCAACATTCAAATAGATAAATAAGTTTCAGTACATCTATGTGGTGGAACATTAAGAATTCTACTGGGTAACTAAAAAATAAACTATGTCTGTAACAAGAAGGATGAATTTTAAAATACTTATGCTTCATGAAAGATGAATGGCAGAAATGACTATATAATTCTAATTTTACAAAATTCTTGAAATACCAGCTTCTTGGTAGAGAAAAAATGGTTGTTGCTTGAATATGGGAAACAGTAGGCAAAGGGGATTAAAAAGAGCATAGGGAAAATTTTGAGGGTAACACGCATGTTCATATTTGCAACATTTTCATTAGTAGATACACATATCAAAGTTTGCTACTTGCATTTTTTAAATGTGCAAAGTTAGTTGTAGGTCAGTTTTTAAAATGTGAGCAAATGTTTTACACAGCTATATTAAACATGTACATATTGAGGCATGTCCTTGAAATAGAATGCTATTGAACAATAAAATTAAACTACATGCAATGATATGAGTATCACAAGCAATATCTAAGTAAAAGAAAGACTCAGAAACTATGTACTATGATTTCATGTATTGGACATTGCAAAAAAGCAGAAGCATTGAAAATGAAAATAGACTAATGACTTCTGGGGGTGGCAGGGGCAGGAGTGGATTGATTGTAAAGGGGCAATGAAGAACTACTTAGGGGCGAAGGAAACACTCTACATCTTTTCTATGATAGTGTGCATAAATGTATATGTTTGACAAGATTCATAAAACTGTGCTCCTAAAAGACCTGGATTTTATCTAAATTATATGTCAGTGAACCTGTCTTGAAGAGGTATTCAAAGCACATGTAAGAAATGGCCCTTCTTATCCCTTCAACTGACTGCATTCATATAATCAACCATCATTCACTATGCTAAGTGCCAGCTGCCTGGTGTGCAGTTTTAGCACATAAGAATTTTAAAGATGCATTCATGCCTTTTCTTCCCTCCTAATGCTTTTCTCCTACATAAAAGCATTTTACTGTGCTGCACTTGTCACAGTGACTCTGTGGAGCAATTCTGTTAGATTTTAAATGATGTCTTATAACCTTTTCTAATATATTGAAGAATTAAGAGAAGGGAAATAGAATCTTTACGAATTATTTTCACCAAATGACTTATTTATGCATTTGATTATGCATACGCATTCTGTAAAGAAATGTTTCTCAGCTTTTTTCAAGTCCTAATTCTTAATTCATGGAATATTTCCTGAGCTATATATTTATAATTTGTATTATGATAGTAGAGGTATGTTTTTATGTTTTCCAAATAAAAAATGATGCTGTAACATGACATGTGATTTATAAAATAAATACATGTTCTTCTACCTAACTCCTCCCAGAATTTCACCATCCCCTCTATCTATGTCACTTCCTGTCCTCTTTGATTATCCCTGTTACAATATTGGGTCATTACTATAAGGAAAGAAGCGAATGAAGGAAATAAAGAGAAGAGAGGTGGCTCAACAGTAATGCAGGTTTATTCAGGACAAACCTGCAGAGGGGAACCCTGTGGAGACTAAGATCCATCTTCTGCTTACAGCTTGGGATAGATACAGGGGCATTAGAGAGTGGGACAGTTATTGTGTTTTGGCCATTGCTAGGGGATTTTCAGTCAGGGAAGGGTCCTTTTGGTCATCACCTCCGTTCTTTGATGTAGACATTTTCCATGTTGAACAGGTGTTTTCAGGATTCTGGTCCCTGAAAACAATTTCCTTTCTTTGCATGATGTTGAGGTCTGGGATTTAAGTTCAGGTTGAGCCAGAGTGACTGTGAGAACTCTTATTCTAAGATAGAGCATATGTTTCAAAATGGCATTGCCTGCATAGAGGTCTTCTTAACAATTACTTAACAGCCACTATGTGGTGACTCCTCTTACACATCTTAGGGCCATGGCTTAGTTTCCTTTACTGCAGTCATTCACAATTTCTCCCCTCGTAAGAAATATTTTTACTATTTTGCTAAGATAATAAAGGAAATTTTTTTACAATTTCATTCTACCTTCTGATTGGCACCCTTTGAAACAGCTATTTTAGTCATTCCTGGTGAAATAAAGGAATTCAAACTCACACAGGTCAAGCATTCAAACCCCATTCTCTTTGCTATTCTTTTTTTTTTTATTGTAAACAAATGGGATACATGTTGTTTCTCTGTTTGTACATGGTGTAAAGGCATACCATTTGTGTAATCATAAATTTACATAGGGTAGTGGCATTTGATTCATTCTGTTATTTTTTCCCTTCCTCCCACTCCTCCCACCCCTCTTTTCCCTCTATATAGTCCTTCCTTCCTCCATTCTTACCCCCTCCCTAACCCTAACTCTAACCCTAAAACTAACCCCTCCCACCCCCCATTATGTGTCATCATCCACTTATTAGCAATATCATTCTTCCTTTGGTTTTTTGAGATTGGCTTATCTCACTTAGCATGATATTCTCCAATTTCATCCATTTGCCTGCAAATGCCATAATTTTATCATTCTTTTTGGCTGAGTAATATTCCATTGTATATTTATACCACATTTTCTTTATCCATTCATCAATTGAAGGGCATCTAGTTTGGTTCCACACTCTGGCTATTGTGAATTGAGCAGCTATGAACATTGATGTGGCTGTATCTCTGTAATATGCTGATTTTAAGTCCTTTGGGTATAGGCCAAGGAGTGGGACAGCTGGGTCAAATGGTGGTTCCATTCCGAGTTTTCTAAGGAGTCTCCACACTGCTTTCCAGAGTGGCTGCACTAATTTGCAGCCCCACCAGCAATGTATGAGTGTACCTTTCTCCCCACATCCTCGCTAACACCTGTTGTTGCTTGTATTCTTGATGCTATTCTTTCTACAATAAAATTTAGTAACATGCCTTCTGAAGCCAGTTCATTCTAAGCAGATCCAAATGAACCTTAATATCAATATATTTTTAAGACGTAGTATGGGGAAAAAGTAGCAAAGAAAACTTAATCACTTTGCAGAGAGTAGCTTTCCCAGACCTTAATTTTGCAAGCCCTGTTTGGCTTAAATGAGCATTAGCAACACTATTAGGCTGAGTAATGGTTTTACAAAGATATCCATGTACCTTACAACCTATGATTATGTTATTAATGTGACAAAACTGACTTCACAGATGTGATTAAGATTTTACCAATCTATGATAAGTCATATAGCTCATTGAGGACAATCTGGCATTTTAATTGTCTTTCTGTTACTGAATTAATATTTATAATATCAAACTCATCTGATATTTCTGGAACATAGTAGGTATGTCCCTGCTTTAGGACTTTACTAGTTATGTCTTCTGAATAACTATATCCCAAAACTCAGTGGCATAAAATACAAGAAATTACATAATTTTACAGATTTTATGAGATAAGAACTTAAGAGTGACTTTGGTGGATGAATCTAGTTCAGTGTTTCCTATGCTTTTTGCAAAGAAGCTGTTGGTTAGAAAGCAGTTTAAACAGGTTCAGAGGGTTCATTTCATGGGGACACGTTACCATGTTTCTTGGTAGGAGACCTGTTTTTCATAACAGGGGCTGTTAAGAGATGTCCTCACCACAAGGGAACTGTCTGCTTTTGGAATAAGTGATCCAGAGTAAGTAGAGACCAAGACAGATCCTTGACATTAGCTAGGACCTTGTTTCAGATTCCACATGCCATCACTTCTCTATTATTTGATTCATTACACAGCCCAGGGTGCACTAAAGAGATGGGAAATTTGGATCCAAATTTAAAAGGAAACTTCATAGAATTTATTAATTCATTTAAATCATGAGAGAGCCCTTGCTTAAACTCTTCCCACTTATTGAAATTCTCTCCTGTTTAACATCTGCTTGTCTAACTCTATAAATTTTGACTTTGCACAAATCTACCTTTCCCATAAAACTTCTTGTCTACTTTCAACAGAGAATCTGATTTACAATATAAAGCATTTCTGAAGTGTAAAGGTGAAGTCAAAAGTTTGCTTACAGTTGTACATTTGTTTGCTTCCTCATTCTTGCCTATTTATCCAATCCATACCATTTTCTCTTAATACCATATTTTTAATTTCAGTACTGGGGATCAAACTCCAGGTGCTCTACTACTGAGCTATATCCCCTTTCATTAAGCCATTTGATCACTAATTTTTATCTTCAGATTGTCTTTCAGAGAACATGATTAAAGAGAACTACCCCATTTAATTTGGTATAATTCCTAGTACCTACCAATATATCCCTAATACTCTTGCTTATTTATTTTTCCAATGACTTTTACCTCCTGTGATTCATGCAATATATTTGCTGATTTATTATTTACTGCCTGTCTCCAACAACTAATAAGTAAGATCAGCTGGATCAGAGTCTGCTTTGCTTTATATGACCTTAAAGAGACTGTGACCTCTCTATTGATTTGGAAATATTAGAAATTTAAGAGGTGATGCATAATGGCAAAGTAAAGAACTAGACAATTGAACTGCTAGTTAATCTTGGAAGCCTCATGAGCCCAATCACAACTTAAAGGGAAGCTAATACCTCACTGATACCAAAATTTTTCACAACATAAAAATAAACAGGGTATTTGGAAAAATGAATGTGCATGAATATCAGCTATAGTCAGTAGTGTTGAATAGAAAACTAGAAGATGTCAAAAGTCTTTCCTGGCATCATATTAACAAATGGAATCATAAACTGTGAGCCCGTTTCTATTCTTTGCAGAGTGAAATCTATTTATAAATAGTAAAGAACAAAAAACCAGGACCCCTAATTACCCTGCCCCCTGAACTATCCTACTCAGAGTACAAGAAGTGTCTAAAAGTTGAGAATGGGCATGTGTGTGTGTGTGTGTGTGTACATGCAGATGTTAAATATTGAATTCCTTTTTCATTTTTAGAAATGTTCTCATTATTTGTTTTCCATGTATTTCTGTGTACCAATTAAAGAAAATTAGTAGAGAATGCATCAGTTAATAAATGACCCTTGCCTGCAGTTACTTGGTATTTATTTCCTCCAAAGAACATTGGAGGAGTGTGTAGAACATGCTTTGAAGAATTCTAGCCAAAAAGTCAGGCAGCTGGGAGAGAATTCTGTCAAATTCCTCTTAATCAGTGGTTGAGAAATGCTTGCAGGTAAATTTCTGTTTTGCCTTCCTGTTGTCCAAGGATGCTTCCACAGCAGATGAAAAGTCCTCAGAGTTTGGTATATTTTGTTACAAGTAGTCTTAGGCACACAAAGGTGAGTGTTGAAAGCATGTAGATAGGGCATCATGAGCAGTTGCCTCTGGCAGAAAGAAGCACTTGGATTCTTTATGTATTTTGAAGTTAAAACCTGAGCATAGAAGTGTCTTAAATACACACATACACATATAATAACTGCATTTCTGTAAAATATGCTTACTGAGAATCTGAGAACTTTAAAGCTCTATTTCATTTTAAACACATATTTCTTGAGCACCAGAAAATGTGCAAGGCAAATCTAAGGAAATATGGGAGGGGAAGGAAGCCTAAAAGTTGACTTGAAGAAACTCAAACTTGAATAGGGAATATAAAATTTTTTCATAAGATACATTACATCACAACTGAGAAGAATGTCATAAAAAAACAGTAACAAAATACTGCAGTACTGTTCTTCAGAAAATGATTAAGGTATAGACTGATGTGGTGATCCTGGGAATGGAGGCTGAAGGACTGGCCTCTGTTTTTCCACATTGATCCCCAGGTCCAAGGTAAGAGCCTAACTATCAGAAAGTCCTCAACATGTAGTCACATGCCTCTCTTAACCCTGATGTCTTACTTCTGCAAAGGCAGTCAGGAGCCTCTCCCTTTTCAACAAAGGCCCAGGTTCTCAGTAAGGCCAGATGCCCTCAGGATACTGTCCCTTTCAATCCATTGATTTTGGACACCAATTAAATTTTTAAGTTTCCTTCATACTTGTCGTGTAATATATTCCAATCATAGGAATGAAATCTTATTAGATTAAGAGGCCCGACCCATACACAAAGGAATGTATTACATAGGTTGTATCCACCATGAGTCAAGAATCCTGAGCTTCTTATTTAAATTCTGATATCCTTAAAAACACAGAACTGAATTTTTCCTTTACCTTTACTCCATTCCATCCTACATTTTAGTTCCTCATCCTCTTTCCCTAACTTATGGAATGCAGCTAACATTTAACAAGTTGCTCTCACTTGAACAATAAGCATTTGATAGATTTCTCTTTTCCTTTACCACAGGCAATACTTTTTATTAGGGATTTATTTTGGAATTTACCTACTCAATTACTATGTATTGAACACTATCTGTTCTTGGATATGAGTTTGGACCTAGCTATTCGAAACAGAATAAAAAAGACCAGCCCTCCATTCTCCATAATCAAGACCACTGCATTAATCTAGATTCTTATCACTATTTTTCTATTACAAAACTTTTTAGTCTGCTCTTTCTCCTTTCATTCTCTCTTATTATAATCTCTTCTATTATCTGGAATCAGAATTTCAGTCTCCTGTGTTTAAAATATAAGCACATTTTACATTATGGAATATAACCATATTATATTTTGGCTCTTTTGGCTCAATGAAAACATACTTGAAAAATATGAAATTTTTATAACTTCTATTCACACTGAAATTTTCAGGGGCATTTATTGCTTCAGATTAGGTCTTGGTTTCAATCTCTGTTCTTTACATCATTCTAGCAACATTTCTGAGATTTGTTATCTAAGGATAAACATGGGTAACATCCATTTCTGAATTAGTTACTGTGGTCAGTAGAGGAAATAAACAGGCTGAGAGCCATAGGTTATATTCTTATTTTGGGATCTGAAGGGTGAATTTACTATTAGCAAAACCACATTAATGAAATATGAGAAGTAATTAGACCTTCAAAAGAAAATTGTAATTTTTTTATTAGGAATAAAAAGAAAATGGAGGGTTAAACACTAGGCAAATGCTGTGATTTGAAAATTAGGTATCACCTCAGAAAAACTCATATAAGGCAATAGAACAATATTCAGAGTTGGAATTATTAGACTATGAGAGCTATAATCAAATCAATGGATGAATCCAGTTGATGGATTAATAATGTGAAAGGACTACTGTACTGGGGGCAAATGCTGGCAGGTAAGGGGTGCCTGGAGGAAGTAGGTCACTAGGGGCATGTCTTTGGGGTTTATATTTTGTCCCTGGTGCCTTGATGTTTGTCTTTTCTTCTTGACTACCATGAGCTGAGCCACTTTCCTCTGCCATACCCTTCTACCTTGATATTCTCTCTTACCTGAGACTCAGAACAATGGAATTCACAATTCACAGACTATGGATAAAACTTCTAAAATCATGAGCTCAAGGGACTGGGGAGATAGCTCAGTTGGTAGAGTGCTTGCCTTGTAAGCACAAGGCCCTGGGTTCAATCCCTGGCACCAAAAAAAAAAAAAAAAAAAAAAAAAAAAAAAAAAATTCATGAGCTCAAAATAAACTTTCCCTCTAAGCTGTTCTTGTCAGCTATTTCAATCACAGTGATGCAAAGATGACTATCATAGCAAACAAAATCGTAGTCCAAAAATGCTTGAAAAGTTAGTATGAATCACCCCACTCCTAGGTTGACTTACAAGGTGTTGTGTAGTATTGTCCCCATCAATTCTGTTAGTCTCTTCATGCCACCTTTTTTTTTGTGAGCAATTTTATGTCCCATCAGCATCAAATTATAATCTGTTCTCTCAGTGCTCTTATCTGGTCCCCCATCTCCTTGTCTCTGCTGTCCTTATTGTGTCTGCAAAGAGCCCTCCGACCTTCTCTGCAAGGAAATTTCCACTCTTAATGGGGAAAATCTCTTATTCAATAAAACCATTTTCTTGGTGAAATTGTTCTTGTCTCTCAGGCAGAATTTGCTGTCACCTATTCTCTGTCCTTAGTGACACCTTGCACAGTACTCTATTTGCACCCTAATTGTGTTTGGTAACTTTCTGTTTGAGACCTGCCTTTTTCACTACAGATTGACCTGGAGGTAAAAAATGCTTCTTATTCAACCTCCTATCTCTCTGGTTTCTCATGTGATGTCTGAGAATTCTGGGTCTTAATAAATGTTTATTGATTTAATAACATTAAGAAAGAGGAAGGCATGCAACCCTCAAACTTTACTTACAGATCGAAATTATGGGACATCTTCTCAGATAGTTTGTGAAAATAGATTAAATACTTGCAGGAAAAAAAATACAAAGGAAACTAATTGCATTTTCTTGCCAGAAACCTTTTCTTCTTGATTTCCTGTTTTTATCTGCTATTTTCTAAAGATTAGACTTGACATCTTTTCTGAATTGTGATAGCTTTGCCAGTGGTGATGATAAGTGTCCATCTTTAAATAACTTCACAATAAATGAAAATTTTTTAAAGGACTTCATGAAGTCTGAATGTATATATATATATCTGTTGAAACAATGCAACAATTGTGATCTGCCTCTTGACTGACTTGAAAAGTCATCCAAAAAAAAAGTTAAGACTCACAAATATCCCAAGTTTCATGCCCTGAGGGACCCAGCCCTGGACATAGTGGAGAACAAGCCTGCGGTACATTTGTTTCAGCTGGAAGGTGGAAGAGGGTTGGCAGGTGAGGTGGACAGGGCAACAGACACTGGGAGTATGTAAAGAGGGTTTTCCATTTTGGTGTAAGTCTGTAGAAAGTTGCCATTTATCTCTTTATACTATATTACAAACTCTGAAATTTTGATGGGATAATAGAGAACACCTGTTTCATTTCCCTAAATGAAGCTTACAGCACAGAAACAGCTAAGAAACCACTGTCACACAGCGAATGAGTGGCAAAACTGAGCTGAAGTCTCTGATTCCTGGGCTGGATAATATTTATTCAAAATTTATATTCAGAATATTTCCTAGAAGACTTTTTTTAGTGGCATACAATACAACCCACTTGAAAAATGTTAACAGTATTGAAATACAGTATGTCATTTGAGGTATTTTATGTGTAAACATTTTCCCATCCATCACTGGGTAGTTAAGTTGAGTATTCCCTTCTTTGGGACTTCTCATGCTACTGAGTGGATTAAGATGGTTTTCTGCTGAATAGAAAAGGTTCAAATGAATAGGGGATTAAAGGTTTAAAGAGATTTAATTCTACCTTCTCATTTCCTGCTTTGTTTTTTGCATGCAAAATCAAAGAAATTAGTAAAGACAAAAATAAGATTAATTCCTTCCAGGTGACATGGTCCTTATAGTCTTGCCTTAAAATGATGTGGGCACGTTCAAATGCAGCCAAGTGCAGGCAGGAAACATAAGCGGATTGGTAAGATTGTTGAGTGGGACTCAGTTTCTCCATCTGCACAAAATAATTCCCAGGCAGATGATTGCTTAGGCTGCTATATCTAGGAGTTAAAATTGTCTGAGCATGAAGTTAGCAAACAGTGCACATGAAAGTCAGGCTGCTCCCTGCTCTGCCCAGATCCTTCATGTTCCTTGGTCTCATTGGTCTCTGATCACTGATGCTTCTGTAATATTTGTTTAAACACACCTTTCACTTACCTCTCTTATTTCTGAAAAACACACCCTTTTTGTCCTCATTCTTCTGTTTTTCTCAATAGTTGAGAAAAAAAAAAAAAAGATGTTTAGCCACTGCCAGATATGTCAGTAAATCGTATTTAATTTTTTATGGTGACCTCTTTGACCTGTGAATGTGTCCAATGTTCTCATATTTCCTCTCATCACTCCCCTTTCCATTTATACCGCCTGAACTTCCACTGGTCCCTATCTTTCCCTGGGCAGGATCTTCAGTCCATCATGCTCACTTTCCACTTACTCTTTTGTTCATGCTCATTCTGTCTCAACAAGAAATGTTCCATTTATCTTTCCATTTAACAGTTCAAAATCTGTAAGGAAAGTCTTCATAACTTACTGACTACCTAATATACATTTTTTAAAATTAATGTTTTGAACTTTCCTGATAAGTCAATGCCCTTTAAAAACAGCAAAATCAGAAAGAATGGCCCCATTCATAAATTATTTACTAACCTACCACTACAAGTCATTTTTCACAGAACTGAAAAAACAAATCCCACATTTGTTGTTCACAATTTCCATATCTAATAGAAGGAAGAATGAGGGCGGACTTTGAGTCAGCAGGTTCTGAGTTTAAGTATCACCTTTAACATTAACTGACCAAGATGTGAGCAAGTTATTTATTTGTTCTAATCCCTCATATGCTTCACTATTAATTATGCATAAAATTATCTATCTCACAATTTTTCAAAAGTGTCAAGTATTTTATTTTAATACTTCCAAGTTTTGCCAGTGTCTAAAAAAGGGAAAAGAAAGAAAGTAATAATCCAAAAAAGTTTCAGCCATTTTTTCCTATTTTTGGAACATTAATTGTGAAAGGACATCCTTGATTCTTTCTAAAATTATTTCTAATATGGGACATTTTTTTCCTAGTCTAAAATCTAAACTTCCTTTCCCAGGTTCTTCATGAATGATTCAATAGAATAAAAGGTGATAGAAAAGTGTCTCTAGTTTTTTTATACACATATGATTTGGCTAATTATTTAATTGTACCTATTATTTTAGAGGAGTTTATTTAGTGATAAATAGTTGAGTTTCTGATAGCCCCACCATTTATGATTTATGAGCCATTTATTTAATCAATCATTTTTTTTTCAAGTCACAATAATTTATTTACTTATTTACTTATTTTTGTTTTTTTTGTTTTTTTTATTTATTTTTATTATTATTGTATACTAATGGGATACATGTTGTTTTTCTATTTGTACATGGAGTCAAGGCATACCATTTGTGTCATCATACGTTTACATAGGGCAATGATGTTTGATTCATTATTTTTTTCCCTTCCCCCCACCCCTCCCACCCCTCTTTTCCCTCTATACAGTCCTTCTTTCCTTCATTCTTACCACACTCCTTATCCCTAACCCTAAACCTAACACTAAACCTAATGCTAACCCCTCCCACCCCCCATTATATGTCCTCATCCGCTTATCAGTGAGATCATTCATTCTTTTAGTTTTTTGAGATTGGCTTATTTCACTTAGCATGATATTCTCCAATTTCATCCATTTGCCTGCAAATGCCATAATTTTATCATTCTTCATGGCAGAGTAAAATTCCATTGTACATATATGCTACAGTTTCTTTATCCATTCATCAACTGAAGGGCATATAGGTTGGTTCCACAATCTGGCTATGGTGAATTGAGCACCAATGAACATTGATGTGGCTGTATCTCTGTAGTATGCTGATTTTAAGTCCTTTGGGTATAGGCGGAGGAGTGGGATAGCTGGGTCAAATGGTGATTCCATTCCAAGCTTTCTGAGGAATCTCCATACTGCTTTCCAGAGTGGCTGCACTAATTTGCAACCCCACCAGCAATGTATGAGTGTTCCTTTTTCACCACATCCTCACCAACACCTATTGTTGCTTGTGTTCTTGATAATCGCCATTCTAATTGGAGTGAGATGAAATCTTAGGGTAGTTTTGATTTGCATTTCCCTTATTACTGGAGATGTTGAGCATTTTTTCATATATTTGTTGATTGCTTGTAGATCTTCTTCTGTGAAGTGTCTATTCATTTCTTTAGCCCATTTGTTGATTGGATTATTTGTATTCTTGTTGTAGAGTTTTTTGAGTTCTTTATATATTCTGGAAATTAGCACTCTATCTGAAGTATGAGTGGCAAAGATATTCTTCCACTCTGTAGGCTCTCTCTTCACATTGCTGATAGTTTCCTTTGCTGAGAGAAAGCTTTTTGTTTGAATCTATCCCAGTTGTTGATTCTTGCTTTTATTTCTTGTGCTATGGGAGTCCTGTTAAGGAAGTCTGATCCTAAGCCAACAAGTTGAAGATTTGGACGTACTTTTTCTTCTATAAGATGCAGGGTCTCTGGTCTGATTCCGAGGTCCTTGATCCATTTTGAGTTGAGTTTTGGGCAGGGTGAGAGATAGGGGTTTAATTTCATTCTGTTGCATATGATTTTCCAGTTTTCCCAGCACCATTTGTTGAAGAGGCTATCTTTTCTCCATTGCATATTTTTGGACCCTTTGTCTAGTATGAGAAAATTGTATTTGTTTGGATTTGTGTCCGTGTCCTCTATTCTGTACCATTGATCTACCTTTCTATTTTGGTACCAATACCATGCCGTTTTTGTTACTATTGCTTTGCAGTAGAGTTGAAGATCTGGTATTGCGATACCACCTGCTTCGCTCTTGCTACTGAGGATTACTTTAGCTATTCTAGGTTTTTTATTCTTCCAGATGAATTTCATAATTGCTTGCTCTATTTCTGCAAGGTACATCATTGGGATTTTATTTGGAATTGCATTGAATCTGTATAGCACTTTAGGTAGTATGGCCATTTTGACAATATTAATTCTGCCAATCCAGGAACTTGGGAGATCTTTCCATCTTCTAAGGTTTTCTTGAATTTCTTTCTTTAGTGTTCTGTAGTTCTCATTGTAGAGGTCTTTCACCTCTTTTGTGAGATTGATTCCGAAGTATTTTATTTTTTTCGAAGCTATTGTGAATGGGGTAGTTTTCCTAATTTCTCCTTCTGAAGATTCATCATTTATGTATAAAAATGCATTGGATTTATGAGCATTGATCTTGTAACCTGCTACTTTACTGAATTCACTTATGAGTTCTAAAAGTTTTCTGGTGGAATTTCCAGGTTCCTCTAAATATATAATCATGTCATCAGCAAACAGGGATAGTTTGAGTTCTCCTTTTCCAATTCGTATCCCTTTAATTTCTTTGGTTTGTCTAATTGCTCTGGCTAGAGTCTCAAGGACGAAGTTGAATAGAAGTGGTGAAAGAGGGCATCCCTGTCTTGTTCCAGTTTTTAGGGGGAACGCTTTCAGTTTTTCACCATTTAGAATGATATTGGCCATGGGCTTAGCGTAGATGGCCTTTATAATGTTAAGGAATGTTCCCACTACCCCAATTTTTTCTAGTGTTTTGAGCATGAAGGGATGCTTTATTTTATCAAATGCTTTTTCTGCATCTATTGAAATAATCATGTGATTCTTAACTTTAAATCTGTTGATATGGTGAATGACATTTATTGATTTCCGAATGTTGAACCAACCTTGCATCCCTGGGATAAAACCCACTTGATCGTGGTGCACTATCTTTTTAATATATATTTGTATGCAATTTGCTAAAATTTTGTTGAGAATTTTTGCGTCGATGTTCATTAAGGATATTGGTCTGAAATTTTCTTTCCTCGATGTGTCTCTGTCTGGTTTAGGTATCAGGGTGATACTGGCTTCATAGAATGAGTTTGGGAGGGTTCCCTCCTCTTCTATTTCATGGAATACTTTGAGGAGTATTGGAATGAGCTCTTCTTTAAAGGTTTTGTAGAACTTGGCTGAGAACCCATCTGGTCCTGGATTTTTCTTTGTTGGTAGGCTTTTGATGACCTCTTCTATTTCATTGCTTGAAATTGGTTTATTTAAGTTGTGTATGTCCTCCTCGTTCAGTTTAGGTAATTCATATGTCTCTAGAAATTTGTTGATGTCTTCGAGGTTTTCTGTTTTGTTGGAGTATAGATTTTCAAAATAGCTTCTAATTATGTTTTGTATTTCACTCGTGTCTGTTTTGATGTTTCCTTTTTCATTTCGAATTTTAGTAATTTGTGTTTTCTCTCTCTTTCTCTTTGTTAGTGTGGCTAAGGATTTATCAATTTTGTTTATTTTTTCAAAGAACCAACTATTTATTTTGTTAATTTTTCCAATTGTTTCTTTTGTTTCAATTTCGTTGATTTCGGCTCTGATTTTAACTATTTCCTGTCTTCTACTACTTTTGGTATTGGTCTGCTCTTCTTTTTCTAGGACTTTGAGCTGTAGTGTCAAGTCATTTATTTGTTGATTTCTACTTCTTTTGTTGAATGCGCCCCATGAAATAAATCTTCTTCTAAGTACTGCTTTCATAGTGTCCCAGAGATTTTGATATGATGTGTCTTTGTTCTCATTTACTTCTAAGAATTTTTTTATTTCCCTCCTGATGTCTTCTGTTATCCATTCATCATATAATAGTGTATTATTTAATCTCCAGGTATTGGAGAAGTTTCTATTTTTATTCTGTCATTTATTTCTAATTTCAATCCATTATGATCTGATAGAGTACAAGGTAGTATCTCTATCTTCTTGTATTTGCTAACAGTAGCTTTGTGGCATAAAATATGGTCTATTTTAGAGAAGGATCCATGTGCTACTGAGAAGAAAGTGTATTCATTCTTTGTTGGATGGTATATTCTATATATGTCTGTTAAGTCTAAATTGTTGATTGTGTTATTGAGATCTATGTTTTCTTTATTCAATTTTTGTTTGGAAGATCTACCCAGTGGTTAGAGAGGTGAGTTAAAATCGCCTAGTATTATTGTGTTGTGGTCTATTTGATTTCTGGAATTGAGAAGGATTTGTTTGATGTACGTGGATGAGCCAATGTTCGGGGCATAGATATTTATGATTGTTATGTCTTGCTGATTTATGCTTCCCTTAAGCAGCATGTAATGTCCTTCTTTATCCTTTCTGACTAGTTTTGGCTTGAAGTTCACATCATCTGAAATGAGGATGGATACTCCAGTTCTTTTGCTGTGTCCGTGTGCATAATATGTTTTTCCCCATCCTTTCACCTTTAGTCTATGGGTATCTCTTTCTATGAGATGAGTCTCTTGCAGGCAGCATATTGTTGGATTTTTCTTTTTAATCCAATCTGCCAGTCTATGTCTTTTGTTTGATGAGTTCAGGCCATTAACATTCAGGGTTATTATTGTGATATGATTTGTATTCCCAGTCATTTGAATCATATTTGTTTTTTGACATGATTTGGTTTCTCCTTTATTTGGCTATTCCTTTAGGCTAGCGTCTCCTGTTGCTGATTTTCATCGTTGTTTTTCATCTCTTCCTCATGGAATATTTTGCTGAGAATGTTCTGTAATGCTGGCTTTCTTTTTGTAAATTCCTTTAGCTTTTGTTTATCATGGAAGGATCTTATTTCATCGTCAAATTTGAAGGTAAGTTTTGCTGGGTATAAGATTCTTGGTTGGCATCCGTTTTCTTTCAGGGCTTGGTAAATGTTGTTCCTGGCCCTTCTAGCTTTTAGGGTCTGGATTGAAAAATCTGCTGATATTCTTATTGCTGTAATTCAAATTACATTCCCTCTGAGTGTAATTTGATTCTTTTCTCTTGTGGCCTTTAAAATTCTGTCTTTATTTTGTATGTTAGGTATTTTCATAATAATGTGCCTTGGTGTGGGTCTGTTGTAATTTTGTATATTTGGAGTTCTATAAGCCTCTTGCACTTGGTTTTCCATTTCATTCTTCAGATTTGGGAAATTTTCTGATATTATTTCATTGAATAGATTTTTCATTCCTTCGGCTTGTTTCTCTAAGCCTTCCTCAATCCCAATAATTCTTAAATTCGGCCTTTTCATGATATCCCATAATTCTTGTAGATTCTGTTCATGATTTCTTACCATCATCTCTGTTTGGCCAACTTTGTTTTCAAGATTAAATATTTTTTCTTCAATGTCTGAGGTTCTGTCTCCCATGTGTTCTATCCTATTGGTTATGCTTTCTATGGAGTTTATAACTTGGTTTATTGTTTCCCTCATTTCAAGGATTTCAGTTTGTTTTTTTTTTTCAGTATCTCTAACTCTTTATTGAAATGATCTCTTGCTTCCCGTATTTGGTCTTTTAACTGTTGATTGGTGCGATCATTTAATGCCTGCATTTGCTCTTTCACCTCCTCCTTCAATGCCTGCATTTGCTCTTTCATCTCTTCATTTGCTTCCCTGATTGTTTTAATTATGTACATTCTGAACTCCCTTTCTGACATTTCTTCTGCTGTGCTGTCATTGGGTTTTCTTGATATAGTATCTATGTTTTTTTGGGACATTTTCTTCCCTTGTTTTCTCATATTGTTCGGCTGTTAGTGGGACCCTGAGATATTGCAGATTTCCTCTATTGGCTTATAGTGTCCCAGTGGATTTCCAGTGTATCACCTCCCAACCTTCAGTAACCTGAAGTCTTGGAGGAACTTGATAATGCAGTGCTTCCGAAGAAAGCTGCCCTTAGCCCCCTACTGGTTCCAGGGCTTGGAGCTGGCTCTGTGCGGAAAGGCTCTCACTGGGGCCCTGCACCGTGTGGCTGGCCGTGTGTGAGGAGTCCACCGCCGGAGTGTGGAAGGCTACCTGGGGAAGACTCTAACTGCCCTGCCCTGCTCTGATAAGCCACCTCTATCTGTGCCTGCTGCCCAGGCCGAGCTTTACCCAGTGGGCAGACTCACCCGTGGCTCTATATTAGTCCGAGTCTCTCAATGTCTCCCCTTCTTAACTCCTGGGATGTGGAGCGACTGGAGATGCAGTCACCCTCTAGTCCGCCATCTTGGATCGCCTAATCAATCATTCTAATGCCTCTGGCCACACAATTATAGATGGTGAGGTACAGCCTCAATCATTAAAAAGTGTCTGAACTTAGAGTTTTAAAATCATACTCCACTTTCATTTAAGGACCAAGATATTGGTCATTATAGGTCTAGATATATCTTCTAAGCTTTATAGGTCTATAAAAAAAAATCTAAAGAGGTTTGTATGTTAGCCTCTCTTTAACTGAATGTTTCCAAAACTCTGAAGGAGGCTTTAAAAATGTGTTCATGTTGTCTAATTGTTTATAGCTTCTTCAAATACAGTTCTTATAAAATGAACAGTGTACATATGTAAAATATCATCAGTGAAGCAATATGAATCTCCAGGAAAAAAGCCTCTACCTTGAAGAAGAGGAACCCATCTGTTACCAACAAAAGTTTTCTCATGTCTCCCTGAATCCTCTGAGTTTCACCTCTCTAAACTCTGCAGAAGCTTTTATTTATTTGGTCATTATAAATCAGTTTTCATTTTCTAAAGAACATATAAGAAAAATTGTGTAGTTATGATTTTTATAGAAATTTTATATAAGTGGAATGGTATGGTAATTACAAATTTATAAATAATTTACAAAGCTAACAAATTCTGTTTTCTGACTCACTTCATTATATTCATATTGAACTCCATCTGTGATGTGGCATGGATTCATAAGCAGTGTGTTCTGTTGTGTTGCTAAGAAGTATTCCATTATATGAACCCACCACAACTTTATTTATCCATTACTTGTTGATAAACATTTGCATATTTCCATTTTGGTAGTAAATACTGTTCTTTCATTTCTCTTGAATAAATAGTTCTAGACCATAATGCAGTTGTATGGTCAAAGTTTTATAAACTGCCAGAGTACAGACTAAATTAGTTGTACCATTTTACATTATTGGGAGCAGTGTATGAGGATTCCCATTGGTCTTCATCTTCATTAGCACTTGATATGTCATACGTTATTTTAGAGATTCCAAAAGATATACAGTGTTATCTTGTGGTATTCACTTACACTTCCCTAATAACCAATATTTAAGCATATTTTATGTGCTAGTTTCCATCCATATATCTTCTTTGATGAAGTGCCTTCTTAAATGTTTTAGGTTATTTGTCTTATTATTGAGTTTTCAGGTTATTTTCTTATTATGTATAAAAGATCATTTAGCAAATAATTGCCTCCAGAAAGTTTTGTTTCGGACTTGAACTTATCTTGTCATTTTCTTAACACTGTCTCTGAAGAACATAGTTTTTAGTTTACAAGAAGTTTGATTTATCACTGTTTCTTTTATGGATCATAATTCAGTATATTGTCTTTCCTCCCAAACTTAGGACTATGCTTTTATATGAAATTTTTATATTTTAGGAATAATATTTAGATCAATGTTTCATTTTGAGGTGATATGTATACGTGCTGCAAAAGTATGAATTGTCTTGTTATTTTTCATTTCAATATTTAATTATTCAAGTACTATTTGCTAAAAAGGTGATTCTTTCTGCACTTCATTGATATTGTATTTATACTACATTAATTAGTCATATACGTGTCTATTTGTGAACTCTGTTTTCCACTAAATGATTTTTCAATTTTGAAAATAATTACATATTCTCTTGATTACTATAGGTTTATAATAATTTTACATTCTTCTAATTTGTTCATTTCAAAGATGGGTACACTATTCTCTCGTTATCCTGTGTTCATATTATTTTATAATCAGTTTGCCAATTTGTAAACTTATGTTTCCATGGAATCCATAGGTCATTTTGAAAGTACTGACAATTTTACAATATTAACTCTTGTAATCCCTGTGTACATATTCCATATATTTTGTCAGATTTATACTAAAACCTTAATTTAAATGTTTGTATTATCATAATTTAAAATTTTTTAACCTCATTTGTTCTTGGCTATTATTTAGAAATATAATTTTTAGGTTTTTTTATCCTACAATCATGATAAACTCAATTCTTACCTGTTCTCTAATAATATTTTTGTAGATTGAATTGAATTTCAATTTGTTGATTATTTTATCTAGGAATAAAATAGCTTTTATTTCTTCTTTCCAAACGTTTCATTCCTTTTTTCTTGCTTTATTTAATTAATTGTAACATCATACATGATGTTAAAGAAACATGGCAAGAGAGGGTCTCTTTGTCTTGTTTCTGTTCCTAAAAAGAAAGTATTGTGTTAACCATTCTCAAGTATAATGTAAACCATCAGTTATCAAAGATATACTTCATTGGCTAAAAGGCTTTCTTTTATTCCTGATTTATTAAGAATTCTGATTATCAAATGATATTAGATGTGGTAAAAGGCTTGTTTGCACACATTCACTTGATCATATGATTTTTTTAGCCTATTAATATTGAAAATTAAATTTATTAAGTTTTTGATGTTAAAAAATTCACATATCTGGGATTAAATCTACTTGGAATTTACAGATTATTTTATGTATTACGATATATGATCTTTTTAAGAAATTTTGCATCTGTATTCATGTGGAGCATTTGTCTATAATATTTTTTCTTGTACGAGATTTTTCTGTTTTCCTATCAAAATAATGCCAGTCTTACAGAATGAGTTTACTACTCTTACTGCCTATTCAATTTTCTGGAAGACATTAGGTAAAATTATTACTGTTTTCCTAAGAGTTCACAGAAATTACAAATGAACCATATTGCATGGAGGTTTCCTGGTAAGAGAATTTATAACAAATTTAATTTGGTTGGCAGATGTTGACTATTCATGTTATGTATTTCTTCTTAAATGTGTATGTTGGTTTATTATGTCAATCTTACTGGATCATCAGGTAAATAGATACTGAACAAAGTTTTTTTTGTATGTTTCTGCTAGAGTGTTTATATGAGATTAGCTTTCAAACTGGAAGAATAAGCAAAACAGATTGCTCTCTCTTATGTGCATGATCTTCATGATCAGCAAGCCTAATACTTCCTCAAATAAGAGTGAATTCCTCCTGCTGACAAAGGCTTGTTCCAACCTTTGTACTCATACTGACCCATCACTGCTTCCTGAATCTCATTATCTGCTAGTTTGGGGACAGGAACTCAGAAATTATACTATTGGTTTATCTGTGTCATCAGCTTCCCAACTTATCTTCAGATCCCCTACAAAATCACATGAGCCAATTTCTTACAATCGATCAATCAATACACACACATCCCCTGATGGTTCTTTTCTATGGAGAACCGTGACTAATATATTGAACTTTGGTAGTTTATATCTTTTCAGGAATATGTCCAAGTCATTTAACTTGTCAAATTAACTTGCATGATATTGTTCAAGATGTTTCTTTACCATATTTTTTTATGTCTATGCAGTCTGGGAATGTTACATTTCTCATCTCCAGCGTTAGTACTCTATGCCTTTTGTCAATTGTTTTCAGGAAGGTTAATGATGCTCCTCTGAGATTTAGTAGTTGGATATATACTATTCTCTGACATATGACTGTAGTTAATTTGAAAAGACAGAATTTTTTAGCCATAAAAACATTTTTTAGACATTTTCTCCCTCAACAGAAGTTTCTATCAGGACCCAGCTTCCAGTTTTCTGAAAAAAGTATATTTTGCAAAAACTATACCTTAAATATATACTCTTTAGGAACTATTCCAAATTCTTTAAATTTTTTTCTTAATTATTATTATTTTAAGTGCATACATTTATGAATAACTCAATGCATGTATTTAATGTGTAATTATTAAACCAGGGTAGTCAGCATCTTCATTTCTTCAAATAGTTTAAAAATGTATTAACACATACCAGTTATACATATTTATGGGATACAGTATAATATTTGAATACATATACACAATTTGTATTGCCAGATTCTATTTTTGAATCTTTGAATTTTATTTCCTCAGCATTTTATAAGGTTTTATGTTGGCATACAACTCATAAAACTGATTTGAGTCATAAACATTACATAATTTTATTCTTATAGAATAGAAAGCTTTTAAGACCAAGAAGTATTTTCCTATCTAATTTGATAACCAAATGTGGCCATCTTGACACCATTAGAAACATTAAAGGTGGCCACTTCTCAAGAGCACTAGTTGGGAAAGCAAAAGATGAGGTTAAAGAGTGGGTGTGTCAGTAAGTGAAAGGAGCACATTGTACTCACACTTTCTATACCATGTGGGCTGTGAGCTTGAAGAGCTTCCATGACCAACGTCCCAATGACTGACGACATTAGCCCTACATATTCTTGGCATTTTAGTTGGAAATAACTTACGTGGTTCATATGCCCACTGACATGCTGAAATTTTTTTCTGCCATGTGACTTAAGAGTTTTCAGTCCAAATAATACATTTAGATCATTCGTTTGAACTAGGTCTCTCAATCTTTCCAACACTTGACTTCATTTTCCTTTATTCTTGTCTTTCAACTCATCTTTTAGAATCCAAGAGGTTTGGGGTAATATTTCTTGTAAGATAAAAGGGGAGTAAATTGTGTAAAGTTATTTTATTACCTTATGACTATCCCTGGAATCTCCTGCATGGTAGGAGAATTTGTATGACTTACCTATAACCTCCAGATTCATTTATCAAATTGGTAGGATGTATTATTTAGTTTGATTTAAAATGTATTTCCTAGCTCAAAATATGGAAATGCATGTGAAACTATGGGAGGATCCTTAAGGAATTTTTAAAAAATATTTGCATTTACTTTATATTGAGTTGTACATGATGTAGTCCAGCATCAGGATGTGAAAACAAAGTGTAGAGACAGCACTGTCCAGGAAATAACTGAAGGACAAAGGGTAACTGTGTGAGGATGACTTGAATTTAGAAAATCAGATGATTGGAAACAGTGCTTCAAATCTCTAGGAAACTAGTCAATTGGTTGGTTACTTGAAATTCACCACAAATATAAATTCTGACAAAAGGGAAATTGAGGTGCTAGGTCACTGGTAAGACTAATTATTGAACTAATTGTGATCCCAGTGAAAATCTTCATTAATGAAAAAACTATGAAAACCTAGGCATGGAAAGGCCAAAACAACAAACAAAATTCAATGGCATTTAAGTCTGCAACATGGTAGCAAAGAGGAATCAGCATTTATCTCCCAAGTACAGCTAAGTTCCCTGAAATAGAAAATCATTTTCAATTTTCATAAGTTTAAAAGTGCTTTATCAAAGAACATGTATATTGTAGAACTGTTTTGATCATGTTTTATATCTGTAGTCCAGGGTGATCAGCATAGTGAATGTGTTCATAAGTGCCCTGGATATTCAAAAATACAGAATATTTAAAGTCATTATGATATTTTTGTAATTATTCCAAATATAGAAAACCATTAAAAGTATAGTTTTTCTATTAAACTTTGTCTAATAATAGTTAATGATTCTCTAAAATACTTCAAAACACAGCTAATAATAAAATGCTCTAATAACTTTAATTTATAGAGTGCCTACCATACATCAAATATTACAAACACATTTTCTCTGGTTCTAAAGTCAACTTCATAAATACAATATCAGTCTTACAAATGTGATAATTGAAGTCTAGACAATTTTAATAACTATTCCAAGATCACATACATAAAAAAATCTATAATCATTATCATGGTGATTAATAATATAAAGATTATTTTAGTTGTGTCATTAATGTATACTTTGGCTATACTTTGGACTCTTTGATTTAAGAGTTCTACCTTGCCTATTATATAAACTCTGTGCGTGAAACAAAAGAATATATGAATATTTCTGCATACTGGACTTCAGAAGTTTGAGATGGTTGAATAATAATTGGCTAAGTAAGCTCTGTGCATTTACATGAGTTTTCTAGTATACATATATATCTTAAATGTAAACATGGATACTGTCACTTTAGCTCAGAGTGATTTTAGAATTTCCCCTTCATATTTGCTTTGAAGTTGATTTTGAATTCTGTTCATAGGAGTTTTATCTGCTCTCTTATATATTTATCATTTGAAGGTGAATTTGGTTTCAGTGACCCACAAAACATCATTCATAGTTAACTCTAGATGTTATACTGACTGATCAATGTAAAAAATACATTGAAAATGAAGTACGTAATAAAGATGGAAAAAATAATACTTTGTTATCATTGCTCTGAAGTATAATTTATGGTTTGGTATTGTGATACCTCCTGCTTCACTATTCCTGTGAAGAATTGCTTTGGCTACTGAGTCTCTTATTCTTACACATTAATTTCATGATTGTTTTCTCTATTTCTATGAGATATATAACAAAAATGGCATGGTATTGGCACAAAAATAGACAGGTATACCAATAGTACAGAATAGAAGACTCAGAGACAGGGCTGGGGAGATAGCTCAGTTGGCAGAGTGCTTGCCTTGCAAGCACAAGGTCCTGAGTTCCATCTCCAGCACTGCAAAAAAAAAAAAAAATTAAAAAAAAAAGGATTCTCAGAGACAAACCCACATAAATACAGTTATCTCATACTAGACAAAGGTGCCAAAAACATACAATGGAAAAAGATACCTCTTCAGCACATGGTACTGTGAAAACTGGAAATTCATATGCAGCAAAATGAAATTAAACTCCTAATCCTCTTACCCTGCACAAGACTCAAGATGGATCAAGGACCTAGGAATTAGACAAGAGACCCTGCACCAAATAGAAGAAAAAGTAGGACCAAATCTTCATCATGTCAGCTTAGGACCCTACTTCCTTAACATGACTCCCAAAGTGCAAGAAATAAAAGCAAGAATCAATAAATCAGATGGATTCAAACTAAAATGCCTTCTCCCAGCAAAGGAAACAATAAATAATGGGAAGAGAGAACCTACAGAGTGGCAGAAAATCTTCACCGCACACCCTTCAGATAGAGCACGAATCTCCAGAATTTATAAAGAACTCAAAAAACTTAACACCAAAAATACAAATAACTCAATCAATAATTGGACTAAGAAAATGAGCAGACACTTCACAGAAGATCTACAAGCAATCAGTATATGAAAAAATGTAGTAATGAGCAAAATGCAAATCAAAACTACTCTAAGATTTCATCTCATAGTTATTATCAAGAATACAAGCAACAATAGGTGTTGGCGAGGATATGGGGGAAAATGTACGTTCATACATTGCTAGTGGGATTGTAAATTGGTGCAGACACTCTGGAAAGCAGTATGGAGATTCTTCAGAAAACTTGGAATGGACCCACCATTTGACCTACTCCTCGGTTTGTACTCAAAGGACTTAAAATCAGCATACTACTGTGACCCAGTCACATTGATGTTTATAACAGTTCAATTCACAATGGCTAGATTGTGCAACCAACCTAGATGCCCTTCAATGTATAAATGGATGAAGACACTATGGTATATATACACAATGGAATATTACTCAACTATAAAGAAGAATAAAATTATGGCATTTGAAGGTAAATGGATAGAGTTGGAGAAAATCATTCTAAGTGAAATAAGCCAATTCCCCAAAACCAAAGGCCAAATGTTTTCTCTGATAAGTGGATGCTGATACATAATGGGAGTGGGGGAAAATGGGGTAAGGAAAGAATGGAGAAACATTGGATTGTGTAGAGGGAAGTGAAAGGAAGGAAGGGGATGGGGGGAAGAAAGATGGTGGAATGAGACAAACATCATTACTCTACATGTATGATTACATGAATGGTGTGACTCTATACCATTTACAACCAGAGGAATGAAACTCTGTATTCCATTTGTGTACAATGAATCAAAATGCATTCTGCTGTCAAGTATAACTAAATAGAACAAACAATAAAAAAATACTTTGTTTTGTATTTCTAGCATTGTGTTTAAAGCACACAGAAGGGTTCTGAAAAGGAAATACACACAGGACCTTGAAGGTGGATTATTTAAATGTAGTCAACATTCAGTTGGGTGTTTTTTAAAATGGAATCTTTATTTTAAAACCAAACCAAGTGATTGCTGGTTATATTTCAAATGTTTGATATCTAGAGATTTAGAATATGTAGTTGGGAATGTTGAGTGTATTTTATTCCATATATTGCAACAGCACATTAGACACTTAACCAAATGGGATTGGAAATACCCTGTGTTTTGACATCATGACATATTTTGGCAAAGACTATTTAGTTATAGATGTTAAATAAATAGTACCAACTTAGTAGCAGTAGCATAATGTACGGTATGGACAAAGCTACACGATATGGCCTTTTAGAGATACTTATTGTAGGTATAATTCTAAATTTCATTCCATTGCCTTTGTCTCCTCTTGTTTTATTCTGATAATTTTTGCTAAGTTACATAGCAAAATTAATTTCAGATGTAATTAAATTAATTAATCTATTTACCTTAACATACGGAGACTACTTGAGTGGACCTAACTGTAACTCCCTTAGAAGCAGGGCATTTTCTTGAATTGATAACAGAGCAGGAAGTCAGAGAAAAGGAATTAATTCAATATGAAGGAAGGCTTCTTTGACTAAGGTGAAGAGGGACACAGAACAAGGACTTGGAGCAGCCTCTAGAAATAGACAACAGTCCCAGGAATTGAATTCTACCCCTTTGAATGATCTTACAAGAATATTCCCCTGAACATCACAGTAAGGATCCAGTCCAGGCCATATCTTGACTTTGGTCGTATGAGACCCTGAGAAAACCAGGTGAGAATACCTGAAAGTTTGAAGTCAAGAACTGTGAGAAACTAAATGAGCATTGCTTTAAACTGCTGGATTGTGTTAATTTGTTACATAGCTAACTTTAAACATGGTAAAAGTTGTTTGGTGGGAATTCCCTTAGATGGCTCTAAGCAGACATTGAATGGAAGGCCAGATGAAGGACTCTCAGTTTATTTTTTCTCAAGATCTTGAGTTATTTTTTATGACTCCCAAGTAAATGTAGACATGTGTGAAATGTAGGATAAGCACTGTTTCCAAGAACAAAGTATGTACGATGGAAACAAAATGAGAAGCACCTATTTAAATGTCAGGGTGTTCTAAAATTCCAGTATTAGGTGAAACAACTGTCTCCCAATCCTCCAGCTGTGATTTACTCACCTTAAAAAATTTGCAGAGTGACTAACTACATTATACCTAATTCTGTGTTATCAATACAAGATTTAACAGAACAGAGTGAAAATAATGTGCCAGAAAAAGTACAGGTAAGGTCAAAGGATCTGGGGTAAAACGTGGGAAAATGCAGAAAACCATGATTCAAGGTAAACAGCAGGAGGAAAAATGGGGCCCAATTAGCAAGAAGATTGTCATTTGAAGTATGTTACTTGTCAATTACTAAGTTATGCCTAATTCCCACACTTGGGGACTCCTACGTCTTTGATATTTATTGAAGTTAGCTTGAGGATCCAATGTTAGAAAATTGAATATTATTCTGAATAATTTCTAAATTGGGGAATTGTATTTCTCTAATTCTCTCTTTCTGATAACCTCTTTACCATGGTTTTGCTTTGCCTTTTGCAGATTCTATCTCCTTTCCAGTTCAAGTTGCTGAACTGAATATTGTTTTTCTTTCTTCTAATAGTATTCCCATAAGTTTAGAGTGGAGCAAAGGAGCATTAATAGTTCTGTGCATCTGAAGAGGATCTAAATGATATAAAAACAACTGAAAATTGATTCAGCCATCTTTAATTTTAAGAGATCTCAAACTTATTTTCTGTAAAAGTTTGGCCTAGAGTCTGTAATTTAATTTCTCTCTACTTTCATTACCTCTTTTTCCAAATTAACATTTTATAAATTTGTTATCTAAAATATATTAAATATTGAGCTGTGTCATCCCTAGATTATCAAGTTACAAACATAGGACTTTGATTCATAACTAATATTCAAAACTAATATTCAAAAGGGAATCCCTTTCTGCGAAGTCTTGCCGCAAGCAAAGCTAACAGAAGCAGAGATTGACAAGAGGTTTAAGGTAACTTTCTGGAAAGATGGAAATGTTCTATAAGTTGATATGAGTTTGAATCATATGGCCATACACACTTCTCAAAATTCATGAAACTGTGGGTAAGATGTATCTGGATATTTTGTTATGTGTAAATCTTTCCCCAATAACTACAGAAAAGATTTGTAGTAAGAGGAAGAAATGAAGAAAGAAGGAAAGAAGGAAGAGAGAGAGGGAGAGAGAAAAAATACTTAAATATAGTAAGAATCCAATTCACTGGGAAATCTTGTGAAGTCTTCATGACCAAACTAAAATCTGAGTTGAGAACTAAGAATAGGAGAAATTAAGACAGATATTGTTAGGGAGAGGTAATATTAATATCAAAATATGGATAACATGATGTGGAAGAACTGAGAGAAGTGTGAGTTTGTTATTTGGAACATGGATAAATGTTGGGGTACAGGAATAAGCAGGAACAATTATGTGGAGGCTCTTGAAATTTAGACTAAGAAACTTAATATAATGCAATAGTTGAAAATTATTTAAACTTTACAAGTATCAATCTCTTACCTGAAAAAAATATTTGAGTAATGATTACACAAAGTCCATTATCAACAAAATTAACAGAAAATTTTTTATATGGAGGAAAGCAGACATCAGTCATGCCCACAGTAATGAAAGAGAATGTATGTATAGTGAGTTATAATAATTCAAATTCTTACATTATGGATAGAATGCTGTGCATCATCCTAAAAGTACATTTGTTAAATGATTTTCACTTTACAATATCTTATGAGGTAAACAATATTTCCATTTTCAAAAGTAGAAAATGTTGGCACAGAGAGGTTAAGCCACTTGCCCAGTTCACATGCTTTGTTCATAGTTTCTATAACCTCTGAGCCCAGAGAGCAGAAGTACAAATGTTTCTCCCAATAAAGATTTGACCTACATCCACCAAGCATAAAGGAGCATAGGCCAATCCTTACTAAAGAAAAAAAATAGAAAACAACACATGTAGGAGGAATTTTTCTGACTTTCACTTGGGAGTTCTGTTGAAATCAATGTATGTGAATAAGAACTCTCAGGTTCCCTCAAAAAGTGTTCTATTCTGACAATTTGGAAGCTGTCAATAGACTATGTATCAATGTATCACTGTCAATAGAGTCTGCCAATATCTGAAAAGTGGTGCCCAGGGAAAAACTGGAAAGCAATCCACCTCTAAGCCACTTCATACAGTTCCTGAGTGTTCAAAAAAAGGGTGGAAATAAATGTACTGGAGACACTTTTAGCCTTATTGGTAATTTTCTTCTTCTCTTGAAGGTCTGAGAATGTAAATAAAACTGAAAGGAACCTGGGTAAATTGTACATTTGGGTGTCCTGGAGGTGAGTTTAAGGTTACTTTGGGTTATCTTTGTGTTTCAGGTAGTTTTAGAAATAAAAGATTGTGTGACTATTGAGTAGGTCAGAGGAGATCCATATCCACAAGATGATCTTTTTTTTTATCACTTTAGATTATTTCAAGGTTGCTGCATTAGAGTAGCAGATATGGAAACTTTACCTGTCTGCTTTTAATCAATGGAGCATTTGAGAGTTCTGATAAAGGTACAAATTCAAAGACACATGTTGTTTACATTATCCACTTCATAATATTTATGCCTTTTCAGCCACTGAAAAAAATATAGCACTCTTAACATAATCATAAAAATATAATTGTGCAGTTCAAAATGGATCCTAGACATATGTGAATGCCGTCTTTTATCATTTCATCATTTTGTAAAATGTAGCTAGTATTGAAATCTAGAATTCCTTTATGAGAATTATAATTATTTTAAAATAGGAAAATTTAGGATGAACAGGGACCCAATGAAGGTTATCGAAAGTAGGAATGCATTATCTAATTTCAGTTGCCTCTCTTGCGTGCTTATGAAGGACCATGTCAATTAAATGGATCACTGTGAAATAGGTGTCATGTGAATAAAAAATGAACTGAAATAACAGGGAGACTTATGGGGAGGAAGACACAACATTTAGAAATTTTTCTATTTTAACATTTATCAAAGCTGTTGAGGTTTCCAGAAAGCAACTTTAATGAAACTGACAGATCCTTGTTCATACCCCTCAAGTTATGGTCAGCCAGGAAAGTGTTGGACTCCTTTTAAAAGTTAATGAATCATTATTCTCAGATTTTTCTGTATTTCAAACAGCATTTTCTTAATGTCAGGTTTTATTGGGTTCTCTCTGGTAGTAGCTCCTCATCATCTCATTTATGAGAACAAGCTACCAACAGGTAGTTGCTCTGTAGTCTTAGCTTTTGAGACACCTAGAGAGAGAGAAGGCAGCCATGTAAAGGGACTATGCTTCATACTAGCTATGTGTCTGCTTTTAATCCAGTCAAGAAACCCTTCTGATTTTACTTTCTCATCTACAAGATGGGGTTCATGTCACATCTGCCTCCCCAGATTGTTTTATAGTTCAACTAAGCCTTCCATATTTCAAAGGTTTAGTTATAGAAACTGAGGTTACATGGTTAATGGAGGGGGAAAAAAAACAAAAACAAAAAACTGTGCCTCTACTAAACTCATATTGCAGTGGAAAAGAAAGAGCAATTACTTACCTGAATTATATCTATTAAACACATATTATTCAATGCAAAAAAGTCTCTAACACTCATACACATCATTGTTGTTTTCCCTTCAAAGAGAGATTTCACCCCACTCTCCATAATTTAGACTCAGCAAAGCCCCTCCTGGGATCGGTATGGGTGCTTGCAGTATCTTGGTGTTATCAAACAGTTCCCGCTGGCTGCCCATGGTCAAGCAGCTTGTGGATGAATCTACTGACATGATCTGCTTTTCAGATCTGGATTGAGCCTGGATCAGGCTCCTAGACAAATGAAGAAATATCCCTCCATGTTCCATGGGGTCACCATACCATCACAGGCACTTAACAAATATTTAATGAATGAGGAAATGAAGAGGATGTGCATAACAGTTATCCTACAGAATATTCAGTGGTGGTGGTGGGAAGGGGAGATGAGTCTATTCCTGTATCTAAGCATAACTGCAGCTGCTGAAAGATCAGTCCAAGAATGTGATTTGTAAGACAAGTCTAGGCAAGAGACCCTGTTTATGCTCCTCTTGTTTTCAGACAGACTGAATACAGTTGGCAAGCACAAGCATGGAACGTGATATCCCAGAGGCATCAAAATTGTGCACCCAGGCAGTTTCACACAAGCATTCAGCAGTCAGCAGGCTGCCCTATCCATTTTCCTGAACAAATGCGGGCAGTTTATAGAGATCTTTGTATCCATATGCCCCAAAATGTGTCATAATGAGAAAACACTGGCCCAGATCCAAAGTCTAATGAGGCTCTTTTGCACTTAACTATTTTCTCCTTAACAATTAAGAAATTTATTCTATTTATTACTGTTCTCATAGAATACGGAATTAATTCTGCATTTTGTTTTTTAATCTTCCTTCATGCTTGAGCTATCACATTTTTATTTCAGCACATGGACTGCCATTTTGAATGAATCATTATTGATTGAGTTGGATCTTAATATGAATTGATTGAGTTGGATCTTAATATGATATCACAGTTTCATCAGTTTAAGGTCATGTTTCACCTAATAAAGCAACTTGTTCTCATCAATCCTTTCTTTCCTTCTACTGTGCTTTGAGGACTCCTGTTTTTCCATTTCCTCATTTGTTCCCACAGTCAGGTTAGGCACATCCTGACCAATGAAAGAATATTCCCATATCTTACAGAACTCTTGGGGGTATAACGTTTTCTGTTCCAATTGGCCACTTGCTACTTTTTCATCTCTCTTTGGTTGAGCTGCTTTCTGAAGGTCCTGGACAAGGCCCACCAGGCTGCTACCATTTTCCTGTGTATTACTTTGTCCGAAATGTAGTCACCATTTTTGATTTTTAAGTGCCAATAATAACAGCTGAAACCAGATAGTAAATTATGGTGAGATATTATTAGTGATTTAGATATAAGCAAAGAGAAATACAGGACCAGAGGAGGAACTTATAATTTCTAGTTAAGTCCACAGATCCAACCCTTTTGCCTAGAGATCCTGTTGTGACCTTGGCTGTTATAAAGTTTGTCACTTTTTCACCCATATCTAGTTGCAATGTCAGAGGTAACGGTTTATGGGACAGTGTCTCCCTGCATGCTTTCTAAGGCCACTTTCCTTGATCCTAATGTTTTGACTCCTGATCGCTTTCTGGATACCATGAATAACTTCAAATATTCATTTTTGCAGAGAAACCTGTAATAATTCTCAAGATTTAACTATTGTCTAAAAATTCCTAACAGAGACTAACTACTTTCCAGTAAAGCAAGTCAACAGTAGGGCCTTCTAGGACTTTCAGCTTTATGTGCCACTTAATGCACAGTGTAGGAGGATAATATTGACAGCCCAAATGGTTTGAGATTGATGAGACCAAGTTTCTTTCTTTTTTCATTGTTCTTTATTTTATTATACACCTGCATATTTTATGCATGTTTTCCCACTCTTAGTCTTCATCTCTTAAATATTTTATAACACTACCTTCCCATATCGATTGGGACAAGTAACAGGGAAATTATCATCTACAGTCTTGTTAAGAAAAGTATCTTAAACAGATGAATGGATAAAGAAAATGCAGTATATGTATACAATGGAATGTTACTCAGCCGTCAAAAAAGAATCACTTTCTGACTTTTGCTGGTAAATGGATGGATCTGGAGACTATCATGCTAAGTGAAATAATTGCATCTCCAAAAACCAAAGGTCAAATGTTCTTTCTGATATGCAAATGCTTACACAAATGGGCAGGGAGGGAAGAATAGAAGTTCAGTGGATTATACAAAGAAGAATGAAGGGAAGGAATGGGAGATAGGCATAGGAAAGACAGTTGAATGAAATAGACATAACTTTCCTATGTACATGTATGAATACACGATCAGTGAAACTCCTCGTCTAGTACAACCACAAGAATGAAATCTTAGTTAGAATAAACTATACACTGTATATGTATACTGTGTCAAAGTACACTCTAATGTCATTCATTTTATTCTAAAAAATAATTTAAAAAAAGAAAAAAAAATCACTACTTCACAATAACTATAAAGAGGAAAAGATGCCCCAGAATTATACTCCTCTCTTGTCATTGCTATTCAACCTTGGACTGGAATAATTAAAAAGAAAAGGAAAGGTATAGAATAAAAAAGATAAAAAAAATCTCATTCATAAATGTCATGATTGTTTACATAGACAATGCAAAGAAGTCTACAAGACAGCTCTAAGAACTAGTAACTATTGAACAAGATCACAAGACAAAAGAACAATATAATTAATTTCATTTCTGTATATTAGTCAATTCCTACTGTTTCAACAAAATAGTACCATTTCTATTAGTACCAATAATCTTTTGGTATGAGTCTAGTAAATATTTAAAGGATGTGTATGGAAAAATTGTAAAACTCTGATGAAACTAAAAACAAAGCTTAAAAACTAAGAGCTATACCATGTATGTGTTTTGAAAGTGTGACTATTAAGATGTTGATTCTTCCCAAGTATACTTTAATCTCAATTGAAATTATATCAACATTTTTATAAATATCAATAAGCTTATCCTAAATTTATGTGGAAAGGAGCTAGAACAGTCAAAATAACTTAGAAAAGAAGAGCAATGTTGGAGGACTTCTTTTGCTTGAAATCAAGGATCACTAAATGATGTAGTTGTCAATGCAGCTTAGAAGGTTGGAGTGGTGGTGCACACCTATAACCCTGGTGACTTGGGAGGTTGAGGCAGAAACATTACAAGTTTGAGGCTAACCTCAGCAAATTACCAAGGTTCTAGCAACTTAGTGAGACCCCGTCTCAAAATAATAAGTGCAAAGGGCTGGGAATGTATTGAGGGACCAGTATCTCCCTGAAAAATCAACAACTACGAAAGACAACCCAGAACCATGTAAATTCAGTGAAAGGACAGACATATAGATCAATGAAACAGAAGAAAAGTCCCAGAAAAAAAACTCATACACATAATTGGTCATACAATCTTGACAAATGTATAGACATAATGCAATGGAGGAAAATATTTTTCAAGCAAAGTGTGTTAGGGTAATATATATCAATATGTAAAATGATAAGCTTTGTGTAAATATTAATTCAAAATCAGTCATAGATCTACATATAAGACATATATGTAAAAATACCCTCATATCCATTAGAATTTATATTGTATCAAAAATAAATACACACACACAACTAAAAGCAGAATCAAAAACCAAAATAATAGAAGAAAATAACAAATGTTAAGAATATTTTTTTATTTTAAACTTTTTTCAGCACATTATAATTAGACATAATAGTGGGATTCATTATGCAATGTTCATACTTGCACATATCATAATTTGATCAATCTCATTCCCTAGTACCTTTCCTTTCCCTCCTCTTCTCCCTCCCTCTGATCGGCTGATCTACATTCTACTATTATTTTTTATTTCAATTATGCCTTATATTTATACATATAAGCAGGATTCATTTTGGCATTTTCATAATATGAACATAGTGTAATTTTGTTCCACAGTACTTCCCCATGTCTGCACCCTCCTACCTCTAAATTCCCTTCTCTTACTATTTGGTCTCCCTTCTGTTTTTGTGAGACCCCTCCTTTATTTTTAATTCCTTATTTACCCTCTCTCTGTTTCCACATATGAAAGAAAACATTTGACCTTTAACTTCCTGAATCTGGTTTATTTCACTTAGCATGTTCTTCAGTTCCATGCATTTACCAGTTTCGTTCTTCTTTATGGCTGAGTAAAACTCCATTATGTATATGTATCACATTTTCTTTATCCATTTTTTCTGTTGATGTGCATCTAGACTCACTCTATAACTTAACTACTATGAATTGTGCTGTTATAAGCATTGGTATGAATGTATCTGCATAGTGTGCCAATTTTAATTATTTTGGATAAAAACAAAGGAGTGAGGTAGTTGGGTCATATGGTGGTTGCATTGAGGAATTGCCATCCTGCTTTTCAAAGTGCTATAGTAATTTGTAGTCCCACCAACAATGTAAATAGTAAATATACCTTTTTTAATATTTACCAACTGCATTTTGATTCATGTGTACACAAATGGGGTACAACTTTTCATTTCTATGGTTGTGCACAATGTAGATTCATACCATTTGTGTAATCATACATTTACATAAGGTAATGATATCTGTCTCATTCCACCATCTTTCATACCCCTGCCCCCTCCTCCCTCTCATTTCCTCCTACATATTCTAAAGTTCCTCCATTCTTCTCTTACACGTCACCCTCCACCCCCATTAAGTATCATCATCCACTTATCAGGGAAAACATTCAGCTTTTGTTTTTTGAGATTGGCTTATTTCACTTAGCATAATATTCTCCAAACCAGTCATTAATCTGCAAATGTCATAATATTTTTCTTCTTTATGACTGAATAATATTCCATTGTGTATACATACCACAGTTTCTTTATCCATTAATCTGTTGAAGGGCACCTAGGTTTGTTCCACAATTTAGCTATTGTGAATTGAGCTGCAAGAATATTCAGAAATTAGAAATTACATGGACTGTTGGTAGAATCGTTGAATTGTGCAGGCATTATGGAAAACAATGTGGTGGTTCCCAAACAAATGAAAATGGAATTGCCATATAATCCAGCAATTCTACTTCTAAACAAATTACGAAAAGAACTGAAATCAGAAGAAGAGCCTAAGAAGAAAGGGATCCAGGGGTGGGAGAATGGGAGGGAGTGGGGAAGTTCTGGGAAGTGATAGTGACCAAATTATATTTTTATATTGTGTGCATTAATGAATATGCAACAACAAATTCTGTCAACTAAAATGCACCAATAAAAAATTTGGAAAGAGGAAAAAATTTGAAATCAGGTCTCAAAGATGTATTTCTATTCCCATGTTCATAGGAGCATTACTATGAAATAGACAAAAGGTAGAAGTCAAATAGGATCCACAGTCAGGTGAATAGATAAGCCAATTTTAATACATACACAGATTGCCAGGCTTTTCAGCATTAAAAAAGAAGGGTATCCTGACACATGCTATATCATGGTAGAACCTTCAAATTTTTCTGAGTGAAATAAGTCAGTCATAAGAGTATATGTACTACAAGACTCCACTTATATGGAGTATGTTACTTAGTCACATTCATAGAGACAGAAAGTAGAATGGTGATTGCTAAGGACTTGGAGGAGGTGGGGATGGGAAATTATATTTTAATAGATACAAAGTTTCAGTTTTGCAAACAATTTTTTTCTGGGGATGGATGAGAGTGATGAGGTGAATGTAAATATTGTCACTGAACTGTACACTTAAAAATGATTACAATGGTGAACTTTACATTATGTTCCATCATAATTAATAAAATTTATAAAGCTCATGCCATGAAAATTCTTGAGGAACATACAAAAGAACGTTTTTGTGACCATGGGTTAAGTACAATATGTTTAGATATGATGTCAAGAGCAATGCATATGTAAAAGGAAGGTAGTTGTGTTTCTTCAAAATTAAAAAATTTTGTTATGTGTGACACATGCTGAGAGAATATTTTCTCCTGTGTTTTGTGAGAAGATATTTTTATCTCATAGCTGACAAAGGAAATGTATGAAGAGTATTTAAATAATTCTAAAAAACTAAATTGAGAGAAAAGCCAGTATAAAACAGGAAAAAAAAAATTAAGAGACTCAAACAGTAGTCAACATGAAAACATGTCTAATATCATTGCCAAGTGCTGCTGACGCCCAGCAACTGGAATTTTCACACGTTATTTATAGAAATAATAAAAATGATACTGCCACCTTGAAAAGCAAGTTTGAGATTTATAATACGACCTAATATATTAATTTCCTAGTGCTGCAGTCTAAATTACCACAACCATAGCAACTTAAAACAAGATCTCATTATTAAGTCACAGTTCAGTGTCTGAAGTTCAGGTAGGTGGGTCTCTGTTCTTTGATTAGACTCTCACAAGGCTAACCATTGAAGGGTTGAATTCAGTGAGAACGTTTAACTGTGTGTCTGGGAAATGAAATTATTTTAGGTTAATTAAATTTATTGGCAGAATCTTGTGTGTGTGTGTGTGTGTTTGTAAGACTGAGATCCCAATCAAGGCACTCTATTAGCAACACAAAGAGGCCCACCTTCCTGCTTACATGCCCTTTCCACCTTTCAACCAATGACTTATGAAGTCTCCCTCACACTTCAAATCTCTCTTACTTCTTCTGATGACCACCAGATAAAGAAAATCAGCTTTTAAGAGACTTGTAGGCTGCCCCTGTTGATAAAAGTGCTTAGAGCTTTCCAAACATCCATGGACCGGAGATCCCACTTTCCCTAATTTGCTACTGGACATGACCCAGGCCAAATGTTTTGGACATGTGGGAATGATAATAAACAGAGGATGTAGAGTGTTATAGTCACCTTTTTTATCACTTAACAATATACCTGATAAGAACAATTAGAGGATTAAAAGTTTACTTTGCCTCCCAGTTTCAGAGGTTCATTCCACTGTTGGCTGACTCCACAGCTCTGGGCCCAAGATGAGACAGAACATCATGACAGAAGGATGAGGCAGGGGAAAGCAGCTCAGAATGGCAGCCAGGAAGCAGAGAGCTCTACTCACCAGGGGTAAAATGTAGAACCCCAAAGGCATGCTTCCAATGACTTATGTCCTTCAGCCACACCCTACCTGCATACATTTGCCACCCAGTTAATCCATATCAGTGGATTAATACTCCGATTAAGCTATGCCTCTCATATTCTAGTCATTTCACCTGTGAATATTCTTCCGTTGTCTCCTCCATGCGCTTTTGGGGGATACCTCATATCTAAACCATAACAAAAAGGAGCAGTAAAGACTTAAATGTTGAATATTACTGGTGGAAACTCTTAAAAATAAAATTCAGTAGAACTCACCAATTTTATACATATAAACTTTCTGAGGGCAAGGTAGGGACCATGTATGAGGTTTCTTGTTCCCAATCCCAGGCAATGGAGTACTGCCTGCGCAGGACAGTAGAAGCAAAATTGTCTGCCCCTGGAGGTGGTTCAGGAGAAATGCTAGAGCCCAGGGTCCTACGCTGGTACAAAAATAGTTATCTGGTAGTGTTCTGTAGGAGGAAAGAAATTCTCTCTTGCCCAAGACATGCACACGTATTCACACACAAAACAAACACACACGCACGGGTACACACATCCTCTGGTCTCATCAGATGCAAGGCAAAATCTGCTCCTGAGGACAGAAGGGCAGGGATGCTGAGAAAGCTCCTGGTTCAAGGTCCATTAAAAAGACTCCTAAGATTAGAAATGGACAAGGAATACTGAAGAACACCTGCTACCTTTAAACAAATAGGAACAATGATACCCTCTTTGTGTGAGGGACTTGGAAACTGGAGCTGGAGGAAGAACAATGAGAACACCCTGGGGCTCCAGGCTCCACCCAGATGCCAAGATGCCAGATGCAGCTCGTTTCTGGGAGAAATTCTTTTTTTTTTTTTTTTTTGAGGGCAGAAAGGAGATGCAAAACATAACAAAACCAAATTCCAACTCAACTTCTGACCATATTGTTCTAATCCTCCACCCTCCACTGTAAAGGCCTGGTAGAGAAGAGGCATGCCCATTTGGGGAGTTACTAGTACAGGAGGAGGCTTCATGTAAAACTTGGCTAGACTGAACCACAAGTTTCAGAACTTCTTTATTTTTTAAATACATTGCTCTTTAAGATTGGATATCAGGGAGATTTACAGGCATTCTGAAGGGTAGAAGAGAATCAGCTCCATTTTTGTAGCCCACCTGCATGTGACTGATCTGTTTTCCTCCTGTGTGTTTTTGTAAAGCAGCAACTAAATCTTCAAGTCTCCTACCTTGTTCCCCTGATGCTCCTTCAAATTCTGTGCACCCTTAGCTAAATGTGTGCATTTATTTTTGACAAAGGGTACCTGCTTCTGCAGGAAATCCTTGTCACCCATAACAGAGGGAATAAGAACCAACATGAGTTTTAGACTGTCTTGAGGGGTTTCAGCTAATGCTTGTGACTTCCATCCTGGCCTTGATCACCCAACTTTACATCCATCATCCTTTCCCGACTGCCTTTCTTGGATCCTTCAAGCTGCATCATCAGACAAAATTCCTAGAGTGACTGCTCAGCTACCTCCCACCATTGCCCAGGTCCAGTTCCCTGAAACTGAATCAAGTGTTCAGTTTGCTTCACACATCTGACTCCGTTTACTTAGCAGATGCTCTGCACAACTGCCTATCCTATACATATCTAAACAATCCATGAAAAACAAAAAAGTCCCTAAGCAAAGTAGGAAGAAAATGTAGCTTTGACCAGTTAATTCCTCATAATAAATTTTCATTTCTGTGTACACTTCTGCCTATCTTAGTTCATTAATTATGTCTTTCTTTGAGATAATTTAATATCAATGGTCTTTTCCTAAAGAGAAAAGTATAGCTGAACCCTTTTATATCATTGACACTTGAAAAAAGTCCATTTCAATCATTATGGAACCTAATGCCTAGCTTAGAAAAAAAATGATCTTTTTTGATTTTTGAGCTGGTTTGAGTACCATAAAAGCAAAATTACACAGCCAGAAATTTAATCATGGAAGCACTTTTACCAGAATGGATAGATGTTTCATTGAACAATTTCTAAACTTCTTTAATGTGGTGGTGGTAGGGAGCTACTAATGTAGAAAATAAAGCAAAGGCCATAACAAAGTAGGAAGGATGTTAAAACCTCATTAACACCGTAAAAGACTCAAGTGCTCAGACAGGAAAAGTTGTGATTAGCTCATGCTTTTCTGCTTAAATTTCTTCACATTTCCAACTAACACAATGGTGAAAAGTTTTCCACTTTATGTTAAGTGGGTCATTTGCATGAGTGTCCTTAGTCTAGAGAGACATAGAGCCCTAGGATCCCTGGAGGCAAGAGATCTTAATAATGGTACAAGTGTCAAACATCTTGACAGTTCCCACCTGCAGAATTGAGTCTGAAAGTTCATTTTCTAAGGGTTAATGCAACATCCTCTTCATTCAATTACCTGAATGCATTTTAAGGGTTTGCAATTTTCCTTCCTTATAATTTCATATTTCTAGATCCAGGTCCTCACCTTAGTTCTGCCATTAAACATCTATGTGAACTTTTGTGTGAACTTTTTCTATCATCTACTTAAGTCTCAGTTTCATTCTTTTTAAAACGCCGTAACAACTTGACTACACCACTACGCTTGTTTATTTTAAAATACTCTAACGATAAAAGACTTTGAAAGTGAATGGCAAACATTTAATAATAAGCAAATATGAAGGATGTATTATTGTTAGAAGAATTCTGTGGGAGTTTTGAGGGATGACAAATTGAGAAGCAGAGAAAGACAGAGGGATAGAGATGTTTCCTGTTATAACTGATTTGCAGAACATGACTTGACTGAGGGGAAATATGGACTTTCCACAGTTTCTTCACAGAATTAAAATTAGATACCCAATCATACATGGGAAAGATGGAGGAACTGTTGATTTGTACTGTGACAAATCCCTAGTAGGGTTACTCCCTGGATCATCAGAGACTGGTTAGCAGAAAGATAGCAAAAGATGAACCCAAAAGATGAGTATACCACCACTTTCACCCCCGATTTAAGATTTAATAAGGTAAGAACAAGTGAGAGAGCAAGTGGTAAAGATAGTTGTTTCTTCTGAACACTTCCAAGATGTTTGAGTTTCTATTTCTTCAACCAAGTTACAAATGAAGGAAAAGAGAATAGAAGTCCCTAAGCCCTGACAAGCATTATATTTGAGGAATTTGATTATGATTTTAGTAATACAAAAGAGATTATGTCAGTGAGCACTTAAAAATCCAAGTGTATTTATTTTATAGAATACAGTTGTTTTTCTCTGAGAAAATAATAAACCTGAGTTAAGTTATAAACATCACCTAAAAGGGGGATTGTAAAATTTTGGACATATAGCTCTAGCTTTTTAGGAATCAGGCTTGCTTATAAATTCAAAGAATTTAGTGTAAAAATAGTTTAAATATCAGAAGTGACCAATAGATTAGTGAAATCTTAGAGAGAGAGAGAATGGGCAGAGGGCCTAGGAAGACCAATTGGTTTGGTGAACTACTAGGGACTTTTTCAATTTTGTATTCTATTTTAATTGGTGCAAAATAATTATAAATATTTAAATATTTATGAGATATAGTAAAATGTTTTCAAAGGTTTATACATTATATAATTATACATATATTAGATAAAATAGGGGTATTTAGCATATCCATCATCTTAAGCATTTACATTTCTTCACAGGCAAACATTTAATATTTATTCTTCTAAATATTTTTGAAATATGCAAAACTATATTGTTGACTGTAGTTATCCTATTTTGCAATAGACCACCACCACTTATTCCTCCTATTTCACTGTAGCTTTGTATATTTTGATGACTATTATCTCTCCATTGACCATCCCATTTAGTAGGAAAAAATAGAGAAAATACTTTATAACACTGGTCTGGCAAGGATTTTATTACTAAGACTTCAAAAACACAGGAATGAATAGCAAATCTAGGCAAATGGGATTACATCAAACTAAATGTTATGGGGCGCAATTTAAGGACAGACCAATCACCACTGAGAAGTCCAAATTTGAGAGTCTTTATTAAGCTGGCCAGCTGACTGTCTCACATAATGCCCCAAAAAATGGCTATTGGGAGAACAGCCCTGACCACCGGGTTGTAGGGGTTCTTATACCAAAAATCACATTAATCATAAGTGTCTGTTGCTATGATTCATAATTACACATTAATATCATGAGATCATTAACAGAGGGGGAAGTGGGTCAAAATGACCCTTAGCTAGGTACAAACTAAAGAATGGTTGCTAACAACCACACAATCACTGTTCACATGGTACATTGTTTAGGAGCAATAGGAATCATATAGAGCAATACTTTACTACATAGGAGTTGCCATTGTATATTATTAAACATGTCACACCAAGTAACTGATGATGGGCACAGAGGCAGGGTGTTCCCATGGGAGCTTATTTCCTACATAACATGGAGTCTCAGAGCAAAATGGAGTGTGTTTAGTCATTTCCCTTAGAGTCTGGCCTATAACATTCTCATGGAGTCGGATCTGTCAGCCCATCACATAAAAAGCTCTGCATAGCAAAGGAAACAATCAACTGAGTGAGGACAGTCTACAAAATGGGAGAGAATATTTGTTGTTTTTCATAATAATTAAGCATGTATTTGTTTCAATCAAATAAGTTTTGTGATGTTGTGCTACACAGAAATAATAATTGTAAATTATTTTTTGTACTGAAAGCAGAGTAATGCAATAGCAAATCCTTGAATGTGTAGAGTTAGATTTGGGACTAGGAAAAAGAGAAAAATTAGACAATCTTTGAAAAAAAATATTTGCAAAAGATTGATGGACCCTGAGAAAACTGTCAATGGGAATGTAAAAGTATTACTGAGGACAATGATATTAAAAGTCATAGAAAATTCATCCTTACCCTGCAGTGGAAAATGGTTTAGTAACACTCTTAACTTCACTGACATAGAAAATAGAAAAAATAGCTATTAACAGATGTTGCCTAGCTAAGGAGAGTTTTAAGATAGCCTGACAAAGGTACTAATTATCTTCTTATGGTCTGGAAAATGTAAGAGAAGTAAGTTAGTGAGATAAATGCTAAATACAGTGTCAGAATCTTTATCGATCAAAAGTAAAACTGATTCTTATTATCTTAGTCTCCATTTTAAAACTGACAAATGACCTCTAGACAGAAAAAGAAGTCAAGGTCCTATCAATAAAAGTGGTCCAAATGGGGTGTGTGAAGAAAATATGACTGTATGAAAGATGACACACAGACACAACTCCTTCCAAGGATCTCAATAGCATGTCTTGGAAATCTTTTCTCTTCAACAAAAGAACTATAAATTTTAAATTGTCTCATAGCAACCCTATGGAAGACCCAAGGGGGGAAAATCTTATTTAGTAAAGAAAGATTTGTGAATCTGGCTTTTGTATAAAGGACAGAACCACAAGAGGTGTAAGAACCTCAAATATTGAAAAATTGTATTGACAAAACACCACCAAAAATGGACAGAGAGTACAAAACCCACAGTGACCTTTGTACCTGAAGATTATTGTTGGTAGAAGTGGTCTCAGCTTCAGAAATTGCTGTGTCTTGTGGGAAAGAAAAGATAGTTTAGAAAGAAGAGTCCAGAATCTACTCTCAGTTACATTAAGCATTTATATAATAATTGACTACCAAAATAAAGTAATGTGATTCTACACTACAGTATGCTTTGGGTTTTAGCAACTTCATTTTTCTGGAATAACCATTGTAAGGGTCAATGATTTGTTTGTTTGTTTTGACTTTATCAAGATATATATTTTTTGAAACTTCAGATTTTTTATTTTCATTACTGGAGATTAAATTCAGTATGAAAAAGAAATGTTTTAAAACTGAGCTATATCCCCAGTCCTTTTTGTTTGTTATTTCCACAACCCCAGAGTGCTGGGGACTCAAACCTGGGCCTCCAGCATAAGAGGCAGGCACTCTAAGAGATGTGCTATATGTCCTGCACTCCCAGTGAGACATTTTTGAGACAGAGTCTCCTTAAGGTGCTTAAGGCCTCACTAACTTGTCCAGGCTAGCCTCAAATTTATGATCCTCCTGCCTCAGCCTCCTGAGTCACTGGGATTATAGGTGTGTGCCACTCTGCTCCACTCAGTGACTCTAGATTGTTTTACAGGTGAGTGCAATTTTCACACACAATGCAAGTTTCTGAACTAATACAGCATGCATCAGAAACAATAGTTTAAAATAGGTTTGGAAAATATTGGGGTTTTCCTTTTGCCTATTCCAATTAAATTGTCTATCCCTTATAATAGTGTGTATTATAGTATCTAAACTTCAGATGTTGATCTTACCTTGTATTCCTGGAGTTAACCTCATTTGGTCGTGTCAGAGATGCAATGTCACTGACCTTAGGAGGAAGAAAAGGAGTCATTGCCCTAGCAATGTGGGCATCATTTAGAAGCTGCAAAATTCAAGTAAGTTGATTTAGAACACTCAAAAGGGAATTCAGTTCTGCTGGCACCTTTATTTTACTGAGACCTGTGTCAGTTTTCTGACCTATGAAACTGTAGAATAATAAATTTGTATTGTTTTTAGTCAGGAAGTTTGAGCTATTTCATTACAGAAGCAAGAGAAAATTAAGACAATATTTATGTTCCCCAGGCAATGGCAATGCTATAAAAATATAATACCCTTAGGTAACAGGAAACAGAATGATAAAAAATGATGAAATGATAAAAAGTGTTAGGCCTAAATGCAACTCTTTTCAAGATTTTTCAAGCACATTCTCACTGGGAAATTGATTAATGTCTTTACACATGATTACCTCAAAAAGTGCAACAGTGAACGAACACCTTACCATATATACCTTTTTGTTTTCTACTTGTGTTCAGTCAGCCTTAAGAGTGCATTCTCAGGATAAGAAAAGAATCAGATTCAAGCTTACATTCAGCGATTTATGAAGTACTTTAACATAGGCATACTAAACATTATGATTTAGTGGTGCCCTACTTGAGCATTTCTCTCACTTTAGTTGGTTACAAGATAATATTTTTAAAAGAAAATCATAACGGGAGAATGCTGAATTTAAAGGATACCTATTGCAGTGTACATTTCCAGAAAGCGTATTATCATCAGATGAATTTTAAGGAGTACAAAGTAAATCATAATATTATGCCTCTCATATTTAAAAAATGTTACTAAGCTCTTACTATCTGCTAGACCTTGAGGGTAAGAGACACATAAGATTTAAAGCCTTGGATGTTAAATAAATCATAGTCTAGGAAGTTGGAGAATTATGGATAAATGTCATGCATTTTGACAGCGTGTAAAAAGCATATAAACATATATCATTGAGAATAATAAAGGAGTAGTACGGGCAATGATAAGAAAAATGACGGAAACTGAAGCAGGTAAAGTGGTCAAGTTATGAGACAAGGTTTTCAATGCTCTCATAATGTGTGGATTTTACCCTGCAAGGCATTTCTGAAAGGCTAGCAATGTACACACTGTTTTCAGGATTTGTATCATTTCCAAGTATCAGCAGATCCAAAACTCTTACTCCATGTTCTCTCCATCGAATGAACATAATGGAGTTATTACTTCTGTCTCACTCTATGGAAAAACATATAGGTTAATTTATTGTACATACACACACATTACTTACTTATTACACACCCATGGATACACATATGCATAGGTGAGTAGGATTCATGTTGTATAGCATCTTTGTACATGCTTTTATTTGTTTAAAGCACAATATAATATTATTTTACTTTGGTTCTATTTTGCCGTTGACCCATATTTTCATCTTAATGTTTTTATATTAATGCAGTAAACACATATTTGTTCAATTTTACTAATGATATTTTATGAATAAAATTGAAAAAAAATTATTCACCCTTAACCCCAGTTTGCATCTGCATCTGGTGAAACAGTAATGAAGATACAAGAGGCAAATATTAGAGACTAAAATACTGGAATTAACTTTCTGAACAAATGCTAGGAAACTCTGATGGAATGAACCAGAAAGAGAAAGCTAATAAACTATCCACATGTACCAGGAAGCCAAAGGCAGATGCTCATGTGTAAGGAACATGAGCACAGGCTTCCTCCCACACAGATATCTTGCTTTACCACTGAGAATATTCGTAAATTTTTCTCAATGAAATCATATAGAATAAGGAGGAGAAGGAGAAGGAAAAGAAGAAATACAGAAGGAGCAGAAGAAGCCTGGTCAGTATTTAGAATCACAGAAAGAATTCAATTAAAGTGTCCTATTGACCTAAAAATACTAGAAGACAGAAGTGAGACCTGGAAATTTATTAAAAAAAAATAGAATTTGATCTGACTCATACTTCTGGACTCTAGGCCAGCTGCTTGCTATGGAGGACTTTCTTGTGCATAATAAATAGCAGGGGACACCACTTGGTGAGCAGAGCAAGCTGACAGCTTGTTTCTTTCTCCCTCTTCTCATAAGGTCTCTAATGCCATAATGGGGTCACCATGCTCATGGCTTCATCTAAACTGAATTATCTCTCCCAATCCCACTTCAAAATACATTAACATATGAATTTGTGTATTATAACTTCAGCACAGGAAATTTTGCTAGATACATTTAAAACACAGCAAGAACTAAAATACTAGAAAATTTGTGTACCTGAAAGTTGAAGATGGTAAGTGACAAATGTAGTTTTTACTTCCTGTCTGATTACACAATTCATACATCTGTCCACTGTGGTAAAGTACATTCACTAAATCCATGTTAAGTGGGAATATAAAGAAAAGATCCTGATAATTATTACTCAAGAAACTTGATTATGATGTGTCTTAAAGAAACAAGGTTGAGAAGATGTTTCTAAGGAGAAACATCACTTCTATTCCATGTAGACAGTTTTCAGTGGCAAAACTTTAGAGAACAAAAAGCAAATAAAAGACACATTTCAAAATTCAATATTTATTATAAATCTCTCAACATTACATACTAGATCCTGTTAATGATGCTATACTTTTTAAATGACTTATACTAAAGCATATAAATACCTTTATATCTAAATAAAATGGAAATAGTAATTTTAAAAATTTTCATAAAGAAAGCTAAAAAGAGATGTCTATTTTGCCAAGATTTTCATATTTGTGTTTGCAATTTTTATGTATCTTCTTAGATGACACAATAGAAATACCCAAATTACAGCAAAGTTAATTTTAGCATCAAAACCATCACAAAGTTAAGTAAATAAGGTGTTTCTCCAGAGAGAATGAATTCAAGTATTAAAAAGAAACAATAAAAATCCAAATAAATAAAATTACTATATCTTTCCACTTGTCATTGTTTTGAAAATAATTTTATTTGATTGATTTTAGGCTTACTTTAGCTTTTAGAAGTAAAACTTTTCATTTAAATGAGATTATATGGGACCTTAATGGATAAGATAGCTACAAGCAGAACTTCCCTACTTAAAGAAGTGCTGTGGATCCCAAATTTCTGTCTCTTACACCTTCCTCTCACCAAGTAGGTCACAGTAGAAAAGACTCAGATGGGCTTTTCAAACCCACCAAGATCATATAATTAAAATAAATGAAATTGATTTACATGGTCTGACAGGGAAAATAATATAAGCCACATCAAATAAAAACATTTTACAGTTATGAACTGTTTACATATATTTTTTAAAATGCAATAGTATAAGGATGAGTGTGTGTGTTAGAAACGTGTTTGAAAGAACATTTACTATACTGTTAGCTGTTGTTAACACATCATAGTGACATACATTATTGAAATGGGGCTCTTTTGTTTCAAAGTTCAGGGTAGAAAATGCATCATTGTACAATACACATGTAGTTTTAAAAGAAAATGGTATTCCAAGCTGTATAGGAATAAGGTAAAAATAGAGATTAATTTGTATTCTTGTTCAACATAAATCAAACTCAAATAACCCTAGCATCCATACCATTACCTCTTAGGAATATTATATAAATTCCAAGTGTAGTTTTCACCTGCCAAGTATCCTGCTTTTTTGAACAGGAGTGTTCAAAATCTAGATTTGAGTCTGTTTCACCTAAGAGATAGAACTTTTAGTGCTGACTATAATTCCTAACCTTAACCATATCCTTTTGCTCATTGGGAAAATGACAATCCAAGAGTTGAATGAACCACAAAAAGTTACAATTTGCTGTGGTCATAAACTATCAAACACATTTTCAGAAAAATTTCTTTCCCACTTTAATAATATATCTCTACTAATAAGATAGATAAATAATAGAATGGTTTGTATTTTTTAAATTAATAGAACATCTTAAAGTAATGACTGTAAAGGTTTTGTAACTGTTTTTAATGATGATTTTTACTTTATAATTTCCAGCCCGTTAGATCTCAATGAAATGATAAAGGATCAGGCATAAAATCCCCTTCATATCTCAATAGTCATTCCTCAAAGTCAAGTCACATAGAATGATAGGGCATCCCAGAAAAAGTGAGTACGGCCACCTCAGACATATAAAAGCATTATTTGCCACAAACAGAATGCTGATATTTTTACCTGGAATAATATCTCTCAAATTACTCATAAATATATAAAAGTCCCCATTTCAAACCATATCTAAATTATTATATCTTTGCAGCAACATTATAAAGTGAGATGGAAGTGTCACAGCTAAACATTAAGCTAGTTTTGATACAGATTTGTCAAAGGAAAACAAATGAGCTGACATTTAGTCACTAATTAGATGTTTCATTTCTAATTTTTCATCATCCAGATGTGACATATATGATGCTAGTTACTAAGTTTAACTGCAGTAAATGTCCAAACACAAATGTAACCTCTCTTTTTTATTCTCTTTAATATGCAATCTTGTGTCTAATATTTGGTATCTAAAACAAAATTGCATTGTTATTCTAAATTAAATTCAAGTAGATTCACTTGTATTAAATAAATATACAATAGCTACTATTATACTGTTCATGCTGCCATAGCAGATGTCATAAACCAGGTAGTTTATACAATAACAGATACTTATTTCTTACAGTTCTGGAGACTGGGAAGGAAAAAAGCAAAGAACCTACTTGCTGTGTGCTCACAGGTGAAATGGTAAAGCAGATATTTGCAGTGTCTTTTAATAAGGGCACAGATCCCAAAGGCTTCATCTCCTAATATTATCATCTTAATTTAGTGATGATGTTTCAACATGGGAATTTGAAGGGACACTAACATTCAGACCATAGTAGCTACTGTTCTTCAGGATCTCAAAATTTAAAGGGTCAAAAATGCATTTAATGCACAAATGAGAAAATCCAAAGAGGCAAGGTTGGATAATAGATCTCAGAAAATCAGTCTAGGGTACCAATGATACTTTAAGCTTATTGCCACATGTTTAGGATTGACTATCGCTAATTATTGGTCACCTTTTATACAGACTTCTTCCTGTTTGTTTCCCAACCTCTGAACTTAGGTAATTAGTTGAAACCTACTTGATGAATTCAGAGATTTCCTGTATGTCCTAGATAGTGATTCCTATCTGCTACTTTCTTCTGTTTTGCAAAGGTTCTTTTTTCAGTCATTGAATCTTTTAATTTCTGCAGGATGTCCAAGCAGAACCTGATCTAATATTCAAATTCTGGTTGAATAGCTGTACTTACTACAATTATATTTCAATATTTTATATCATAATAGATATGGCATTTGGAGAATGAAAAAATGGTTGGCCAACTTTTCTCCTAAGACAAAAGAAACAAGGAAAAGGGTAACGAACAATGATGTACTATATTCTCCTAGTTTGGAGACTTCTTAAGAAAGGAAGGTCATTGCTAAAAACTGAAGAAGGTAGAAAACTGAAAAAAAAAATTTTTTCAGACTCACTGTAAACTGTGCTGTCATTCCTGGATGGCTTTATAATACAGAGTAACATTTCCACTTTGGGCAGAAGCAGCCATCATTGGCATGGCTCAATGATAGACCTGTATGAGGGTTGTGAGCTGGCAGTTTTGGGTTTGTGTGATTCAACTTCGGTGGATATCCCTGATGTCATCAAGGAAGACATTAAGGATTATTGCGTGGTAGGAAGGATGAGGACCAGCCTAAGCAGATAAGTCTAAGTGTTAATGTAATCTAGTCTTGACCACAGCTGGTGATGCAGATCAGGGACATTTGTAGTCCCCAGGTAATTGTATTTCCTCTTCAGACTAGCTGGTTCTTTGGTCCTAACTTATCTCTCATTCTGTGTCAAAATCCTGCTCATGTCTTTTTACATTTATTTTGAGCAAAAATATCTCTTGAGAAAAATAAAATTTAGAGGGATTATTGAAAAAAGATAAGTCAATTTTACTGCTCTATAGATTTGAATTATGGTTTCTTTATATGATGGACTTTGTAATAAAAGGAAATACAAAGTGTCCTTGGAGTCTGCAGAGACTTATACATGTACTAGGGAGTTTCTAAAATAAGTCATTTTGCAAAATTCTGAGGTTGCAATAGATTTAAGATTGGTAGGATATTAAAAGAGATGTGACATTAATGAGTTTGTTATGGGTTTCCAGTCTATTTAACTGTTGTACATTTTCTAGTGTTAAAAAATATGGTTAGATAATGAAGCTATATGGGGTAAAGAAAATTCACGCAAATACAGAAACAAATATCCTGAGATTAGAAACAGTGATTATTACTTTGTACAAGTTTGTGAGTTTGCCACATTTGGGTTATCCAGGTTTACTGTTATGTTACCTCTCTAGATGACTCATTTGTATTTAATTCATATTTGAATGACTTTATTTTAGTCATGTACCATGGTGAGAAGAGAAAAATAGATGCTCTCCTCTACATATGGAATTTATAATCAAAAAAGGAAGCTAAACTTTAAACAAATAATTAAATTAAAATTGGAACTGTTCCAAAAACTGAAGAGACATATTGCTCTGAGTTAGAGTAAGAACATTTTACTTCTTCATGGAAACAGAAGAAAGGTGATGTCTACACTGAAATATAAAGACATTGATTACTAATGTTTAAGGAAGAGTGAAAGGAGTATCCTTGGAAGAACATGAGAATACATAAAGTTTACGGGGGTGTAATGATGATAATAGACAAAAAGGAGACTGGAATATGGTGAGAAATTGATTCCAGAACCACTTGCCTGCCACTGTCCAACAGTGGGTTTTTGTGATCTAAACTTTTGATCTAGGGTAGCTGATGTTGTGAAGGAGGTATTGCATAGCATATCACTTTAGCCTTTTGTTTCCTAAAGGCCGGGCTGGAGATGAAGCACATTGTGTGACTTTGACAGATCCAGTATGTTTTCTCAATTCTCTTTAATTCACTCATAGCAAAAATGTACTTTATATTACAAATACCAAAATGACTACAACCTAGAGATGAAAAATACGAGCAGTATTTTTGTTGTTGTTGTTGTTTTTGATATTAGGGATTGAACCCAGAGTTTTAAACCCCTAAATCACATCCACAAACCTTTTTTTATATTTTATTTAGAGACAGAGTCTCATTGAGTTGCTCAGGGCCTCACTAAGTTGCTGAAGCTGTATTTGAACTCAAAATTCTCCTGCCTTAGACTCTCAAATCACTGGGATTACAGGCATGTACCACCATGCCCAGCTAATGGGTAGTATTATTCACTTATGAATCTTCTAAGAATCTGGTACAAAACAGGCCTACAGGATTTCAAGAACATGAGAACATGTCCCTTTTCTTTTCTTTCCCCTATTTTTTTTTCCTTACAGGTTTCTTCCTAGGCTCTGTAAACTTGCAAGGCATCTGAGAGAGATGGCAATCCAGCCAGATTGCATGGCCAGTGCTGATTTGGTTCTATGATGATCACCTCCACAATAAAGTGGTAAGACCTCATGGGTGTTCATTTTTAATATCCTCAGATAGGCTGTCTTGGTGGCTTCTGTTGAATTTTGAAATTCATTCTGAAGTTGTGACAGGTCAAGTGTCAGTTAATGCTTCATGCTGTCTTTATTCAGACTTGCCATTAGTCTTTAGTTTAAGGGGTCAAAGGCGACTTGGAGTATAACTCCATCAAAGCAGATCTTTGCTTGGTCTCAGTTACTCCTGTACCCTTAGCCCTTAAGAAAAGTCCTAGAAATAATGGTTCTCTGTAGAAATTTGTGAAAAAACAGCCAGACTCCCTTGAAGACCTCACGTATGTAGGTGGTATGTGAGTCTGACACAGGGGAAAAATGAGGTCCTTAGTATTAACCTTCCTCTTAAAGTTAGGTAAAATTGAACACATAGATCTAATAATATTATGGTCTCTTACTCTACTACTTGAAGACTAATCATTTAGTCTAAAAGAAGAGGTAGTTGAGTCCTCTTTCCTATGTCTTTTCTAAAATTCTAGTTTTTACATGTTTTTATTTTCCTGTGTTTGAGATTAAATATTACAAATTTCCAACATCCCTAGAGAACTTTTGTTGATATGATCATTATATCAGAATCTAACTATTGAAACAACTTCCAAAGTGCATACAAGTCAAATAGACCAACTGAGAGACCATTTTCTTACACTAAAGTCCCATAATGTTTTCTGCTACTGATAATATATGTCCTCTTCTTCCATTACCTGTCTCCAAAACAAGGGGCTCTTGGACTTTTTAAAATCTATCTAATTTTTATTTACATAGTAAGATTTAAAGCCTATAACTAAAGACATATTAGCCTGAAAAGATATCTCAAGTGTCTTTCAGTCTAAAAGGAAGGTACTTAAGGCCTAAAAATTTACTTATCACAAAAGTTTTAGATTTCTCTATAATTTGCATGAATCTTGTCCTGGATAAGAAAACAAAGAAGCAAACAATAAATAAGCATCTTCTGTTGTTATGATAACCCATTACAGCACTGCACTAGAGGCACATAGAGTATGTCAGAGATGAATGGGCCCTCAAGGATCATGCAGTTCACCTGAAGAAACACACCCAGAAATACCTGAAGTGACATAAAGCTTCATATAATATTATTAAGAAGGAAAAGACTAGAATTCCAATTTCCAGTATAGGGCGTTTAGTACTTTTAAGTCTCTTAGTAAAACTCAGTCTTAAAACTCACATTGTCTTCATAAGTGAAATACAAATTTAGCAATAATAAATACAGATCTGGAAAGAACATGCAACAGATGATCAGAGAGGCACAGAATAGATACAAAACTAAGTAAAAGAGAATTCAAAATTAATGTATCTTCATATTTGAAATCTTCTCTGTGAAAAATTAATCTTGTATCATTGCAATTATGAATTTATCAATATTAAAAAGGTATCACTTGCAGTTCTTACAATCATACCTGTAATTATGTTTAGTTCATAAAAGTGTGACATCCATGCAATAGACTATCAACTGCAATAGACTTTTTCATTCATTAGACATTTTAGGAAAATCAATTCAATTAATTTTATGACTGGTTCTAAGAATGGAATTTTGAAAGTTATAGCTCAGTTATAGTCAGTGTAATGGTTGACATAATGAATATATTAAAACAATAATTTACACAGAAATGAAACTTTATGAAAATGAAACAATTGGCATGCAATACACATGAACACATAATCATTTTAGTGAGTGTAGAACAATAATAGAAGAAATACATAGAAGAAATTAAAAGACATAGATGCATTTTGTTTTAGTCCACTAGCTACCCCAGACTCTAGTCTTGTCCTTAAATTTCTACTATATGATGTATGAATGAACCAAACACATTCTTCTGCTAACTTCCAAGAGATTTTAAAAATTTCTTGAATGATCTCTATCTTGTGCTTGAGTTTTTCAAGAGGGTAATGTAACCTAAAGAAATTTGTCTATATTGTCATAATTTCCTTTGTATCATATTTTCGAAAGTGGGAATGCACAACCATTTTGAAAATACATTTTATATAAATAGCAATCTACGGGGTATTGTATGTCATTTAAACTTCATCTCAATCACATAAAGTAGTCATTTTTAGACTGCTTTATAGCTGAGGATGTATAGATTTAAAGGTTATTCTGAGTAAAGTCATATTCTCAGAAATAATAGTGGCATGACCTATTGGACTTCAAAATTCAGGCAAGTCCACCTTACGTGAAAATAAATTGTTTATTGATTATTTTTGAAGTTCTTATTTATGCATAAAAAAATCAAGTGACAGTATTTTTCGAGATTATGTTCAGTAAAAACAGATAACAAGCATACTAGAGATATAGGATGTTATTTTTATTAAAAATAAATTATGCTCACTGTAAAATAAATAAAATATAATAAAATATGATTTATATCATTTGGTTCTATTTCTGTGCTTCCTAAATCAGAAGATGGCAACAACATCCAGACTCCAAAATCCTAATCTTATTTCTTCCTCATACTCATCTTCATTATCCAAACAGTTATCTAGGAGGTGCAGAACTATGTCTGGAATCTGTCAATATGTTTGCCTCTCTGATTTCACCAGTCCCCAAGGCAATTGCCACTGGCCAGTCTTCCTCATTCCAGGCATTCCTCCTCAGGTGCAAGCCAGATTTGAACCTCTAAAACACAAACATAAAGTTTTATCATGTCACAGTACACTTGCTAATTCATCTTCAAATATACTAAGGTTGAACTTGGTTTTAATTTTGATTTTTATGATTATATCTTGTTATATTTAAGTATTTTGATCTAACTGCATTTTAATATTTCTTTAAAATTTTGTTTTTATTTTGTCTACTTAATAATGTGTATCATATTTTATTCAAAATATGTTCCCAATTGTTTTGGAATTTTTACTACATTTATGATTTTTAAAACTTATTTTAACTGATATATAAAAACATAAAATTCATACATATTAATCCAAATTAATAAAACTGTGTGATATTTGATTACATGTATGTTTTCTAATGTGTAAATCAGGTTACACATATTTATCTCTTCAAACATTTATCATTGCTTTATTTTAAAAACCTTTTAAAATCCTTTCTTTAAGATATTTTAAAATGCACAGCACACTGTTGTTTTCCATAGTCTCCTGTTTATAAAAGCACAGTAGAGCTTTTTGCTTCTAATTGTAAGTGTCTGTTGATCAACCTTTCCCGGTCACTCCTTCCCATTTGCCTCTAGTCTGTCGTGACCACCATTAGATTCTCAACTTCTGTGAAATCAGCTTAGTTAGATTCCACTTGAGTGTGCAATGTGAGTAGCTTTCTGTGAGTAGCTTATTTTTCTTATCATGTTGTTCTCCAATTTTGTCCATGTTACTGCAAATCAAAGGATTTCATTCTTTGTTTTGGTTGAATTCTATTTCATTATGTGCTCATACAACATTTTCTTTACCTGTTCTTTGTTCAAGGTTTACTTAAGTTGTTTTCATTTCTTGCCTATTGTAAATAGCACTGCAAAATATCTGGATGTGCAGCTGTCTCTTCAATATATTAATTGCCTTTCTCAAACTACGTATAATAAGTAATCAAATTTCTGTGGGATTCCTGGGTCTCATTATAGTTTTTTTGTTTGTTTGTTTCATTTTGTTTTTAATTTCTCACTAAGTGAGTGTTTAACTTCTCACTAAGTTGCTGAGGCTGGCCTTGAATTTGCAATTCTTTGACGTCAGACTCCTGGGTCCCTAGGATTACTAACTTGTGCCTCTGTGCCCAGACAGTGTTTCTATTTTTAAATTTTCTGAGGGAAATTAACTGCTTTCTATATGGCCACACTAATTTGCACCTACACTGATAGTATATGACTTTCCTTTTCTCCACATCCATGCAAACATTTGTTAGTTTTTGTCCTTTTGATAAGTGTTGTTTTGATTAAGGTAAAATGATAACTAACTATATGTTATAGTTTAAATCTATAATGTCCCTTCCCCCCCACAAGGCTCATGTGTTGAAGGTTTGTTTCCTAGTGTAGCAATGTTCAGAGGTTGGGGTTTTAGGAAGTGAAAGTAGTATGAAGGCTTTAACCTCATTAGTGGACCAACCCACTGAGGTCTGAGTGATCTACTGGCAGGTGGTAGACAGAAACTGTAGGAAGTGGTAACTAGTTAAAGGAAGTGGACCCTTTGGGATGTGCCTGTGGGTACCCCCTTTTCCCTCTCTGGTTCTCAGCTTCCAGGAGATGAGCAGCTCCACTCCACCTTGCCCTAGCCACCCTGATGCTCTGGATGCTCTGCCTCATTACAGGCCCATAACTCTGAAACCAGTAAGGCATTTAGACACGTTGTATTCGATTTTTCCTATGGGTGTTCATTCAATTAATCACTTAAAACACTATTTAGATAAATTTGAATTTCGGTTATAAAAATTTCAACAAAGAAATAAATTTTTGGAAGACTGAAATTTTTATAATGGAATATCTCAGTTACTGAAAAAAATATATACTTTCGTTTTCCTAAAATATGCTGTCACAAACTGATGTGTCTAAAATGTATCAGTTCTTTCATCTTTCTTAGTTTTTCACATTTGTCCTATGCTATTATATTTGGAACTTGTGCTAGAGGATTAAAATAAGTGCTAGAGAAAAGTTTCTGTGAAGAAGAGGTGACATCTTGCTATTGGAAATGTTATAAAGTAAATATTAATCTTTGTGCCTTGCATGATATTCTAGAATGTTCTGCTAGAAAAAAAATATGAGAACATTTGTTGAGAAACTTTTAAAAATTCTTTGTTTATTTTCTAACATTTTTGAAAATAACAGTATTTCTGCCTGTTTTGATACTTGATATGCTGAGTTAGATTCAGTATTAAATGAGTAAACAGTGGTTTTACCAGTCTCTATTGAGATAGTGAGATACTTTGATACCTGAAGAAGACTAGTATTCCTGAGAGAAAGGCTGATCAGCATTCAAACTGGGCAAAACCAGAATTCATTTTGTCCTGAATAGTTAGCTAAGTGCTCAGAAAATTATTTTTTAATAACTAATCTCCATCAAACTTACTGGTAGATTGTTACTATTATTACTCTTTCGTAGATAGTACAGCTTCTGTCTTTCATATTTTGGGATCTCTAACATCAACATTTGTCATAAATCAGTGTTGAACAGGATTGAGACAGGATGTGATTGTGGATGTTACCATGTTTCCATTCATCAAGGCTACCATTATAGAAACTCATATACTGATAGCAAAGCCTTGAATGAAATCTAAGAGGCAATATTATTGTTTTAAGACTGAGGGACAGGTGAGTGTGGTGAGGCACACCAGTAATCCCAGTGACTCAGGAGCCTGGGACAGGAAGATATCAATATTGAGGTCAGCCTGGGCAATTTAATGAAACTATGTCAGAAAGAAAGAAAGAAAGAGAGAGAAAGAGAGAGAGAGAGAGAGAGAGAGAGAGAGAGAGAGAGAGAGAGAGAGAGAGAGAAAGAAAGAGAAAGAAAGAAAGAAAGAAAGAAAGAAAGAAAGAAAGAAAGAAAGAAAGAAAGAAAGAAAGAAAGAAAAAAAGAGTTGTAAATCAGTGGTAAAGCACCCCTGGGTTTTATCCTCAGTTCCAACAACAACCATGAACCAACCAAACAAACAAAAACAAAAAACAAAACAAAACAAAACAAAAATCCTAAAGAAACACTGAAGAACAAAGAGTTATAGAAAGCAAACACAGTAAGAATTACAGAGCTAAAAATATTCATAAAATTGAAGTCTGTGGTAGGCTTAATTTAAATAGAGTTTAAGTGTTTAGTGCCATCTTGCTTTTCAATATCTTATGATTCTCTTATGAGTTGTATCACCAATGATATTTGTAGCACAAATGATATCGTATATAAATGAAAGTTGATTAATGACCCAGCTGAAAACTGAGAACTATCAGACACTGAATGTGAAAATATTTAGTAAAGTAGTAAAGATCCCCTTCCCTGCCCTTTTTTTTTTTTTTTCTTGGTACCAGGGATTGAACACAGGGGTACTTGCACTTGACCACTAAGCCACATCCCCGGTCCTATTTTGTATTTTATTTAGAGACTGCATGTCACTGAGTTCCTTAGTGCCTTGCTGTTGCTGAGGCTGGCTTTGGATTTGCCATCCTCTTATCTCAGCCTTCTGAGTCACTGGGATTACAGGCATGCACCACCATGCCCAACTAGTAAGACCTTTTTTAAAAAAATTAACTAATGCATAAAAACATAAAGATAGAACATATTAGTGACAAATATAATGTTCAAAACATGTACATATTGAAAAATATTTAAATTAAAATAAAAATATGTCCTCAAAATGTGTCATTTCAAAATCCTTTTTCTAACTTTTTACACTACTGTACTATAATGAAATACTTTATTGTTATCTATAGCCACCCTACTGAGCAATAACCCTCCATAACTTCTTGTTCCTATCTAAGTGTGATTTAGCATTCATTGATGAACCCATCCCTGTTACTCTTTCCCTAACTCCCCAGGCTCTGTCAATTATCATCCTATCCTCAACTTCTACCTAAATATCTCAATCAGTGTTTGTTTTGTTTGTATTTTCCTTTTTTAAAATACTTAAGAATGATATACTAACAAAATCTCCATGTAATATGTATGAAAAGAGGTCCTCTAATAGATGTAAAATAAAAATGTGTTAGGAATAAAGTTTGGTTGGAAATGCTTTTTTTCTGAGAGAGATGTCAAAAATAGAATCTTATAATCAATGATATTTCCAAATAGATGAATTATCATGTTCCCTTTTTTATTGAGGAGGAAGCTAGAGCCTAGTAACTTAAGCTAAGCCACTTGCATGATCTGTAGTAATTGGCAAATATGAGATATGGAGAGAAAGAAAAAATGGTTAATATGAACAAACTGTAAAAGCCCAACTGATGACTTAAAATGTAATCAAATTAAGAGAGCCTGGCCTGAGTATTTAGTATGCATAAGATGGGTTCCTCTCATCTAGTTTTTATGAAGCAGGAGGGTAAAGAACATACAATGGTATTTACCATTCTCTTTGATCTTTGACATTACATACTCACTTTAATACTTGTGAAAACAGTGTGGAACTAGATCCAAATATCAATTTTCCTTCCATATGTTCTTTGGCTTCACTCGTTATGGTAAGATTGCCATAAATCACCGAATCGATCTTAAAAGCAGGAGATGGAACCACCTTTATTCACCAGTTGGCAGGAAGGAGGGGCAAGCTGTAAGTGTACACCCTTCGACCCCCTCCAGGGGTTAGAGTACACTTTTTATGCCATAAGTAAATTATGTCAGTACATTAATCATAAGTGGCTCTTGTTGTAATTCAAAACTACAAACAAACATCATGAGATCTAAAATCCTAAGCAGAAGGGGAAGTGGGCAAAATGACTCTGGCTGAGTACAAGTTAAAGAATGGTTACTAACATCTAGATGATGGTTCTCTGACTGTGTACATTGTCCTGGAAAAATGGAAACCAAAAATAGAACAATTGTACATTTTATAAGAATTGCCTTTATGTTGCCAAACATTCTATGCTAAGCAACTATTGATGGGTAGAGAGGTGGGGATTTCCCATGGAAGAAGCATTTCTTACATGACATGGAGTCTCAGGGTAAAATGGAGTCTATTTGGTCATTGCCCATATAGACCCATAACACTTATCTTACCAGTTTATCCCATTTGATGAGAAAGGTAGACTATACAGATTATCCTCAAATTGCAATTGGCTTACATCTGAATAAACTCATATAAGTAAAAAATATCATAAGTTGAAAATACAGGCACTCAAATGTATGGCTCAAATGGAGGGCACATTATCAGAATATGTGGCCCTGAATTGCACCCCAGTGACACACAAATGGAAGGAAAGAAAAGGCATTTAATATACCTAACCTGCTAAACACCAGACCTCAGCAACAGAGTATACAGGATATTCATTGTTCTATTAGTCTCTTTTTCATTATTATAATGAAATACATGAAGCAGTATGCTTCATAAAGAAAAGATTTCTCATGATTTTGAAGACTTGAAGTCAAGATAGCATGACAGAGGTTCTTGTGAGAGTCCCTTTGATTGCATTACTTCATGGCAAGGATGCATGTGTATTTCTATGTATTTTCATCTATCTTTCTATAAATCCACCAGGATTTGATCCTGGGTTTCTACCCCAATCACCTATTCTAATATAATCACTTTCAAAGGCCTCACCTAGAAACACTAGTGTCACATTAGGCTTCCACAATTTGGAGCCATTATCTTATGATTCTGGGGATCAAACTCCTGTATGAGTTCAGGGAACAAGTCATGTTCAGATAATAACAGTTGTTTACCTGTAGGACAACATGGATGACTAAGAACTGAAACTCCACATCTCTGCCCATTCTTCTGAGAGAATGTTGTACTGTATATTGCTAGTCCCAGGAAAAGATCAATATTCAAATTATGATTTCTATAGATAGGTTATCTTTTGGCCACATTATGAAGTTGAAACCATGTAAGTCAAACGACTGTGGACCATCTGTATATCATCTCACATATTAACTCTTTATGATATTAAAATGGACTTGATTTTAAAACACCGAAAGCATATTTGAGAAAAAATTGAAACTTTCTATCAATTTTTACTGTGCCTTCACATTTGCTTTTCCTTCTTCTAAAGTTGTTTTTCTCTGATTCTATTCCTGCATTTCAAGTCTCAATTAAAATAATACTTCTTCTTTCTACAATCTTGCTTTATCATGCTCCCTACTAACTTTGGTGTGGGGCTACTTTTCCCTCTTTCTGTTTATATATTACGTATGAAATGGGCATTTCTGCTCCTGTGCTAACCTGTAAACTCTTCTGTGTAACCCTGTAACCATGACATTTTAGGTTCTCCATAAGTTATTATTGGATGTTAAAAAAAAAGAAAAATATTGAAAGGTAATTTGGTCTGTAAATTCACTCTGGGTTATTTTTTGTAGTTCAACACACCACCAAATACAAAACATAACACGAGATTTGAAACAAATTGGGAAAAATAAATCTTAGAAGAAAAACTAAGCAAAAATGATGGTCTTATTATATACAAAGTGAGAATGCAGGAACTTGTAGGATGTAGCCATGGGTCTATCCATGGAAGCAATTTCTGTGGAAAGGTTTTTCATTACTTCAAAAATATTAGACAGCGATTGCAATATGGTCTTTATGGTTAACTTATCTAAATGAAGTTTTCTCAGTGTCTATGATACAATATAGAATTTTACTGTAACTTGATTAAAATATATTAAAGAACTGAATGATAAAAATGCTTCATCCCTTTATTTGCAATATAATAAATGTATATTTCAGAAATTGAGATACTTCCTTCAGAAGAAAAGTGATGGAACTAATCATATGCCTTACCACAGCTCTTCAATGGGTTTCAAATATTAGATTCTGTATTTTATATCGTAACATTGTAAATAGTACATGAAAGATAGTGAGATTCTCCACAAGAACTCGGAGATAAAGAAAATAGACTTGACCTCTGAGACTTAAACTATTGAAATGTGCAGAGAAAAGGGAGAGATAAAAAGTTTGCAATACTTGCTAGAACCACTATCTAGAGTATTAAATTGAAAGAAAGATAGTATTAAAAGAAAGAACTAACCAATATAGAAAATTAAGTTTGAACTATCACTCATCCCTGCAGTTTCTGTAATTCTTTACTGATCTGGAAGTTAACTTCAGATATTTGCTTCCCAAGAGTTTAGCTAGAATAAAAGTCTATTTTTTATGAATGTGTAGGTAACACAGTAATGAGAATCACCACAGCCTCAATAAATTCATCAAATTATGGTGCAGCTATGAAGATTTTTCAACCTTTCTTTTTAAACCTCACCATGACTGTATTTATTTTATCAACAATAATTTTCTTTGTTTTTCCTCCTAACAATAAAATATTGTTTTAATAAATAATAAAATGAAAAATGATTATAGATTAGTCATTTTTACTTTCAAAACACAAAATAATGAACTATCTACCTAAGCAATTGCAATCATCACACTCTCCTAGAGTTTAAAACGAGTGTGAAAAGTAGGCTGAAATTCAACTAGCAGTCATGTCACCAAAATAATCCAGTCCCCTCATCAACTGAGATTGTACACCTTATACAGTTGAAAACTGTCACATCACTAATAATTGCACTTGCTAGATTTAAAAGTTAAAAGAGAGCCATGCAGATTAACAAATTCATCTTACCACCTAAATTTTCAGCCCCATACTATATGTTTAAGTTGTAAAGAGAGGCTCAAATGTCTAGAGAGACTGATTTGTCACTTTTTAAAATAGCTAATATCATCAACAACTCTAATTGTAAAAGCATGGATTTTCCTAGTGTTCCAACAACCATACCAGATTATAATTTAGGTCATACAGAATATTAGATCTCCTTTTGCAAATCTACTTCTCCAGACTATACTTTGACCCAGGATTTCAATTTATTTGTTACACAGTTTTGACACATCTGTACCCAAGTTTGTGTCCTTTAAATAAATTCCACTGAATTCATATAGTTCATAAAGAGCAATTCTAGCTAATGATTGATTGTATTATATTGAGAATAGTCTGAGAACTGGTACAGAGTAAGGGCTACCTGTAAGAATGAGTGTCCTGTTTATTCACAATTCATATATTTAAATTCTAATTCATGAAGTTGCAGCCCTCATCAGTGGAGTTAATGCTCCTATAAGAAAAAACATGAACAATATGATTTGTCTCCTGGTTACGTGAAAATACAATGAGAAAGCAGATGTACAAAACTCATGAACAATATGATTTGTCTCCTGGTTATGTGAAAATACAATGAGAAAGCAGATGTACAAAACTCATAAAATAGGGCTGGGGAGATAACTCAGCTGGTAGGGTGCTTGCCTTGCAAGCCCAAGACCCTGAGTTTGATCTCCACTACCACAAAATAATAATAATAATAATAATAAAATGTGTCCTCCCAGAAGCCAGATCTGTTTTTTTCTGCTGAAAGAAATTGAAGAGGACACAAAATGTGAAAAGACACTCCATGTTCATGGAGTGGGTAGAATTATATCATTAAAATAACCAAAAGCTATATTAATTCCCTATCAAGCTATCAATGACTTTCTTCACAGGATGAGGGAAAAACCATAATATTTATATAGAAACAAAATAAACTTGAATAACCAAAGTCATCTGTAGGAAAAAGAAACAAAATAGGAAAAATTACACTACCTGATTCCAAAATATACTGCAAAGATATAGCAATCAAAACAGCATGGCATTGGCACAAAAAACAGAAATACATACCAATGTAACAGAAAAGAGAGTCTAAATGTAAATTCATGCTTCTACAGCCAGCTTAATTTTGACAAAAGTGCTATGGACACACATTGGGGAAAGGACAAACTTTCCTATAAGTGGTGATAGGAAACTGGATATCCACATGATGAAGAAGAAAACTAGATCCCTCTCTCACCAGTTATAAAAATCAACTCAGAATTAATCAAAGAATGAAATATAACAGCTATAACTATGAGACTACTAAAAGAAAATATAGAAGAAATGCTTCCAGATATTAGAATGGACAGGACAAGGACTTTTTGGAAAAGACAGGAAACAAAATAAAAAAGAGACAAATAGAATTACATCAACTAAAATGCTTCTTTACAGCAAAGGAAAACATCAATAGAATAGAGAGATAAACTACAGAATGAAAGAAACTGTTTACACTCTATATATCTGACTAAGGGTTGATATGCACAACATATAATAACTCCAAAAACTAATACCAAAGCTCAAAAAACTAAAGATCTGACTAGATATCTCCCAAAAAGAGGACATACATGTGGTCAGCAGTTATATGTAAAATTCTCGACATCACTAACCATTGATGAAGTGCGAATCAAAACCACAAGTTATCAATCCCCTCACACCAATAAAGAATGGCTATTTATCAAAAAGACTGAAGGTAACAAACTCTGGTGATAATATGTAAAAGAGTAAACCCCTTTCACATTGTTGGTGAAAATGCATATTAGTATAGCTATTTATGCAATACAGTATGTATTTGCTCAAAAAAGTAAGAATATAACTATCACATGACCCTGTAATTCCCCCTTGGGGCATACATATCCAAAGGGAAAAAGCTAGTGTGTCAGAGACAATTGCACTTCCAAATACATTGCAGCACTATTTTAAAAATCAGAGAAATGAAAACAAATGCCCATCAACTAATGAATGGATATAGAAAATGTGGTACATAATTACTATGGAATAGCAATTCAGCTATTAAAAAAGCAAAAAATTCTGTCATTGGTGACAACGTGAATGGAATTGGAGATCATTATGGTAAATGAAATTATCCAATCAAAGAAAGTTAGTACCACATGTTCTCATTCTTATGTGGAATCTAACAAAGTTGATCTCAAAGAAGTTGAGAATAGAATGGGGTGAGGAGAGTCTGAGGGGAGCACAGAGGAAGGAATGTGGAAATATTAATTAATGGGATCAAAGTTACAGTTAGAAGGGAGAAATTCTGATGTGCTATTGTAACATACGGTGACTATAGGAAACAACAATGCGCTGTGTACATGTTTAACCTGACTTAACTACTACATAATGCATACATGTAGCAAATCATTATGTTACCCCATTAATATGTGCCCCTTCTGAAAATTTCTATGTACCAGTTGAAAAATAAAATGAAAAAAATCAAGGTATGCACACTTTTTTTTAGAAGCAAAAAAATTGTCCCTTTAATGTAATAACACTGAAATGCAAGATTGTCCATTTCAACTTAAAAAAAAAAGGACCTTAACATCTTAACATTTTCAAGAAGAACATGATTTCACTGGGTAAAGGGAAGCTTTATTCAAGAACATTATAGTAGAAGTGAACAAATTCAGATTTCCAATGAAAGAGTGTGGAGATTTCTAATGGCCATTTACGGGGAATTATAGGCCAACTGTGTTGTTCCCTAGTTGACTTTCCCCAAAGGAAATTAAATTTTTGTTAATATCTTCTCTGCAGGCCTCAATTTTATTTGGCAAGTCAGACACCAATCCTAGACTCCTACCATCTCACAGAGACTGAGATGGGCCACCCACTTCCAGGATGATTACATTGCCCTTCAGACAGGAAGATGCTGATCTTGAGAAAGACAGTCCTAGGCTCTAAAACTCAATTAGAGGCATTTCAAAATGACTTATGTAGCATAGAGGTAGAGAAGGAATTTACAATTACAGGTTTTCGAAGCCAAGCACTCTACCATCAGTCTTTCTCTTGACTGTGGGGAAAGTCAGGAGCCTATAGTCAGAAAGGAACTGAAAGAAATCCATGGTCAAACTGAGGGAAGTACTTAAAGTCTTTTTGTTAACATTAAATTTTTAAATCTAATTAGTTTTAAAAATAACCAAAATAAAATAGCATCATTTCAAATAAATCAATCTTCCCTTATTTCAGTATATTCATCTCTGAAAGTGAGATTTTAATAGGGAATTCATTAGATTAATTGTGAGATTTTAATAAAATTATGTAGCTATAACCCTTATTCCATAGTCTGGAAGACTATTTTCCATCAATACAATAATTGTTATTACTGTCATTGGTTTTCTTCCATTGTAAAACTTCATTTGTTCTACACAAATGTAACCTACCACTCTGACATGTTGACTTAATAGAGATTTTGAAATCAACCAGATATTCTGGCAATAAGCCACACTGCTATTATCTTCTTGTTAGTTATTTGTTTACACAGATGGGTCCCTATTCAGGAAAATTAAAAAAAAAAAAAAAAAAAGCAAACAAAAACATTTGACTATCTTCAATAGCATTAAATCTGATTGAATAAAATCATAAAAATAGTCTTTAATAAGTATACTTTGCATATTTGAATATGTATTCTCATTCTAAGTAAATATCTCATGTTTTAATACATAATTATATTTCCTTATAATTTTGGCATTGGAAAACAGTACCAAACCCTATAGTTGTTAAGGGAAATAAGTTTCCATATTACCATCTGTTGTTTGCAAGGTTCATGGAATCACAGTTAATAGTTCGATTCATTAAATAAAAAAAAAACATGTAAATGTGATGTGAAATTAGTGATCCCAGTCTTATGAGGTAACTAGGTAAGTAAAATGTGTTCTCTTTTGGAAAAATTCTGATGATTCTTTGCTGTAAATAATCTGTTTAAATTCCAATGGTAAGTGGGAAAAGTAATTTGGTATAAGTATATAATATGTTTAAATTAGAATTGGAATATGCAGAGAGACATTGTGTGTATATGTGTAATATATACACGTGTTTATATTATACATTAAGTTTTATCATATAAAAGTTATACATATATACAAATTCTATACTAATTCAAAGTAAACATTTATTGGAAGAGATTAGTCAGAAAATTTAGTAAGAATTGCCCAAATTATATAGACCTTTCTATGAGAACAGATTTAGCCCAAAACTTAGTTACATAAGGAGAAGTAATAAAATCCTGCTACACTCATTGGAAATCTTCATTTTATAAAAATAAATACTCACATTTGCTTTCCTGTCTAGGGAAAACACATCTCATTATGGTAAAGATGGTTCAAATATTCCTCCATTAAATGGATCACTGGTGATATATTTTTATTCAGGATTTGGTTCTTATGTTCTGTCAGCCATCAGTCTACTTCAGTGAATATTTACCAGGTATTCATTAATTTGTGTAGATTATTTCAACAGGCTTAACTAATTTTTTTTCTGAACAATTTATTCTTTTCTGAATATTATATTGGATTATTTAGGAAGAATATTTTTAAAAAGCATATTCAGTGGTAGGTAGAATAATGGCCTCCCAAAGTTTTCTTTATCCTAATTCACTAATTATGCGACTGTGTTAGCAAACATACAAAGGAAGTTTGCAGATGTGATTAAATATCTTGAGATGAGAATATGATCCTTAAACACCTGGATGAGCCCAATGTAATCTCAGTGATCCTTAAGAAGGAGGCAGGAAACAGAGGTCTCAGTGATGTGAAGGAGTGCAGGTAGCCTTCAGAAGCTGGAAAAGATGAAGAAACCTAAAACCATTTTAAACATTCAAGAAAGACAGCCCTACTCACACTTTGATATCTTTGTTGTTGTTGTACTGGAGATTGAACCCAGGGGCACTCTGTCACTGAGCTATGCCCAAAATGCTTTTTTACTTTTATTTTAAGACAGGGTCTCACTCAGTTGTTAAGGCTGGCCTCAAATTTACATCCTCCTGCCTCAGCATTCTCAGTAACTGGGATTGCATGTGTACATCAACACATCTGGGTAAACCCAGTATACTTCTGATAGGTAGAACTATAAAAACATAAATTTGTGTTGTATTAAGCTACTATTCAGTGGATATTTTCTAGAGCAGCAACAGAAAATTAACACAAAATACATCATCAAAGATCTATGGATGATAGGGCCTTAGCAGAGCCAGGTCAAGGGAGGAGTTAATTACTTTTGGCAGGCATTTTGGCAGGCAGGGCCAGGTCATGGAAGGAGCTTTAGTAGAGGGGTTTATTTGGGGCAGGAAGGAGGGCAGGTAGAGAAACTGGAAGGGAAGTTCCCTCCCTGCGGCCAATTTCCATATTCTTCACTCCCTATGGGAGTTTATCAATTGTCTGCAATCCAGGAGCCATCTTGGGACTCCAGTGTGGCGGAGCCTACATAAACTGAAACCCAGATTTGTGAGGTGCTGGAAACGTTCAGGGACACTGTAAGTCTACAGGGTAGAAACTGTACTGCCTCAGATTCCCCATAGGTAGATGGTAAGACACACAAACAAAATGAAAAAAAAAAAAAAAAAAAGGAATAAAGCACAAACCAGGATGCTCCAATTATAGACTCCATTGACAACACAGTAGAAGAAATGTCAGAGAATGAGTTCAGAATTTACTTAGTGAAACAATTCCATGACTTTAAGGAGGATATAAAGAGTGAAATCATAGCTATGTTTCAGAAGATGGAAGATAACTTAAAGAGATAAAGATCCTGAAAAGAAATCTAGAAGAAATCTTTGAAATGAAGGAATCAATAAACCAAAATAAAAATTCAATGGAAAGTAACACCAACAGAGGAGACCACTTGGAAGATAGAACTCAGGCAATGAAGACAAAATATATAATTTTGAAAATAAAGGTGACCGCACAAAGAAGACGATAAATTATGTGACATTGCCTCGCCCAGACACAATGCCTGAACAGCAGCTGCTGAAGCCAACAGAGTGGAGCTACTGTGACTACTCCTGGGCTTATAAGAAAGACCCCCAAGGCCCCATGGTAAGGAGGTTCGAACTGCTACTCCAAAAGCAACTGAAGGGCAAACAAATGTAGAAAGAAATGCCTAAATTGGTCCGAGAGAGGATAAAGATTGAAGAAGAATATGCAAAGAACTTGGCTAAGCTCTCCCAGAACTCCCTGGCTGCACAGGAGGAAGGCTCTCTGGGAGAAGCATGGGCTCAGGTGAAGAAGAGCCTAGCAGATGAAGCAGAAGTTCATCTCAAGTTCTCTGCCAAGTTTCACAGCGAGGTAGAGAAGCCCCTAATGAGCTTTCATGAGATCTTCAAGAAAGACATGAATAAGTGTGACCACCATATTGCTGACCTCAGCAAGCAACTCGTCAGCACTATGCATCATTGGAGAAGGCCTGGAAAGCCCTCACAGAGGAGCAGAGAGACCTGGAGATGAAGACCCAGTGTAAGGAAAAATGCAGCTCAGCTGGGGACCCGCTGCGATTCTAGCTGCCCCTGCGCACTCCCATCTCAGTTGCGGCTCAACAATAGCTCCCAGAAAAATGCACCATGGACACGAGGCCTCACGCAAGAGACTTTATTATGCAGACGACTAGCGCGTCCGCTCCAGGGTGAAAAGAAAAATCTCCCAGGCCGGAAGGAAGCAGTGGCAGAGGAGAATACTTGCAAGCTGACAGGTGAACCAATAGCTAGCTAGCATGTTAGGACATAACGTGGGAAACAGGAAATGACTGTAGCGAAGGCCGGAAATTCCTGTAACATAAGAGGCGGGCAGAGCACAGATTGATGAGTGGTTGGGAGGCGGGGTATCAGCTTTATATTACACCCAAGCAGCTGGAGATCAAGCTGAATAGCAAGACGGAGGAAGACATCAAGAAGATACGGAGGAAGTCCACACAGGCTGGTGATGACTTCATGTGCTGTGTGAACCTCTACAACCAGGCCCAGTCCAAGTGGTTTGAAGAAATGGTGACCACCACTTTGGAGCTGGAGCAGCTGGAAGTGGAGAGGATGAAGATGATCCGGCAACATTTGTGCCAGTACACACAGCTGCAGCAGGGGACGAACAAGTTCAACCAAAGCACAGTTGAGCCTGTGGACCAACTGCCTTGAAAAGTGGACCCAGCCAAAGACAGAGAGCTCTGGGTCAGAGAGCACAAAATGGGCAACTTTCGCCTGGACATGGAGATCTAGACATACCTGTGCAACCCTGGGGATCCTGCCCAAGAGAGGGGCTAGGTGTCCTACAAAGAGGAGATGGTGGCTCCTGCTGGGTGATGCTGCCCTCCCACCCACTCTCCTGTCCATGAGGAGAGAGGAGAGAGTTGGCGATTCCAGTAGGGTGAACTGGATAACCCAGCTGGGGGATTCCAAATATTCCCAGGCCAAGAAGACAGACCTGCCACCCTGCCCTTGTCTCCAAGACTGAACCCCCTCCAAACCCCATGCCATGCTTGTTGCTCTGAGAACAAACTGAGGCTGGAACTTTGTGGTACCTGCTGAGTTCCATAGGGGTGGCCATCACACACTTTTGACTTTGGATACCCCAAGGCCCATCCTCCAACTGGTCCCTTTATCTCCTTGGGGACTTTGGAAGATCAGTGGAGGACTGCCTCTGCCTCCAAGCCAATGTCAGTATCAGAATCATGGATAGAAGGTGCCATCAGCTCAGCCTGCACCTAGAATCCTTTACAGCCCTCTATTTTTCTCATTGCCTTCTGGGAGTCCAAATCTAGCTTTTCTTGACCACGTTTCATCTCCTTGAGTCTTGGGAAGGCCTGTTTTCTGTCTTCCCAGACCAACCCTGCCTAGAAAGGTCAGGATGAAACTATCTCATTTGGCAAACTAACCCCAAGTTGGAGCATTGAATCATGGTTCTTATCAGACCAAGTATCATCTCTGAAGTCTCTGGAAATCCTAATCCATCCATTCCTCAGCTGCTTTCTCAAGGCAGTCCCCATCCTGCCACCCCTTCCCAGTCTCACTAGCGGGAGCTTTCCAAAATTCTCAGCAAGCAAGACCTCTTTCAGCTCTGTGCATGTCTTTGAGATTGAGATGAACCATTTCACCTCAGAAATCAGATGGGGTCTATCTGCCATGGTATCCTATGCAACACTGGGCTACCCTGACCACCACTCTGACAGGTTGTCCACCATGGGCTTAATGGAACTGGGTCAGTCCCATATGGGAGACAGGTGAGGGCAAGTCCCTTTGTCATTTTCCATATGTCTCCATCTGCTTATGCATGATGGGGTTTGGACTACTGTCCCTTATATGGACTCTGCAGACTTTCATGACCACAGGAGTTTGTTGCTATCCAGGTGTGTCCTGCCACCTGGGCCTCCATCTCCTCTGAACTTTCCAGAGCCCTATGCCAAGCCCTCACTTGGTGCCAGAACCTCCTATCCTTCTGTCCATCTTCCCTGGAGAAACCTGGGCCAAGTATGATTCCGGAAGCTTTTCAACACTGCGACTGGGTTCAGCCCATCACTTCCTTTCTCTACAACAGCAAACATGATCACCATGTTAACCTAGAGAATCAGTCTGAGGGGACTGGGAGAAAAAAATTGACATAGTGAGAAAGGAACAAATTCTAGCCAGAAACCCATGCTTTGAGGATCCATCTTTCTTCATCTTTCCATCAGTGGCTTTGGATTGTCCCTTCCATCTCCCATGGGGGCAAAACTCTATGAGCACAATTCATGAATCTTTCCCTCAGTTTTACATGCTAATAATGGATAGCATTAATCTTGGCATCTCTTCCATTATATTAGAATTGCTTTCTCATAGTTTATATTAGAAAGATGTCCAATATACTAAAGCAAACCAGAAAAAAAAAGATCTATGGATTAGCTATATAAACAGAAACTAGCCCTCCTAAAATTATATAAAAATAATTCTAAAGCATTCAGTAGGGAAGTGTTGTGAGCAAAGACCATCAAGACTTTTTAGGAGCTATGATTTGAAAGTCACAGACTTTGAGTCAGAATTTGAAAAATTAAAATTAAGGAATATGTACAAAATATATAAACAGAATATCTCTTCATATCACCAAATTTCACTAAAACTTGCCACCTGTCCTGCCATTAAACTCCCAACTACTTGAAACTGTTCCAAATTGCATTTTACAAATGCTTATCAACATTCTTATCATACATTTGTTCTCAGTCTTTCACTTTTGTACCTTCTATCCAAAAGCCCCTTGAATTCTGCTACACTCATACCCAGCTACTTGTACCCTGCCATTACTCTCACGCCATTACTAAGGATGCTTTTACTTAGTATTTTCTAAGGTTAAAAAAAAGAAAAATTAAAAAGGAAAGAAAAACATGATTGGGTAGCAGAAGTGCCAGGGTACCTGTTTTTCCAAAAAGAGACCATAATTTTTATATCTTTCCTAATTCTAGTTATTTTGTCATTTGCCAAGAGCTGAATACCTCATTCAACTTCTGGCTATCATGCCATCTGTATAAAGTTTGGAGCTGACTGAGTCAGAAAGGAAAGAAACTATATAAAATAAATACTGTGTTGTTAAGCCTATTATAATCCATGTTCAAATCATGTCCCAGAAATCAATGAAATTGTCATTCATTCTTGAAATAACATCTTCCATTAATTCAATCATTGGGTACTCCATTTTTAATTACTCTTAATTTGCCTGCAGACAAACAATATTTCTTTTTTTTTTAATTGTAAACAAATGGGATACATGATGTTTCTCTGTACATGGAGTAAAGGCATACCATTTGTGTAATCATAAATTTACATAGGGTAATGGTGTTTGATTCATTCTGTTAATTTTTCCCTTCCCCCCCACCCCTCCCACCCCTCTTTTCCCTCTATACAGTTCTTCCTTCCTCCATTCTTGCCCCCCTCCCTAACCCTAACTCTAACCCTAACACTAACCCCTCCCACCCCCATTATGTGTCATCATCCACTTATTAGCGATATCATTCGTCCATTGGTGTTTTGAGATTGGCTTATCTCACTTAGCATGATATTCTCCAGTTTCATACATTTGCCTGCAAATGCCATAATTTTATCATTCTTTATGGCTGAATAATATTCCATTGTATATATATACCACATTTTCTTTATCCATTCATCAATTGAAGGACATCTAGGTTGGTTCCACAATCTGGCTATTGTGAACTGAGCAGCTATGAACATTGATGTGACTGTATCTCTGTAATATGCTGATTTTAAGTCCTTTGGGTATAGGCCAAGGAGTGGGATAGCTGGGTCAAATGGTGGTTCCATTCCAAGTTTTCTAAGGAGTCTCCACACTGCGTTCCAGAGTGGCTGCACTAATTTGCAGCTCCACCAGAAATGTATGAGTGTACCTTTCTCCCCACATCCTCGCCAACACCTGTTGTTGCTTGTATTCTTGATAATCGCCATTCTAATTGGGGTGAGATGGAATCTTAGGGTGGTTTTAATTTGCATTTCTCTTATTACTAGAGATGTTGAACATTTTTCCATATGTTTGTTAATTACTTGTAGATCTTCTTCTGTGAAGTGTCTATTCATTTCCTTAGCTCATTTGTCGATTGGATTACTTGCATTCTTTTTTTTTTTCTTCTCTCTTTCTTTTTATTGTAAACAAATGGGATACATGATGTTTCTCTGTTTGTACATGGAGTAAAGGCATACCATTTGTGTAATCATAAATTTACATAGGGTAATGTTGTTTGATTCATTCTGTTATTTTTCCCTTCCCCCCACCTCTCCCACCCCTCTTTTCCCTCTATACAGTCCTTCCTTCCTCCATTCTTGCCCCCCTCCCTAACCCTAACTCTAACCCTAACACTAACCCCTCCCACCCCATTATGTGTCACCATCCACTTATTAGTGATATCATTCGTCCATTGGTGTTTTGAGATTGGCTTATCTCACTTAGCATGATATTCTCCAGTTTCATCCATTTGCCTGCAAATGCCATAATTTTATCATTCTTTATGGCTGAATAATATTCCATTGTATATATATACCACATTTTCTTTATCCATTCATCAATTGAAGGACATCTAGTTTGGTTCCACAATCTGGCTAATGTGAACTGAGCAACTATGAACATTGATGTGGCTGTATCTCTGTAGTATGCTGATTTTAAGTCCTTTGGGTATAGGCCAAGGAGTGGGATAGCTGGGTCAAATGGTGGTTCCATTCCAAGTTTTCTGAGGAGTCTCCACACTGCTTTCAAGAGTGGCTGTACTAATTTGCAGCCCCACCAGCAATGTATGAGTGTACCTTTCTCCCCACATCCTCGCCAACACCTGTTGTTGCTTGTATTCTTGATAATCGCCATTCTAATTGGGGTGAGATGGAATCTTAGGGTAGTTTTGATTTGCATTTCTCTTATTACTAGAGATGTTGAACATTTTTCCATATGTTTGTTGATTGCTTGTAGATCTTCTTCTGTGAAGTGTCTATTCATTTCCTTAGCCCATTTGTCAATTGGATTATTTGCATTCTTGGTGTAGAGTTTTTTGAGTTCTTTATAGATTCTGGAGATTTGCGCTCTATCTGAAGTATCATTGGCAAAGATTTTCTCCCACTCTGTAGGCTCTTTCTTCGCATTGCCGATAATTTCCTTTGCTGAGAGAAAGCTTTACAGTTTGAATTTATCCCAGTTATTAATTCTTGCTTTTATTTCTTGTGCTATGGGAGTCCTGTTGAGGAAGTCTGGTCCTAAGCCGACATGTTGAAGCTCTGGACCTACTTTTTCTTCTATAAGATGCAAGGTCTCTGGTCTGATTCCGAGATCCTTAATCCATTTTGAGTTTAGTTTCGTGCATGGTGAGAGATATGGGTTTAGTTTCATTCTGTTGCATATGGATTTCCAATTCTCCCAGCACCATTTGTTGAAGAGGCTATCTTTTCTCCATTGTATATTTTTGGCCCCTTTGTCTAGTATGAGAAAATTGCATTTATTTGGGTTTGTGTCCGTGTCCTCTATTCTGTACCATTGATCCACCTTTCTATTTTGGTACCAATACCATGCCGTTTTTGTTACTATTGCTTTGTAGTAGAGTTGAAGATCTGGTATTGCAATACCCCCTGCTTCACTCTTTCTGCCAAGGATTGCTTTAGCTATTCTGGGTTTTTTATTCTTCCAGATGAATTTCATAATTGCTTGCTCTATTTCTGCAAGGTACATCATTGGGATTTTAACTGGAATTGCATTGAATCTGTATAGCACTTTTGGTAGTATGGCCATTTTGACAATATTAATTCTTCCTATCCAAGAACATGGGAGATCTTTCATCTTCTAAGGTTTTCTTTAATTTCTTTCTTTAGTGTTCTGTAGTTCTCATTGTAGAGGTCTTTCACCTCTTTTGTGAGATTGATTCCCAAGTATTTTATTTTTTTCGAGGCTATGTTGATTGGGGTAGTTTTCCTAATTTCTCTTTCTGAAGATTCATCACTTATGTTTAAAAATGCCTTCGATTTATGTGCATTGATCTTATATCCCGCTACTTTACTGAATTCACTTATGAGATAAAAGTTTTCTGGTGGAATTTCCTGGTTCCTCTAAGTATACAATCATATCATCAGCAAATAGGGATAGTTTGAGTTCTTCTTTTCCTATTCGTATCCCTTTAATTTCTTTGGTCTGTCTAATTGCTCTGGCTGGAGATTCAAGGACGATATTGAATAGAAGTGGTGAAAGAGGGCATCCCTGCCTTGTTCCAGTTTTTAGGGGGAATGCTTTCAGTTTTTCACCATTAAGAATGATATTAGTCATGGGTTTAGCGTAGATGGCCTTTACAGTGTTAAGGAACGTTCCCACTATCCTTATTTTTTCTAGTGTTTTGAGCATGAAGGGGTGCTGTATTTTATCAAATGCTTTTTCTGCATCTATTAAAATAATCATGTGATTCTTGAGTTTAAGTCTATTCATATGGTGAATTACATTTATTGATTTCCTGATGTTGAACCAACCTTGCATCCCTGGGATGAAACCCACTTGATCATGGTGCACTATCTTTTCAATATTTTTTTGTATGCGATTTGCTAAAATTTTGTTGAGAATTTTTGCGTCGATGTTCATTAAGGATATTGGTCTGAAATTTTCTTTCCTCGATGTGTCTCTGTCTGGTTTAGGTATCAGGGTAATATTGGCTTCATAGAATGAGTTTGGGAGGGTTCCCTCGTTTCCCTCCTCTTCTATTTTCTGGAATACTTTGAGAAGTATTGGAATGAGCTCTTCTTTAAAGGTTTTGTAGAACCTGGACTTTTCTTTGTTGGTAGGCTTTTGATGACTTCTTCTATTTCATTACTTGAAATTGGTCTATTTAAATTGTGTATATCCTCCTCGTTCAGTTTAGGCAGTTCATATGTCTCTAGAAACCTGTTGATGTCTTCGAAATTTTCTATTTTGTTGGAGTATAGATTTTCAAAATAGTTTCTAATTATGTTTTGTTTTTCAGTCGTGTCTGTTGTCATATTTCCTTGTTCATTCTGAATTTTTTAATTTGAGTTTTCCCCCTCTTTCTCTTTGTTAGTGTGGCTAAGGGTTTATCAATTTTGTTTATTTTTTCAAAGAACCAACTACTTATTTTGTCAATTTTTTGTATTGTTTCTTTTGTTTCAATTTCGTTGATTTTAGCTCTGAGTTTAACTATTCCCTGTCTTCTACTACTTTTGGTGTAGGTCTGTTCTTCTTTTTCTAGGACTTTGAGCTGTAGTGTTAGGTCGTTTATTTTTTGAGTTTTACTTCTTTTATTAAATGCGCTCCATGAAATAAATCTTCCTCTAAGTACTGCTTTCATAGTGTCCCAGAGATTTTGATATGATGTTTCTTTGTTCTCGTTTACCTCTAAGAATTTTTTAATTTCCTTCCTAATATCTTCTGTTATCCATTCATCATATAATAGCATATTGTTTAATCTCCAGGTGTTGGAGTAGTTTCTGTTTTTTACTCTTTCATTTATTTCTAACTTCAATCCATTATAATCTGATAGAGTACAAGGTAGTGTCTCTATCTTCTTGTATTTGCTGACATTAGCTTTGTGGCATAATATATGGTCTATTTTAGAGAAGGATCCATGTGCTGCTGAGAAGAAAGTGTATTCGCTCTTGGTTGGATGGTATATTCTATAAATGTCTGTTAAGTCTAAATTATTGATTGTGTTATTGAGATCTATGGTTTCTTTGTTAAATTTTTGTTTGAAAGATCTGTCTAGTGGTGAGAGAGGCATGTTAAAAATCACCTAGTATTATTGTGTTACACTCTATTTGGTTTCTAAAATTGAGGAGGATTTGTTTGACATATATGGATGAGCCACTGTTTGGGGCATAGATATTTATGATTGTTATATCTTGCTGATTTATGCTTCCCTTAAGCAGTATGAAATGTCCTTCTTTATCCCTTGTGACTAACTTTGGCTTGAAGTCCACATTATCTGAAATGAGGATGGATACTCCAGCTTTTTTGCTGAGTCCATGCGCATGGTATGTTTTTCCCCATCCTTTCACCTTTTGTCTATGGGTATCTCTTTCTATGAAGTGAGTCTCTTGCAGGCAACATATTGTTGGATCTTTCTTTTTAATCCAATCTGCCATTCTATGTCTTTTGATTGATGAATTCAGGCCATTAACATTCAGCGTTATTATTGAGATATGATTTGTATTCCCGGTCATTTGGTTCATATTTAAAATTTTATTTATTTATTTATTTATTTATTTATTTATTTTTTGACACATCTTGGTTCCTCCTTCATTTGACAGTTCCTTTAGGGTAATTCCTCCCTTTGCTAATATGCTTCTTTGTTTTTTATCTCTTCCTCATGAAATATTTTGCTGAGAATATTCTGTAATGCTGGCTTTCTTTTTGTAAATTCTTTTAGCTTTTGTTTATCATAGAATGATTTTATTTCATCGTCAAATCTGAAAGTAAGTTTTGCTGGGTATAAGATTCTTGATTGGCATCCATTTTCTTTCAGAGCTTGAAAAATGTTGTTCCAGGCCCTTCTAGCTTTTAGGGTCTGGATTGAAAAATCTGCTGATATCCGTATTGGCTTCCCCCTGAATGTAATTTGGTTCTTTTCTCTCACAGCCTTTAAAAGTTGTCTTTATTTTGTATGTTAGGTATTGTCATTATAATGTGACTTGGTGTGGGTCTGTTGTAATTTTGTGTATTTGGAGTCCTATAAGCCCCTTGAACTTGATTTTCCATTTCATTCTTCAGATTTGGGAAATTTTCTGATATTATTTCATTGAATAGATTATTCATTCCTTTGGTTTGTTCCTCTAAGCCTTCCTCGATCCCAATAATTCTCAAATTTGGCCTTTTCATGATATCCCATAGTTCTTGCAGATTCTGTTCATGATTTCTTACCATCTTCTCTGTTTGTTCAACTTTGCTTTCGAGGTTAAATATTTTGTCTTCAATATCTGGAGTTCTGTCTTCCAGGTGTTCTATCCTATTGGTTATGCTTTCTATGGAGTTCTTAATTTAGTTTATTGTTTCCTTCATTTCAAGGATTTCTGTTTGTTTTTTTTTCAATATCTCTAACTCTTTATTGAAATGATCTTTTGCTTCCTGAATTTGCTCTGTTGACTGTCGATTGGTGGGATCATTCAATGCCGGCATTTCCTCTTTCATCTCATCATTTGCTTCCCTAATCATTTTAATTATGTACATTCTGAACTCCCTTTCTGTCATTTCTTCTGCCATGCTGTCATTGGATTTTATTGATGTAACATCTAGATTTGTTTGGGGCATTTTCTTCCTTTGCTTTCTCATATTGTTCAGGAATGAGTGGGTCATTAAGATATTGCAGATTTCCTCTATCAACTTATAATGTCCCTGAAGATTGCTAGTATATCCCCTCTTATCCTTCAGTAGCCTGAAGTCTTGGAGGAAGTTGATAATGCGGAGCTCCACAAAGAAGCTGCCTCTCTAGGAGTGGTGACCCTCAGGTGGCGTATATTCCCTGCTAGTGGGTAGAGGTGCCACCACTTGTAGACCAATGGTCATCCAACGGGGAACTAGGCTGAGGGCTGAGGCAAGTCCTGTTTGTGCCTGTGTCTCTGGTTTTACCGTCCCTGTGGGAAAACCTCCCCCGGCAGGGAAGACTCACTCGGTTGGGACATCTTGCTGGTCAGTTCCCCTCCTAGAGGTTCCCCTCAATCTACAACTACCGCCTGGGCTGGGCTGTCTTCCTCTGCAATGTTCCCAGGGGCCCGGACCTACCTCCTGGGCCTGGGAGCCTCACCCTTTGCAGACGAGTCTCCTTAGGCTGCCTCTCCTCAGAGAAGCTGCCCGCAGTCCTGGAAACTTCGCTCCGCCCTTAGGCGTGTCTCTGTGCAGCTCTTCCAGCAAGAAGCCACCTAGCTCCTAGGACCCTGCTCTGCACCTAATCGCCTGGCTATGCGGCCCCTCCTCTGAGCCGCCACCTGGAGCCTCGTACAATAGCTGCGAGACCCAGAGACCCGCCACACACTTCCTCCTCTGGACAGCTGTCCGGTTTCCGACACAGTCACTAGGAGCCCAAACAATTCACTTCGCATCTCCTCCTCCCACCAACGGCCCGTAGCCCTAGGCAGTCACTCCAAGTCCAAGTGACCTGCCCTGTTCCTCCTCCTCCTCCTCGGGGTAGCCCCCGGGGTGTTCAGGAGCAGTGGCTCCGAGACCAAGTGACCCACCACGCTCCGCCTCCAGGCAGGCCACCGGTGTTCAGGAGCAGTCGCTTTTAGTCCAATCAACTCACCACTTGCCTCCTCCTCTGGCAACCACCGGTGGCTCTGATGCAGTCACTCTCAGACCAAGCCACCCGCAGCACTTCTCCTCTTCCTCCGGGCAACCCCCCGGTGTTCAAAAACGGTCGTTCTGGGTCTAAACAGCTGGCCACGCAGTTCCTCCTCAGGCAGCCGCCCGGAGCCCCAGTGGTTGCTCCGAGTCCAAGCGCTGTGCTGAGCCGCCTCCTCTACGATGATCCCAGTTGTCCGTGTTCACCGCTCCAGTGGGGGGAGGGGCATCTTGCTGAGCAACTCTACTTCACAAAGTTCCCTGCGTTCTGGGGCTACCGCCCCATCCGGGATGCCTCCCCAACTTGAGAGACTCACCCGGTGGCTTTGAGTTGGTCCCAAGTCTCTCACTATCTCCTCTTTTGAATCTTGCATCCTGGAGCAACGTGAAATGCAGGCGCCCCCTAGTCTGCCATCTTGAAACTCCCCAAACAATATTTCTGAGGAGTAAAAAGTATCTGAATAAAATGACAAAAAAACTTTTGAGACAATCAGAACTTGAAGATGGAATATCCCAGAGAAAAGTCAACTACAGAGATGAGAAGTAGCATTTGGAAAGCTCAGTGATCTGACCAATTTTTACAAAAAGGAGAAATGCTGATATAATTTTAGAGGGGGGATTCAGATAAATATTAGAAAACTAGCATAGCTTTGACCACTTGAAAGGCTAGAAAAAGAAATATAGGATTTCAGGATTACCAAGACAGCCAAATCCCAAGATTCTTAAGAGGACAGAAGTGCAAATAAGCAAGCTAATGCTGCATTCTCCCACTCCATGTCTTATCTTAAGCTACCCCAGAATGCCAACACATATGGCAAAAACCTGCAAAAAGAGAAGACTCTACCAGTGGATTTTAAGATTACAGAAGTAAAAAGTGAAATTGAGGACCCAGGAAGGATGAGAGCCTTCAGTTAATATATCCAGCTTTCAGTTGTGAAGTACAAACAAAGCTTAGTGACTGATTAACTAAGACCAAATACAACTTCCACACTTTTTTTTTTCTTTTCTGAATTAATGTGATCTGATCTCACTCATCTATCATAGAATAGAATAAACTAAAGTTAAGGAATATACTGTCATCCAGTCCTCCACAATTTTTATTAAAAATAATTCATTCACTTCTCAATCATGAATTCAACAGACTGTTCTGAGAGAATAAAGAAGACAACAGAATCATCTGTAAAGACGAGTCAGTTTCTTCAGTTCTCAGGAATGAACAATAAAATACTCATAGTTAAATATTTTAAGAAAATAGATGATATAGCTGAGAATTTTCTACCAGTAACAGAGTTATTTCTTTTAGCTAAAGTGAAAATTTTTTCAAGTATAGTAGCTTAAATTAAAGATTAAAGAGGATGAGTTTAAAAGCAAAGTAGATATAACATAGGAGAGCCATGAACTAAAAAAATATGTAAGAAAACCACAATCAGATTAATGTATAAAGATAAAGGATGGGTCAATTTCCTAAAAGTACTATGGTTGGATGGACTCTAGTTTTCTAGTTTTGACCAATAAACTATGCTTTCTCCTCCTAATGGGAGGAAAACAAAATGAGGTAGAAGGAATATATGAAGGGGTATACAGCAATTCTTTTCCAAACTACTTAAAGTACTTCAAGCCATGTGTTATGGTTTAAATATGAGATGTCCCCCAAAAGCTCATGTGGAAGATAATGCAAGAAATTTCAGAAGTGAAATATTAAATATGAGAGTTTTAAACCAATCAGTACATTAATCCACTGATAGGAAGTAACTTTTCAGTAACCATAGGTAGGTAGGCTGTGGTAGGAGGAGGTAGGTCTTTTGTGGGTATGACCTTGGAGCGCTCTCTCTCTCTCTCTCTCTCTCTCTCCTGGTTGCATCCTCTTGAATTGCTTTCTTCTTCCACAACTTTCACCCTGATGTTTTGACTCATCTCAGGACCAGAGGATTTGAGTCAGACAGACACCTCTGGAACTATGAGCACCAAATAAACTTTTCTTCAAGTTGTCAGGTCTTTTGGTCACAGGGACCAAAAAAAGCAGACTAAAAAATCGGTTGTTCATAAAGCAAATTCAAGCAGTGTAAATTCAAAGAAATCAATATTCAGATCCATTATAATTAACAAGCTAAAACAAAAACCAAAGAGAAAATTTTCAATGCAGTTTTATAGAGAGACACATTACCTTCAAGGAAGCAAGAGAAGATCAATAAGTGTGTGATCAAAATAAAAGATGGAACACAATGCAATTTTCAAATGACAAAAATAATAAGTTCTTAATGTAAAAATTTTATAATTATCAAAAATAACTTCAAAATAATAATGTTGCTGATGCCAATTTATTTTTAAACCAAAATAAAACAGTTTTGTTAAGAGTTCACTTTTACCGTGTCGTACATCTGAGGGACAATTTTTAATTTTTTTTCTTTACTCAGTAAATTTCTATTATTGTTATCATTATTGTTATTATTATAGATTTGTAGTTATACATAGTAGTTGGGTTTATTCTGACACATTCATACATGCATGGAAATCAATTTCAGCTAATGATCTCCTTTTCCCTTTCCCTTTTCCCTCTCATCCTTCCTCCCCTCTCCTATTCTTCTTCCTCTACTCAACTAGACCTTCCTATTTTTTGTCTACTAATTTGTATTTGATTGGCTCTTTATGTTATCCTATCCTTACCTCCCCCTATCCTTTATTTTATTCTAGCTTCTACATATGGGAGAAAACATTCAACCTTTGAGGAGTTTCTGAGTTTGGTTAATTTCACTTAACATATTCTCCATTTCCATCCATTTACCAGCAAATGCCATAGTTCATTCTTTTTTATGGCTGACTAGAACTCCATTGTGTGTGTGTGTGTGTGTGTGTGTGTGTGTGTGTATGTGTGTGTATATATATATGTATATTTGTATAGATACATGTTTGTATATGTATCTCACAATTTCTTAATTCAATCATCTATTGACAGACATCTAATTTAACTATTAAGAATTGTGTTGCTATAAACATTGATGTGTCTGTGCTGCTGTAGTATGCTAATTTTAAATATATAAAATAAATACAATAGATTTATATTGATATGTATTAATTGTATATATTTATGTGGCATAGCGATAATTTAATACACATATACAATGTGCAATGATTCAATCAATATAATTAGCATTTTCATCTTCATCACAAAACATTTCTTAGTGTCGGGAACAATTCAATATGGTCTAAAAAAGATAGAGACAATGGGATAAAGCAAATATAGTAAAATACTAATGTTCATATGTGAACAGTGGCATTCTTTGTTTCAACTGTCAAATCTTAGTCAAATTTTCTATTTGAAATTTTCCATAAAAGCAAATAGAGAAAAAAATAAAACCATAAAGTCTATTCTGACAGATGAAAACATCTATATATGAAAAAGATTAATATGAAGATATGTTTAGCACATGTAGTCAAAAGGGAAGTGTTATTTTAAATTCTGATAAAAGTACCACTCAATTCCCAAAGAGTGCTTAAAGTAATTAAATCAACAAAAGAAAATAGATAACACCATGAGTTGACTAGAATGTTCAGCAATGGGAATTCACCATACTACTAGTCATTTTATGGTGATATATCTAGTAGTAGTAGTAATACCTATTAAAGTAAAAGTTATGGCTACAATATCACCCAGAACTTCAGTTTTTAGATATTTACATATGTGCAACATATGACATGTGTGAATAGTTAACATCAATATTATTCATATTAGCACAAACTGTAATCTTACCAAATACACTTAATGTATTTCAACACTGGTTGAGAGGTGATGGTATAGAGCTATAATTTTCTCAAAAAGTATGTATATTCATATACTTACATTTGATATATCCTCTTGAATTATATTTCTTTTATAAAGTGAATCATTTTCTCCCTTTTTTATGAACAACAGAAATAGGAAACTATTATTCTTTTACAGGTTACATTTTTAGTTGATGCATTGTAATTATATTTAATAGTGGGATTCAGTATAATAAAAATTGTTATTCATAAAGGAAATGCAACATTTCTCTATTATCCTGTATTTTTGGTGAGAAAACTAGGACTCAGAGAAGCCAAGTCATTTGCTCAAGTTCCTAAACATTAAAGATGTTAGTAGACCAATTTTGTTTCATTGAGTGTTTACCAAATACTGGTTCTTGTGAAAACACTTTACATTTACCTAATTAAAATGATCACAGAAAAACAGCTGATGATTTATGATGGTTCATGTATTTAGAAATGAACTGAATTTGTACACAATCACACCCAAACTGCTTTCATACCTTAGGTTACTCACAGGAGTTTGGAAAGCACACGTTGACAGGAATAGTAACAAAACCTTGGCAGTGCTTTGTGACAGAAGATTTCAAGATGCTTGATAAAGATAAAAATAAATTCTCAGTCATTTCTATTTTTCCCAGTACATGTAATTAAGCTTCAGTGACCCATCTGTATTTCTAGGGAATTATTTCAGCATAATAAATGGAAAGTTAATATATTATTTTCTTAATCTAGTGGTCAATCAGAATCTTGTGCTTTTGCTAGTGGCATGTTGTTTGCTTCATACTAACAAATTTGATTCTAAAGCTCTGTCTCAGTTCTAAAAGAGTACCTCTCCAGCTAATTATTTCATTATTCTTAGCAACATATAAACTTTTTTGTTTGCTGACTTATTAAATATTTCCTCTAGTAAAAGCAGTAATATTATTGATCTTATTGACTGATTCATTCTTTTCACCTAGAAAAATGTATGACCTAAAAATATGTAAAATGAATGAATGAATAAGTCTGTGGATATAAATTTTATATGACTTTTTAGGGTGATCCATATATATATATATATATACATATATATATATATATATAATATATGATTTAATTCTTTTTATGGCTGAATAATACTCCAATTGTGTATGTGTGTGTGTCTATATATACATATATATATGTATATATGTATATATATACATATATAATCTCAACTCAGTTATATGTGAAGTAGATTAAGGAGCTCCTCCTTCTCTGGGACCTGTGGTAGAAAGATATCTAGGATGGTCTCTGAGATTCCTGCCTACTGTTGTGTATGTCCTCCATACTTCCTCCTGTAGAGAGTGGTCTTGGCATATGAGTATAATGGGATTTTCTCCCTGATTTTCTTAGGTTATATGACAAAAGCATAGAAATTTTTTTAATATATTCAGACTCTCAAATTTGTTGATTTTGAATTAATCAGAAGACAGAACATAACAGATCTCATGTTAATTAGGTGAAAGCCTCTTAAAAAGGAAATAGGATCTTTGTTAAAAGAATCACAAAAAACTGAGATCATTTATGTGACTTTGTAAAAGTAAACTACACATGAGAGGGTCAGTGGAAGACCTCATATAGCCAGGAAATATGAGAGTCTGGAGGAGTTGGAAGGGATCTCATTGAGGCAGCCAAGCAAGATCTTGGAGACTTCAGTGCTATACCACAGAACCTGAATTCCACTCAACCACATGAACTTGGAAGAGGACTCTGAGCTCCAGAAATAAATGTAGCCAGATGGACACTTAGATTTCAGCATTGCAAGATCATAAGAAAAGGACTCAACTAATTCATGACTAGACTCTTGAACCACAAAACTGAGATTAAAAAAAAAAAAAAACAGTATGTTATTTTTAAGCTTCTGAGTGTGTGATAATCTGTTACATAACATAGAAAACTAATGCAGGATATGGAACAATCAATACAGATGGTGGTGTTTAGAAAATCCTAAACTTAGGAATGAATGCCCCAAAGCCTTGCACCACTTCAATAGTGAAAAGCTACAGAGAGTACAAGTTATTGTACTATCTTGGATAATGAAAAAAGCATTTTATAACTACTAAGTGTTTAGACTACTAAGCATTTTTTACCACTGAGGCATCCTTTTATCATGCGTAATAGGTTTAATATAACATGCTGAGTGACATCAAGATGCCATTAACTAGTAACTCACCGACCATAAAATCTTATTGTAAAAAATAAACAAGAGCAAAACAAAACAAAGGGCTATATCCAGAAGAAGACACTTTCAACTCTGATATTGTTTGACTTGACCTTTTTTTAAATTGCAGTACATCATGTAAACACTTAGTTTCCTTTAATATTAATATACAAGCTAATTATATATATTAATGGAATCCATTGCTTACATTGCATATGTCATATACTGTACTTTGATCATACCTATGTACAATTCTTTATCTGTCTTTGCAAAGCCCCTGCTAGGCACACTTCCCAGGCCCTAGTAATCTTATTCTACTTTCAGATGGACTTTTTTCCCCTTTATTTTTTACATGTGACAGAGAATATACAATACTTATCTTTCTTTAGAAGAAAGGTTTTGATTCGGTTTGATTTGGTTTAGTTTGGCAATTAAACAACCTAGGGTCTCACCCATGCTACATAATTGCTTTACTAATTAGCTTCACCAGCCCAACACATATCTTTCTATATCTGGCTTTTCTTAATATTATGCTCCCCAGTTTCTTTCATTTTTCTGCAAATGATAGGATTTAATTCTTTGAGACTGGAGACTTCAGTGCTATACCACAGAACCTGAATAGCTGAATAATACTCCATTGTGTATATATACCATATTTTCTTTATCTACTATGTCTGTTATGAACACTTAATCTGATTCCATATCTTAACTATTGTGAATAGTGCTGCAATAAACATGCCATACAAGTATCTATTTCTTATGCTGACTTCACTTCCTTTGGATATTTTTTATGGTTTGAATATGAGGTGTCCTCCAAAACTCCCATGTTTGGAAGTGAAGTGATCAGATTGGAAGAGTTGCAACATATTCAGTCCATCCTACTTAGAATGGAGCGACAGGTAACCATAGGCAGGTAAGTTATGACTGGAAGAGGTGGGTCAATAGAGATATGGCCAGGAAAGACTCATTTTCCCTGTGGTCCCTTTCCCGCTCCCTCTTTTACTTCCTAATTACTGTGAGTTGAGCAGTATTTTTCTGCTGTGCCCCTGGCCATAATGTAATGCTTCATCTTGGTCCTAGAGCAAGATATTCTAGTCATCTGTAGACTGAGACCCCTGAAATGATGAACTCCATATAAACATTTCCTCCTCTAAGTCCTTCTTGACAGGTATTGTGATCACAGTGACTCGAAACTAACACAAAAATATACCCAGGAATGAGGTAGCTGGATCATATAGCTCTTCTTTTAGTTTTTTGAGGAACCTCCATAATGATTTTCCATAGTGGCTGCAATAAACTACATTCCTACCTACAGTATATTAGAATTCCCCACTTCCCATATCTTTCTCAGCATTTGTTATTTATTTCTTTTCATAATAGTCATCCTAACTAGGACAAAATGATATCTCACTGTAGTTTAAATTCACATTTCCTCTCACATTAATCATGCTGAGCTTCATTCATATATTTCTTTTTCATTTTTATTTCTTCTTTCAAGAAGCATGTATTTAAATCATTTGCCCACTTTTTATATTGGATTATTTGAGGTTTTGCTAAGTTTTTTTAGTTGTTTATATCATTCCGACATTAACCCTTTGTTGGATTAATAGCTGACAACTATTTTATCCAATGCTATAGGTGTTTCTTCACTGTGTTAGTTGTTACCTTTGCTGTGTAGAAGTTATTTAGTTTGATATCGTTACGTATGTCAATTTTTGCTTTTGTTTCCTGTATTTGGATTCCTATTTTGAAAAATAGTTATCTGTATCAATGTCTTGAAGTGTTTTCCTCTAGTAGTTTCAGAGTCTCAGGTGGCACAATAAAGTCTTTGATAAATTTCAAGTAGATTTTTGTTCAGGGTGAGAGAAAAGGTTCTTTCGCCAAATGGATGTTTTTGGTACCTTTGTCAAAAATTAGCTGGTTGGAGATATGTGGCTTATTTAGTTCACGATTCTATCAGTATATATATCTATTTTATGTAAATGCAATGCTGTTATGACTATGTCATATGTCTTAAAATCACATATTGTGATGCTTCTAGATTTGCTGTTGTTGCTTGAGATTGCTTTGGTTTTAGGAAGAGTGGTCTTTTGACATTTTGTGTAGCTTTCAGCATTCTGATTTTATAAGAATGACATTTACTCTTTTGATGGGAGACAGGTATAGGGCCTACGCCACTTAAGTGAGACCTATAATTTCCACTCAAAATAGTGTTTGGAAATTGCAAGGGAAACTAGAAGGAGGAGGAAGAGGAGGAGGAGGAGGAAGAAGAGGGAAGAAATTGCTCATTGTGATGGTGCTAGAAGTTTTTTGCTAATCCAAACAAGAAGTTACACATATGCTTTTTTTTTATTGTAAACAAACGAGATACATGTTGTTTCTCTGTTTGTACATGGAGTAAAGGCATACCATTTGTGTAATCAGACATTTACATAGGGTAATGGTGTTTGATTCATTCTGTTATTTTTTCCCTTCCCCCCCACCCCTCCCACCGATCTTTTCCCTCTATACAGTCCTTCCTTCCTCCATTCTTGCCCCCCTCCCTAACCCTAACTGTAACCCTAACACTAACCCCTCCAACCCCCCATTATGTGTCATCATCCACTTATTAGCAATATCATTCGTCTTTGGTTTTTTGAGATTGGCTTATCTCACTTAGCATGATATTCTCAAATTTCATCCATTTGCCTGCAAATGCCATAATTTTATCATTCTTTATGGCTGAGTAATATTCCATTGTATGTATATACCACAGTTTCTTTTTCCATTCATCAATTGAAGGACATCTAGGTTGGTTCCACAATCTGGCTACTGTGAATTGAGCAGCTATGAGCATTGATGTGGCTGTATCTCTGTAGTATGCTGATTTTAAGTCCTTTGGGTATAGGCCAAGGAGTGGGATAGCTGGGTCAAATGGTGGTTCCATTCCAAGTTTTCTAAGGAGTCTCCACACTGCTTTCAAGAGTGGCTGCACTAATTTGCAGCCCCACCAGCATTGTATGAGTGTACCTTTCTCCCCACATCCTCGCCAACACCTGTTGTTGCTTGTATTCTTGATAATCGCCATTCTAATTGGGGTGAGATGGAATCTTAGGGTAGTTTTGATTTGCATTTCTCTTATTACTAGAGATGTTGAACATTTTCCATATGTTTGTTGATTGCTTGTAGATCATCTTCTGTGAAGTGTCTATTCATTTCCTCAGCCCATTTGTCAATTGGATTATTTGCATTCTTGGTGTAGAGTTTTTTGAGTTCTTTATAGATTTTGGAGATTAGTGCTCTATCTGAAGTATGATTGGCAAAGATATTCTCCCACTCTCTAGGCTCTTTCTTCGCATTGCTGATAGTTTCCTTTGCTGAGAGAAAGCTTTTTAGTTTGAATCTATCCCAGTTATTAATTCTTCCTTTTATTTATTGTGCTATGGGAGTCCTGTTGAGGAAGTCTGGTCCTAAGCCGACATGTTGAAGATCTGGACCTACTTTTTCTCCTATAAGATGCAGGGTCTCTGGTCTGATTCTGAGGTCCTTTATGCATTTTGAGTTTAGTTTCGTGCATGGTGAGAGATATGGGTTTAGTTTCATTCTGTTGCATATGGATTTCCAATTCTCCCAGCACCATTTGTTGAAGAGGCTATCTTTTCTCCATTGCATATTTTTGGCCCCTTTGTCTAGTATGAGAAAATTGTATTTATTTGGGTTTGTGTCCGTGTCCTCTATTCTGTACCATTGATCCACCTTTCTATTTTGGTACCAATACCATGCCGTTTTTGTTACTATTGCTTTGTAGTAGAGTTGAAGATCTGATATTGCGATACCCCCTGCTTCACTCTTTCTGCCAAGGATTGCTTTAGCTATTCTGGGTTTTTTATTCTTCCAGATGAATTTCATAATTGCTTGTTCTATTTCTGTAAGGTACATCATTGGGATTTTAATTGGAATTGCATTGAATCTGTATAGCACTTTTGGTAGTATGGCCATTTTGACAATATTAATTCTTCCTATCCAAGAACATGGGAGATCTTTCCATCTTCTAAGGTGTTCTTTAATTTCTTTCTTTAGTGTTCTGTAGTTCTCATTGTAGAGGTCTTTCACCTCTTTTGTGAGATTGATTCTCAAGTATTTTATTTTTTTCGAGGCTATGTTGATTGGGGTAGTTTTCCTAATTTCTCTTTCTGAAGATTCATCACTTATGTATAAAAATGCCTTCGATTTATGTGCATTGATCTTATATCCCGCTACTTTACTGAATTCACTTATGAGTTCTAAAAGTTTTCTGGTAGAATTTCCTGGTTCCTCTAAGTATATAATCATATCATCAGCAAATAGGGATAGTTTGAGTTCTTCTTTTACTATTCGTATCCCTTTAATTTCTTTGGTCTGTCTAGTTGCTCTGGCTGGAGATTCAAGGGCGATATTGAATAGAAGTGGTGAAAGAGGGCACCCCTGCCTTGTTCCAGTGTTTAGGGGGAATGCTTTCAGTTTTTCACCATTTAGAATGATATTAACCATGGGCTTAGCATAGATGGCCTTTACAATGTTAAGAAATATTCCCACTATCCCTATTTTTTCTAGTGTTTTGAGCATGAAGGGGTGCTGTATTTTATCAAAAGCTTTTTCTGCATCTATTGAAATAATCATGTGATTCTTGACTTTAAGTCTATTGATATGGTGAATTACATTTATTGATTTCCTCATGTTGAACCACCCTAAATTGTATCCCTGGAATGAAACCCACTTGATCATGGTGCACTATCTTTTTAATATGTTTTTATATGCGATTTGCTAAAATTTTGTTGAAAATTTTTGCGTCGATGTTCATTAGGATATTGGTCTGAAATTTTCTTTCCTCGATGTGTCTCTGTCTGGTTTAGGTATCAGGGTAATATTGGCTTCATAGAATGAGTTTGGGAGGGTTCCCTCCTCTTCTATTTCATGAAATACTTTGAGAAGTATTGGAATGAGCTCTTCTTTAAAGGTTTTGTAGAACTCGGTTGAGAACCCATCTGGTCCTGGACTTTTCTTTGTTGGTAGGCTTTTGATGACTTCTTCTCTTTCATTACTTGAAATTGGTCTATTTAAATTGTGTATGTCCTCCTCGTTCAGTTTAGGCAATTCATATGTCTCTAGAAACCTGTTGATGTCTTCAAAATTTTCTATTTTGTTGGAGTATAGATTTTCAAAATAGTTTCTAATTATGTTTTGTATTTCAGTCGTGTCTGTTGTGATATTTCCTTGTTCATTCCGAATTTTGGTGATTTGGTTTTTCTCTCATCTTCTCTTTGTTAGTGTGGCCAAAGGTTATCAATTTTGTTTATTTTCTCAAAGAACCAACTATTTATTTTGTCAATTTTTTGTATTATTTCTTTTGTTTCAATTTCGTTGATTTCAGCTCTGAGTTTAACTATTTCCTGTCTTCTACTACTTTTGGTTTTGGTCAGTTCTTCTTTTTCTAGGGTTTTGAGCTGTAGTGTTAGGTCATTTATTTGTTGAGTTTTACTTCTTTTATTAAATGTGCTGCATGAAATAAATTTAATAATATATATTATTAAATTATATATTATATATAATTATATATAATATTATTGAGATATGATTTGTATTCCCGGTCATTTGGTTCATATTTAAAATTTTATCTATTTATTTATTTCTTTTTTGACACAACTTGGTTCCTCTTTTATTTGACAGTTCCTTTAGGATAATTCCTCCCTTTGCTGATTTGCTTCTTTGTTTTTTATCTCTTCCTCATGAAATATTTTGCTGAGAATATTCTGTAATGCTGGCTTTCTTTTTGTAAATTCTTTTAGCTTTTGTTTATCATGGAAAAATTTTATTTCATTGTCAAATTTGAAGGTAAGTTTTGCTGGGTATAAGATTCTTGGTTGGCATCCATTTTCTTTCAGAGCTTGAAAAATGTTGTTCCAGGCCCTTCTAGCTTTTAGGGTCTGGATTGAAAAATGTGCTGATATCCATATTGGTTTCCCCCTGAATGTAATTTGGTTCTTTTCTCTCACAGCCTTTAAAATTCTGTCTTTATTTTGTATGTTAGGTATTTTCATTATAATGGTGTGGGTCTGTTGTAATTTTGTGTATTTGGAGTCCTATAAGCCTCTTGAACTTGATTTTCCATTTCATTCTTCAGATTTGGGAAATTTTCTGATATTATTTCATTGAATAGATTGTTCATTCCTTTGTTGTGTTTCTCTAAGCCTTCCTCAATCCCAATAATTCTCAAATTTGGCCTTTTCATTATATCCCATAGTTCTTGGAGTTTCTGTTCATAATTTCTTTCCATCTTCTCTGTTTGTTCAACTTTGTTTTCAAGGTTAAATATTTTGTCTTCAATATCTGAGGTTCTGTCTTCCAGGTGTTTTATCCTATTGATTATGCTTTCTATGGAGTTCTTAATTTGGTTTATTGTTTCCTTCATTTCAAGGATTTCTGTTTGTTTTTTTTTTCAATATCTCTAACTCTTTATTGAAATGATCTTTTGCTTCCTGTATTTGCTCTGTTAACTGTCGATTGGTGCAATCATTCAATGCCTGCATTTCCTCTTTCATCTCTTCCTTCAACCTGCATTTGCTCTCTCATCTCATTTTTTGCTTCCCCGATCATTTTAATTATGTACATTCTGAACTCCCTTTCTGTCATTTCTTCTGCCATGCTGTCGTTGGATTTTATTGATGTAACATCTAGATTTGTTTGGGGCATTTTCTTCCCTTGTTTTCTCATATTGTTCAGGAATCAGTAGATCATTAAGATATTGCAGATTTCCTCTATTGACTTATAATGTCCCTGAAGATTGTTATTATATCCCCTCTCATCCTTCAGTAGCTTGAAATCTTGGAGGAAGTTGATAATGCGGTGCTCTACAAGGAAGCTTCTTCTCTAGGGGTAGTGACCCTCAGGTGGGGTATATTCCCTGATAGTGGGCAAAGGTGCCTCCACTTGTTGACCAATGGTCATCCAAAGGGAACTAGGCTGTGGGCTGAGGCAAGGTTGTTTGAGCCTGTGTCTCTGGTTTTACCATCCTTGTGGGAAAACCTCACCCAGCAGGGAAGACTCACCCGGTGGAGAGGTCTCGCTGGTCGGTTCCCCTCCTAGAGGTTCCCCTCAATCTACAACTACCGCCTGGGCTGGACTGTCTTCCTCTGCAACGTTCCCAGGGGCCTGGACCTACCTCCTGAGCCTGGAAGCCTCACCCTTCGCAGACAAGTCTCCTTAGGCTGCCTCTCCTCAGAAAATCTGCCCGCAGTCCTGGAACCTTCAGTCCGCCCTTAGGCGTGTCTCTGTGCGGCTCTTCCAGCAAGAAGATGCCTAGGTCCTGGGACCCTGCTCTGCACCTAATCGCCTGGCTATGTGGCCCCTCCTCTGAGCCGCCCCCTGGAGCCCCGTACAATAGCTCCGAGACCCAGAGACCTGCCACACACCTCTTCCTCCGGACAGCCGCCCGGTGTTCCAATGCAGTCACTAGGAGTCCAAGCAACTCACTTCACGTCTCCTCCTCCTGCCAACTGCCCGTAGCCCTAGGCAGTCATTCCGAGTCCAAGTGACCCACCCTGTTCCTCCTCCTCCTCGGGGTAGCCCCTGGGTGTTCAGAAGCGGTCGCTCAGAGACCAAGCGACCCACCATGCTCCTCCTCCAGGCAGGTCACCGGTGTTCAGAAGCTGTCCTTCTGAATCTAAACAGCTCGCCACGCAGCTCCTCCTCTGGCAACCGCCTGTAGCTCTGATGCAGTCACTCCTAGACCAAGAGACCCGCTGTGCTCCTCCTCCTCTTCCTCGGGGCAGCCCCCCAGTGTTCAGAAGCGGTCGCTCTGAGTCCAAACAGCTCGCCACGCAGCTCCTCCTCAGGCAGCCTCCCGGAGCCCCAGTGGTTGCTCCGAGTCCCAAGCACTGTGCTGAGCAGCCACCTCTACGATGTTCCCAGTTGTCCGTGTTTACCGCTTCAGTGGGGGGAGGGCCGTCTTGCCGAGCAACTCTACTTCACAAAGTTCCCTGCGTTCCGGGCTACCGCCCCATCCAGTACGCCTCCCCAACGGGAGAGATTCACCCGGCGGCTTTGAGTTGGTCCCAAGTCTCTCACTATCTCTTCTTTGAATCCTGCGTCCTGGAGCAACATGAAATGCAGCCGCCCTCTAGTCCGCCATCTTGAAAACCCACATATGCTTTTATCACGCACTTAGTTTTCATGTGTTTACCAGGTGATAGCTATTATACAAGGAAAAAAGCCTCATGTCATCTCCTCAGATGGAGTTTTTCTTACCAATTTGGTTAAAAATGACTTTTCAGTTTCTTTCCTATTACCATGACCAGTTTTTCTTTCTTTGCAGCAATTTAATTTTTCCAAAATTTAATATACTCATAGTTGGTAATAATTTGATGTAAAGTGATGACATTCTGGTTCAGTGAAAATAATGAAATGTTGGAAATTTTTTTAAATGTAAATGTAGATAAATTCTATTGCATCTTTGTAGCTCAATGAAGAATTAAGGGTCTTCAGAATCATCAGTATTGTGATGTGGCTCTACGGTAATACAATTTCTAACGTGGAGTCCAATGAACACAATGTACATCAAATAATGCAAGAAAAGGGAAAAAGCAGCATAACTTGTAATCATCAATAGACAATTTAAAGTAGGAAACAAACAATATTTGACTTTTCCTGAAAAGTTGAGTGGATGAAGACAACATCTGGGCCACTCCCCTCTGAATCTCTGACATATAGCATAATGTCTGACAAAAAAAAAAAAAAAAAAATCCACAGACAAATAGTATTTGTGAACAAATACTAGTATTTTCTTCATTTCTCTGGTCATCCAAATTTTAGTGAAAGAAGAAGAGAAAACTATCAGTGAGGCTTTCAGTAATTTGAAACACATCATAATTTTATGGTGGTTTTTAGAAATAATACAGACACTGTAGTTACAAATTCCAGTCTCCCTTGACCTTGAGCATATCAGAATTTCTTGGAAGAGGTCAAAAGAGAAGAAACTATTCCAAAGCAAATCATATTTGTGAAGATTAACAAGTTTTGTGTATCAGTTTGTCGAATATCTTGGTAAGGTATATGCAGAAAATGTCAAAATATGAAAAGTCCAATAAGGAATCCAGACTGATGAGATACAAAAGCCACTTGATTACTTTCTTCCCTCACATTCTGATAATAATTAAGACATATATCATTAAGAATCATCATAGAATTCTGCCTGGCATAAAGTTCTTCTGGCTTTTAAGCTTTCTATCAATGTGTATTATTTTTTTATTATTATTAAATCACACTTAATTACCTGGGCCTGAGGAATACAGTTTTTCAATTGTACTGTACACTCACTATCCCTAGAGGTAAACTTTGCTATATTGAGGCTGTGAAGTTTGTCAAGATAGTCCCTTGGTTCATCGGGCTTGTTGGCGCACACCTGTAATGCCAGCAGCTCAGGAGCCTGAGGCAGGAAGATCATGAGTTGAAAGCCAGTCTCAGCAAAAGCGAGGTGCTGAGTAACTCAGTGAGATCCTGTCTCTAAATAAAATACAAAATAGGGCTGGGAATGTGGCACAGTGGTTGAGTGTCCCAGAGTTCAATCCCCAGTTACCGGCACCCCCCCAAAGATATTCCCTCCGTTCCACAAGTGTCCAAGTTTTCTTCTGAGAGTGTATTATACAAATGATCCCCTACTGGAAGTATAGTATATTATACTTACTATTTCAATTCTAGAACCATGTTTTGAGGTGCTGTTGTATCTGTAGTCTCTAGGATGGAATCTCATTGGCTTTGCCTGAGGGAATAATCTTATACATGTAGTGAAAGTAGTTATCATTAGTGTACAAAAATTACATAGCTTTTAAGTCCTATTTGTCCCATTTCACTTTTTGTCCTTACCTGTTCTATTTATTTATTTTAAAAATTAAGAAAAGCAGCTACATTTGTTTCAAATTAATGTGGAAATTCCAAAGATCGTTTAGCATAAGGTATCACATACCTTTAGCACATTGTGAGGTACTGGAGTGTACCCATTTCAAGCACCATATGCAAAAGTTCTCCCCCTAATTCAAGTCATTTATTTGTCATGAGAGAAAACAGATACATGATTCCAAACAATGCTACTTTCATGAAACATGGACAAACACATTAAAGTTAGGATAGTGTAGTTTGTTGGTGAACTTGATCAATCCAATTTCCTGGAACAGTATATCTTTCCCAATTGTGTATGTTTAATAAAGAGTTGTTATGGCTAGTGTTTATTTATTTTCAACTCCATCAGCAAAGTATGAATATTCCTTTTTCCCCACATCCATGTCAACATTTATTATTGCTTGTGTTTTTGATAATAGCCATTCTAATTGGAGTTAGATGAAACCTTAGGGTGGTTTTAATTTGCATTTATCTAATTACTGGAGATGATGAGCACTTTTTCATATATTTGTTGATTACCTGTATGTCTTCTTCTATAAAGTGTCTGTCCAGTTCCTTAGCTCATTTATTGATTGGGTTCTTTGTATTTTGGTGTAAAGTTTTTTAAATACTTTTTAAATTTTGGAGACTAGTGCTCTGTCTGAAGTGTGTGTGGAAAAGATTTTCTCCCACTCTGTAGGCTTTCTTTTCACATTATTGATTTTTTCCTCTCCTGAGAAAAAGGTTTTTAGTTTGAATCTATCCCACTTATTGATTCTTGCTTTTATTTCTTGTGCTATGGGGTCTTATTAAGGAAGTCTGGTCCTAAGTCAATGTGATGGAAATTCAGGCCTACTTTTACTTCTATTTGGTGAAGGGTCTCAGGTCTAATTCCTAGATCCTTGACCCATTTTGAGTTGAATTTTGTATAGGGTGAGTGATAGGGGTTTAATTTCATTTTATTGCACATGGATTTCCAGTTTTGCAGCACCATGTGTTGAAGAGGCTATCTTTTTTCCATTGTAAGTTTTTGGTACCTTTGTCTAGTATGAAATAACTGTACTTAATGTGGGTATGTCTGCGTGTCTTCTATACTGTACCATTTGGTCTGCCTGTCTATTTTCCTGCCAATACCATGCCCATTTTTGTTACTATTACTGTATAGCAGAGTTTGAGGTCTGGTATTGTGATACCTCCTTCATCACTCTCCCTACCCAGGATTACTTTGGCTATTCTGGGTCTTTTGTTCTTCCAGATGAATTTCATGATTGCTTTCTCTATTTCTATGAGAAATGTGATTGGGATTTTAATTGGAATTGTATTAAATCTGTGTAGTGTCTTAAAATCAGCATACTACAGTAATGCAGCCACATCATTGTTCATAGCAACTCAATTCACAATAGCTAGATTGTGGAATCAACCAAGATGCCCTTCAATTGATGAATGACTAAAGAAACTATGTTATGTATGCACAAAGGAATATTAACCAGCCATAAAGAAGAATAAAATTATGTTTTTTTTCTGGTAAATGGATGAAGTTGGAAAAGATCATGCTAAGTGAAATAAGTCAAGCCCAAAAACCAAAGGCAGAATGTTTACTCTGATAAGTGGATGACAATACATAACGTGGTGGGGGGGTGGGGGGGGGAGAGAAGAATGAAGGAACATTGGATGGTGTAGAGAAAAATGGGGTGGGAGGGGGTGGGGGATGGAAAGTAGTAGACTGAGACAGACAGTATTACATTATGTATATGCATGATTACATGAATGGCGTGAATCTACATTGTGTACAACCATAGAAATGAAAATTTGACCTTATTTGTGTGCAATGAATCAAAATGCAGTCTGGAAAAATAAAAAAAAAATTTAAATAATAAAAAAAATTGCTAAAAAATAGTAATAGATTTCAAGTAAGTATAAGCAAATTTCAAGTAAGTATAGTATTCATGCTGTTGCATGGGTATTACCACTGAATTTTAGCCAAATTTTGTTAGGATTGGGAGAGAAAAGTGGAACAGAAAGAAGTGAAAAACTTGCAGTTTGACCATAAAAAGAAAAAACCTGCAAAGTTAGACAAAGGATGGTTACTGAAGACATATTGGTATCACTAAAAGGAAGCCAAATACTTTGCACTAGAGCAATAGGAAATATGCCTTAAGAGCATCTTTGGAATGGACACAACCCATTGCATTTTCAAATGTGTAAAAGTGAAAACCCATTTGAATCGCTTTATTTTGAGAAGGGAAACCCTGGTCACCCTGCTCCCATAGGACTGTCTGGGAAGTTGTTTCTGAAGAATTTTTTTTACTGTGTTGATCAGACACTCATAAGCCACTGCAGTCATGGTCCTAGGGGTCCTGCTACTGTTCCTGCTTGGTGGAAGACCTTGGCATCATCAATGTATTGCTAGTTTTGCAGGCATGCAAAATGCAGTAGTTAAAGGGTCCTGGAGGCTTCTACAGGTATTTCAAAGGAAGGCCTGAGAGGCTGGGCAATCTAAGGTACATTGAGAATTCCTGAAGACAGCCCATGAAAAGGTGATATGTGAATCTGTGAAGGTGAAGCCAAAGATTCAGTGAAATCCAGAAAGGTATGTCTGCCAAGGAAAAGCAAAGGTAACAAACAGCTTGCGCATGAGAAGGGCCCATAGGAGTGCAGATCTTAGAGTTGCCCTGAATCTCAAAGGAATCTTTGAACTTAAACTATTGAGCAATTCCAGAGCTTTTGAGGCTGGGGGACACTTAGAGATGGGATGGGTGTGTAAGGCAGCTTGGGACCCGTGGCAATTCTAGCCGCCCCTGCGCGATCCCGCTGGCTCGTCTCAGTTGCGGCTCGCCAATAGCTCCCAGAAAAATGCACTGCAGACATGAGGTCTCACGCAAGAGACTTTATTATGCGGATGACTAACACGTTGGCTCAAGGTCAAAAGAAAGGAAAAAAGAGAAACATGGCGTGTGCACTTCTCCCAGATATTGGAATCTCCCTGGCTGGAAGGAACCAGTAGCGGAGGAGAATACTTGCAAGCTGACTGATGAACCAATAGCTATCTAGCATGTTAGGACGTAATGTGGGAAGCAGGAAAATGGCGGCAGCGTAAGCCAGAAATTCCAGTAACATAAGAGGCGGGCAGAGTGCAGATTGACAGGTGGTTGGGAGGCTGGAAATTCCTGTAATGTAAGAGGCGGGCAGAGCGCAGATTGACAAGTGGTTGGGAGGTGGAGTATGGGCTTTATATTACAGAGTGTATTTTGCATTGTGAAATGGTCATTAGCCTTTGGGGGTCAGGCAGAATATTGTGATTTGGATCTGCAATGCCCCCCAAAGACTCATGTGTTGCAGATTTATTTCCCATGTTTAGAAGTGGAGCTTTGGGGAACTGATTGTGTTAGGAGGACTTTAATCTCATTAATGGATTAATCTACTGATGGATTCATAACTAAATGGACTAATGGGAAGTGTTGGAAGCTATAGGAGATGGGATCAAGTTAAAGAGAGTGAGTACTTGGGGTCATTCCTTTGGGGACTATATCTTGTTCCAGCCCTTTGGTTTCTCTTTGTTTCCTGGCTACAATGAAGTGAGTCACTTTGATCTACCATGCCCTTCCATCATGAAGTACTGCCTCAGCACAGGTCCATAAACAATAGAACCCAACCAAGGGTGGACTAAACCCTATGAAACCATGAGCCAAAATAAATAGTTCCTTCTTTAAGCTGGTTTTCTCAGGTACATTGTCACATTGACAAAAATATGTCTAACATAGAAAATGTATTGTGAGATTAACTAATGATTTAATTTAGTTAAAAGGAATGAAATGGGAATCAAGGACACATTGAAATAAGAAAGATAGGTCATCAACAGATTTGTATGTCATCCTACACATTATTCTATTAGGAAGAGAAAGATTTTGAAAGGTAAGCTATCAAATTTCTCTTTCAAATGTATTTTTTTATATTTGTGTTGATAATAGATTAGAAGAAAGAATAGTGGGAGGACTATTAATTAGAGCTATTGAAATAGTACATAAAGGAAGTGTCATTACCATGAAATGAATAGTGATTTAGCTTTTGTGCTCCTGTGACCAAAAGACATAACAAGAACAACTTTAGAGAAGGAAAAGTTTATTTGTTGCTCATGGCTTCAGAAGTATCAGTCCATAGATAGTCAACTCCATTGTTCTGGGCCCAAGGTGACCTTGAAAGGGTGTGAAGGAGGAAAGCAGCTCAGGACCTGGTAATTGAGAAGCAGAGAAATCTTTGCTCACCAAGTACAAATAACATACACCAAGGGCACACTCCCTAGTAACCTGCCTCCTCTGCCTACACCCTACCTGCCAACAGTTACCACCCAGTTGATCAATATTAGTACATTAACACACTGATCAGGTTAAGTCTCTCCTAATTAAAAATTTGACCTCTAAATTCTCTTGCATTATCTTATACATGAGCTTTTGGGGAGCATCACATATTTAAACCATAACAGGTAGTAACTAAAAAAGAGAGGAAGAGTTAGATTGGAGAACAATTTCTTTGAGTTTCTCTCCAGCATAATTAACTTCATATTAGCTTGGTAACATTATATCCCTATTTTATGGTGTTTTCTGAGTACTGGTATTCCTTCCTTTTTGTTTTTAAACATGTAGTTACAAAATTATAAAGAGTTGACCTACACTTAATTTAGGTAAGGGAAATACGCTCTGGTGTTCTAATGTACAATAGATAAAGACAATGTATTGTATAATTCAAATAAGCTTGAAGAAAGTATTTTGAAAGTTTTTTATCACAAAGAAATGGTAAGTGCTCAAGGAGATTTGTATGCCTATACTGATTTGAACATTACACAACGTGCATATGTATTGAAACATCACATTAGCCATAAATATATGCAACTTTATGTGTCAAGTAAAAACATGTTATCAGATAAAATCATTATGGAACCAAAATTATGAGAAATTCTTAGGAGAAAGTCATAATGAATTATGAGCTTCTGAAATCTTGGGTTTAGCTCTGGAAATTGTGACCAGTTATTCCTTTTAATGTCAGAAGCATTTATGTTTGAAACATGGAAAAATATTTTATCACATGACAAAATTCTGGTATTTTAAATAATTCAAAATTACTAAAATCTCTAAGGAAGTTATGCCAAGATAAGTAATCTTTCTTCTCAATAAGAACAAAAGGAGAAATGCCTCTATGAGTAAAAATATTATTTTCAACTTTTATTATAGGCATCAATCAGTGATATGAGCAATTGTCTTGTACTTCATGGTTGTAAGTAATCTGTGGCAAATAGTTTCATAAAATAAAGCATAAGCCAGAACAGAAGAAAAAAATCAATGGCTCTGTCAGCTTAATTCAAAGCCTTAAGAGTTTCATGAGAAAGAATATATCCTTAGAAAGTAAAGATGAGAAAGTCACTTCTTTATAACAGAACTTTAAATTTTATCGGGTTAGGAATCATCAGAGTAACAAGGTCTTCTAGGCCACTGCTTTTGTAATTTGAATGTGTTTTACAATCTGCCTGAATATGAATTCTATTTTTGTTATCCAAAGATATCTAAAAATACAACTCCCTCCACGTTCAGAGAATACACACACACACACACACACACACACACACACACATACATTAAATATCCTTGTGCTGTTTGGAAGCTACTTCCTCATACAAAATATGCAAGTCTCATATATGAAATACATCTGTAAATACACATGGTGTTTTAGGATGCACTTATTTAGAGGGAAAGCAATTCAGTCAATGTCTTTGAATGTTATAATTTTTGAGAAACAATGGAATGGTAAATTATGCACTGTTTCATGTCCTGCAGATATTACTTATTAATATGATTGGTGGGTAATTTTGATATTGAACTCTTATAATTCCCAAACTGCCAATTTCATATCCTTTAACCTATTGTAATATTTTATAATGGCAACAAGTGGGTATTGTTAATACTATTGGTATTTTTAATAAAACTTAAAAAAAAGTCATTTTTCCTGTGGATTTTAAGATTTATAGATCAGGAGAGAAACAATGTAATTGTTATCATAAAGTCACTTAAAATATGGTGTTAAATATACTTAAATGATTTTTTTTATCTTTCTATTTTTTTTCTTACACCACCATGTTCATGCATGCTCTGAAAGACGGATTTTTGCCTTTCTCTAAGCAATGCTCGCAGATGATGTCTATGATTATGCATTCTTGCTTTTCTGTCTCTCATATCTCCATCATCTTACCACAATAGGTGTGAGAGAGGTTACCTCAAATTTTATCTTTTAGGAAAGCATCTTAGATATTTTGCTGAGAACTGATTGCTCTGTGCTTTGTGCTCTCATCTGTCACTAAAACTTGGATTAACTGTGATTGGATGTGTTCTATCTGCATCATTAGAAGTCAAGTTTCTTGGGTTGAGAAACCATGTCAATTCATTTGTATATAATTTGCACAATTCAGTTTATTGGCTGTATGCATACATGAAAGTGTTCATTGACTTGAAGACTGCTACTAAATTGCAGTGATGCTATGTATTACTAATACAAGAAGCATGACACAGCTCATTCTTGAAGGCATTTTCTTATGCTAGGAACTTGGAACAATCTACTAGTGCTATTTTAATTGCCCTATGACACCTTTCCTACTAGCTTACCAGAATTCCTGCTGAGACAGTACAATCAGGAACTGTGTGTCTTGCCAGATTTTATTTAAAAAGTTTGAACTATTATTTTTTCCCAAAAGGAACTTAACATTAGGGACTCAGATTAGTTAACCTGGAAACAGAGGTGAAGGAAGCTACAATGAACTGACAGATTCCACTGGAGGCATGAGAGGGCTGGATCTCCTAACACAAGTGAACAGAAACCACACGGACAATTGCATTCCTCTTTTGGCAAAAGGGATTTAGAGACTGGTTTTGATAAAATGTGCTGAATCTTCACTTGACCCTTCAGATTCCTGATGGGTAACTAAAGCAGAATAAAGCTTGCCATATCTGCCTTAATTTTGCTGGTCTTTTTACTCCCTTAAACTTTGCTTAAATGCCTGCTCAGCTCTTCAGAAAGACATGTAAATCATGTAAATGTTGTTCTCCTAAAACTGGCAATCCTCCCCTTCAACACTGAAGACACCAAGAATAACTCAGATATTTCCAAGATTTATAGGATTTGGTGATCAAAAAATTGTCAACCACCAGTTTGTTCCAGATCAGCAGAATGGTGCCTAGAAATGTCTACTCATTACCCTAAAATTAAGGAGTATGCAGTCACTGTGCTAACTCCATCATGCCTTTCTGACTTGTCCTCCTCTCTGAGTCATGCTCTCTTGTAGACACCTTAGATTCCAGGTACAACAGGTGTAAATGATAAGTGTCTTGGGACAAGAGCTAAAACTGTCCCCAGGCAGCAGCAACTTTCTGTCACTGACAAGGCTTCAGGTGACCATCCTGAGATAATGATCAACTAGACCACAATTTTACCAAGATTGTCTTTTTTTACATGTGGCTCACCATTTATTCCTTCCCTATATAACCCTTGTGAGCTCCTTGAAGATAAGGCTGAAGATGTTACTCTCCCTAGTTCTTTCCTGTATAGTTACATAGAAGAAAAAGTTTCCTTATTTGTTATTACTTTTATTTTATTATTTTGTTGTTTTTGTTTTTGTTCGGGGGTAGCAGGTGAGTCACTGGACCTGGTCTGCTGGTCTGTCTATAGCTCAGTTGGAACTCTCATCATCAGAGGTCTAGGATGTGAAAAAAGGTAAGGAGGAATTGGATCCATGAGAAAAGGCTGAAGGGAAATTGATGAAAGGATTTATTACCTTTCCCTGAAAAAAGTGTACTTCCTCTCATCCTTATAAGATCAAATGCAAATGAATGAGTGAATGAATAAATAAAATAAATAAAAAACATTTTGGGCCATTTCCCACAATTTAATAGTGATTAATAGTGATTTAATAGTGATTAAATTGTACATATGATTTTCAAGCCTTTTGCTTTAGACTTTGTGAACAGGACTTACTTTTAAAGTGTGGTCACTTTGTGATAATTTATTAATCTTAACATTGTGACAAGAGCATTTTTGAGTACTTATTGTATAATTCAGTAAGAATTTTTTTCATATCAGTGTGTGTGTATATATATATATATATATATATATATATGTTTCCATGTCCATGTAGATAGATCAGTTATATTGAACAGAAATGTATATTATCTTTAAAAAATGAGAAAGTATGAAATAAGTAATAAAATAATTTGTCAAAATTATTATTATGTGCATACTTATATATCTATACACATGAACATACATATACACACACACACACACACACACACACACTCAGAAACTCAAGGACCATTTCATAGTCAATTCTTCTGGAAATGAAATTGAGAGAATTTAGATAGAAACAACTCTTCCTAAAGGTATAAGAATAAAAAACTTGCCTTAAAGTGGATTCAGATTTATTCCAAAATAAGTCAATATGACCTTTTATAAATAGAAATTTTTAAAACAAACTGAATTCTAAACAAAATAAATAGCTTATAAATCAATTATATTCTTGTTTTCTTCGTTACTTTTTATTTTATATGATGAGAAATTTATCATTATATCCTTCATTTTTATGTTTACTTTGCTTATCTTTCTTTTTAGATAGTTAAATAGATCTGACTTTTTTGCCTTCTTATCTAAAAAGCACATTCATAGCTGTATGGACTTCAGTCTCAAGATGCTGTGAGTTGCATTGCACACAGATTTGTCTGTCTTGTTTTGTAAATTTAACATAAGCTTGCATACAAAAATTTCCCAAATCCTAATGTATAGATGAATTAGTCTTGTCCCAGGTCACATACTCAGGTAATCAACATGAACATTATTTAGTAGGACCCCAGAAGATCACGTGTAATTATCATTCACTCCAAAAGCAGTACAATTTAAACTTTCAGCTTTTTACATTGGATTTTCCTGATTTAAATTGTATACAAATGGAAACGTATGACACTTTTTTGTGACCAAGGTACCTGACAAGAAAACTTAGGAGATAAAGTTTATTTTGGTTTTATGGTTTCAGAGGATTCAGTCCATGGTCATCCATCTCAAATGCAGAAACAAAGTTGCAAAGAGGTGTGGCAAAAGAAAGGGAAGCAGAGAGACAAGGGAGACAGGATCCAGGAACAGAATACAGTACCCAAAGGAATACCCTCAGAGACCTACTTCTCAGTCTTACCATACCTTCCCAGTTACCGTGCAGTCCACTCAAGTTGTAAGGATAAAAACTCATCTGGTTACAGTAGTCATAATGCAATCACTTCCTCAAAGCCCTACATCCAAACCTTGCTGCTTTGGGCACCATACTTTCAACATAAGTTTGGGGGAACTTTCCTCATCCAATCCACAGCAATGCCCTACTTTTATCCAGCTACTTTTGCTCAATATTTTACTCATAATTTCCTCTATGTTGTTCTACATAGTTTAAGTTAATTTATTTTTGTTGAAGTGTACCATTGTATGAACTACTATTATTCATGGATTCTGTTCTATATGAAAATTGGTATGTGTCTAGTTTGGCTGATAAATAATTCTTTTCTGAGCCCGTCTGTGTGCGCAACCTTATGTGGACACATATTCTGTTCATATATCCAGGAATAGTTCCTATATATTCAACTTTAGTAGATATTGGGAAATAATTTTCCAAAGTATTACATCAATTTATACTTCCACAACCAATTTAATAGAGCTCCAGTTGTTCTGTATCTACACAGACACTTGGAAGTATTTTTCATTTTTCAATCAAGCAATTTCAGAGAGAGTATAATGATATTCCGCCTTGATTCTAAATTACATTTTCCTGAAGGCTAATGGGGGAGAAGCTTTCTTTTTCTGTTTTTATTACCCATTTGTGCACCCTATGTATGAAGCACTTAGGTCTTTTGCCCAGTTTTTCTATTAGTTGTCTGTTTTCTTTTTTGTATGGGGGTTTGCTGTACTTAGTTTCTGTTGACTGTGTGTATCACAATTATTTTCTTCCATTTGGCAACTTGATTAACACCCTTTAAATGATTCCATTTGATGAACTGAATTCATTTGTCTTAAAATAGATGAAGTAATTATTATTATTTACTTTGTGTTTAGTTCTACTACTGTCCTCTTTCAAAAAACATTCCACTCCAAGGGAGATGCTACATTACTTAAATTTTTCTCTCATACTTTTTGATATGTTGTTCCTTTACAGTTAGTTTTTGAGAATTGTGTATTAGTCCAGGCATATTTTTCTTATGTTAATATCCAATCCAGCTGTACTATTCAAAAATCATCCTTTCTTTACTGCACCATCAGCATAGTTATAAAATAGGTAATCATATGGGTGGGATAACGTATTGTATTTATAAGTTCGTTCTGGTAGGTTTGCCTATGTGATATCAAAACCACACTGTCTTCAATAGGATAGAATGCATTCATAATACATCTTACATATGATAGGGTAGGACTAACATACTTTGTTTAGCTTTAAAATATTTTATATATAATGCCTTTTGCATTTATCTGTAAGTATCTGATGCCAGCTTATTAATTACCACACAATCTAGCAAACAAATCTACTAGGATTTTAAATGAGATGGCTTGCAACCTACAGATCCATGTCAAATGCATTGACATCATTATAAAATTTAGTTTTCCATTTTATAGTATCACTTCAATTGTTAATTCCTTCATTTTTCTCATTTCTGAATTTTTCACTTTAGATATTTTATTTATCCTTCATTACATTTATTTTCAGGTGTTTGAAGTTTATGCTACTATATATGATATCTCAGATTTTTAATTATTTAATTTTTTTCATGTAAAACAAAACTATCATAAACAATTTGCACTAAATGATATAGCTAATTTGTTTACTACTTTTATTTTTTTCAAAAATTCTTTAACATTCACAACTTGATGCATGATTATTTTGTTTTTAATGACTTCTATTCCAATTCTTAAGTTTCTGTGGGTTTTTTGTTTGTTTGTTTGTTTGTTTGTTTGTTCATTTTTTCCTGCTTCCTTGGCAGACGTGGTACTAAAGAGCTTCTAATCTTAAGTTAAATACAGTACTAAATACTACAACTAAGCCCGTTGGACCTTTAGCTAGTTTTGTTTTTTGTTTGGTGGTTATGTGTGCATGTATATGCTTGAACAAAAGATGATTTCTTTATTTCAAATTTGTTGCAAGTCCATCTTAAAATTTTGAGCTTATTTACATATTCTGTCTATACATCTTGGAATGATGAAGTTCCTTTATTGATACTATGCAGATTTCGTTATGTAACTAATTTTTAACACTTCTGACATGAAATATGTACATAGCTTTGCACAACTCCTATAATATTCACCTTTCACTTTATATAAAGTTATTTTTAAAGGCATAAATATGCATAACTTGAAATTTTACATTTTAACTGTTTTTAAATGCAATAAATATAGTCCCATTTTTGGGTGGCTAAACTTATCACCCACCTTCAGATTTCTTTATATGTAAAACTGCAACTGTATATCCATTAAATAATAACTCCCATTCTTCTCTCTGCCCCTGGCAACCACCATTGTACTTTGTGTGAATTTGACTATTCTGGGTACCTCATACAAATGGAATCTTAAAGTATCTGCATTTTTTTGTAACAAACTTATCACCTTTATCATAACATCTTCAACATTCACACATGGTATAGCATGAAATTTATATTCTTTTAAAGGTTGTACACTCTTTGTACATATTCTACATATGTACTCATTACACATGTACCACATTTTATTTTTCCTGCCATCTGTTAATGGACTCTTGTGTTCCTTTTATCTTTGGTTAGCAACTACAATTTTTTATTATAATTGTTTGGTCATTTGTGATACAGATTCTTACTTGGTTATAAGCTCCTTGGAACTTACTTACACATTGGCTTACTGTCTCATAACTTCTTTCAAGACATGCTTTGATTATTGTTTCTGTAGCAATCCATCAACTCTCCTTCTCTTTTCTTGTTTAAATTCCTGAGGGAAGAGAGGGCTCATGGAACCACCCTTCTTATTCAAAGGGCGGTATTCATTCAGGTTCCTTTCTAGATTCTTTTTAAGTTGGCTTTTTGCTCTCATGTCTATGTCCCATAGATTTCAATAGAGTTAATAGGAAAACTCCTTCACCACTACCTCAGACACACAAGGGACTTGTGGTCAAATATGTCCCAGGAATATGAGATAAAATATGGCTAGACAGATTTTTTTTTTAATGCACTCCTCTTTATTGTCCTTGGTATTATGCCAGGAAGCAAAGTGAAATAGTCTGAAAGTTTGTTTCCCACCAAAATGCATATGTTGAAATCCTAATTCCCAATATAATAATATTAGATGATTATCATTTGAGAGATAGTGAGATCACAAAGGTGGTCTCCACATCAATGAAATTAATCCCCTCATAAAAACACATAAGAAAGCTTGTTTCTTCCCTCTCCCCTATTAGCCATGTGAGAATACAATGTGAAGGCAGTTGTCTGCAAAACAGAAAGCACAGAAAGCAGGCCTTCAGCACACATTAGATCTCTGGGTTGCTTGATCTTGGACTTAGCCTCCAAATTTTTGAGAAATAAACATTTGCTGTTTAAGTCATCCAAGGTGTGATATATACATATATATAAATATATATATATATATTTTTTTATTTTAGTGACCTGAACAGACTAAGCATTAGAATTAAACACAGTTAATGGACCATGGCAGGATATTAAGAGGCTCAAAGATAATGATAGATAATAATCAGACCCCATATGTGTATAGAAATTCCACTTATGTAACCACTGTACTTCACTCTGTTCACACTGTTTTCACTGTTCATTTTGGTTTCTAAGCTCACTTTAAATTCTGCAGTAATACAGTTTACATTGTCTTTCTATCATATAAAATTTCTTCCAGTTTTCTCACCTTTCAGATGTGATTTTGTATAGTACCTTCACATTTCATAATTTCCAATGTTCAATTATAATTTTGAGAATATTGGTATAATTTATGTTCCTTTGGATATATTTTATCACATATAAATATTTATATTCATTATTTATATTTTTGGTAAATATTTTTCAAAGTTTTAATAATCCTTACTTTAAACTTCCTAATTCTAACTTGATCCTTTTTATTTTCTCTTTACATTTTCACATTCTTAGTTCATGGCACATTTATCCAAGCCCTACAATTATATGAAAATTGTATGAATATTTTACCATTTCTACTTACATATGGAAAATTCCCTCCTCTGTATTTTAATTGAAATTGTGATTGGTTTGTACACATGTAACTCTTTCTTTTTTTGTGTTTTTTGAAGTAGCAGTTTAGGTTTAAGAAACTGTTGAGATTCTTAGCATTCACAATCAGAAAACTTGACATCTGAAGAGTTTGTTTTTCTTTCTTTAATTGCCTGATGAGTTGAAGGAATGAACTGAGCTAATTGAGGTTATGGTTTACTCAATCTAAACTCAGTCGTGTGCTCAACATATTCACAATAAACCAGACCTGCCGGAAAGCAATTAGTTTAAATACCTATAGGCCTCATAAAGGCTTTTACATTTAACAAACCAAATGCAATTACTTTTGTCAAATTTTTATGACTTTGTGATAAGATCACTAGGTGAACTCCCAATTCCCTACCATCCAATAGTTTTTCATTCTAATTAGAATAATTCTTTTCATGTTGGAAAGACAGCCTAGCTATTACAAAATGGAATTATAATTATATTTAATGACTATGTCCTTTCTTTGTTATTCAGGAAGTTCTGGTTTAAATGATGTTTGTTTTAAGTAGAGAAATGTGCTATATATTGGTGATGCATTTGAATGACATGGAATGAATTGCCTCTAGCTGTATATAATGTATACATGAATATAAATATATGTACATCAGAGAAGGCAAAACTCAAGAACTAAGATGTAAAGTAAACTTTGAAAGGAAACTTAAATTCCTTCTGTTTGGCTTTGAATGTAATATGATGATTGGGGAAAAAAATCTTCAAAAATAGATAACTGGCATTAGGTTAATAGGGAGAATTGTTTAAAGACCAACATTTTATGAAAATGGTGAGTACTGCCTCAGGCCACAAAGAGTTACCCTGGGAAATTTGTACTGGATTGAAAGTTTTCCAATACTAAGCGTTTTAAATTTCATAGCATAAAGCAAAGCAAGTATACATCCTAGAGATAGGTTGTTGACATGCTTGACTGCTACCTCAAGAAATAAAATAAGAGAAACTAATAATAAAATGTGCAAAGATCTAAAAGTATATAAAGTTTTGAATGGGGAGTTAAGAAGTCCTGATTTTTCTATAATAAGTGGACCGTGGGTTAGTACAAAGAGTACTTCTTGAAATGTTTTCATAATTAAAGAATCAAAATAGATTTCAACAAAATGAACATAATGATGAAACAAAAGATAGTTTGCAATAGAAACTGAAGTGTCTTACATTTAAAAGTTTTGTTTCCTAAACCTATTTGGTTTTATTAGAAAGATATGAATATACTCTAAAAATTTCTAAAAGAATATTATAGTAGGAATTAAAATAAATGGAGATAAAATCAAGATATATGTGAGGCCTAAGAAATAGAGGCAGGTAGAATAGTTAACAAACTAAATTAAATACAAACATTAATATTAGGAAAAATTATCATTATAAACTTGGTAGAACCTCACAGTCCTGATTCACTTATTCTACTGCCAACAGCTTGAAACAACAAAAGATGGAATTTATATTTCTCAAGGAGATTATGACGCTCCTTAGAAGTCGGCAGAAAATTTTGAGTATTTCAACGTGGCTGTATTTGACTGAAAGTGGTGGCATGATTAGGGTTTATTACTAGGAGTTATATTTAATTCATAATTTATTTTTTAAAATTTTTTTAGTTGTTGATGGACCATTATTGATTTATTCATTTATTTATTTAATTTATATGCAGTGCTGAGAACCTAACCCAGTGCCTCACACATGGGAGGCAAGCACTCTACCATTGAACCACAACCCCAGTCCTAATTCATAATTTAATGAGAAATTTAGTTATTTACTTTAATTAGAAATTTAGTTGAGAGAATTTCGGGGTTATAGACAAAAATTTCCACACATTTTGAAGATGACTGACTGAGTTTCATAATTCATTTTCAGAGGAATACTGAGCATCCTGGCAGACCAGAGCTCATTTGGTGTTCTCTATACAATGTTCTCCAATTTTAGTCTCAGCTATGAAGACCAAGGTTACAATTTATTTTATTTTATTGTTTTTGAATATTATTCTGCACTTTTATTTTCTTCCCTCTGAAGTCAGTGGAGGAGATTTAGAATAGAGAAACACATAGTGATCTCTCTGTGGGTTGATTTCTTGGTATTTTAACAAAAGCAGCAGGAAATGATCTTCAGAACGTGACTTTCCCGATAGATTGGAAAGGTTGAGAATATATTAGAGAGAGCAGTATTATAGATGTCTCTGCCATTCTTATTTAATAAATAGGTTCTAAAGTAATAGTAACAACACTAACATTTTTGTTTATTTGGCACCATTGTATAGCCAACATTGTTAAATGTTACTAATGAGCTAGAAATGAAGAATTGAATCACCTCATGTTAAACACCTTACAGTTAGCAAAAATGTAATAATGAGTGCAAAAATACAAATATAAACCAAAGTATAAAGAGTATAAACGTGGTATCATAATGAGCAAAGCGAAGTTTACTTCTAGTTGTGTTGAGATCATGGAAGGTCAGAGTGAAGAGATATTTGAACTAAACTTTGATGAGTCTTTGAAGAAGAAAGTAAGGAAACAGAAGAAAAGGCATTTTACAGAGACAGGAAAGCATGGATCAAGATGCAGAGGCAGGGCTTCCCAGACGGCAAGAATAACACTTAAGGAAAATAAGACTAGCTTAAATGTAGATTCCCTAGTAACAAAAATTGCTACCTCAAATTGAGGTAGGATTAGCTGATAAACTCATGGATATTACATTTCTCATTACAACTATAGAGAAATTTTCAAGAGAAGTTCACAAGCCAACTCAAGATTTTCTTTTCCTGAGAAACCTAAGAGCCATCCAATCTATGTTCCTTTTGTCCATTTTGACATGCTTAACTTTCTCACTGATGTCTAACTGTATTTCCCCATTGAACCGCTTAGATCCTTAATGAAAGGACTATCATCTTTTTGAAATTTCCGAATACCCAACTAACAATATAGGAAAAACCAAAGTGTTTTTCCTACCTTCTTACACAATTTCTTCTGACACCAGATGTGTGTGTTTTGGGGTGGAGGGTAGGGGGTTTCTCCACACATTAATGTGTTCTCAGTTGGTTACCAGCTGGAAATTCTCTAAATCAATTCTATTTTGACACTATGTGCCTGAAATGGGTAAAAATCCACAGATGGAGAACTCAGTTGCACAAGACTGCCTTCCACTTCAGATCCAGTCAAGAGTAGTAAGATTTTATCTATACTTCTGATTGACCAGCTATAAATCTGGATTCCCACAACCCCCTCCTCAGATGTAATTAATTAGGTAGAGTTGGTCACAGATCTCTGTTAACCCATACAGTTTAAATAAACATTACAGAAGATACAGATGAATAGGCAGACAGAAGAGATGTATAATGGAAGTATGTGGGAAGTAGCATGAAGTTCCCATGACCTCCCCACAGGATGTATCCCCCTTCAAGAGTCTCTCTATAAGTTCAGCTTTCTGGAAGCCTCGATAAACTGGGCCATTTTGAGTTTTAAATAAGACTTCATTATATATGCATGACCGATTTCAGCATTGACCATTGGTGATCAATTTAGCATTCAGGTCTTCTCCCCCACCTAGGGATGGTGGGCCAAGACTGAAATACCCAATCCCTTAATCCCTTGGTTTGTTCTCTGGCAACCAGTACCACAACCTGGGGTTATCCAGAGTCCACCAAATACCACCTTGTTGAATGAAGGATGCTTGTATCATGTAGGAAATTATAAAGGTCTTAGAACGTTTTGGTCAACAACTAGGGTCAAGAACCAAACATCAAAACAGATCCTTCTATTGCTCCTATCTCCAAGGACTCCAGAAGTCCTGTGCCAAGAACTACAGATGGAGGTAGAAACCAATATGTACATTTTTATTTCATATCATCACAGAATTTGTTACAAAACACTTAGAAATTTATTCTTGATCATGTGATCTGACAACTAAAATAATTTTCTTATTTCAGTAATATAAGCTATAGCATACACTAAAATATGTCAATTAAAGGGACTATGATCTTACATGACATTATGAAATATTTTTGAATATTTTATGGAAAATATTGTCCAGAAATCTCTTTCATCATTTTACAAAAATATTATGATATAACTCTACAGTAATCATGGTTTCATTCTGTAATTTGGAGGCTTTAGAAATGTAGCCAACCAGCTTTTTAAAAATTGAGCTTTAATAACATGAACAGAATTGCATGTCTTTAATTGCATGAACAGAATTGCTTGTCTTCACAAACCATGAGAGAAATAAATAAATGATAGAATCTTAGATTTGAAAAGATAATATTCTCTGAGACAATTGAAAGTCCTAGAGAAATATGTATCTGCCTTCTATATGAGTCTCCTTCTGGGAGTTGTTCCCAGAGTTAGTTATTGGCCAAGGTTGTTCTTCATGGGTCACTGGTAGTTGAAAAACTACAGATGTAACTACCGTTCTTTACAAAACAATGGAAAAAGAATAGAAATCTAGTGTTTCTTCACTTAAAGTATAAAAGCACTCATTATGAACCTCTTGAGAGAGAATCTATTTCATTTACGATAAGTACTTTTTTTTTTGGTATCAGGAATTGAATCCACAGACATTTAATCACCAAACCCTATCTCCAGACTTTTTGATATTTTATTTTGAGACAGGGTCTCCCTAAATTGCTTAGGGCCTCACTAATTTGCTGAAGCTGGCTTTGAACTTGTAATCCTCCTGCCTCAGTTTCTTAAGCCCCTGGAATTACAGGCATGCACCAAGATTACTGGTTACTTCAAATTTTTAAAAGTCTATAATTTAAATAAGTTATTGAAAAAAAATAATTCAGAGATAAATGATCACCCTTTGCTTAGTTCTTCCCCCAATCATATCTCTAAGGAAAATTGACAGTAGGTAGCAGATACTTGCAGAGATATCTTGAATCTAAATGTCCATTTTATCTGTATGATCTACCTAATAATATTATATAGCTTCTGTGACCCTTAGTTTCTCCACCTAATACCTATCCCAGGGTTTTCTTGTGTGCCTAATTATGATCATGAAAGTAAAAAGTTAGCACATATTAGGAAATCATTTTATGTTATAAAGTAACATCATATTCTTAATTATGTCACCCTAGTTTATGTGGAAATATCAAAAGTCTCTTCAGTATACAAAGAACACAGATTTTTAAGGCCAAAATTTATTGTGTGATATATCCCAGGCAATAAGCAGTAAGTATAATCCCTGAATAAATTTTAAATAAAAGAATTCTGAGTTACACCTGCCATATGATTTTTACCTTCTCATTTGAAACTCTCAAAAAGGCACAGAAATATTTAGGACTTGGCAGTTTGCTGCTTTATTCTGTTTTATTTACACTGGTGAACATACTAAGTAGTGTTAAGTTACTTAACATTGATAAATTATTGTTATTTATAACATTGAGATTGTTTCAAATTTATTTCCTCCTTAAAAATGTTTCTTTTTAAAAAATTACTTGATTTTAAAATTACCTTCTGGGAAATGAAATGATCAAAAGTGTAAAATATGATGAATTGATATATATATACATATATATATGTATTAGTTGTGAATGAAATATGATAAACTTATATATATATATGTTGCAGATGAAACTTTATTTTTCATGTATTTATTTATAGGCAGTGCTGAGAATCGAACCCAGTGTCTCACACATGCTAGGCAAGCACTCTACCACTGAGCCACGGAATATGATAAATGTTAATATATATTTATGCCTGTGTGATTTACCACCAAATCAATATGTAAACCCCTTTTATCATCTCTGCATTTTTTATTGTGCTCTTATTTTGAAAATTCCCCTCCAGGGATACCAACCATATTTTGATATCTATCACTATTTTTTGAGATTCCAGAACATGAAACCTTTCCACATTGGTCCATCCACATCTGGCTTATTCTGCTCATGAAAAAAATATTGAATATGAGTTAGATCCAAGTGGTTTCATGTGTCAGTTGTTGGAACTTTATATTGAAAAAGAGTATTCCATTATTGTACCCACTACAATGTAATTATCCATATTTCTGTTGCTGGGCATTTGGAGTTTCCACTTTTGGAATATTATGAATAAAAATGCAATTGAAAGTGTTATGCTAAGTATTATAAAATATTTTTATATTTGATTTGTGCAAATATACAAGACTGAATGAGAAGTATATATTCAACATTATAAGAAACTTCTAGGTAGTTTTAATGATGATCATAAAATTTTACATACCTAGCAGCAAAATACCAGTTTTCCAGTTGCATCTCAGTGATGCTAACATTTGTTATTTCGTTTGGGGGGAGGGGGAAGAAAAATACATCCCATAGGTGCTTAGTTGGAACACACCTCATGACAAAAGAAAGATTAACAAAAGAAAATGAACAGAAGTTTATTAACACATTTATATCATATACACATGGGAAACACCCCAAGAATGAATACTTCTCAAAAAAGAGACTTTTAATTCCTTCTTATAGAGCATATCATCAAAAAAGCAAGCACATTTTTAGAGAAGCAATAAGACAAAGGGTACTTTGAGTGTGGAGTTGTGTCAACTTGAAGAAAGCAAAAAGCTGTCAGGCAAAGGTTTGTTAATGACATTTGTTAATGACATTTGTTAATGTAGCTTCCTCTGATGTCTTCTCCAGACAGTTAAGGTCCAGAGTTGTCCTCAGTTGTTTCCCCTTCCTTGGTGCCATAAAGGGGACAAAGGCATTCTTTCTCTCTGTAAATTTATGTCTAGCTTTAGGCAAATGGAAGACTGAGAGCTCTCATCTATTCATCTCTTCTTAATTGCCTTCATATTTTGAGCAGGCATATTCTGTTTTCCCACCCTTTACTTTCTAAAATTTAGCTATAGTATAATATGTGAAAAAGTATTCCATTGTGTCTTTAATTTGCATTTTAATAAAGTTATTATAATTTTATTTTTTTAACCACTTACATATTTATTTTGTGAAATGACTATTCATAGCTGTCACCCAGAGTTTTAATTGGTATTTTTACGTTTTAGTTGAATTCTGTATATATTCTAGATAGTACTTATCAGATGTATCTACATTTTTGATCATTAAACTACCTATTTTTTTGTTTTATTGGTTTTTTTTTTTTAGTTATACATGATTGTAGAATCCAATTTGATATTATTATGCATGCATGGAATATATCTTATTCTAATTAAGATCCCAGTATTGTGGATATACATATTGGTGAAATTCACTGTGATATATTCATATATGTTCATAGGAAAATTATGTCACATTCATTCTACTGTCTTTCCTGTTCCTATTTCTCCTTACATTCATTCCCCTTTGTCTAAACCACTGAAATTCTAAAACCCCATTTTCTTTATTACGAGTTAGCTAACATATATCAGAGAAAACATTCAGTCTTCGGTTTATTTGAATTGACATGTTTCACTTAGCATGATAGTTTCCAGATCTATCTATCAGCTAATGTCATGAAGTCATTCTTTATGGCCGAGTAATATTCCATTGTGTATATATGCCACATTTTCTTATCCATTTATCTGTCAAAGGGAACATAGGTTGTCTCCATAACTTAGCTATTGTGAATTAAGCTGCTATAAACACTGATGTGGCTGCCTCAGAAGAGTATGGTGACTTTTAAGTCCTTTGGATATATACCCAGGAGAGGAATAACTGGGTTAGGTGGTGGTTCCATTCCAAGTTTTCTGAGGAATCACCATACTGCTTTCCACAGTGAATGCAACAATTTGCAGTTCCACCAACTATGTATGAGTGCATACTTTTTTCCCACATACTTGTCAACATTTATTTTTACTTGTATTCTTGACAATTGACATTCCGACTAGAGTAAGATGAAATTGCAGTGTAGTTTTAAGTTGCCTTTCGGTAATTGCTGGAGTAGTTGAACATTTTTTCATATATTTGTTGACCATTTGTATTATTTCTTCTGAAAAGTGTCTGTTCACTTTTTTTGCACATTTGTTAATTGGATTATTTGTTGTTTTGGTGTTAAGTTTTTCAAGTCCTTTATATATCCTGGAGATGAATGCTCTCTCTAAGGTGTAGGTGGCAAAAATTTCTCCCATTGTGTAGGTGCTTTCTTCCCCTTCTTTATTGTCTTCTTTATTCTGAAGAAGATTTGTAGTATGATACCATTCCATTTGTTAATTTTTAATTTTACTTCTTGTGCTTTAGGAGTCTTGTTAAGGAAATAAGATTCCTATCTACTTTAAGTTTTGTGCAGGGTTAAGTGAATAGGGGTTAGATTTTATTCTACTACACATGAATTTTCAGTTTTCCTAGCACATTTTTTGAAGAGGCTATCTTTTCTCCAATGTATCCTTTTGGTGCCTTTGTCTAATGTGAGACATTTTCATTTTGGAGGGTTTGTCTCTGTGTCTTCTATTCTATTCTATTGGTCCTCCTGCCTGTTTTGGTGCTAATATCACATTGTTTTGTTGCTATGACTCTCTGGTATAATTTAAGGTCTGGTATTGTGATGCTCCTTGCTTCACTTTTCTCTCTTAGGATTGCTTTGGCTAATTTAGTCCTATTATTTTTTGAAATAAATTTCATGGCTGCTTTATCTATTTCTATGAAGAATGTCATAGGAATTTTAACAAGAATTGCATTAAATTCATATAGTGCTTTCAGTAGTTTGACTATTATGGCAATATTATTTCTTCCTATCCAAGAACATAGGAGATTTTTCAATCTTCCAAGGCCTTCTTCAATTGTTTTTTCTTTAGAGTTTCTTTAGTTTTTATTGTAGAGGTCCTTCACTTCTTTCATTAGATTGATTCTCAAGTAGTTTATTTTTATTTTTTTCAGGCTATTGTGAATGGGGTATTTTTCCTAATTTCTCTTTCTACTGATTTGTCATTGGAGTATAGAAATATAATTGATTTAAGGATGTTAATTTTGTATACTGCTACTTTTCTGAATTCATTTATGAGTTCAAGAAGTTTTCCAGTGGAGATTAATTTTGTTCTTTAAATATAGGATCATGTCATCAGCAGAGAGAGTTAGTTTAAGCTTTTCTGTTCCTAATTGCATCCCTTTAAGATTTTTTTGTTCTTGTTCCTAATTACTGAACAGATTTTCAGGAACTATGTCGAATATAACTGGTGAAAGAGGACATCCCTGTCTTGTTTCTGTTTTTAGAGGGAATGCTTTTAGGTTTTCTCCATTTGACCTTGGGCTTCTCATATATAGGTTTTATAATGTTGAAGTATGTTCCTTCTATTGCCAGTTTTTCCAATGTTTAAACATGAATCAGTACTGTATTTCTTCAAATGCTTTTTCTGCATCTATTGAAATATGCATGTGATTCTTAACTTTAAGTTTGTTGATGTGGTGAATTACATTTATAGATTTCCGGATGCTGATCCAACCTTGCATTCCTGGTATGAAAACCACTTGATGATGGTGCACTATCATTTGAAGTGTTTTTGTATGTGATTTCCTTGTATCTTATTAAGGATTTTTGCATCTGTGTTCATGAAGGAACACAATCTGAAGTTTTCTTTCCTTGAGTTGTCTTTGTCTGATTTTGGTATCAGGGTGATACTGGATTCACAGAATGAGTTTGGAAGATTTCCTCCTTTTCTATTTTGTGGAATAATCTAAGGAGGATTTGTGTTAGTTCTTCTTTAAAGGTTTGGTAGAACTTGGCTGAGATTCTACCCAGTCCTGGGCTTTTCTTTGTTGGTGGCTTTTGATGGTGTCTTCAATTTCAGTGTATGAAATTGATATGTTTAAATTTTCTATAACCTCCTGGTTCAGTTTGGGTTGGACACATATCTGTAGGAATTTGTTGATGTCTTCAAGTTTTTTTAGGTTATTGAATATAAGTTTTCAAAATATTGTTTTATTATCCTCTGTACTTCAGTAGTGTCTGTGTTGATATTTCCTTTATTATCACATATTTTAATAACTTGTATTTTCCCCCTTTTCCTTTGGTTGGTATGTTTAAGAGTTTATCCATTTTGTTTATTCTTTCAAAGAACCAACTTTTTGTTTAATAGATTTTTTGAATTTTTTAAAATATCAATTTCATTGATTTCAGCTCTGATTTTAATTTTTCTCTGTCTTCTACTGATTTGTGTGCTTCTTTCTTTCTTTTTCTAGTACCCTGAAATTTAACATTAGATTATTTATTTGATGACTAGAAAGTCTTTTAATGAATGAGCTCAATGCTATGAACCTTCATCTTAGAACTGTCTTCATACCATTACAGAGATTTTGAGATTGTGTATCACTATTCTCATTTACCTCTAAGTACAGTTTTTATTTCAACCCTGATTTCTTCTGTACTCCATTTATCATTTAATAGTGTATTCTTTAGTTTCCAGGTATTAGAATGGTTTTGTATTTACTTATAATTTATTTCTAATTTCATTCCATTATGATCTGATAGAATGTACGTTATTGCTGCCTTCTCTCTCTCTCTCTCTCTCTCTATATATATATATATGTGTGTGTGTGTGTGTGTGTGTGTGTGTGTGTATGTATTTTTTTTGTATTTGCTATGATTTGCTTTGTGGTCAAAAATATGGTCTGTTAAAAAAAATTCCATTTGCTGCTGAGCTGAAAGTGTTTTCAGTCATTGACAGACAAAATGTTCTATATATATCTGATGAATCTAAATTATTAATTGTATGTTTTAGTTCCATAGCATCTTTATTTAGTTTTTTCATATTGTTTGTGTTTCTACTCATCTATCAGTATGGATCTGAAGCAGCAGAGTTTCTACCCTTTGAGCTTATAATGTCCCTATAGGTTTCTATTACCTCACATATTAGGGGGAGACAAATTAATAGCAATACTTAATTCACACAATATATAACATTAAAGACATAGTTCCTGCTATGACATCTACAGTGTTAATTGGTACAATGAACAAAAATATTAGGATCAGCAATTACCATTACAAAAAAAACAGTAAGTAATTATGTATAATATCTGGCATTAAATCAAACACCAGGTGTGATCTATGACTTATACTGCATTAATAGTTGCTATAGCACTTGTGGTAGAGACAGGTGATATATAAACCAATTAGTGCTAAGATATTAGGAATAGAGCTAATTAAGAGGAAAGAAGAACAGATAGGCGGGTGGAAAAGCGTTTGCAATTTCAAAAGATGAACAGGGAGAGTGAAGAAAGGATGTAGAATGTGATGGTTATGAGGGAGGAGAAAAATTAGTGTAAAAAAATCAAAGAAAGAATGAAAATAAAATAATAGAATGTGGCTGTTGGTAAAGAAAAGAGAGAAAGAGAAACAAGGGAAATGGATAAGTGAAAAACAAAAAACAAAATCCAAATGTGCTAATCAAAAGCCTTAACCCTCAAAAGACAGAGCAAGGAAAATACCTTCAAAAAATGCTAGACATGAGAGAAAAAAAAAACTAATATGAATATGTATAAATTTCCATGAACCATTCAACACATGCACAAAAAAATAAGAGGTAGAAGAAGGAGGAGGAGGAGGAGTAGGAAAGAAAGGAAGGAGGAGGAAGAGGAAAAAGGAAGAAGAAGAGAGAAGAGAAATAGAGATTCTTGATGAAAAATTAAGGAATCATTTCCATTGCAGTGGTCTAAACAGTCAATGAGAATATTTGTTCACTCTCTGTGTCCTACTGCCTTTTTTTCCATTTCTTCTTGAGGTGTGTACTGAGTGCAAAAGTATGGACTGTAGGCTGTCAAACCCTTCCTTTTTTGTGTGTGTTGCTCCCCAAGTTGCCAGTTGGAGTTCAAAAATTCCCAGCTTCCCTTCTCAGCAGAATAAGGTAGGGTGAGATGGGAAGTCCTGTCAGTTCCACTCAGTGGGTGGAGTCCCTGCAGAGTTCTGTGAGAGGAGTTCCTAGGTGGAGCTCCCAAAGGCAAGGTTTAGGTCAAATGAGCCTTCAGGTGCTTTGCTGAGTGTCAGCTAATCTGCAGATATTAAATCAATGCACCACTAGAGCCCAGCAGTTGCTGATCTATACTGGGAGACTGCCTCGCAGGAGTCTCCCCAGAGTTCCACTTGTGAGGGGGAGGAGCCAATTCTTTGTCCCTTCTGCTGCCCTTGGACCCTGCCTTTCCTGACTTTCCCAGGTTTAGAGTATAGTCACACCTGCCCATTCAAGTTCTCTCCTCTTCAGCTGGTCCTGCAAACCACTGGACTCAATGGTGGGGAGGGACCTGGACTCTCCTTGGCCTCTGATCTGTATTCCTGTTGGGGACGGGCACAAAACAGCTGTAGTTAGGCTCCCTTGCCAAGACATCTGGTGGGGTATGTTAGTTTTTAGTGCATAACCAGGGCTGGGAATTAAATGTGTTATGGTTAGAAAAGGGGAGAATCACTCTGATTCAACATATATACTCTAAGTCATAAACATTAACTGAGCATGCACCCCCTTATGTAATTTGTAGGCAGTGTTCCTTCTGTGTTTGACTTGCATGTAAAAAGAGCCTATGGAAGACACTCAGGGTAAAATGGGCTAATGGGGGTCAATGAGAGTGAGATGAAGATACAAAGGAACTGGCTACAGAGTGGGGGGCTGAAGCTGAAGTGGAGGCTGGAGTCTGTGGCCACCACTAAATAAAGCTTGTCTACTATCCTAACTGCACCTTGTATCTTCTTCTGTCTGCTGAACCCTGAATTTGTTTCCTGGGGCAGAGTCCCCAGGTGATAGTTGGTTGAGTTGGCAGGATATTCCACAGGTGAGAGATGCCTCAACCCTGGTAGACAGGAGGAACCTATAGTCACTGAGTAACATTTAGCATTTGGTTGCCAGATGTATTAGCATGAAGATCTGTACAGTTGGGATACAGTGGATGTGTTTCCTGTGAGCATAGATAAGACATGATTGTCCTGTGGTAAACATGGAACAGGTGTAGCTGATTGTGACCTGAGCAACAGAGCCCTGGCACAAGACCATGGCAAAGGACAAAGATGGCAGTGGCAGTGCAGAGGAGATGAAGAAATAACCTGAGAAGGTGCCGAGCACAGCCACTGGTCCCCATGGGGTAAATATTCCTTACAGTTCTGAGAGCAAAAACCGATGCAGCTTTACCAGAGACTGCCAAGATGATGGAGTTTCAAGATAAGGAAGAGGCCTTAATAGCCAGAGTATGGTCACTGGAGGAGGATCTCCATACCTTGAAAATAGTCCTCAAACTGTGCCATAGTGCAGATGGAGTCTGAGGAGGAGGAAGAAGATTACTGCTTGCAAGCCTGACCAGTGATAATGCAGAAAATGAAACAGCAGCAACTGATGGCTTCTATAGGCAGCTGCCAACATTGCAGGTCCAGGTAACCACGTTCAACATGATCCATCTACAAAGCAGACTTGGTGGACCTGGAGAAATAATTTGGACAGAGACCAAGAGAACCTGTGAGATTTAGGGGTTCCAGGAGCAGACAGAGGCAAGAAACCCCATGCACTGCATGTTATTGATCTTGTACAACCCAGATGTGCTGGAGGTCAGTGGGGGCCAGGATAGCCCAGGAGTACTGGGGAGCTGGTGTGGATCAAGAGAGAGCCCAAGTGCAGTAGGAGCTGGCAGGGGCCAAAACAGAAAGAGGTGCAAAGGTCCATTATCTATAAAGATGAACCATAAACAAGCTCATACCTTGGAGGTAAGGCACCTATACTGCTCAGAGTTTGGTACACTGATGACTCTGGCAATGGACAACTGCCTGTGTGGATGGCAGCGGCTGTGGTGCTGGAAACAGACACTGGTTTGGTGTGAGTACAAGACAAAATAGTCAATGAACTGAGCTAGATGGTGATAGTAAATAAAGCATCACCCATAATGATATGCACGACAGTTGTGCTGTGTACTAGGGACAAGTTCTTTAGCAAACTCTGGGAGTAAAGCCACCAAGAAGAGGTGACTGTAGGGCATGTTACTGGCCATACCACCTGACTAGTCTAGGGAATAATGAATCAGATGCTTTGGCTAGGGTGTGGTGTTTAGAGTGGGCACCTACCACTGATGTAGAGGCTTGGTTAAATCACTGCCAACAGCATACAGATGTGAAAACTGTGTGAAATGTAGTCAAACAATGGAGTCTGCCTTTAATGTGGGATACCTAATAGAGGCTTATCAGGCATATGTGGTTTGTGTTCAGGAATATCCACACCCCCAAAGCCTTGGAGTCACAGATGGTCAGGTAATGTGGGAATGAATCCCTCTGACATAATGGTAGGTGGACTACATTGGCCCTTTACTACAGTCAGAAGGGGCCATGTTGGCCTTGATGTCAGGGGTTATGGCTACAGGCTTAGTGTTTGTCTGGTCCAGTGGTCAAGCAAATCAGTGGGCTATGATTCATGCCCTGACCATGTCGATGGTCCATCACAACAAAAAGTGCCAAGGGACTCATTTTACAGGTCAAAATGTGCAATGATGGGCCACTTAATTATGGATTCATGGAAGCTGCATGTCCCATATCATCAACAGACTACAGGCATAAAAGGGAGATATAATGGTCTGCTTAAGCAAGAACTTAAGACTGCACTCAACCTACCCTCCATGACAAGGTGGGCACAGCACCTATGGGTAATTGTGAGAGCTCTGATGAGCATCCCCAGCAAGGAGGACCAGCTCCCATAGAAGCTTTGCTGTATTGCACAGCAGTTGTGGAAACGAAATGATGTACCCCATTTGTGTACAATGAATCAAAATGCAGACTGTAAAAAAATTAAATTAAATTAAATTAAATAAAAATCTGAGTTTGAGAAAGAAGGGAATGTTCTTTTGCCTGCTCCTACTATATTAAAAGGGGGCAAACTGTAGATTGATATGACCCTGGACAACAAAGCATCCACCTAAACACCTTCATTGGATAACCCTGTTAGCCCCATAGGGAAAAGATTTGGAGTGAGATTTCCTTATAATTAGTGGATGTCCCCCTGGGTACAGGTGACTTGCCCAGTTTCTGCAAATGGGACACAGATTTTAAAAGGCACTTTTGCTATTTCCCTTTGGCCAATTTTGAGTTCCCTGGTGGTGGAGCACACTGAACCTACTGAAGTTCAAGATCAAGTCGATTGAGTGTGTTATCACCTCCCAGGGAAACCACCACAAGTGGCCACTGTGCTTTCCTGGGATTCAAAGTGGACATGCATTTTCCCAGATGGATGTGGTTTACCTACACTAATAACTGTAACTGATGTTTTCTTTCATCTGTAGGTGTGTCCTTGCCAACACCATTGTGAACTAGACACATACCTATACCAGACATGCCTACTGGGTATGCACTAAAATGCATGTAAGTTTTGCTGGTGAATCCAGTCTGTCACTGGACAATTGGACAAGACTGGGGAAGAATTTTATAGCCACCTCAATATGGGACAATGTAATCAGATATTATAGGGTTCTCTTTTGTTTATATGTTGTTACAGCTTATATTGTTGTTGTGACCTGTGGATGCAGGGCTCTGCCCTCTTCATTAAGGGATCATTGCAGATGTATTCCTGCTGCTTGAATCCCATATCACTGAGTGACAAGAAATACAACTTTCCTCTAACCTACCATGTTGTCTACCTGTGTCTTTTTGAAGTCTGGTTTTACTTTTTTTTTTTTTTTTCTCCTTGGTTATTGTCATACTTTTTCCTTTTGTGTATTTTGTAACTTCTATTAAATAACATACTTTTTTATATGACATGAAAAGGAAATGAAATGGAACTCTGGATTAACCCTAACCCTTAAAAAATGACTTGCTTTTCATTCTGGAAGGCAGTTTTATTTGGGAACAGAACTTTGATCTAATGTTTATCACGAATATATTCATGATGTGGGATTTTTTTTTTTTTTAATTTCCTGTTCTTCAGGATTACAACTGAGTGCCTGGGATGTCTCTGTTTTGTTAGACTATGAGTGATACTTCTGTAAATTTGGCTGATTTTTTTATATTAACTAAATTATCTAATAACTATGTAATTTTTTCTAAGAAAGGTTTCCCAAATATTCTTTTATTTATTTTTTTTATTCAGCTATTTAATGCAAACTAGAGTGCTTTTCAATCTTTAAACTTTAGAAACGTGAAGATCTGTGAAATTATTACTGTTACATTTCTACACTTTTTATTGCTTTACACATTGACTAAAGATTTACAGGACTTACCTCCTTTCAAACTGAGAGGTAAGGTATTTCTGAAGGTCTCCTTCCGACTCTCTAGAACACAGAAATGGTTTTAAAACTTGGACTTATTATCTACTATTATGGCATCACTCACATATGTGCATGTCATGACCATATATTTGTGCCTTTCAGGCAGCATACTGCATGAGGTAGAGTTCATCCTGTTTACTATGCTATAAAACATGTATTTACTTCTGATGCCATGATTTCAAGTGAATGTGTTCAGTCAGTGACTGAACAATAGTACGGAAACTAAAGTAGACCCATCTAAGGCAGACATGAGTCATTTCTGAAGGGTGACTACTCTAATACCTACTCATTAGCTTTTCTGAAACTTTTTAGGACTTCGCTATGGTCTAAAACATTTTACTACTCATCTTTCCTTCCATTCAATCCTCTTCTACAGGGTAAATGACAACCTCACAGTTCATCCTCTGCACCCTTTGACATTCTTCTCATTTTTACCCTCATTTTTCTCCTAATAAATTGCTTGCCTGTGTAATCCTATCCAGATCATCTGATGCTCAGAAGAGCCTAAAGAACATGGTGCAGACTTTAAGAGATTATCTGAGCTTTCCTTATACTCATTTTACTTACTGAAAATAATAATGCTTCAATGTGAAAGAAAGGAGACAATGTCTTATATCAGGTTTTCCTAGACTTCTCCTCAGGTTCAATTTTGCCTTAATTCTATACACTAAGTTATCACACAAGTACTGCAATGCAAATGATTGGTGTCTGTTCTGATTTATCAAGTGATTGTCCCCATTGGTCTGTGTTAATGTCTTGTGGGCTGCTAACTGGTTTGACAATCAGTCTTGAATAAATAATACCTAAGTGGAAAATATATGGATTTGAAATAACTATATAGGTCCTGATCCTGGGTCCTTATAAAGGTGAAAATATAGTCTAGCTTATTAGTCTTCCTTAACTTCAGGTTCCTCATCTCTAATTGAAGGAAAGGATAGCACCCACTTTATGATTATACTATGAAAGTCAAGTAAAATATTATATGTAACTATATATGACAAACTGTAAATGTCTATAAATATTTTAAGCAAAAGAGATATAGTAGATTTTAAAATGTATCCTTTCCACATTAAAACATCAGTACACATTGGTTACTTATATGTCCATAAGTATATTTTATAGATCAATTACACAAGCTTTTAATCTTACATCCACCAGTTCGTGTTGATTCCATTCCTCCATTTGCAAAGATTTCCCAAAATATTTCTTAGAGTTTACAAAGGATTTTTCAGGTGTTGATCTTATCAATCAGACATGCGTATATCCTTGATGACATATTCGTCCAGTTTTTTTCAAACATTTGTACTACTCAACTTCCATGGGCTATGAAGTATCTCACAGGAGCATACCTGCTAATATGGAGTAAACCCAGGTCATTAGACTCTAGCCAGTTTCACACATGCTGTTTCTCACCAATCTTAAATTGGTTTGTCAACAGAAAGATGCACTGTGGCATGATGAGTGTGGCAACACAAAACGCTACCTTTCCAATTCATTATCTAGTTTTGTATCCTGAAAATAAAATTCTCTAGGTAGTCATTAATAAAAATTATAACAAGGGCTGGTCTTCAACTTTAAATTTTGGAGGCTTTTACTCAATTTCAAGTGCACACATTTCCCACCATTATCATCATAATCCACCTCTCTTTCTGTATGCTACTTCCAAATAAATCCTTTTGTTAAAGAAAATAAAACTATTTTCTTCAATACCTGATATAACTCATTTTGCATGTCATATTAAAAAGAGGAAGAGGGCAGGAGGACAGACTTTTGTATACATCAGATTAAAGAAGGTACTCTTTACAGTCATATCTTAATTGTTTTCTATCAGCCACTTAGAAATGCCCTAGTATGTTACCAATTATAACTTAAAAGGGCATTAAGCTATTATAGGACCATTAGCTATTAGCACATTTTAGAGTCTAGTATTAAATAAAGGTTCACTGACCTTTGGTTAGGTTTCTAGGTTTTAACACTGTATTAGAGTCCTATTTTTCTTAGTTCATTTTTACATAAAGGAAGTCTGCTATTAAGGCCTGGGTGAAAACAAATTCAGTCCTTTGGTATCTACTAACTACTTATAAGCATAATGCCAAGAAGGAAAATTCTGATATGGATTCTGTTATAGGTATATATGAGATGTGTCCCAAAAGCTCATTTGTGAGACAAAAGAGTTTAGAGGTGAAATGATTGGGTTAAGAGAGCTTTAATCAGTGCATTAATCACTATAGAGATTACCTGAGTGGTAACTGTAGGCAGGTAGAGTGTGACTGGAGGAGGTGGATCATTGGGAGTGTGTCTTTGAAGTACTTATTTTGTGAGCTGGGCTTAGTCTCTTTCTACTTCCTGGTGCCATGTCCTGAGCTCTTTCCTTTGCCACTCTTCTATCATGATGCTTGCCTCCCCTCTGTCCCAAACCAATGGAGTCAGCCATCTGCAGATTGAGACCTCTGAAACTGTGAGTCCCCAAATAAATTTTTCTTCCTCTAATAGTTTTGTTAGTTCTTTTGGTCACAGTAGCAAAAATGTTGAATAAAATAGGTTCTTTCATGGAGTTTCAGTCAGAGAGTGATAAGTACTGTAAAAGTAAGAGACAGGAGCAGCTGGGGCTGGATTTGATTACCTAATTTTGAGAACAAATTACCTCAGAACGTGATCATGAAATCCATGAATACATGGATTTAATGTATTCATCATCATGAAATCCATGTATCTGTAATTTAGAAAGGGCTAGTAGACTAAGCAGTTCCAATTGGGGATCTCTTTTGAAGGTTTAACCAGATAGTGGTTGAGGTTAGAAAAACAAGATGTTGAAGAAACTAGGGTTGGGACAAGTATTGTTCTCCTTTCATGTAGTTTTTGAATGAGAATTTGGGCTTACACACAGTAGGGTAGGTGCAGGCTCTTTTTGTCAATGTTGAAGCCTGCAAGAGCAAATATTGCAAAGAATGAGACTGAACTTTTTGTTTATTTATTTGTTTTGGTACAACTGGTGATTGAACCCAGGGGTGCTTAACCACTGAGCAACATCCCTCAGTCCATTTTTTATATTTTATTTAAAGATAGGTTCTCATCGATTTGTTCAATACCTTTCTAAGTTGCTGAGATTGGCTTTGAACTTGTGATCTTCCTGGTTCAACCTTCTGAGCTGCTGGGATTATAGGCATTCTGGGATTACAGATATGAGCCACTGCACCTGGTGAGGCTGAATCATTTTCAATCTGCCCTCCTGCCTATAAGCAAGTCATAAGACCACTCATATTCAAGAGATCATTTCTCCATGAAGTGAAAAGTTTCTAGAATCTAAAGTGGAAACAGATGATACTTTGAGAAATGCAGTCACAATCCATCCTTCGGTCACCACAAGTCAAGTTCTTTTAATGTGAAATATATATTAATACACGCTCAAAAACCTGCCCTAAAAGTCTTATACCATTATAGTCTAAGTTTCAAGCTCATGGCCCAAAATTTTTCTCTTCTAAATTAGGTCAAAATATAAAACAGCTTTGTTGAATGTAGTGCCCATTTTCCATGTCTGTCTGCATCTCCATCTGTGTCTTGGTGTTCTCCTCTTACTATTTTTATACTTATAACCTGTGAATGAGGGAAGCATATGATTTACTCCTTCAATACCCAGCTCACAATGGAGATGCTGGAACAGAAGTAAGAAAACTTTGCTATTTTCATTCAAAATAGAAAAATAAGGATGCATAGCAGCCACTGATCCACACCATTCTGTACTCTAAATCTGTAGCCAGAGATTTGGTTAGGGTTCACATCAACTCCCTGTGAATTGTTTTTCAGGTCTTCTGGTTTCATTTTCTGAACTCCTGATTCTGTCTCCTTGAGATCATAACTGTAGAAGTAGCTTGGGTTTGCAATGGAGAAAACTTATCCACCAGCTTCCTGAACATAAAATATTGGGAGTTCAAAAGGCTTAATACTATCTTTCTCTTAGTAAAAACTAATATAATTCACTTTTACCTTTTTTTATCAGTAGAAAATTTATTTCATAAGACAAAAACTCTAACAACAAACATCTGAAATTAAGTACTTCTTCTCAGGCTCTCCATAAGGCTGTTGCCCTTAAATAAGTCTTGATAGCCTTACTAACGGATAGGATCCATCAGGCACAACTTTGAGATCCTATGGAGGTCATTTTTCTCTCTGAGTACTCAAGTGCAGTCTGTGGTGGTCCCCGTAAGACCATGTCAAATTGCAAATGGACCATTTCCTGATATAATGGTAGATCTGAATAGGTGCAGTGGAGAATGTGTCTCATAAACCTTAAATAATTTTCATCTAGTCCTTTATAGGAAAATTGATGATCCTTAATCTAGGACATAGAGTTATATATATTTTCTATTTTTCACATTGCTGTCGTGATACTTTTACTGAGCAATCTGCCATTACATATCAAAGGTTTTCTTTCCTCCAGTACCAGCTACCTTTTCTTGAGATCTAATTGTCAGCCACCTCCAGTCCCATCAGTTTTTCATAAATGGTCTTTGCAAACTTCTTCCATCTTCTTTCTGTTGCTCTATCTCAAAGTCAATAACAAATGATTGGGAAGCTCTGTTGTACGAGAACCCACTCCAGAACCAAAAATTGCTGCAATTATCTTTGCTAGAATAAAATTACACAAAAATTTGGAAACTTAAAGCAACAAGAAATATTTTGTTATTTCTCAAAATTTCTGTAAATTGGAAATTAAGGGTGGGCTTACTGGGTGGTCTTGTCTTTCAGGCATCTCATGTGATTACAGTCAAATGGGGGCAGAGCTAGAACAGTGGGATTATCCAGCCATCTGTCCATATAACTTCCCTCATGTAATACTATGCCTTCTCCCTGTAGTGTCCCCATATGGCCACATTTCAGTCTTAGACTCTGGCAAAATCAATGCAATTTAAATGTTGTTTTAGTCAGCATTTTTGCACCATGACCAAGAGACCCAGTAAGAACAATTATCAAGGAGGAAAAGTTTATTTTGGCGTTCACATTTCAGAGGTCTCAGTTCACAGACAGCTGATTCCATTCCTTGGAGTGTGAGGAGAGGCAGAACACCGTTAATGGAAGTGTGTGCTGGAGGAAAGCGGCTAGGATCATGGCACCAGGAAGCAGAGAGAGAGTTCTGCTCAACAAAGACAAAATATAAACCCCAAAGGCATACCCGCAAAAGCCCACCTCCTCTAGCCACACCCCAACCGCCTACAGATACCACTCAGTTAATCCCTATCAGGGGTTTAATTCACAAACTGGGTTAAGGGCAAATCATTTCACCTTTAAATCTTCTTTCATTGTCTTATATATGAGCTTTTGGGGGACATCTCACATCTAAACTATAACAAATGTTTACTCTGAAACTGAGGATTGAAGAAATGACTATGAAGTAAATGAATTGCAATCTATAACACCTTTTCTGAGAGAGCTCAGAAATCACATAGAAATCACACTTCTGCTATATTCTACATCTAACAAGTGAATTATGAGCTGTTCAGATTCAAGAGGAGGGAACATAAATGACATATTTTGATGAGGGGTGGACAGATGGAAAATGTGACACCCTTTGTACCATACTGTTTAACATTCAAAGTTGAATAGAAAAGCAGAATTTCCATCTACAAATGAGGTTCTTGGGGCTCTCCTTTTTATTCCCTGTCGGGGTACCCGGGACCCCTGGCCCTAGGTGTGGCTAAGATGGCGCCTGGCAGTGAGCCAGAGCAGTTAACTTTTGCACAAACATCTGACATCATTTTAAGGAAGTCTTTATGACTGGTTCTCTGGTCTCATGCACAACGCATGATCTCGGTATGCCCTGCTTGGCTCTCTGTATCTGTCCACGCTTTTCCCTCGTGTGCTCTCCTTTGATTGGTGGTTTTACCTATATAAGGTCTGTAACTTCCCTGCTGAGGAAGGAGGATAAGAAAAAGAAACAAGAGAAGCAGAAGGACAGCGCGCAATAAAGCATTGAAACTGAACCAGTGTGTCGTGTCTCTCTCTGCGGGCAGAGGGAACGCGACAATTCCCCCAATCTCATATTTAAATATTTTAACACCAAAGTGTATATAGTTGGTAAAGTGTAAGAATTGTATGATTGCTGTTGGTCTAATATTAATTTTGCTTTCAGGGCCTACTTTCCACTTTTAATTGAAATTGTCATTCTTGGAATATCAAAAACTGATTAGGCCACAAAGGGAAAGTAGTGGAATGGTGTTTCTTCCAATAAAGTGTAATTCATATATACCTTATTGAGACATAAAAAACAATTATAAGGAAAGCTAATCTTTCTAATCAAGAAAACTGTAGGACTTCATATAAATCAGTGCTAAATGATAGACGTATTAGTCTAAGAACTCGGCTCATCTAAATTAAAAGTGTAAAAGTGATGGTTTTCATTGTTTGTGGACCTTAAAATTCCACACGACATAAAAAAGGCTTATAATAAGCATTTACTAAGTGACATTATGCATGAAAATTATTTAACACAGTATCAGGAATGCAGAAATCTACCATATAAAAGATGACAAAAATTATAATTATTAGTAATAACAGCAGTAAACACAGTAGCAGGAAAGCAGAAGTAATAGCAATAGTGAAGAGAATAAATGACATTTGAATATATTAGTATATACACAATATAAATTTTTGGACAAATTTAGAGCATATCTCAAATATCACAATAATATACTTTATTCAGTATTAATGTTAAAAAAATTTTAGTTTTAGATGAACACAATGCTTTATTTATTTTTATGTGCTGCTGAGGATTGAACTCAGTGCCTCATACATGCTAGGCAAGTGCTGTATCACTGAGCCACAACCTCAGCTCTCCAATATTAACTTTTAACAATTGTTTTATGCCAACATAAATGTCATAACACAGAAGCAATTTCTGCTCTTTTTCCATTTTGACTTGTATTTAAGCTATTTTATCCAAATCTTTTGTTTTATCAAACAAAATTTGAAACAGAGTGTATTTTGGGAATGAGATTTCTTTGGGATCTTCAAAATTTTGGGATAACAGAATAACAGTGTTATTTCACAATGCAAACACTCAATATTTACATCATATACTTATTATTGCTGTTCCGGGAGGAGCACATCTGCAATCTCAGCAACTCAGGAGGAGAATGAGTCAGATTCAGGAGGATTGCAAGTTTAAGGCCAGTCTCAGAGACTTAGTGAGGACTCAAGCAATCTAGACCAAGTCCTGTCTATCCAATTTGGTGAACCTACACTCCTACTTCCCACCTATTGTGGGTCAGCATCCAAATATCAGAGAGAACATTCTCCTTCGATTTTGTTGGGATTGGCTTGTTTCACTTAGCATGATAATCTCCATTTCCCTCCATTTACTTGCAAATGTTTAATTTCATTCTTCTTTATGGCTGAGTAATATTCCATTGTGTGTCTGTACCTCATTTTTTTTATTCATCCATCTATTGAAGGGCTCCTTTGTTGGTTCCATAGCTTAGCTATTGTGAATTGAACAGCTATGAACATTGATGTGTTCATGTCACTATAGTATGCTGATTTTTAAGTCCTCTGGGTACATGCAGAGGAGTAGGATAGCTGGGTCAAATGGTGGTTCCATTCCAAGTTTTTCTGAGGAATCTACATACTGCTTTCCAGAGTGGTTGCACCAATTTGGAGTCCCACCAGCAATGTATGGGTGTATCTTTTCACATCGTCAACAACATTTATTGTTACTTTTATTGTTGATAATTGCCATTTTGACTGCAGAGAGATGAAACTTCAGTGTAATAAAACTATATTTAAATATCTATTGATTGTTGTTGTTGTCTATTCAAAATACATATTTGTACACCTTCAGACAGATAATATTACTGGCCTTAAAAATCTACAAGAATTTTCTGATTGAATGCAGTACTGAAATTTTAAAATGTATGTATTTCAAAGAGAATAATAACCAAAGAAGGAATATTTTTATGCCTTTCCAAAAAAGAACTAAATGGTTTAAACGTGCTTGTTTTTCAAAGAAGGAATCTGGTATGATTGCTCTAAAGCAGGACAGAACTCTTATGTTCAACACTTTAGAACAGTACTGAAAGGCAGATTAGAGATAGTTAATTTAAATCATGACTATTTTTTTAAAAATTCAGTTTAGTAAGTGAAGTAATGTTCATGAATTATTAAATTTTAAAACATTAAAAATGATAATGAAATATGGAAGAAATTAATGAAGAAAAGAATCTTTCATTATATCCAGCTCCTGTAATGCCAAACCTAGTTGATAATTACAATGCCAAGCTGTTTTTATAAAATATGATTTCTCTCAAATGTTAGGAGTAAACATATAAAAATTCACTAAAACTGAGAATTTGAAATACTATTTCCCAACAATAATGATTATCAAAATAAGTCTAGTAAAAATGACTGGATGCAATCTCTTCAGGTTAATTCATTAACTAATTAATGACTGGATGCAAAGTAGATGTCAGCCAGGGAGAGAAATGCAGCAACTTGTTTGTTCATCCCAGATAGGGTCATAAATATCAGAGAGTATAAATAATAGAGATTTAAGGAAGCAGTCCTTATGGAAAGCTGTATAATAAATAAACCTCACAATGTCTCAAAGTTCCATTTGTGTCTAGTTTTATTCGTGTACACTGGCTACTTTTTTTCTACAGCATATAGTGTGCTACATTCTCTGGATAAAAGAAAAATAGGATATAGGGCTGATCTCTCACAGCAAATAATGTAACACTCTAGGACACATTGTCCAAATTGTGTATGGAGCCTGGACTAGAACATGTAATAACATGACTTCCAACCATGGTTTAGACCAAATTAAGAGTCAACACATAAATAAATATTAAATCATACATTGAACTATTGGCTTAATATCATTTTCTGTGAAGTTTGGCTTGGTAAAACTGTAGCTTATTTAGGTGGTATCGAAAAGAAATTTAGTCACTACATTACAAAATGTAAACAATTACCCAATTGTTTTATTGCAACAATAATGACCTTTCGTTTTTGACCAAAAATGTGATAACTTATTCTTTCTCTCTGATCATATCTTCCATTCCAATAATTTACAAATTTTAATATGTATATGCATTACCTAGGGGATTTTACATATTCTAATTCAGAAGATCTCAGGTGTGATGTGAGATCCTGTGAATTTAATAGCCTTTTAACTGATACTAGTTGCTGATGGTCCACAGACCACATTTTGAATAGTAAACTTTTATACATCTCTTCCATAGTACCCATCTTATTCTAATGGATATTATGTATTTTCATGATTGCTGCAAATATCATTTTTAATTTCAGATTGTAACTGAATGTCTGACATAATACATGCCTAATAAGCATTCATTGAATAGGAAAATAAATGAATGACTGTGCTCTGCACATTACTTTTTTTACATCAAATGATAATAATTTTGACTATTCTAATTTTCTAAAGTGAGCCACCACTAGTTAACTAAACTTAGGTTTCAATATTCCACTCCCCCCCCTTTTTTTGTACATCTCCATCTTTCAAATGATGCTTTAATACTAGGCAGCAAAAAGTAATTTAAGTCCCATCTGTTATCACATTTTCCAAAACCACCTTGGGAAGATGTATAAGAACTGTCACTTTTAATTAGAATTATATTTTATGGTACTTTTAAAAGTAGATTTTTATCAGAGACACCCATTTCCTTTGAATTGTGATTGAAAGTACAGCAAACATTTTTTTCTGGAACACCTTGGTACTCAGCCAGTTCACAGACAAAGTAGAATAATGACTGATATTTTGCATCTCTGGAAATGTCTGTCCCCACTCCTCCCTCTTTCCATTCATTCTTTATCATAGATTATAGCTAATTAACTTCAGTGAATATTTAAAAAAATGAAGGTTTTTCAGATTACTCCCAAATTCAATTTTTCTCATTTTTTTGATAAGAGAATCATTGAGAGAGGTCTTTGGCTCATGGCACAGGGCTTATTACATACTGCTACGTGGAGTTTATTCTCTCAAATATATTGTGAACTGTGACATTCACTTAAAGTGCTTTCCAGAAAATCCTGTCATGGTCATATCGGTGCCTCCCAGTTCCCCCATCTGTTTACAAAATTGTCATAATAGAAGAGCTCTTTCAAAGATAATTTTGCTACTGCTGAGATTTTAACATATTTTAGATAAAATTTACTTGTGTGTAATTTAAAATTTCTTATTCTATTCTTCAGCATATAATGGAGAACAAATATATTCAAATATTCCTCTGAAAATAACTTTTCCATTTTTATGGAGGGGTATGAAAAGTTGAAGAATCTTCTAAGATAACTTTTTGTTCCGATGACATATTTTGTTATAAACAAATTATCTTTCAAGTTACTCACTCAATTGTAAAAGCAACTTCCTTTTTTGCTTATTCTCTCCCCATATAAGAGCAGACACAACAGATAAATGATAGCTCCCAATAGAATTTTGTATATATATATATATATATATATATATATATATATATATACATACATACTAAGGATTTTTACAGCACATCTCCAAAAGTTTCTGGTTTTCTTATTCTTTAAGCCTTTAAATAAAAATCTCTGCAAAGGAGATTCTCATAATAAATACATCTGTTTGTCATTCAGAGTATGAACTATGTCCCTAGTGGCTGAAAATAGTACTTATTCATTCTGCATAGCCAAGGGGTATGAAGAACCAGAGCTATAAGCATGATATTGACAAAATCCACTAGTTGCACCTAGTGGAGTTAAAGAAGGTCAAGCATTAAGCTGTAGAGATTATCATTCCTGCCATTGATTCCTTTTCATGAACCTCATTAGTACTTCACTTTTATACACAAAGTCTCTCATTTTTATGCAAACAAACTTGCACCATCTGTTCTGTTTAGTCCTGGAGTGGATTTTTTACTCTCTTTCAATGGACTAATGGATAAAATTAAGCTTCTCATACATCTAGACTGGTCAATAATAATCTTGTATTTAAGTACTTTATGTCAAACAAAAAGTGAACAAAGCTTGATTTTAATCATGCTATCCATCATAGGATATATAAGGAATAAATGTTCTTTTCAGACATTATTAGACTTTGATTCCCTCATTTGTACCTGGAACGACAGAAAAGGGAAACATAATCTATATGCTGGGGGTCCCGCCACAGAATGAATGAAGAGAGAAGACAATTTTGATTGGTAGCCTCAGGAAAGATCATACTATACTCAAAGAACAGAAGGAGGAATGGAGGCCATGATGGTTTAGGACTATTGGGTATATATCGTTAGCCTATAAGGATGGTGACTCCTGGAAATATTTTAAAAGACCTCCATTAGGTAGCAGAATGAAGAGAAGAGGAAATTATTGCAAAGGTAAAGTACCAGAGACAGTGAAGAGAGAGGACAGTTAATGAGCTTAGCTACCCTAATCAGTTCACCATGTGTATGTGAGTCAGACTGTTGCACATCCCTACAATTAAAAAAACAATAAAAAACAAAAGCATCAGAAGCTAAACTGGTTGCTTGTGAATGAACAATGTCAGGGGAAAATATTAAAACAGGGAATATGGTATAATTAACAAAAATAGCAAGGAAATAAGTGGAGAAAACCACAGTATTCTTCTCAAGATTGCTTGTTCATAGTCAAGAATTTAAATTACTTCACACTCTTGCAGCAAGCACTGGTAGACTCTAAATGACACTATTGCTATAGATTCTGGTTGAGCAGACACTACATAAAGTCAGCTGAAATGAGGAAGCTGTATTGAGTTCTTGTGTACATTAATTTTTGAACATTCCTTAATTCAATATTATATGAAAGTTTAGACATAATCTACTGAGATTCTAAGCATTATATGTTATGTCAGCTACCATTGTCATGATGAAAACAACTTTGATCTCTCAATCCTAGCTCCTCATCTTCAATACTTAACCCCCCCCATTACTCTTTCCTATCTATAGATGAACTGAGAATTCAAGCAAAACCACAGGTTGTGTTGAATCTAAATTATCCCCAGCATAGTTATCTGCTATCTACCTTCTCATTTGAAAGAAAATATTTTTTTTTGTAAAAGAACAATATCAGAAGCCATTCCCTATAGTAATTCATTAATTCTTAGTAGTAATTATATAATTTTCAATTACATAAATGGATCTTGAATAGGATATGTTTGGAGAACAGTGGATTACAAATACCTAAATTGTTATGGTCTTTTACAACACTAAAACAATTAAAATTTAATTTAAAAAATTACATTGAAATAAGAGTGCAGTTTCATCTGCATAATCCAAACTAACCAAATGCAGCTATTTGTAAAATTTTGTGGGAGAATTGATAGGAATAATATGTGTAAAATGAAATTTAGGAATCCTTTCCTACCTTGTGACTACAAAACAAAAGTACCTAGTTACATAGCTCACTAAAGTTCTCATACAACATGAACAAAGAGATCAACAATATATACATCCAGTGATAGAAGAATTAGATTCAAATAAAGAGTAGTCCTAAATGATCATTTTTCAATAAGATCAAATGATTGCACAGGTGGTTTCAACTAAGGAAATATTGATATTATATTCTTGAACATTCACACATAAAAACATTAACATAGAATATGAACTATCCAGGCAATTGAAATTTGACTTGCTGTGATGTAGTATAGCTGGATAAAGGTGAGGGTGGATTTGAAAACGAGCAGCATTTGACCAGCACAGCATGTTTTCTAGTGGAATTGTACATTTCACAAGTTAGTGCTCAGGATCAAAAGGGAAGTGGTAGAAACCCTGAAACCCTTTCTAATACTGTTTCTATTATCTGATAGCAAAGATCCTTTTTAGATACTAAAGCAATATGATTTTTCGAGTACATGATATTGTATACTGTTTAACATAAGGTGTCTTTGTAATGTCTTTTGCTTTATAAGTGATATGACCTGATAGAGAAGACATGTATCAGAAATCTAAAAGATGTGTGATTTTTTTAACATGAATTTTTCTGATGATTACATTCTGCAATTTTCTATCCTCACACAAACTTGCTAGTGTCTTTTATAGGACTCTTAAGGATATGTAGACAAATAATACATAAATTGTCAGAAATTAAAACTTACTGAAGTCTTTTTATTTATTTATTTATTTATTTATTTATTTATTATTGACAGTACTAAGGATGAACCCAGGGTGGTGTGCATGCCAGGCAAGCACTCTACCACTGGACTGACTATACCCCTAGTCTTTGTTGATTTGTTCAGCAATCTGATGACAAAGCATGTTGCTATAACTAAATGATCAATAAATGAGGGCTTCACTACAGGACACTAAACTCTAAGTGTCTCTACAAAACCACAATTCAAAAAAAAGAATTCCCTCCAAAGAAAAATAAGAGATCTCTGCAGGTCTACATTATTATTGAGTCTCCACTTACCTTGAAGAGAGTACAAATAAGCATACCCAGGGTTGCTAGCAGCTTTCCTCCTGTTGATCTCTTTGGGGAAATGCATCCTTCTCGAAAGTGTATCTCAGTTTGTATTTTCCCTCTTAACTTACTGATTCATCACTGTACTAGGTGTCTCAGTCATGTCATCACATTTCCTAATTTTATGTTTTCAAGAAAAATATAGCACTGATGGGATAGAAATGGGATCACCTCATTTGCAAACAATGAAGTGATGATTAAAATGTAAAATGAATTTTCTAAGGTCCAAGTTCATAGAAATTCAACTTATTCTTGAAAGACTTTTCTTGATAGATCATAGTCTTCTGTGTTTTAACAGTTTTTCCCCCTCTGACTGCTTTAATTAATAATATTTTCATGAAAACTGTAGTTTCTTGTAACAAATAAATTCTGAAATGTATATATGTATATATATATATATATATATATATATAAAACATACAAGTAACTATATCTATCATCTATACATTTATCTTGGTTGCATCTTATTGTATTTTACTGTCTTTTAGTTTCCTTTTTAATTTTTATTAAGTATTTTATAACTATAATTACTCTTCCCTTGTGCATTATCTCCAAAGACTTCCAATTTTCTTTGTGACACAATTCTATAAATTATTTCATAGACTGTTTAAGAAATACCATACAAATATTTCTGTATTTAATCCAAAATTCATGCTTCTTTGTCTATAATAGATGTGTCTATACCTTGATCAACAGAAAAATGATTTCTTATAAACTGTTTTAATGAAGAAAAGTCATTCATTCCAAAGTTTTCTACTTACATGTCTCACTGGAAAAGAAGTGAAAAGCTTAATAAGAAATATGGCAATATATTTCTAAAAGGCATAAATTCACCTACTAGAACTGCAGTCCACATACTCAAAAGAAGTAATTACTATTTTCATGAGTAAACCAGAAACTCTGTGATTCATAAATGCAGTTGCTATGATTTATTCAGTTTCCAAATGGCTGATCAATTATGGATATGCTCCTTCACACATGCACTATGGAAAATATCTTTTACAAGCATCTTTCAGCAAAAGACATACGCACATGACAGCTACCAGCAGATAGCTCTGAAATCTATCAAGATAATAGCCTAATATTTTAAAAGTGTATTCTGCCTGTGCTGAATAAACACAGTATAAAGGTCAATTTTTAGATACTGAGGCACAGAATATTCAGCGAAACATTTACAAGTTTGACCTTTCAGTGAAATGTATGTTCACGTGACCATGCCATAAAAAGCTCAAATAAATTTCAAACATTTTCTAATCACTTTGCAATCCTTAAATTCTTAGTACACTGTCACATGAAAGGTTGGTGTTACTTCTTAAGTCTGTGCCTCTATCTAATGTTGTGAGAAAATGTTGCTTCTCGAATTTTTCAGCATTTCCAGTTTCTACAAACTGATAATGCAGTAATGTGCGAGGTGGTGAAAATAACACTTAGGATCAGTTACAGCTCAAATTTTTCTCCTTCTGAATGATGGTAGAAGTCCCACAATTTCCTGGATTTATCTCTTGTTAATACTCCAAAGGGAGAGCCAACACATTCAGAAGAACTGAAGAGTTTCCATTGAATATGCTTTTCGGGTTCCTGGGCTGTAATAAACTAGTGCAGGTTCAGAGTTAATACACTCCTGGTTAAAGTAGGAAGGGGAAAGTTGGAGAAGTGTGGCTAAGTATAAAATCTGACAAATGCAACAAAACAAGAAGAGGAAGAAAATCCAGAAGTCAAATGTCAGAAAGATCATTGATTTATGAGTAAATGAAATAGAAGATGCATTATAATAAGAAGATAAATACTTCTGTAAGATAATTCTGTGATCCAAAGAGTCTGTACACTTAAAGAGTTCCTGACACACTGATGTCCACTAAACATTCACCAAGGGAGCCAAATGAGCAACTTTCTGTTGTCAAGTTCCTGCAGTCTGCTGCAATCCTACCTAGTGTCCTTCTGCCTCCCTGCTTTTCCTTATTTTTGAACCACGAGAAATTCTGTTTGAATAGCACGTTTTCATGTCAGAGAAAAGAAATCCATCCCGCGTCTTCACTTATTCATTGTATCTTAAGGAGCCATCATGAATCCCCAAAGCACCCTGAAATCCAAGGACAAAATGGCGATTATCTTCTTAGGTGTATGCTTCACTTTTGCTCTCGCTCACACAATCTGAACACCACCCTAAACCAGATGTACTTCTCCATTACTGTGCAGCCTTTAGATGTGCTACTTATTTCACCTCTTCTGTTCTCATTATGTTAATATTATATTAACTAAATTATATTATATTATATTATATTATATTATATTATATTATATTATATTATATTGGCGTGGGACTTCATCTCCCATGCCTCCTGTGGAAGTGAACTCCGGGGTTGGAGCCTCCGGGGAGCGTGATGTGGCGAGCCACACACAGCTGAGCAATGCACAGGAGGCTGCTGCCCCTGGCCAGTATAGTGGCCCTGGTCGCGGTGCACTGCGGTCGCAGCTGCAGCAGGCTCCGGATGTTCTAAGCCTGCTCCCTGGCCTCAGCACCGGCTTCTTCCTTACCTGGAATGAGTGCAGAGTACAAGTGGACTGGTTTTCTGCTGTCAGACTTTTAAGAAGTTTGCCACAAAAGAGGAGACCTAGGCCTCTTCCAGAAACTGCCAATCTAGATGATTCAGACAAGCAGGAAAATACACATGTACAGGAGTTGCAAGTGAAAGTCACCAAGCGACTTGGGGAGCCCTTCCAGAAGAAGAGCTCAGAGCCCAGCGCAAAGTATGCACCACAGAATGCAGAGTTAGCCCCTGCAGTGGGCAAGGACACGTTTTCTCATATGGGAGAATCTGCCATCCTCTACGCTGATGGTTGCTGCTCCAGTAATGGGTGGAAGAGAGCAAGAGCAGGAGTTGTCTACTGGGGACCAGGCCATCCTTTAAACGTAAGGTTAGACTTCCCAGACAAACCCAAGAGCAGAAATTCAAGCAGTCTGCAAAGCCATTGAACAAGCTAAGACTCAGAACATCAATAAATTTGTTCTATATACAGACAGCATATTTAGTACATATGGGATCACCAACTGGGTCTAAACTGGAAGAAGAACTGGTGGAGGATGAAGGTAGGAGAAGACATGATCAACAAGGAGTTCTTTGTGCAGCTGGAGGAGCTCACTTGCGGCACACACATCCAGTGGATGCATGTCCCTGGTCATTTGGGATTTGTGGAGAATGAAGATGCTGATAGGCTGGCAAGAGAAGGGGCTCAGCAGTCTCAAGACTGAGCAGAGTCACTAGAGTACTCAGGAGAAGACAAGCAGTGACTCTTGTTGCCGTCATTCCCTGGTGTGAACAGCATGGACTGTCACACAGCATGGACAACTGCAGTAGACAGGCAGACAGCTTTCCAGCTAAGTCAGGAAGGCACTGTGGTGTCCAGTAACATCTTGATAAAAAGTGCTTAAGTGTGTCAAAAAAGTAAAAGTCTTTGAAATCTGATAATTCTGAGATCAGTTTTTTGCTTATTGGGTTTGGTACGTCTTAGTCAGCTTTTTCACTGCTGTGACTAAATGACCAGACCAGAACAACTGTAGAGGATGAAAAGTTTATTTGAGGGCTCACAGTTTCAGAGGTCTTAGTCCATAGAAGTCTGGTTCCTTTCCCCGGGGCCTGAGGTGAGACAGAACATCATGGCAGCAGAGAGAAGCAGCTTGCATCATCAGGAAGCAGAGAGAGAGAGGGAGAGAGCGAGAAAGAGAGAGAGAGAGAATCTCCACTCTCCAGATACAAAATATTTACCCCAAAGTCACACCTCAATTCCAATCTCCTCCAACCCCACCCTACCCTTCAGTTACAACTCAGTTAATCCCTATCAGGGGATTAAATCACCTCTGGACCTTCTTGCATCGTCTCACATGTGAGCTCTTGAGGGACACCTCATATCCAAACCATAACAGTATAATTTCATTTGTGTTTTTGGAGTCTGGCCCAAAGTATTTGGACTTTGATTTTTATAAGGAATCAATAAAACATTGGTTAAAAAATAAGAAAAAAATTTACATATATATTATATAATTATTGCATATATATAAACATATAAGTATATGTATAAATATACATATATATATAATTTACTGCAGTGCAGCAGTACAATGTCTGGCATATATTTGTGTCTCCAAAATGATAGTTCATTATTCTTCTTTCTGTATGCCATGTCATGTTAAATGGAAGCTAAAATTGGGAACAAATGAGAATAAATTAAAAGGGTGAATATAGTACAAGATATATGAAAATACAGAATTATGGAAAATGAATACGACTGAAAGAAAATATTAAAAAAATAATATAAAAATTTAACACAGGAAAGCATGGCAACTGAAGGAAAATTGATAAAGAAACAAGAAAAAAATTGTTGTATTTATCCTTTCCTGAAACTGACAAAACCAACTTTAATAAATGAGACTTCTTAAGTACGGAAACTTGGAGGAAATTATTTGACATAGCATATATTTTATATAGAAAATAAAGCCTCAACTTAAGATGTGTTGTGCCAAAATTCAGAAATATATTTGAGAAAAAATACCTGAGGAAATACACAAAATACAAAGGGGAAACAGGACAGACACCCAAACTAGGAAAGTGTTAAGAAACTAATTCCACAATAAAAATAAACTCCAATTGTCATGACCTTCCTGTTGCAGAGGACTTTGCACCATAGTTCAGGAAGCACCATTAAAAATAAAATTCATTAAAATTTAAGAGAGAGAGAACATTCTCAGTAACCTCATATACGGTTAAAATGACTTTCATAATCATCCAGAGAAAACCCACAACCCAGTCTTACAGATATCCAAGTTCAAGGTCCATTTCCATTGATATCTATGAATTCTTAATCCATGCATATTCAAAAATCAATAATTAGCTGAGCACAATGATGCACACCTGTAATCCCAGCGACTCCAAAAGACTGAGGCAGGAGGATTGCAACTTCAAAGCCAACCTCGGCAACTTAGCAAGTCTGTAAGCAACAATTTATCAAAACCGTGTCTCAAATTGAAAGGCTCTTAAGCATGTGACTCAATGATAAAGCACCTCAGGGTTCAATCCCTAGTGTCACATACACACACAACACACACACACACACACACACACACACACACACACAATTAATAATTCAACACAGTTCTAGGAAATTATTGCCAGAACTACCTTCCACCACTTGCCTTTAGTAGCTTGTGAATAATGGAATCAAATTTCCAAATACTGCTAATCTTACCACTGTTCAGAATCATGCAGGATAGAGAAGTTTGTTTAATTAAAGCCTTAATGATAACATATCACCTTCCCTGGTAAGTGGCTTAGAAGTAGAAATTAGCTACTTTATCCCAAACTCCAGAAAACAAACATAGGAGGTATGGCTGTAGAGATCATTGAAATGGCAATGTGAAAATCCTGACTATGATGGAAAGGGACTTATTGAGGACATACAGTGGAAAATTATAATAATAACATTAACTGAATTCTTTTGCTGCATCAAGTATTAGAAGTGTACTCATTTAAGACAGAGATGATTTTAATCTATCTTATGTTTGAAACATCTAATATCCCAATAATAAGTGGAATACTTCACTAAAAGAATTTTTCTCCAAATCCTGGCAATGCATACCTTTTAATAATGTTGTGGTTTATATCTATACCTGCTCCACATTTCTGTCATTTTTCTTGGACTATCCAGATAACAAGGGAATTTTCTCATCTTGGTGATAGTAGAAGTTAGAGTGGATCAAAAACTGGTATGCCAAGTCAGAGTTGGACTTACCTATCCCATTTGTCCATTCTGAAGTTATGCATTGAAGTTGAACATCAAAATCAAAAGGCATGTCTAAAAAGAGAGTTGGAGAATTAGGTACAATAATGAAACCTATAAGAGTATAATATGAACCAGGAACCAATCTAAGAATTGAGAATATAGAAGTGAAAAAAACAAAGAATCTTCCCTTTGGAGTTTGAATCCTTTTGGAGATACAGACAACAAATGACTAAGCACACAATGTAAAAGGTTTCCATAAGACTTCTGAAAACAATCCAGAAAAAGTATGACATCTAGGTATGGAAGTAAAAGGTTCTATTTAAATATGGGTAAGCAAAGTGTGCCCTATATAGGTCAAAGCTGGCTTCTTGATTATATCTGTAAATGAAGTTTTATTAGAATATATTAAATCCAATTGTTTATATCCTTATAGAAAACAATTTTCTAGTTGCCATGAAGGCTTTAACTACTGCCCCTGGATGAGTATACAACTAACATCAAGTTGCCATTCCTCTCGGGACCACCCAAGTTTGAAGTCCTTAGTCCACACAAATATCACTGTATTGGCTTCGCTTTGGATTCTAAATCTCACATTGGAAAGACCAATATAAGAATTATAGTCCTCTGTTTTATGCCAAAGGATAAAAGAGTGAAAGGAAGTTTAATATCACTGAGATGTTGATTGATTTCCTTACTTTCTTCTTACCTGTGTGACATGTTGATAATTGCCTTTTGCTGACAACCAAGAAAAGGTTAAACTTATAACATTTGACCCAGAAGTCATTTACTCAAATGTTAGCAAGGGCTTAGATAACTGTACTTACATTTCAAAAACGACTCAACCGTTTACCCTTTTACTACCTTCCGTAAGCAAACTGAACCTCTCCTGTAGTTTAGTTATGGCAATATTATAACAATATAAACATAATTTTTACACAGAATTTTGAAATGTTTGAATTTCCCATGTTATTTAACTCAGTATTTTTAAATGACACATTGGAGGGTCATACCTTTAAAAAGTCAAACAACCAAAACATGAGATGCTGAGGATATAGCTCAGTAGTAGGATTTGCCCAACATGCACAATGCCCTGGATTTGATCCCCAGCACTGTAAAAAATAAAAATAAAAAAATGGTGTGAGAAGGCTCAGGGCTTCTTTTTTCTTGCTTATTTTGCCATAGTAACTGAGAGTTTTCCTAAATGAGGCAGTGAATATTAAAAACTTAAATGAAATAAACTATGGTAAAATGTCACTAAACAAATAGATGACTAAAGTACATGTTTAAAATAGTCCAGTCCCATTTCCTAATGTTTGTTTTACGCATTGTACATTCAATTCAAATAATATTTCTTAGTATTTCTATAGCAGTTATATCATTTTATTTTCATGTGCCCTTTCTTTTCCAGTAGGTACAATAAATCCATTTCTCTGTTTTATGCACGCACATATCCAACTCAGTATCCTGGATGCAGTTTTCTGTACTGTGTTTTTCTGGCTACACACAGGCATAAATAATTTGCTTGACTTCTGTTCTTTATTGACTTTAATCAACATCTATTTGAAGCTAATGGGTTTCTTTCTACCTTGCATTGAATATTTTTTGCATGTATATGTCCTGATTCATCAGGGATGTAAGTTCTTAGGACTTATCAATACTTTTTGCTTCTCTGAATGTACTGAACCCCAATTCCTTTTAAGAGTTGAGACATCACATACAATATTTAATTCATCTACATGCTTACTTTATTTTGAAAAAAGTAAAGTTGAAAAAAGGAATAAAGTCAAAATTTTACTACCAAAGATGGATGTGAACTTCTATAGAATAATCTTTGCACTCAATCTTAGTTTGAAAATGTGATGAACTGCAATTGAACATACTGAGATATGTGCTGTTTTTCATATATGTACTTTTATAAGGGTTTTAAAAGTTACTTTACAAATAGTAGAATTCCTTTTTCTAAAATAATACATGACCTGTAACATAAAACCTTAGTATGTGCTTCGTCACCAGCATGCCTGAATTTCATACAAGAGAACTATTATACTTGGGTCATTATTTGTACAGGTTGTTGCACACTTATTTTGAGTGAGATTAGAGTAGTGAAATTTCCTTAAAAGTACTTGTATTACTCATGTGCTATCATCTGGAGTTTTCCCTGGGAAAAAATTGTAATTTAGAAAGCTAAATAAAGTACTACATTTTCTGAAAGTTCCGCCCTTTAAAAATCATAAAAACTGAACATAATGGTCTGTATTGAGGCTTGCAATTTCAGCTTTATGTTAGAAATGAAGGACTAGATTTTAAAGAAATTATTTTAGAATAAACATCTATTAGTGGTGGAAAGGATACCATGTTTTAACAAAATTGTCACCTTACTTTAGCCAGTTACCTTACTGAATACAGTTATTCCTTTCAAATGGTTCAAGATGATTATTAAAATGCCATGAGTTCAAATATCTCTGTCTGAAAAAAGCAAACACAATGGTATAAGGACTAAAATCTCAAAGCCATAAAACTCACAGTAGAAATTCTGGTTATAACAAACCCTGCACTCTTGATTGAAAGAATTCCCAAGACTTCATTGTTGGCACATGAATATGTGATTCTGCTTTCCTGTTCCAGTAAAAAAAGATCTATATGAAAGAACCAGTAATTTCCATAGCACTATTAACAATATGCATTTTTTTTTAAGTAGCATAAGCAATAAAAGAAGGGTTGCAGAGAGCACAGAAAACTTTGCTTTCCCTCTTGCATTTGTTTGTTGGGATTCTTCAAGGCAAGGCAGCTCTAAGTAAGCATATAAATTTTGATAGAATTCTTTGTTTTAATTGAGTAGAAACAACATTAACTACAACTCTTCAGCTTGTTTTCTGTAAATAAAAGTGTACGGGGAAAACTCAAATAATATCTTTGTTTAATTGATATGAACAAATATAAATCTAGGATTTTTTTTAGTCTGGGCTAGTTTTCCAAGATTTCTCATAATGTTCTGATTCTTATGTTATGGTGACTCCATCTTTTATTTGTGAAAATCATAAAGCTTGGAGACATTCTTTATTCTCTCTCCCACAGTACAAAGTTATATGATTAGAACTCATAAATTATATTTTCTAAAGAACAAGCATCCTGAAGTCACAATTCATTAAATGTGTAACACTGATCACAGTTAGCTATCAACTAATTTTTGTGCTCCTTATCTATAGAGCAGGGGATAGTAATACCTGCCTTGTGGTGTTATTGGGAACATAAAAGAAAATTTTGAGAAACTCCTATGTGACAGGCACATACTGTTTGTTCAATAACTATTTGTTTTAATTATTTTAAATTTTATCTGAACAATGCATTACTTAATGTTTCTTAATATATTCAACAACTAGAAAAAGGTGTGTCAATTTCTAGCACTAAATTCATCTTTAACACACCTTAACAGATGAGCATAAAGAAAGTCAGGGTGAAAGTTGTAGTTTTCCTCCAGTTGCTCTATTTTTTTATTCCAAATTATATCCCTAAAGTGGAATTAGAGAACATATCTCAAGTTATTTTGATTTCTCTTCAGGTCATCAGATGCTGGTTCCCATATAAAATATCCTTCAGTTCCTAAGAATAAGCAGAAGTTTGCAAAGTCAGAAGGCTACAAATACCTGCAAGAATCTCTCTCATCTCAGCAATTCTGACCTTATCATTTTTAAATGTGACTGTCCCTTCAACCATAGATGACTATAAATAACCTTTATCTTTTTTCTTTGAAATCATGGATTAGTAAAATGGCTTTAACAACATGTAATCAATCTGACTCTTCATTATTTGATTTATGAAAGAACTGAATGTCATACAGATAAATAACATACACAAGGTTCCACAGTTGGTGAGACCCAAAGCAAATACCTGGTCTCCAAGTTTAGTGATCTTCCATTACACATGTGATCATGTTTGTCCTGCAGTCTAAATTGTAAAAATTACTTTTCGTTTGTTTCAAGTTTTATCATGAATGAATGTTGACCTTTGTCAAATGCTTTTCCTAATCTGTTGGAAATATGTGGCTTTGATCTTTCATTCTGTTAATGTTGTGTATAACATTGCATCCCAGGGATAAATCCCATTTGATTCTTGTATGTAATCTTTTTGATGTGCTGTTGAACTCAATTTGCTAGTATTTCATTAAAATTTTTTGCACTTATGTTCATAAGAGATTGTATGCCAGTGCCATTAAGTACCAAGATTTCAATTCTGTGAATATTCCAGCAAAACTGAGATTAGATAGATTAGATAGATTAGAAGACATAAATCTAGAACTTACATATTATATTAATTAATATTATAATTATAATATAATAAATCATCATTACTATATAATTATATGATGTAAACATGATACATCATATACTATATTTGGTCTATTACACACACTTCATTATCTGAAACAATGAGATGAATGGGTTAACACTATTTCTGTGTTCTCCTAACTTTGGTTTTTCTTGGTCAATTTTTTACTATCTCTATCGTGACAGGTATATATCTTTAAAAATATTACTTTTGCTGTAATTTCAGTGGGATTTATAATTAGAAGAAAAAACACATAGTTTCAGTTCACTATTTTTACCCAGAACATCCCATTTAAGATTATTGAAGTCTTGGCGAGCATGAATCTCAGGCTTTAACTTGTCCTTAGGTGCCAAAAACTAAGTTTTATAGTCAAATTTTGCTTCTCTCTAATAGTATTCATTCACTGATTTCTCAACTACTTTTAAAGCACAACTTCATCTTACCATTTGTGAATGGTTTTAGTCTTTATAAGGAAATCTAACTCCTTAGTAATGCTACCAAATTAATCACTTTTATGTATTGCATGCAAAAGTTTTTCAAATACTCGAGAATAGTTAAGACGTCCACTCAAAGTTATACTTGTTGTAAGATATAATCCTGACATTTCACTTGATGATTTCTCTTATATCACATCTTCCAGGGCCTTCATTCTCCCCTATACGAAGTCTTAACTGGTAACATTTTACTTCAGGTTTGTTGGCAAGAATGAAAATCAATCTGATGTGTGAAAAGCACATGAAAAAAAACGAAATAATCTTTTGTAAACTGAATTTTTTCCTATATCACCATTGTCCTAAAGATGAGCCATATGGATCCTGAGTTCTATGCTACATATTTTTTCTATTTTGCCCTATGTGATTGTTTCTGTATTTATTCATTAATCAGTGTATTTTTAGTCACTTAGAATATAAGATGGGTAAAGCAATCTGTAAATTTGGTATGTCTGATTTGAAAATCTATAAGAAAAATGTGTAGCAGAGGACCAATAACGGAGTTAGTTCTCAAAATGGTTTATAAATATATTATTTCAAAAAACTTCCTGTTGAGACCTCCTTTCTTCCACCAAGCCGAAAGAACTATAATGATATCCTCATCTTGAGCAAAGCAGTCTGTGTGGCAGCAGAGCCCCAAACTGGGACAGACAAGCCCACAGTGAAGCTATGTGGAATAGAACGTCTCTCAGGAGCTCAAAGTCCACTGGAGTCAATGCTGCAGGCTGAGCTTTAGTCTGAAATGCAGTGTCACAAGTAATGACAGTTACTTTAGATCAAGAAATGTCACCAGGCAGCAAAACCCTCATGTACTTATGCAAGTGGAAAAGACAGCCCTACAGAGGCCTGAATAGCTCATAAATATCCTGTCATATTTTATTAGAATTGCATGGTGGTAACAAATGTTATTTTGCACAGAACTAAAAGACTAGAACCAAATTCTGGGATGACATGCATTCACAGTTCTAGAAAGGTGTATACTGACACTGGGCACAAGCAGGATGGAGTGTCTATAGGATCATTGTCAGTGAAAGAGTGGGATTACTTAAGGGAAAATGTAAAGTCTGATGAGGAGAGATTGACTCGATTGTTCTCTACCAGGTGAAGATTAAAAAGGAATAAATGTGGAGACAGCAGGTGGAAGGTAAGTGATTAGAACAGTTGGGGTCAATCATTTCTAGGAAACAGGTTGGTGTATATTAAGGCTCCCTTGGATAGCCCCAGCTGCATTCTCAGAGATGCATGGCCATCTATTCGTAATAAGCAGTTCTTAGAGTTGGTGAATAAAACAATAATTGTAAATTCAGAAAATCATAACAAACACATGGCCCCAGTGTTAAGAAATTACATATTTCTGCTTTTAATAAACCCGAATTTAATCAACAAAAATAACATCTAAAGCAGCGTCATCTAAAATCAAATCTCTAAAAGAGGCAAATTCCAAATGTTTACAACATCATGTTGTCTATTTTTGTTAATTGTTCAGTTTGTTTTCAATTTGTCATGAGTTATTGAACATATTTTAGTTATTGGTTAAGGAGATTTTCCAACTTCTCATTTATTTACAAATTATGAAAATCAATGGATATTTTTTCTTTATTTTAGTTTTGAGTTTATTTTGTTTTTAGTTGAAAAAAACTGAGCATATTCAAACAGGACTAAAATGCTGTGGAATGGTTACCTGACTCTAACAATGCAAGATGTGCTATGAGAAGATACTATGAGTAAATTACTTATTATTAAAAATAACCTCATTGTGAAAAAAGATTTCTAATATATGGGAACAAATTTCCTCAAGAAATATTACCAAAAATTGGCCAAAAAATCATTATAATTCACTCAAATTAGCCTATAAGTTGTTGAATTATATTGTCATTAAAATCTGTCAAAATAAAGTTAAGTTTTTTTTTCTTCATTTTAATTCTGCAAAGTAAAAGATAAAGGATATATTACTGTCTGGATTCTTTTAATTATGATCTCTTAAAACTCTATGTATATGGATATATTATCAATCTGAATATTAATAGTAAAACATAGTAAAGCTATGTATTTGCCTATATAAACAATAAAGATAACAAAAAAGATCTTTATGATCTTGTGGTAGCCAAATATTTCTAAAGCATCAAGTAAAATGTAATAACCATATATGAAAGGGTTGACAAATTACACTATGTTAAAATAAAAATTGTTCACCCATAAACATTATTAATAAAGTGAAAAGACCAGTCACATATTCACAGAAGATTTTTGCAACATGTTTAGAAGACAAGGTCTTATATTCAGGAAATATGAAAAATACTTATAAATCAATAAGAAAAATGTTAGTTAATTAAATTAGAAAAGTGGTCAAGAGACAAGAATAAGTGTTTGCAAAAAAGAATATTTAGAATGTCAATGAAAATATTTACAAAAATTAACCAACACATAGAACTACCATAAAAGTGAAAAGAGACAATATTAGCACCAATTTTAGCAACTAAAAGAAAAAACTAATAATTACTATTTTGGTGATTTTTTTGGTATGTTAGGTGAACTAAATAGGACTCTCCCACATATAAATGGAATTATACATTGTTCCAACCATTATTTATCAAACATAAACTTACCCATACTTTCTCCCTTTCACCCTATCCCCTTCACAGGGCTACATATGGATCCGGCCATGCACAGTTAGTAGAAACCCCCATTTTACCACTTCTATTGCACCAATGCCTATACTTTAGTTAATGCTTGAAAGTTAATGATGATTTTCTTCATGAGCAGTGAATGGAAGGGATGTCAGGGTTGAGACTACTCAGAGATGGATCAGCCTAATATGTGAGAGAAAGTAAAAAAAGATTGCTGCTGCGATACTAAGACTGTTGTGGAGAGTTTTTCCAATTGTCAGAAGTTTAAGCAATATGAAGAGGTGGGGTCCAAAATAAGTATATATAGGCTTATGGGCAGTGGAAAATAACTTGACAAGTCTATCTGATCATTTAGCTTCCCTACTCTTTAGCCATACTAGATTTTGGCATTGTGAGCTAATGAATATTTATGGTGTTAGAGTTGAAAACTACAAATGAGTTCAACCATGTGGAATCCCTCTCACCAAACATAATATAGATACTGCTGCTTCTGGATGTCTGAAGAGTCAAGGGTGGAGGCTAATACTGAATCTCTAATATGGAATACTACCTTGAAGATTACCAGACACCCATTTTCAAGTCAGTTTCATTAGACTCCATGCATCTTAAAAAGATCACTCAATTCTTATAAGAATGGATACATATTATAGGTATTGTTTTCCTTTTCTTGCCTACAAACCCAGATCAAGAGCCAGTATTGGTTGGGTTTCATAGTGTCTAGTCTGCCAACATGGAACCCTGCATAACATCACTTCAGATCAAGGAATCCCTGATGACAAAGAAAACATCAACCATAACCATGGGATTCATTGGTCTTTCCACATACCACACCAAGTAGTAGACACTGGCCAATTAGAGAACTAGGTAAACTAAAAATGATGCAGCTGAGATCCCAGCTTGGCAATAATACTGTCACAAATAAAACATTATATTCCTGCATATGTTGGTACTTCCTAAACAAATGGCTCTTGGCTGATTCTCTGGGCTCAGTTAGTTGGATGCATAGTTGTCAGAACCTTGGAGTTGAAGTAGTGATGGCCTGACTTACTATCACTTCCAGTGAGTCTGAGAATTTGTATTTCTTTTATTTGGTCTAAAAATCCTGGTTCTCACAGAAGGAATGCTTCTGCCTGGGGAAATAGAAAGATGACCACTAAACATAAAACTTTGGATAATGGTTATTACTCACCTTGAGTCAGTTTATCTGTAGATTACAGACAAAAGGAATTAGCTTACTTATAGGCTAAATAATACTAGTAACATGAGGAGATAATTCTTCAGCTACCTAATGGTGGGTGGGAGGAGTATGTTTGCACTATGATCCTCAAAGGGACCTGCATTTCTTACATTGCCAAGTTTTAATTATTAATTAACAAGGATAGCAATATGAGGTAATAAGTCTCTAACATTTTATATTTGAGCATTTGGTTAATTCCACCTGACAAGTCACTGAGGTCAGGAAAATGCTGCCAAGGGAGTAAAGAGGAGATGTTGAGAAAAATTAGATGAGAGAGGAGAAGATAAGCAAAAATCAGTCTTGGGAGCAACTGCATTAGAGGAGCTTGTAGTTCATACCAACAACTTTCCTCTTCTACAGTCTTCTAGGAATTGTGAAACAAAAATACAGATACTTTGGAGGATGAAATGAATTTGATGTGAGATTCAAGTGCAAAGGGGACATGGCACTGTGATTAGCAAAGCCAATGCTTCCAACTAGATTTCTATTTGGTTTACCCCAGTTGGTGTGAGTACTGCCTCTTATTAGATCACAATATCCTCTTTCCTTGGGCAGTTGCCCTCAGCAGGCAGTAGACACTGCTGTAGTGAGGTGCTATTCCACTGCCCAGTCTCCAATTGCTACACTCAATGAGGTGAACAGCTCACAGACTGAGATCAACTGATATATTACAAAATTCTGTCTCCCTTGTCTGGTGCAGGATACAACACTGCAATGTGATTCATACCTGAGAATGTACTGCAGATGAGGCCAAGCGTTGACTTTATCTGAAGAGATATTTTAAGTTCACTTCTCCTTTTTCTATTCTGCTTCTCTTACTCCTATGTAATTTTCCAAAAAAAGAAAAAAAAAAAAAAGAAAGAAAGAAAAAGAGAAAAAAGCACATCATTTTCTAGATAAATCAACTATATTTGAATACATGTTTCAGTCACTACTTATTGAGACTAGAACTTGGAATTTGCTGTGACCAGCAATAAAGTGCATACGTTGTATATTAAATACCATGTGCAGATACATCCACAGCAATATTGCTCATAATAGCCTCAAACAGGAAATAAACTGTAAATAAATCAGAAACTTATCAATATGCATGGATATTCTTCCACTATGTTTGCATTTCACCTTATGTTTGATTACAGCCTGTACCAAATTGTATTTACCAAAAACAGCTATCGCAGTATCTCCCATCCTTCATGCCCTTCTTAAAAAGTGACTTTAATTCTCTTCCTATCTAGTGGTGCTTTCTACAGTTCCTGCATTTCTACGTTCCGTCACTTACAATCCACATAAACAGTAGTGAAAATGAATGACAACATGTGATGGGTCTCACACAATGTAGAGTGATAAAGATAGAATATGTGCACTGTGAGATTCCACTTATGGAAATATTAAGAACAGGCCAAACTAAAATACACAATTATGAATCATTAGTAATTACTTCATAATAGAGGAAGGGTAGTAGCTTGAGGAGAGATGAGAACTTCTGAATGCTCATAGAATTGGACTTGCTGACTTGAGAAGTGGTTACATGGGTGTGTCCACTGTTTGTGACAATTTATCAAGTTATACATTTAAAAAAATGATATTTAGGAATCAGAGAACAATGAGTTCATTTTTGTAATATAGATCAAGTTCAAACCAATGAAAACATTATCTATAAGGATAGCAACTTACATTGGTAAAGTGTACAAGAGTTTTTGGTGAGTGGAAAGAAACATCTTTTGTAGAAGATATAATTGCACAAGGTCTCTTGCATTCTAGAGACAATTGTCTTTGTTTATGGATTTTTTTTCAACTTGATAAGACTAATCTTTAACAATATCCATATCATTCTGTGAAAGAAGCAGTTCTTTCAGTCATTTTATGTTGATTCCTTTACAAGACTATCTCTCAATTTTAATTAAAATAGTTGCTTTTTAATCAAATGAGTGTGAACTTAATAGCAATACCTAAGTTATCATCATGCCAAAACTACAAAGTAGGTTTAAAATCAATCAAACTGAGATTCCAGACCCTTTTGTAAAATTAACATGTCTAAGGGGCTGAGGATATAATTTAGTTGGTAGGGTGCTTGCCTCACATGCAGAAGCTCTGGGTTTAATCCTCCACACCACACAAAAAATTAATATGTCTAAAAAGCAAAATTATGCTAAATATTGGATGCATTTGAAGAAAAAAGAAAACCCCATGTAGGGCACAATTGGTTATGTAGAAAACACAAATTTTCTCCAATAAATAGAGTTTGTTTGCTGTATAATCCAAGATCTGATTTGAGTTTTATCAAGTCTGATTAGTGATAATATAAAGAAATATTTTATGAGGCAGCCCAAGAATTAATTAGCTAAAATTAAACAAGATGATTGTAATTACAGGTTACTATTAAGATTCCTCACTCTTATTGAAAAATAAAAAGCTCTGAGCCTAGAGAACACTGAGGGATGATATGGAATGGAGATTAAATATCCTAATATTGTGTCCCGTGACAATATCTTTTATGAGGGACTATATATTCTTTGTACTATCAGTTTTTATTTGCATTATATAATACAATACAGGTATCCTGAAAATACTTAAATATCTTCCTGAATATTTTCTATACTGCCATAACCAGCGCTACCAAACTCTTGGTCTGGCAATGGGGTTAGGAGGATTGAAAAATAAATATTCACAGACAGAGATTTTGAAGATTAAACTAGGATCAGGTGGAGCTCTGCTCTCTGATGGAGATGCACATCTAAAGAGTTACACCAGCAATCTTTATTTATATATGTTTCATTATCAGGTTATAGACTGTGCAACCATTATTCTTTGTATTCAGGAAAGTTACAGAAATTAGAACATCTATGTAGCTTTTCCACAGTTGCAATCCACAGTTGCAAAGTGCAACATTAGGAGTTTTGTGTAGATCTCAAGGAAGTCCATTGCTAAAAGTTACTACAGACAGTATTACCCTATGTATATGTATGATTACATGAATGGTGTGAATCTACATTGTGTACAACCATAGAAATGAAAAGTTGTATCCCATTTATGTACAATGAATCAAAATGCAATCTGTAAAAATAAAAGATATTTTAATTAAAAAACTTAAAAAATAAAAAATAAATTAAACAAAACAAAAAGTTACTATAAGGCATGCAGGAACTGGAGAAGTGGAACTGGTGAAACATTGTGGTTGTCTAACATAAGTTCCTTCTTTCCCAGGAGCTATGTGCCTGAGATCAAGGTCAGAGCTGATAGGACTCTTGCAATAGAGCCTCCTCATGCAGGGCATTTCCACAGCAGCTAAGCATCCTGTGCCCTTGCACAGAAACATTCCCAGGTACCAGTCATGCCACAGTCATGAGGTCATCAGAGACTCCTGATCTCAGTAACTGCTCTCCCATCCTCTGTCACCATTTTCCACACTATACCATCCTGACAAAGTTAATGGGATTTTGATACTTATACATTAGTTTTTTAACCTTTAGGTATGGTAGGAGTTTGAAAATGTTTTTAAAAATGTTTCAAACAATGGATTAAACAGCTTCGTGTAACTTGGAAAAACAATCAGGTCATTAATTTAATCACTCCTAATTGTAATTCCTTCTTCTTCCTTATGCACTGACCCAGAAGATTATTTTTTAAAATTTTTCATATACTTAGTATACTGAATTTCTAAATATGAAGGGTATTTTGGATCAACAACGAACATTCTGATCCTGCAACTTGTGGTATTTTTAAATTTAGAAATAAATGTCTCATTTTGAAGTTTTAATAATAATGATATTTTGTACTAATTTATTGACTTTCCTGTGTATCAACAAAAAATACTAAAATCAATCCAAAATTAAAAAAAAAAAAGTTTCAGTTGTAGATGGACACAATATCTTTATTTTATTTATTTATTTTATGTGGTGCTGAGAATCAAACCCAGTGCCTCACACATGCTAGGCAAGCGCTTTACCACTGAGCCACAACCCCAGCACTCATAGGCTTTTTTCCCTAGGATAGCAAACTTCCTTGTTACATGGTATTGACTAAGGAAGCAATACTGATTTTTTTTTAGTTTATTTGAATTTTTACTCATCCTAAAAATTTTACTCATCATAAAATCATAGAAATTAAACCATAAGAGATTTAGAAGTGAGCTGTTATAATCCATGGGGTTCCGTTTTGCTTTTGTTTGTTTTTGTTGTTTTTGGTAGTGGGGACTGAACCCAGGGGTGATCTACCACTGATTATTTGCTTTGAGAAAGGATCTCCCTAAATTGCAGAGACTGGCCTTGAACTTGCATCCTCCTGCCTTAGCCTGTGGAGTTTCTGGGATTATAGGAGTGAGCCACTATTCTTGGTAGTCTGTTTCTTTCAAACTGTGAAAATAAGTCCAGAAAAAAGTTAAAACACACAAATGGATATTCTTTGAACAATCAAATTCATACTTTTTCTAAAACTCTTGTGCTAAATACAAGCAGTGATATAAAAAATACATTTTCTCTAACATCCTCAGACATGTTGATATAGTAGACTCACAGAGGTTTTATCCCAAAACAGAAAAGAACAATAGTATCTTTTAGAATGCCAAAGAAGCTTAAAATGTTGTAATTTCAAAGAACATATTTATTCTAGTTGAAGACAAAGTCATCAATTCTAACATTAAAAAAATGGTATTGTCATATATTTGTTCTCTGTAGTAATTAAGGTTTTGCTTTAGAGTCTGGGGGTTACTACGTTTCTAGGGAGTAGATAAGAACAAGTCATGGTACATCTTTTGAAACAAACTTTTTTTGATTCTGTCTGTATTGGGATAAAATGTAACCCATGACTTATATTCTTAAAACAGTGGAAGATGAGGATATTTATAATATTTATAAAATACAAAAACAGTCTCAGTTTGAGAATTTCATTTCAGAACATTGTATTACATCTAGCTCAAGGATTAAGAGTCTCAATAGGAAAATTTCCTAGATGTGAAACCTGAAGAAGAAAAAAAAAGGGGAAAGTAAAGAAGGAAAACTAAATTGTAGAAAGTTTAATAAAAATTCCATTTCTCTACATTCCAAATTCTTAGAGAAGAGATGCTCCTATTTCTAGATTTCCAATAGAAACACAAAGCATATGCATAAGTCACTTTTAAATCATGCATACAGATCATCTGTTTGAAATGATTTGTTACTTAACCTGTGTGTGTGTGTGTGTGTGTGTGTATCTATCAATGTAGCCATTGGAGAAAATCCAAACATTTTTATATATAATTAATTTTTTTATGAAGTAGTATTGTTTTATTTTGAATAGTATATGCAAAAAACTGCATTTTTAATGTTGGGATTTATAAAAATCTTCAGTTGATCTCTCTCAGTTATCAGTGTATTTCCTCTGTGCTGCAGAACAACCCATTTTAGCCATGACTTTATATTATTGTAAACTCGATCCTGTAGGTACTTCTGCTTACTAGCTGGCATTCTATTAGGATCTTGAGAGACCATTGACAATATGGGAACTTTTTCTTTGTCCTGATGTAGGGCTTTCCTTTTAGCTTCCTGGTGAGTAATGCCACAGAGTTCCCAATATACAACCTCAAGTCAGTTTTACCTGCATCACCAAACAGGTGTCTGCTCAGTTTTGCATGCAAGATAAAAGGTAGTTGGTTTACTGCTCTCCTCTCCCTAGATCTATAGGATCTAAGAGAACTTCTCTATAACCCAGGATGTCTCAGACACAATACCTCCAATAAAGCAAATATATTCAGCATGACCAGGGGAGCCTCCTTCCTAATTTGCTTTTCCTAAGGAAATTTCACTGACTCATTTCTAAATTTTTAAGTTAAAATTCCCCTATTCAAAATATTGGTATGGGACCTGTCTCCTGACTGAACCCTGAACAGAACTCTGAACAGATTAAATGTTCATGCAGAATTTTTTCTCACCTTTTCAACAGCTCTCATTTCCATTTCACAGAGATTAAAACCAAATGCAGGGAAATCAGATTGCCTAGGTTTGAATTGTGATTTTGCTACTTATTTTTCAGTGATGTTTTGAGAAATTACCCTACCTTCCTAAGATTATGATTTCTAGATGAAAAATGAATGTGATAAAAATGAAATTTGCCTCATAGAGTTGTAAAAACTATATAAATTATTTCATGACAGGCACATACACTAAGGCAAATCAACTAGGAAACAATGGTAGCTACTATAACTTATATTTCTTAAATCTCTCCTCCTTCTAGGGTTATGGTTATAGAAGAACATAATATATAAATTCTGGCAAAATTTTAATGCAGTGTATTAAAAAGTAAAATTAATAATCTGATATTAAATATCCATCATTTATGGGAAACACTTCCAACATCTCATCTCTTCACTCTTGGTAAGATGTATGATTTTGTCATTTTAATTGCACTGTAAATCCTTCTTTTAAAATCTCTTCAAGAATAAAATGAAAGTCAAAGACTAGGTCTCACTCATCCCTCCCATGGTAAACACTTAAGAATGTTTAAGAATTGAGGATAAGGGGTAGCAAATTAACTTAGTTCTTCTATATCATTCCATTCAATTTTCAAGACACAAAACTAACATGGGTATAAAACTGACCCTGTCACCTCTAATTAGGGAAACTGTTTTATTTCTTGTGACACAGAAGAGAAAGGAAGAAGTTCATATCTAACAGGGTCAGGAGTTGATGGAGGTTAGGCAGAGATCTGATGTGTGCTTAATGGTTAAAGATCTGTGGGCTCTGCAACTGCCTGCTGACTAGAGTAAACAATCCACTCCATTCCAAATAACCTCTCTTTCCTCTTTCTTAATTAGTTTGTTAATGAACTAATGTTTCCAATGGACTGTGAAATTAAAACAATGTGTTGTCTACTGTCATGCCTAAATGTTTTCACTGGACATAAAATGTGTTTCACCCTCACTCTGATTCTTTTCTTTCTTTCTTTCTTTTTCTTTCTTTCTTTCTTTCTTTCTTTCTTTCTTTCTTTCTTTCTTTCTTTCTTTCTTTCTTTCTTTCTTTTTCATTTTTGAAAGAATAGGGGAAAAAAAGAATATTATTAGAAGGTGCAGGTGTCTGGCAAGTGAATAAATAAACATTCCCAGCATGGGCAACTATTAAATAATCTCAACAAAATGGGGCCGTAGGCAGATGCAGTCACTGCAGGAGCCATGCTTAAACAGGCAACGGGAAAGGCTCTGGCAGAATCTCTGATGGAGGAACTTGGCTCAGCCGGGTGGGCCATCCTGTCTGTTCCTTTGGCAATCAAGAGGTCTCTAGGCACTCTCTGAAATGCACCCGAGAGGAAGTTTTTCAGGCAACTCTGAGGCAATAATGGTTAAGTTTATTGCTGCCAAGTAATCAGACTAAAGGGGACACACAAACAACTCCAGCAAAACCAGAGTACTCGCTATTCCATAAACAAGTGTGATACCTCCTACATTCGTCTCCCATTCCCTTTCCCTCCAGTGTTTTGATTCTGGTTGTTGCATTCTTATTTTTATTTTTAATAATCCTCATTTTAAAACACTAAGCAGTCTCTCTTTCCATAAAATATTAACCAGTAATTCACCTTATATGACTTAAAATAACACTCTTCCATTTTTAATTTAAAAGGTTTAGGGAAAATATTTATTGAATTTTATGTAATGAATATATCATGAAAAATATGGAGCAGAATATAATAAGCAAAGGAGAGAGAAACTAAAGCAGTTTAGGACAAGAACAAGTTCATATTTGGTTTGGGTGATGAAACCAATTTATGGGAAGAAGTTATTTTGAGTCTTCAACAATGGAAAAGTCTTCAATTGGCAGAGAGGTGGCAGGATATATGAGCCCAAAGTGGGCCCAGGATGGTAAGCAGGAATAAGGGAAATCATGTTAGATGTAAGGACTTAGCAATGGGAGCATTTTGATTCTTGTGTGGGTCAACTGGAAAAAGTCAAAGGTAAATGAACAGGTTAAATCAGGGAGGGAGGAGAACTGAAGGTTAAGGAAGAGTTTTTGGACTTAGGTTAATTAATATTTTAGGACCATTAAAGGCTTTAGATTTTGAAGATTAATCACATTCTGTGTTTACTTTTAAAATTTTGGGGAAAATTTTTATAATTTAAGGAAAAATTATTTTAAGAATGAAAGAGATGGTAAAAAGAAATATGCTTGTGGTTTAATAAGAAATTTAAAGGCATTGCAACTGTTCGAAAAGATGCCTAAAATGGTTAATGGAGTGCAGTCACTGTGCTCATAGGAAAAAGTAGCCATTGTTCATATTTACACAGGTACATATAAAGAAATGTACTGACTCATGTTTTTTTATTGGTCATTGACTCAATTTTTAAAGAGTTGTGGAATACTTGCAAACAACAGTTAAGTCATTAAGAAGTGATTTAATCTAACACATGAAAGTACTGGTAAGATGGGAATATGTTGGGGAAAAAATCTATCAAAGAATGCTATCTCTATGATATGTATCTCATATGAATATACCAGAAGGAATTCCACATATATACATAATTATAATGAACTAACTAAAATCCCACTAATAATAAAAAGGAAATCCATAGAGCAGAGCAAGTGTATGGAAGAGAGGAAGGAAAGGGAAAGGGTAAGCACTGGGAATAAGATTGATTGGATTATGTTATGTGCATATACAAATGGCATAATGAATCCCACAACTAAGTATAATTATAATATTCCAATGAAAAGAGGATGGGAATCTGTATGAACATTTTAATTAAAATATAAAAGTCATATGGAATATAATCCCACATTCACTTTTGTATAGAACTTTAATCTATAAAAGAAGTCATCATCTAGGACTCAGAAAGGAACAAGACTCTGTCCCACAGGAGGGAAATTTACATCAATTTAATGGTATGAGTTGAATGCAGACTATGAGAAAGATAAATGAGATTTGTCCCCTAACAGAGTACAGTTCAATTGTAGGTAACAAAAGGACAAAAATGCATTTTTTACAGCATGTGACAGTCTAATGCAAATAGTCATTTGGCCATGAGTCAGAAGCCTTGAAAGCACTCTATAGAGAACTAATTCCTCCACCTGGACTCAGGGTCAGGGAAGTCTTCCTATAAATGTTGGTTCATAACAGTGTTTTAGAGGACAAATAGGAGCTAGTGGGATAGAGGGGCTTTAAAAAGGCATTCCAGCCCAAAGAGAGCATAGACTAACCCACAGAAGTGGAAGTAGTAAGGCAGTGTGCATAACCGCAATTGGTTTACTATTTTGTGGCACTTTTAAAGGGCAGAACAACCTAGCAATTAAGAAGGTGAGGTGTAGAGGGAGACAGACCTGAATTCATATACAAGTTCTGCACCATTTAAATTACAGATTATATTTGAGATTATAGTCTTCAATAATTCGAGGAACTTCAACTAACATAAATGGGTATTTATTTTTCCTATCATTATTCCCCTTTTAAAAAAATGTCATAAGAACACAAATGTATATACTCTTCATGAAACTGGAGGTCACAATACTGTAGAGTACAAAGCCATGTGCACTGTACTGTGTGACAGATCTCTAAATTTATTTACCTTTCATCACTGTACACTTAAACCTATTAAACAAGAATCTGCTTCCCCTCTACCTAAATCCTGGCAACCACTTCTCAACTCTCCGATTCCATGAGGTAGACTATTTTTAAATACCTCCTGTAAGTTCAATCATGCAGCACTTGTCCGTCTGTGACTGGCTTATTTCATCTGGCATGAGGAGTGCTATGTTCACAAATATTGCCCATGTGACAAGATCTCCTTCTTTAATAACTCCAAATATTGTTAAATTCTGTTTGTGTGCATAATTTTCTTTATCCAGTCATCCATCTATGGGCATTTATCTTTTTTTTTTTTTTTCTTTCTTTGTTGGATACTAGGGATTGAATTCAGGTACTCCACCACATCTCCAGCCCTATTTCATATTTTATTTAGAGACAGGGTCTCACTGAGTTTGTTAAGACCTCACTAAGTTGCTGAGGCTGGCTTTGAACTCAAGATCCTCCTCCCTCAGCCTCCAGAGCTGCTGGGATTACACTGCACCAGGCTATTTATGTTGTTTTCATATCCTGTCTACTAAGAATAATGCTACAGTGATCATGGGAATATACATAACTTTTTCATATAGTATATTTCCTTTGAATGTATACTCAGTTATGAGACTGCTGGACTTTATGATAGTTCCATTTCTAATTTTTTTGAGGAAACTCCATACTTTTTTTTCATAATTCCTATAACATTTTATATTCTCAGAGTTTATGAAGCTTCCAATGGCTTCACAACTTCACTATATCTTAGTAATTATGAGATGATATCTCATTGTAGTTTTGATTTGCTTTTCTCTAGTGGTTAGTGATGTTGAGCACTTTTCATATAAATGTTGGTCATTTGCACGTCTTAAGCAACAACAACAAAATAGCATGTGGAAGTACCTGATGCTGCAAAGCTTCTGCAAGGCAAAGGACACAATTAACAAAATGAAAAGGCAGCAGTCACAATAAGATAGAGCATCTCCAAATCACATATCTAATAGGAGGTTAATATTCAAAATATGTAAGGAACTTATTAATGTCAATTGCAAAAGTAACAAAAGCAAAAGAGCCAATGAAACCGTAGACAAAGGATGTGAACAGACATTTTCCAGTTCTGCTTTTTATGTTTTAAACAAACAAACAAAATCATAGAAGTACACTCTAGAAGTACCAGTTGGGAGTCTCCCTTTCTTACCCTGTTTCTATGAAGAGTCTTAAAGCAAACATATCAAACATGTCCCTGGGAGAGAGTCAGTTCTCTTGCAAAGAAGAGATTGAAGGGGAGGGGCATTCATTTTAGAGAAAGAGACTACCAAGAGAACATATACCAGGACAACTACGTCTATGAAGGGTTTGGAGGAGCTACGTTTCAGAGAAAGGCAACAAGGTGGAATAGGAGAATGGTATGTGTATAAGACAGAAAAATAGACTGATCTGTGACTATCTGCTTGGGTGACAGAAATAATCTTCTACATAGGTATTTCCTTTGACACAATCTCTTGTCTATAATAATAAAACCCTCAATTTGAGTGATTCTATCAAGACCACATTGCAACCCCAATTTATGATGTTCAGATTAAAATTTTGATCCAAACAAACACAAAATCAGTCTTAAATTTCATGTTACATTTATTTACATCTAAAAATGACATTTCCTAGAAATATCACTCACCATATTTACTAAGTTTAGATGCATTTTTACTTTTTGGCTGTTAAAAGCGGTTACATAGTATTATATATTTTTCTTTAAATATTACCTATTTCTTTTTTCTAAACTTTATATAAAGGCAGAGAAAAGGATGACATGTGGAAGAACATCAGGCAAAAAGAGGAAAATGATAAAATAGCCACTCAAAGACACCAATTGAAAAGAATTGCTGAGATATTTGTGATAATATGTGTGATATTGATCCAGATGTCCCTGGGATCTTATTCCCTGCATGTTAATGTGCTTTTTATTTTAGTGTGTTATAAAAAATAAGTCAGATATTACCATCTTATGTTACTATTTCCATATATGCATCTGTTGATATTTATTTTTATTTTTCTATCACTATATAAAGGAAACAGTATAAATAATTTTTTCAGAAGGTAAAAAAAATCACAAAAGTTGAATTGCAGAAAGAATAAAACATTACAAAGGTGAAACAAGCATAGTAGAAACTTTATTAGCTCCAGAAAGAGTTAATCCCAGGTCTTTGTTGATCATTCTGCTACGAAGTTAAAGAGAATTATGTTACTATTTGTCCTACTCCCTCTCTTCCACTCCATTCCTTTCTTTATCCTTCTTTTTTATTTATGGACCGCCTTTCGCGTGTCCTTCTGTTTATTACCTTCTTATCTCTTTTTTAATTATGGACCGCCTTTCGCGTGCCCCTCTGGTTAGTACTTTTTAATATTTATTTCTTTTTCCTTTTGGTGGACCGCCTTTCGCGTGTCCCATTAAGTCGCTCAACCGCGAACGTCGAGGCTGCCTCCCTTTGATCCCTTTATATCTTTTTAATTATGATTTACTTACTTGTTCCCGGGTTTCGGCACCACTTGTTGCGTTCCCTGCCCGCTGAGAAACACGACACCTGGTTGAAGTTTCAATGCTTTATTGCGCGCTGTCTTTCTGCTTCTATTGTTTCTTTTTCTTATCCTATTTTCTACTTATCCTATTTCCTACTTATCCTATTTCCTCCTTCAGCAGGGAAGTTACAGACCTTATATAGGTAAAACCACCAATCAAAGGAGAGCACACAAGGGAAAAGCGTGGACAGATACAGAGAGCCAAGCAGGGCATACCGAGATCATGCGTTGTGCATGAGACCAGAGAACCAGTCATAAAGACTTCCTTAAAATGATGTCAGATGTTTGTGCAAAAGTTAACTGCTCTGGCTCACTGCCAGGCGCCATCTTAGCCACACCTAGGGCCAGGGGTCCCGGGTACCCCGACACTACTTTACTTTGTATATTTTTTCCTTTCTTAGTTGAGATTTATCAAACTATCTGACCAGGGATTGTTTTAATATTAATTTTAAACCATCATTCTGTTTAATTGCAATTAATCATCTTTATATTTATGACATAAGTATATAAACTGTGTAAGCCTTGCCATTCAGCAAGAGGAACACATTTGTAATGTGTTAATTACAACACTTACCAGAAAATGAAACCTATATTATTATCTATAATGTCAATCTTGATTTCTTACTCAATTTTCAACCAATTTTCAAGTGCTTTTATTAGTGATAGGAAAAATGATTTTATTACTCTTTAATTAGTGTAGAGAGACATATCTTATGTAGTCCACTGCACGTAAGAGTTTCTCCTAGCTGAGTCTTTTAACTCCTGAACAGGGACAGCATTAATTTAACTCAAATGTGTTTCCAAGTGTGACTCTGAGATTACAGCTCAGTGGTGGAGCATTTGACCTGAAACTCAAAGGACCCCTAAGAAGTGAGATTATTTTTCATTAAGGGAGAAAGGCCTTATTTGGAGGTACATGCATAGTGAATGAGAGATCTACTGGTAAATATCCTTGGGACAAAATCAAGGTTTGCACAGACCATTGGCCAGGATCATTAATTCAACTCGGAGATTAGCATCACCTGCTAGAAAGCATGTAAAGTGGAAGTTCTGCAAATTACATCTTAGTTTAAGAATTTGTTATGTGATCATAATCTTTACACATTCACAAACCATGCATCTGAAAAACTGGCCCTGGAAGTACATGATTTCTTTATCACGTTTTCACCTTTCAACATTCAAAAATAGATTCTTCATTACTCGGTTTATTCCATCAGCTTTTCCAATACTTTTCCACTCTTTTGTCAAAACCTAAGTTGAGTTATATTTTCCTATGATATATGGTGATAAAAATTGGGCTGGGAAATCAACAGGTGCTTTTAAATGTTTACTGACGTGTAATATGATAATTACAACATATAATGTAATCTGTATTGTGATAATTACAGGTAATGCAATCCATATTGTGATCTGTAATGCCATTCTTGATTTCTTTTTCAATAAGCTGAGGCAAACATTAATAGGGAATAATTTGTTTGTAAAAGCACTATGATTTGATTTTCAAAGAAATGCATTCTTTACAGAAAATCATATTTCAAAACATTTTGATGCGTAATAAAAGCAAGAAAGTATATCAAATACATTTTAAATTTGTTCTCACAACATCTGCTATATCTTAAATAGAGACTTCTTCAGCAGGAATGAAATAACATCCTTGGGTAAAAAACTATAACAATTCGAAACACAGAAACTGTTCCGCAAAGTCACATAACTCATGTAGTTCAATTACAAACCTAATGAAGAGTATGGATACATATAAAGTTTTACTTTAAAAAATGAAAAATCAAGGGGATAAATATGTTTATTCTCATATATGCATCAGAATCTTTTAAGCAAGCAATAAGCTCCATTTTAATATCCTCACTTCAACAATGCAAAAACTGATCAGTTGTTTATTCACATGGACACTTTGACCACTTTAACACAAAGAAGGGCCTCAGTACAGTAATGAACCTGACATGAAGATAAATGACTACAATTAGCTTTCTCATTAGTTTTAACTAAGATTGCTTCTTTAGTCACGACTGATTTATCTCTGTTGCACTTCTATAGCGCGCTAGGAAGCTGCCTGCCAGACAGCAAAGGTAGGTGATGGGAGTTCATTTAAACATCAGAGAACAAGCTCCATTTTCCTTTGGATTGATCTGTGCCTGACATATAAGCTTTCATACATTCGGTGGGAAAATCATCAACAATATTGAAAGAAAACGTTTATAAATATACACATGGGTTTATAATCTAACAAGTATTCAGAGAACACTTGAAAAATATTGTGTTAAACATGGATTCCTGGCTCTGTCTCCATCTTAGTTCCATTTTTGGTATAACATTACAGAGGGTGAGGACTGAGGATAGGGATAGGCAGGTATGCTGTAATAAATTATAAGAGTTTATTAAAGGTTTAGGATTCCTCTTACATGGCCAAGGTTGCCAAGGTGAGTACAAACCTGAAATTGTATCTTCTTCAAGTTTACAGAAAGGCATAGATTAACAGTAGTGGAGGATTTTTATTTTCTCTGTTTTCATTTTTCTCTTTAGAGCTCGAGTTTCAATATGTTGCCCAGGATGGCTTTAAACTCCTGGCTGAAGCTTCAGATTCTCCTACCTTGAGTGTGAGACAGCAGTCATGTGTCGCCATACCTGGCTGACTTTGCTTTTTTTCAAGTTCCAGATGAAGATTAATATTTTATGTTTTTTCTAATGATGGTTCATTTTACATAAGCTTATGAGTTTCTTCTGAGAATCTCTGTGTGTGTACCAGTGCCCAGTATAATCTAGAGAGAAATTTCCCATGTTTTCTATCTCATACTTTCCCTGGGTAAAAGCTCCACAGGATGGTATAATGAAGTGCTCTCAGTCACAAATGTTAGAAAATAGAATTGAGCTTTCAACTGAAATACTGAGACCATAGCAGTTCCCTTTCCTGGTCTAAGTGGAAGACAAATGGTTTGCTAATCGAGTACTTCAACACCTGGGTCAGTTATGGAGTTAAGGAAGCACTAAATAAGGGCAGGACAAAACAGACCACAACACTCAAGACAAAAAAAAAAAAAAAAAAAAGACCAAGAAAAACTTTTAGATCAAGGTTCCTTTTAGACATAGAACTGTTAGAAGAGTCATATCTAATATCAAACATTTCTCTAGGCAATGTTTGTTTCCCTTCCTTAGTGGAAGACATTAAGAAAGTTGTCAGGTTAGGATGCTCATAACTGCTGGAGGAGCATTGGGTCCAGTCTACTACGTGGAAAAACCTTGAAGAAGTACATGTTTAAAATTTCAATTCCAAACATCAATGTTCATAGCTGATCAATTCACAATAGGTAGATTGTGGAACCAACCTAGACACCCTTCAATTGATGAATGGATAAAGAAACTGTGGTATATATATGCAATGGAATATTACTCAGTCATAAAGAAGAATAAAATTATGGCATTTGCAGGCAAATGGATGAAGTTGGAGAATATCATGCTAAGTGAGAAAAGTCAATCCCAAAAAACCAAAGGAATAATGATCTCTCTGATAAGTAGATGATGATACATAATGAGGGGTGGGAGGGAGGCAAGAATGGAGGAAGGATGGATTGTATAGCGGAAAAAGAGGAGTGGGGGTGGGGGGAAGGAAAAAGAACAGATTGAGACAAACATCATTACCCTATGTACATGTATGATTACACAAATGGTATGACTCTACTTCATGTACAACCAGAGAAATAAGTTGTATCCCATTTGTTTACAATGAATCAAAATAAATTATTAAAAAAAATTTCAAGTCCAAAGGGAACTTTCCAATTCAATTTATAATTTAGTTTTTATCACAATATCTTTCAAAATAATTATGTCCTTTCTAGATATGATAATTATTGATTCTGAGAAACCTTTAGTTTCTTACTTGCTTTTTATACTATATAAAGAAAATAATTTCAAAATAATAGGGTTTATGAGAGAGAGTATCAAATAATTCAGATATTTATATGAATGTCATTATTTTTACTTGCAGTTAATAGCAGTTTTTTTAAATGTTGCCAAGTGCTCTCAGGGATAATGCTTAATAAGAAAAGGAAGAAAGGAAGTAGTAACAGAAAGTAAAAAGAGAAGAAAACCATGAGTTAAGTAACAATTCCTTATGAGAAAGACGTATGTAAATGTAAGTATTGCATGAGGGGAATGAAATAAAGTGATGGTGGAAATATAAGGAGAAGCTCTAGGAATATTGAAGTAGAGACAGGTGGTTTTGCCTGACAGTTGAGGAACATTTTAACATTGTGTCTTAGCATGAAAGAATGAGAAGAATTTCAAAGAACAAAAAAAATAAGTAATCATTCTCTAATGAAAATATTAATTTTAGAATCAAACTAAACCAAACTAAATAATTATAAAGGTACATATAATTGAATACTATATCATTTTTAACCTGATATTAAGTATGATTTAGATAATTCTAGTTTTTTTCTTTACTTCATTGGATATCCAGATGGTGATTGCATTTAATGTCTAAGACCTCAGATGGCTCATAGAATTCCTAGGAATTATTTGATATTGTTCCATGTGATTTTCTATTTATGTTACTCTATTGCTACCTCTATAATTGTTATCTTATGTTTCTCCATTAAATTGGTCTCTTTATGATTGAAAAATTAGAATATATTACTAAGAACTCATTTTATCAACTAAGTTGAGTGATACTTTAAGAGTATGATGCTATATATAAAGAAGGATACAAGAAAAAGTGAAAAAACTTGGTGGATTTAAGACATATTCCAAAAATGTGAAGGTCAATTTGATATTTAATGAAAAATAAATTATTGACCAAGGCAAAGACACTTAATGATTTACAGTGAGCAACATAATTACAGGACTCAAGGACATGCATAAAACAGGTGCACCTTAGGTATATAATTTCTTCTTCCAGGAACATAAGACCTATATATGAATGTGGCTCACACAAAAATAACAAATTAAGATAGAGAGTATTTCATTTTCTCTCTCTTTTTTCATTATTCAAACCATAATGTATGTTTTCTGAAACAATTTTGTTCTATGATAAATATACCTCTAGCACAAAACAAAATGTGTAAAACTTTATTTGTAATAGTAGTATTCCAATTTTATTCTCTACAGTTAAAACTAAAGCAACAGCTTTCTCTACTTTATTCTAAATTGCACCTTTGCAAATGGGCATTTATACCTACTCTGGCAAGGCATAATAGAATGATACTAGACATCATTCCTTTTCTTTCTTCCACATATCAGTAAGTGAAATATGAGTGTACCCAAAATAGTTTTTGCTGCATGTAACAGAAAAGAAATCTGTTCATACAGGCTTTGATAAATGGAGGTTATTGTGTTTTTTGTGTAATAATTATTAGGAAGAAGGCAGTCTGGCTGAAATAATTACTCAAAAATAATTTTCCCCCTTTGTCATTCATCATATAATGACTTCCTTTCCCCAGTCACATGTTAACTGCTGTCTACCACAAATCCAATACACACACCCAGAGAAGAGGAGTAGTCCCTGAAGCAAAGAGGGAGAGTTCTGATGGCTGTTTCCATTGTTAAAACAAAGATCAGAAATTCAGAGCTCTCCAGAAGTCATACCTAGACTCCTACTACATCCCTTAGACAAAAATTATGGCAGTTGCTTATACCTACCCATATATGGTTCAAGGAAATCAAGTTTTCAGTTGGCTATGCTGTTATTCAAAACAAAATCCAGGTTACAAAAGCAAGGAGGGGGAGTAGGCAAATGTGAAGGGCAAAAACACAATGCTCAAGCCCAAAACCGGAGAATAATTGTAGACTCCATGAAGCTTACATAAATGGAGAGACATATCATATTTATGCATAGCAATATTCACATTATTAAAGTGAACTGTAAATAGGACCTAATACTAAATGAAATTTTACTAATTTTTTTTTGTGTGTGTGGAAAATTGACTACTTGATTCTGAAATTTACACGGAAAATGAAGTAGCTTCAATTTCCAAAATTTAAGAAAGAGCACAAAGTTGGAGGATTCATACTATCTGATTTTAAGAGTAATTGAGTATGATCTTAGTGAAAGGATGGAAACAAATTAGATGAAAAAAGCTGAGTTAAAAAAAGTGAACCTCACATATATAGTTAATTGATTTCAATAAAGGTGTCCACGCTGAAAAGAAAGGGGGACACTTTCAATAAAGGATGCTAGAACAATTGAACATGAATGTGGAAAAAAAAGAGAATGATTCTTGATCTCTGTCTTGTACAAACAACAACAAAAATTAATTTAAAATGAATGAGGTCTAACATAAGATATAAAATTATAAAGCTTATAGAAATACAGAAAAGAATTCAAGACTTTTAAAGGTAAACATTTGTTTGACATGTCACAAAATAAAAATCTTTGAAAGTATGATAAACTTCACTTTGAAAATATGTTGAACTGGATTAATGAAAATTTAACATTTATGCTATATGAAATTCTCTGTTAAGAAAAAGAACAAAATATTTCCTGCTCATACATCTGATAGGGGATTTAAATGCAGAATACAAAACCCTCTCTTACTTCTCTTTTCCAGCTTCTATTCTTCCAGACCTAGTAGTAGATACTTTGTGTTGTTTTTCTATAGAAAGATACAGCGGGATCAGATCATTATTCAGAGAATTTGGACAACTGAGAAATGTAGACTTAATTTAACTTCTAAGTTAATAAACTTCAGTAGGGCATACTTAAAAGATTCTTCAAGATCTTATTTCCAATTACTTCTTCAGCCTTATTTTCTCACTATCTCTCCATCTGACCACATGGGAAAAATTGCCATCAACAAAAGATTTTGAACAGCACTTTTAGATGTGAATGAAAAATTCACCTACATATCATGCTATTTTCAGTGTTTAAATTATAAGTACTGACACTGTTTTCTTGAACTTTTGACCTTATTTAAGAATCTTTTGTTCTTTTGATATCAAATGCACCATCAAATTTAGTTAATTGTTGATGAGCATCCTGTAGACAAAGACATCTGAGTGATTATCTGAAATAAAATGCTTTGGGGTTTTATATATGCAATCACTGTCAAGAATGGGTAATGGGATCAAAAAGCTATTAAAATTCAAAGAAGGAATGCTTGAAAAAAATCATGAGCTGTTCACATTTACAAATGAAACGATAATTAGCATACATTAGAAGGGAAAGGGAACTAGCATTGATTAAGCACCTACTATGTTTCAAACATCTTGCTATTTAATTTGCAAATTTATCTCATCCAGGGAAAAGCTCTTTGAAGTAAGAAGTAAAATCTTCATTTTATACACATGTGGAATGTAGGTCTGAGAAAATTAAAAAGTGACTGGAATACAGGTATTAAAAGATGATCTTCCATATAAGCACACATAATATCTCATGGTTAGGACTCCTTTACTTCTCATAAACTTGCTTTAAAAGGGTAGAAAATTTGTATTATCTGAAAAGGAGGCAATTTTGAGAAAGAATAAATAAATCCCTATGAGAAAACACTTAAAATTTAACACATTATACATTATCACATTTTGAAGATCCATCAACTGTTATTTTGACTACTCATATTTTAGTGACTTCCAAGTAATTTCTTAATATTCCAATTTTAGTAAGAGAATTTGTATCATTTTATCAATGAAAATATATTTATGTGTAGGAATCTATTATCAGGTACATTATTCACAGTGAATCAAACTTTTTAAGTTGTATAACAATTCTTTCTAATGGGAATGATTTACAGAAAACTCCTGTCATATTATTTATTTATTTTCTATTAAAAAGTTTCAATGGCATTTATTCTGAAAATGTTATTCTCTAGAGGACAAATAAACACCCAGAACTGAATTCTGACCAAGAATCATTTAGAGATCATGGACATTTGAGACTTATAAGGAAAATGAGCAAAAATAATTTCACCACTAGTGAAATAAACTACATTCATCTAGAAATAATAAAATACTCTCCCAAATAATCCTAGTGCATGAAAAATATTTTTCCAAGTTTTATTTAATCTGCTGAAATCAGTAGGCATTACAGGATAGAACTTAGGAAAACATTCAGAATCTAAAGCACACTTAAAATTATTATATTTCTAAATGTGTCCCATTACCATTTTTAATAACTGAGCACTACATATGAGCTGTATCAGAAAAGAACAAAGGCAAATAACTAATGAATTGGCCACTCCAACATATCAGTAAAATTTTGTACTGCACAGAGGCTATACTTGGTTCTGGAATACAAGCCCTTAACATCTCTGCTGCCTAAGACAATGACATGTTTGCATATAGAGTAAATTACAAAACAGAAATTTGCCTCAATATTGATTGCTGCAGTTATATACAAGTAGGGATGTGTGTGTGTGTGTGTGTGTGTGTGTGTGTGTATCCATACATATATTTTTTCAGCATCTTATCTATCATTAACCCTATGTATTCCTCAGTATGAACTTTATCTGTCTTGAATTTTGTTCTAGAAGCCATTTGAAATTTTTATTCTGGTATTTTAATGTTTGGAATACAGAAGTAGAAAATTACCCTAAAGACCAATAGAAGTTTGAATAAAATTTGTTTCAATGGCTTTGCTGGTTACTTCTCCTTCCTGAAGTCAGTTGCTTTGGGTTATATTTTTCATATAGAGAGGAAAAAATTTAATTAAGCATTTTGAAATACAACTGGCATATTTATTCCTACACATCTGCTTGATTTGCCCCTTAAAAATCTATCCATAAAGTCACATCAAGTTTCAACATAAATACCAATAGCAACTCTGGCATTTACTTCTACTTTATGGCTTTTATTTTTAAGGTAACCTCTCATGGAGCTCAGATGTGTAGGTGAAGAGTGCTGCTCATCTAAAATATACTAAGGCATATTTTTAAATTACTCAACAGATCAATTCCATTATCAGATATTCATGCAATAATTTAATACTAAATATTTATTAATTCATGAAGAATTTTAGGATAATATAAAACAGTACATTTTTTTGCTTACTATCCATGTGTTCCTCCCAACACTCAAACCTGCCAGTGAATGTGATCTCAAGTTACAAGCACTATATGTTACTTTTCTCTTATTAGAGCTTAATATTTAGCCCAGAGATGACCACTGAAATAAAGAGAAACAAAATAAAACAAGACATACATATTAAAAATTTTAACAGAACTTGAAAATATTTTGTTTTGAAGGTTGTTAGAATCAGGATGACATTCTTCTTATCTGTCAATGTTCTTCAAAGTAAAATGCAAAACACAATAAGGAGACCAAAAATCATTTAAAGGCTACACAATGTTCCTTATTTAAAAAAAAATTAAATAATAGACTTTCTCATTTTTAGTAAGTTTGATATAAGGGCCACCCTTACTTTTTGAAAGTTTGTGTTTTGTTCAAATGAAGAGCAGTGTTAGGACTTGTCAATTCCAATCAGATTATGTCTCCTACAGTTGTTAGACTAGCAAATTTGGTTAAAGAACGACAAAATACACAGTATTTGAAAGACCAACAAAAATAAAAAGTAGAAATTGGGTCAGAAATAACTACATAGATGACTAGGAAAAAATAAAGATAAATCTTTGATTTTGAGGAATATAGAGCACCCATTTAAATATAAGAAAGGTTTCTTCCTGTCTCTGTCCCTACTGTGTACCCTTTGATAATTCATTTAGTCATTCAGAGCTTCATTTTCCTTCCCTGTAAGATGATAGAAGAATCTTGGCCCAAGTATCTTAATGTCCCTAAAATAACTATTATATTCACCTTCAATTCCTTTCTCCTGCCTTCTTTTTCTCTTGATCCTCTTTCTCCTCTGTTCACTCTGTTCATGCACATAAGTTTCTCTGTGTATCTATTTTCTCTCTACACAGGGAATAAAAAATTCCTCTGAAGTACAACTGCAAATTATGGTAAATTATTTGTTAAATTTTGAGAATTTTTGAGTATAGCCAACTGAAAGTTAGATTACATTTTGTCCTGACATGTAATTGTAATGTGTTAGGAAAACATTTATTTTTATTTAGCGGTTGTAAATTATTTTATTATTATAAATCAAAAAGAAGATGGTGAATGTTCCAAAATAAAATCTAGGATTTTTTTTTACACTTGGCTTAATAACTGGATAAAATCATTAACACTAAAACGTGCATCAAACCTAAAGAATAATTGCACTTTCGTTGGGTTTACTGAATTGCTTGTTTAAAATACTAATGTTGGTAAACAGGTGCTTAAATGCATTAATTTCTCTTTTGTTTTTAATGTTAAGATTTGTGGTATACACTACTGCTGATGACCTGGTCCAATCTCTTCATCATCATGATGAATGTCCTGGAGGTGACTTGCTAGAACCAGTTTTTCTGCTAAAGTATTTCATAGGCACTGTCTTTTTATTCCTGGGTCCAGTGTGTGTAATTTTGTATTAAAATTATTTTTCATGCATTATTCTCTTATCTTATATCACAGATAATGACTGTCCTAGTGCTTGTCTTTTTTTGTTTGTTTGTTTGTTTCATGACATTTCAGTTGTTAGCTGAACTGATGATAATTTCAGGTAGACCGGAGGACACACTGGGGTAAGGAGAATAGATTATTTTTTCCCTGTAAATATCTTTATCAACATGTATTTCCTAAAGTTTGTCAGCCCATCATTTTAATATTTAAAAAGAGCATTCAAGTCACTTAGCCACTTTTTGATGGTTCTAATTCTATGCCTCACTGTCACCTCCACATCTAGGACATTATGTTGAAGCTGTTTTTTTTTTTTTTTTTTTTTTTGCATGGTATTCTCTCTGCTATTTCATACACTACCCAGGAGGAGTAAATTTATTTTATTTATTTATTTTTTTACATTCTTGCATGCCCAATAAGAACTTAAATAACAAATAGATGGCACTTGAATATTCATTTAATGACTAAAGGAAGATAATTTTGGATAATGTTGTGTTGGTTATTTCCTGTGAGTTAACAGTTTGTAATAAACTAACTCTGAATGTTGTTTGAAGATTATTTTACTTTTGCATAATCTCTCTTTATTTTTGAAATAATTAAAATATTGTCAGAATAAAGAAATAAAATCATTGAAAAATAATTTCTAGCAATATCTAGGGAAATCATTTAATGAGCAGAAAGCAAACAAGATTTCTGCCTGGACATTTCACAGTAAATGAACTTCCCTTCTTCCATCTGTTCTTCATACAACTATTCATATGCCTCTAAATCATACATTTATTAAGTGTTTATTAATCAATGGTTCTTCAATGCATTTAGTTCTTTAGAATTAGAAAGTAGTTAGTTTTTATGATGAAAATAAAGTAAGAAAGCAGGAAGCACATACATGCACAGAAACATATAACTCAATACTTTCAAAAATAGTGTTTTAAAACTTCCTTTGAAAGAAAATTGAATAAACATATAGGTATTTTAAATAATTTGCAGAATGACAATGTGAGAGCATCTGAATATATAAGTCAATGTTAAATTTAGTCCCTGGATTTCTATTCTCTACAAATAAATATATTATCTCCCAGAAAGTTAAGAATCTTCTGTTAGAGAGGCATATAGGATATCAGAAGATAATACTTTCTCATTCTGATACAAAGCATACAGAATTAGATCAAATATCTTTGTTAATTACCAGTGTTCACATTACTTGAATGAAAATGAAATAGTTGAAAAACCATGCCCAGGATGATATTAAAAATCAAGTAAAAACATTAATACATGCACATTTTCTGCTCTAGTTCCCCTGTGACCACCATGGCAGCTGCTTCTCGCATGCCATGATCTGTCCACAAGGCATATCCCTCTGCTCTGCACTCCACTTAACAAGTTGCAGCTGCACTGACCATTCTCCAATTCCCCCATGTACTCTAATTATTCTTTCTCCATTAATCCACAAAATGAGGAGAGAATCAGTATTCCCTAGTTACTTTCAATGGAGGAGGAAAATTGGATGGAGAAGGAATTGGCATGAGTATATGTAAGTAGAGTGTTGAAATCAAGCCATTCCTAGCCAGATACCAGGCTCCTTCCAGCTGGCACACTCTAACAAATTTACAGGAAACCTCACCTGTTTTTCTAGCTATTTATTGATTTATCTCACAGGAATATTTCCTTTGATATATTTAAAACAATTCACCTGAGTCCACGTCGCCTCCTGTGAAACTCTTGTGGTTGGAAATGCTCATTGTCCTGAAGCTCAGATATGACTTGGAATCATCTACAATTTCTTGCCACTGTGGTAAATAGAACATCTGTTTTCGTGGACTATGGGTGCAGGGCTCTGCCCTCCTTGCTAAGAGATCACTATTGAAGACTCTTTAGATGCACAGGTTGCAGGACAAGGAATCCTAAGGGTAACTGTTGGCTATAGTTGGTTGCCTAACTGGAGGTTCTTGTGGGCTATGTTATGGTTTTTGGTGTGTAACCAAGGCCATGAATCAGCTATTTCATCATCAGTTGGTAGTTAAGGTCAGAAATACTCTGATTCTGATTCACAATGTACGTACTCAAGATCATAATATTTGCTTGTGAGTGTGTCTCCACTTACGTAACCTGTCAGCAATGTGCCATCTTTGTTTGGCCTACATATAAAAAGGGCCTATGGAAAAGGCTTCAGGCTGGTAGAAGCTATTGCTGACTCTGAATAAAGGATGACTAGTGTTGCAACCGTGTCTCGCATCTTCTTTCAACTCTGGAACCAGATCCTTGCTACATAGGCCTGAGCTCGCCCTCTACCTGACACCTGTTCCAAATGCTTTGGCAGTTCAACACCTTCCAACACAATGTTAATAGTTGTGGAAACTTCATTTATTTCCTGAATGTGTGCAAAGTATTTTAATGTTTGTACTTTAAGATGATGCCTTTTAAGCAGAGGTATATTTCTTGCAAAGAGGTAATTTTCTTTTTAAACAATGACCCATAAACTCTTACTTTAGCAAATAGTCACTTGATGATGTCAAGTTTTTCCAAACAGTTTTTCTGGATCTATAGAACTGAAAACTATATGAAACACACACAAACACACACACACACGCCCACACACACACACACATTCAAGTGATGCTTTCATTCATTGATATCTTAAATTCGGAATATACTTGGATATGGGGATTAACATCACTTGGTCATGATGTAAAATTTACAATTTGCTGATAAATTGTTAACATTTAACAATTTATCTCACACTATGCTATTAATTTTATATTTATTTCTTTTTGCTTATTTCATATTTTTTATTAATGGTTTTAAAGTGAGCAGTTACCTCACTTACTTTCATTTTATTGATATAACTATTTTAGTGATATAAATCTCCTGATAATGTTTTAGCTCTATTCCATAATATATTTTACATTTACTATAACTATTTTCAAGAATTTTTGAAATTATATTTCGTACATTTTCTTTGGCAAAAATATTAATATGTACTTTTAATTTTAAAATTTTTAAGCAGAATGGGTCTTTTGAATTTTGCTAATTTTAGTTTCATGCTGCAATTGCACAGAATGGTATTTGTGATACTTTTAAACTCTTGGAGTGTAGTGTATGGTCTAAAATGTAGTCAGTCTCTATCTTTTGCTCAAGTTAGTTTAAAAAGAAGGTGTATCTTTTGTCATTCAGGTTTGGTCTGTTAGATATTTGGTCTGAGTTTGATCACAAAGGGTTGTTAAATTTGGCTAGGACTAGTGTGTTTGTTCTTTTTTAATCCCTCTTATTTTAACTTTATTATTTTTATGTGTCTGCTCAAACCAAAAAAGTCAAGAATAACCTTTAAATGTACCTTTCTTCCTCATACATCTTTCTACATGAAGCATGCCATTAGATGAATTCCAAAATATGTCTCCAATCCATGAACATATCTTCATTTCCACATTATTATTCCATCATGCAAATATTCTACCTTATCTCCCAGCAGACATTTGTGGTTACCCTTTTTATTTTGTTCAAAGCTGGCATATGAGAGCACACTTTACTTCATAGAAGTCATTCATGTTAGGGTTTTGTGCTTAAGATACAACCCTAATTCCTTCATGGATTGTATGAGGGCCTTCCTGTTCACCATGGTCATCTCCCTGTGTTTTCTTTCATCAGTTCGCACCAGTCCATGTTGGCCTTGTTATTTGGTTCAGCAAGTTATTAACTTTTCAGGCTCCTTACCTTGGAGGCACTTGACTCTTCACCCAAAACACTCTTCCCATCACTATTCTTACTTAACACATATGCTTCCTTTGTGTTTCTGCTTGCATATGTTTTAGGCATAAAAGTGTTCTTTGTCATTTCTCCCCTTTCTCCAAATTTAATTAACTTCCTGAACATTTTACTATTGTAATTATCTAAATGTATGACAATACTTTTCTATGTGTGTATATGTTAAATATTATTCTCCCTTAGATTGTTTGTTACATGAAGGCAGTAACAATGTCTGGCTGTGTTTTACCACACTATATCTCCATAATCTAGCAATGTGCATTAAGCAATAAATAATAGTGGAATACATATATACAACCATTTCAAATAACCTCATAGCAATACAATATCTTGAGCACAATGATTTGGGTCTCTCATGAGAGGAACATTCCAAAGCACTATGCTTTTGAGAAATGGTCAGTATTTGCTTATTTGGCTAAGGTCTATGCCTTGGATTGCATGTCTGATGGTAAAATAGGAAAAGAAATTTAACAGATGCAAAATCAAACCCACTGATGAAAGATATCCTCAAAACCATCTAACTTTAGTATAATTACCTAAATATTAAAACAGAAAATAGATTACTATTGAGTTGTCTTTAACTTTTAGCCAAGATAGTTCTGTTGATTTTGTTACATTTGATAGTGCTACATAAGAAAAAATGTCTACAAATATTTATGAATGAGAATCTAATTGGGGTTAGTTTCCACACATCTCATATACTCCTTGTCAGATAGACTCTAGTTGAAAGGGAGAAATACATACATTGGAAAATCCCCCCAAATCATTTTTTTCCACATTTCTATAGAGGTTCTTCTTGACTCTGTATGGTCATCTGCCTACTATCTTTGAGATTTAAACATTATAATATCATTTATTATTTCAGAACATATTGAACTATTCTGTCATTTCCTTTTATAAAATATCTGTAGAAGCTGATTGCTATAACTATGACATTATTATTAATCAGTCCTCACCTTGAACATTCATGGTCCTTATTATGCTTTGAATTTTCCCCCAAATTTCATGTGTTAGGGATCTGATACAAAGTGGAGGTAAGAGAAGGTAGGAATTTTTAAAGTTTCTTAGGTCATGAAGCCTCTGCCAGTATGAATAGATTAATGCCATTATTATTGTGGGTGTGGGTTCCTTATGGTGGGGATGGATTCTTTATAAAAGAACACATTCAGTTCCTTCTCATTCTCTTGCTCTCTCTCTTTCCCTATCACCCTGTTTTTGACCATCCACCATGGAATTACACAGCGAGAAGACCCTCACCCAATCCTTAATTTTGGACTTTCCAGATTCCAGAATCAGGAGGCAATATAGTTTTATTCATTATGAATTATCCTGTCTGTGGGATTCTGTTATAGCATGACAAAACAAACTAAGACTGTTGAAGATTACTATTATTACATTTAAGACAGCAGTGAAAAGTGTATGACCGATATTCAAATGAGATGATAATAGTCTCAGAGAAAGAGACAGAAAAATGTCGGTCATTACTAGTGTTTTCTAATATGCATTTGTATTAAATATCTGATTTGGTTCTTCCTGATTTCTGTCATGTACTCCCTTAAGAGGCAACCATAAGCTTCACTAGGCTCAGCAGCCTACCTTTGCAAATGCAATTATAAATTATTCTGTTACTATTTATATGGTATATATAGATAGATAGGAAAATAGAAAAGACAAAGGACAAAGAAAGCCATTAAAATTAAATATTTTCATAATACTATTAACAGTTCAAAAGCTTTCAAGTTTTAAAGTTGAGAAAAGAATGTGAGTCAGGAAATACAGCTCAAACATGTCACAACTACTCATCAACCCTCTCAATTTTGCAATTAAAGATGACTGTCAGCTCTAATACTATTTTTTTCTATTTCTTTAAAAAGTATGATTTCAATATGAACTCATGCATCTTTTTTTTATTTTAAAGGGAGATAAATCATGGGAGAAAAATAAGGAACAAATTGTTTACAAAGAATGTTTGGGCAACTTGACTGAGCAGGCAGGGACCTCAGTCCTTTTGGCTTACTAGCAGGTGTGTTATCTTCTATATGTCACATATCCTCCATGAATTTTGATTTTCTCACAGATAAAATGGTAGTGAGGACCTTACTAATGTTTGTCTATGAGTATGAGGTAATATAACCAGTATAGACATATATTATGTATAGAAAGTATAATGCAAATGTCAACACTTCAAAGTATTTTTTACCCTTATCATAATATTTTAAAATAAAATTAAATTTTATTTCTAATGGATCTCATCTCTGCAATACTCTAGATAGATTGTTATTAATTTGGTAAAAAAATATTAAATGCACACTTTGTAATTTGAAAGGAGAATTTGAATTCAATAACAGGTAAGATTTTTATGTTTCAAATAAATTCCCTTAATGATGTTTATAATAGGTAATGTCATAATAGCCAGAGTAGTCACCCACATATGGGGATGGAGGGGATTGAAAATGCCATGTAGCTATTTGCAGTATTTCTTCCTCTGCACCACCTGCTAACTATGAAGAATAAAAGGAAGAAGACAAGTTCTTTTACTGGAGTTTCCTTCTTTAGAATTGAGTTTGTTCACACTGAATCAATAGAAGTAAAAAATATCTTATAAGAAAGTGGTTAAACCACACTTTATTTCTCTATCAGCCTTTAATTAGGTTTAGACAAGTTTGAATCAAAAGACAAATTTTGTTGAACTACAGGTCAGTTCCCTTCTCCCTTTGTCCTTCCTTAGTTCTTTTTCTGATTCCAACTGATGTTAACGGGGCTTCTATTACACTCTGCTCATAATCTACTCAGAAAAGTGCTATAGACTCAGGACATTGTCTAAATTGCTTCCTCAGTTATCCCATCAGAACGTAACGATCCTACCTTCTCCTTCCCATGCTCTTCCATGGTCCTGTCCTTATTTGGCTTAGTTTTTCTTTCCTGTGATCTTGACATAGTTTGTTGGACTTTCTGTCTAACTTGAGAACATGTGCTTCTTTACTTACAAAATGTCAACTACTTTATTGACCAAAAAAATAAATAAATAAATTTCAAACTTCTAGACCAAAATATCAAATTATTTTTTTTTTATTATTGTATACAAATGGAATACATGTTGTTTCTCTATTTGTACATAGAGTCAGGGCATACCATTTGTGTAATCATACATTTACATAGGGCAATGATGTTTGATTATTTTTTTCCCTTCCCCCCCACCCCTCCCACCCCTCCTTTCCCTCTATACAGTCCTTCTTTCCTTCATTCTTACCGCTCTCCTTATCCTTAACCCTAAACCTAACCCTAAACCTAATGCTAACCCCTCCCACCCCCCATTATATGTCCTCATCCGCTTATCAGCGAGATCATTTGTCCTTTAGTTTTTTCAGATTGGCTTATCTCACTTAGCATGATATTCTCCAATTTCATCCATTTGCCTGCAAATGCCATAATTTTATCATTCTTCATTGCAGAGTAATATTCCATTGTATATATATGCCACAGTTTCTTTATCCATTCATCAACTGAAGGGCATCTAGGTTGGTTCCACAATCTGGCTATGGTGAACTGAGCAGCAATGAACATTGATGTGGCTGTATCTCTGTAGTATGCTGATTTTAAGTCCTTTGGGTATAGGCCAAGGAGTGGGATAGCTGGGTCAAATGGGCAGTTTTCACCAAATATTTTAATTCATACATGTCATAAGAGAAGATTTTTATATCTATATAAAAATCTTTTTATATCTATATAAGATAGAGATATATCTTTAATTCTATTAAACAAATAAAAATCAAGTCATTAACTGTACCAACTGACACTATATCTTCAAATTTGCAAATATCCTGATGTTATCTAATTAAAGCATAAATACAGATTTAAGTGACCCCAAATTTTAAATGAGAATGCTAAACAGGATCTTAATTGCCCTGAGTGCTGATATTTTCTTTCGATTATTTTTCCTTTTCTATCCAGTGTCCCTCAAGTACTTGCTTCAAACACAAAAATTATAAATAATTACCTGTAGTAGAATTATATTGTTATTCAAAAATATCAAATTAAAGTCATTAATTCTAAGAATGTTGAGTATTCACTTAGTCACCTTCAACATAATTAGGTTTCTCAAGAGCTTTTTAACTTTTATTACCATTACCACCCTCAGGTTTTGTTTCATATTTATGAAATGCCTACTGTTTCCATGTTATTTGTATAATAATGATTCCCTCTTCTTCCTGCTTCATTTATCATTGCAATGTCATAGCATTAATGATGTGCATTAATGATAAGCTATCATTAATAGCTATAATGATACTCTAACTTACATTGGGTTTGTAATAAAAGTTATTCCTTGACTTTCTAATAATTTGATAAAAATACAAAAAATGAATAAAAACAAATCACCACCTAAAGTCATCTATAAATGTGCCTATATTAACAAAGCACCCAATTTATGGTGTAAAGAACAGACACTTATCCCACAGTTCTGGAGGCTAGCAATCTGGGACAAAAGCACTGGTCTAGTTGGCTCCTGCTTAGTTTTCTGTGGGAGGATCTGCTCCAGATCCTTTTCAATGCCTTGTAGTTGACTATAATTTCCCTGTGTCTTCATAGTATCTTTCCTGTGTGCATGTCTATGTTTAAATTTCCTCATCTTATAAGGACATCAGTTTCATTGTACTGTGAAGATTCTTATCTCCGAATATGGCCACATTCTCAGGTCTTTAACATGAGAATTTGGCTGTGAGAATGGGAGACACAATTCAACCTCTAGTACTCCCTAACAAAGTTCTTTCTTGTGTATCATCTGAACTTACTTTATTTTTATTTTTTCCTTTCGAAAGTGTTGGCACAGTTTGGAATGCCCTTCTTTCTAAACTGAAATAGTCTTCTATGATGTGTTTTAATCTCATTATCCTTTGAAGAAAGTCAGTAATGATGCTTTTTTATAAAGGTTCCCAGTTCCCCAATTTATTTCCCACCACACTATTTAATACCATCCTTCTTTGAATCCTCAGAGTACATTTATTGCATTTTTTCCTAGGACTATTTTCCCACAATGAAATGCATGGTTTTAATGTGAAGGAAGATATTTTAAAGGGAATTTGTTTTAAGAGAAAAAGATTATGCTCTTTTTCCTTCAAAGAGTAATTAAAAGGTAATTTTGCTAACATTTCCACTGAGAATAAGAGGTAAAATTTTTTAAGAAAATGGGATTAGGGTGGGATTTATAAAATAAGAGTGATATTTCGGAATATAAGAAAAAGAAGGCTCACAATTATTTTCCTCTCTTTTCACCTTCTAATTAATTACCAAATCTTCCCTGTCATACATTATATCCTCAAATATACTAAAACTTGGGGTCAAAGGAAGGAAAGGGAAATTATTTCTATTTTGTTGCAACCACTGACCAAATGATCTCACACAAACAGAAACTCACTGACATCTGTCATTATCACTCTGTTTTAAGCTATTACTTCCATGTCAAAGGTGGCAAGTTGGAAATCAGAAGACAGGGATGAAGAAAAGAAAGGAAGGTCAATCAGAAATAAGAGCCAATGGAAAAAAATAAATTATAATATAAATTAAATTATTTATTCACAAATAATCATATCATTTGGTTCATAAATGAACTCAAGCTTCACTCATTACTACATAACAACTTGAAACATAAATATATTCTATCAAACAAAATTAAACTGTGTAATACAACAAAATAAAATGTTTAGCTAAACTATTTTTCTATTGGATATGTATAATAGAAATAAAGTCAATTTTATTTCCTGTTTAAAATTATGCTAAACATATATTCATCAGTATTAACATAAATTATAACAACAAGAGCACTTTTTTTGTTGTTTTGTTTTGCACTAGAGATTAAACTCAGGGGTGCTTAAGCACTAAGGAACATCCCCAGTCCTTTTTAAATATTTTATTTAGAGACAAGTTCTAGCTGAGTTGCTCAGGGCCTGGCAAAATTGCTGAGGTTGGCTTTGAACTCATGATTCTCCTGCCTCAACCTCCTGAATTACAGGCATGGACTACCTTGCCTAGGGAGAGAATATATTCTTTAAAGTCTTATACAATAGGCTGGGTGTGGTGGCACAAGCCTGTAATCCCAGTGACTTTTGAGGTTGAGGCAGGAGGATCATGAGTTCAAAGCCAGCCTTAGCAAAAGCAATGTGCTAAGCAACTCAGTGAGACCCTGTCTCTAAATAAAATACAAAATAGGGCTGGGAATGTGGCTCAGTGGTTGAGTGCCCCTGAGTTCAATTCCCGGTACCCAAATAGAAATGTAAAAATCTTACATAATAGAATTGATCTTACACTCTGTAAAAATGAATTATGAGGAGGTATTAAACTAACAGGTACTAAATTAGATTCATATATAATCCCATTACCCTTCTAGCTTATTTTCTTTTAGGAAACGTGCTAATAAATACTTTTTTGAGAAAAAAAAAAAACTTTAAGTTATATACATACATGCCCACTCATTTGAAACCAAATGTTAATTTTTACTTCATGTTTTATAGCTTGAATAAATTATAATGATGAATCTCATTCAACTGTGGAATGACTTTATTTTCCCTGTCCTTCAGGATGAAGGATCTGGATGAGCAGAAGGAGACTTATATCTCTGAATCTATAGAAAAAATAAGGGAGAAAATGTTCATCTTCTATTCACGGATGAAAACTCAACATGAGTGACCTACTAAGAGTTAATTCAGAGCTGGGTGTGGTGGGACACACTTGTAATCTCAGCAAGTCAGTGGGGATTGAGGTAGGAAGATCTCAAGTTCAAAGCCAGCCTCAGCAATTTAGCAAGGCCCTAAGCAATTTAGGGAGACTCTTTCTCAAAATAACAAAAATAAAAAAAGATTTGGGGTGTGGTTAAGAGGTTGAGCACCCCTGGGTTCAATCCTTGGTCCCTGCACTCCCCCACCCCCCAAAAAAGAGTTAATCCATGTCAATGCTAACAAATTCACTTTTTTTTTTTTTTATCACTTCAATTGTCCTGTTAAAAAAAGGTAAAATGAAAGGTTAAAGACTTATGATTGTTTTCTTCTAAAATTCTGCTCTTAATGCAAAAACATATTTTGTCAAACACCATTTCTACCCAAGACCCAGTGCTGGACATAAGCCCTGGCATCAATGCACTTACAACGAGGAGTGGAGACAAGAACACATAGACATAGACAAGAACAGTGCATGTTGGTTTCAATCTACTAGATGAAATTTTAGAATTCAGGATTAAGTTTGGAAATGGTCATATTTAGTTTGGATAAATGAATTAAGATCAGTTTCTAGAATGCAATAGTAAGGATAAAGTATTCTTTATGATTTTTTTTTTCTTCTCCTTTTTCTAATCTCATGGTTGTGTTTGCAATATCATGCTGGTAGAGAAATGATAAGTTAGAAGATGTGAAGTTATTTTAATTTGGAAATTGGTGAACTCTTTATGAAACTGCCCTTCCAATCTCAAGATAATCCCTAATTCACTTGGCATAGTGTGTACTGTGTAGTCACTATAACACCCTGCCTTACTGGACAAAGGATTTTTTCTAGTTTATGTTAATACAAGTCCCTAATGTCCACAGATAAAGAAATAAATTAATCCTGATAGTCATGATATCAAGTAGTATGAAGTTTCAAATGTGTCTTTCTAATTAAGAACACAGGTAAGGGCAAGAATATAAATACATCTTTATCACACACTATCTGTACACTATGAGAGATATGATTTAAGTCTTACTAGTGACCACATTTGTATATTTTATGTAAATAAACAGTATCCAATAATATTAGCATGAACAAAATCCAAGTATGTGAGATAAGATGTCAGTTAAACAAAACTCATAGATGCCTTGTTTGATTCTTTTAACAGGCAAGAAGCTACACGAGTCACTTTTTCTATTGTTGTTAAGTAGGGTGTCATTTATTTCAGTCTCCACCTAAGAACTTATAACTAAGAACAAAGAGTGGAATGTTAATTCCAACTTCTGAGAGGAAGTGAACTCATTTGGGAGAACTATCTACTGCTCATTGGAAGAAGTGTGTGTTTTAAAATGACTGCAATAGGATCCATCTTGCATTCTCTTTCTACACTGAGATGGTTATGTTTTCCATCAAGACAGGGTGAAGGCATGTACCATCTTCTTGAACCTGAGTGATCTTGTGATAATGGGAAAACTGAGTCTATGTGACTCCAAGGCTTGGCATAAAATGTGGAACCCTTTTTTGTTCTGGTTCCCTTGGAATGCTCATTCTAAGAACGTAAGCCCAGGTCACATGTAAGAGTTACAACTTACAGTCCCAGGTGACCTTCCAGTGAACAGTCTACTATTGGCTGTCCCGTGTTAAGATAAGAAAGCTTTTGAAATGACTCCAGCCCCAGTCATGAACTGATCATCCAAGTCACAAAACGATTTTGATAGAGACAGATTCACAAAGAAACTAGCAAATATAATATATCTAAAAGCAGATGAAAAGAAAGAGGGAATGTTAAAAACATACAGACGGAAGGAAGGAAAGCAATCAGGCAGGCAAGCAAACAAGACAAAAGACAAAGAACACAGATATAAATAAAATGTGATTCTAGGGGAAATATATATATCAAGGAGAAGCTAGCACTAATGAAAAAAGTTTTCTAAAATTATATTACAAATAAAACAAGTACAAATGAAGAATAGAAATTCAATAAACAACTTTCCTCTGATTTTGAGGAAAATTTTATTGCACAAACAAATGATAGCTGCAGTTTTTCCTCCTCCTTAGCTAATGCAAGTCAAAGTCTTATTCTATATGATAGGCATTGCCAGATGGAAAACTGTTCGTAAATTGTAGAGGACTTACCAGAAGATGGAAGTATTTGGGATCCATCATATGTTTATTCTCCCTCTAAAAATGACTACTAAAAAATAGGAATTCATATTTTTCCTTCTTTCTGACTTGAGGTACAATTTCTGTGCCAGAATCTTAAATAGTTCTATCCTCATTTACAATGCTACACATGCTGGTGGGATGATCTCCAGTTAAAATGGGTTCCCTATTCTTAATTGGGATGAAGGGGCATAGCAGTGATATGCAGAGGTGACTACATGTTTTCACCAGAGTCAAAGTAGAAGCACTAGTAATCAGAGCTAGCAAAAGAATCAGATCTCTTTAAGATTGGTTTAACCCATAGAAAACTCAAGTTTTTGTTTATTAAATTATTCCAAAAGACAAGATCAGCATGCAAAATAATAATAATAATAATATGAGGATAACAGCATACATACATGAGTCCCATGCTACAGTCTGCATCCCCAGTTATCTGTCAGACCCAGAACACTGATGACTGAATGTGAAGCTTTGTAGCCTGAAGAAGTCCTGCAAATTGCAAACGCACAGTATGTACCTTTCTTCTAGCTTTTGCTGATCTCACCCAGAGAACAAAGAACTGATAATACTAATGTACAAAACCAGTCCATGATGGAAGTTAGACAAGTGGTAAAGCTCTCAACTAAGTCATCTTACATTAGGCCTCTTTAAAACTGAAAAACATTTATGTGAACAATCTCATTTTCTGAATAAATACCATCTGAATTAGGTTTAATTTTTTAAATGGTATATTAAAGTATGCTACATATGCAGGAAAATATAAATATCATTAAGTATAAAAATGTGATGAATTTTGATAACCAGAAAAATGTAAACATTTTACTAAATGATTGTGCTCACAGAACCTCAGGATATCTCTCTGATCTTTCCTTCCTTATGTTAACCACTTTTCTAAATTATAACATCAGCTAACTTTGCTTGTTTTTGTACTTTCTATAAATGTAATCTTACAAAATATACTTTCTTGTGTATGTCTACTCCCACTACATGTTAGGTTAATTAGGTTAATCAGGATTGTTGTACCTAGTATAAATCACAATACTAATTACAGTGGAGAATTCTCTTACATTAATACAGGACTTATCCACTCAAGGATAGATTGGTATTTGAGCAGTTTCTAGATCTGGGTTATTATGAATAGTGCTTCAATGAACATTCTCATTTTTTTTTTTTATTTTTATGACATTTCTATTCCCTCACCCTAGTGAGGAATAGAATTGCTGGACCATAAGGTGGATAGGTGTGTATGTATGTGTGTATGTTGTATGTGTATGTGTGTGTTTATATATATATGTGTAAATTTATTAGATACTGCAAAACCCCTTTATAAATTGATTATGCTAATTTAAATTCTCACTAGCCATGCATAGAAATAGTAGCTATTCCATATGCTAAGTGTTATGTTCACAGTAGGATGTTTTATGTTAGTCATTTTTGTGTGGTTGTATTGGTATAGAATTTTGATTAATAAAGTTGATCACCTGTTTATTTGATAACATCTTTTGTGAAGTGCCTTTTCAATTCCTTTACCAAATTTAAAAATTGGAGTTTATTTGTAATATATCATATGAATAGACATAAAACAAAACTCTATTATAAAAATACACTCACTTATCTAGGGGAGAAGTTAGTCCCTAGATAAGTTACTACTTGGCTACTTTGGATACTTCACCAGTTCAGGGTTTAACCAGTTATCTCGTAACAAAGCAGCTAGTTGGAAAGAATACAATCCAAACATACTCACAATGAAATGGAACCTGGACTCCCCCAAACAGCATTGGTCTTACTTAGTATTGCAATATCTTCAAGTCTAATTTGCTACCTGATATGACTGACATAGAAGTAACTGTGGGACTATCCAAACTTTGTAAGTCTACATTCATTTTATGTCACTTACTCTATCACAACTTCCTGCTACCCTGGGCTAAAAAACATCAGATAGAAATTCTCTCTTAAGGTCCCAGAAACAAATTGTCATATCACCTCTTTTCTGTTTTTCTAGTCTGTATAGCCCTATATAATATTTAGTTTAAGGAAGAGGGACATTGGGGGGTAGGGGATGCTTATTTTCATCTCTTATATATCTCTCATACCTCTTACCCAGGGTTCCCTAAGCCTTCAAGATTTTAAAACCAAATCCGGAAAGACATTCATATTTTCTTTCTTCCAAATCTCTATGTTAAAGCATTAATCATAGATTTGGTAAAGTCTTGATTGAGTGAAGTGAATAATAACATAAATCTCAGAAAAATAGTAGTATTTCAAATACATTATCCCTATGCAATATATTCTAGAGTAATACTTTGTCATTTTTTAAAATTTTAATTGGACAAACTTAAACAAATTACTTAACCTTTCTAAGTGTCATTTCTCTCCTGTGGTAGAGGATCCACAATAGTATTGTTTCAAAATTTTCATGATTGTTCAATGCCTTGCCTATAAGTTACTGAATATGGCATCTAACTCCTTTTAATCATTGCTCAATAAATATTAGCTAAGTATAACAATGTGTTGTTATTCAAATAATTCATAAAACAAAAGCAAGAAAGAAGAATTTCTATGAAACTTTCCCACAGTGGTCTTCAAACTCCAACTACTAGTCATTTAACTGGAGCGGTACTATTATTATGTCACCAACAATTTCAGAAAACAGTTCACAATAACTTAATTTCTAAAAACTCTTCAAAAGTAGGGTTGCAGGAGTCATCCAGCAAAACTGAAGAACTAGCTAAATTGACAGCATCTCCAAGGAAAAAGAATGGGGTAAATGTTCGCTGCCAGAGATCTTTGCTCCGGTGCTTCAAAACTCAGAGGAGGTCATAGATAAAATAGCCTCTCAAGGCCTCCAATGGTTTCCTGATGTTGTAAGTGACCCTACTGTCCTGTGATGGACATAAGGTCCCAGAGATAAAAGCTTTCTTTTGTGCTCTTCCTTAGCAAGAGTCTCAAGTTTATATTTCTAATGTTAAGAGGAGACAAGTGCAACCATTCACATACAGTAAGCTCAGATCCAAAACTGTTCTTGAAATCTTATTTATAATTCAGTAATTGTAACACCCATGTACAAAGAGGGCCAAGATTTCAGTGTCTCATTTGTTATTTGAAAATATATAATCCTTATGTTTCATTGGGGTGTGTGTGTGAAGTTCATCACACATGTGCTAGAACCAATTCATAGTTGAATTCATGTATTTGCCATGATTGTATCCTGAATGGAGTATCCTGAATGGAGAATTAAATTATTTCTGGGATAAGGAAATCCTTAAATGTCAACTATTCAAAATTCATAGTTAAAAGTACAGTAGTGATGTAAAATGTTATAAGGAAAGTGAGAACTCAAAGTTACTGTAAGTTATCCTTTCAGATGCATAGATAAAAACCAGTAGCTGTTCTGGGGGCATTCCCTTCTTTGTAATTCTGCTTATTTTCACTCATTATAATGTGTCCCATTATTCCCCTCCCTAGAACCCACATTCATAACAGTAAACCTTTTGTTTTCCTTATGTGTCTCAATAGTTTTGCTTCTGAAGTTTATATTTCAATGTTCTTCTTTTTTAATTGAATTGCTGTAATACACTTCATAACACTGCTTTTTGACATTACATTGTACAATACAAAAAGATTAAGCCATTTCATTAATTTTTTCATGGCATGTGCTTTTATATTTTCCTTAATGTTTTCTTTCTTCATAATTATAAGTATTTTTAAAATATACTAAATATTATATAAGTGTGTATACCAAAAATAATGTTATATATATATGTTTATATATGTAATTTTTTTTATTATTTTGACAGACTGCATTTTGATTCATTGTACACAAATGGGATACAACTTTTCATTTCTATGGTTGTACATGGTGTAGATTCACACAATTCGTGTAATCATACATGAACATAGAATAATGATGTCTGTCTCATTTCATCTTTCATACCCCCAACCCCTCCCCACTCTCATTTCCCTCTACATAATCTAAAATTCTTCCATTCTTCTTTTACCCCCCACCCTCCCACACCCATTATGTATCATAATCCACTTACCAGGGAAAACATTTGACCTTTGATTTTGGGGGATTAACTTATTTCGCTTCCATGATATTCTCTAATTCTATCCATTTACCAGCAAGTGCCATAATTTTATTGTTCTTTATGGCTCAATAATATTCCCTTGTGTACATATACCACAATTTCTTTATCTATTCATCTTCTGAAGAGCATCTAGGTTGGTATATTTATACACAAATATATGTACCTATTTTGTTTATATTTTATATGTATCAATCTGTTCAGGCGACCACAACAAAATACTATTGTAATTTAAGCAATAGAAATATATACCCTCACAGCTCTGGAGGCTGAAAGTTGAAGGTTAGGGTGCTATGATGAATGGTGTCTGGTGGGGGCTGTTTTCCTGCTGTTCTAAGAGTGCCTTTTCACTGTGCTCTAAAGGCATGTCACTGACAAGGGCTCATGGAGTAATCATTTCTTACTCTCTCTCTCTTCTTATAAAGCCACCAAACTTGTGACATTCCAGTCCCATCCTTATAATCCCATTGGAATTGCATTCCCTGCCTATCTCCAAACTGTTACAACAGGGAAAGAATTTCAGAATATGAATTCTGTGAAGATAAGTTTCAGTCTACAATTGTACCATAAAAATAAATAGAATTTTTTCTATTTTCACTTCTATTATTGCAAAAATATTTAATTAAGCTAATTTTAAGTACATTTGGTTTCTTCTAAGAGTTGTATAGTTTTAGATCTTAGACTCAGGATTTTAATTCATTTAGATTATTTTTTCATGATGGTGTGAGGTAGGTATTTTAACTATGGCTATAATAATCAGTTACTGAAGTGAAATTCCTGGAGATGAAGAGAACAAACACATATAAAACTAGATAGTGAGATGAACCATCATATTGAAACAAACTAAGGTGATAGTAGAATTGGAATGGAGAGGGATGTGTAGGTAGGATTCAGTTTCAGTTTCTGAAAGGAACAAACTCATCTATAATTTTAGTTCAATGAAGAAGTCACTATCTCAGTGTCTTTAAGATTTTATGCTAGATATCATTCTTAATATGTAGTTCCGATTTACTTTGTGTGCCTATTACAATAAATGATCTTCTAAAAAGTCTATAAAAATTCCTTGCTTACCTATTTCCTCCCCAAACTGAAAATTAGAGTTCTGTGATCAGGTTTCAGTCACACCTACAGCTACAGTTACAGTTTATCTATCCATCTAAAACCTATTACCTATCAATTGTCTATCTAATCTATCTCTCTGTAACTGCTATCTAAATTCTCATTTTACCCAGAACAATTTGTTCAAATCTAGGTAATATTGTTAGGGGACAGACAGATGAGGATGGTGGGAACACAAGGTTAAGAAGATAATTCCATAAAATGGACCCACTGTGCTGACCCCCATGTGCTTTCTTTTCCAAGAAGCAATTTACCTGAAGACAGCTGGGCCTAAGTGGACAGGATATGTCACATTCCTTAGCCTGTTATCTGCAGGAGAAATTCAGGCCTGAGATAATGTTGAGGGGAGGAACCAGGGAGTCTTTCAGGAATAGATACTGAAATGCAGGGAGATAAGGTAATTTCTACTAACAATAAAATCTGTAAGTATATGTGGCTAAAAGTCCAATTAGAACTGGTCAGCATGAGCCAAGGTGACCAAGAGTTGTCATGGAAGTGGGTACTTAAAAGTCTGATGTCATCTTGCTATCAGTCAAAAGTCAAGAGGTGGACCAAGGCAGGACTCTCTGGAAACTTCTCTGGGATCCCCAATAACACTGGAGTGCTGGAGAGTCCCACTCTCTCCCTTGAGGGTGTCTCTTTTCCATTTTCTCAGGGTTTGATGGGGGTCTTTGCACTGCCTCAGTTTCCCAGAAAGCCCCAGCTCTGTAACAGTATGAGGTCAGCAAAATACAAGAATCCTTCGTTAAAGACTTAATGCAGTTTATTACACACACTTAAGAGTAATGAATTCTGAGATTACTGTCTATAAATCAGAAGAAACTTCATGAAGGAGTTAAGATTGCAGAATCCTAAGGGAACCTCATAGGAATTTCAGCCAAATTCTGAATGAGGACTATAAACTACTAGGATGCATACTCAACTTTTCAACAAAATGCCAGTTTTGTCTTATGATGCAACCTGAAAATAAAATCTCTGTGCCTTCTAGATGCTGAGAGTTACCTAGTGTTTCACACAGTTTTTCACTGCTGTAACCAAAAGACCTGAAAAGAACAATTTTAAGGAGAAAAAGTTTATTTGGAGCTCATGGTTTCAGAGGTCTCATTCCTCAGACAGCTGGTTCCATTCCTTTGGTTGAGAGGTGAGGTAGCACATCAAGGCTAGTGTGCAGAGGAAAGCATCTGGAAGCATGGCCCCTAGGAAGTAGAACAAGAGCTCAACAAGGATAAAATATAAACCCCCAAAGGCACACCCCAGGGGCCTACCTCCTCCAGACACCCCAACTGCCTATAGCTACCACTCAGTTAATCCCTGTAAGTTAGATTAACACACTGATTGGGTAAGACTCCCATAACCCAATCATTTCCCCTCTTAACGTTGCATTTTTCAAACATGAGCTTTTTGGGGGATGCCTCACATCTAAACCATAACACCTAGGATGCAGACTTGTCCTTTTGTAAAAAGTGGAGTAGGTAGGGCAATGGTTCACCAAAGATACTGCTATCCCAGAACCTAGTCCGGTGAATATGGTATGCTTCACTGCAAAGAGGAATTTAGTTTGCAGATGAAATTAAGATTACTAAGCAGTTGATTTAAAGAAAGGGAGAGAGATTATTCTGTATTATTCAGGTGAGTCCAGGGCAATTACAAAGATTCTTTTTTTTTTTTTCCCAAAGATTTTTAAAGTGTAAGAGAAAGTCAAAACAATATTTGAGTATGTAGGAAAAGTACAAAGATGTGCAACATTACTGATTTTTACATGAAAGAAGTGTGTCTTTAGAAACCTGATAAAATAGGAAATGGAATCTCAGTTACAGCCTACCAACAGAAACAGAATCCTGACAGCACCTTGAATTTAGCTCATTAAAAATTGTATTGGAGTTATGATGTAAAAACTAAGAAGATAATAATTTGACTTGTTTAAGACACTAACTTTCTGAAAATTTGTCAAAACAATAAAAAAAAAAAAACACAAGTAAATACATTTGTGTTTAAAAGCAATGTCCCCAGAATGTCTTGTTGTTTTCCTCTCTCTTTTCTCTTGAATTATTTCATTGAGAGAAATCCTCATTACTCGCTAGGAAGAAATAAATCACCAGTTAACATTCAGTCTTTATAACAAATCTAGTGATGATATTGCCATCATGGTATTCATTTTATAGATTAAACTGTCAGGACACCATGAATCTGTAAAATGGAAATTCTTAGACAAATTAAATTTAACAGTTTAATTGAGAAAAAAATTATTTGTGAATCAGGTAGTACTCAATAACAAGAGGCAGAAAGCTCTGCTTTAGTCTGAAGAAGAAAAAAATGTGGCCAGAAAACAGAGTGGCAAAGAGAAATAACCTGACTATATATGATTCAGCACTTGCCTTACTTGAATGTACTCTGATTAGTTAGCAGTCTATGACTGACTAATGCTCAGCTGCTTGGTACCAACAAGAATATTCTCTTAAATTAGGATACTGTTTGTTCACTTACTAAATTAGGTTACAGTCGACTATGTAAGGATTCCCAGGACAGAATCAGTATTGGGCCAATACCACAATGGTATTCATTTTACAGATTAAGAAAATGCAGGCCCATGAGTTTAAGTAACGAGTTAATGAGGAAGTCAGGAATCAAACTAATTGAACTTGCTTGAGAGAACACAGTGTTAATAACTGAAGTGATTCTGCTTTCTATTATATCCCCAGGGATAAACCTAGGGCATGTATAGTGTGAGGAATTCTGACATTCACTCCTGGTTGAGAAGTACAGGTCTGACTGAAAAACTCTGTGCTCACTGATGCTTGGGCAGCTTTGTACTTAGACATCAGCTATTTCTTCTTTCTTATATAAAAAGGAATAGGAAATTGAATAAAAAGTCCAGTTAGATTAAAAGAGTCTGTTCTGCTTAAATGTAGAGTTAAATGAGATTCCATATTTCTTTCACAACACAATGAAGCAGTTCTGATGAAAGAGTAGTTCGGTACCTTCATTTTAATCCTGTTCATTTTTATGCAGATTACTCAATAATCATGACATTTATACTCCACACGTTTTAGTAAGCTAAACCCCATCTAATGACTATAGCATAACTGTACTTATCATGGGCACCTGTAAAATGCATTTTTAAAGTGCCTTTTCATAGTATTCATATGACATTAATCATTGTCAAAGACAACTCTTAGGAAAGGAATGATATTCTTGTTTTCTCTATTTGTTGCCAAAAGAATGTAAATATCAGAAAGTAGTAGACAAGTTAAAGTTATTTCTGGTTAAAAATTTTTCTTCTGAGATTTTTTTCTTATGACATTCCTTTCTATAAAAATGATACTTTTTGGATGTGAGAAAGCAAGGTTAAATATTCATCTCAGCAAATCATTTCACTTGCATATGCAACTTGAATAAAAAGTATTTTGTAAATCAAGGGGTCATATGAAGAAGGGAAGCTGCTACATAAACAAGCATCTGGTAAACATCAGTCATGATTTACAAAGCTCTATATAAGAGAAATGAGCCTTAGGCATAGCTAAAGCAAATACACTTCCATGAAACCAGTCACCCGAAAAAATTGAGACTAAAAAGGTATAAATGTCTGCTTCACCATGCATAGAGAAAAAGTAAATGAGCAGAGTAGATGAAGCATCAGTAAAAATTCTTTGATGCCTGGGGAAGAAAGGGAAAAGTGCAAAGAGAGAATGGATGGCTTAATTAAAATGTTTTCCCCTACCTCTGTTATGAAATGAACAGTCTTTTTGTTTAATCAAATTTCCTTCATATTTAAATTATTCTCTGGTGTTCTGTACTGATGATTTAGGGCAAACTCATTCTTTAGATGTGGAGAAGAAAAACACTCTCGGTAGGACTCTGAGAATATATGCTGGTATTTCATTTTATAATCTAATACAGAAATATACATTTCAAAAGGATGTCACAAGAGTGAACAAAATTATATTACACTTTATTATCCCCATATTCAGTCCAGCAAAGTCAATAAATTCTACCTGGTAAGTAGAGTTTCAAATATACCCAGCTTTCTTCTATATTCTGGCATTTTCCTAGGTGAGGCTTTCATCATCTCTTACTCCATCAATGTACACATACTAAGTTTTCTGCTCATCTCACTGTCCATCCTTTTAATCTATCTCTACATAACTGCTGAAGTAATATTTACAAAGTTATGTATAAAACTGCAGTGACTTCCTGCTCTTTATCAACTACATTTCAAACTTCTTGCCATATGCCATGCATTAAGCAACTATATAATTTTCCCCCAAATTAGGGCATACTTGAGAATAAAATGGAACACTAATAATTATGCTTTGAGGCAGGCATGGTTGCCCATATCTGTAATCCCAACAACTTGGAAGGCTGAGGGAGGAGGATTACAAGTTTGAGACCAGTCCAGCAATTTAGTGAGACCCTTAACAATCTAGCAAGACCCTGTTTTGAAATAAAAAAGTAAAAGAATTGGGGATGTAGCTCAGTGATAAAGTGCCCCTGGGTTTCAATTTTAGTACCAAATGTTACTACTATTACTGCGACTAGTACTAGTACTACTACTACTACTAGTATGTACTATTATTACTACTACTACTACTAATAATAATGCTGATGGAAAATAGACATAAACCAGAAGTTTATGACAAACTGGGTCATATAATAACTCATAAAATAACTGTAAGTCTAAGCTATTTGCTCTGTGCCTGCATCTTCTAACTTTTATTATTTACTTCCCCTACTCCAACCACCATGCACCCCTAAGCTATTTAAAGAGATAATTTTTATCTCAAGCTGCTTTCTCTTACTAGAACATCTTTTCCATTTCTACTAAATGGATTAAATGTTAGTTCCTCATTGCTTTCTTTCCTGAACAACCCATCTAATAGCATTCTCCCACACCAAGTAATGATCTTTGACACTACCTCTTTTTAAGAAAGATGTATGATTTGTTTTTTTCTATCTACCAATACAAAGTATTGTAACTATTTTCAGATAGGGACTCTATCTTTTATCCCCTGCACTTTAGCAGAATGCCTTGGGAACAATGGGAAAAAAAAAAAAAAAAAAAGCCAGACGATGAACGAGATACGCAGAGTGTGGACCGATCCCTGAGAAAAGTGTGACTAACTCTGCAAGGCGATTGTGAAACATTGTCCTTCTGTAATGGAATAGGAAACATGAGTCAGATCTTAGCATGGTAGCACAGTATTCTAAAACCTTTGAGCAACTGAGCCCCAGGAATATAGGTCACCTCACTATGCTGCAGTATCCTGTAAATATGACTCCTGAACTTTAAATGATAATGAAGCTAAAACGGGACACTTTAATAGAAGCTGCAGTCTGATGGGAGAGCGAGAGAAGGCAGGAGAAGAAAATGGTAAATTTCATCTGGAAACAAACAATAGAATCATAATTAACAAAACATCTCATTTATCTCACAAAATTATGATTGTAATACCACAACCCCAGAAAAATATCAAGTCACGTCTGTGTAATTGAAAGGAACTATCTATATTTCACTGCATCTTTCACATAACTTACAAATTAATCTTAAATCAGGAATGATTTTCCAAATCCCCTGTGTAAACTAGTTGAGTCTTCTAGTGTACTATAGCTCTTGATTCATATTTTATACTATCTACCATATCATTTCCCAATATATCAATTTATATGTTTTTGCTTCAGACTCAAATGAATTGTTGAAATGAAAGAAATTGAGTCTTGTTTATTTTTCCTGTGTCCAAACATAGGGTCAGCTAAGTCATGAAATTTCAAACATGTTGATTGTAGCAATGAAATATCTTTTTTATTACACTTTTTTCTAATTCAAACTTTCAACTCTCCTCATTACTAACAGATATCATACAATGTTTATTTATAATGTTTGTCATATAATGTTTATTGTATGATAAACACTATACAAACACTTCAGGTTGACATCAAAACTCCCTCCATCTGGACTACCCTAAATGCCTAGCGAAAAATATTAAAACCACTATACTGAAATACTTCTGTAATTTTGAATTGTTGAAAGTGTCTGTGTTTCTGTGTTTGTGTGTTATTTAATCCTTTAACAATGGCTGATTAAAGGAGAAGATGTGTTCTGAGTAATAGGATGTTGCCTGTTGTCATAACACTAGGAAGTAGGTAGTTCTTATAGTTGAAATGATCAGATGTTTTGGGTTCAAGATCAAAGTCCATGTTCTGTGGCTTTGAGTTTAGCCATTATCCACAGCATAGCTTGTGATGTATTTTTTTCCTCTGAAATTGTCGAGTAATAATAGAGTAGGGAATAAAATGCTAGAAAATTTGGTATAAGGAAAAGTCCAGTCCTTTCTTTTAAAGGTGTTATAGAAAATGTAGACAAGCTGATATTTCTTGTGCAGATCAGCTAATAGGTAGCAGACAAAATTGCATGACTAGTTTGTGTTTTGATTATGGTATGTTTTACTCTCAAAATGAGGAATTTGAAAAATGTAATTTCTAGAAGTATTTTATTATAGGGAAAATTACAATAATAATACAGTAGCAAACATAATTCTCTTACTTCAAAAATGTTAAGTTTCTCAGTGTTTCCATAAATTTTCTTATAAATATACCAAAGTTTATTCAAAACATCATTTCCTCCTCCTACTAAAAGTGCTTATAGATCAATAGAGTCGAACAAGCAGATTAGAGGAGGGAAATGAGGTGCTGGAAACAAGATGGACCAAATTGTTATTTGCATCCAAATATGGCATAATGAATGGCACTATCAAGTATAATTATAGTGCACCAATAAAAAAGTGACTTCACAGAAGAAAATTGGTTATAATTTTTCTATCAGGTTTATATTGAGTGCATACATATTTGCACAAGAGTTCTAAAACATGCTACAACATTTGTATCATGAGAAATGCAATTGTATGTGATTGTGCTCACCTTGACTTTTTAAAATGCATCTTAGAATATATAATACATTACTTGAATATCATTTATTATTGATTGAAAAATGCCTGCACTCTTGAGAGGTTTAGACTCTTGACAATAATAGACTGAATATATGACTATTTTTATTGGAAAATCTGGGTAAACTCATTTTTTTCATTTAAATGATTCTATTTCTTTCCCAAGAATTTATAAACCTAAAGCAGGAAAACAGTGCTCATATAAATATCTTTATCACTACAAGTTCTGTCTATAACCAAATTTGCTTACTTGCCATTCTTCAAATTTATATGTCTCTCTCTCTCAGAAATAAAAAAAATAGTAAAATGACTTTATTAGGTAAACTTTCTTGAAGGTTGCTAATTACAGAGTCTATAGAGACTACCTGAATGTTTATGTCTTATTTAGTTTTTACAGCATTCATAATGGAGTAGATGCTACCTTTGTTTTCATATTGTGACTAAAGAATAGCATGTTATAGTTACATTAAGATCAAGGAGAGAGAAAGGGAGAGAGAGATAAAGAGAAGGAAGTAAGGGAGGGAGAGAGAGGGGAACTGGAAAAGGAAGGAGAAAAGCACATAAAAACACAACTGCCTTGCTGTCTGAATGTCTGACAGCTCTTTAGTCATCTGCTCATTTTCTACCTTCACCATGGAACATTTCCTGACCACACCAGATCAGGTTTCCTCATGTGCTTTTAAAATGTTGGCTTAGAAAAAAATAGCATCGCTACTTTAAAGTAGTTCATTCCTAGAGATTTTCTTTGCTGAATATAAAATAAATTTTTGAATATACTTCTGCAACATAATATGAAGGCAAAAACATGTTTTTGTTTCATTCAAATTTTAAAAGGCTTATTTAAATCCAACTTTATTTAAGATCAAATGATAAATCAAAACAAATAGAGATATATGATTTGATTCAATTTAAATTTTAGGTGGATAACAACACATAAACTAGTCATCTATTCTATGTATCAATAATTAGATATCAAATTGAAAGTTATTGCTTTTATTACTGTATTGAATAGAAACACATTCCTAAACAAACCAATTTTCTCCATGTCCTCTGAAACACATACTGATTAACGACTGCAACACACTGAAAGCTTAGGACCAGCTGGTAATCCTTAATGTGCTTAAAAACTCATCTTGTTTGTTCACCAGTACCTCATAAATAAAAATCTACCCCTTCCAATCTTCAATGTATTTCTGTCAATCTCTTTCTGTTAGCGAAATCACTGTAAATATTCTGGTTATAGAGACTCAATGATTTAATTCAGCATTAAAATATAACTTTTACTTAATTAAAAGATGTAAATAACAGTGCACAATTCATAAGTGTACAGTTTAATACAATTTCTCAGAAATAGCACTACTTATAGTCAGAAAACATATCAAGAAAATGAACATTGCTAGTACTCCAGAAGCCCCCAGGAACTAAAATTCCTTGAGGATAGATAATTACTATCTATTGTAGCTATGATTTATAACATCATAGGTTAGGATTGCCTCTTTTAGGTATTTTTTCATTGGGATATAGAACTTTAAATTCATGGGAAGCTTCTTTCAGTCAATATTATATTCATACTTTCATTCATGCTATTGCAGACAATGGTCAATCATTCATTCATTCATTCATTCTACTTTTTGTAAAGTATTAGGTCATATGAATATACCACATTCATTAAACTGTTGAAAGGTACTTTATTTCTACTTTGAGTCCATTATGCATATGCTGTTATGAACACATAGGTGTTGACAAACATGCATATGCCTTTTTGTTAGATATGTACCTAAAGGTAGAATTGCTGTGCTCTGGTCTAAAGTGTAAACTCAGTTTTAGTAGATGCTGCCTTATAGTTGGACACAGAGCTTGTACTAATTTAAATTCCTCCAATCAATTCATAAGAATACAAATTGCTTCACATCTTTGAGAGTTCTTGGGGTTTATTTCTTTTTGGAGATAGTAAAGTAGCAAAATATTTTTTTTGCATTTTCTTGATGATTAGTGAGATGACACATATTTAAATAATTATTCATGCAATGTCATATTGGATACTATTATCCAGAGTATCTATGTACCCATTTTCCTCATGAATAATTTAATTATTTCATATTTTCTGATAAACTACAGGGTTTGAAAATTACTTCATTTACTATGTTTACACACTTCAATCTATTCATGCATTTGAGAAGCAAAAATACCCCAAAACAAAACAAAGAAAACACACACAAAGAAACTTCACTGATGTGTTCCTAAAATCCATGGGTTCCTGCCTGGCAGTCTTTTTTCTCTACCTTTCAGAATCTAATCATAGTTTCTTTATATTTCACATCTGGGGATATTATTGTTTCTGTGGGAAGAATGGGGAAAATGGTTGTGTTTTATATTCTAAGTGTAGATCTTAGGCACATTTTTGTTAGATTTATTGATAGGTAAATGTCATCTCCAGGTCTTAGCTTTTTATTTCTGGGTGCTCTGCACCTTGCAGTGCTCTCAAATTAATTAGTTCTGTGTTTTAACCTGATGATCCAGTTATTTTTGGCACAAACTCTGGTCTATCATCCTTTTTGATGCAAATTTTAAATGTATATACATATACACATATATATATATTCAATACTGATAAAACATTTCCTCATAATAAAAAATAAAAAATCCTGAATATCATAGTTAGATGTGTTAAATTAATACCACCAAGAAGACCATCTAAACAAAACACCAATAACACATTTCAATGGGTCATAATCTATATAATTTTAACTCAGTGTGCAATTCTACAAAATGAATGCAATCATAAGATGTATAAGCTTTCATAATTATTGAGTGTAAAGTGCAAAATTATTCTCATAAATATATGTATTTTCTGAATACAAAGATAAAGTATTTTAACACATTTACATTTTGATAGAATTCAAGATTATTAAGTTAATCTAACAGTCTATCTTCATGATCATGTAGGAAATATTTTAAATTGGTATGAAAATGGAAAGTTTGAAAATAGCATCGGAAGTATGCACAATTTTGAAGTAAAAAAATGCTAACTTGGCACAAAAAGGATTTGGCTTTATAAACCTTTCATATCTACTCAAATAAGTCTTCTCTGAAGCATGAATTGTATAGAATATATCTTTTTCATATTTTGTAAATGTAAATATCTACAGAAAATGATTCAAAAATCATTTCAGAAGTGACCTTCGATTTGAGAAAACATCGTTGTTTTAAAACTCAAGGCAGAACAATTAGTATTTTATGAATTCTAGAAATATTTCGAACAAATGGTAGAATGTAGTATTAGCATTTGCATATGAAGACTTTATGTGTTCAGTTGTAGCCCTTCTTGTCCCTCATGGTAGATGTGCATTTCATTTCTTACTGAAGAGAAAACAGTGACTTGCTTTTAATCTCAAAATTTGGTCTTTGTCTAAACAAGTAAATCAATGTTGACAACTTGAGAAAATGTGATTTATGAAATGGTCATATACAAATAGAAAGAAGTACTGTTTACCATTTTTCCTCCTCTCAGATGCAAAGTAGATTCAAGGTATTCTTTAACATTCTGCAGAGAGAACAACCACAGAGATGGAGCACCGTTCCTTCTCCCTGGCCAAGAAACGTGACTACAGTTGCTACAGAAGATAATATGATTTTATTTTGAGGAAAACTGGTTGAATCATGACAGGATGAATGAAGGGCAGATGTGGTGGTGGCTTATGATATAATGGTTAAAATAAGAACATGTGAGTCAGACATGGCAATATTTTTAACTCTGACAATATGTAATTCTTGTGACTTTGGTGAATATATTTATATCTATACACACAAAAGTACATACAGTCACATTCTTCAGTCTTGTATTAAATGAAGATCGTTCATACCATAGAGGAATTAATAAAATCACCTGTGTGAAGCGACATCACAGTCTGATTCTCAGTAACTATTTGCTATTGTAGTTTCTTTTATTACTTATTTTAAATTTCTTAGAACTGACATCAAAAGAACAGGTAACAAGAGCAAAAATAAATACATGGATTTACACCAAACTAAAATGCATACATGCAACAGAGAAAAAGAAGAGTGAATTACAGAATGATAGAAAATTTATAAATCATATATCTGTTAAGGAACGGAGATATATACAAACACATTTCAAAATATTGAAGACATCCACATGGCTCAATAAGAAAAGAAAAAAATTGGAAAATAAACAAAGAACCTGCATAGACATTTTTTCCAAAGAAAGTTAAAAATATTCAAGAGGTATTTGAAAAGATGCTAAATATTAATAATCATCAGGGAAATGCAAATCAAAACCATAATGAGATATTATCTCACAGTGTTGGCTACTATTCAAAAAATCACTGATAAGTGCTGATGAGGAAGAGCAGAAAAGGAAACCCTTGTGCATTGTTGGTGGGAATCTAAATTGGTGTAGACATTATGCAAAACAGAATGAAGTTCCCTCAAAAAATTAAAAATAGCCACATGTGGTGGCACATGCTTATATTCCCAGTATCTGAGAGGCTGAGGCAAGAAGATTATTTGAACCTTCAAGCCTGATAGGAGTCTGAACAACATAGTGAGATATCTCCCAAAAGAAAAAGATTAAAAACATAATTTACATCAAATCATCCAGTAATGTCTTTGTGGGGTAAATATACAAAGGAAATGAAATCAGTATATCAGTTATTAGAACTTCTAGGTTTTCTGCTGCATTAATCACTAGAGCTAAGATATGGAGTCAACCTGTATATTGACAGACAATGGATAAAATAGTAGCATATCTTTATCTATAAATCATAGACACAGTATCTATCTATCCATATATATGTGTGCACATCTATATGTTCATTCCTTTGTTATTCTGTGAGGACTGTCATAACAAAACACCACAGACTGGGAGAGGTATACAAAATAAATTAATTTTCTTATACTTCTGGAGGCTGCAAGTTCAAGACCAGGGTGATGCAGATAGGCACCTTCTATTTGTATCCTCATAATAATTTCTTCTGTGTGTGTGCAACCTGATGTCTCTGTTTTGATAAGGACTCTTTCCTACTATAAAAATCAATTAACTTTCCCTTATCTTTGGCCCAGTTCATACTGGTGTTGAAACATCAGTCAATGAATTAGACAGGAACACTATTCAATCCACAATGGTTCCTAAGAAATAGTACTTTGAATTCACAATTCTTCCAATCATTCAAACTACACTTGTTTGCTCAGTATGTGCCAGACACAGTTCAGTGATTAGGTTACTAATGATAAAGAGGAAGAAAGGCATTTTTCATGAGTCCTTGTTTGTGGATGATAAGATTTTCTATAAGGAAAAGGCTAAGAACTTCACTAAAAGATAATTAGAATTGGTAGATGAATTCAGTGAAGTTGCAGGACACAAAATTAACCCAGAAATATCAGTAGTATTTTTATAAATCAATAACAAGATAACTGAAAAATAAATCATGAAAGGAATTCCATTTAAATAGTTATCAAAAAAATAACCAGCAAAAATCTTGTAATAAATTTAACCAAGAAAATGAAAATTAGAAACCTATGATGAAATAAACTGATGATGAAATAAACCTATGATGAAGAGGACACACACACACACAAATAAAATGAAAGGACCTCTAATGTTCTAGGATTGAGAAAATTATTATTGTTAACGTGTCCAGACTTCCCAAAACAATTCAGTGCAACCTGTGAAATCTCCATGAAAATACCAATGACAATTTTCTCCAAAACAGAAAAATTTCTAAAATTCATATGGAAGCACAAACAAAACACAATGGCCAAAACCAGTTTTAACAAAAAGAACAGAGCAAGAAGCATTACACTACCTCTTTATAAAACATACTAAAAACTGTTGCAATCGCAATAGCATGGTATTGGTATAAAAACAGACACATGAAACAGTGGAACAGAACAGAGAGCTTGAAATGAGACCCAAGCATCTCCAGCTAACTGATTTTCAAACAAGGTGCTAAGAACATGCATTAGAGAAAGAAGTCTTCAATAAATGATGCTGGAAGAAACGTGTATTCACATTCAGAAGAATCAAACTAGAACCCTTACTCTCACCAGCTACAAAATTAACTTCAAATGGATTAAAAATGCATGCAGACCTGAAACAAACCAAACAACAAATAAAAAATTACTAAAATAAACCCTAGGGAAAATGCTTAAGGACTTTGGAATGGGAAAGGGATTTGGGGGCAAGAAAAGCATAAGAAATGAAAGAAAAATAGACGAAAGATATTAAGCTAAAAAATGTCAGCACTGCAAAGGAAATAATCATTAGAGTGAAATGACATCCTACCAAATGAGAGAAAATATTTGAAAACTGTGGATCTTTTCTTTCTTGTATTGCTTTGGGATTTATTTTTTTTTAAATCATTGCTGATTAATTTGAGTGCCATTATTTCTTTACCCATTCTCTTTTAGGGGACACTTCGGTGGTTCTAATTTAGAGATTTTAGGGAAAGGACTACTAAAAATATTTTTGTGTTTCTTTTGACAGCATTTTCCTTTTCTTTTCCACTTGGATAATCATTAGAATTGGACTTGCATAATCATGAGTTAGATAGCTGATTACTTTGAAAAGAAATTGCCAATTTCCAAAGTGGTTTATACATATCCAAAATCACTGCATGAACATTCTAGTTGATCATCTCAGATCCTTGACAATATATGATTTTGTCAGATTTTTAAATTTAAACCATTCTAGTGTAAATGAAACATTATCTCATGAAGGGTTTCTTTTGCATTTCTCTGAATATCAATAATGTTAAGCACCTTTTAAGCTCATATAAGGCATATATGTGCTTAACTTTGTCTATTTGAAATTTGCCCATTGAAATTTTTTATCTTCTTTTGTATATTTGCCAGGGTTCTTCAGTTCATAGTTACATACAGGTTCTTAATCACATATGTGTGTTTGTGTGTACTGCAGATATTGTCTCTCTTCTGTTGTGTCTTTCACAGAACACACTTTTTAATTTTGAAGTCACATTTGTCATTATTTTATTTTAGGTTTAAATGATTTTAGACATTTGAAAAAAAAAAAGTGTGTGTCTTAGGTCTCAAAATTTTTTTTTTTTCTGTTTCATTCCTGAAATGTTACATAGCCAAGGTTTACATTAGGTATATCACTTCACTCCATTGTGTTATGTGTAAATTGTGAGGTAGATCTAAACGTTCATTCCTCTCTCCATGTGGCATTTTCGTGTTGTATCAGTAATATTTTTAATAAAAAAACAAAATGGCTACAAATTGTCGAAAATCAAGTGTTTGGATCTAGTTGGGTCTTTATCATTGACATATTTGTTCTCATTGTAATACCATATTTTCCTTACAGTTGCCAAGACTGGCCTAGAACTTGTGATTCTCCTGCCTTGGTTTCCCAAGTGCTGGAAATACAGGCTCGCACCAACATGTCTGGCCACATAGATACTTTTAATATAAACTCATTCTTAACAGAATTTCTAACTGCTGCATTTATCATTCTAGAAATAAGTATTTTTGTATGCCAGGTAGAAACTGGGGCACATATTCATTTGTTTGTCTTTAAACAGTTCAACTTTTCTTTAAGTAGACAAGGTTCAATAGAGTTCATATAAAATGTTCATGTTTATAGATTTCTCATGTTCTTTTTTTCTAAGAAAATAAGTAAATGAGTAATTTAGAGAATTTTATATTGTATAATTATTTTAATTAAATAAAGACATAGAAATCTTTAATTGAATTCCCATTTTCCCATCCTATAAATAAGCTGAATCATTTATTTATAAGAGATGACTTCCTTTTATTGGAAATTTACTTGGATAACACATAAATTTGAAGAAAATGTCTAACATTACTTGCAAAAGTAGCTCAGCTCTTTTGTGAAAATCCTATTAAAACATTAAAACATTTTTCAAAAGATTAAAAGCAATACATTTTTGTATGGCATTAATTAGCTGGTGTTACTTTATTTAAATTAAAAGCTCTAGTATATTAACTACATGAGAAAACATTTTTAAATAGGTTCTGATTTTGAGGAATAAAAACATCTAAAAGCATTTTCCTCCCAGTCTTCAAACCCATGTCAGAGAGTTAGAGCTCATTAAATGAATCTTTCTTTCTTTCTTTCTTTCTTTCTTTCTTTCTTTCTTTCTTTCTTTCTTCCTTCCTTCCTTCCTTCCTTCCTTCCTTCCTTCCTTCTTTGTACTATGAGTTGATGTGATCTCTGTGGTTTCTTGTTCTCTGCATCATCTTATTTCTGTACAAATCCTGAAAACATAACATGGGATAAGTCCCTGGATCATACCAACCTACTCAGTTAAAATTGGTGTCCTTTTAGCTTTTGTAGAAACAAACAAAATTATTAAGAAACTATTATTCACAGAAGCATTCTTAGGGGCTAGCATTATATTGAGTGAAATCAAATTGTTGAAAAATAATAACAAATCCAAAGAATAGAAACAGCAATAGAATCATTAAAGTTGATGTTAATAACACATTTTATATTTTAGAATGTCTTCCACTTACATTTTTATTTGCTCAATTCAATTAAGCAAGGTTTTTGAGTCCACACAGAGAATCATTTTCCTTTTATTCATATATTTTAGATTTTACAAGCCATCCATTTTATTATCAATGAAATGAAGTAATTTTCAACATCATTTAACAAAACCATTTTTCCTTTTGTAGAATACAAACATGGAAGAATATTTTGGAGTTTGAAAACTTAACTACTTTCAGTTATATCAATATGTAAGACATTACTGAAATTCATCTTGAAAACTGATGGAAATTTATTTGAATATTTAAGAGGATATCTTACTAGCAATAGCAATTAAAATATGACATATTTAATTTTCTCCATTCCTTTTGTCCTTTACATTCATGAAGGCTGTTGTTTTCAGAGCAGACTTTAAGACAAAAGTATAATTTCAAATATGTGCGTGTGTGTATACATTCATGTTTATATTCCAAATAACCTATTTTTTATTTTTTTTTTATTTTTACAGATTGTGTTTTATTAATTGTACATCATTTCATTTCTATGGTTGTACATGATGTAGAATCATACCATTCACGTAATCATACATGTATATAGGGTACTGAAACACAAAATAATATGGAGGTTATGCACATAAGAACAAATTTTAGTGCTTTCTTCTGTGTAAATAACTTCTGATAGAAGTATTCTTTGAATGTAGGGCATTCTTAACAGATCTCAAAATCTTATTGTTCATCAACTTAACTAGAAAATAACTTTTAAGATAGAAAAGTTCTTGGAGCAAAACTAATTTGATGTTTTCCTTTTCTTATCTGTAAATTAATATTTAACAAATTATTGTGAAAATTGGTTTGGCATATCATTGTCAATGTGCCTGTGGGATATGATTCATCTGAAACATTTTCAACTGTCTTCAGACTATAAAAAAACAATGCCCGTATGCTTTTGAGGTTTATAAATATTTAGATGACTTTATGGGTCTTTGTTATAAATTCAACAACTGGATATTACAGAATCAAAGGAAAAAATACAGGATTGTGACTTTGGAATTTAGTCTTATAATTTTATTCACAGCTACAAGAACTTGTGGTTTCACATAAAAGAGAAGGTACTAACATGCCTTCTTGGTGTCTTAGGAATGCATTTAAAGCAAGTAAACAAATAAAACCCAACAAATTGAAGGGCTCAAAAAACATAAATTTATTTCCTTTTCTGTCATTAATTTTTTAAAAAAAATTTTTAGACATATATGACATTCTAGTGTGTTTTGACATATTATACATATGTGGAGTATAACTTATTCTAATTAGGATCCCATTTTTGTAGTTGAACATAATATTTTCTTATGTTTCTGGAGGCCAAAAGTCCAAAATCAAACTGGGTGTTTTGCTTTATTTTCATTTTTTTCTTTTTCCTGAAGCCTCTCTTGTGTTGTTGATGAAAATCTTGCTGTATCTTTCCATGGTTTTTTACCCTCTATTAATGTATACCCATTATATTTCTTTCTTTTTTTGTATAAGGATTGTAGATGCATTAATAGCACTACAATTTATGATGTCTTTTAACCTTAATTACTCTTTTGAAGATTTTATTTCCAACTATATTTATATTGGATGTAAGAATTTCACCATGTGCTTCCAGGGGGTGAGTACACTGTTCAGCTCATGAAAGGTACCAATGGGAGAGTTCTTACACTGGAAGAGGAATATTTAAAGTTTATGGTAAAGACAAATAATTCTGAATAACAAAAAGAACTACCATTTCTTTAGTATAGATTAAAGCAGGATGATATGTGTACTTGTCCTAAACCAAGTCTCAGTGAAACATAGTATGCTTGACCTACCTGGAATTTTAGTATCCTCTTTAAAATAAATTGGAAATCAATATGAGGAATTGGAAAAATCTTCAACTTTGATGATAGCTTTTATCTAAACAATGGGGTAAATCAACAAGTTTGTGCCAATGCTAGAATAGGTCTCTGGTATCCAAACTTTCAGACTTACCAGAATGATCTTGTGTCTCATTCCAGTACCTTTCCTTAAGAATAATAATGGAAGTTTGAGTGCACTTAAATTTGACAAAAAAATATTTGTTTTGTTTCACTTTCTTTTGCTATAATGGAATACTGCAGACTAGGTAATTTGTAAAGAATAGGGGTTTATTTGATTCACAAGTCTAAAAAACTAGGGAGTACAAAAGCATGTAAAAATATCTGGCAAGAGCTTCATATCATGTTTGAAGGTGAAAGAGCAGGTGTGAAAAGGAAAGACAGAGTGGGCTGGACTCACTTCATACCAACCAACTCATGATAATTAGCCTCCTACCGTGAGAATTAACCCTGTCTTGGAAGAAAGGCATTAATCTCAATTAGATATCTAATTTGTTTTTAAGGATCTCATGTCCCAACACTACCAAAATGGTAAATAAGTTTCAAAATGCATTTCAGAGGAGACAAGTCATATTTAAACTACAACACTATTTCATGAAAGGGGAGCCTGCAGCAACTAGGAATAACTAGCCTGCAGAAAATATATAGGAGAAATTATGTCTCTCTTCCAATATTGGAGATTCGCTCTATGGAAGAGGAATGACACTTGTTTTGAGTCGTCCAGAGGGTAGAGATTAGACAATTTGGTGAAAGTCACAGGGAAACTGTACAGAACACTGTTCTAATATTTATGGTTATCCATCAAGTTAATGCATTGCGTTATATGAATGAGAATCTCAACTCTACAGAGATATAAGCAAGTTGGACTACCACTTGGAGAATAAAAGCACACAGTGGGAAATCACACACTAAGAATATATTTAAGAAATAAGATTTACTGAAGTATCTCCTAGCACTAAAATAAAACAGTCTAAGATTAAATGTCCTTCACAGTTCAACTCCATATCTATGAAAGACATTGAAACGTGTATTGAGATACTATGTGGGGACAGAAATTATATTATCCAATAATTTTCAATCTATGATTGTGAATTAGATGTTCCCCAATTCATAGTCAAATCATTATTGTTCCCACATTCAATGATCTTTCCTAAAACAATAAAATATTGGGAGTATTACTATTACTATTCCTCCTCATGTATGAAAAGACTGATAGCATATGCAATTTGGTTTTGCAGATTGAGTAAGTTGACTGAAAACCTTTCATGAAATTCAGATACACTAATGGTTAGTACTTCCAAATATGTTTTGTTTTATTAAACTCATTTCTCTATCTAAAACAAAGCAGTTAATAAAGAGCCATTAGAGACCTCTATTAGTCAAAATTTTGAGTTGTAGAATGAACATAAGGGAATGTGAGAAATGACTAATTTTCCTACCTCAGACACTGGAAACTACAATGTTATAATAAGAAGGAAAGACCAAGAACTGCAAGGAGTTACAAAGAACAGAGAAAGAAGAAAATCAGCTCTACCAAGACACCACTAAAGCCTTCACCTCTAACTGCCCCTGAAGAGACACTTTGCAGACACTGACACAAGAAGACATCACTGCTGAGTCTGAATCTATTCTGATTCACAAATAACTCAGAGGACAAATTCCTTCTCTATAAGATGTCCTTAAACTCAGGTGTGGAACAACATAGATGGGTGGAATCAATGCTACTTTTGTCTTTTTTCACTTTCCCAAATATATTTGATTATTTTTCTTTAAGTAATTAACAATGAATATTCCACCAAAGTTTAAGGTAAGTTAGGGGATAGCCAAATAAGTTATGTTAGATTTACTCAAGCTCTCACTGAATCATTTCTAGAACATGACTCACCATTCTACCATAGACTATTAGAGAGCAAATATGGGGAGTTATGTGAAAGCTATCACTGAACCATTTCACTGAGCAGCATTTAAAAGCCTTATTTCATTAATATTTGATAAACACCTGGAAGAATATCCTCCCCACAACAGGCTATACTATTAACTTCTTAGCACTTAAACCTATCATTAGTTCAAAGATTAATATGTAAATAAAGTCTTTTATTTACAGATATTGAAGGGTAACATGTTGTTCTTATTACAACTTGTCTTTCCCTATGAAACTTGCAGTTTTTCAGCATACCAACACTTTTACATTAAGCAAAGACGTATGATCTAAATATTCTCCCAAAATGAAATTATAGACATAGACCATATGCATATATTTTATAGGGGGAAAAGGAAGCCACAAATTTTTCAACATAAACAGTATACTTATTTGATTACATATATTCAAGTCTCCAAATTTAATGTTAAATTATTGTATTGATATCAGCAGTATACATATTTGATTACATATATGTAAATTTACAAATTTAATGCTCAATTATGGCTGGTTTTAGTATAACCATACAAATATGAACCAGAGTTTCATATTTGTAAATGTAGGTATCATTTCATATTGTAAAAATGTAGGTATCATTCTGCAAATTTCTCTCCTATAATTATAATCTACACAAATAAATACATATTTGTACTCAGAAACTAGGATGAAGAATGTAAACATTAAAGAAAAGTATTTTAGAGTACTTTTATCACCAATGTACATGAAATATGAATCATATAGATGAATATGAAATATAATATGGATATAAGCGCATACATATAAATATAATATTGTGCAAACTAAAGAATTCAATGAAAAGTAATTACTTTAATAGAGCAATGAACATTTAAGTGAATATGTAATAAATCAGAGTTGACATGAAGCAATAAGGAGAAAATAATCATTGTTTCCTTGAAAATTTATTGAGGTGGGAGAGACAAAACATAAAGGTAAAGAACAAAAGAATTTTTTTTCACATTAGTGCATTTAACAGCCTAAGTTATAAAAACTCCAAATGAAGAGAATGTTTCTCAAAGCAATGCACTTTATGGGTCAAAATCTATTCCAAGATGTTTAACAGGATTACGTTTATTTCACACCTTTTAAAACTGTTCAATAAGAAAAAGAAAAGCTGTTACCTTCTGTTATCTCAACTACAGATTTCATTGATTCCTACTGATTGAAGAAGTTTTGCTGGTGTAGTCTCTTTTATATATCATTCCATGATTTCATGACTTTATTTTGTATTTGTGGAAATTGTAACACTTTACCTAAGAAGAAAGAATCACATGTAATGTAAGTACCATCACCTAGTCTTCAAGATAGGATAGAAAGAATATTTCAGTCATTCAGGGAATCACAATAATACATTCTTCTCAGATCCAACACTGTAATTATTCCTCGCTAATTGGCACTAGGAAAACCCAACACATAGGTGAACAAATGGAAGGACAGATAATTTGTTGTAGTTTAAAAAGTTCATCTGGGGGAAAAAAAGAAAAAGAAAAAATTCATCTGGTTAAGAAGATGGCAAATGCAAGAGGACTTCTTGATCCAACACTCTGATTCTGATTCATAATATGGAAATGATGATAATGATAATAGGAATTGCCACATTAATATAAACATCAAAACTTACCATTCAGCTGTGTTTGGTATAATCTCCATCATTTGGGAGGCTAAGGCAGGAGGATCATAAGTTTGAGACTATCCTGGGCAATTTGGCAAGACCCTGTCTTAAAAAGTCTGGGAACTGGGCTGGGGAGATAGCTCAGCTGGTAGAGTGCTTGCCTCGCAAGCATAAGGCCCTGAGTTCGATCCCCAGTACCGCAAAAAAAAAAAAAAAAAAAAAAAAAAAAAGTCTGGGAACATAGCTCAATGATAGAGCACTTGCCTAGTATACAAGGGTCCCTGCGTTCATTTCCAAGTACTGCAAACAAAAAAGCAAGTTCCCCTTCCAAATAACCTTACAATTCATAGAATACCTTGAAATATGTTTACAACAACCAATCCTCACAACAAATTTCACTACTTCATAGATGAAAAAGCTAATGCACAAAGTCTCATGTGGTGATAATTACCCACCTAGCAATGAAATATTACATTTGTTATCACACATGGCCCCAAACACATGGTGTGAGATGTGCAATTGTTGGTGAGTAATTACACACATAGTCATGAAGACTGTCATAAATGTCCTAAATACATCAAAACTTTGTTTTCACAAATAAATTATATTTATCATAACAAGCAGAGAGATGAATTAAATTTTTATCACAAAATCATTGTCTTAAGGGAGTTGCTAATATTTTAGCTGATACAACCATAATTGTGACTGAGTCACTTCCAAATTTCTCTCAATGCACATTCTTCTTAAGAGGGCCATGGTGACTTACAGATTTTTCTACATGAATCAATTTTACTTCCAGAGAGTTTTTTTTTTTTTTTGTCTATAATACATGAAAGCTATTTCCATTGCTAATATCATTGTAATATCATGTTTTTATATTGTTATTTTCTCACTGCTTTTTCTGTATATCTTTATTTGCTTATAATGTGTTCTGCTTTTTATAATGCTTCATACCTTCTTCTATTCAATTGCTTTTTGTGCTGTGTTCTCTGAATTTGAGTTCTCTCTGCACTACCCTACTCTCTAGTAATCCCCCTAAGTTTTTAAAGTCTCTATGTAGTTGATATGCTTTCATATAAACTTTTAATGACTATGTTTCATCTTCATCCTGTTATCTCATCTTTGCAAATTCTCCCTGGCTACCACTCAATGCCTTCTTCACTTCTGAATCACTACTCAAAGACAAAGTGCCTGTCCTTACTTTTTGGCAGTCACTGATGCAAAATAATTTTTCTTCCTCTTCTAAAGTTCTTTGTCACCAAGGACTTCCAGTGGCCACATCAGATTGACAGTTTACAGAAGTTACCTTTCTGCAACTCTCCACTGAACCTGGCACCATTAACCATCCTGCCATTCTTACCACTCTTTCTTAGATCACCTCATTCCTCTCAGACCCCTGAGAGCTAGTGTTGTTTTTTGAGCCTTCTTTTCATTCCTCTATTTCCTTGGTTCCAAATGCAGTTAACTGCTTTCCTTACTCTACACTTTCTCACTCTAAATGCTCTGAGTTTACCACTTCTGTAGACGGTAACTTAGATACAGGTGATTCCTAAGCAGATATATCAGGTTCAGAGATCTTCTCCAAGTATCACACTCAGTTTGCTTCGGCACATGCTGTAATGTACATTTGAATGGCCCTGAGGCAGCTGCTGCATTTGTCAGAAATGACTGTAATTATCTTCTTCCTGGAGCTGACTTATCTTCGAGGGCATTACCACTATTCACCCAGGCTTCTAACAAGGTAGACATCCTTGACCCTTTGCTCTCTTTCACCAATCAATAAATATCAGTGATTTTACCACCCAAACTGTCACAGTGTAGCGCCTCAGCATCTTATCTGAGCTACTGTATTGACTTACACACTGCATATCTTTTGCCTTAAAAACTCTATAACAGTTAAAGAATAATAGCTTTTTTTTTTGTTATTTAATGGTGCTCCACTCAAACACCTACTAATCTTACCCTATAATATAAAAAGTTACTGTCGTATTTGTTCCTATATTAAGTATGTGTCTTAACACAATTAAGTAGTCAATATATAAGATATAAAGATATTTTTGAAAACAAATACTTTGCACTGAAGCATATAACACATACGTAAATACATACAAAGTACACGTGTGCAGTAGGATGAATTCTCACTAAGTAGTTACTCATCATTTACTAAGTCTCAAGGCTAATTAAGTAAAAGAGTATTACCAGCAACTAAAATTCTCCCTTGGACTCTGTGTCAAGGATCCCCAGTGCCACCTTTAGAACATTGTTCCTTCTCTAGAAGGACTCACAGACCTCAAGTAAGTGTTTGTACTCACAGTCATTGTTTATTACAACATGAGGAAAAAAAGAAAGAGGTATCGGAGAGGCAGGCACAAGTTTCCAGGTGTTCCACCCAGTGGAGTCACATAAGAACATGCTCATCATGCCTATGAATAACATGTAAAAACACATGGTAAGTGTTTCCAGACAGGAAAGATTACGTAACCCTTAGTGTCTGGGTTGTTACTGGAGGTCAGGCACACAGGCTTCTTTGTTGCATGGCATGGGTACTCAGATTGCAACTGGTCCTCCACCAACCTCCCCAGCAACAATAATTCTTCAACACAATCTCTTTTTTCAGATTTTTTAGTTGTAGATGAACACAATGCCTTTATTTTATTTATTTATGCAGTGTTGAGGATCGAACCCAGTGTCTTACACATGAGGCAAGTGCTCTACCCCTGAGCCACAACCCCAGCCCTCAACACAATCTTATTGTTCAAATAAACTTATTATTTAAACAAGTGTTAATAAAGATTAGGATGTTGATCCCCTTCATTAATCACCAGAAGAATGAAAATAAAGCTATAAGACAGCACCTAAGAATGCTACAAAATAAGACTAATGCTACTCAATGTTCACAACTTTTTAAAACAGCAGTAATTCTGAGACTACATACAAATTACTTTCTAACACTGGGTATCATTTTATAGTATCAAATAAAGTGCATCAGTCTATGACCCTGCAATTCCATGCATTCATCACAATTGTATTGGTTATATTTATTCAGTAAAAGTCATGTTCATAGTCCAAGGTCTCAAACATATAAAATCAGTCATTTGTCATAAATACTGCCTGGCTAAGGTCACAAGCATGTGAAGATACTCTTATGAGGTACAACATTATAAAAGCTCAGAGCATATATCTCAGAAGCCAGCATCTAGCCCAAAGCCAATACTAAAAGACAGCCTAAAAGCATGCTGAGTCTGAGTAAGATAGGCTATTAACACTTTCCTGCCCGGGTCCTATGCTAGCCACATGGAAACTATCTCAAATGAAAGCATCAACATTAGTTTTGCCTGATTTTGAGCATAATATAAATAAATTATCCTGAGTATTCTTTTACTAAACCATCTGTAAAGTATTCATCTATGTTGTGACAGTTACAGTATGTTTATTACACTTTCTTTGTGATATTAACATTTTAACTCTTATACATATCTCATTGTCTGTAGGCATTTGGGGTAAGTGCAGATGAGTCTATTATAAGAAGCATATCCATGAACATGTCTTTTACTGAACATATACAACATGTACAATTCTGATGAATGCATGAATATGCCCTTAGTACTACAAAATACTTTCCATAATGTTAGAAAGTAATTTGTAGTTTTATCAATAACATCTCAGAATTCCTGCTGTTTTGAAACCTTACAAACATTGGTCAATTTTAGTCTTACTTTGTAGCATTCATAGGTGTTATCTTATGACTTTAATTTTATTTTTCTGATTATTAGTAAAGTGGGTTAGCATTCTATTTTTATAGACATTTGAATAATCTCTTTCATAAAGTATTCATTTACTAATTTTAAAACTTGTATCATTTTGCTATTTGTGACAGTTCTTTGGGTATTGCTTTCATTTTTCATCATATATATCAAATATCACCTCTCCCTCTGTACCTCTTCTCTCTTCTTTTGGTAGTTGTTGATGAACAGTAGTTCTTTTCAATATTATCTAATTTATCATTATCTCTCTTTGTACAGTCAGTACTTTCTTTCTTTGTCCTAAGAAATCTTTGCACATCCATAGCAATAACAAAATTTATTGTCTTCTGTTCTCTGAAAAAAAAAATTTTTATTGAAACTTTATTAACATTGACATTTAGGTCTATGATTCATCTGGGGTTGATTTTTGTGTATGGTGTAAAGATCAAGGTTTATTTATTTGCATATGGATTTCCAAATGAAGTATCACTAGTTATTCAAAAGACTGTCTTTTCATCCATAACTGCAGTGCTACCTTTCCATAAAGTAACAATTTTATGTATGTGACCTTGAATCTGTATTGTTATTCTGTTCCACTTGTCAACTTTTCTAATCCTTGTGGCCATTTGCTGCAAATTTTACTGGGATTATTTGACTATACATAGATCAATCATGAGTTATTTTTATCTGCTTTTTCATTACTGTATAATCTGGAAGAAGATTGTTATTATGCATCAGGAATTCCGCTTGCTTGAATGTCACAAAATTTTAATGATCATGCGAACAACATAGATATTATTCTTACGTGTGGAGTGATGGAATATATTTTCTAGAGTGCTATCTATTGTTACTTTTATGCATTTCTGATATTTCTCAAAAAGGAAAGTCTACATATACCTGGTTTTATTTTTATTGTTTTTATTAATATTTTACAGTGCTGGAGATCAAATGCAGGGTTTAAAGCATACTATGCACTGAGACACACTCCAGTCTCCATATGCATAATTTTAAAGATGTTAAAGTGTTCTTTCATGTTTTTTCTGCTACCTATAGAATATGCACAAAGATTAACTATACAATCCTATCAGAAAAGCAGCACAAAGTTCAAAAACATTCTCCCGGTAAGATTAAAAAATCCTAAGTGGTCATAAGAAGCTATTAGTTTCCTTGCCCTTTCACAATTTGTGCATAAGAATGCTATTTCTCCTTATCTATTAAGTGCAAATATACTGCAGTTTGAATAGAGCAGAGAGAGAAGATATTAGGTAAGGTGCTACTTCTTTAGTGAAATTATTATTATTCAGAGATTAATATTTTAATCAGAGCAGTATTTTCTGTCAACCTCAAACTTTATTAACCACCAATGAAATGCAAATAAAAATTAAAATGAGATATCATCTTAACTCAGAATGTTTATGAGAAAGAAGAGAAATAGAAAAGGCAGGTGAGGATGTGAAGTGAAAGGAACTCTCATACACTGTTGGTGGGAAAACAAATTAATGCAACCACTACTATGGTTCCTCCAAAAACGAAAACATTTCTACCATATGGTCCAACCAACCCACTTCTAGATATAGATCCATAGGAAATGGTTTCAACATGCTAAAGAAATACATGTGTACCTAAGTTTATGGCAGTACTATTCACTAAGATATAGACTCTACCAGGTTCCCACCAGTGGATAAATGGATAAAACAATGTGTCACATATAACAATGAAATCTCGTGCCATAAAAATCTTGTGTCGTTTTTAGAAAAATGATGTAACTGGAAGACATTATGTTAAGTAAAATAAGTCAGGCAAAGAAAGACAAATACATATTCTCTCTCATATGTGGAAACAAAAATATTGTTCACCTAGATGTTCAAAAGCAGTTACTAGAGACTGGATTTGATTAGTGTGTGATATATGCATGTATTTAAATGTCAGAGTGAGTACATTAATATAAACAACTTATTATAAAAAAAATAAAATGTATTTTAAAGCGCCAAATTCCTCAGGCTAAAATTGTAATCATTCAGTGAAATTAGCAACAGCATAGACTCATCAGAGAGCGGAAGCTCATCTCATGTCTTTTTGTTGTGCATCATTTATTCAAAAGACTAACATTTCACCTATATGCTTCAGTGTTACTATTTCCACAAATAATAATTCAGTGTTACTATTTCCACAAATTATAGTTGTTTGTATATATGAACATATATGAACAGTTATATATATATATGGTGTATAATATTTATATGAGATATGAATTCATTTCAATTTATATCAATCAAGAAGGTCTTTTAAATTCATAGACTTTTATTAAGTCTCTACTGAACTAATGCTATTTTTAATCTGGCAGTGATTGGTGATAGGCTGAAATCAAAGAGTTTTATTGCTTCATGAGCAAACAAATCTTATATGGTTGGTCATTAAAATAAAAGTTCCTCATATGTCAAAATAATCTTCATTATATCTTTTAAAGTTCAAGAGTTTACATTCTCCTACTATATGCTGCAATTTATATTAAATTTTATTTAGTGCTTTCTTGTGCTACCTCATTTTATACTGGGAATTTTGAGAAGCTACAAATTCTGTGTAGTTCATTTTCTTGCTGAATTTTCATTAAGGGAATAATGGGCAGCATTCATGAGATCCCTACAGTAACATCAAAGCCTACTCTTGCACCTTAATTTGCCAAATTTCCTGCTAGCAATATTCAGCTCGAGAAAGTGCAATAAAGGCAAATCTGTGTACAGGGATCTCAGTTGGAAGCTTCAGATAAAAACTATAGCTATTTAATAAAATATATCTCAAGACCAACTTTTTCAGATATCAAATTAACAGAAAACATAAAGCTGGAAAATGCTTAGAGTTGAGAAATGTAGGGAAAAGCATGCAAAATCATATGGCAGTGAATCTTTCAGAGAGTAAAATGACAGTATCTTTCAAAATTGAAGGTGAACTTTCATTTTAACTCAGCAAGTCTACTTCTAGGAATTTATGCTATCAATAAAATCACAAAAATCCACAAAATAGAAAAGAGTTGTGCAGCATCCTTTTTACTAACAAAGGACTGGAAACAACTTAACTATCTATCAATGGAAAACCAATGAAATAAATTGCAATAGATCCATACAATGGAGTACAATGAAACCATTAAAAAGAATGATATTGATCTCCATCCTCAAATGGAATAGTAATCTGATGTGAGAAAAGACAGAGTCTATAAAGCTAGGCAGTTTTCAGCTTTGTAGTAAATTAAGATAAAAGTTTGAAGTGAAAAATGTGCACTTTTGGTCTCTATAGACACTTTGTTATATATATACTGCTATATTATACAGTATTTGAAAAATCATATCAGGAGTTAAACAAGACCTACTTTTTCTAAAGTTACTAATTCAGAGCTTGTCACAATTTCTGTCCTAAATACCTACCCATGTGCCCGTGTCTACTTAATTACTTAATGTTGTTTGTGTGTGTGTGTGTTTTTTTTTTTTTTTTTTTTTTTTTTGGTACCAGGGATTGAAACCAGGGGTGCTTAACAGCTGAGCCACATCCTCAGCCTTTTTTTTTTTTTTTTTTGTATTTTATTTAGAGACAGGGTCTCACGGAGTTCCTTAGGACCTCACCAATTTGTTGAGGCTGGCTTTGAACTAGTGATCCTCGAATTATAGGCATGAGCCATGGTTCACAGCTCTACTTAATTTTTAATGTACTATATTGTAATTAATCCTGACCAAACTGTAGATTGACAGTAGTTGAAAGTGTCCTATGCCCATATCCTGACACCACGGATCATAAAAGAACACTAAGTTTTTCCTCATACAGAAACTTTTGGTAGAAGATATCCAGTTCGAAACAGGAAGTTAACAGCATTCTATTCAGGTAATCATGAATGAGTAAAAGATCAAAAATTTTATTTAATTATGTGAAGATTGTTTCTTGTTTGGAACTTTAACCTGGAGTGGAAAAGATGTGTCTAGCATTCTTCTACCACTAAGATAGTCTATTTATAGATACTAACTCCTTAAATTTTATGGGAAACCAAAATGTAGATGACAGTAGATTGAGAGTAGATATTTGCAAAAAAAATCTCAATGAGTACATTAATAAATTCTGTATTTCCTTCCTGCAAAGTTAAGCGTGTTAAGTGGAGGAAACAGTGTTTTCACTACTGTGCTCACCCCCTCTTCAACATGTCTAGGGCATGAATAGCTTTCCGAAATTTTTGCTGATAGACTAGGAGTTCCCTACTAATATCACCATTTAATTCTCCATTGGTTTAACCCTTGTGAAATGTCATATTAGACAAGATTTGAAGAGTGGAGAGGAATATAGAATATTATAGGAACTTACAGGTTTTATTTAAATATTATTTAAATAATATCCATAACAATAGCAAAAATGAAGTCAATAGCTGTCCCTCTCTTTACAAGTTAAGATTTTTGCCTTTGTTCTATTCATCCCATTCATAGAGACATCTACAATGTTGCATAGTCATGGTTTCCATTCTTTACCATTTTTCACTTTGTGGAATGCATCTTAACCTGAAATACTTGAATATTATTTTTGTTGTTGTTATTGTTGTTGTTGTCATTGTTTTGATTTGTTTTATTATTGAGACAGGTTCTCACTGAGTTGTCCAGGATAGTCTGGAACTTGCAATCCTGTTGTCAGTACCCCAATTTACTGGGAAAAAAGGCAAGTGCCACCACATTTAGTATAAAATACCATCTCACATTCTAACATATTCCCATAGTATTTTTCAATTTACAAAATGCTTCTCAGTTAGTGTCTCTTGCCATTCTCAAAATAACCCTATGATGTTACCCCAAGTTTTATTATCTTTTATCCAAAATGCTCAAAACTAGGATGGCTTCAGATTTCATCAATATCTTTTTACAGATTTTTGAAATTTTATACATATATATATATATATATATATGTATATATATTTGGGATATCTTTCATGTTAGGCCAAAGTCTAAACACTGAAGTTTCATATATATCTGATACACATAACCTGAAAGCAGTTTAATATAATGTTATAATAATTTTGCACTCGAAAGTTCATGTTGTGGAATTTTCCACATATGACATTCAAGAAGTTTTGGATTTTTGAAGATTGCAGGTTTTATATCTTTTGTTGTGTATTGCTCAACCTTTGTAACTATTCTCTTTTTACAAATTAGGTCACTACATATTGAGAATGTAAAGTGATTTTCTTAACATCTCACAAAGAGTACATAGCAGAATTAATTCCAAGCTATATTTCTTGATGGTTTTTCCAGTGCTCTGTCCAATGTATCATGTTCCTTTTAGGAAAATAATAGCCTAACTTTTCATTCAAAGAGAATATGGAGGTACAAAGTAATAGGATGGAGGTCACAGGATGATGAACATGTAAGTGTTTGGAAATTTTATATGACAATTATATTTACCCTTTACCTAAATATCAAAAGAAGAAAGATACTTTCCAAAAGTATCTCCCTGTCATACAAATATCTGCCTATTATTTTATTCTTTGAATTGACTGTCTTTTTCTCTACTACAGTGAAAAGGATTTGTGCAGCTGGTTTAAACCAGTGTATCATAATTACTTTGAAACTAGAAGCAAACAAGAATTCACAGAATGTAGAAGAAACACAAAGCAAGAAAGAGTGTTAAAAGCCAAGAAACTAAAATATACACTGCTTCTTTACAAGGTTATCAGAAATGGTCATCTCAGGTCCCCCGAGTGAAGCCTGTGATGAAAACACTATCAATACTGACAGGAAATAGAGCCTTCCATCAGGGAAGAGCTCGAACTCTGTGGTTAAGTGGAACTGACCTCACGCCCTTAAATCTTCAAATTGCTAGATGTTTGACCTCAAGCAAATAGCTTAATTTTCCTAGGTCTTATTTCACAAGTTATAAAAATAAAATTTAAACACAGCTTGCAGTTTTATCATATTTTTTGGAAACCTCTAAGAAAGCAATGCTTGCCCCATAATAGTGCTGATCTGTCATTATTTTCTATTTTTCCATCATTTCTTTATGGTAGTCTCTTGCAGAATTTTTTTTAAGGAAGCATTATGCAGAAGGACGTTGTCAAAGGCAAAATTTGAGTCTCTCCTATGACCTGATTTTATGATGTATATATTATTTGTTTTAATATTAATATAATGAAAATCCATGCAGTTGAAATCATATTCTAAATTTATTGTTGTTATGTTCATGGTAAATCTTTTACAAAATCAATACATGTTTTGTGCAAAATTAATTAGATAAAACTAATTGAAGCCAGACAATATTTATTATTTGAAATGTCAAAACCTCAAGCCTCCTTTTCCTCCTTTTCCTTCTGAGCTCATGTGTAGGCAAGGAACTAAGACAGGACAGTCACTTCTTCCTTTGGCGCAGGTGGAGACACTGAAACCACACAGACACTAACTGGTCCTCTCATCTGGGAATCCGCTCATCTAATACTTCATAGAAATATAAAACAAAACCACCACCTACACTCTTCTTTAAAGTTATCCAATATTAGCAAGGGGAGTTGATTTCTTTCCCCAGGAAACTGTATTATGTGAGTAAGAAACTCTTCAGATATATATGTAGCATCATTACTCTTCAGGACCACATCAATTTTGAGTGCTGGTTGGTTATAACCTCTATGGGGCAATTACAAAATGATGTCATTTTCATAAGACAAGTTAATCATATTCATGTTGATACAATAACAAATAATTGGTAACATGACTCCAAACTTTCACAACCATGTGTGCACACATGGCATGCTCAAATATAAACACAGGTGAACTTGGAATTCTGGAAGGTAGTATGTCTGCTAGCACACTGGATGAAAAAAAAATGAGAAAGATGCTGCCATTCTATTTTTTGTTGCATACTCTGCATTTAACTAGTGCATTTTTAATCATGAAGAGTGATGGGTTTCATTATGTCATATATGTACATATGAATAACAGAACATTTTCATACCCCATCACCCTCACTCTTACCCCCTCCTTCTTCCTGATTCCCTTCTTCTTCTCTAATTTTCCGTTACTTTAATTTCATATTTCCCCCCATATTCAAAATATATCACCTAAATAGAATCAAGTACAAAATCACAGAGATACAAAAAAATATCTTGGACAAAAGTCAACACCCCTTTATAATAAAATACCTTCCAGTATAGAAGAGCCTTGTCTTAATATAAGAAGGCTGTATTTGAAAAAACCCATAGTGAACATCAGAATCAGACCGAATGGGGGAAAATGGAAAGCACTTCTTCTAAAATCATAAACAAGTCAAGAATGTCCATTTATATCACTATTATTCAGTATAGTATTTGAAAATTTTAGGCAATTTGAAAGGCAAATGAAAGAAATGAAAGGTCTACAAATAAGAAAGGGAGAAGACAAATTATCCCTATTTGCAAATGATGAGTTTCTGTACCAACAAAACCCTAAAGAATTCACTGGAAGATTTTAGATATGAAAACACATTCAGCAAAATAGCAGAAAATAAAATCAACATAAAAATCAATCATGCTAATACATGTATGATATGCCATGGTGAAAACTCATTAATCTGTATAATTACTATGCAACAATAAGTCAATAGTTTTTCTATACACCCATAATAAATATGTTAAGAAGGAAAATGTGAAAACAATTTCATTTACAATGGTTTCAAAAAATACCTAGGAATAAGTCTGACCAAGGAGGTGAAAGATCTGTACAATGAAAATTACAGAACACTGAAGAAAGAAATTAAAGACAACAGAAAATGGATAGACCGTCCATGTTCATGAATTGGCAGAACTAATATTGTTTAAATGGCTATGTTATAGTAAACAATCTATAGGTTCAATACAGTCACCATCAAAATGCCAAAGACATTCTTCAAAACACTAGAAAATGCACTCTAAAATTCAGGAAGTCAAAAGATCCTGCATAGCCAAAACAATCCTGAGCAAAAAGAGCAATGCTGGAGACATCATAATACCAGATTTCAAAACATGCTATAGCATAGCAAAAACAGCATGGTGCCAAGCCTGGAGGCACGTACCCTTTATCCCAGCAGCTTGGGAGGCTGAGGCAGGATCCTGAGTTCAAAGCCAGCCTCAGCAACATCAAGACCCTAAGCAACTCAGTGAGGCCCTGTCTCTAAATAAAATACAAAATAGGGCTGGGATGTGGCTCAGTGGCAGAGTACCCCTGAGTTCAATTCCCAGTACGTGCCATCACCAAAAATCATGGTACGGGCATAGAAACAGACATGAAAATCAAAGCAAAAGAAGACATAAAGACAAACCAAGATAGACATACCATATGATTATTGACAAAAATGACAAAAAAAATGCTGGAGATACTAATATTCATGGTAGATTGGAGCTGCTAACTTTTTATTTGGGCTATCTATTGTGAATGACTTCATATAATCCAGAAAGAAATAACTTGTAGACAAAGAATAAACTCAATGTTTGGAAATCCAAGACTTTCTGCTTTGGGTTTCAATTCCGGGGTGTTTCCTTTGATAAACTCTGGTAAAATGCCTCTTTCGAAAACCACACTGGGAAATCTCAGAGAAGCATCATTACCTTGTTAATTTCCAGAGTTCTTGGAATGAAAGGCAAAGTTCCTTACCAGGATTTCTTAATCATAAGTTAAATAATTTCATTTTGAAAGATAAGCAAACAAGAAAACTACCCTCAGATCAGAACATTCCATTGTAGTGTGGTTTAAAGTAATGTTTGGATTGAATTTCTAGTAAAATCTGCCCTGTCCCATAGAAGTAAATGTATAACCCACTAAAACAGAAAGTCCAAAACTATCAGTGAACAAAAAAACTGGATATGATCAATTTAACATTTTAATTGAACAGTGAAATGATCAAAAAATTTTATGAATGTTGCTGGAAAAATAATTACAATACAGAAAAAAATTCTTTTAAACTTCTCATTTATAATATATACAGTTAAATCCACATGAATTAAATATTTGAATTTTTAAAATATGTATAAAGTTCCATTTAGAATTAAATATTAGTAATTTACAAAAGCTATGGAATTGGTGAGAATTTCCTTTCCCAAAGAACATCAAGACATATTTGACAACTCTATTGTTCATATTATTATTAGAAGGCACAAAGTACAATTTTGAAAACAACATAGATATATATGTGAGATATATAAGAGTAACTAAAGAGTGAGATTTACTAGATGGAAAATATTACTTACATAGGATGCTATGGTTTAGACAGGAAGTGTCCCCAAAAGTTCACACGTAAGACAATGCAAGAAAGTTGAGAGGTGAAATGATTTGGAGGCTTAAACTAATCAGTGCCTTGGTCCCCTGAGAGTGGTGACCATGGGCAGGTAGGTGATTGAGGAAGTGTGTCACTGGGGTGTACCTTTAGGGCTTATATTTTGTGAGCTGAGCTTAGTCTTTTTCTGTGCTTTATATCCCTAGGTACTGTCCTAGGGATTTTTGTTTCTTCTGGGTCAAAGGAAAGGAGATGTCTGGCTATAGACTGAGATCTCTGAAACCATGAACTCCCAAATAAACTTTCCTCCTCTAAAATTGCTCTTATCAAGTCCTTTGCTCATGACAGCAAAAAAGCTGACTAAAACACAGGACTCACACAGAATGGTTTTGTTGTTTAATTTCTGGTTATCTGTATATAAGATAATAAAAAAGTAAACATATGTTCCATACTGTGTACATACATATACATACATACATATACACATACATGTGTACATACATATATGCCATTATAACTAATATTACTTTTGTAAAACTGATCAAATATCATGAAGAGAATGAGACCCCCTCTAAATTATTCAAGACTTTATTACTTTATAAAAAGAGAAAAAGATATGACTAGCTAAGAAGAAATAGCATATATTTTAGAAGGTGAAATGATAGAGAAGCCTCTGCATTCAGACACTTTAGTAAATGAACAATGACTAAACTTCCACCCTCCTTTCAAGTTACTATGGAAGGTACTATCTATTTTTTTAAGCACACATGGCTGGATGCTGCTTGTAAATTGGTCACACACTGTCTAACTCTGAGTATTGTTTAGGCTTCTCCCTTGGTAAAAGAGTTTCATTTTTCTTTCGGGAGTGGGTACAGGGGATTGAGCTCTGAGGCACTCAGCCACTGAGTCACATTCCCAGCCTTTTTTTGCATTTTATTCAGAGACTGGGTCTCACTGAGTTGCTTAGTGCCTCACTGTTGCTGAGGCTGGCTTTGAACTCTTGATCCTCCTGCCTTAGCTTCCTGAGCCTCTGGGATTACAGGAGTGTGCCACTGTGCCTGGCGTAAAAGAGGTTCCTGTCACCACATAGTGCTCTCCTTCTCTTTCTTCCTTTGTCTCTCCCTTCCTTCCCTCATCTTTTTCCTTCTTTCTTTCTCTCTCACTACTAGCAATTGAATTCAGGGCCCTACATGTTATAAATTTTATAGTTAGCTATAGATCAAATTATAACTCCTTTATAAATTTGCCAAATGCCTTCTGGAAAACCTCATCTCTTTGCACACTGCACTCCATATCATTTTCTTACTAAACACACGTAACCTCAGATTATAACTTTTGGGAAATGTAGGGCATCTGTGTACAAGTGTGTTTTATGGATATCTTTTTCCTGTATTTGTCCCTGACATACTTGATTAAGGCTAGACCTATTTGTCTTTGTATTTTCAGTATGAAAATACATAAAAGCAGGAAGTGTTTATGAAATTTAATTTCATAGCATTTATTGAATTTAAATAGAATATACTTTTTAAGATGTTCTAAATTTGATAAAAGATATTTTGACCTCTTTAAACAACAAGATATTTCAAAATATTTGTGAAATTCCATTATAAGCAGCAGTCAGTATGGGGTAAGCTTCAAAAATCCTTTAAAGCAAAACTGAGAGAATAAGTAATCACTTTACAGACTCGTGACATTTTAACCACCTAGAACTGAAGTAGCATATACTTCAGTGTAGTTATATATATATATATATATATATATATATATATATACACACTACATACATTGTGTGTACATGCACATCCATATTTTCATGTGTTTATATCATGAAAATAATCTAGTAACTTCTTTTACAGTAATTATTTTGTGTGTGTTGCTGAATATCAAACCCAGAGGCTCACACATGCTAATCAAAATGTAGCTCAAATACTGAACTACACCAGCATCACTATACTATAAATTTTATGCTAATACAAGCTGTGCATTAATTGACAATTATGTGTGATGATAGAGGATGCTGCTACACAGTGCCTGAACCATTCAATGGATAATTGAAAATTTTTAATAATAATCACCTGCCCCATTTTTGAACAAGACAGAAAAATCTTTAAAAATAGTTCAAAACAGATTCTGCTATAACCCAAATATCCCTATTAAATTTCAAATATGAAAGTACAAGTAACAATATGCCTTATCTTTCCTTAGTTGTCTATTCAATGCATATTTTAAATTGATCATATTTTGACTATGTCAGGTAATATTAAGTATAACATTAAAATTTATTTCACATTTATTTTTACTTTTTTAATGAGGTTATGAGAAAATTTAAGTTTCATTTGTGACTTGTATGCGTGACTCGTTATATCTCTGTTATCTCTGTTGCACTGTTTCAGAAACTTCTGCTGATCAGAAATATTTTGAGGCAATTGTTAAACAATAAAAACTTTCCTGTAACTTCATATTTATTTAAAAATTAGGCTGTTTCCTTCTTCCAGTTGTCTGCAGTATAGGGCTTCTTGAAATGCTGATCTTTCAGTGCTAAAATCATGCAGTCTCAGGAAAATCAGATCTTCTGGACGTTTTAGCATACTGAAATGAAGTTATACTAGGATAAATAAATAAAGTCTGGCTATCTTTATCTGGAGGTTCCACAGGAACTTAAACATTGACATGTCCACAAACTGATCAATCATCAACCCAACTCCCATCTCATGATTTGTAAGCTCAATTAATGATGCTGCTACCAACCCACCTCACAAACTAAAAAGAGAAAAACAAGAAAATCAAAACCCATATGGTTCTCCTTAATCTGTCAACATTTATACCTTTATGGTCATAAAATTCTGTTAAATCTTCTTAAGATATCCCTTTCTAGCTCATTCTCTGTATTTCTCCCATTCTATCTTTCTTCAAGTGCTCATTACCAATCAGCTACTCATGGGAGAAGATGAGTCACAGATTTTGTATGTTCGATTTGTGGTGTTTGTGAGGGAACTGAGTGGACATATGTGGTTGACTGCTGGGCATATAATTCTTCAATATGATAGCCTGTTGTAGCCTATAACACAAAGACCACAACTGTTTTGATTTTCCTTTGGTATTGCTAGTGAAAAACATTTCAGAAAATAGATTTTGAGCAGTCAGCACTTAGATACCAAGAGAAGACATGAGAGGGGATTAAAGTATACTGAGAAAATATAAGCATAGTTTTACATAAGAAAATATAAATTTCTCATTGAAGCTAATTGACTGAGCACAGTGCTATACTTCTACTCCTTCTAAAGTATCCCTAAAATACAAAATAATATTACTAACAAGAAAAAGTAAAAATGGATCAATAGAGAGATGATTAGACTGAACTTCAGACAAAGAGAAAGTCAGAATGTCCAAAAGACCTACTTGGGTTTGACCTATGCTGGTGGTCAATAGAGCACCTGCTGGCTGTAATAAGCTTTTGAATTTGATTTTTTGTATGTATGTTTGTTTCTTTTCTGTTTATTTTAGGCTCTTTGGCAGTAAACTTAGCTTTAATGAACTCTTTTTTGTTTTTTTTTAAATTATTGATTCTTTTTAGTTATATATGACAGTAGAATCCATTTTAACATAATATAAAAGTATGGAACTCTTTTATAATGCCCCTTTGTCAAGATTCTGATGAAGAGATGTTTAATGAATACTTAATACCCTGAATTAACAGTTATCAAGGAATTTTAGTTATAAGAAACTATTAAGTAAATAAAAGATCCACTTATTATCGAACACTTAATAGCTCTGTGATTTCAAGGATAACACATTTAAAATTAAGATCCATGATGAATAAAAGTTTTAAAAGAATTAACAATGAAAAAAGAGTCAACATTGGAGATTTTAATAAAAATATTTTTAGTTTATTATTTTAGACAAGACATCTTACAAATCTTTTCTGGGTGAACTTAAATCCAGCACTGTTAATTTACCATGAAGCAATCTGAATTCAACATTAACACCATAGGTTTATTGATGAATCTTGGCTATGACAGAATTCCACTTTTCAACTGTATGCATATTGCAAGCAAGAATCATCTCCCCTATCAGTTGGTTTAAGTTGGGGAAATCTTGAGAAAACAAACAAATGAGAAAAGATTAAATAAAATAATCATACCTCAAAGAAGTGGACACTTTTTTGCTAAACTGTTTGTTCTCAGAGTGGTGATTATTCTCCACCTTAGTTTTCCTCTCCTGCAAATATTTATCTAGATGCTGATTCTTCTCTGGTTTTTTTCTAGAATAGCAATGTTTTAGTTTTTACTTCTTAAATTTATACTGAAAGAATATCCTATTAATACCTTAGACGGAGTTCTTTAAATACCTGAAGAGACTATTGCATAGATCTTTCAACTGGAGATTTCTGGCATGGTCAAGGAAGAGCAAGGAGGAAAGGTTAGTAGAGATGGAGAAATCAAATATTGACTAGTAAATCAGAAGAAAAAGCTAATAACAGGAGTGCCCAGTCATGTAGAGAGTTCAGGCAACTGTAGAAATGTTGGAGTTAAATTATAGTAATTATGAGATGAGACATTATTGGAGGATTTTTAGAGTGCCATAATTTGACATTCCTTGAAAATAAATCACAATAATTTCTGTTTGAATAATAGACTTTGGTGGGATCTTGGCTACCGAGTACAAAACTTGTTAAGCAGTTAACAATAATTCAGGTAACAGATGATGTAGTTTGGTTAGAATGGACTTGGCAAGGCAGTGAGGTTTTCCTACAAGACTTATAAATAAATTAGATGTGAGAAAATGAAAAAAAAAGAAATTCCAAGAAATTGGACCTGAACACTTCTGACCTTGGGCAGAGTAACTTTAATGGAGGTAAATGAGTTCAAGGATGAATGGGAGCTGAGGAAGTAGAGATCCATATGGACAACTGTTCTGAAGAATTTTGCTAGAAAGAAGGTCAGAGACAGAAGTTGGTATTCAGGCAGAGAAGCAGACACAGAGTAGGGTTTTTAGAGCATCCTAGTGTGTTTGCATATACCGATTGTAATGAATGTATACAGAGATTTTAAAAAAACTTAAAAGAGAGGAGAGTGTTGAATAGTCTGTTAGTGCACAATCTTTGAGTAGGCAGAGAATAAGAACTATTGCAGAGTGCAGAGTGGAAGTATTCTTTTACATTCAATTAAGTTTATCAATTGAAATTCAAGAAAAATTAGAAATGTAAAGATACCAATAAAGGCACATTAGTAGATTAGGTAATGGAATTATGTGGAAATCTTTTCTCGATTTCTTTGTCTTCTTCTGGGTATATTGGAAACTTGAGAAGGCATAATATGCAGAAAAAAAAAAGAATAAATTTACCAGGTTAAATAGAGTAGAATTTATGGACTCCACTTAGGGCCCATATGTGCATAACTTTATATTGAGACAAATTAATAAGCTTGAATATTTTTTGTAATCTCATGGAAAATGAGGAGAGAGATATCAGTATTGAACTTAGATTGCAGATATTTTAGGTGAGTTTTCAGACACAGGAAGAGGCAATAGAGCTATGAAAATAGGCAAATATCTCATCTTATCCTTATTAGAGGATTAAAGTGTAGTGGGTAACTGACCCAGATCAAGATATAAAGAAAACTGAGACTGCTGCCCAGGAGAGCGGGAGTTTCCCTCCCCCCTTCCCACCATCTGGGTCTGGGAGAACTAATTACCTCACTTTACTCCTTCCCTTTAGAATGTAAAGGACTTTCCCTGGGACCTAACCACGCCCCTGTGAAACACCCCTCTGAAAGATCAGGGCTCAAGGCCTTTATCACAGTTTGCTTTTGTTAACAGTTCCTGCTCTAAGACCCTTATACACAATCCTGTTGTTTTTTGAAACCTTGTGTCCAATTATGTACTGCTTTAGACTAGAAAATTTATGACACTAGACAGCCTATAAATGTTTTGAAAAATTAGTCAGAGGTGCACAGAATTTTGGAGTGTTAATCTCCTCTGGACCCTCTGGCATAGTTTCTCCTACTTTTCTACAGCTGTCTTGTCATTTCCACAACGATAGAAAAGGAGTGAGATAAGAACATGAAAAAATGATAGGTAATGGAAAGTTCAATACACAGCAAGTGTTAATTAGGAAGCTATTTTTTTTTTTTAAATTAGGTTGTTTGAGTGCTGTGATCTGAATATTTGTGTCTCCTAAAATGCATATGTCAGAGAATAGTCCCCAATGTGATAATGTTGAAAATTGAGGTCTTAGGATGGCAATTATGCAATGACAATGGAGTCCCCATGAATGGGATTCATTTCTGAGGCAGCTCCTTACTTTCTACCACATGAGAGAGCAACAAAATCAGCTATGAACCAGGACACCAGACTTTACCAGACACCTATTTTTCTAGCATCTTTATCTTGGTGTGCTCAACATAAAGAATTGTAAGAAATAAATTTCTGAGGTTTAAAAGTCACCCCTTCTTTAGAATTTGGTTAGAAGACTATATTTGGTTAGAGTTTGGATAGGAGCCTGAATGAAATAAGAGTGAGTAAAATGGAAACAGAATAGATAGTTACTGGAAAATGAGATGCTTTAATATTTTAAAGGAATGAAATTACAGGAAATAAAAAGCATGAAGCAATGGTAGTGTAGGGAGAGTGGTGTGAGCATCATAGGAGACTGAAAGTCTGAAGACCTAAAAGGCCAGAGCACTGTCAAAAAGAGAGAGAAAATATCAGAAAATGAAAGAATGTCAAGCACTGTCCAGCAACAAGGCAGGGTAGGAGGTGAGGGAATGAATTTCAAAGAAGAGAGAATAATACCAATATGCAAATGTAAATAGGGAACAAGATCACACTTCCCTTGCAAAGAAAAAATTATAAAATAATACTACTGTGTGCTTTAGTGTCCTAAAATTACAGCCAGATTTCTATTATGGTGAGAAAGCTAAGAAGGGATTCAAACAAGACATTAAGATAAAGGTAAGTTTGCTGAAACCTCATTATGAGTTCCAAGGGTTACAAAGGAAATGTTTGGATCACCAGATGGGATAGGAAAAAGAGTTTTATAGAGATAAATGAAGCATAAACTCTGAGCATTGATTTTTTTGTGTGGTTACTGAAGTTAGAACCAAGATAAGGCAGGATGAATTCACCCTGAAATTCTCTTAGAGGAGGTCAATGATTCATTCTAATTATAGCTTTCTTCCTGAAACTGGTCTGGTAGACAGATTGTAATGGTCATTTGCATAGTATGGAGAGGGAGAAAAAGAAGTCCTGCCAAAATTTGCAGAGCTTTGTGCATTCTATTTTTAAACCTGCCAACAATAGTGTCAATGCCAAGCAACTGAAGTATTTCTCAAAGACAGAAGGCTATAATGCAATTGCTCTATGTATGTTTTTGCACATGTTTTAAAATATTTTGTCTAAAGAATTTTAAATATCCTTGTATTAGTCAACAGATTCTTCTCAAGTAATTATTTTTAAATCATGCTCTGAAACACAAATGACAAATTTTCAGGTGCTTGCCTATCCTTTGAGATAATTCAGTTCAGTGATTCTTACTAAGGAAAATGTGAACCAGTTTATTAGTGAGCTCTTCCTCTGCTCTAACTAAAGGATCTGACCAGCACAACTGTAGAGGAGTAAGAGTTTATTTGAGGCTCACGGTTTCAGAGGTCTCAATCCATAGACTGATGGCTCCATTCCTCAGGGCTCCAGGTGACAGGAACAACATGGAGAAAGAGTGTGGCATTGGGAAGCAGTTCAAATCATGATCAAGAAGCAGAGAGCAGCTCCTCTTGCCAGATATAACTATATACCCACAGTCATGCCCAATTCCCACCTCCTACAGCCACACTCTACCACTTCAGTTACCACTCAGTTAATCCCTATCAGGAGACTAAATTACTGGTTAAGACTCTTAGAACCCAATCATTTCTCCTCTGAACCTTCTTGCATTGTCTCACACATGAACTTTTGAGGAACACCTCACATTCAAAGCATAACACTTTCCTAATTTAATTTCATCTCTTTCCTCATTATATATCATCCCAAACTAGAAATATAAAGAGTACTGCATATAGTAAAAATTAAAAGGACTGTAGTATCATAATACATATATATATATATATATATATATATATATATATATGCTAGGTCAGATGTTTTCAGAATAGTGAATGAGTCACTTTCAATAGAACCTTATCTATTTAACATGGAAATGAATGTACAATTCAAAATGCCTCCTGAGTTATATTCCAAGTGTAAAGAATGCTAAATTTTGATACTAAGTAGTCAACATATGCCTTAGATCAATTCCACTCTAGCAGAGAGTGAACTGAAATATTTATCCACCACCTTCTGTCAATCATTGATTAAGATCTATTGCCAAGAAGAATTCTTCAGGTCTTTCAGCCTGCCACATCTATGTGAAACTCAGGCTCTGGTGGCCACATAAAGCCATCCAGCATAGAGGTAGGTATAGCTGCTGGCAGATGCAAATCAGGTGACCTAAAAAGAATTGTTAGGTCCATGAGGATGTATAGATTTGTTTCTGAGAAATTTATAAAAAATGGCTTTTTTATTCTCAGCAACTCTATACAGTATTCAGTATTATTTATATTTGTCAATGAGGTTAAAGAGAAAGAGAGAGGTAGAGATAGGAAGCTTAGGCAAATTTCCCAGTCATAATGCTCATAAAAGGAAAATTGGACTTTTTATCCTGGTATAAATAATTTCAAATCTGTGCTTTTAGTCACTGTGGCAGCTGCCAAATCTCTATTAACCTTTTTAAATTCTGTGTAATTCCATAAATAGTTGTTATTCTCCTGGTTTGTGGGAGAAAATCATTTTCACTCTTGAAACTATTACAAACTATTTGGGATTAGCTGTTCAGACTGTCAACATTATGGAGTCTCATCATAAAACTGGTGAAGCTACATTAAGAAATTAGCCTACAAAGAGCTCAGAAAACAAGTGGGCCTGAAAATCTAGCCAACAAAAAACGTACAGAGAACGGCATTTGCTTGAAAGATATTTTTCATATGTATTTATATACTTATTTGTTTTTCACCGTAACCTCCAACTGTACATTAGGAACAAATAAAAAAACAAAAGACTTTGATCAGAAGTTAAAAAGGTGTAGTTGAGACAGGTTTATACAATAGAACTAAAACAACATTTATTAACAAAAACAACAGTGGTTATAAGTCCAGTAGTTCAGTAGTTGAACAAAGGTATGTTCAGCAGTTAAGGCAGGAGCTTCAAATAGAAACAATCAGAAGGAGGTACAGAGAACGTTTGGGACACAGATCCTGAAGCACTTATGTTGTGTCTGGGTTCCCTGTTCCAGCCCCAACTCTCTCCAATACCTGCTTTATATTCTCTTTTCTGATTTTATTAAACCCCTTGAAAATGTAGCAGCCTGCTCTGTGCTCTCTCACCTTGGTACTCTCTACATGTTTAGCCTTTTACCTATAAAATATTTCCCTGTACAACTAGTAACATCCCCAACTGTAAAATGCTGAACTATTCTCTATAAATATCAGGTACAAGGCAATGATACCCACTATTATTTCAATTTAATCACGAACTGGAAGTTACAGTCAGTGAACAAAAAAGTGCATAAAAGTGTTTAAAAGATCAGAATGAATGAAGTAAAATCAATTTTATTTGAACACATTATACATTTGTATTTAAAACATAAATACATGATAAAATAATTTATACAAGTAATAAGTAAATTTAACAAGTTTATAAAATGCATGGTCAATACTGAAAAAGCATTCATATCTATACTAGTAACCAACCTTCACAAGATGAAATTACATGAATCACATTTTCAAATGAAAAATATAAAATGTTTAAGAATGATCTGGCAAAAGGAATGTAAGACTCATACATTGAAAAAGTACATTAACTCTGTTAAGAGAAATATAACATCTAAGTAAATATATATATATATTTATATGAATATAAATATAACATATATCTAAGAAATATAACAACTAAGTAAAGATATAATATTGGTAGGTTGACAATTCTCAAATTGAGCTGTAGATTAAATTTAATCCAAATGCAAATCACACTCATTTTCTTTGTAGAAATTGATAAGCTGATACTGAATTATGTATAGGTATAGATGTGCTAAAAGGTTCAAAATCAGTGAAAAGATTAGCAAAAATTAAAATTTGCATCTAATATCAGGAGTGAAAAAAAAAGAAATCAAAACAGTATAGTACTGGTGTAAGGGCAGACTTATAAATCTATGAAGAATAGAAACTCCAAAAGTTGACCCACATGTAAGTGGTCAAATAAATCTGATGAAAGAACCTGAGTAATGAATTGGGAAAAAGGAAGTCGTACTCACAAAATGTGGTGACACAACCAGAAGTCCATGTGGAGGGAGAAAGTCAACCCTCAGTGCCTCATTCTACACAAAATATATACTTAAAATTGATATTTGTCCTAATTATGAAAACTAAACCTATGCATTTTCTAAAGGAAAAAAGTCTTATGAAATTGGCAAAAGATTTCTTAAATGAAATGCAGAGAAATAAACTATGAACTTGAAAGAAAAAACTGTATACATCTATTATAATTAACATGAAAAGAAATATTTTGTATAAAATTGTAAGGAAACTAAATAGTCAATACAGTCTCCAAGTCAAATATTCTCAAAACCTATATCTGACATGGGCCTTCTCTGCAGAATATCTACATCCATGTTTAACTTTAATCACATAGTAAAATGTACCAAACACAATAAACAACCAAATATAATCAAATTAAAAATGTACAAATTATGTGAAAATTTTGCAACTAAATGTCCTCCCAAAGGTGAAGGGATAAATTCAACATGGTATGTTCATACAACTAAATGCTATTGGCAATTAAAAAAGGAATAAAGTCTGATACACACAGTAACAGAGACAAACCTCAAAATCATGATACAGTGTGAAAGATCTAAATGAGCACATACCATAAATTCCCCATTACACAAATATTCTTAAAAGAAAATTTTTGAGGAAAATCCAAATGGTTTTCTGTAATCACATGATAATTATTCCTACACCAACAGTGTGTGAAGATTCCCTTTTCTTCACATTTGCACCAGAACTTGTTATTTTTTTGTGTTTTTGATGATAGCCATTCTTACTGGGAGAGGTGATGTCTCGTTGTTGTTTGACTTGCATTTACCTATGATTACTGATGCTCAGCATTATTTTCATATACTTGCTGGGCATTTGTCTCTTTTTGAGCAAGGTCTTCTTAGGCCTAAGGCACATTTTTAAAGTGGATTATTCATAGATTTGCTATTTTGTTTTGTTTTTGATACATAGTTATTTGACTTCCTCATATATTCCAGATATCAACTCCTTATCAGATATGTAGGGTGTAAATATTTTCTCTCTTTCTATAGGTATTCTCTTCTCTCTATTGATTGTTTTCCTTTGTACTACCCAAGACTCTGAATTCAATGTAATCCCAATTGTTTACTGTTGCTTTTGTTTGCTGTCATTAAATATCTTTGTCCATTCCAATGTCCTGAAGCATTTCTCCTATTTTCTTCTAGTCATTTCAATTGTTTCAGGTTTTCCATTAAAGACTTTCATCTGTTTTTGATTGACTTTTGTAAGTGGTTGAGGGATAGGACACTAATGTCTTTCTTCCCTATATGGTATCCAATTTTTCCAGAATTATTTTTTGAGGACTGTCCCTTCTCTAGTGTGTGTTCTCAGCACTTATTTTAAAATTAAATTTACTGAAGATATATGTTGACTTCTAAGCTCTCAATTCTGTTTCATTCATTTGTACATTTGACTATATGACAATACCATGCTCTTGTGATTACCACAGTTTTATAGAATACCTTGTAATACAAAACAGGCATCATTGTCTTTGAGTTTGTTTTGTTTGATCAAGATGACTTTGGTTATTTGAGTTTGTGTGTGTGCACACAGTCAAACATGAATTTTAGGATTGTTATTTCTAGTTCTGTGAAGAAGATCATTGATGTTTTGATAAGAGAGTGCATTAACTGAATTACTTTTTAGTATGAACATTTTTGGCAATATTGATTCCTTAAATCCATGAACATAAAATATCTTTCCATATTTTTGTGTCCTCTTCAACTTCCCTCATCAGGAATTTGTAGCTTTCATTGTAAAGATCGTTCATTTCTTCGGTAAAAATTATTCCTAGGTATATGTAGTTTTGTAGATAATGTCAATGGAATTGCTTTCTTGATCCAGTGGTTACCTGAGACTGGGGATGGGGAACAACTGAACTGTAGGGTAGAATGAGGGTGGAGGCATCTTCTTTGGATGATGCACATTCACATAAGTTAATATATCTTGATGTGGTACATACATAAGATAAATAACAACTGTCAAAACTTACCATATTCTGCACTCTAGTTACAAACAACTCATTACCTATAATTTGTATCAGAAGAAAATGCTCATTCAATTCTCAGGTAAAGGCATTTTTATTTTAAATCCGCCCCAATTATTCATTTAATAACAAAGGTCTTAAGAAAGTGTCTATTTTGAAATCATAAGATGTGCCAGCATTAATGATTCATGTGTTTATCATTAAACTTCATGTCAGTAAAACAATGATACTAAACCCTAGTGGTTTACTGCATCACATATACACAAAAATAAAACAAATAAAAATGTCAACACCTGCCTAAACAATAGTCTGACAACAGAAATGTATTACATGAATATATAGCATCACACCAGAGTAACACAAGTAAATTTATGGCATTTTTATTTTTGGCAGGGAGAACATGGCTCTGCTTTTAAACTTAAAACAACAACAACAAATGTAATGGGTGAACAATTAGTAATAATTATCAGGGATATGCTTATATTTGAACTTTTTATCAATATCATGAATTGAGAATATTTCCCCTCTCTTCCACCAATGTATATTGGCATTATCAATGTACAGAACACTATGTGGTTAATAGCTTATGTTACTTTGTGGAAGAAAATTTGTAACTTATACTACATTCACAATTCCACATTTTATTTTTACTTTTAAATTCTTATTTTTATTTCAGGGCATTGTGCATAGTAGTGGGGTTCATTTTGACATATTCATAAATGTATATAGCATAGTTTTATCCATTTCAATCCCCACTACCAGCCCTTTCCTCCTCTCCTATTTCCCCTAATCCCTTTCCTCTATTGATCTTCCTTCTATTTTTATTTTTAAGTGATGTGTTATGGTTACATATAAAATTGGAGTGCATTGTAGTATAATCATCCATACCTATGGTGTAATTATGTCAATTTTATTCTCCAGGTCTTCCCTTTTGCATATCTTCATCCTTCATTTGTACTCTGCTGTTCTTCCTTCCATTTTCATGATATCCCTCTTTTATATTATGTTTTTCATCTCTGATTTCCACATATGAGGTAAAATATTCAACCCTTGACTTTCTGAGCCTCTATTATTTTGTTCTGCATGATGTCCTCCAGTTCTATCCAATTACCAGCAAATGGCACAATTTCATTCTTTTTCATGGCTGAATATACATACATTTTGTATGTATACCACATTTTCTTTATCCATGCATGTATTAATGGTCACCTACATTTGTTCCATAACATGGTGCACTGTGCTGCTATAAACATTGACATGCATGTACCATTACAATATGCTGCTTTTAGATCTTTCATAGTGGGATAACCAGATCAAATGGTAACCTCATTTCTAATCTTTTGAGGAACTTCCATACTGCTTTCCAAGGGGGATATAACAATTTTTCTTCCCATCAAGAATGTATAGATGTACATTTCCCCCAATATCCTCACCAGAAATTATTGCTATTTGTGTTTTTGATGGTTGCCATTCTGACTGGCATATAATAAAATTTCAATGTAGTTTTGATTTGTATCTCTCTGATTAATATGAAGTTTTTTTTTTCTTATATTTGTTGGTCATTTGTATTTCTTATTCTGAGAAATGTCTCTTGAGATCTTATGCCCATTTACTGAGTATTTTTAGTTTCTTGGTATTAAAGTGATTTTTTATTTTTCTTTATATAGTTTGGTTATTAATCACCTATTGGAAGAGTAGCTGGCAAAGATTTTCTTCCATTCTTTAGGCTGTCTGTTAATACTATTAATTACTTCCTTTACTGTACAGGAACTTTTCAAATTTAATGCTATCCTATTTATTGATTCTTAGTTTTAGTTTCTGAGTGTTAGGACTCTTACTGAGGAAGTCAGTGTCCATGCCAATGTTGTGGAGTATTGCCCGCACTTGTTATTTTAGCAGCGTCAATGTTTCTGGTAAGATTCCAAGGTGGTTGATCCACTTTGAGTTGATTTTTGTGCATGGTGAGTGACAGAGATCTAGTTTCCTTCATCTGCATATGGATATACAGTTTTTTCATTAATGTTTGCTAAAGAGGCTGTATTTTCTCCAGCTTGTGCTTTGGTCACCTTTGTCAAGGATTATGTGACTGTCACAGGAGAGTTGGGAGCTGAAGCTCCAAATCTTCTCTTATGCACTGATGAATGAAAATTTAAAGTTAGACACAAAGTTCCAAACAAGAGAACTTTATGAGTGAAAGTGAAATAAAGCACAAGGAGAGAGAGAGAGAGAAAGAGAGAGGAATCATCTCCAAGCAGGGAACAACAGAAACAGTGCTGCTTCCAAATTCATTGCTGTTTGACATCAGTCAGAAGAACTGAGTTCCACCGTCTGCGGTCTTTAACAATCAGATTTTAACTTCTCCTACATATAGGGTACGGGAGTTTTTGACTCAAGTTTATCCTCTCTGAAACTGTCAAGATGTCCATCCTATTCAGGGGAGCTTCATTTACAACTCAATTCTATGTTATTGTGGCAGCTGGTGTCAATGACTGGGCAGACTTCATCTTCCTGTTCCTGTGCTATTAAAAAAATTTCTCTTTTGAAATATATTGAAAAACCTACAGCCTTAAATCTAAACTTTACCCTGACCTCAGTAGACTCTGCAGTAGTTAGCCCCATTGAGCTTTTTTGGCATTTTTCTTAATTTGCTCCCTTTGTTTCCACATATTAATTCTAAGGATTAATATACTTGTTGCTCTACAAGTTACTTGATTGTTATTTAAAAACAATTTAAAGAAACCCCATGATGCTATAACTGTATTTATGTTGATTTGTCTCTTTGTCTTCTATTCTACTACATTGGTCTTCATATCTGATTTTATGCAAATACCATGTTTGTGAATATAGCTCCATGGTATAATCTGAAATCAGGTATTTTTATGCCTCCAGCTTCACTGTTATTGTTTAAGATTGTTTTGACTATTCTGGATCTTTTATTTTTCCATATAAATTTTAGGACTGTTTTATCTTCTAGTTCTTGGAAGAATGCTGTTGGTATTTTGATGGATATTGCATTGAAATTGCATATTGCTTTCGGTAATATGATCATTTTGATGATGTAAATTTCCCTATCAAAGTATCTTATAAAGTCCTCCTTAATTTCCTTTTTCAGTGTTTTATAATCTTCATTGTAGAAGTCTTTCACTTCCTTAATTAGATTTATCCCCCAAGTATTTTTTAAGGCTATTGTGAATGGAATAATTTTCTTGATTTTTCTCTCAGCAGATTTATTTTTGGAGTTGTGGAGAGCTATTGAATTTTGTGTATTGTTCTTGTCTCCTACAAATTTGCTGAATATTTTTATCAGCTCTAGAAATCTTTTGGAGCAGTTTTTTTTTTGTTGTTGTTTTTGTTTTGTCTTCTAAGTATAGGATCATGTCATCAGCAAACAGACCTAGTTTATATTCTTTTCCTACTTGTTTCAATTTAATTTCCTTCCCCTGCCTAAACATGCTGGCTAAAATTTTAAGTACTATATTCAATAGGAGTGGTGACAGTAGAAATCCTTGACTTGTTCCTGATCTTAGAGGAAATGCTTTCAGTTTTTCTCTATTCAATATATTGTTGGCTTTGGGTTTGTCTTGAATAGCCTTTATGGTATTCAAGTACATTCCTTCTATACCTAGTTCATTCAGTGCTTTTTTACATGAATGCAGGATTTTTTCAAAGGCTCTTTATGCATTTATTGAGAGGATCACATAATTTGTTTTCTATTCTATTTATGTGATTAATCACATTTATTGACTTACACATGTTGAACCAACCTTGCTTCCTTGGAATGAAACTAGCTTGATCATGGTGTACAATAGTCTTAATTTTTATTTTTGATGTGTGTGCCAATATTTATTGAGGATTTTCACATCTGTATTCATCAGGGATATTGGTCTATATTTTTCTTTCCCTGGTATGTCTGTCTGGTTTTGGTATCAAGGTGATACTGGCTTCATAGAATGTGCTTTTGGAGTGTTCCTTACCTTTATATCACATGAAATAATTTGAGGATGTTTGACATTAGTTCTTCTTTAAAGGTTTGGTAAAATTCAGCTGAGAATACCTCTGGTCTGATAGAAAGGGAAGAAAAAACAATAAGATGAAGAAAACTAAGGTAAAAACAAACAAATTAAAAAAAATCAAAATATAGAAGCTCTACACCTTCAAATTCAAAACAAACTAAATAACAAACAGGTGAAGAACAAGGTGATAAAAATGAAAGAAAAATTATAGAAAATTTTATGTATACATATTCTCAAACTAATCAGCATGGCAAAAGGAGACACATACACACTCACAATAAAAATGGCAAAAACAAGGAAAAGTAGAAAAAAAATCTCAGTGAAAATTGAAGGACTTACCTTCACTAAGATGTTCAAAATTGCTGACATGCATGGGTGTTCACTGCCTCTGTTATTGTGTCCTTCTTTGTATTTCTCTTTGAATTATGTACTTATTTGCTCAAGGACTGGGATTATTACATCCAACCTTTTTGTGTTTCTCACCAAGTTTCAAGCCATTGTGACCTGGAACTGAGGCTGGCTGTACTGGTTCTCAACTTCCCTTCTCACAATATAAGGTAGGACACATTGCTAAGTACTGACAATTAGAGTTTTGTTTGGACAGACTAGGTTGATAAATTTCCAGAACTGAGATGATGCAGAGTTCCAAATGGAAAGTTCTAGCATCTGGGGTTTAGATCTGATAGTCCTCTTGAACTTTTTGGGGTGATATTTACTCCAGAGAAATTAGATCCACAATTCCTATAACTGGGCACATGCCTAACACTGCTTCAGGTCTGGGTCTCAGGAACTTTTCCAAAATAACTCTTATAATGTGGGGAGACTCACCCTCTATAGGTCTCACATAATCTACCAAAATGGATGTGAATTTTCCAGGATTAGACCTGGAGGGCAGATGTACCTATCTGACCGGTTTCTGGTCTCTCCTCAGCTGGTCATATGAGCTACCAGAAACAAAGGGAAACCAAGCCTCTCTCCTCTTGGTGTACTCAGCTGGATCCCTCTGGGCCCAATCCAATCTGGCCTATTTCAGTTGAAGTGGAGCTGTAATGTACCTCATGGCTGGCCTTTACTGTGAAGGTCTATCAATGTTTTTTATGAACTCCCAACCTATTGACATTGAAAGTTCCAACAAGACCACTTGCAAATGGTTCCTTCTCAACTCTCCACCCACCAATCAAGAGTTTAAGAACACTTTTCAATCATGAACTTTCCACACTGTCTCTGGTTCAATTAAGATCACCCTCTCTCTAGGTTCACAGGTTCTCCTGAAAATAAACAAATAATTTGCAAATAAAACATTTATTTGCAGTGCTTTTCTCTCGTTCTGCCTTTTTTTAATCCTCCCCTCTGTAGTGAATTGGCAGTACTAAAATCACAGCAACAGGCAGTGGCAGAAAGCTGGCCCATCTCTAATGTATTATTTCTTCATCTATATTCAAAGCTCCTGAATTTCTGTTTATTATTTTACTGTCCAATATTGAATTTCACTGAAATCTCTTAGTCACCTACCTTGCTGAAAAGAAATGTTCCTGCTGCTTGAATCTCAAACCGAGGGAACAAGTAGAAAGAGTTCGCTTCCTCTCATCCCCCATCTTCTACTGCTGCATTCTTAATTGATATCTATGTTATTATAATTATGTATACTGGAGTTTCCAAAGTTAAAAAGTACTTGTTAATTGTCAAAGGTACTTTCTTTCACATTCCTCTTGACAATAATCTGTAGCTGTGCCAGAACAATTTTTAAAGTTCTAAAAGCACTGCTGTGGAGAGATGCTAAGCATGTCATTTCACTAGTAATTTATTTTCTTCTCATCACTTTCAAAATCCTTGAAGTAGAAGAAACAATAACTAATAAATTCGAATCACCATAGGGATAATTTTTTCATATGATCTGTTTTTGATACTGATATTTTATTGAGATCCATCTAAAATAACTATATGTACAATGTCTTTTTTCTATTAAAACTAATTTAAAGATTACTTTCCTTATATAAGAAATACAAAGATTAACTTCTATATTCTGCTTATATACTGCTGATAACTTGAAAATATTCAGCACACTTGAAAGTTATAATTTCTTAATTTTCTGAATTGAATGACAGAAAATCAACAGATTGATTGCTTCATCTCTTGTCTTTTGAATTTCTTGCTCTCTTGGATAAAATCACAACCTGATGTTCTATAGAATCTTTAAAAAAGTAAATAATTATCCATATTCAAATAATTTTTACTACATGCTCTTTATTTATATGTGCTTATTAAAATTTGTACTTGGTACATAATTTAATTTAAAGACTTGGTTTCTGTTCCAAGATACTCTGTTAATCAGTTCAAGTCATTTAATAAAGAGAAGCAAGTCAGAATTATAATTGCAATAGCTTCATTCAGAAAAAACAAATTTGAAGGATGATGGGGAGAAAACTGTTAAAAGACAGGAAGAAACTGCAGACCACTGTGTAGTTCTGATAATTTTAAAGAATAGGAGAAAGAAAGAAATACTGGATAAGAAGAGTCTCATTCTATTGCACTATTCTAAGAAAGTTCAACCAAGCGAATGGAGAGATATTGAGTCAGAATTATTGTCAGAGGTACTTACCTTCTTACGAGAATGTTCCAGAGGCACTGCATTCTCCATTCTTAGTCCTTAAAGACTAACAAGGAAAAATGGCCTTGGTATGAATACCATTGGCAACTCATATGGGAATCTTCTGGAGTAACCAGTTAATAATGTTACATTATTAACTGATCACAACAGTGTCTTTTATGACTACCTTATGTCACCCTTTCAACCACACAGATTATGTTCTTCATGAAGATCATCTTCTCCTATTGGCTTTTTCCCCCCCTGAATGGGAAACTTAGAGTAGAGGGTAATGAAGCAAGTAGTTTTCAATATTGTGTTGTTCTTCAACTGCATTATCTCTAGTCATGAACTGTAGATTTGAAAACTGAGATGGATCACGATGTATTGGGGCTATCACCCTCAAGGTCTTCTGTCTTATTCTCCCCTTTTTCTGGTTATGGATGTTAAACGTGACCCTTACTGGCTATTCTCTTATTTTTCTCCTAGAGAGAACATATTCTGTTAACCATTTAATACTACCTTGCAGATCAAGTCCTTTTGCTTCCTCTCTAGATGTGATGACACTTGGGGCTTCAGGGTCCTTGGCTGTTATCACTCATCTCTCCCTTCTATTACATGAAGTTTCATAATCCTGTCACAGATTCAAGCTCTGTGTCACCTTTCCTTATGTCATTAATGACTCAGACTATGTAGTTGTCATTGAACATTTTTGTGATGCAGATTACCTTTTTACTAGAGCCTTCCCAAAGACTTCAGTGGAAGGTTTGTTGTTTAGGCCCTTCCATGAAATATGGGTTCTAGTGGGTTTCTATTCTCATATTATACATTCACTCCAGTATGACTTTTTTATTGTTTTCTTTTAGAGTTTGCCAGGGCAATTCAGACATTACTTGACTCTTTGTTGACCAATTCTCCAGGTTTCTGTGTGCCATCCAAAGAAAAATTTTATTCCATTTGTTGGATTTTTGCCAGGGTGCTTAAATCTTATGTACTAGAAAATGTATAAGAGCCAATGAATTCTAGCTACTTCTGAACCTCTTAAACATGCTCAAAATTCCATTCTGAGGCATGCTTCTAGATTTTCCCAGATGTATAAATTGATTGCTTCAGGTTCTTTGTCTTGTAATACATTTAATCCCTTATTAGGCACAGCATGTCCCTGGCTAGTTTATACAGAAATTTATCCCCAGTTATCAGCTTATTTATCATGGAAAATTGGACAACACTGAAGAACATCCCTTTGCCTTGGAGAGGCCTCTGGTGAATCTTCCAGCAGACAGGTTGCACCAGGTTGTATTAAGAAAGGGTGGCCAACTTATCTAAGCTCTGAGATTTGGGGCAAATCCGTTGGGAAGACAACATCATGAATTTCACCCATATGTCCCCATTAATGTTTCCTAGTCCCAGATTTACTAAAACAAGGTCCTGGACTTATAATAAAAGATCTGTGTTGGATAAACATTTACACATCACTAGAGCTCTGTGACTCTATTGGATCCTTAATCTAAAGCTCGTCCATGCCAATTTTTCCACTTCAGGGAATGAAGTTATCTTTTATGCTACCAGGAACTCTTTGGCTTTCACACTTAGGCCTTAACTGTTTGTTAAAGACCCTCTACTCATCAATACCTTTAGAAATATTCAGGCAACTCTCCTTCCTTTGTCTTTGCTCCTCTCTTGTATTTCAAATGTCTGAATTCCATCTTCAAGTTGTGTTTCCCCAGATCACCAGTTGCATCAGTAATTGGTCTTTCAACTTGTTCCAGGGGCTGTGTGATTCAGGATGGGGTCTTCTTGATTGGGAGGTGGTATGTGGGTCAATCCTCAACCATCATATTTTTGCCTATCTTCCTATGATACCCTTGGCGCCATTTATTTTATTTCAGTTTCTCTGAAAAGCAGATTAAAAAAAAAAAAAAGAATTATAGTTGCAAGGAACATATTGAGAGACAGGCCCAAGAAGAATAAAAGAAATTGAAGCATGAGAAAAAGGGAGCACCTCACACCACACTGCAATGCTGAGAGCAGTGAATGAAAGTGGAGGTGAAGAAGTGTCTCAGATAAAACTCAGGATGCTGTGCAGTTCTGAGAACATTATGGCAAGGGAAGGCTGTAGCTCAAATTTCCTGTCAGAAGAGTTCCTCACTTTACTGCGGAAGACTTGTGCTGACCATGTTCAACCAGTGCTTGAGAGCAGACTTTGGTAAGCACAGACTTGAAAAGTACATGTACATGTTAATAAATCTAAGAAGTCAGTGGCTACAGCTGTCAGTGATGGTCTCCACAGAAGATCCAAGTGTCATATTTTCATGGTCACCACATACAAGAACTAAATGATGTAAATACATTTTTGGCTATAAAGTGTTAAGTAATAGCAGTCCCCAAGTGAGGTGCTTGTGAAAGGAACTGCCAATCTAGAAATGGAGAAATAACTTGAGAGAAGAATTGTGGAGGAACACTTCTCTAGAAGGAGGTAAATCTACAGTTCATGAAGCAGGTGGCACTGGATACTTAAGTATGCCAAAGAGGGATCCTCCATTTGAAATGGAGTTGTGGAAGATGGGCATGAAAGGAATGTTGTAATTAGAATTTGTCATCTATTCTCCTTTCTGGATTCAGAGAGCTCTTTCCACAACACTCATCTTGTAAATTTTTGAGGTCAGGCTTTCAACCACTTTGAACTCCTCAACGTAAGAAGTCTATCTGATCATTATTTTTAAATTCTTGCATTTGAGAAAATGTCTAAAAATGAATAATATTCCATAGATATATGATAATCAAATAAATGAACACAAATTTGCTAGGTTAAATAGCATTGGATGCTAATTGTTATGGTTTAGATATGAGGTGCTTCCCAAATCTCATGTGTGAGACAATATGAGAGTACAGAGGTGAATGACTGGGTCTTAATTGAGATTCTTAACTGGGCAGAAGTTGTAGGCAGGTAGAGTATGTTGGAGAAAGTAGATAATTGGGGGTGGATCTTTATGGTATATATTTTGTCCCTGGTGAGCTGAGTTCTCCTTCTGCTTCCTTGTTGTTATAGCCTGAACTGCTTTCCTCCACCACAGTCTTCCACCATGATGTTCCAACTCACCTCAGGGACAGAGCAACGGAGTCAGTCATCTGTGGATTGAGACCTCAAAAGTCATGAGCTTTTTCCTCCCGTACATTGTTTTTGTAAGTCTTTTGGTCATAGTAATGAAAATACTGATTGAAAAACACTATGCTTACACACTTTTTTCTTGTTTTGTTGCTATTATTGTTATTGGTTTTCCTTTTATGAGTCAGGTCAGCAGTGAGTCAAAGTCATTAAAGTGAAAGCACTCTAAGTATATTTTCATAATAATTTATAGTCATAAATTTGAACTCAAAAAGCAATGGTTCATTTCAGTTTAGTTCACACCATCCATTATTGTATATCTATTCCCTTAATTATAACCTAAGCTACCTTTTAAGTTGATATTTGATTTAAAATTTAATACTATTTTCCTAATTTAATTATAATACAAGTTAAATGTATCATGATACCACTCGTGAAAAATCATAATTAATATTTTGATGTAGTTTCTTCTAATCTTTTATTTCAAATTTTCATAATTTATATTTAATAGAATTTATTTAGTTCAAGAGTATTTTTCATTGATATTTTTGAATCGTTTTTGCTATTTCAATTTCATTGACTTCAGCTCTGTTTTTAATTATTTCCTGTGTTCTACTGCTTTTGATGTTGCTTTTTCTTTTTTTTTCCTAGGGCTTTGACATACAATGTTAGGTTATTTATTTGGTTACTTTCTAGTCTTTTAATGAAAAAACTCAATGCAATGAACTTCTCTCTTAGAACTGCCTTCATAGTGTCCCAGAGATTTTGATATGTTATATTGCTATTCTCATTTACCTGTAAGTATTTTTTTTTTAATTTCATCCCTGATTTCTTCAGTTAACCATTAGTCAGTCAATAGAATATTATTTAGTCTCCAGGGTTAGAGTAGCTTCTATTTTTATATATTGTTGATATCTAATTTCATTTCGTTATGAGATAATAGAACATAAGATATCTCTATTTTTTTTTAAATTTGTTAAGAGTTGCTTTGTAGCCTAAAATATGGTCAATTTTAGAGATGTTTCCATGTGCTGCTAAGAAGAAAGTGTATTCAGTCATTGGTGAATGAAATATTCTACATATGTCTGTTAATTCTAAATTATTAGTTGTATTTTTTTATTTTATAGATTCTTTATTTAGTTTTTGTTTGGAGGATCTATCCAGTGGTGGGAGATGTGTGTCAAAGTCACCCAGTATTATTGTGTTGTAGTCTCTTTGATTCTTGAAATTGAGAAGGATTTGCTTGATGTACACAGATATTCCATTGTTTAGGACATAATATTTAGGATTGTTATGTTTTATTGATGAATAATTCCCTTAGGCAGTATGAAATGTCCTTCTTTGTCCATTCTGATTAACTTTGGCATGAAGTCCTCTTTATCTAATATGAGAATAGCAGCCTCTGCTTGTTTATGATATCCATGTGAATGATATGTTTTTCCCAACCTTTTATTTTTAGTCTGTGGTTGTCTTGGCCTATGAGGTGAGTCTGTTAGACAGCATATTGTTGGGTCCTGTTTTTAAATCCAATCTGTCAGTCTATGACTTTTGATTGATGAGTTTAGGTCACTTACATTCAAAGTTATTGTTAAAAATGATTTTATTCCCAATTACTTTGATTTATTTCTGGTCTTTAATTTGAATTAGTTTCTCCTTTGATTGACTATTCTAATGTAGTCCCTCCTTTTTTTTTGGTGTTTATTTTTATTTTTCAATTCTTCATGAATATTTTATTGGGTATCTTTTGTAGAGCAGGCTTTCTCATTGTGAATTTTCTTAAATTTTGTTTATCATGAAAGACTTTATTTCATCATCAATTCTGAGGCTTAATTTTGCTGGGTATAGTATTCTTGACTGGCACATGTTTTCTTGATATATAATATTATAATACCTCCTACTTTTGAGAGTCTGTGATGATAAATCATCTGATATCTGGATTGATTTCACGTTAAAGGTGACCTGTCATTTTTCTCAGGCAACCTTTAAAAATCTATCCTTATTCTGTATTTTAGGCATTTTCATAATAATGTGCCTTGATATGGGTCTGTTGTGATTTCGTATATTTTAAGTGGTACAGAACAGAAGACACAGAGAAAAACCCACAGAAATACAGTTATCTCATACTAGACAAAGGTGCCATAAACACACAATAGAGAAAAGATAGCCTCTTCAACAAATGGTGCTGGGAAAACTTGAAATTCATATGTAACAAAATGAAACTAGACCCTTATCTCTCACCCTGTGCAAAACTCAACTCAAAGTGGGTCAATGACCTAGGCATTAGACCAGAGATCCTGTGCCTACTAGAAAAAAAAAAAAAATAGGTCCAAATCTCCATCATGTCAGTTCAGGAACCAAATTCCTCAGCAACAATCCTAAAGTGCAAGTAGCAATATCAAGAATCAATAAATGGGATGGTATCAGACTAGAAAGCTTCTTCACAACAAAGTAAACAATCAAGTACATGAAGAAAGTGCCTACAGAGTGGGATAAAATCTTTGCCACTTGCAACTCAGATGGAGCATTAATCTCTAGGATATATAAAGAATTCAAAAACTTAGCACCAAAACAACAATAACAACAACAACAACATTAAACCAAGTCAATAGATGGACAAAGGAGCTGAACAGACACTTCACAGAACAAGAAATAAAATTGGTCAACAATTCATGAAAAACTGTTCAACATCTCTCCCAATTAGAGAAATGCAAACAAAAAGTACACCCAAATCCCATCTCACTCCAGTCAGATTGGCAATTATAAAGAGTACAAATAACAATAAATGTTGGTGAAGATATGGGGAAAAAGGTTTACTCATATATTCCTGCTGTGACTGCAAATTGATGCAACCACTATGGAAAACAGTATGGAGTTTATACAGAAAACTGGGAATGGAACCATCATTTGACCAAGTTATCCCACTCTTGGGCATACACCTGAAAGAGTTATAATCAGCACACTACAATGATGTGACCACATCAATGTTTATAGCAGCTCAATTCACAAGAGCTAAGCATGGAACCAACCTAGGTGCCTTCCAAAAGGTTAATGGATAAAGAAAATGTGGTATATATACATACAATGGATTATTACTGAGCCATTAAGAAGAATGAAAATATGGTTTTGCTAGTAAATGGTAGGAACTGGAGAATATCATGCTAAGTGAAATATACCAATTCCAAAAAAACAAAGGCCAAATGTTTTCTCTAATATGTGAATGCTAATTCACAATAAGGATAGGGTGGTTAGGGAAGAATAGATGCATTTTGGATTAAACAAAGAGGAATGTAGGGAAGTGAGGGGAAATGGGAATAGGAGAAATAGTGGAATGAATCAGACATTACTATCCTATGTGCATCCTTGACTACAGGGTCCATGTAATTCTGCATCAACTAGAAGAATGAGACTTTATACTCCATTTATGTATATGTCAAAATAAATTCTACTCTCATATACAAGTAAAAGAGTTACATAAAGTCAGGTTTTTACCTGTGTTTTGTATGCACTCATTCTTCATTTGCTGAGGGCTCTCTGGAATAGCCCTGTAAATATCTACATAGTCCTAAATTCAAAGGTAAAACAAAAGTTTTTAGAAATATTCACAGTACTTAGAAGAAATTAGTTATTTCATTGTATATAACACATTTTACCAAGAGACCTATATTCAGATATATTTTCCACTTAGAGATCTTTAGTCATGGAAGTACATAGTTTTAGTTTTAAAGGATTTATACAAAGCATCAAATCCTCTTTGCCTGTGTGTGAACTTTATCTGATCATTCACACTGAGTCCACAAATCCACCATTCATGGACTGTCATTTATATCAAGGACTTCAGTAGTTTTTTGCCTTGATTGCATTTAGTCCATTGAGATGAAACCTAATTAACACAACACTGGAGTACAATTTTTTAAGTACCATTAAAAGAGAAAATGACATTTGGGTTTATGAAATGACTTCTATTCACATCAGTCAAAAAGCTCAAAAATTGTTTCAGTAGTTGCAAGAAAGAAAATAAATATTTAGATTTTTTTTTTCAAAAATAAAAGTTGAAACAATGGATCATTGAATTTTAGAATTAAAAGAGATTTTGTAAGTACTGTTGTATTTGGTGCTAAGTAAATTTTGTCTCAAGTAATCAGTTCATTGTAAAAAGCCACATAAGAATGATTTTAAGACTGATATTGACTTTAAAGGTAGGAAGACTATCATGATTGGAAAAGAAAATCATATATGTGGGAAGTAGAAATGGTCAGAAGTCTTCCAGGAATTAGACTAATTTAATTTAGGACCTCTAAATTTGAAGTTGAAAGAAATTGATATTCTAATGTTAACAAGTAATATTAGTGAATTGCATAGATGTCAGGTGGTTTAGTCAGGTTGCTGCTGTGACTGAATGGCCCAACCAGCAAAACTGTTGAGGAGGAAAGGTTTGTTTGAGGGCTCACAGTTTCAGAGGTTTCAATCCATAGAAAGCTAGCTCCATTTCTCAAGGCTCCAGGTGAGATGGGAACAGTATGGTGGAAAAATGTGGCAGAGGGAAGCGGCTTATCTGGTGACCAAGAAGCAGAGAGACTCGCTCCCACTCGCCAGATACAAATATATACCCCCAAACCAAGCCCCAATTCCCACCTTCTTCAGTCACACCCTATCACTTCAGTTACCACTGTTAATCCCTATGGTGAGATTAATTCACTGATTGGGTTAAGACTCTTACAAACCAATCATTTCTCCTCTGAACCTTGTTGCATTGTCTCACATGTAAGCTTTTGAGTGACACCTCACATACAAACCATAATATTAGGTTTCTCATTTCTCAAATCAGTATTTAATTCTACAGTTTGCTTATAAAGTCTGACCAAAGTGGTTTATAAACTGCCTGCCTAAAACACATAGGTATTATGAGAGTTAAATTTCAATGATAGTGTAAATGATTAAGCAATGGAAGAAAATCATTTCATAAGGTACTTTAAGGAATTTAATTTTTGGATTAATTTATTAACGACATAATTATGTTAATTAAATATTATAGTGTTATGTTTTGATGCTGTATCTATTCTTAATAACATTTTATATCAAACATGGGAAATGTGTAAAATAACATCTCATTAATTTTCCTTTCTTGAATATAGAAATATATACATGCACATGCACTCCATCTCTCTATCTCTCTCTCTTTCTCTCTCTGTTTCTCTCATACACACACACACACACACACACACACACACACACACACAGTGTTTTGCTCCCCCCTCCACATTCTTGAGATTGAATCCAGGATTTCATCCACACTACAGAAAAGCTCTACCACTGACTTATACCTCAACCACAAATGCAGCTTTTATTTCTACCTACTTCAGTCATCTGTGTACATTTCCTCAGTTTTTCTTTTGATCATTTCTTTCCACCAAAAATTTGAAATTTACATTATTTTTAAATTTTTATTAAAAATTACATTTTTAGCTTTCTGGGAGTCTAGCTAAGTTAAATAAAACATTTTAAAACTTGAAATCTCAGGATCACTGATTCTGTGCTCCCTGTTGCTACACACACACACACACACACACATACACACACACACATATAAATGTTTTTGGATCATTTGGGAAGAAAATGTGTCAAAGGAAAATTCTTTTCACTGTTAAGTCATCATGATAAAAACTGGAAATTTATCCCCACCCTATTATCCTCAGCCCAGTTTATTTTGTATGTGGAAAAGGATTTGATGAATTTCAAAACAAAGATGAAAAATATGTATTTTCATCTACTTCCACTAAAATGGTACTAAAACAGTAACAAAAGTAATTCCAAAGGACATACAAAACTCATATAAAAGGGAAATAACTGTAGCAAAATTTTGGCAACTAGAAGGCAAATGGTGATTACTACCAGACAAGGAAATAAAACAAAATATTAAGCAGTCAGTGGAAAGAGCCAGGAGATAACTCTACACCCCTAATAAAACCACCAAATATGAAGGCATTAGCAATAATCAGGACCTCTAGAAACTGAAGTGTATATTGGACTTAAAATAGGAGCATTTTGAATAAACTGCAAACCAAAAAAAAAAAAAAAAAAAAAAAGAAAAGAAGTCAGCTTCAAAGATTATGTACTGTATGGTTGCATTCATAAAAGTTTTGAAAAGGCAGCATCTTCACACAATTATTTATGCAAGAAGTTCAAGGGAAAAAGTGAGAAACAAAAATCACTGTGTTCTGCAATTTAACATGTCTTTATGTATTGACACTGTTTCATTTAGTGGTATCCTCTGAGAATGATTTTGTAAACCACTTATGCACATATTGAATTCTATGATTTTCCAACCCTTATTTTTTCACTTTCCATAACTATAATGAAATAATTATTTGCATTATTGAACCAAGACATTTCAGGCCTGCCTGAATTACTGCCTTATTTTACCACATAGAGAGAGAAAATGCTATAGATGGATTAGCTATGATGGTTCATTACTTTCTTTATCCAGAGATCTCAAACAGTATTCATGTAAATCTTTTCCAGAATGTATTAAGGATTTTGTCATTAAATTTATGTGACCATAGATTCTGACATCCACTTTAATCTCTTTTTGAAAATTAAGTAGTGTTTGGGCCTTCTCAGATTTCTGACATGTTTCACAGTTCTATGGTTTATCATGGTGACACTCATTCTCAGAAATATATTTTTCCTTTCCTTCCATATAATGAAGGTAATGTTTATAGTTCAACAACCCAAATTCTTTAAATCTAACATAGTATTCTCTAATTAGTATTCTCTAAGTAGTCCTACCTTGGTAATTACTTTATAATTTTGCCTTGTGTTTTCTAACTTTGCAAACTGAAAATCATTTTACTTTGAAAACAATGAAAGTATATTTGGAACTTACTATGACTTACTTTACTGGCCCCTGTCAATACTCCAAAATCAAACATTAAATATTTTAATTTGTTTTATTTCATATTAAACAGTGATCTTACATTAAAGCCATCTTTGATTTTAATTATAAATTCATGCAATATTTTCAAAAATTTTTTTATTTTTATTTATTCTTGCATATATGCAAAAATATATGCATATATTTATGCATATATGCCTATGAAACATGATTCTCTTTTGTATGCCTAAGAATTCAATAACTTTTAAATTCATCATTCAAGGGTTAGATTTAAGTAGTACTGATTCATATTATGGGCTATATTTTCTAATAAGCATTGTAATAACTTTTATAATGATACAATTTAAAACTTAAGATTAGTAAAAGTAATCTAACCAAGAGGTTTTAATTGACCCCTTTGCTTAATTTGTTTTGTTTTTATTTTGGACCTATTGATAATAAATTGCTTCAAAATTGATAACAAATATACTTTATAAACTACGATGTTTATGAAAATATGATATTAACATCTATCCATTAATTTTATTCTAATCTACCCTCCATACTAAAATGTTATCAGTTATCTCAAAAATTTCTTCTGATGTTACTTTTTCTTCTAATCTGGGATCCTCTTTAGGATCACCCATTGACTTATGTCTTTATAGTCTCAATTGATATGAAACATTCCCACCATCTACTTTTTATATTCATGATCTTCATATTTTGAAAATACATATTGTTTATTTGGATACAATCTTTAATCTGAGGTGGTCCGATGTTTCTTCCCCACTACACTTTGTTCATTTTTAGCAGGGACACTCAAATAGCAATACCTAGGACTTCTCAGTATGTCACGTTAGGAAGTGCATAATGTTGATTTATCCCATTGCTAATGATGTTAATTTTAATCTTTTAATTAATTGGTCCCCACAAAATTTCTCCATTCCAGTTATTATTTTTTCTTCTTTCTAATTGAGTAAATTATTTTGAGCCTATGAAAATAAATTTCCTGTTCCTCATTAAGTTTTCACCTACTAATTTTAGGATCTGTTTATGATTTTTGTCTAACACATTTATTGTTATATTGGTCACCAAATAGATATTTTTAAACTTATTAATTGATATTTTACTCAATTAAGAAGAGATCTGTCCCTCTTTTCATCTTTTTTGGTGTTGTTATTGTTGTTTCTTGTTTTTCATACTTTTAATTGTAAATCCTTGTATTCCTTTTTTTTTTTTTTTTTTGGATACTGGAGATTGATTCCAGGGACACTTAACTACTGAGCCACATCCCCAGTCTTTTTCTATATTTTATCAGAGATATGTTCTTGCTAAGTTGCCTTAGGGCCTCGCCAAGTTGCTGAGGCTGGCTTTGAATTCGTAAACCTCCTGCCTCAACCTCCAGAGTTGCTGGAACTACAGTCATGTGTGACGGCACCCAGCATCTCATGTGTTCTTAATTTATTCAGGAGATTAGTATATTTATTAATCTTTATTTTCAAAGAGTCCAAGTTTTCAGAATCTTTTTCATTTCTCATGTTTTTTTAGTTGTAGATGGACATATTTCCTTTATCTATCTATCTATTTATTTATTTATTTATTTTAATGCAGTGCCTCATACCTGCTAGGGAAGTGCTTTACTACTGAACTACAACCCCAGTGCCCAGGTTTGAGAATCTTGCTTTTTTTCTTTTTTCCTTTTATTTGCTTATCTTTTGTTTCTCTTTTCATTTCTTTCTTTTATCTAAAATTTGCAATACAAGATTATTTTAAGCTCATCTTGTACTTTCCCTATCTCTCAAAGTCACACATCTTTCAAAACAATCTCTAATCCCTTTAGAAAACCATTTAGAAACTAAGAAAAACAGAACAGATTTTACACAAATGCCAAAAAAAAAGTATGGTTATGAAAGCAAATTAATACTGAACTTTGAGCAAAGCTTACCAAAAAGAAGGAAAATTTTTTTACATCTTCATATATTTTATTATAACTATTAGTTTATATTAATTGTACAAAATAATGGGTTTCATTGTGAAACTTCTATATATACTTATAAAGTGTTTTGATCATTTCTACCCTCCCTAAGACCTTCTCTTGTACCTTCCAGGGCCCTTTCAGGATCCTCTCTCCCTCCCTCAGTACTTTCATATTAAATAATAAAAAAAGAGAGAATTTAGAGAACAAAATGAAATTTCAATTAAACACATGTTATTTGTTTTTAAACACATTTTAAACACAGGAAAGTACTAAAGAATGGGAACGGGACCTTGTGCATGGACACTTAGTCTGAATTTTGACAACAAATTTCCAACAATGGAAAGGGCACATAGAGACAACATTGGCAACTGACAGTTCAGAAGTTACACTGAGACATAAATGAATACGTAATAGAAGACTAAAAGAATATAATAGTAATATATAGCGCTTAAGTTGTTTTCTTGCTTACCTTACCTTGTTTAATTTTATTTAAATGAAGGTAGTTATTGATATCTTCCTTAAAGTTATAGAATAATATGTACAATGTGTGAGAAAATCAAAATCTCTGACAGGGCATTTGTTGGCTAGCTGTTCTACAATAAAACAAATAATAAAGGCTGTGATGTGTGCTTTACTTATTACATTTCCCAGATCATTTTTTACAAAGCTTTCTTCGCCATCTCATATGAGAGTCTAATCAGAAAAAACACTTTTCTGCACTGGATTTGAAGGAGCAAGGGATAAAGTTTTATTATGTTAATAGATTTTTATTTGACTGTCTCTTTGTTACTCTGGCATAGTTTCCTATTATTTGACACATGTTTCAAACTTCTCTACTTGACCATAAGTAAATGTTCCATTTTCTAATATCATTCATGGGAAAACAGAGAATGAACATCATAATAAAAATGTAGATTTACAAATAATGCAGGTTCTCTAATTGCTCATTTAAATTAAGTACCATTGTATCAATTTTTAATTCTCCCTGAGATAATAAAGTCTCTAAGGGACTCTGTCTTCTCAATTTAATTCTTGTAAAAAAAGTTTGTTTGTTTGTGTTTTGTAAATGATTGTGAAAAGGATGCATATTTAATGTTAATTGTTTTAAAATCTTACAATAGAGAATAAAATGAATTTTTGATCACATGCTAGCACTATCTTATATATTCCCCCATTATATAATCAACAAGATGTCCTGAATACTTTTTCATAGTGAAACAAATCTATCATCTCTGTTTTATTTTATTATCAAATACATTTTAACAGCTAATATAAAAGTTTCTCTTTAATAGAAGAAAAACTCCATTATCTTATAGATCACTTTGAAAGAGGCAGTGTGCCCTCAGAGTTTGTAATCAAGAAAGATGAATACAAATGTGGTTAACTTTTCTGCATAAAATTATTAGAAGTTGGTGGTGAATTAGGGACCAGAGAAAAATATTGTTCTTTTACCTCTAAGGTTGTTCTCCAGAACCTCCCTACTTTTTCTAACAGTAATCAAATAAAGATTCTACTCTTCACTGCCACCCCTAAAGATGAGAGTCAGGAAGAACATGACTTTTCTTTCAAGGCAGCATCCAGATCTTAGTTGTTTTAGACAGTCAACATCATCTCTTTTCCACCAGAAATGATCTTAAATGCTGAGAATACTATGATGTTTTTAGATCACATGCAAGCATCCAAACTGCACTTATTCTTTTCTCTATGACCTGAAAATTCTTCATTCCTCCTAGTACAATTTGTCACTCCTCATCTCTTCTATGATGTGTCTAATTTCTTGCCTATTGAACATGACCTTCCCTTTACACAGCTTGCTTTAATTGAATGCTCTAGTTTTTATGGTTGAGATATTTTATCAACTATATTAAATCAAGAATGTTTCCCACAATGGAATTACATCCAAGAAGAATATTCTGTCTATAATATGGAGAGGATGATGCTGATAAAATGATTGGCAATCTATTCATCATGATTTCATCTGTACTTATTTGTCCTTTTATCCTGCTGATTCCTACATATGAAACCACATTATTATATTGAGTAAATTTTGTCCCTTCTCTTTAAGCTTAATCCTGACTTTCCATATCTTGTTTGCTTTTTGAAGTTGTTTTGTATATAAGATTATGACTCCAGATTAAAACACCAGATAATTATGATTCATAAATGCTTCCAGCAATAGATAAGAAAATTCATTCGCTAACATTTTCCAAACATTCACTATGGTCCAGATATTGATAAAGAAATATTATATATGAAAACTATGAAATCCTAGTGTTCTTTCAATATGTTTTCTATCATAAATTTGAGGTGACAATGGGTATTGTAAAACTTTTTCTAAATGAGTGAAAACACTGATTTTTAATGATTTTTTTGTCCCTTTTTAGGAATATTTGAGGTAATACTTTTCTTTGTCACAAAAACAGTAATGTATGTTTACCAATGGTGCCAAGATTTATTATCTTATTTAGGAGATTTCAGTTTATGACAAAAATAACCAAAATTAAAATCTTATACTTTTAATAAGGGAAATGTTTGCTTCACATTTATATTATTAGTATAATACTGGATGGAAGATGGGTTTTACTCATTGCAGGCAATGGCAGACTCAAGCTAATAGAAGAACTTACCTTGACATATGTTTTCAAACTCATTTCAACCTGCACAATGAACATAGTGTATGGCAATCTTAATCTTAAAGTTTCTATCTAAAAAAGATATGTCAATCCCATTCATATTTCATGGGACACTGCAAATAATATAGCCATGCTCAACTTCAAAGGAAGATGAGGAAGGAAAAAGCTACCATGTCCCCAAGGAAGACAGTTGGAAATATTTGATGAATATCCCTCTTAACTACTATACGCATAAAACTTGGAAAACAGTATAATTGGAAAACAGTACTTGTCAGAATTACCCCAAACTAATAGTTTAGACTGACTGTTTCCAAAGAACAAAAATGGTGGTTAAAATAGAAACATATCTCTGAAAGATCATCTGAGGTGATAAAATCCAATGCTTTTCATTTTTATATTAAATGTCATGGATAGGATTTCTGATTTAATTTTGATGTTCCTAACCTTTTTATTTATCATAATGTCACCATAACTTAACTTATTTTATAATATATTTTATCAACTTACCCTACAAAAAAATGAAAAACATAACTCCCTTTCTAAACCTCATATTTATGTAACAGCAATTGTTACTTTTCTAACATATCCCCTTCCATGTGTTCACCAAGAATGATAATAGGTCTTTTAACAATGCCATGTGACGTCAGGGGCAGGCTCTGAGGGCCCCAGAGCCGCACCGTGGCCTGATCTCTAAGATGGCGCCTGGCAGCTTGCCAGACATAGCTGCACTCATATACAAGTTTTAGGAAGTAACTCTGGTTGGCTGTTGTACATGAGGCGATCCTGGTATCTGCCTGGAGACTGTTCCTTGATAGGCTGACTTTCCTGGTAGTCTACTCTCTGATAGGCTGATGTTCTCAATATAAGTCTGAGACTTGCGGAATAAACTCTTTTTGGTTCCTGTGATCAAGAAGAGCGTACGTGTTGTGATTGTCCCCGTGGGCGGTGGGCGATCATAATGTGAGCAATGGTTCAACTCTCTATTTGTTTATTTATTGTACATGTTACTTAATATATTTGACATTATGTGTATTAGAGTTCTTCAGAGAAACAGAACCAGTAGCTACAATAAAGATTTAGGATGGGAATTTGCTGTTGCAATTATGGAGGCCAAGAATTGCCATGATATACCAACCGCAAGACAGAAAACCAGGAAAGCCAGTGATGCAATTGGATTTGCTTTTGAAGGGCTCAGAACCAGAGATTTACATGGCGTAACTGTCAGTTCAGAGAAGGGCAGGAAGAATGGACCAGCAATGGTGTAAATCCCAAGGTTCCAGTGTTTTAAACCCAAGAAACAAGAACTCTGACATTTGAGAACTTGGGAAGAAGAGAACAGTTACCCTTTCCTCAACCTTTTGTTCTACTGAAGAGCCCTTAGAGCCTCTGATGATACTTGCCTACTGTGGTGAGGGCAGATCTTCACTCAGTCTATGAATTCAAAGGTTAAACTCTTTCAAGAATATCCTTACAGACAAATCCAGAAATAATGTTCTACCATAATTTGGGCATCTCCTAGCCTAGTCAGGCAGACATATAAAATTTACTATCACACAATGCTCTTAAATGTAATGATTTTATGACCTTTCAATATGGAGATATAATAACTCATATCAACATCTCTAAAAGTTTCTTACAGTAATTTATTAGGTGATTAGGACTAAAATAAAACCATTTTGTATGGGATTTTTGTCTATTCTTCTATTATTTCTTTAGGATAAACTCCTAGGATGGAATTACTAGATAATTCAAGGGCGACAATCATATGGAATTAGGATTATAATTTATCCAATTTTCTATAACTACATTCCTTAAAATGTTAATAGGACAAATGAAAACAATTTCTCATAAGTAAGCATTGTTATTATTTAAAATGTCTTCTTTAAAATGTTGCATGTATTATTTTAATAATTTTTTGGATTAAGACTAGTTTAATGATACTTTCAAAACAATCTTTTAAATAATATATATGTAACAAAATGCTTGTATTGTTTGTTTGTTTTTGGTACTGGAAACTGAACTCAGGGGTGCTCAACCACTGAGCCACTTCCCCAGTACTATTTTGTTAGATACAGGGTCTCACTGAGTTATTTAGCACCTTGCTTTTGCTGAGACAGGCTCTGAACTCTCAATCGTACTGCCTCAGCCTCTGGAGCCGATGGGATTACAGCCAAAATGGTGTTCTTTTTTTCTAAGCAGACGATAAGAATTCTATAGCCTTAACATGCATTCGATATTATTAATGAAACTTTTGAGCAAAGAAAATAAATTTTTAAAAATTGGAGAAATAATTCTGGGGTGTTGCTCAGTGGTAGAGCACTTGCCTAGAATATGCAAGACCCCAGAATCACACACACACACACACACACACACAAACACACCCACAATGATTGGAAAGGTAGTATTGTTTACTTTCTCTATTCAATCATTTATTTGATACGTTTTTGAGAATTCAAAATGTCTCATACTCTATCATAAATATTGGAAATTTGTAAGAAAATCACAGAAAGTTCATATGTAGGAAAGAGATATTATAAGAGCCATGTTAAAGATTGACAAGTGAGAGTAGATTTATTAAAGTGGAAAATGAAAATCATTAAAATCTGAAAAACAAAAAAATCATTTACCAATACGTTTTCCAAAATGACACAGGTAGCTATATATAAGTTCAAATTAATTAAACTTAAATAGGTGTTGGTGAGGATGTGGGGAAAAAGGTATACTCATACATTGCTGGTGGGATTGCAAATTAGTGCAACTACTCTGGAAAGCAGTATAGAGATTCCTCAGAAAGCTTGGAATGGAACCACCATTTGACCCAGCTATCCCACTCCTTGGCCTATACCCAAAGGACTTAAAATCAGCATACTACAGAGATACAGCCACATCAGTGTTCATTGCTGCTCAATTCACAATAGCCAGATTGTGAAACCAACCTAGATGCCCTTCAATAGATGAATGGATAAAGAAACTGTGGCATATATACACAATGGAATACTACTCAGCCATAAAGAATGATAAAATTATGGCATTTGCAGGCAAATGGATGAAATTGGAGAATATCATGCTAAGTGATATAAGCCAATCTCAAAGAACCAAAGGACGAATGATCTCGCTGATGAGCAGATGAGGAAATATAATGGGGGATGGGAGGGGTTAGCGTTAGGGTTAGGGTTAGGTTTAGGGTTAGGGTTAGAGCGTGGGGCAAGAATGGAGGAAGGAAAGACTGTATAGAGGGAAAATAGGGGTGGGTGGGGTGGAGGGGAAGGGAAAAAATGGCAGAATGAATCAAACAACACTGCCCTGTGTAAATTTTTGATTACATGAATGGTGTGCCTTTACTCCATGTACAGAGAATGAAAATGTATCTCATTTGTTTACAATAAAAAAAGACTAAAAAAAAAATAAAATTCAATTTTCCAATAACATCAGACAAATTTCAAGTCTTGAATAAATAAATGTGGCCAAGATCTGTTATATCAGAGAGTACAGGTTGTAGAACTTTTCCAGGAACACAGAAGCATCTATCCTTCATCTGCTAGAGTATGTATTATGAGTGAGAATAGGAGAAGTTGCACAGAATGACATAAAGCTGAATTGACAAAGCCTCCTCCTTAAGTTTTCCCTGTTAAACTACTGGGAGACTTTTCTGAATTTGACCTTAAATTCATGTCTTTTCTTTTTTCTTTCTTCTTACTTTCTGTCTTCTTCTTTGTTTTTCTATATTTAAAACTTTTGATGGATAAAGCTGGATAAGCTTTTGTTTGAAAATTCTTGTAGTCAGTGGGTGCAATGTCACACATCTGGAATCTCAGTGGCTCCTGAGGGCAAGGTAGGATTGCAAGATCAAAGTCAGCCTCAAGTTTAGTGAAGCCTTAAGCAATTAACAGGACACTATCTCAAAATACAAAATAAAAAAGGGGTTGGGGATGTGACTCAGTGGTTAAGCACACCTGGATTCAATCCTAGTGCTTAAAAAATAAATTCTTATAGTCTATCTCACTAATGTGGAGACATATTTGAAACAAAGTCCTTTGATTTAAGTGATCCCTTCATTGAATCCTTTAAATATTTTACATATAAAACAAAGCAAGTGTCAAGTCATGGCTTTGTAGAAAGTCAACATTGCTTCTGATAAAGTCAATCTGTTTCTCCCATTGTACTGTAGCTTTTCTTTCTCATAGACTCTTTGGCTATGGTTTATGTAAGCACACATCAGGTCTGAAGTAGCATTTGTTCACATGAGACACAATGAAGAAATCAAACAGCCTAATCTCAGAGGACACAAAACATGAGTATGAATAGGTATTCAGACACACTGCTTTGAAAAGCTCTAACTGAAACCATGATGAAGATGGTGGACTTGAGAATGTCATTCTAGATTTGTCTGAATATGTTTGCAAAAATTTTCTTCAGTGTAATATTAACATGCTACCACAATACAGTAATTGAAATGTTCCAGTATGTAACAATGGGAGTTGGATTTTGAAATTAAGACAATATTTTAAAATGGGCCTGAAAAATAATTGAAAAGGAAAGAAATCCATTTTGTTGATTCTAATGCAACATGAATCACTGAAGCTTGTATAGTCTATGATTCGTTTACAAGGATAATGGATCAGCCTGATGATAACAAACATTGTGACGTCCAAAGAGGAGGAATCAGTTGAAAAATCCTCAGGGAGTAGAAATGGATGCAGCAGCTTTGCAGGTGACCACAGCCAAGGCAAGTGGGCTCAAGAGCAATAAAATGAGAGATCAGGACTTCAGAGAAGAAGGATTTTGTGTGTTATGCTGTTTGTTTTAAGCAAGTGGAAAAGTAATACTTGAAGCAACTAGTAAGGACTCTAAAGATTGCAGGTAATATATCTAGACTCTTAAATCTCTGGAATTTAGGATAGGAAATGACTTTTGTTTAAAAGGGACAGCCCTTGGAAAGATCCAGTCGTCATTGAGGCAAGCTGGTAGAGATTACATTGTGAAAACAAAAGAAAAGAGAGGCAGAACTAGTGAAAAAAATAAAATTTTTTGAGGGATTGCAGTGCATGTGTTGAAGGTATCTGGAAAGTGGGAGTGTTGTGTAACTATAGTGGACATAAGAACACAGGAGATCTGGTGATAGAGAACTGAATTTGCTAGGTGAACAAAGATGACAGAGATTGACATAGGGCAGAACTGACTCTTAAAGGCACAGGTGGAAAAAGTGACCTAGAGGATTCAGCAGACAGAAACCTTTGCTCAACATTCAAGATGAATGTTGTTGTTGAGTTGTTGAGTGTCTTCTAAAATCAATACAGCAATGCCATTTCATATGTTGTTATCAGGAAACTCATTTGGCTTTCTGAATGTTCAATATTGGTTGTTATAGTTATGAACAGTGTGTAGAAGGCTCAAATCTTGCCAGTGTGAGCAATTGAATTTCACTTCAGATGTTATGGGGCTCAAATAATTCAAGTGTTATCAGGATTCTGGCATCTTCAGACCTATTTTTGAAAACTCCTGCTTATTTATTATTTAATAAGAATTTAATGCATGTATATTATATGAAAATTATTATTATAGTTGCTGATTTGCATGACAAAATCTCTTCAAGCATGGAACTAACATAACAGTCCAGTGATAAAACAATTAAGACCATAAACAACAAATTAAAAATTTATTGCTTCATTTAATTACAGTCATGGTAGTTGTCCCAGAAATATTTAGGAAATACTAAGAAGTGTTAATACAGAAGAAGCTGGCCTGATGGGCCAGTAATTTTGGGCAGGTGATAAAGGAAAAAAGACAGAGGGAAATATTTTAAAAAGATAAAATTTCCCCTGAGAACTGAAAGGAAACTGGTGTGAATTGAGGAGATGAAAGGGAAGAAAAGCATTCTAGGCAAAGAATGCTTTAATGAAGTGTCTTAATTCCATTTGTTTTTTTCACTCCTTCTGTTTTCAGAGTGTTGATCATTTCTTACACGTTAATATATTACCTTTGGTATCTAACACACATAGTTCTTTGTAAACCCTGGGTTGCCAACTGCTGCTGGCCAAATTTGTGAGTTGCCCTGAGTGATGTATCTTAAGTGTACATCATATACATTCGATTATTATCTCAATATTTGTGAGTACCATCACTGTTAGGCACTGTGGTATTTGGGCTGCAATGATAGTTTCTACTCTTAGCAGGTTAGTGATCAACCACACAATTTATAAGTGATTAAGTAAGCAAATGGTAAATGTGTTGTTTTTCTAAGAAAAGGAGAATAAATAGATAGATGAGCCATGTCATAGAGAGGAACTGCAGGATAGAAAGACTGATGAAATAACAAGACCATTGCTTTATCACTGAGGGTTGATATGAGTAAAGAGGGTCTACCTACACTACTCCTTCCTTCAACAAGTTCCTCTTGGTGTGTAGTTTGTAGTATGTGCTATTGTTCTGGGAGTAAAGAATACCCTAGGCAATGGGCAAGCAAGCCCCACCCATAAAGAACTCACGTTATGGTTGGAAAAACTCCTAGCCCAAGTTGTGAGCATTGACATTCTACTTCTTACTGTGTCACATCTACACTGGACCTGGCTAGCACCTCAGCAGAGGACTAAGAAGAATGAAAAACGACCCCAGAGGTTTCAAAATGCCATAACCTGGCAATCCTGCTTCCTGCCCAACTGCTGTGAACACTGAGGTGGTTCAACACTGATCTATAAGAAAGCAGAGCACAAAGGGTAGAAGAAAGAGGGGTCACTGAGGTACATCCTCTTCAGCAAAAGAGGGTGTTATTTGCAGATGTTGACAGTCACGGAAGTTTGGCTTTCAAGTTTGCCCTTTGGGTTTCGTTCTTTGTAACTTGAGAGTAAGCACATTTCTGTGTTCCAGACAATAGTTTTCTGTCCTCTTGAGTGGATTATGATGTGCAGGCTTTTGGAATCTTTTCATAACAGATAAAGGTTCTTAACTCAAAATATTAAGGTGGCAAGTGGTTGGTCTTGTGTTTGCTAGACCTACTCACCTGTAGAAATGCCACAGGAAGTGTGTGAGTCTTCAGGAAAATCTTCTGAAGTTGTCACTGCATGTGGGATGCCTCAGACCTAACATTTCATTGGGTTAAACACTGTGAATGATTTTTATTTCCCTGGGGCCACAAGCAGAAATACTCAACCAGGGGTCATTTTATTTAGTCCTTGAATGCAGATATTTCTCAATATGTCTACTCTTTTACCCATACAGATTATGCCCACTAAACTATTTTGTGAAATGCTGATAAACTGGAATTATCTTGAATTAGGTACAGCTGGCCTTGAACATGAACGTAACAAGGGAAAAAGTATTTGTCATTAAATAGGTAAAATAATCCAATAATGGTCGTTCACACGACCTACTTTAATTCAGGTCAATTTCGATATCTTCGATTCATTATTACCTAGGTTCCCTTTGGCTCTTATTTTTGTATGTCTTTGGTTCTACTAAGTTTTATCTCATGGATGCATCAGACAGGCTCTGACAGCCATTTCTTATCCATTTGTTCCTCTGTTCATTCAATTAACATGTGTCTCCCATGTGCTGAGTCCCTGGCCAGTAGAGGAATAAAACACAGGTGCCCGCCATCATGAAGTCACCTTGCTGCTGTTTGTCTGATTTTCACTTTCATCATATTTAATTTCCTTGTGTTGTATAGAAAATAAGTCTTTCCTGAATTTTCTTCTATTCCTGCTACCTATCAGTAGAGTCTAAAAAATCCTAACCCAAACACTTGGACATCATATACACTTTTTGTCTTTATCTTTACATTACAAAATTCTATTGCAGTATTAGGTCCTCTGAATAACGGGCTGTCTGTGTTTAGAAAAAAGCATAAGTGAAAAAAAATTTTTCTGTAGAACAAAACCCTCCTGATGAAGAAAAACAAACTTGCATTTATATTTTTAAATTTTCTATTGAAAAAAATCTTCACTAATATTTTGTTTCTTTTTTGAATGTTGCAGGGATTCTATCTGGTAGAATGATTTCAAGATCAGTTCAATGCTTTCTCTTCAGTAAAAATTTAAAAATATATTGTTTATCCTTACAAATTTTATTCCATTTGATTTCAAATCAAAATGATAATAGTATATTTATGAAAACCCTTTATTCTAGGTAAGGTGAAGATATAAATCTGAGGAGAATAAGAAAGAAAGCAATGTTATCAATGTTGATTTCTGTTTTGTCTTCCTATTTGATTTTGTTTGCTCTTTCTGGATTTTGATTTTTCATTCCTTTGTATTAATTCTCCTAGTAAAATATTTGAATTGTGTTTTAGGACAAACCATAAAATGTTTCATGAACAATTTATTTTTTAAAAACATGGGCATTATGAGTTTGCAACTTCTAAGTTCTTACATTTTACAGATGGAGACATGCATCTCTACCACTGAACTACATGCCCAGCCCCACAAAAATCTTTTAATCAATCTAAGACTATTTCCTCTTCTATAATATAATCACCTACTTCACAAGAATTTTCTAGAGTTATTATATTTTAATTTCTATTAAAAACAGTCTGGTAAAGTTAAAGCAAGATATTTTTAAAGTATTATAATTGACATACTTCAAAGATATTCTATATTTTTGTGTGATCTTTCTATGCAGTATTTCAAACATCCATTTACAGCAAACATTTCTTTCTGAAATTCCAGTCAAAATCCTGGTGGGGCCCTGGAGATGTAACTCAGTGGTAGAGTCCTTGACTATCATGTGTGAGACTCTAGGTTTGATCTCTAGCACCATAAAATAGATGAATAGTGTATACTCAAAATGTTTACATAATATTTATAATACCTTTTGGAAAGATTTACCAGTTCTCTATTTTAAGCTACTTTTTATCTAAGTAAAGAGATAAATAATACAAAGTTCCCAAATTGGGTATAATATGACCTTCAGAAGAGTCAAAACTGGGCATAATTTATCTTGAAATACCAACATTTATAAATTTTGATTTATAATAAAACATTTGAAATTATTTTTAAAAACATTTAAAATCGTGTACCCTTTGTAATTGCTATTTGGGCAATATTTGTATAGTTTCCTCTGTAAAATACATACATCAAGTAATATTTTATTTGGGCACAACATATTTTATGCATACCACTGGCAGGCAAAAAAACTTTCTTCTGGGGTCTCACAGAATCTCACCCTTTCCTTCAAAGCACTCAGAAAATGTGATTATTTCTTTAGATAAAATTTAGATAACAAAGTTCTTTATTTTTCTTGCATGAAAAATTTCTTATGCTTCCTTTGAGATAAACCCGTTCTAATTTTTTAAAATTTTTTTGTAAAGAATGCATGTATGATTCATGTTTTTATTCATGATATTAGCAGCAGTATTTGGTATTCAATATTTTCCTGTAGAATATAATTGTACATACTTTGGGAATTAACAGATTTATCAAATTCTTCCTCATGATTTCATTAGGACTAGCTACTTATTCTCTCAAACTGCCAATTAGTGCCTCTTTGATAAAAATAGATATTGTAAAATGATATCATCTAATAATTCATAAAAACTTTACACATTAATTTTTCAAAATTTTAAATGTTACATAAGCATAAAATTTATTATTTAACAATTTATTAATGAATTCAATGAAAATTGGTACAAAATATTTTTATCCTTCTAAGCTCTTATATCTTCTAGACTCATATTAATATCTCATATTTAATGATAACATCAGATTTAATTCCCATTCAGTATATTTCTCTTTTTCAGCCTAAGGGCCTTATGTAGATCATAAAGTAATGAAATGAAGCACCTATTCCAAACAGAACACCAACACTAAACCAAAGATAAGTAAATAAATAAACTAACTTCAGTTTTTTAAGTTCAAATTAAGAAACACTATACTACTATGAGATCAATTATGTTTTCAGATCAAGCTCAAGAAGTGTGCTCAAAATATTGCAATCAAGTGCTAAATCTAAATCGTCTCACACAGTGGCAAAATTGTTTATTTTTCCAACCTATTTGCAATTCTGTTACGAATCAATTCACCAAAGAAATAAAACATTTATTATCAAAATGAACTCTTATGACATCAAGTGACAAAATATGAGGTGACATAAAGACAGCATAAACTCAGATGATTATTGAATTTTTAAATCTTCTGTTGATATTGACGAATCTACAGCTATTAGTACCTATGTGCAGTTAATAGCACTTGATAGAATTCCTGAAATGAAATATTTCAAATAAATGTAGGCATGCTTCAAAAATATGCCAAAACAAACTTTAAAGCATTGAATAAGTACTTTTAAAAATAAGATATTATAGAAGCCTGTGTGTGTGCAAATATGGTGTTGCAATGAGAGAAGAACAATGTGTCATTTTTATATTGTCACCGGAAAAAAAGCTGAGCTGCATATGAAGCATGAGTTTAGTAACTTATGTACTAAGTGTCTTAGTACACTTAGTTCACATATGTAATAAGTGTCTTGTAAGTATAAATAACTAAAAAAAAATATATCAGATTAATGAACCTATAATAGAGGATAGAATAGAGGGAACCAAGTGCTGTGAAAAGGGAAAAGTAGGGTGTTGGTTACAATGTAATACAGTTTCAAGTATGCAAGATAAATAAGCTCTACAGAAAACAAAGGTATATGAGGAAATTTTGCAGGTGAGGGATATACCTATTATCTTTTGAAATGTGACAACAGCTTTATACATTATATATATGCCCAAATTTATGAAATAGCAGGCATTAAATATGTGTGATTTTTTTGCATATCATATAACTCAAGGAATTTGTTTCAAAAAATTAAAAACTAAAGAAAATATAGTTTGCGTGCTTGGGAATTTGCGTGCAAATTTATTTAATGATAGTTGCTTCTCTTAAAATGTTACATTTTAATGACATTGTTGAATGCTTGAATGAAGAATAGAAGTTGCTATAATTTGAATCTTAAGCATCCCCCAAAGATCTATGTGGAAAGACTTGCTTTTCATTGTGGATCTATTGAGAGGACATGAATTCTTTAAAAGGTTGGTCTTAGTGTAAGGTTTTTCTAATCACAGAGGATATAACCTTAAAGGGCATAATGAGACTTAGACCTCTTCTCTCTCTTTTAGACTTCTCATCATAAGGTGAGGCAATACACACTCCCCATCCTGACGTGCTGCCTTACCACAGGCCCAAAGCAATGGAACCAACTGGTGTAGGGCAGAAACCTCCAAAACTGAGTTGATCTGTTTCTGGAATTGGTTACGTGGATGGAAAGCTGATGAACTTGGAAATTCAAAGGACCGTGAACAAAGACAAATGTATATTGAAGAAGTGTGTGGAGAGTTGGAGATCTAACTTTGAAGAACACTCTTTTAAATTAAAAACAAACAAACTGGGAAAACAAATACACATGCTTTTGGGAAACCTAATCCTTAAATTATTGAGATGGAGAATTCTAATTGATTTTTAGATGCATTTCACAAGACATTTTAACCCAACATGTATTTCTTAAAAATAGAAATGTTGTTTATAAAAATAAATTATACCTTGACATATCATTTAAAGAAATGAACTTAAGTACAGTAAGATTAATTATGAAAGAACTTTTTCTTAAAGTGAGTGATGTACTATGAGTGTGTTATGTGTATGTATAATTTATCATTGATAATAAGTGAAAATATGCTATTATATCAAAATGTCTATCTAAACATTTATAAAATAAAACTGATTTAAAATTTTATTCACAGGATCATGTTATAATTTTTCCTTTAAAAATGATAATATTTTATTTGAAAGTTTTATATTAATTTAATATTTCACATCTTTTCTCACATACATTTTCTTATGATTGTATAATTTTAAGATAATATAATGACTTATGTTACCAGGCATCTTATAAATGCCCAATGTTTTTCTATTTCAGTTACATCTTCCAGGCAAATATTATTACTCATAGGAGTAATGATATGAAAATATTGGCAAATGCTGATGTAGTGCATAATGTTCTTCAATTGTTCAGAAAAAAAAAATATATATATATATATGATAACTGGTTGATTAACTCTGTTGAAATTGGGTCAAAATTCTTATTTAGAATCTAACAAAATAAGAATATATGTCATTTTGGAAGATTTAAAAAAGGAACAAAACAACAAAATCATTGGAATTGCCCCAAAGAAAGTAATCTTTATGGAAAACTCATGTAAATAGGTCAGGTAAATTTGATTGAGTCTGAATCTAAAGATATTGAAATTCAAATGCTTGTGAGCTTTATTTAAGCTCAAAAAAGCAGCTAGAAAATTGCTTCTAAATAGACTTACATCAATGAATTCTGAGAATGGAAGAAATTCTTAACAACTGTATCAGGTAGCCAGAAGTAAACCAAAGAGTCCTGGGCAAACAGAAGTAAAGTCATCACAGCACAAAGCAAAAAAATAATAACTGCCTATTTACATCACATTTTGTAAGACTGTTGTGTAGTATGATGTCAAAGGACATGCATCACATACTAGCTTGTGTTTCTGAAGGCATGTTCACAAAGAAATCAACATGAATGGTAACCCATTGTGCAAAGTGGTATTCCTGTCCATAGTCTAAATCAGGCATACTTCTGAGGGCTTTATATTATATTAAATACTGTGTTCTTACTTAAGGACTTTTAAAGATAAGGGAACAGAAAGACCTTAAATATTCTGTTAGAGACAGAGAGGTAGTTAATAATGGAGCTGAAATTTGAATGCAGGCAATGTAGTACCCTATAAGTATATTATATTAATTCTCCAGTAATATTTTTCTAATGGTTGGGGTTTAGTTCTGTCGTAGAGCACTTGCCTAGCATGCATGAGACCCTGGGTTTTATCCCTGGTACCATAAAAAAATTAAATATTTTTCTACTGTGCATTTTCTTCTGTAAATTATTCCTTAACCTGAGGTAATGACATTTTGGTGATGTATAATTACTCCTCAAACTTATTCCTTTTAAATAAAGTGTACTCTATTGATAGGAAACATAAATGCAAGACATACACAGTGCTTTGCAAACATTTTGAAGCCTCAAAAGAGTGATTTATTTCTTCATCTACCTATGATAATTCTAGTTTGAAACGTGAATCAAATAAAAAATTCCATCATTTATTTTCTTAGAATTATACTTTTTACAATTTGTTTTTTTGCATTTCCAAACTCAATGGAGATGAAAATAATAATTTCTCTGAAAAGATTACAACCTTCCTTTCTCTGACACAGTCACTTACACAGATCACACTTTGAACTAATATTTCTCACCACTTAATCTAAATGCACTGCTATAAAATACTTTCCTGAAGGAAGGATTTTAAATCAACCTTGGTTCAAAACCCAGGTCACAAATTAAGCAAGAATCTTACTTATTTTTCTTGACCCCATAATGTTTAAAACTCATACCTACCCCATATCGTTTATTTACTAGGTGTATTCTCACTCTAGAATGTAAATACACAGATCACTCCAAGAGCAGATTCACAACAGATAAAAAGCAAAAAACACAAAAGAATAACTGGAAGGTAAAGTTTTTCTATATGAATAACAGAAAATCTTGGAATAAAAGTGAAGTAAGAGCAAGTTATTGAAAAGGGCAATCCAGTATGTGTAAAAAATATATAATGGCTGATGCTCTTAATTTTTTTAAAAATTAAAATATCAATAATGCAACATTCATGCCAAAATTGTGAATATTGAGAATCTAATTTGGGATGCATTGTAAATATTGAGAATAATCACAAATTGAGACATTATTATGGAGAATATTGACTTCCTACACCCAGGTCATTTTACTAGGAGTTCAAATATCTGAGGAAAGTAAACTTTTATCTACTGGACATATTTTATTTAAAAATTTTGTTTATTTAGAGAAATAGCTGTGATCCTTCACTCTAAATAAATACATTATAGTTGTCTGAATATAAATCCTTCTGTTTGTAAATCAAATCAGATGATAAACCAATAAGTGTTTCATCTTGTGAAAATGCCTAAATGAATTTTCATTTACTTTGGCTTAGGTTGTAAACCATTTGAGATACAAGAAAAACACTAGGAGTTCCTTGGGGAAGCATCCACTGGGATTTAGAGGGATTAGCAGCCATACTGATGAGCATATGGGCAAATCTATATCCTTGAGCATATATGTCAGTTGAATAGAATATCATTAATCTATGCAGCTCTAAGGGAGGGAAAAATAAAAGCCCATGAAATTCTTACTATAGGAGACCTGGTATAATATTAATAAGTCATAAAACAAAAGAAAGTAGTTCCAAATATAAATACTAAGTGAATGTCAAATGATTATCACAAGAATTAATGCTTAGGGGTCAAATTTGAAGTCATTTTGCTAGTCATTCAGCAGCACTGTGTAGTGGTTTCATGAAGACTGACACAATCATGGATAAAGTGTCCCCAGAAAAACAAAGGGACCAGCACCCCATCTGTACATTTTTGGGTGGAAAGCAGTCATGTTTACCATGTAACATAAACATACAACCTCTTCTGTAACCCTTCAGAAAGCACATGTTTCAATGACCAGGAGGAGGTACAGAATCTGTTAGACTCTGCTGTTTATGAGAGTTAAATTTCTTCAAAATGCATTACATTTTTGAATCCTAAAATGCCTGTTACTAAAAATGCAAGAAATTCAGGCACTATATAGACCTGAGAAAGAATATGAAAGTATATTTCACTCAAAAAAAAAAAAACAAGAAATTCAATATAAAGTCTTTCTTTACAAGACAAATGAGTAACAGAACTCAAACTACATTTTATCCAAATTTTAATGAAGAGTTCATTTTCTTTTCAAAGATTTCTCTGGATTTTTAACTTGTCTGTGGTTACACAAGTAAATCTAAACAATAAATATTATAATGAAGTGCATTTTTCACATGTATGTACTAAATAAACCATGTAATCTGTTGATAATTTTAAAAGAAAAAGATAGATACTTAAGTAGATAGATACTTAAGTCTGATAGACACCACACTGCACATTGACACATAATAAAAAAAGTGCTATTTTGGTTTTTTAAGATGGCGGACTAGAGGGCAGCTGCATTTCATGTTGCTCCAGGACGCAGGATTCAAAAGAGGAGATAGTGAGAGACTTGGGACCACCAACTCAAAGCTGTCGGGTTAGTCTCTTCTGTTGGGGAGGCGTCCCAGATGGCGCGGTAGCCCCGGAACACAGGGAAGTTTGTGAAGTAGAGGTGCCCGGCGAGACGCCCCTCCCCCCCTGGAGCGGTAAAAGCGGTAAACACGGACAACTGGGATCATCGTAGAGGTGGCTGCTCAGCACAGCGCTTGGACTTGGAGCAGCCACTGGGGCTCCAGGCGGCTGCCTGAGGAGGAGTTGAGTGGCGAGGTGTTTGGACTCAGAGTGACTGCTTCTGAACATCGGGGGGGGGCTGCCCAGAGGAAGAGGAGAAACCAGCAGGTCACTTGGTCTAGGAGTGACTGCATCAGAGCCACAGGCAGTTGCCAGAGGAGAAGCTGCGTGGCGAGCTGTTTGGACTCAGAATGACCGCTTCTGAACACCGGGGGGTTGCCCGGAAGAAGAAGAGAAGTGCGGCGGGTCACTTGGTCTAGGAATGATTGCATCAGAGCCACAGGCAGTTGCGAGAGGAGGAGACGAGTGGTGAGTTGTTTGGACTCAAAGCAACCGCTCCTGAACACCGGTGGCCTGCCTGGAGGAGGAGCATGATGGACTGCTTGGTCTCCTAGCGACCACTCCTGAACACCCGGGGGGCTACCCCGAGGAGGAGGAGTAACAGGGTGGGTCACTTGGACTCGGAGTGACTGCCTAGGGCTACGGGCGGTTGGTGGGAGGAGGAGATGCGAAGTGAGTTGCTTGGACTCCTAGTGACTGCGTCGGAAAACGGGCGGCTGTCCAGAGGAGGAGGTGTGTGGCAGGTCTCTGGGTCTTGGACCTATTGTACAGGGCTCCAGGTGGCGGCTCAGAGGAGGGGCCGCATAGCCAGGCGATTAGGTGCAGAGCAGGGTCCCAGGACCTAGGCAGCTTCTTGCTGGAAGAGTCGCACAGAGACACGCCTAGGGGCGGAGCGAAGTTTCCAGGACTGTGGGCAGATTCTCTGGGAGAGGCAGCCTAAGGAGACTCGCCTGCGGAGGGTGAGGCTCCCAGGCCCAGGAGGTAGGTCCGGGCCCCTGGGAACATTGCAGAGGAAGGCAGCCCAGCCCAGGTGGTATTTGTAGATTGAGGGGAACCTCTAGGAGGGGAACTGACCAGCGAGACGTCCCCACCGGGTGAGTCTTCCCTGCTGGGTGAGGTTTTCCCACAAGGACGGTAAAACCAGAGACACAGACACAAACAGGTCTTGCCTTAGCCCGCAGCCTAGTTCCCCTTTGGATGACCATTGGTCAACAAGTGGAGGCACCTTTGCCCACTATCAGGGAATATACCCCACCTGAGGGTCACCAACCCTAGAGAGGCAGCTTCCTTGTGGAGCACCGCATTACCAACTTCCTCCAAGACTGCAGGCTACTGAAGGATAAGAAGGGATATACTAGCAATCTTCAGGGACATTATAAATTGATAGAGGAAATCTGCAATATCTTAATGACCCACTGATTTCTGAACCATATGAGAAAACAAGGGAAGAAAATGCCCCAAACAAATCTAGATGTTACATCAATAAAATCCAATGACAGCATGGCAGAACAAATGACAGAAAGGGAGTTCAGAATGTACATAATTAAAATGATCAGAGAAGCAAATGATGAGATGAAACAGCAAATGCAGGCATTGAATGATGAGATGAAAAGCAAATGCAGGCATTGAATGATCACACCAATCGACAGTTAAAAGAGCAAATAAAGGAAGCAAAAGATCATTTCAATAAAGAGTTAGAGATATTGAAAAAGAAACCCAACAGAAATCCTTGAAATGAAGGAAACAATGAACCAAATTAAGAACTCCACAGAAAGCATAACCAATAGGATAGAACACCTGGAAGACAGAACCTCAGATGTTGAAGACAAAATATTTAACCTTGAAAACAAAGTTGAACAAACAGAGAAGATGGTAAGAAATCATGAACAGAATCTCCAGGAACTATGGGATATCATGAAAAGGCCAAATTTGAGAATTATTGGGATTGAGGATTGAGAAACAAACCAAAGGAATGAACAATCTATTCAATGAAATAATATCAGAAAATTTCCCAAATCTGAAGAATGAAATGGAAAATCAAGTTCAAGAGGCTTATAGGAGTCCAAATACACAAAATTACAACAGACCCACACCAAGGCACATTATAATGAAAATACCTAACATACCAAATAAAGACAGAATTTTGAAGGCTGTGAGAGAAAAGAACCAAATTATATTCAGGGGGAAACCAATATGTATATCAGCAGATTTTTCAATCCAGACCCTAAAAGCTAGAAGGGCCTGGAACAACATTTTTCAAGCTCTGAAAGAAAATGGATGCCAACCAAGAATCTTATACCCAGCAAAACTTACCTTCAGATTTGACGATGAAATAAAATCTTTCCATAATAAACAAAAGCTAAAAGAATTTACAAAAAGAAAGCCAGCATTACAGAATATTCTCAGCAAATATTCCATGAGAAAGAGATAAAAAACAAAGAAGCAAATCAGCAAAGGGAGGAATTATCCTAAAGGAACTGTCAAATAAAGGAGGAACCAAGGTGTGTCAAAAAATAAATAAATAAATAAGTAAAATTTTAAAAATGAACCAAATGACTGGGGATACAAATCATATCTCAATAATAACCCTGAATGTTAATGGCCTGAATTCATCAATCAAAAGACATAGACTGGCAGATTGGATTAAAAAGAAAGATTCAACAATATGTTGCCTACAAGAGACTCACCTCATATAAAGAGATACCCATACACTAAAGGTGAAAGGATGGGGAAAAACATACCATGCATATGGACTCAGCAAAAAAGCTGTAGTATCCATCCTCATTTCAGATAATGTGGACTTCAAGCCAAACTTATTCAGAAGGGATAAAGAAGGACATTTCATATTGCTTAAGGGAAAATAAATCAGCAAGATATAACAATCATAAACATCTATGCCCCAAACAGTGGCTCATCCATGTATGTCAAACAAATCCTTCTCAATTTTAGAAACCAAATAGACCATAACACAATAATACTAGGTGATTTTACCACGCCTCTCTCACCACTGGACAGATCTTCCAAACAAAAATTGAACAAAGAAACCATAGATCTCAATAACACAATCAATAATTTAGACTTAACATTTATAGAATATACCATCCAACCAAGAGCAAATACACTTTCTTCTCAGCAGCACATGGATCCTTCTCTAAAATAGACCATATATTATGCCACAAAGCTAATGTCAGCAAATACAAGAAGATGGAGACACTACCTTCTACTGTATCAGATTATAATGGATTGAAGTTAGAAATAAATGAAAGAGTAAAAAACAGAAACTACTCCAACACCTGGAGATTAAACAATATGCTATTATATGATGAATGGATAACAGAAGATATTAGGAAGGAAATTAAAAAATTCTTAGAGGTAAACGAGAACAAAGAAACATCATATCAAAATCTCTGGGACAGGGCTGGGGAGATAGCTCAGTTGGTAGAGTGCTTGTCTTGCAAGCACAAGGCCAGGGTTTGATCCCCAGCACCGCAAAAAAAAAAAAAAAAAAAAAAAAAAAAAAAAAAAAAAAAATCTCTGGGACACTATGAAAGCAGTACTTAGAGGAAGATTTATTTCATGGAGTGCATTTAATAAAAGAAGTAAAACTCAAAAAATAAACGACCTAACATTACAGCTCAAAGCCCTAGAAAAGAAGAACTGACCAACACCAAAAGTAGTAGAAGACAGGAAATACTTAAAATCAGAGCTGAAATCAACAAAATTGAAACAAAAGAAACAATACAAAAAATTGACAAAATAAATAGTTGGTTCTTCGAAAAAATAAACAAAATTGATAAACCTTTAGCCACACTAACAAAGAGAAGAACGAGAGAAAACCCAAATCACTAAAATTCGGAATGAACAAGGAAATATCACAACAGACACGACTGAAATACAAAACATAATTAGAGCTATTTTGAAAATCTATACTCCAACAAAATAGAAAATTTCGAAGACATCAACAGGTTTCTAGAGACATATGAATTGCCTAAACTGAACGAGGAGGACATACACAATTTAAATAGACCAATCTCAAGTAATGAAATAGAAGAAGTCATCAAACGCCTACCAACAAAGAAAAGTCCAGGACCAGATGGGTTCTCAGCCGAGTTCTACAAAACCTTTAAAGAAGAGCTCATTCCAATACTTCGCAAAGTATTCCATAAAATAGAAGAGAAGGGAACCCTCCCAAACTCATTCTATGAAGCCAATATTACCCTGATACCTAAACCAGACAGAGACACATCGAGGAAAGAAAATTTCATACCAATATCCTTAATGAACATCGATGCAAAAATTCTCAACAAAATTTTAGCAAATCACATACAAAAACATATTAAAAAGATAGTGCACCATGATCAAGTGGGTTTCATCCCAGGGATGCAAGGTTGGTTCAACATCAGGAAATCAATAAATGTCATTCACCATATCAATAGACTTAAAGTCAAGAATCACATGATTATTTCGATAGATGCAGAAAAAGCATTTGATAAAATACAGCACCCCTTCATGCTCAAAACACTAGAAAAAATAGGGATAGTGGGAACATTCCTTAACATTATAAAGGCCATCTATGCTAAGCCCATCGCTAATATCATTCTAAAAGGTGAAAAATTGAAAGCATTCCCCCTAAAAACTGGTACAAGGCAGGGATGCCCTCTTTCACCACTTCTTTTCAATATCGTCCTTGAAACTCTAGCCAGAGCAATTAGACAGACCGAAGAAATTAAAGGGATATGAATAGGAAAAGAAGAACTCAAACTATCCCTATTTGCTGATGATATGATTATATACTTAGAGGAACCAGGAAATTCCACCAGAAAACTTTTAGATCTCATAAGTGAATTCAGTAAAGTAGTGGGATATAAGATCAATGCACATAAATCTAAGGCATTTTTATACATAAGTGATGAATCCTCAGAGAAATTAGCATTGAAAAAAATAAAATACTTCTGAATCAATCTCACAAAAGAGGTGAAAGACCTCTACAGTAAGAACTACAGAACACTAAAGAAAGAAATTAAAGAAAACCTTAGAAGATGAAAGATCTCCCATGTTCTTGGATAGGAAGAATTAATATTGTCAAAATGGCCATACTACCAAAAGTGCTATACAGATTCAATGCAATTCCAATTAAAATCCCAATGATGTACCTTACAGAAATAGAGCAAGCAATTATGAAATTCATCTGGAAGAATATAAAACCCAGAATAGCTAAAGCAATCCTAGGCAGAAAGAGCGAAGCAGGGGGTATCGCAATATCAGATCTTCAACTCTACTACAAAGCAATAGTAACAAAAATGGCATGGTATTGGTACCAAAATAGAAAGGTGGATCAATGATACAGAATAGAGGACATGGACACAAACCCAAATAAATACAATTTTCTCATACTAGACAAAGGGGCCAAAAATATGCAATGGAGAAAAGATAGCCTCTTCAACTAATGGTGCTGGGAGAATTGGAAATCCATATACAACAGAATGAAACTAAACCCATATCTCTCACCAAGCAGGAAACTAAACTCAAAATGGATTAAGGACCTCGGAATCAGACCAGAGACCTTGCATCTTATAGAAGAAAAAGTAGGTCCAGATCTTCAACATGTCGGCTTAGGACCAGACTTCCTCAACAGGACTCCCATAGCCCAAGAAATAAAAGCAAGAATCAATAACTGGGATAGATTCCAACTAAAAAGCTTTCTCTCAGCAAAGGAAACTATCAGCAATGCAAAGAAAGAGCCCTCAGAGTGGGAGAAAATCTTTGCCAATCATACTTCAGATAGAGCACTAATCTCCAGAATCTATAAAGAACTCAAAAAACTCTACACCAAGAATGCAAATAATCCATTCGACAAATGGGCTAAGGAAATGAACAGACACTTCACAGAAGATGATCTACAAGCAATCAATAAACATATGGAAAAATGTTCAACATCTCTAGTAATAAGAGAAATGCAAATCAAAACCACCCTAAGATTCCATCTCACCTCAATTAGAATGGCGATTATCAAGAATACAAGCAACAACAGGTGTTGGCGAGGATGTGGGGAGAAAGGTACACTCATACATTGCTGGTGGGGCTGCAAATTAGTGTAGCCACTCTGGAAAGCAGTGTGGAGACTCCTTAGAAAACTTGGAATGGAACCACCATTTGACCCAGCTATCCCACTCCTTGGCCTATACCCAAAGGACTTAAAAATCAGCATATTACAGAGATACAGTCACATCAATGTTCATAGCTGCTCAGTTCACAATAGCCAGATTGTGGAACCAACATAGATGTCCTTCAATTGATGAATGGATAAAGAAACTATGCTATATATATACAATGGAATATTACTCAGCCATAAAGAATGAAAAAATTATGGCATTTGCAGGCAATTGGATGAAATTGGAGAATATCATGCTAAGTGAGATAAGCCAATCTCAAAAAACCAAAGGACGAATGATATCGCTAATAAGTGGATGATGACACAAAATGGGGGGTGGGAGGGGTTAGTGTTAGGGTTAGAGTTAGGTTTAGGGAGGGGGGCAAGAATGGAGGAAGGAAGGACTGTATAGAGGGAAAAGAGGGGTGGGAGGGGTGGGGGGGAAGGGAAAAAATAACAGAATGAATCATACAACATTACCCTATGTAAATTTATGATTACACAAATGGTATGCCTTTACGCCATGTACAAACAGAGAAACAACATGTATCCCATTTGTTTACAATAAAAAAAAGTGCTATTTAAGAAACAAAACGGATAGCAGATCTGACATAGAAGCAAAAAGTTTAAATAAAAAGTCAAGGAAAAACAAAGTCCCAGTTGTCCTAGTCCCAATAGAATATATATAGGTGAATCTTACAATTCTCTCCAGATAACTATTATTCAAAATGGAATATCATTAATAGTAATACAATTTTCAATCCTTTTTAAAGTTACATTTTGTAAATGAAAATTATATTTTAGCTAATCTTCATATTTTGGGAGAGTATATTAATAATTTCTGATGAATGTTTTTCAAGTAATTTTTCAAAACTAAGTAGTTTGACATTTATTTCTAAACATTTTTTGTGGTTACTGAACACTTATTATAAAGACATCAAAGTTTTATAAATATCCCTGCTTCTTTAGACAAATTTGTACATTCAACTTTGGAGTATACTGTCATATCTCAGAGTAGTTCTATATCTATCTTCATGAATTTTTAGGTTTGAAGATTAATAGCTCATGTGACAAGCTAACAAACAGGACCCTACTTCCAGATCAATCATTTTACCCAAACTCTTCATCTCCTGCCTCATGATGCAGGATCAAAAACACATGCAAAGCTTACTAAAATATTTTCAAGAGAAGACGTAAAAAGGAGATACATTTTCTAGCAATGTTTTACTGAGAGTGAGATGAAAGAGAGATCTAAGAATATCCATTGCAATAACAGTGCAGATGGATTAAGGTTAAATTTGTGCCCATGAAGAAGATTCATTAAATATTTTCTTAACCTAGAGGAATAAAGTTTTCTTAAACTGCATGGCATAGGTACAGTTTCGGTGGGATACAATAAATCTATAAAGCTGCATTTAGAAAACTTGAGTATTTGAGGTGCCAGTATCAATCTAAATATTAATTGGTAGGTGTAATTTTCTTATATTTCAGATAAAAATAAATATAAATAGAGTATTGTATCACGCTTCCAAAAGTATCACCATTTATATCTGCAGTTTGAAAGTCATTAAATTACATAAAGGAAATTTTCTCAGGCAATAGCAGATTTTTGTATTTAGCTGTATTTTATTCCAACATAGCTGTGTGAACTAGATTGGCAAGATACTGTTAACGAACTAGTAGTGAATGAGTATCTTTATGTGTAATAACAAGTTAAGAAATTCTATGTGTCAGAATAACCTCTTGGGATTTAGATTAGTTTGTCTTCTAAAATTACACTTGCATTTCTTAATTAGATTAGCTACACTTAAATCTGCATGTCAATCAACAGGCAATGAAAATTTTAATGTGTTGGAGCTGGGTTTAGGATGTAGTACTGGATTTGCAATGCACTCACCATTCACTCATCCATTCAACGAAAACTCCAGCCTATGCACTGGGATATAGTACTGAACAAAACACAAATGTTTTGGTATCACAAGGCATTGAGGAATTCACAACACTCAGTTTTATTTTCTTCATTTTTTCTATTAAATTCTATAGGGTTTCAGTGACTTGTTCTTAGCAGTTAAATATCTGACATTTCATGAGTAATATAAAATTTTTAATGACCAAAATCTCACAATGAAATGGAGAAGTTAGAGATGATTAGGATCACCATCTAGGCTGCTATCCCAAAATACCTTAGACTGAGAAATTAATAAGCAAAAAGATTACACTGCTCACAGTTCTGGACACTGAAGTCTCAGATCAAGATGCCAGTACATTGGACATGTGATGAGGTCTTAGTCCTCACAGACAGCATCTTCTATGCACATTTTCACTGGGGAGAATGTAAACACAAGCTCTTTAAATCTCTTCTATAAGGGCACAGATGCAGGAGGGTTTTGTCCTCATGGCCTGCTCACTTTCCAGGTCCTCTTTCTTTATACCAGCACATCAGGCATTAGATACTTTTTATTTACTTACCGATTTTGTCCTTAGTACTAAGGTTTGGAGTCAGGAATTTGCATATGCTAAGCGAGTGCTCTGACACTCAGTTACATTTCAACATGTGAATTTTGGAGAGACACAAACATTGGGACCATAGCAATCACTTTCAGCACAAATTTCCCATACATACTACTTAAATACTTTTTCACAAGTAGAAATTACCTCGATATTTATTAGTAAGTCTACCTTACTAATGCTCAGGAAGTAGCGCCATGCATACATATAGAAAAAACATTATAAAAGATGACTTATAAGGGATTATAATCTCCCCCAGATACTTCTATAAAAATTAAATTAATCCAAAACCAAAAACCTATAAAGCTTTTTAATTTAGTAGAGAAGTTACTAAAACTATGCTTCATCTTAATATACTATCAACAAATCTATAAAGGTAAAGATAAAAAAATTCAGATGTCAGTTTTAAAAAACTCATTGCAATAAGAGGAAATTTGTAGCATGCTTCTCTCGAGGATTTTTACCCAGATTGAGTAAACCTCTTTGTGAAAATATAAATGGCTTTACGAAAATTAAATTTTTCACAATTAGATCTCAGGGAAGAAATAACAGCCTTATTTTCAAACAAACACTTCTGTTCATTTGAAAAATCATTTTACATGTAGTGTTCTGAATTTAAAGAAAAGATAAGAATGAATTTACAGATGACAGTCATTCCATAATTAAACATGTTAAAGTCATATAGGCTATTTAAAATTACCTAATATTCACTTATTTATTTGTAGTGGGTTCTTTAGGCCATATAAATGTCCAATAGTGATCATCATTTCCAAGTGGTGTTGCAGGGAAATCAGAATTGTCACCTGGAGTATAATCTTATGCAAGCAGTATGCTCAATATTCTCTCAACATAGAAAATCATGGATACAGACATAGATCCTGTGGGATCTATATAGTAGGTAGTCTCTTCTCTATTTATACATAACTATTTTTTTTCTATTTTTTCTCTCTCCTTTCTATTTATAAGTATGAATTTATTTACAAATGTATGCATATATGCATTTCCCTTCTTCAGCCTACTTTCTGAAATTTCTAAGGAAAAATCACAGGAAAGGAATTTCAAAATGGCAAGCACCTTAACTATAATGAACTAATTTGGAAGCAATATATTGATATAGTTCAATATTGAGCAAAATCTCAATACTACATGTATGCTACCTCTCTTTTTCTAACTTGTTCATTTCCATTTTTTTTTTTTTTTTGGTCATGTTCATAATTCTTGCCCACTGTACAGAACCCAAGAGTTTTTTAAATGTAAAAATTATACTTGGTTTATTTTCACATTAATTACAGCAACAACTCTCAAAACTGGAGTCATCTCACACCTAGTGAGAAACAACACACATATTCTTTGGCAACAACTTATATATGTTGATTATATGGTTATTGATGTGACTCCAGAATCCATATGAAATTACTATGCAGAAAAATATCAGTAGATGATTTTTCTTACCTAAGGGAATATGTAGGTTTTAAGAAAAGTTAGATAGCTTATCAAGTTATAAGCATACATATTTTATATAAATTTTTCCATGTAGCTTTAGATATATTTTAATTAAAATAATTAGGATCTATAAATTTAGGCTTAAAAGAAAAGTGACAATATTCATAGTTAAAACAAAGTATTTTCAAAAATAAATTAAACATCTCACATGTCATATCCTTTCCAAGAAAAATAAATAAATAAAAACCATGGTTAGATATAGCTAAAAAAAATTGTGAACATCAGGTTTATCTTTCAATATATAAAAACTCAAAACTACTTTCTATTTAAATCCTAGGTTGAAATTCTCAATATGTTATAGTTATCGGATTTGTCACATTTAACACTATCATACTATCTTGGCTCCTTTTGTAGAGAAAAAAAGAGACATGCTCTATTCAAATAAATCCCACTAAAGAATCAACATCTTCTTGGGGGAAAAAAAAAGATGAGATGCAAAGTGTTATATATTTAAAGAATTGTTTGAAATACAAATGAAACAGTTAAGGTATATGCTTTTGATAACCTCATTATAACAATGCATTGAAAGTTTTGGAAAATAATTTGAAAAGAAAATTGCTTTTTCAAATTTAAATCTGGAATAAAAATTCTAGAGTATTAAAACAGATCCTGGAATATAAGTAGAGGAGAAGGAGTACGTAAAATGTGCTAAATGCAAGCGAAACAAAAGAAACTATTTTAAATGGATTATTCAGTTATAACATTGAACATCAATAAAATAAAATATGAATCGAAAGAGAAATTTTAAAAGGAATACATAAACCAAAAACCAAAAGGAATATAGGAAAAACAGAAAAAACAAAACTAGAATACACAAATTAAGAAGATAGGATTTATGTCAGATACATGTGTTCATAATAAATGCCTTTTTTAAAATGTTAAAGATATGTAACCAAGAGACCTGAAGGTCATCCTTTAAAATTCTCTTTCATCGCCCCTCTAATGTATCATTAATCTTTAAATACTTTCTACATCTAAATATTTACAAACTCGTTTATTTCTCTCCATTCCCATCCCGACAACATGACTCCAAGATCTTTCACCTGTGATACTTCAATAGACTTCTCCTTTGCAAAGAAGTGGTTGGGTATTTATGGATTCAGCTCTCCATGTGTCAATGTCCTTCTATTCTGTTCACTATCACAAAAGCCTTAATACTGAAAGCCAAAACCTTAATATTGAAACTAGTCTAGAACTATGGAATTCTAAAATGTTACTTATAATTTAAATTTTAAGTTAGATTAGTAAGATTTTTCCCATTTGTTTGAAGAATCAGTTTTCAGAGAAATGAGGATTTTCCTAATTACTCCAATTAAGACCCACATGAAAGATAATGAAGGAGTCAGTGCAAAAGTACAGAGTCATAGTTTTCTACCTCAGAATAAATGACTGCTTCATGATAGATCATCAGCAGTACCAGGCCTCTAAGTGAAACTAACACTTTGATATAGCCTCACTTTATTTCTTCAGAGTATGATGCACAAGACTTTTAATAGGAGAATTATTACGTGCATTTCTTACTAATATGTTTTTATTCATCTATAAATAAATGTATTTTGCATTTTACTTCAGAATAGTTTGGTAAGACAATTTCTACTGTACTCGTTTCAATTTGTGTCAATCTCATATTTTAAAAGAGCTTTTCAAACTATCATACTGAACCAAGTAAGCAAACGTCTTATTGTGCATGATAATAGAAAAACAACATAGTTTTAAAGTGAAAAAAAAAAAAAAAAAAACATGCTCCTTAACATTTTAGGGTATACTTTAATTTATTATATTTAAAATAATCATGATTCCCACATTTATCCATTGCCCTTTTCAGGGGGTTTAGATAAGGAGGTGATGGATGATCCAGTTCTGAAAAAGGTTGATGTTGCCTGGGTAGTATACTCTATCCTCATTACATTTGCTTTGGATATTCTGACAGAGACACTAATCATATCTCATCTACCAAATGTCAAAAAATTGTTTAAAAGAGGGAAATAAGGCATTTTTTCGCTAATTTGGTATTGTTCCCATGACAAATTTTCCTACTAAGTCACCATATTACAATTTCATTACAAACAAATGACCTAGATTTTGAGGCTATTCATGAATACCTATGTAACAAAAATGACACACAACTAAGTTTAGATGAGGATGAAAATACATATGAATGTACAAACATTCATCCTATACCAATGATCAAAATTATCTCTCATATATGAAAATCTACCCAGGGAGAGCCCTGGAAGGATGATGTTTGCACATTCCTTGTCCTTTAGTACTATTACCATGAAAGCTTATTCATCAGCTCCCTGAGTTCTAGGGGAAAAAACAATCCCACGTGCAGAATTGCTCTACAATGTGGACCAAATTTAAACAGTTACTTTGTATTTGTGAGCCAACTAAACTTCCCCTCTTCTACTGAGAAGCAGAAATTTCACATTGGCAGAAAATTGTGCCTTCGTTTCCCCTCAGAGAGATCATCTCTTATTTAAAGGCCTGGACATACAGAATTGACTTCTAATCTGGTGTAAAAATTTGCTAACTCATGAACCAATATTCAGCCTTCCTCTTGGCTGTAACTGGATCATCATTAATACTTACCTGCCAGACAAAGATATAAAATTGCATCATCTGCTACTACAACAGCCCTGTAATATTTCTCAATTTCATTTTTTAACTGTTCCCCCAGAAATGAGCATCTTGTAAGAATGTCTTGTTTCAAAGATAATAAGCATATCCACAATATGATTTAAATGTATAACACATCAGTAAATGTGAAGTTGTAGTTTAAATAAATAGGTCAGAAAGAAGAACCTAGAAATAAAAGATATGTGTGCTACTCTCTTAACTTACATGTTAAGCATTGAAAAAAACATCAGTCTCATATTTAAAATTTGCCAAGGGAGTTTTTTAAAGATACTATCTAAATTCTGAGAATAAAGCATTACTATTCTGATTTTTTTCTATTTCATGATAATCCATTATAAACACCATAAGCATTCATTACAAGTCTCCAAGTTTTTGAGGCCCCAAAAGAGAAGAGAGAGAAGTAGTTTTGGCCTCAGATTTTTGAAAAACAAGACCCTCAGAGGTAAGAGGCCCAACAGTATTCCTCTTACAGGTGAAGTTGCCTAGCAACCAGCCCCTGCATACCACAGTGGAACTCTATGAACATATCAGTGCCAAGAGCAACTGCCTGCAGATCAATTATGAAGAAAGAAAATGAAGACAAATATGAAAATGTTGGTAAAGTACCCCATGGAGTAAAATGATATTTAGCTATTGCAGGTCCAAGCTGCCATAAAATAACTCTCCTAATACTTTTTCTTGCAGAAATACATATATTCAAGGACCTTGACAGGTAAGACTTTATCATTTCAAAAATCACAAGCCTTGGGCCAAAAGCAAGAAATGCTGATCTGCTGTTCTTTTAATATTACTTCTAAGTAACCAATGAGATGACAAAGAAAATGTTTGTGTATTTTACCTGTTTTATTCCTTCCAAATGCAGTTTTTGTATACACAAGAGCTTTGAGTGAAAGATTTATGCAATCTTTAAGGTATGTTTTTAACTGATACTTACAGATCTATTTAACTATTCAACTGATGGACTAAGCAGCCACTCTATCCTCTGCTTCTTAAGTTCCTTAACCTCTAGTTGGAGCTACTAATCAAAAGACTACACAGAGTAAGGGGAAATAATGAAGTGGAAGCCAATCCCAGCCCGAGTCTTAATGCTCGCTCCATCTATTAAGTAAGAAGTTTCAAAGACATGTTCTTTAGGTTCTTTCTAGCCACCTTTTACTCTTCCAACTTACTATAATTTGTGTCATAATGCACATCACTAGCCTAACAAAAAAATCAAAATAAAAAAAGTAAAGGACCACTGACACAAATTCTAAAATCCAGAGGCTTGAGAATCTGGAGTTCTGTGTTTGAAGGACACAGGATGTAGCAGTTCCAGGAGAATTACAGAAACAGAGACAGGAATATCTTCCTCTCTGCCTTTTCACTTTAGCTGGCCCACAGTTGCACAGTTGTTTGGAAGGTGGGCAGTCAATTTGGGTGAGGTAGGTCTTTGTGCAGTTCACTGGTTCAAATTATAATCTCTCTGGAAACACCCTCATAGATACCAGATTGGTTATTTATAAGTCACTTAGTTAACCTCTAATCCACTTCACTGTAGAATGGAAACTTAAATTAGCCATAATATCAATCACAATGTATCATGGTATGAATATGAAACAAAATGCTCACATTTTCCATTACTGGAAAGTTCTTGAATATCCTTATACAATTTTAGATTTCATTATGAAAATGAAATTATAGATTAGAAAATGCTTTTGACTTGTGTGGTAGCACATGTCTCTAGTTCCAGCACACAGGAGACTGAATCAGTGGGGATTTCAAATTCAGGGCCAGTCTCAGCAACTTAGTGAGACCCTGTCTCAAAATAAAAAGTAATAAAAAGAGCTGGGGATATAGCACAGTGGTAAAGGATCCCTGGGATCAATTCCCAGCACACACACACACACACACACACACACACACACTCATTAAAGAATTAAAAATTATTTTCATAAAGAAGTAAAAAATAACCAAACTTTATCTTTGGATCTCATCGGGGTCCACAGATTTATTGTGGTGATTCCTAAAGTCCAATTCATGGGTCAATGGATGCTCTTTAGCAAAATACAATTTAAGAACATAATGCTGTACACGTTTAGTTGTTTCATGGAAGAAAACAATTTTCCTGTTTAACTGATTATATTAATTAATAAATCAGTGAAAGTTTATGAATACAAAAATAGAATATTGAGATATAAAGAGCTAACACTTGGTGTATTCATTTAGATGTAATACACATTTTATGTGTTATAACTCATGAAACTTCACAAGTGTTTTAAAGATGAGTGCTGGTATCATCTCTTTTCACATTTGAGAAAATGAAAGCACAAGAATTTTCATATTTTGCACAGGATCAAATGGTAAGTAAGTGGCAGACCCTGGCTACAAATTCAGGTAATCTAATTTTAGACTTGGTATTCTTAAATAACATATCACCCAACAGTGTAACCCTTAAAACGCAGACACCCAGAAGAAGGATTATATTCCCACACTATCCTCCTATCTTTCTACTTACATAGTTGACTGAGCTCTACTTATATAGTTTATGTGTAAATCTTCATCTCTTTTTCTACTTGCTGCCTATAATACAGAAAGCATCATTTTGAACTATGAGAATTGGAGTCACACATCAAGAATGAAAGATCAAAGCGCGTATAATCTCTGGGCTGCAAACCTCTACATATTTATAAAGGAGATAAATAAATTTCAGTTTCTCCTAAGCCCTGTGAATTTAACTCTGTTTCCTGAAGTCTAAACTAATCTCCACACAGAAGACAGTTCTCAGAGAGTTGAAATGGCTACACCATCAAGAAAGGAAAGATGAAGAAAGAAGAAAAGCATGTTTCACCAGGGATGGAACAATGTTTTATATGTTAACATTTTCTTTTCCCTCTTTATTCTTGTTATTGTGTCACTTTATTGACTTACAATATTTGATATTTAATATGAATTATATTTTCCATCTATATCTTAATTTGAACAAATTTCAGTTCTCCAATTTAAAACAAAAGTGTTTATTTGGTCAATGAAAATATTTAACATTGTTTCCGTAAGCAAAATGTTTCAAATTTTCACAGTTAAATTAACAGTGAATTAATTCTTACATATGTTTCATTCATTGTTCAAGTTTTCAAATAATTTAATTCTAAAGAAATGGAATTTTCAAAGTGATGGTCTTAACTTTAATATTTTTCACATGAAAACAAAATACAAAATGTTTTAGCACATCATATAAAATATGTTCCTTTCATTTTTGCTCTCAAAACAATTATAAACTATTGCAATCTACTCCTTCAGACATGCTCTTTTTTCTCCTCCTCTTTCTTTTTCTTCTTCTTGGTACCAAGGATTAAACCCAGAGGCATTTAACCTCTGAGCCACATCCTTAGTTCTTTTTATTTTTTATTTAGAGACAGGGTCTCACTAAGTTGCTTAAGGCCTTGCTAAACTGTGTGGTTAGCCTAGAATTTGCAATCCTCTTGCTGCTTCAGTCCCTGATTTTCTAGGATTATGGACGTGCACCACTGCACCTGGCTTCATTCATATTCTTAAAGGTATCATGTAATATCTGCTTAGAGAAGAACTGAAACTAATTAATTGGTCTGTTTAAATCTAGTCCACAGATTCTTTGTACCTGAAATACCCTTTGACATAGATCAAAAAAGGTGGGGGAGGAAAGAATAAAAGTCCACTGGATTAGACAAAGGGAATGAAGGGAAGTGGGAAGGGATGGAAATAGGAAACACAGTAGAATAAATTGGACAGAACTTTCCTATGTGCATTTATGAATACACCACCAGTGAAACTCCTCATTATGTACAATGCCAAGAATGGGATCCTAATTAGAATAAGTTATACTCCATGCATGTACAATATGTCAAAATACATTTTACTATCATGTATATCTAAGAAGAAAAAATAAAAATAAAATTGCCATTATGATGTCACTTTTAAAAATTAAGAAAAGATCTTTCTAGAAACTTTCTGAGGCTCTTTACACCTTTATAGTAAACTGATTCAGATCGCTGACTTGCAGTCAAATTCATCTGGGTTTAAGTCCAAGCTTACCTACTCTGTGGCCTTGGGGAAAGTATTAACTTTGCCTAAGACTTTGTTCATCTGTAAAACAGTGATAACACAATTCATTGTATGGAATTCCACTGTGTGGATTAAATGAGAAAAAAATGCACCTAAAGCTCTTAGTCCACTGCCTGGCACTTAATAAGCTCCTGGAATGTGCCTATTGCCAAATAATTTAAATTAAAAAGAAGAAATGCAGAGGCCCAGGAAAGAGGGAACCCAAAATTCAGTACAATACAGGAAAAATTCCATGATAATGTAGTAAGAAAAAAAAATCCCAATACATCAGCTTTGCAGCCAGTATCACTACTACCCATACAGGTGGGGGAAGGCCTGAAGACTGGGAGAAATGTCATTAAAATGAGACCAAGAATTGGACTAGTAAAATAACTGATGATTGTGAAAGTGTTTGTGTTCTTTACAGTTCTGAGGGAGAGTTTAGGGAAACCATATGGTGGTCCATATACACATGCCCTAAGGCATGGGAGGTGAGACTATTCTTGGGCAGGGATAAGGAAGAGAGGAAGGCAAGAGGACTTTTTGGATGCTGAGCTCAAAAGAATAATGTGTAAAACACTTCACAGTACGTCTGCCTGAGGGAAGCTATATAAAATACCCAGAAACTTCCCTCTTACTAGTAAAGTCAGTAAGCTAAAGCTTATCATAATTTTTAAAAGAGAGAGAGTATTACTATCTGTCTTGAATTACAACACAAAGACAGCTAATGTGCTTTAACTTCAGTAGGTACAAAAGTCTACTAGACAGTGATGATAATAACTAAATTGGCTAATAAATAACTAATACACAGTTTTTAGCTCTGAAATATATGAATACCATATACACTATGATTTTCTTATATATATGTATATATATATATACATATATATATATATATGATAAAATTTAGTCTATAAATTAGGTACCTCATGAGATTAACAGTAATTAATAATAAAATGGAACTAGGTTCAGTGGCATACAAATATAATCCCAGCTAATTGGGACATTGAGGCAGGAGTATATAAATTAAAAAAAAAAAAAAGGTCTGGGGATTTCATTCAGTGATAGGGCAGTCCTCAGTTCAATTCCCAGTCCTGCAAAAATCACAACAATAATATTAGAAAAGATACAATATAATTCTCTAATAAAATAACTAGTACAAATATTCTTATACTTCAAAGTCATTTTTAAGCAAAATAAAGTTTCTTGAACATAACCACTGAACTTTAGTGACAGGGAGTCTAACAGCTGAGACATCTTCAATATGATTAATGGAAAGATAGCATATATAGCATGGAGACTCATGAACAAAATATTCACTTTTTAGGGAAAATGGGGTAAGATGGAGTGAGATCTTATCATAGTGAAGAATGGTGTACATTTTAAAATTTATACATTATTTATTTCCATTAAATACCATTTAATATTTTTGGACCTTGATTGACCTCAGGCAGTTGAAACCACAATAAGAAAAATGGCAGATATTTGGGGGAAACTGGACTCCAATCTCTGCCTAGTTAGTCACATGCTCTTATCTCCTGTGTCTTTTCTTATAAGAACATTAGTCCCATTGAACTAGTCCAATGTGACTTGATCTTAGTTTGATTATATATTTCTCATGTTCAAATAAGGTCACACTTTAAGACTTTGTGTGTACAAATGTTTTTGGAAGGGAAGTACTATCTAACCCACTGTAATTCACCTTTTCTTGTCCTCTCAATTCACATTCATCATTTGTGCAAAATGAACTCTCACTTTCCCAACATCACCAAGTATTTTGGCCAATTTCAGCATTAATTCTTATTCCAAACTATATTATAAATTTTATTGACACAAAAGTTTCCAAATATTATTATGTAAATAATCTAAATCTAGTGTGCTTATCAAATTTCATGTACATTTAGTGAGAGAGTTTTTTTTGCTAGTACTAATTGCTAATGTTAACATATAACTTAAATCATAAGAAAACCAATGAAAACCATGAAAAGGTAGATTATTTGGCAATTTATGCTTAAGAAATTTAGAAATCAAAGAGTAAATACTACACGATTCATTTCATATACAGATTAGAACTAGATACACTAATCTTTTATGACAGTATTCAAAGAGTAGATATGACATATGGGGAAAAATATTAAATTTCAGGGATAAGACATACAAGGGAAACTTCAAAAGTGAAGGTCAGGGAAGACTGCCCTGCCCACCACATCCACATGGAGGAACTGCACTGAGGCTTGCCACCTACCAAGCTGCAGATCCCCTGGCCTCCATCCATCTTGGGACACTACAGCTGTCACCATAGCATCTCCACATAGTAGCCTCCATCTTAGGACAATGGACAGGTCCTGAAGGCAACTGCCTGCCAGAACACCACCTGCCACAGTGCTGCATCTCTGAATGGACTGCCCAATGCCACTACACAGCCTGCCTTCAGAGTCCCATCTCTAAAAGCAGTCACCTCCATCTTGGGACACCTCTGCTGCCATCTTGGTTTACCTCCACTACTGCCACTACCATCTTTAGTTGGGGCAGATCCATCTAGGGACAATAGTCAGAACCTGGAGGATCATCACCAAGGTCCTTGTAGGCTTGGTTATACCTGAAGTATCCCTGCTAGGTGTGCTAATAGTCCACCATCATGTTACAGAATCAAGAGAGCCTTTCACTGAGTCAGTAGGTAGGAAAAAGGTGTGAGAACATCTTGCTTCTGGCTCACCCAGTCAACCAGTCTGCCACCCTTTGGGATCCCAGGGACAACTCAGGCAGCACTTGACACCAGCTTACTCCCGGACTCCAGCCTACTCCCCGACTCCCTCCCCTATCCAACATCCACCAATCACCTGGTTCTACCTCTTTGGCAGTCAACAGGGCCCTCTGGCTATCATTCCCCAGTATCCCAACTTCCCCCAACCACTAACCCATTCCAGCACGTGCTGCTACATGGCCAGCCCACAGTTCTCAATGCCTGTTCCTGATCTGCCCCATACACAACAGTTTTCCATGATAGGCACACAGATCTTGGCGCTCGGCCCCCAGGATCTCTGGAGAGAGAATTTCCTGATTGAGAAGTCAAAAGGGAGGGGTGGGAGAGATAAAATTTAGAGACTAAATTAGAAACCAGGAATTATGGGGTCCACAGGCATTGTAAGGGGCTAATATCAGGTTCCTGCATCACAAAAGTGGACCCAAAAGGAGATTCCTGAGGCGCAGTCTTCCAGTGGGACTCATAATTACTCTAACCTGCATCCAGGAGTCCCACCTCCAAGTCTAATCCTCCCACCTTAGTAACATCCAACATTCTTTTTTTTTTTTTAATTTTATTGTAAACAAATGGGATACATGTTGTTTCTCTGTTTGTACATGGCGTAAAGGCATATCATTTGTGTAATCATAAATTTACATAGGGCAATGCTGTTTGATTCATTTTGTTATTTTTTCCCTTCCCCCCACCCCTTCCACTCCTCTTTTTCCTCTATACTGTTCTTCCTTCCTCCATTCTTGCCCCCCTCCCTAAACCTAACTCTAACCCTAACACTAACCCCTCCCACCCCCCATTATGTGTCATCATCCACTTATTAGCGAGATCATCCGTCCTTTGTTTTTTTGAGATTGGCTTATCTCACTTAGCATGATATTCTCCAATTTCATCCATTTGCCTGCAAATGCCATAATTTTATCATTCTTTATGGCTGAGTAATATTCCATTGTATATATATACCACAGTTTCTTTATTCATTCATCAATTGAAGGACATCTAGGTTGGTTCCACAATCTGGCTATTGTGAACTGAGCAGCTATGAACATTGATGTGGCTGTATCTCTGTAATATGCTGATTTTAAGTCCTTTGGGTATAGGTCAAGGAGTGGGATAGCTGGGTCAAATGGTGGTTCCATTCCAAGTTTTCTAAGGAGCCTCCACACTGCTTTCCAGAGTGGCTGCACTAATTTGCAGCCCCACCAGCAATGTATGAGTATACTTTCTCCCCACATCCTCGCCAACACCTGTTGTTGCTTATATTCTTGATAATCGCCATTCTAATTGGGGTGAGATGGAATCTTAGGAAAAGATAGCCTCTTCAACAAATGGTGCTGGGAGAATTGGAAATCCATATGCAACAAAATGAAACTAAACCCATATCTTTCACCATGCACGGAACTAAACTCAAAATGGATTAAGGACCTCGGAATCAGACCAGAGACCTTGCATCTTATAGAAGAAAAAGTAGGTCCAGAGCTTCAACATGTCAGCTTAGGACCAGACTTCCTCAACAGGACTCCCATAGCACAAGAAATAAAAGCAAGAATCAATAACTGGGATAGATTCCAACTAAAAAGCTTTCTCTCAGCAAAGGAAACTATCAGCAATGCAAAGAAAGAGCCCTCAGAGTGGGAGAAAATCTTTGCCAATCATACTTCAGATAGAGCACTAATCTCCAGAATCTATAAAGAACTCAAAAAACTCTACACCAAGAATGCAAATAATCCAATCGACAAATGGGCTAAGGAAATGAATAGACACTTCACAGAAGAAGATCTACAAGCAATCAACAAACATATGGAAAAATGTTGAACATACAACATTCTGATGGTGGAGTTAACAACAAACTCCAGAGAACCCTACCTATTGGATGAGAAGAAAAGCAGGGAAGAATCTGAACTCCAAGAAAAACAATTGCTCAATTTTTCTTCAATTTCTTTTTCCTTTTTTCTTTTTTCCTTTCCCACTCTCACATCTCCAAAGTTTTGAGACCAAGTACTTTCCATGCCTCAGGCTACTGAGGACTGGAATGCTTGAATAATGTATTACAGTTTTGTGGTATATTCTTTTCTTTTTACATTCTTTTCTTTTTCTTTCTTTTTTTTTTTTTTTTCATTTTTTTTACTCTCTCTAGTTTCCTCTCAATTATCTGTTTCCCTGGAGTCTCTTTCTCTCTTTTCTCCTGATAACAGCCACCTTTTTTTGTTTCCTCTTTCACTCTTCCTATGATCTATATTTTCAACTCCTACCTCATATACATCATACCCCATTCTGTCTTTGTCCACCATTAGAAACTGTAGACCATATTTCATATCTACTGTTTATATTGTAGATAATAATAAAATATTATTTCAGTTTATTGTGACAAAATTATAAACATCTGAATACTTAATAGGGGCTCTTTGGTTTAAGGATGCATATTGTTTGCATTGGGTGCTGTTAATAGTGATTTCACCCTTAAATGTGAGGTATTGGAAACCTGTAGGGACACTTTAAATCTATTGGGTAGAAACTAATGACTCAGATCTGCACTGCTAGTGGGGAAGACACATGAACAACATGAAAACACAAGGTAAGAAATCACCCCAAACAAACAAAGATGCAACAGTAATAGAATCTATTGACAGCACACAGGAAGTAATGTCAGAGAGGGAGTATATAGTTAAATGGGTCAAAATAAGTCAAAAGGGAGGGGTATATAGTTGAAGAATGTACATAGTTTAATGATCTGTGAACTAAAGGATGATAAAAGAGAGCAAATCCGGGCAACAAAAGATCACTTCAGTAAAGAGATTAAATAGCAAAGGCAAAAGATTACTTCAATAAAAAGAAATTCTAAAAAAATAAAACAAACCCAGAAATCCTTGATATGAAGGAGACAATAAACCAAATTAAAATCACAATAGAAAGCATTACAAACAGACTAGATCACTTAGAAGACAGAACCTGAGACAATGAAGACAAAATATTTAATCTTGAAAATAAAGCTGACCACACAGTGAAGATGGTAAGAAACTATGAACCATGAACAGAATCTCCAAGAATGAAAGACCAAATTTAAGATCTATCAGGATAGAGGAAGGCACAGAGATACAAACCAAGGGCATGCACAATCTTGTCAATAAAATAATATCAGAAAATTTCCCAATCCTGAAGAATGAAATGGAAAATCATATACAAGAGGCTTATAGGACACCAAATGTACAAAATTACAACAGATCCACACCAAGGCACATTATAATGAAAATGCCCAGCATACAAAATGTTAGAATTTTCAAAGCTGCAAGAGAAAAGTATCAGATTACATATAGGAGAAACCAATTCAAATCTCAGCAGATTTCTGAGCCCAGATTCTTAAAGTTAGGAGGTTCTGGAACTACATATACCAAGCTCTGAAAGAAAATGGATGCCAACCAAGAATCTTATATCCAGCCAAATTAAACTTCAGATGTGATGACAAAATAAGAAACCTTCCATCATAAACAAAAGTTAAAAGAATTTACAACAAGAAGACCTGCACTACAGAACATTCTCAGCCAAATATTCCATGAAAAGGGAACAAAAAACAAAAATGAAAGTCAGCAAAGGGAGGAATTACAATAAAGGAAAAGTTAATCGAAGGAGAAACCAAGTTAAAAAAAAATGACTGGGAATACAAATCAGATCTCAATTTCAATTATAACCCTGAATGTTAATGGCCTAAACTCATTAATCAAAAGACACAGATTGGCAGATTGAATCGAAAAAAAAAAAAGATTCAAGAATATCCTGCCATCAAGAGACTCATTGAAAATAATATCCACAGACTGAAAGTGAAAGGATGGGAAAAAGCAGGGCTTTACATCCTCATATCAGATTAAGTAGACTTCAAGCCAAATTTAGTCAGAAGGGATAAAGAAGGACATTTCGTACTGCTTAAGGGAACCGTACATCAAAAAGACATAAAAATCATAAATATTTATGTCCCAAACAATAGAGCATCTACACAAATCAAACAAACCCTTCTCAGTTACAGGAATCAGACCACAATACAAAAATACTGGGTGAGGACTTTTCCACAACTCTCACCACTGGATAAATCTTCCAAACAAAAGTAAATTAAACAAAGAAACTACAGAACTCAAGCCCACCTTGCTCCTGTGGGCAGTGTGGCTGCCACAGTGTGAGCAGGGAGGGGGCGACGGGAGTGGTGGGAGGCAAAGATGGGGAGCGAGCCAGGGTGGATTGCAGGACCTGCTGACCACAGCCTTAGCAGCTGGCAGAGTGCTTGTGATTCCTCACATTTTTTGCTGAGCTTATAAAAGAGACACTTGGATGGTGGATTAACAAGAAAACTGACATTTTGTGAAAAGTTTCCAATTGGAAAATATTAAATTTTCACCCTAGTCTAGCAACTCTGCAGCCCACATAAACACAGATGAATGAAGACCCCATTCGGAATACCTCGTTAGTGGTTCAGAGCTGGTGCAGGCCATGCGGGAGTGTTTGCAGGCATAATGAAGTGTGGGCTGGCAGGGAGCCAAAGGGCATGCTTGGTATGCCTGGAGAAAAACAGGAAGCTGTTACAATTGGCTACATGTATGCTTGAGCTCATGATTGCTTGACCTTTAACAGGATTGGGTGGACATATCTGATCAAAATTGCTTATGCAAGAGACTGCTTATATATTGAGGGTGAGACTGCTTTTTGGGGGTCGTCATCATTGGAATCCGAATAAAGAAGAAGCTGCTTCATGACAATCTGAGGTGTATGTGTCTTTATGTCCTGCTGGACAGCAACATTTGATGACCCGTATGGGAAACAGTGAGCGCTCAGGTAAGTAATAATGGAGAAAATTTTTCACTAGCACAGTCAACTAGCAGTCAACTAGCAGGTTTCCCTATTCGAGGAAACAGTGGCCTTAACAGAAGGCTCCCCTATTTAGGGAACTTAACAGAAGGCTGTCCCAAGAGACAGCAAAGGACGTCCTGTAGTAAATGAATGTGTGTAAGGTGTTAGTTGTGTTAATATTTTTGTTACTTTTTCTTGTTTGGCTTCTGTTTGTTGTTGTGGTGGTGATCAGAGAGGCCATATTATAGCCATGGGATCGGAAATTTCACAGATTCGCATGAAAGGCTCTCTTAAGGCATTGTTAAGAGAAAATGGAACTCCGTTAAAGTCTAAAACTGTGCGGACGTTCCTTAAAACTATAGAAGAAGCCTGTCCTTGGTTCTTAGAAGAAGGGCTCCTTACTGTCCCTCAGTGGGAGCGTTTGGGAAAGGACCTCCATTAACAAAATGAAAAAATGCCTCTCCCTCTTGGTACTTTGCCTATATGGACATTAGTTCGTTTCTGTCTGCCAAAAACCCAAAATTTCAAGAACAGCTAAGAGAAGGGGAAGAGATATTAGAAATTGTAAAAGAAGAACAATCAAGTCGAGCTTCTGAAAGAGAAAGTAGATGTTCAGACTCAGAACAGGGATGTGACTCTGAAGAACAGGAACTATCTGAGACAGAGCGAGAAAAGAAGTTCTCTCAGTGGCATTTAGCCCCTACCGTGCCGCACCCTCCGGCGTATAATCCAGGTCACCACTCTTTTCCAAGTTGTAGGGGCACATGTACTTGCTGCACAGGGGCGGCCCCCAGACAGTGGGCTGATGTAGAATCTCGATCAGTGTTCCCAATATTCCTGGTATTTGAAGATCAAAACAATCAGAGATATCATCAAATATTAGATATAAAATTAGTGAAACAGTTAAAAGAGGCAGTTATGTCCTATGGAGTATAAGCTGCATTTACCATTTCTTTATTAGAGAATGTTGCAAGTCAAAATCTTACTCTGACTGATTGGGGTAATTTAGCAAAAGCATGTTTATCTGGGGGACAATATCTTATGTGGAAGGTGGCCAACCAGGAGTTATGTTCTGATGCTGCCCAATGTAATGCAGTTGCGGGCAATCCTCAATGGAATCTAGACATGCTGACAGGCCAAAGACCATATGAAGGGCAAGGTAATCAGATTAATTTCCACCCCGGTGTGTATCAACTAATTAGTGCTGCTGCCACTAAAGCTTGGAAAACGCTTTCAGGTGCTGGCGATCTTCAAGGACAGTTATCTAAGGTTATTCAAGGCAAAAATGAACCCTATGCCGATTTCGTAGACAGATTGATTCAAACAGCAGGACATATATTTGGAGATGTAGACCAGGCTATGCCTTTAGTCAAACAGCTTGCATATGAGCAAGAAAATAAATGGTGTAAAGAAGCAATAAGACCTTGGAAAAACAAAGACCTTGGAGCCTATTTAAAGGCTTGTAGGGATATTAATGAGGCTTTTATTCAAGGTCAGGTGATGGTTATAGCGCTTGCACAGGATCTTAGAGGCAATGCCAACTCCCGCCCAGGCCAACAGTGTTATCAGTGTAAACAATAAGGACACATAAAAAAGGACTGCCCCCAAGGTCCTGTGCCAAAATTATGTCCCTGATGAAAAAAGGGAAACACTGGGCAAGTGACTGTAAATCAACTAGAGACAAAGATGGTAACCCTTTACCTCCAAAAAATGGGAATCAGGGTCCCCGACCTCGTGGCCCACAAATATACGGGGCTATGCAGTCCGTACCTCAGACCCATTACCCCTTGACTCCCCAACTAGACAAACAAGAGGAAGCGCAGGATTGGACCTCTATGCCTCTGCCAGAGCAGTATTAGGTGACATTAACTGGATTAGACCTTACCTTCACTTACCCACCTCAAGTTTGGACCCCCTGTTTGACACTCTTAAAGGTGATTCTGATCCCCTTTCTAAGTGGGTGCTTACCCCTAAGGCTCGAACAGCTCTCAAATTTGTTGAAACAGCTATGGAAAAGGTTCATTTTGATCGTATTGACCTAGCTAAGCCTTTATCATTCATCGTCTTGACCACAAATAAGTTACCCACAGGAGTGTTTTGGCAAAAGGGTCCTATTCTATGGATTCACATGAATTATGCCCCTAACAAGGTCTTATCCGTGTTTACTGAATCTGTGGCAGAATTAATCCTTAGGGCATTAAAAGTATCCCTTTCCACCTTTGGGTCACATCCCTCGACAATAACTACTCCTTATACTACTGATCAGATACAATATCTTATTAATAATTCAAATTCATGGGCTATAGTCTTTACTAGTACTTCTGCTGTGTTTGACAATCATTTGCCATCTGATCCTCTTCTCCAATTTTGGAGTCAACATCCTATAATTTTCCCCAAAGTCACCCGAAAAGAACCTATTATAGGAGTTACTCTTATATTTACTGATGGATCAAAAAATGGTACTAGTGCTATTACTGTAAATAATGTTACAGAAACATTGCTGTTTAATACTCTATCTGCACAACAGACAGAACTATTAGTAGCTATAGAAGTATTCAGAACCCACCATGAGCCCTTTAACATATTCTCTGATAGCAAATACGTTGTTAATGCTATTCAAAATTTAGAATTAACTGGTCTGCTCTCCCTCACTCCCACCATCACTAAGTATTTACAATCTTTACAAAAACTTATTTGGGATAGAAAAAGCCCATTTTTTATTGGGCATGTTCGGGCTCATACTGGCCTTCCAGGTCCTCTAAGTTTACACAATGATTTAACAGACATGGCCACCAGAGACCCACATATCTTTGATGCACTTGAAAATGCAAAAAATTTTCATTCCAAATTTCACGTAAATGCTTCTACTCTACGTTTATGCTATCAGATTACTAAGGCAACAGCTTGGGACATAGTCAAGTCTTGTGCTAAATGTGCTACACTTATTCCTAACCCTTCATTAGGAGTAAATCCAAAAGGGCTTCAGCCCAATCATATTTGGCAAATGGATGTAACTCATTATTCAGAATTTGGAAAACTACAATTCATCCATGTGTCAATAGATACCTTTTCAGGATTTATTATGGCCTCTGCTCATGCTGGAGAAAAAACCAAAGATGTAATAACACACTGTTTACAGTCTTTCTCCATCCTAGGGGTTCCCAAACAAATTAAAACAGATAATGGTCCTGGATATACGTCCCAGGCCTTTAAACAATTTTGTTCCACCTTTGGTATTCAACATGTCACAGGAATTCCCTATAATCCTATTGGACAAAGCATTGTTGAGCATGCCCATTTAACACTTAAAAACATGCTTTATAAACAAAAAGGGGGAATAAGGGGCATCATACAGATCCCCAAAAGACAAATTATCTGTTGCCTTGTTCATTTTAAATTTTTAAAATCTCAATTCTGAGGGCCGATCGGCTGCTGACCATCATTCAGAGCTTAATAAAAAACATCTACCTCAAGTGCTCTGGAAGGACATTCTATCAGGACAATGGAAAGGCCTGGACCCGGTATTAAATCTGGACCCAAGGTTCTGTTTGTGTTTTCCCGCAGGACGCACAATCGCCAATTTGGGTGGCTGAAAGATTGGTCAAGGCTTCCTCAATAGAAAACCAAGAACAACAAGAAGATGTGGAAGTTCCTCCAACTGCTGTTGTTGATGATCCCTCGCCATGTTAATGGAGGAGCCGTGCGTTACCTATGGGGGATAGTAAAGGCGTGGCCTTGCCCTTTGCCCCTTACTCTTCCAATCTATATCCTCCTATTCTTACCACTAATTCCACATTAGGTTTATCTACTGTACCCTTTTCTCCTGACTTAGCACCCTTCCCAAATGGCTCCTACAACTTAGCAGGTTATGTGGGAACCTCCCCCCAAGTTTGGCTATGCTAGAACGGTAGTCAGAGATGGGTAAGATTCCTGAAGAGCTCATATCAACCTAAGACAGGGAATGAAGATATAAGCTTCAATTTCCGATGACGGGTAAGGATGTTGCTCTGTAATGGACAACCTAAGACAGGCACGGTCTTTTTATAAACAAACAGGGGGAGATGTGGGCTGGCAGAGAGCCAAAGGGCATGCTTGGTATGCCTGGAGAAAAACAGGAAGCTGTTACAATTGGCTATATGTATGCTTGAGCTCATGATTGCTTGACCTTTAACAGGATTGGGTGGACATATCTGATCAAAATTGCTTATGCATGAGACTGCTTATATATTGAGGGTGAGACTGCTTTTTTGGGGGTCGTTGTTTTTGTTGGGATCCGAATAAAGAAGAAGCTGCTTCATGACAATCTGAGGTGTACATGTCTTTATGTCCGCTGGGCGGCAACAATGAAGAAGAACACGTCACACAAAAAATGTCAGAGCACTGTGGGGCCAAGCAAACCTGTGTCTCAGCCCAGGCGCAGCATCAGAAAATCATAGGCTGCCGGATCCAGCTTGGCCACGTGGAGAGAGGGCAATGCCCCGGCGGCCAGTGGAAGGGGACCTTCAGGACCAGGTGCCCATGAATCCTTATTTGTATCTTATAAAGTAAAATGGACTTGACTGTGTTTACACACTAGAACTTAATAAAATTGAAAGAGTTTCTGCGCTTGAAATTCTACCTGATAAAGAGTTGCAACATCTTGGATCAGCGAGGCACACACACTTAGCAGACACAATTATTGGCAAAGCGGTGGAACGTATATTTGAGAGAGGATGGCTCTAAAGATGAGTGGAGGGGAATGGCCTAAGCAAGGACATCTGTCATGAACATGTGGTTCTACATCACCTATGAGAAGGACCTTGCCTTGTACATGTACCAGCTGCTAGACAATTACAAAGGGGAGTCATCACCCCTGACTCCATGACTCATCTCCAGCAGAAAGGGAACCAGGAGAAGTTGTGGACAGCCTGGTAAGCAAACAAGTGCAATATGCCAAAGAAGATGGCTCGGAAAGACTGGTATGGTCATTCATCAAGTAGAAGCCAAACCATCCATCTATTTTATCAAGTTTGATGACGATTTCCATATTTATGTCTACGATTGGGTGAAAACATTCTAGATGTCATCATGAAATTTGCCAAATCTGTGGAACAATTATATGTATAATTTGTAGACATAAAGACTTGATTGCTTTCTAGTTTAATAAAAGCGCAAATGTCCCTGAGAACCTGCAATCTCTGCCAGCAGAACTGGTTTTGTTCTGAATAGTACAGATTGATGTGAACACAAAGCATTTTGTTTAAGGAGGAAACCTTCTAAGAAATCTGTCTGTTGGGAGGAGAGTTACAAGCAAGTTATGTAAAACTTAAACTAGTATCATAGTCACTTAAATCTGTAATAGATCTTAACCATTTCCCCCTTCATTCTAACATGGTCTTATTCTGCTGCCAAGATGCAAGCATAGTTTTGTATTTTTGTTATTGCCTTTTTTTAATTTGATTTTTTAGTTGTTGATGAATATTTTTATTTATTTGTGGTGTTGAGAATTGAGCCCGGAGCCTCACACATGCTAGGAAAGCACTTTACCACTGAGCTACAACCATAGCCCTGTTACTGCCTTTTTTGAGATACATACATATATCTACTTGTCTCTCTCTCTATTTGTATCTGTACATAATATGTGCATAATATGTATATACACACATAAAGCGGTACACATGCACACATGTGCCACTAGCAGTTCTTTTCTTCTGGATTGGGATGGGGGTGTTACTGTTTTCCCAAGTTTAACTGGAGTGCTTGACCTAAGTCAGTCATCATGTCTGCTTAGGACCTGACTTCCTTAACAAGACTCCTAAAGTAAAAGAAAGAAAATCAACAATCAATAAATGGGATGGATTCAAACTAAAATCTTCTTCTCAGCAAAGGAAATAATAATGCGAAGAGAGAGCCTACAGAGCAGGAGAAAATCTTTACTACATTCACTCTAGATAGAGCACTAATCTTCAGGATGTATAAAGAACTCAAAAACTTAACACCAAAATTACAAATAACCCAATCAATAAATGGGCTAAGGAACTGAGCAGACACTTCACAGAAGAAGATACACAAACGATTAATGAATATATGAAACAATGTTCAACACCTCTAGTAACGAGAGAAATGCAAATCCAGACTACTCTAATATTTCATCTCACTCCAGTCAGAATGGCGATTATCAAGAATAAAAGCAACAATAAGTGTTGATAAACATGTGGGGGTAAAGGTACACTCATACATTGCTGGTGGGGATGCAAATTGGTGCAACCACTCTGTAAAGCATATGAAGATTCCTCAGAAAACTTGGAATGGAACTACTATTTGACCCAACTATCCCACTCCTCACTCTATACCCCAAAGACTTAAAATCAGCTTACTACAGTGATGCAGCCACATCAATGTTTATAGTGTTGTGCCCAAAGGCTCGAGACCCCACAAAGACCACCAGAGACCACGATCAATGCAAGCAACAAAGAGTCATTTATTAGCAAGCTCGAGCCTGGTCCTCTGCGTTCTTAACCGGTGACGCTAAGAGAGGCACCGAGCCCTCGTTAGTAGGGTTTTTATAATGAAAGGCAAGCAGTTTTACAGCATTCTTTTAATTGGTTAACATTTGAACAGCTAAGCATTAGTCCTCCTCTGGTTGGCTGCTGCCAATCTATTTGATTCTCATTGGGTCCTGCCAGAACTGAACGGTCCTAGTGGAAGAAGGGAGGAGGGAAGGGGTGAACTATGCAGGAGATGAGTCGGGGCTAAGCCCCGCTCCCGTCCTTGACGGATAAGGTCTCCAGGCAACCATACATTCCTCGGATAAATATCTCTTAACAACCTTGGTAAGCACAGGGGCCCAGCAGTCCTGTTTGTCCTTGAGACAGTTAGCAGCTCAGATACCACCCTGCTCTCAACAATAGCAGTTCAATTCACAATAGCTAAACTGTGGGACCAACCTAGATGCCCTTCGATAGATGAATGGATAAATAAACTGTGTTATACATACACAGTGGAATATTACTCAGCCTTAAAGGAGAATAATATTATGACATTTGCAGGTAAATGGATGGAGTTGGAGAATAACATGCTAAGCAAAATAAGTCAATCCCAAAAAACTGAAGCCGAATGTTTTCTCTGATATGTGGATGCTGATCCATAATGGGGGAAGGGGGCAAGGGAAGAATGGAAGAACTTTGGATTGGGCAGAGAGGGCAATACAGGGAGGTGAGGGGGGATGGGGATGGGAAAGAATGAGCCAGACATCATTTCCCTAGTAACATGTATTATTGCATGAATGGTGTGACTCTACATCATGTACGACCAGAGAAATAAAAATTTGTGCTCTGTGTATAGTGAAAATCAAATGCATTCTCCTGTCATGTACAGCTAATTAGAACAAATAAAAATAAAAATAAATTTTTAAAAAGTGAAGGATATACTTTACTTTTTTACTCCAGTAATGTTTACAGAGGTATACATATGTAAATGCATAGCAAGCAATACATTTAAGCTTTGTGCAGTTTGTGGAATTTACTACATTATAAAATAAGTCATAAAAGAGTTTCCAAAGAGTGGTATTTTTTCATGTATAATCTGTCTTAAATATTTTTGTAAGATTTAAGAAATATAACATATGACTTGTCAAGCAAGCAATTACAGAATAGGCAAGTGAAAAATTTTGGAAGAAAGATTAACAATTTAAGAATATTATCCTTCCATATTGTCTCATAAAGACTGTTTTCTATGGACAATTCCATTATGCCTATGGTTTATTTAAAGATAACATTAGAATGTCATCCAACACAATTTAATGTAAATGTCTCATCTTTGGCAATTGAACATATATTTATACATTAGTATATTTTATTTAAGACATGTGGTTTTTGAAATTTATTTCTTACCTGATTATTTTGTTAACACAGAAACCTAATATAATTTAGTGTTAGCATTAAAATCAGATGATTTTAGTGTACATGTACATACAAAGTGATATCCTATTATGTAGATGAGAAATTTGGATGTAAAAATGTCTAAGAGCATTGTCATTAAGTAATACTCAGGGTATAAATGCAAAGTTAGAGTCTAACCTAATTTTTGTACTTTATTGTTTTTCAAAAGTAATCAGTTAACCAAATAGTTCACATAAAAGCTGATTTTATGTGATCTGGGATGACAGAATTAAGATATAGAATAGAATATATTTACCAAATTTTGCTTAAATAATCAAAAGAATGAAAACAAATACTTCATCAGATATGTTTCATGTGGTAAAACTAAATTTATAAAAAATGTCTTTGAAATGACTTATTCAGTAATTTTAGTTTAAATAATTTATTTAATATTTTAAAAAATGATGTAATTTGGAACTGTAAGAGAAACAAAAATGTTTGTTTTCCAAGATAAGTGAATAAATGCTTGCTTTTCTATTTTTTGCTTTGTTTTGTTTTGTTTTCTCTGTATGGTGCTGGGGATCAAATTCAGGACTTTGTGCACAGTAGGCAAGTGCTCTACCACAGAGCTATAGCATCAGTCAAACTGGAATAAATTCTAATTTACAAAATGCCTGGATACCAGAGTAGGCATTTTTCAGTTTCTCATGAGTACAGAGTAGGAACAATTTCCAGCAAACTAAATCTTGCCATCCTTGACCACAAAATGCAGAATCAAAGTTTATGTAATTGAAAAAAAAAAAAAGCAAATGATGTTTAAAATATCTCTCTATTTAAGAAATAATCTGCAACAGTATGTATGAAAAATGAGAAAATATTGAAATAATTTTCCTTTGACTTTACACAGCATATTTGTTTTGGAAATCAGGAATAATTTCTTTGAATATTTGTGGTAAGTTCTCTAAAATTATCCATCACAGCTTAGAAGATTTATGACATGAAAAGGGTAGAAATCTAAGTCTGCCCATGGACTCATTGGTCATTCAAGTGTTTGTCAAGAAAATGTGAATGTGTTACCATTTAGGATATTGCATAATAATGGCTATCATTTTGATCCTTGTGAATACAATGACCTAAGTGTTAATAAACAAAGATTCAGGATAATAGGTTTTTCAGAGGGTCATGTGGAAGGGTAGGTTAAAGTTGTCCAGCTATAAAACAGACAAAAATAAACATATTTTCATCATTCCACATACCTTACTCATTCTCAAGGAATAGTTTTCAATCCTGATTTACTCTATTTCACATCTGTAAGATTTCTGCAACAGCATGTCTTCTTGCTAGATAATAGTTTCAGTACTTTTTTTATCTTCTGTATGGCTCAAAATTTAATAGATATGGTTAAATTGTGCTTTCACCAATTTTTTCTCATAGCTCAGGAAGACTCTTAGGACCAATATATTTAAGTATATAACACTTGGCAATTCCCTTACTATAACAACTCTGATCTGCAAGTATTGATAACTATAATAAAAATGAAACAAAAATTTATAGCCTATTTCTCAAACTTTAATATACATGAGAACACCTCAATAGATTGTTAGTATAGGATCTCCAGAAAAATTATCAATATTCCATTTTCTTGAACAGATTCTGGCATCATTTGGGGGTTAAGAAGGGTCCTCTTATACACTAATGAAGAGATTAAGTGTAGATGTGAGGCTTTAGAGTAAATACTTGGTAAAGATGGAGAGGAAGAGGATAATAAAGATGGTAAAATCATTCACATGAAGATGTAAGTGTGTGGAACTTGGGGTGTAACTCAGTACTAGATTGCTTACCTCCCATGCATGAAGGCTCTGAGTTTGAATCCTGCAGAATGCCTCATTTAATATACTTAGGTTAATTAGTCACTGACTAAGAGCAGTCTTCATACAAGGTAGGGACAGATTCGAAAGGACAGCAGTTAGGGTCAACAGTTAGTATGGCTCCCTACAGTAGAGATCTGAGTAGCACATTGCCATGGTCAACACATCTTGTCAAAACACAATTTTCTGGGCTCTACTCAAAGAGTTTCTGATTCGTTAAGTGTAGAAGTGGGTCTTAGAATCTGCATGTTTAACAAGTTGCATATGCTACTGTGTTATGCAGCTTTCTATCAAAATCAAAATTAAAAATACTGAGATAATTAAATTTCAGAGAGAAAGACTTATTTTGGCTCACAGTTTCAGAGATTCCAGTCCATCACTGATTTGGTCCTTGCTTCATTGGGCCTGTGGTGAAGTAGCCCATAATCACATTTAGGCATGGTAGAACAAAACTGCTTAGGTTATGAGTCAGAATGCATAAAAGAAGGAGGAAGAGGACAAAGTCCCATAATTCCCTTCAAGGGAACTCTCCAGTGACCTAGGGACTTCTTACTATCCCTGCCTTCCAATAGTACCATCCTGGAACCAGGTTATTACCACATTGACCTTTCAGGGCATTCAAAACTCAAACTACAGTTGCTACTGATTCATGGACCACATTATGAAATATTACTAACTCAAAAAAATAAAATAAAATAAAACCAGGGTTTGTTTGTTCACTTTCCTCTTTGGAAATCTTGGGGTGGGAACTTAAATACATAGGCCAAAATTAACTCCTTGGATATAAAAGTTTATGCAGAACTTGACTTTGGTAAAATATTGAATAGTTCTATAAGGGTGAGGGATAGCTTAGAAAAATACATAAATGCTATTAGATAAAAATGCTTTTAAAGCACTTTACCAGTTTGAGAAAAAAACATGAGACACTTGTATTTTGCTTTGTATTCAGCAAAAAAAAAAAAAAAAAAAAAAAAAAAAACTCAACTTTTGTTTGTTACATTTTAATAGCCTGTATATTGAAACAACACATTGAAAATTCACAGTGTACACAGAACTAAAATTGTAGGGTGAGAGTATATTTGGGGAAAGGAGATTAAAGTCTACTAATGATAAGAATAACAATCCTCACTCACTGTACCACAGCAAGTAGGAAAAAACAAAACTGACTCAAAAATTCTCTTGATTGAGTAACCCTCAAATTCCTCCAGAGAATTTTCTTATGCAAAAGTTTGGGCAAGAATTATAGAAAATAATTTGGGCCAACAGACATTCTATCTAGGACTTTTGCAGTAGGAGAAGCAAAAATTCCCTGATAGGAGTTAACTAAATAATAACTAAAGGTAGGTAGGTGTGGCTGGAGGAGGTAAGTCAATGGGGACATGCCTTTGAGGTGTAGATTTTGTCCCTGGTGAGTAGAGTCTCTTTCTTTCTTTCTTTCTTTCTTTCTTTCTTTCTTTCTTTCTTTCTTTCTTTCTTTCTTTCTTTCTTTCTTTCTTTCTTCTTCTTCTTCTTCTTCTTCTTCTTCTTCTTCTTCTTCTTCTTCTTCTTCTTCTTCTTCTTCTTCCTTCTTCTTCCTTCTTCTTCTTCTTCTTCTTCTTCTTCTTCTTCTTCTTCTTCTTCTTCTTCTTCTTCTTCTTCTTCTTCTTTTCTCTCTCTCTCTCTCTCTCTCTCTCTCTCTCTCTCTCTCTCTCTCTCTCTCTCCTCTCTCTCTCTCTCTCTCTCCTTCCTGGTGTCATGTTCCCAGCTGCTTTTCTCTCTGCTACAACCCTTTGGCCATGATGTTCTGCCTCATTCCAGGACTGAGAAATGGAGCTGGCTGTCTGTGGACTAAGACCTCTGAAACCATGAGCACTAAATAAACTTTTCTTCCTCTACGCTGTTACTGCCAGGTTTTCTGTTCACAGCAGCAAAAAAGCTGACTAAAATAGTCACACAATTTAAGACAACAATCATATTATTATTAGGGTATTAATGCAAAAAGTACCTAAGAAATGTTTAATTGTATATGGTATTCAGTAAGAGTGAAAGAAATTTTTAATGAAGATGCATGCTAGAAAAGTTATATGATCTCAAAGAAATTATCTGACAAATTATAAATGTTAAAGAGACTTCTGGTGAAGTCTCAGAAAAAAGAATGTCATGCATGCTATTGGACACTGAAGGATATGTGATCCCTTCCCAAGTTGAAGAAAACTTGGTTTCTACCATGGAGTGGAAAGAAGAATTTTTAAATTATGAACTTGGATATTTAAGGTGATTTCCAAGCAAAGTGTAGAAAATGTAACCTGGTTTCTCTTTACAGTTTATAGTAAAATGTGAGCAGAAAAGTTATATTGAGAAAAAGACTATTAATAAGAGGAATCAAATTTTGAAGGTTTGGAACATTTTCATCCTATTCATATAGAAAGATCTTAAAACATACTCAGGAGAGACTGCCTAGAGACTGGACAGAGAGAGTCCAGTTTGCAGAAGACCTTGCCTTTAGATGTAGTCTCCAGAAATGAGAGTGTTAATTTCTGTTGTTTTAAGCAACACAGTTAATGGTTATATGTTATGGCAACCCTAGAAAGTTAATACAAGAGTGCTTCAAAAACGCAAGATTGAATGCCAGCAAACAGGACAAAATATAAACAGAATTTTCAACAGTTTAAGCAATCCCAGAAAAAAAATTAAAAAGACTCTTGAAAGGAGCACATACATACTTTTAATTCTGAAAACCAATGATACTAAAAATCTTACTAATGACCCGCATTAACTCTTCATATTAAAATCACTTCCTAAATATTTGCCAAAACACTAACAACAAAGACTTGTTGAGATTAATTTGTCTCTTATGCAGTGATCACTCAAAATTTGATTTCCAATATTTACCAGTGTTCTCAGTCCAACATCCAACCCGCCAACTGGTATTTCCACTCCAGTGTCTCTAAGACTTCATAAATGAAATGGTTGTTAATCCTAACTGGAGCATTGCAATATCATCTTGGCCCCCAAAATTTTACAAGACACACATCCTCTGTATTTTGCCACTACTTACCTTACCATCTACAAGATTCCCACACACACTTCCACATTCTGAGTTACAAAGATGCATACACCAACACACACATGCACACTCACACACTTCATTCAATAGTAACTTTTTTTAACTCAGGGATATTTTATTTGATTTTTCTAACTAAGTTACACACATAATTAAATGCCACGTGCAGTGCCATAGAAAAGTCTATTGCATAAATTATTTAAATATTTCACCTATGTTTTGCTTTGTCATTGTATGCCTCCTGAGTTAGAACATATACTCTCCAGAAACGCAGATATCCTCCTGGCAGATTTTCAGCTTCATGTTTCGTCTCTTTACATCTAACAATTAGGACAAAAGACTGTGTGTAGAAGGACTTGATATATTTTCTGCATAAATTTATAACAAATATGGAAAATAAAAATGCAAAATTATCAATGAGAATAAAAAATTATGACTATTTGGACTATAAATAAATATTTGAAAATATTTAGAAGAAATTAAATAAGATGATCCCTTTTCAATATTCTAAACATTTGCATGCACTAAATATAAATTGAACTTTGCAATTTCTTAATAAAGCAAAAGCAGAAACATGAAAACAATGTGAAAAATATGCTAATTCTTTAGTCAAGGCAAAATTCCTTTCACAGTTCTTAGATCAAAAGAAATGATTTCTTCTTTCTTTCCTACTCCCTTTCTCTCTCTCTCTCTCTCTTGTTCTCTCTCTTTTCTTCCTTTCTTTCCTGATACTTGGGACTGAACCCACAGAACTTCAGCCTCAGCCTTTTTTATCTTTTTTGATTTTGAGACAGGGTTGTGCTAAGTTGCCCCAACTGGTCTGGAACTTGTGATCCTGCCTCAGCCTCTGGGATAATAACATTATACACCACCACACTCAACTAAAAGAACGTTTTTATTCAAGACTTAACAGAAAGTAATAATTTCTGAGAAAATTTCTTTATTTTATTCCTCTTTCGAAATTAACATCCTTTGGGAATCATAAATGCTAATCATAATTGCAGCATGTATGCAGCCTTACTGTAAGTCTGATACTTTTCTCAGCACTTTACAGATATTATATCATAATATCTGCAAATCACTTGAATCAAAATATATTTTTATTTTTATTTAAATGAGAATGATATTGAGGTCCATAGAAATCAAGTAACCTGGTCAACTTCCTAGAGCTAGCAAGTGAAGAAGAGAGTGTTTCACTTTCCAGTTAATAATTTAATTTTTAAAATATCAGTAATAATGAACCAACATTATAGATAAAATTCAAAGATGATTCCCCAGTGGTTTGAGTTTTATTTCTAATCTCATCTCTGTATATTTCGGTTTTATTCTAAGCACTTGAAGACACTGCTTCAATTATCTAGTGTTCAGGAACAAACAAACATTCCAAGACTAAATGCCATAAAATAACATTATCAATTTCTTGGAGTGCTGCAGAATGAATGTGGCTAGCTGAGCAGCTCTCTGCTCCAGGTGGCATGACCTGGGGTTAGTAGTTCAGATGCATTCAGCTGGAGGCTGCGTTGTACTGAAAGATCCTGCAAGGCCTCACCTACAGAGTTGTTCATGAGTCCTCCACACAGTCCTTGGCCTTTTCACAGCATGTTGTCCTCAGGGTGATGGGCTTGGTATGTGGCAGCTGACTTCAAAGGGGAGAAAGTGAAAGCTGTCAGTCTTAATAAAATATGAGCATGAACCAAAAGGTCCCCTCTGTTCCATCCATTAGACAACATATGTCACAAGGCTGGTCCATATTCAAGTGAAACAGACTTAACCCCACGCTGAGCTTTCCAGTGATTACATGGAAGGGAAAGAATTCCCTATGACCATCTTTAAGGATTCTAGCACAAATACACACCTATATATTCTTATTTTACAAATATTTATTTTCCTACTCTTTGGTGGCAGTGCTGGAAATACTAAAATGTGTAAAAGAGAGTAACAGGAAAGAATAGAAGTATGTGGGAGGTCAGGTAAAGCAAACATTAGTATTTTAGTGTCGAATTTGACTGGCACTGAGAACCTTGATTTTTATTTATGCTTATGAAGGGGCAGAATAAATGAGCAATGTGAATTGTGGACCAGGGACAAGAAAGAGGAATGTCGATTTGGAGCAATTCTTAAGATACAATAAGATAGAATAATAAACACAAAAACAAGCAAATAAAAAGCAGTAAAACCAAGGTGCTTGGTGGTTTCCTGCAGGATAAGAACAGGAAGGAAATGAAAGGACAAGTTGTATTGACTTTGAATGACAAGCTGAGGATTTAAACTTGACATTTTTGCTCAGAGCCAGCCCCAAGCTTACTCTTTCTAATGCAGTGGAGACAACATAACTAAAGGAGAATCAAGAAATTATTTTTACTCACTCAGTGATGTCCAAATTTTGTCAAATATTTGGTCTGTTTCTGAATACACATTTTTCTAGTCTTAAAATATGATGACATATGTTTTGGAAAGATATATTCTTGACAGTGCAAAACAAATTATTATAGTGTTAAATTTTTTAGAAAATGTCATGCCCAGAGAGTAGATTATGTAACTTTTCTTAGTATTGCAAGGTGAAATGGAATTTTGAAAATAATTCATCTTCTGGTAATATAATCCACATTTTAAAAATAGAATAAATGTAGTTAATACAACCATTTAATATAAATACTCAGAGTGTGATTTCTATACTCTATGAATTCAGGATGCAATTGATAGTCCCATCCCCCATAATCATTTCCAACCAACCCAATCCTGAACCATGGCAGCAAGACACATGTCACCAAAAGCAGAGAATTCAAAAGAAAATGAATTGATTAAATTTTTGACCCAATTTTAAAGATATTTGTAATTGAAAGATGTGACTAGTGAATAGGAAATATCAGAAAGGGAGAGGATAACTTGAAGATTTTCAAATAAAATCTTCGTTGTCCCTCAATAAATGTTTAGTGCACTTCGCGTACCAGGCTCTCTTCTAAACACTTTATAAATGTAACAATCTTCTAAAAACTTTATAAATGTAACAATCTTCATAACTACCTCCTTTGAAAGGTGTTATTTTTCTCTTTATTTAACATATATTATACAAGAGATTATAGTCTTGTAGAAAGTCATCTGTGTATCCAATGTCAACTCCAGGCTGACAATTTCTTTCCCAGTGAATTGATACCTAAATAATAGGAAGGAACTAGCCTTTTGAAGAGCAAAGGCAAAGGGTTGCAGGAAGAGAAGCAAACAGTGCAAAAACCCAAAGGTAAGAGCAAGCTAGGTTTGTTCAAGAAGAGACAGAAAGAGAATGCAGTTATAGTGTAAGGAGTGAGGGCGGGACACACAGATGAACAGGTTGGACACAGACATGGGCAGACAGCATGTTTAGGGAGACATGTAGACTAGAGTCAGGGAGTCAATATTTGATTGCTGAATTAAGCTTTATGACAGCTTTGAAAGCAAGGAAGGAACATTTCCAGAGGGAAGAATTACTGAAGTTTATTTTACTTGCTTGGTGATGAAAGTGACAGATTCAAGTCATCAGAATTAAAAGCACTACTTTCAACTCTTCTTGCTCTTGTATTTATAATAATAGCTTATTAGAATGTGAATGAGTATTTCTACATTTAGTAGAAACCTATGCATTTAGTGCACTTGAAATATCACTGACGATGAATTCATTTGGCAAATTTCCCATTGTTATAGTGATGGTTTACAGCTTCTTCTCTGGAGGACACTTAGTTTTATTCCATTATGTGATTTAGAATTAAGAAAATGTACACTTTGATGCTTAATATGATAGTCTATTTCTGTAGTTTCTGTTGCAACACATTTTATATAACAGAATAGATATATATTCCTGTTCTTGAATTTTTCTGAATTTAAATGAGTGCTCAGCAAGAAAAAAATGTCTTTGTAAGGAAAGAATACAGGAAGAAATAAGTCATTACTATAATCCTGACCACTCACCCTCATACCCTATGACAAAACTTAACTTTCACAAACCTAGACAACTAAGTCATATCTGATAAACCAAATGTCAAAATGCAATACATGCAGTAGGATTCAAATCATATTTAACAACATCTCTTTCTCACAACTGCCATTTTGATGAGTATTATCCAATCCATTAAGCAACACACACAATGCTCACACACACACATTCACAAACACAGAAATGTACTTTAATCTTTGCTGGAACATAGAAAGCAACCATTAATATTTTAGAACCATGTTTTTCTCATGAGATGATATTTTACTCATAATCTCAGAAGCAGATGATGTTATTTACCTCTAATACTTTAAGATAGCTTCATTGCAAGCATAATGGTTAAACTGTAGATAATAATAGAACTCATAATCTGTTTATTAAGACAATATGAGTAATATCTTAATAGGGAATATTTGAGTTAAGAATGCATACTGTTTGTATGGTGTGCTACTAATATTGATCTCTCACTTCAGGTTGAGGTATTGGAAATCTGCAGGGACACTACAAGTCTATAGGGGGAACTGCAATACCTTGTATCCACACTGCTAGATGACCAAACAGAGAAGATGGTAAGAAATCATAAACAAAACCTACAAGAAATATGGAATATCATGGAAAGACCAAATTTAAGAATTATTGGGATTGAGGAAGGCACAGAGACACAAATTAAAGGAATAAATAATCTATTCAATGAAATAATATTAGAAAATTTCCCAGATCTGAAGAATGAAATGGAAAATCAAATACAAGAGGCTTATAGGACACCAAATGTACAAAATTACAATAGATCCATGCCAAGGCACATTATAATGAAAATACCTAACATACCAAATAAAGATAGAATTTTAAAGGCTGAGAGATAAAAGCATCAGATTACACACGGGGGAAAAACAATATAGATATCTACAGATTTCTCAGCCCAGACCCTAAAAGTTAGAAGGACCTGGAACAACATATACTAAGCTCTGAAAGAAAATGTATGCCATATAAGAATATTATACCCAGCAAAACTTGTCCTCAGATTTGAAGACAAAATAAAATCCTTCCATGATAAACAAAAGCTAAAAGAATTTGCAAATAGAAAGGCTGCACTACAGAACATTCTCTGCAAAATATTCCATGAGGAAGAAATGAAAAACAACAATATATGTCAGCCAAGGGAGAAACTACCCTACAGGAATAGCCAATTAAAGGAGAAACCAAGTCAAGTTAAAAACCAAAAATAAACCAAAATGACTGGAAACACAAATCATATCTCAGTAATAACCCTGAATGTTAATGGCCTGAATTCATCAATAAAAAGACATAGGCTGATAGACTGGATTAAAAAGAAAGACACAACAATATGTTGCCTTTAAGAGACTCATCTCAAAGAAAATGATACCCACAGACTAAAGCTGAAAGGGTGGGGAAAAAACATACCACTGCACATGGACTCAGTAAAAAAGCAGGGATTTCTATCCTCATATCAGATAAAGCAGACTTCAAGCCAAAGTTAATCAGAAGGGATAAAGAAGGACATTTCTTACTCCTTAAGGGAAGCATAAATCAGTAAGATATAACAATCATAAATATTTATGCCCCTAACAATGGTGCATCCATGTATGTCAAACAAATCCTCTCAATTCCAGGAACCAAATAGACCACAACACAATAATACTACGTGACTTTAACACACCTCTCTCATCCTTGGACAGATCTTCCAAACAAAAATTGAAAAAAGAAACCATAGAACTCAATAACACAATAAATAATTTAGACTTAACTGACATATATAGAATATTGCACCCATCAATGAGCAAATACACTTTCTTCTCAGTAGCACATGGATCCTTCTCTAAAATAGACCCTATGTTATGCCGCAAAGCTACTCAGCAAATACAAAAAAATAGAGATACTACCTTGCATTCTATCAGATCATAATGGAATGAAATTAGAAATCAGTGATAAAATAAAAAGCAGAAACTTCTCCAACACCTGGAGACTAAACAATATGCTATTGAATGATGCATGAATAACAGAAGACATCAGGGGGAGATAAAAAATCTTTGAAGTAATCAAGAACAATACAACATATCAAAATCTCTAGGACACTATGAAAGCAGTACTAAGAGGAAAATTCATTGCATGGAGCACATTCAATAAAAGAAGAAAGAAAGAGTCAACAAATAAATGACCTAATATTGTAACCAATTGTACCTCAAATCCCTAGAGAAAGAAGAACAGATCAACATCAAAAGTAGAAGACACGAAATAATTTAAATCAGAGCTGAAATCAATGAAATTGAAATAAAATAAACATTCCAAAAATTAACAAAACAAAAAGTTTTTTTAAAAAATAAGCAATATTGATAAGATAGCCTCATTTCTTTTTATGGTGCATTTGATTCTTTCATAAAATTTTACATATTACATAAGCAGCTCAAATTTAAAGATTCAGAACTCTAATCAGAACCACAAAGATTACTCTTCCAGAAACATTTGTTTCTTAATACATTCTCATTTGTTAAGTTCTACATATTTACCCCAAATAATTTTAATGAGTGTATCAATTTTCTTTTTGTCCTCAAATGATACTTTTCTTACTAATATTGCTTAATATTATTAGCAAAATTGTGTAATTAAAAATTGAAACATCATCATGTTTTCCTGGATATCTGCAGCCCACATTATTCCCAAGTCGAATAATTTTGATTTTGAGAATAGGTTATTCCATATGTAGCCCATTTACTTTTGCTTGAACTAACCAAAATGAAAAATGTCTTAAATTTTATTTGACTTATTTAAAATATACAACTTGCATTTCTACTTACCTATCCCTAAAATATAAGGGTAAACAGTAAGCATTACTATTATTGGAGAACTTGCCTCAAATTTTAAACATCTCTAAGGACACTGTATTAAGGTTTTATTATTTGGGTTTTAAAAATCATATATTCAGAAGTAGCACTTTTATATTTCCCAGGTGTTCCATGCAGATATTAATAAATAGGTGCCATCCTGGGATGCCTAGAAATTGTCATCCAATTCGCTGAGCTAAAGTTAAACAAAAAAGAAAGAAAGAAATCCTATTGGTTATTGGTTAGTATCAAAACATTAATGGGTCATTTCAGTGATGCATGACTTCATCTAAGCATAAGGAGTGTCAAAAATGATTTTAAATAGCTAAAATTATTGCTGAGAAATTACAGCTAGATTTTAAAAGAGCACAACATAATCAAAACACTGTATAGCCACACCTTGGTGACAAATTGGAAATTAAACTAGCATTGCAAAGAATTCCTCAGAATTGTCAAATCATCAAATCATGAAATCACTTCCTAGTATATATTTGCACTGAACTGCCTCATGCTGGATTCTATCATTGACTCTCCTAATCCTGTGTAAAAATAGCATCGTCTTAGATGAGACATATGTGAAACAAATAATGCAGACAGCAACAACACAAGAGAAGGGTCTCAAAGCAATTTAAATATACTTTGATTTCTCTACTGGCATTTTCTTTGACATACTAAGCTGGGGTATCTAGTCAGATTTGCAAAAAAAAAAAAAAAAACTCAATTTAAAAATTTTAAGAGTCTGCAGTGATATCTCAGAGAAACTTTTATATTAATAATAGATACAAATAAAAATGCTATTCTTCATTTATAGAAGTCAAAGAGAGCGTTTCACCTTGTCTTATGGGTTTCCTTGGAAGCCTAGTGATTCTCAGCCCATACTTTAATATTTAAAATAGGATTAATTCTCTCTAGGAATTTGGCCCATCACAAATTTTTATAATGTAGAGAGATCTTCAAGTCCCAAGTCAAATAACCCCTAAATTATATTTACCTCTGTAGTATATTTACATCTATAATAAGTTCATGGGGCCTTCATGAGACATACAGGGAAATGTCACAAAGTACAGCCCTTTGTCTCTTAAGAAGATGAAACACATTTTGTTTTTATGACTTTGCTGTGTATGTTCAATTTTGTTCTAAACTCATAATCACTTTCATGCTAATTTATGCATATATAAATCTGTTAATGTTTCTTTGGTCAGTTTTTATTCTCTCTCTTCTGCATTGATAAGCGTTGGGGTTCTTTTTGTTGATGAGGAGACTGTCTCACATCTCCAGCAGAGGAAAGGATGACATGACCCATGGAGTCCACATTAGTAAATAAAAAAAAAAAATTACAGTTGAAGTCAGTAAAGAATTCTCAGTGAATCTTAAAAAGCAGAAAATTCTAATCACAGCTAGAGAAATACTTTAAGATATTTTAGTGAGGAGATAATACAAAGAGTTGGATTTTCATTGAAGATAATATTTTAACAGGTAGATCCATAATCTACCTGGCTAGAGCTCCTTGCCATCTATAACTTATTTTTTAGGGAATTTTCTTCTGAACTACATAACACTAATCAGCATGTTATTGAAATTATTTATACCTGTGTCTGCCCCTTCTACATGATTTTAAAAGCCAAAACCTTTTTACCTCAAGAGTCTGCCTGGTTACTAAGAACCAAAACCACACCATAGTGTCCATATTAATACGACTTTGATATTTCACGGACTTCACTAGCATTTCTTTGCTCCATCCAAATAGTTTGTGTTTCATGTGGGAACTTATTTAAGGACTGTTTTCCACTTGAGAGGAAACACCAAAAGACAGTTTTGTTATCACATTTCTTCAAATTTCCTTAAGAACTCTTACCTTTTGTTCCATCAATCCTGGAGCATTGTATTGAGATCCTGATTCAATCCCAGTCAAGACTTCATCTTGAAAGACCCCCTTTAAATCAAGTTTCAAAAACGTTCAATTCTTGTTTAACATTTGGTCTTTCAGTTCTTTCCCCCTACCCATGAGAAGGATTGTCAAAGCTTTGCAAGTTAAGGTGTCAAAGCTTTGTGAGTTAAGATACTCAGTTACTACTCTCATAGATTCAGCTTTTTGTTCATAACCAGTTTGTTGATAATATACTGGGAATTCAATCCTTGACAATCCTTGAGAACAGTAACTGTTTTCATAGTTTACAAATCATTAATTCCAACTTATTACCTAGGAACTAATTATGAATTATGTCTTATCTGTGGTTAGAGACAACAACCATATCTATGCAGTCCTTATATCTACAACTATCTATATCTAGATATATGCTGTTTTACATTCATTGGTGATGCCTATCACAATGACTAACATACCAAGTTATCAAAAATATGCTTTAAAAATTACTATGTAGTTGTACAATTATAACTATTATCACTACAATAGTCAGACCTTTCTCATGAGTATCACAGGCAGAGAAGAAACAGAAAAGGAAAGCAGTTTTGATGTAACATGGACATTTTATTATGAAAAATCAAAAATCTCTCTAAAGGAGATTAACATGAGAGCTGAACTCTCTCCCAAAATGTATTCCCTGAATTCATATTCAAATCAGACAAATTTTCACCAATGTAGAGGAGGAGTAGACCCTTGTCTCATAATTTCAAAAATTGAAATAGCAAATTAATTTTCTAATATCAAAGACTTTATCAATTTTTCTTAGTACATTTTTCTTCTATATAATGAGGGTATCTGGGTATCTTGCAGAACTGTTGAGAAGATTAAAAGAAGTGACTTAGGAATGAATGTACAGAACCACTCACAATATGAATATTCTCTAAGTGTTACTTATGTGGTATGACATTTTGTGATTTCAGCAGGGTCTGCCTTCAGCATGTGTTACAATCTTGTCTCTGTCTCTCTTAAAAGGCTCAAAAGTTGCAGAAAATGGAAATCAACTTGTGGAAACCCTGAGGCATAGATGAAAAGACATTGAGCGTGTATTTTTCTTGTTTCTAATTCAAGTACCCATCCCACATCCAATATTTTTATCTTCTAATAGGGTCTACTAACTCCATCACTTTATTTCATCAACATTAAAAAACAAATAAAAATTAAAAAATAAATAAATAATAAGAAATAAAATGAAATTCAATTCATAGACAAAAAAATAAATACAACACTACACAGAGATTGGTTAAGTAACATTGAATTCTTGGCATTTTTCATGTATATTATTTTTTCTTAGTTGTTTTCATTTCTCTTGAAAACTGTAAGAAAATAATTTACTTTGGAATAAATAAAAGACTACTGAATATCTTTCTTTTCTGAAATGCTGGAGCTATTGAGGATTTTCTAAAAGTCTAGGGATGTGCAAGTGCATTTTACAAGTAAAAATTATAACATATACAATTAGACGTTAAGCAAATTGATTTCTACAAATAGCCACCCAACCTTGTTTATTTTAGGTTTAACTGATACCCTTGACCCAAGGAAAAGCAAGGCTTATATCCATTTACAAATTCATTTCAATATTCCTGATCTATAAATTTGTCTGTTTCATTTTGAATACTTTCTAAACATTTCACCAATTATTTCATTTAACCAATGAGATAATAAAGTCTGTATGATTTTGTATCTGGCATGAGTAATGTTTCTATGGGTGCTTGTGTGTGTAGGCATAAATTATCCTTTTGCAGTATTTTTTTAAAAGTTGTCATATTTAACTGGAGAAATTCTTCAAATTTTCTTTTTCTTTTTGTCTGATCATTTCACACAGAAAAAAAATTAAAATCTTATATTAGACATGACAGTTTTAAAAATTATACGGTTAACAGATAATTTTCAAAAAAGACTAGACTTCTAGTCCAGGTTAGTTAACATTTAGAAAATATTTTATTCTTGATTTAATATAATCCAACTTTGTTTGTCCTTGACAACAATGAACATCAACATAATAGATTTAGTTGGTCAATGTTGTTATTGAAGATAAAACTATGTTCAAAACAAATCACAGATCATGGCAAGGAATTCAGTTTGTCACTGGTTTTGTCTTAGTGAAGTTTCAAAGATGCTTTAAAGAAGAGTAAGATGTACACAATAGAAAAGAGAAAGAGTTATTTCAATCTCATTATTGTTGAAAACTCTTCTATTAAAATGGGATGTTTGGAACTAGGAGACTATTATGGTTTTGATATGAGGTCTTCCCAAAAAAGCTCATGTGTGAGACAATGCAAGAAATTTCAAAGTTGAACTGATTTCATTATAGGAGCTTTAACCTAGTAAGTGCATTCATCCACTTGTATGGATTTACTGAGTGGTAACTGTAGGCAGAGTACGGCTGGAGGAGGTAATTCTTGGGGACATGCCTTGAGGTATATATTTTGCCACTGTGGAGAGGATTAGTGGAACAGTGTCTCCTTCCTCCCCTGTCACCCTTCTTCTTTACTATGGCTATGCCTTGACCTGTTTCTCTCTGCCACATTATTCCACACTATTCTGCCATGATGTTCTGCCTTACCTTGAGTCAAAACGAATGGGGCCAGCTATCTATAGACTGAGATAACTGAAACTGTAAGCCCCCAAATAAACTTTTCCACCTAAAACTGTTCTCATCAGGTCTTTTGGTCATAGCAGTGAAAAAGTTGACTAAACATAAACTTTCTACGTGGGCTTCAGGTTCATCAGAAGTCCTTAGTGGGCTGCAAGGGGGCAAGTAACTTGATTGGGAGCATTTCACAAAAGAAAACATGTTCATCATTAAGGACAGAGGATTTTCTTGGCTCACTATTGGCTAATAAAATTGGACATTATGGGAAACTTTTGGATGACAAACCAACTTCCTTAATGGTCCTGTGCAGATTGGGTGGGGCTGCCATGGCAAGCAGTCTTTTGGTTCCCATAGGGATGTCTCCTCCTTCTAAATTAATGTTTATTATTTGCCATGCAGTTAACTCTATGTGCTCTATCTTCTGTGTTGTCTTTGCTTTGAACATTAGTATTTAAATTTTCATAAATTTCCTAAAATGCATCTCCAGTCTCCTATGTTTGTATTATTAAGATTGGAAATTGAAAACTTTCTGCTAATGAAGTACAAAAGCCACTTCCTGTGTGCACAGGTAGTTGGAGTTCAGTCCCTAGTTCTTTCAAATAACTACATAATTTCTTTTCATAATTATATATTGTAATTTCTATTCCAACATTTCAAATGTAACTTCTCACTGACCAATACTGATGCTGCTATTGAAAGGAAAAGATTGCATTTATTTAGTTGTAAATATGGGTTAATCAATTTGCAAAACAAATTTATGTGTCCCTAGGACTGATTCTTCCAATAATGCCAGGATCTCTGCATAAAGACCTAAATGTCATAACAAAATTTTCTAACCCCTTAATACTCTGATATAATAGTGCATAACAGATGGTAATTAAATGTCCAAGTGTATAATATACTTCATGTTTTTTTATCATGTTAGAAGCAAAGAGAAATGTCTCATTAAATAAAGAGTGGCTACAAAATTTTGAAGAAATCTGTACATATAAAGGTGAAAACAGTCTTTCTGGAAGACATCCTTGGAGAAAAGATACATGTGAAAATATAATAATACACATTTAAAATATTGTGTGGAAATGCAATAACACACACTTACATAAAATGTATATTTAAAATCCACAGTGAAGGGAAAGAAGAAATGAAGTTAAATCACTGAAACAAAACATAGAGGGCAAGTGGCATCTACCAAGTCACAAAGTCAGAAGGTGTTGACACTAGTGGTTGCATGATCCAAAATCTTATTGCCTCATCAAAACACATATTAAGGTTCTTCATCTGGAATTCTGTACTCAATTTTGTATGTCTTAAAAAAGCCATAAGCATCAACAGAAGAAAATGATTCAAAGAATGGTATGTTGCTCATTTCTAGTTCTGAACTGAAAATAACAGTAGTAGACTTGTAAATATTGATTTAATGCATACTCATCATTAAGCAATAAGCCTGTGGACTTGCAATTATTGGTTTACAGAGACAGACAGTAATAAATAAAATCTTTGTGCAGGAAAACTGAGTATTGGAATTAACATTGCCTCAGAAACATGGTATTTGTAGATTGTCAATATAGAAAGATAGTGCTCAGAGTTTCTTCCCGAGTGTACTTTTAGAAAGAAGGTAGATGCTGTGCGTAACAGCCAAGAAATTCAATGTTCCAAAACAGGTATACATGAACAGGAAGACAAGTACTCTCTCCATGACAACATGGAGATGACTGATGTCCTAAGAGCTCATGTGGGTTATTTGCTTGCTAGAAAATATGTGCTTGCCAAAATCCTGATGCAATAGATTTTTCTATTCTGTATATAGAACCATATTAGCTTCCAGAATACAGGAGGTGGATAGAAGTGTTTCCTGATTATGTAATTCTAATCACTATATTGTAATTAAATAAGCTATATATCAAAAACTGCTCTCCTGACCCTCCATACTCTATCTACACACTTATGTACAAATGCAATCTCTGTCTCTCTCTCCCTTTCTCTGTCTCTGTCTCTGTCTCTCTCTCTCTCTTTCTCTCTCTCTCTCTTTCACACACACACACAAACACTAGGGAGAGAGAGAAAGAGAAAGAGAATGAAGTGGATGAACTAGGATTGATTGAGAAAAGAAAATACTGAAAATGTATTTGGTGTTGGTTGCTGGTGGTAGACATTGTTAGAGCCACAGAAGCCACGGTTTGAAAATATACGTATGAAATAATGTGTATTATACATACTATTAGAATTTCCCTTCACAATCAGATAAATAAGAACTACTGATGTCATTATATAATAACCAGGAATTTTGAATAGATTAGGGAGGAAAAAGATCCTTTAAGAAGTTAATGTTAAGATCCACAATTAAGCTAAAAAATAAAATATTTAGATCTTATGCATTTTTAATGTTACTGCATTAATTGGTTTTATTTCTAATGTATTTCTCCCACTTTCCAATTAAATTGATAGTTCATTATTTATGCAAATATGTATACATGTTCTAGATATATTCAAAATGATATCTAGATATATAAAAATGATTAATAAATATCCATTTTTACTATTTTCACAAATCTTTTCTGTTTTTTTTTGCTCACCTGACAATTTAAACTTTAAATAAACAGTTAATTTTAGGCATGTACATTAAATTTAATTGTTCTAATTAGTAATCACAGACTTCAAGCACTTATTATATTCTATTATTATTGTTAATATTTTTCACTACTATACCCATTATTCTGAGAGTTGTGTATTGATCTATTACTAAGAAAGGTTACTGTGACACATTATTGAACTTGAAACATCTTCTATAAAATAATAGACCTTACACTTTAAAATGCAATTCAGTAGATCATTTTCCCCTTTTAAGGTAATGTACTTAATTCTGTTTAATATTATACAGTTTTGTACTTATTTTTTTTTTTCTCCATACATTCTGGGGAAAATACAGGTGTGGAAATAGAAAAAAAATGTAGACAACCAATTGATTCTATATACCTCAAAGGAATAAGGGTGCTTCTACGGGTCCTGATTAAAGTTGTTACCTGGAACTAAATAAGCTCTGACAGTTAATGGAACTAATTTACAAGTGAAGAGATGAGGGAAATGAATTGTTTCATGGATATAGGGAATTTGAAATATTGATGTCATGGAGGTTATCATCTAAAATTAATCTATCTTTATGTTGGAAAATAGGAATTTAAAAAATATTATTCCCTTATAGCTTAAAAAACAGTCTATCCCCAGCACAGGATGAATGATAGGGCAAGAGCATAAACTGTCAGAATTTCCTGATATATACATGTATCTACACATCTAGGATTCATTTAGTCATATGAATCTAAAACAGAGCTACTTCCCTCAGTGTGGGGAAATCAGTGAATATTATTTGTTGATCATATCTATATTTTTTCTTGAAATACCTATGTTAATTGGGTTACAAAAATGAAAAATAATGTGAAATAATCAAACACTTGTAGGAAAGCATGTGTCACATATTAGAAATGGCAACCCAAAAAAGGTATGAGCTGAAATACAGTATCTTTCTCTTTTCTTCATTTGCCTATACCTATGAATATTGTGGTTTCCAGTTACCAAAACCAAGATGATGATGATTCTGAGAAATGTGTTGGATAGTTATTTGGGGAAAGTATAATTGAAGTGACACTGAGAAATGGAATCTTGTTGAAAGGACTATTAGAATAGTCCTTCTATTCTATTTCTAGGATAAGAAAAACTTGAAGGATTTCTGAGAACAAGCAAAGAAAATGTGGAAATTTTTAAATGAAAGGTAATTTCCTTCTTAATTCCTTAGTATTTGCTAATAGGATACTTTGAGGGTTAATCTGAATTGTCAACATGATTAGAAGAAGATATGTCTAAAGTTAGGAGATTTCTGGATGTTTCAACAAGGGCATTTCTAGGAATGATTGGCACATGGGACATCAAAGGGAGGCAGAGACCTAACCTAAAAGTGAGCAACATAGGTCAATTGGTTGGTGGGCCAGATGGAACAAAGAGGTGGAAGAACAAGGATGCAGTGATAGACACAAAGCTCAATTTTTCTTAAGTACTTCAATTGCTGCTTCAGTCAGTGAGGACATGAGAATTCAGCTTCTTTGTTCTCCCAAAGCACACTCTGATGAGTGACTCTCTAGGAGATTTCCAGGCCTTTTGGTCCCAGACAGGGTCTGAACTTTTGGTTCTCTTGTTCTGAAACTTCCATCTCCTTGGACTGAGCAGCTACTGGTTCCTTCAGCTCTCCAGTCTGCATATGGCCATTGTGGAATCATCCAGCTTTGGGTGGTATAAGTCAATCTAATCAATCCCCTTTATATAATCATGTGTGTGTGTGTGTGTGTGTGTGTGTGTGTGTGTGTGTGTAACCACATTATCTCACATTATAGATAATATATATTTCATATATATATACATATATAAATAAAATCACATTGTTTCTGTTCCTCCAGATAACTCTAAAGAAAACAGATACTTTCCTATATTTTAATCAATAATTTCCAAAGGAAAATCTATCTACCCAGAGTAAGTTAGACTTATCTGAAGTAATTAAATCAAAGATTTGAGGCTGTGATTATATATATCACACATACTAGGTTAATGGTCTACTGCTGAAGTACACCTCTAGTACCATCAACACATTTTATGTTTCACACCAAGTGTGAAACTGCTTAACACAGAGAAATTCTTATACTCTGAAAATTTATATTCAAATAATTTTTCAGAACTAATAAAGTGTTTTGTAAAAATCATGTGTCTGGAAAACTGAATCCCTATTGAAAGAATTCTGTCAAGTTGATGCACCTTGGAGACATGATAATATGAATGGGTTAGCAAATTAGCTTACTGAGGTGGTTCCTAATCCTGAAGCACTTCAGAGTGAACATTAAAAATAAATGTAAGTATTTCAACTCGGATTTAATGAACTATGTTTGTTTTTCATTACTGTGACCAAAACACTTGATAAGAACAACTTAGATAAGGAAAAGTTTATTTTGGGTTCATAATTTCTTAGTCTTAAGTCCATGATTAGCAGACTCCATTGCTCTGACTTGAGGTGAGGCAGAACATCATGGCTAAAAGATTTGGTAGAAGAAGGCAAATGGCAGCCAGGAAACAGAAAGACAAAAAGAACAGGAAGAGGGCAGGGACCCAGTGACCTACCATCACAGAGAGCCAGAGAACACCTGTTACTCGAAGGACTCCACTTGTCTTCAGTTTTTTTTTCTTTCTTTTTGAGCATTTATTCATTTGTCAAACATTTATTGAATGTCTATTATAAAAAGAGAATTAGGGAAGGTGTAAGTAAGTTTACATCATGCTCTATGGACCTAAGAAACTTGTAGTCTAACTCAAGGAAAAGAAAGTCTACTCACAAATAAAGTCAAATAAGAGTCATTTAATAAGTGATGCCACCCATTACCCTGAGCCTCATCTTTGGCATCTCTCTCTGCTTTATCTCCCAAACAGTTTTCTCTAATCAATCATCAATCCACTGTTACTCACCAGACATTTTTCCAATCTTTTTTTCTTATTTCCAGTATCGTCAGTCATATCCAATCTAACCCTATCTCCAGTAATTTCTTTAAGAATCTCCTCCTTCCCAGCTTCTGGTTTTTTCCAATTCACATTCCCAGTGAGAGTGAAGTTCCTATTATTATCTTGTCATCTTGCTGAAAATTCTTAGGAGTAGTTTCAAAAAACAATTTTACTCTCTTGTCTCAGCCTCCTGATTAGCCTTATTATTTGCAACTCTCTACTGCAGTGTCAACTGTTTACTTGTAGTAAAGGCACCATAAGTACAAAAACGTTATCACGTTTTTATTTCATTAAACAATTTGAGACAATATATAGCATACAGTAGTTATTCACCAATATATAAATAAAATTTAAGAATACTATTACAAAATATTTCTGGGTGGACTTTAAAAGGTAATCATGGTAGTATAATAGAGGAAATGTTTACTTTGCCCTCAGGCATATCTCATTTAACTTTTCTGGTACTTTCATAGAGAGAGGCAAATTTGCACACAATGAAATTGTCTTTCAAAAAAGATAAACAACATACCTAAAATCACAATATTATTGAATGCAAATGCAGAACTCAAATATGGAGTCTCTATGACTTATTATACCTGACATGCAACCTACTGAATCTTTATTTTATCCTAAAGAAAGTGGGGACTTTATCAAATTCTTGAGCCAGGGAACAAAACGATAGACAAATGACAAAGCTTAGTTAGAAGCAGTGAACGTGACTTACTTAAGTAGAAGACAATCTAAAAGTCATAAAAGTAGTAAGAATGATGCAGTGACCAAGTAGGGATGTAAACTAGAATAAAATAAGAAAAATGAAAAGAGGAGAAAACTTCTGCCACACACTATACTGCAACCTAAGGTATTAACAATATAAAGGTACGGTGCTGTTAGCCTAGTTTAGGGAATGGACTTCAAAAGCAATGGTCAATTTCTGACCATCCTGTAATATACCTTTATATAACTATAGTAAAAGGAAATTAAGATTTGATGATTCTAACTTTATTAGCTGAGAACAAATCCAGCAAATTTAAAAGAAATGTAAGAGTATAGAGCAAATGTATCAGTACTCTGGTAAGATTCTTGAAAAGAAAACCTGACATACACTGCAAAGAGGCAGTAGTATTTAGAGGGTCAGATATATGGGGGACCCACAATGCAGCCAGCATGGATACAGTGGAAGGGTCTCATAGTGAGTTCTATGCACTTTGATTTCTCTACTGTGCTTGTCTTTTGTGTACAAAGCATACGCATCTAGTCACATCTTCATTATACTAAACAGTGTAAATACTTTAAAAGATCTGTATTGACATCTTAGAGTAACCTATAAGTACATCATAGATATAAATGAAAATGCCATTCTCAACTTATAGCAGGCAAGGAGGCTATTTCACCTTTTTCCTTTCCTTATGGTTTCCCTTGGAAGCATAGAGAACCTCAGCCCATACTTCAATATTTGAAATAGAAACATATCTCTGTAGGGATTAAGCCTTTCATCAGGTTTCATAATACAGATATATCCAAGACCAGGGCAAATAGCATGCATATATATATATATATATGAACCTATATGGTTAACCTATAAAATATACAGAGTATCTAAATAGATAAATAAAAATCAAGTCAAGCAAAAAAATCCATAGAACCTGATCTGATCGTTAGATACATCAGAAGATCTGCTTATATACAATTCACCTTCTCTTACATTTAAATGTCTTTTAAATGAAAATATGTTCATCAATAGACTGATGGTATAATATAGATGGTATTAATAGGAATAAAATATACAAATTATGAAATGTGATGCAGTCTGGCAACTGTAATCATAAATTTTACAAATATGATAGCAAAGAGGAAGTACCGTGATAAATATACCAATCAAGGGCTAAAAGGACAGAGAGGTGATACAGTGTGCAATGTCTCTTAGCAGAGAAGAGTTTATGTTATAATTTATCTTTTTGTACAGTCCAAAAGTTTTAAGATAAAAATAAAAACTCAATTTTACACTAATAGAATTGGTTAATGCAGAATCAACTCTAAAGAAACATTACTGCTAAGCTGGGTGTGGTGGCACACATCTGAAATCCCAGCAACTTAGGAGGCTGAGGCAAGAGAATTGCAAGTTCAAGACCAGCCTCCACAACTTAGTGAGGCCCTAAGCAACTTAGTGAGACCCTGTTTCAAAATGTAAAAAGTAAAATAAATAAATAATTAAATAAAAAGAGCTCAGAATGTGACTTAGGGGTTGAGTGCCCCCAGGTTAAATCTCCAGTAACCATACAAAGAAGAAAGAAAGAAAGAAAGAAAGAAAGAAAGAAAGAAAGAAAAGAAAGAAAGAAAGAAAGAAAGAAAGAAAGAAAGGAAGGAAGGAAGGAAGGAAGGAAGGAAGGAAGGAAGAAAGAAAGACATAGCTGCTAATGGAGGAGTTCTTATAGGAACACTACTTTTATGAGAAAGAACAAAAGTAGAAAAAATTATATACACTAAAAATTGATGTCACATTTGTTCTGCGCAGAGAAAAATTATCAATGATCTAAATGTCCAAAATTGGTAGTCTACTAAATATATTACAATTCCACAATAAATTTTAGGCAGACAATAAAGTGTCAGAAGAAAAATTATATCCATGCCTTTGAGGTTTAAAAAGTCTCAGGAACAGAGGCTTTTAGGGAATGATTAGCTCATAATGGCTTTGACCTCATCAGTGGATTAATCTACTTAATTTACTTGTTGATACTGACTGGACTGTGGAAAGGAGGGAGTTAGTTAGAGGGAGTAGGCCACTGGATGCATGCCTGAAGGGGTTTCTCTTCTCCCCAGCTTCTTCCTTTCTCTCTATTTCTGCTTCCCAGCTCCTTGAGTTGAGCAGCATTGCTTCACCAGGCCCTTCTGCCATGATGTTCTGCCTCATCTCAAGTCCAAACAATGGAACCAGGCAACCATGGACTGAATTGTTTGAAACCTTGAATTGAAATAAATTTGTCAGGTATTTTGGTCACAGCAATGAAAATCTGACTAATACACAGTACTATAGCCCCAATGTGGCTGTTTAAATTTAAATTAATTGCATAAAAAGTTCCAATGAGGTTCTGTCCTTACATTACCTTATTATTTTGACTTATATAATACTGTGTTGGTTTTAAACTTTAAATATTTTATAACATAAACTTTGGATAAAAATATACAAAGACATTTTCAGTTGTTTAAATGCCACTGTGTCTTGCTGTACTTTTTAATGTCTTTCTTTTTTCCTACTAGCCAAAGTACTTGAACACAGAATTTACTCAGAGTGTGATCAACAGGTTGGTACTTAAAAGGTACGGAATTGGAATGTGAATTTTGTTTTAAAGACTGACTTACCTCTTATTGTCTTGATAACCTTGGGCAGGCTTCTATTTGTATTGAACATCTTGGTTTCCTTATCTGTATAACATTTTACCTGAGCTATGAGAATTAAGCTTGTTATTAAGTGTAAAGTACTTTGATACATCTCCACTGCAGAACAAGTACTCAAGAAAGATTAAGAATTATTAGGACATAATTAGGAGCAGATGTGTTACTTTTTCTTGCAATTGAAGCAGGCTCTGCATCTTATCCACTCGCCTAATAGTATGCAAGCAATATTTATTTACTAACTGAATCAATGAATCTGTGAAATAAGGACTAAATCTTATGAGTGTGTCAGAAATGCTTTATAAGTACATTAAATATTGTTTATGATGCTAACTGAAAGTCAGGATTTATTCTAAATGAGTCTATCATGACCTATTAGTCTCTCTCCTTGAGGACTTAGGAGTGTATGGATAAAAAAAAAAAAAGAAGCATAAACAAAATGGAATAGAGAGCAAGGGGCTCTTTGTTAGAGGTAAGAGTCACATGAAGTGAAAAGAACTCAGTCTAGAAGGGGTAGCTTAGGAAAATCCTTCCAGGAAAGGAGATCCTGCTTAGTGGGTGTAGTCGGGGTTGCTACTATGTTCATTGAATGTGTGGTGCCTCAGGAACACCCAGCTGGAAGCTGTAGGTGGCACTTAATGACTTTTCGACAGGGGTAGATCTACATTTTAAGAAGCTTCTTGTAGAGAGGGAAGAAAATGCATAACTCTGCTTGCAATTTTGGTTCAAAAAGAAACATGCATTTAGAATCATAAAAAGAAGTAGCATAACAATTTTAAAGATATGACAAATAACCATTATAAAATTCCCAAAGTTAACTTAATTGGAGCATTGAATTACTTGAATAACCCACCTCTGTACGTCTACTTTGCTTGCCTTATAAGCTATGTATTGTTAGTCCACCTCACACATGACAACAAAGAACAGGAAGATAATTCAGTCTTTCCTCCAGGGTAGTTGATTGAAATGTAATTTTTGTTTTAAAAATTGAGAAAGAGTTTCTTTCAGCTTCACTATTCCATAGCTCATAATTTGCCAGCCTCTGCTTTAATCTGTGATTGGAGATTCGAGACTTGTCAGGAACCCAGGCAAGAAGATGATCTCTTACTAGTTCTGAAGTTACGATTAAGGAGAACAACTTCCCATGTATAAACTATGATTCTGTTTATGAGTTTACAAGTTCATGGGAGAATAAAACAGATTCACTTGAACATATAATAGCCAAATGCACACTTGCTGAGGCAGAGAGTCATATTTTAAAGATAATCTCAGAGAGAGTGAATGCTGTAGGGAGGCAAGAGCTCATTTTACATTGGGAAGTAAGAGGGAGTTCATGAAGGAGTTGAAAATTTGATCATGTCTTGAACAACAAATAGAACTTAGGAAAATGCAGTAGAAACACATTTTGGGTGGGAAAAGATGAGAGCTACAATGTGAAAGTTGGAATCTAGGGTACAAAGTCCCTTTATTACAAGGAGTCATAAAGTCAACCATTGAATATAGCCAGTGATTGTGAGGAAATAGTCCTCAAGACTCCAGGTGTACATGAAATAGAATCTGTTCAACTTTTATCTGCAGGAAAAGCAGAAACATGAAGAGAATGATTCTTTCTCCCTAGTGATCTGCTCCACAGACAGCATAATTTAGGGAATCAGAAGAAATAAGTACAAAGTTAAGTTTCCTTCTAATAAATCTACCTGGGTCATGTTGGCAGGGATTTCACATTTTTTTTTTTTTTTTTTTTTTTTTTTGTAGTGGACAGGATCTATAACCTCAATTCCCTAGGACAACCTGCAAAATATAGACAATGCAGTATATTCCCTGTGGGATTTACAATGATAATGAAATAGAAAAAAAATAATAAGTTTTGCCTCCTGGATTCCTTGCTAGATTACAAAATAAAAGCCTGGAGCTGCATTAGCTCTGTTATCTGCATTTTCAAGCTGTTCACAAACAGTAGGTTGAATGGTAAAGATTTGTACATTCAGTGCAGTAGTACTGAAATAAGAATAATAGTTAGCCATTGAAATATATAGTGAATAGGTTCTTTCAACATAATTTTCCAATAAAAAACAGAAAAAAATTGAGGCCTTAAAAAAAAAGAAGCTGCAGAGTAGACACCAGCATGAGCTTAGTTTTGTAAACACTCACATTCCATCACATTGTTAATAACTCCACTATGATACTTTTTCTCCCCTTCCTTTTAAGTCTGTGAATGCTTAAATAGGAAATGTGATCTGTTTCAAAAGAAAAAAAAGCCACACAGTCACGTTAAAAAGCTGAATATTTTTTTCCTGAGATATAAAAATTTAAATACAGAATAGCTTCTTAGCACAAATTAATCTAAATGAATCAAAGTACAGTTTCATTTTTCTGCTTCACTCCTAATCCAACTGCTCCTTCTTAGAGAAATAAGGGCTGGCAAAAGGAAGACTAAACTTCTATAAAATAACCCATTTTAAATGTTTGTTTTTCCATTACAAAAATAAATTTCAGTTCTCCATAATATATTATCTGTCTTGCTGGCTGTTTATTATTCAATATATATATCTGAAAGAACATTTCTTACATAATAAACTTTCTTTTAATAATAATTACAATTAAATATTAATTGCATTGGCTTGCCAGATATGATACCATATTTTGTTTCAATTTGTTTAATTGATAAAAACCATAATTGCCAGATACTATTTTTTCTGAATTTATTATATAAAAACGCAAAAAGTATCACCATCTATCACTAGAGCTAAAGCTTATGTTCTTAAATACTTATTTCCTAAATATGGATGTTTTCTGAAAACAACATATTTTTAAAAATTGAATATTTAAATAAATTGAATATTTGTACTGAAGACTCAGATACTCATAAGAAGATAATTTTTTTTTATTTTAAAAATGAATTCATCACAAACTCCATCTTATTTTCAGAGAAAACTCATATTTATCCATTTGATATTTACTAAGTGCCTACTATGTGCAGACAGTTCTTCACTAAGGAATCTTGAATGCCATGGTCGCTGAGGGAAGAGGTCAAGGAAACCTGACAGTTCTGTGTACAGACTGCATGGGACAGAGCTTTCCTGAAATGGAATGAAAAGTTTTGAGTGACCCTTGGTGTTTTCTAAGTTGAGAGTTCATGACTTTCATCACATTCCCAAAGGATCAGTGATGATCAGAAGTTAATCACCCCTACTGTGGAAGTAATAAACTGAAAAGACTACCTGTGGACCAAGCTACTCAAGTTGACCAGAATAGGCAAGAGAAGTCCTCCAAACACACAGGACTAGTTCTGCCACTGAGTTATCCATCCAACCTGCAATTACATTAATGTGAAACTTTTAAAACTTTAGATATATAGTACATAAGCCATCCATGTATACTTTGCCTGAGTAACATTGAGAGACACACTTCTCAAGCTCATCTTTGACTTTCTCTCCAGCTCTATTTCCTTCCGTTTCAATGCTAATGGGAGAAATAAATTATTATGCATCACTTCCTGCTTGTATCTCCCTACTTGAACATTTACTTTTGTGCATGATTTGCTCCATCTACACAGTGCCTCTGAACTCCACTGTGCCATTTCTAAAATCACATTATCTTTTTTAAAATTTTATTATTTTTATTATTTTTTTTATTTTTACAGACTGCATTTTGATTCACTGTACACAAATGGGGTACAACTTTTCATTTCTATGGTTGTGCATGATGTAGATCTATACCATTCATGTAATTATACATGTACATAGGGTAATGATGTCTGTCTCATTCCACCATCTTTCATACCTCCACCCCCTCCTCCCTCATTATCTTTAAAGAGACAAATCAAAAATTATCTCTTCAATGAGCCCTGTCCTAATATCCTTGGCTTCTCCTTCACTATCACAGGTGACCCATAGTTGTTCCCCCTCTATCACAGTACATGTTCTATTTCTTCACCTATAAGACTCTCTTCGTGCTGCTAGCACCTAAAGATAGCTACTTTTTCTCTTTTCTGATATATCTTTTCTAGAATCCCAATCTCTCTCATTTTACATTCCTAGATCAATGAGTATTTCAAATTTATGTACTAAATATAATTTTCGTGTATCAGGAAGTGTTAAAATGCAGATAATTAAAATGCAGAGACCCAGTGAGGAGAAAAGGATAGCAATGAATCAAGAGGAAGGTTTACTGTGAAAGTCTGTGAACCAAGCCCAGTGCCTATTAATTTCTGGCTATACTTACTTCATTTATTCTTTTTCATTGTTGCATTAAAAAATATAATAATATTATAATAATAATGCCAGGGATAAAACAAAACAAAATGATTAAATGGTGGTTGGTTTGGGAATATTGAACTCCAATGAAATGGAATTAAATTTATTTCATGTCTACTCCATATAATGTTTAAAATTTGTTGATGAGAGTATTGTCAAAATTAATTTTCAAAAGTTACATGTTTTTTACAGAAAACCTGAAAGCTTATTTGCTTCCTACCCAGCCATTACAGCATAAGTATTCTTAGGTAGGTCAATATAAACCATGTATTTAACAACATACAATGTTACCAGAACAAATACTTCTATAATTTAGAAAAGGCATAATTGTAGTTAAGTTGATTAATAAACTGTGAAATATTCAAATAATGTTATATCATTCAGTGCTAAAAAAGAAATGAGCTACCAAGTCATGAAAATACATAGAGCCATCTTAAATACATACTAAGATAAATGCATTAAGCTAGTATGAAAAGCTACATAATGTATCATTCCAACTATATAATAGTCTGAAAAAGTAAACATTGGAGAAATTAAAAGGATAAATGATTTCCATGGCTTGGGAAAGGAGAAGAGGAAAGAATAGATAGATCATAGTGGAGATATATATATACATATATGTATATGTATATATGTATACATATATATATATATATATATATATATATATATTTTTTTTTTTTTTTTTTGATTCTGGGGAATGAGCTCAGGAGCACTCAACTACTGAGACACATCCCCAGCCCTATTTTGTATTTTATTTTATAGACAGGGTCTCATTGAGTTGCTTAGTGTGACTCTGTTGCTGAGGCTGGCTTTAAATTTGATCCTCCTGCCTCAGCCTCCCGTGCTACCGGAATTACAGGTGTGCGCCACCGTGCCAGGCCAGAGTAGATTTTTATTGTACTAAAAATACTGCGTATGACATTACAATGATGGATTCATGTCATTATACATTTGTCCAAATCCACAGAATGTAGAAAATCAAAGGTAAATTCTAATGTAAACCATTAAATTTGAGTGATTATACTGTGTCAATTTAAATTCATCTTATATAGAGAAAGCATACTCTGAGGAGGTGTGTTGATATAGGTGAAGGAAATTCATGTGTGAAATAAGGGAGGTATGTGAGATCTCTGTACCTTCCTCTCAATTTTATTGCCAGTCTAGAACTCCTCTAAATAAACAATCTTTAAAAGAACTAATTTGCGACTGAGCGCAGTGTCGCAGGCTTATAATCCCAGTGACTCAGGAGGCTGAGGCTGGAGAATCATGAGTTCAAAGCCAGCCTCAGCAACTCAAGGTGCTAAGCAACACAGTGAGACCCTGTCTGTAAATAAAATACAAAATAGGGCTAGGGATATGGCTTGAGTGCCCCTGAGTTCAATCCCTGGTACCCACCCCTGAAAAAAAGTACAATTTTGTGTTTCATAAAATCAAAGCTCTCAGCATCTAACACCTGGTCTTTTCATTGACCTAATAAAATACAAATCGTCATTGTCTCTAAATGGTAAACCATTATAAAAAGGTCTCATTTGCACAAAAACAAGCCAGTGCATTTCCAACCACAGAAACATACTGAATAGATTTTACTATTTCCTTTCCCCCATATTTCATTTCACTGCAACAAAATGAAAGGGAAGGTATACATAACAATATTTTATGCATATATTTTAAGAGCAAGGAGAATTAAGGTACCTAAGGAAAGGCAAACCTGCTATGCTTCACCCAGAGCAACAAAACTGTGACATCCATAAGTTGTGACACTGTAGGTTGCATTATATACACACGGACACACGCATACACAAAAAACCAACAAAAAACACATATACACACAGGTCCAAACTAATGTTAATGTTAATTCCATAATATTGAGGTTGACATTTCTTTCAACAAAAATATTGATATTTCCAAAGGCAAAAATATTGATATTTCACATGTCATATAGCTTCCTGGGTGTGTGTGTGTGTGTGTGTGTGTGTGTGTGTGTGTGTATGTGTTTATTTAACCAAAGTGAAGAGGTACACACTTTTAGTTGGAGTAAATTTTATTTATGGGATAATCTAACCATTCAAGAGCGATGTACTAAAAACATTGCTTTGGTCCTTCAGTAAAGTGCCTTTGCTGAAATAGCTAAGCTATTATCTCATAAGAAAAAGTACTGTAGGAAACTCATTGGTGTCTTTATTGTGCTTGTAAATAATAGATTCTGTAACAACTCATGATGTAAATTTTTATAATACAAATCCAAGATTTCTTAGATTTCAGTACGAGGAATATTTGTTACCCTCTTACATAACACTGAAAAGATTGATAACAAATTCTTTTTTCTTCTAGAAAAAACACCAATGGCAACAACAACAAAAAACTAACAGACAAAAACCAAAACCCTACATTTATTTTGCCCTAGTGAGGGGAAAAAATGTTTCTCAGTTTCCTCAATAATAATACACTGTCTTACAGCAGATATTCAAAAATATATTTTACTTACCCTGTGTTCATTTTCTTTTTATATTAAAATGCTACCTATTTTACTTTTGCTTTATTGGCTAAAATCACACAAATCATTTCAAATTATTTTTAAACCAACAAATTATTTAAAATTATTGTTTTAATCAAAGCAGAACTCCACATAATGCTTTTTGTAGAGTAGTGCCATTTAGAGTTCGCTTCATAGAAATTTTTAAATAGGATACACCTGAGCAGAAAAAGAGAAATAAATTAAAAATAAGTCTCTATTTTCAAGTTGAGTTCTTCAGGAAAAATACCAACCTGACAAAAATCAATACTGATATATTTAGAAAAACAATGTTTTCTGTACTAATAAAGTAATTTTGGCTCTTCTTTTCTTAATATGGCCATGAAGCTTTAAAGAGAATATTAAAAGGATAGCGTAGGGATGTAAAAATAATGACACAGCACTTCTCCAAATTTTATGTGTGCATTTCTAACTAGTTATCTGCCTTATGTTTTACTTAAATTCTGATATGGATACAAGTTATTTGACCTCTATATCTTTTTTAGAGTTATAAATAGAAATGTGGAATATTTTCTATACCGCAAAAGTTTGCTGCATACAAGAACATTGTATATCAGTTAAGAACCCTGAAAAAGCTATAAAAATCCATCAGGCATCATTTCTGTTTTCAGGTCATTAAGAATGGTTAGCTTCCTCAGCACTTCATAAAAATGAACGATTTCCAGCAATTTGTAAACCATCTCCCTATCATGTCTGACTACCACCCTGAGTTTCTAACATCTTTCCAACACCAGATATATGACAACAGAGGCTAAATTTCCTTTTTTCTACCATCAATCAAAATTTCTTTAGGAATATATATTTTAATGTATTTTAAATAACTATCAGTATATGTTTAACTCCAAAAGAACCATATTTTCTCAAAGTAGTAGTCTCAAAGAAGCACCAATATTTTTCAAAGTAGTAGCATTTTCTCTTTATAGTATTTTACACTTCCACAATGTATTAGGTATTCCAACTGATCAACACCCTTGTAAAACCTTTGATTTTAATTGTGGTTTTAATTTACATTCCTTTAATAACAAATGATATTATGCATTTCTATTTATTCCTCTGTAAAATACTCAGATTTTTTGTCCTCTTGTTTTTTATTTGTATGTTTATCTTTTTTGAGTCATTGATTCGTAAAGTTTCTTTGTTCATCTTAGATACAAATAAATTTTAAAATATTTGTGATGCAAATATTTTCTCTTAGTTTTCCAGGAAGGAGCCCCCTGAGTGCTCTAGAACCATGGGAACATTGTTCTTCAATCACCAGATTGTAGAGGAGCTCAGACATCAGGCCGAGAGCCTGAACCCCTGGCTAAATAATGGCTGTCTCTGCCTAAATCTAAAGGGATATCTCAATATAAAAAGTTTTGCGAAGTCCCTGGTAACCATTAAATACTAGAAAGGGGAAGAAGAAATGGAGATAAAAATGAAGGAGAAAAAAATAAGTAAAGAAAGAAAATATATTTCCTCTGTCAGATGAAGGAGAGCTTTTAGAGAACAGAGGATGTGTGTTTTACTACTCTCTATCCCATAAGATGCCACATATTCATACACACACACACACACACACACACACACACTCACACACACACACACTAAAGACTCTAGAACAATTACATAAATCCTGTAGTAAAATTGTCAATACAAATTTATAACTTTTATTTGTGCATTTTATTTGCCATATGCCAGGTTTTTAGTATAATGTACAAAAATATAACGTTCACATCTTGGGTTCATATTAACGTGAATTGCAGCAACTGTTACAGCTTCAGATTGTGTTATGTATAAAATCAATGGAAAACAGCTTCAAACATAACCCATAGTTTTATTATTTTTGAAAAATTAAGTGCCTTTCCAGATTTTCCTGAATGCTGAGAAATAAATTGACTGCCCAATGTACACTTATAAGAAAATGACAGATTATATTAATGTTACTTACAGAAAAGTTTGTCAAGCGTTCATAACATATTTCTCAATTGACTTTAGAAAGTGAAAATGAAAATGATTTATACTTCAAAATATTTTAAATTATTTCATTTTTTAGCCTTCTAAGGAATTTTTTTTTCTTTATGCATTCATTTGTTGATGAATACCTAGGCTGGTTCCATAGTTTGGTTATTGTGAATTGTGCTGCTATAAACATCGGTGTGCATGTACCAATATAGTATGCTGACATCAACTCTTTTTTTTTTCTTTTTTCTTTTTACAGACTGCATTTTGATGCATTATACACAAATGGTGTACAACTTTTTGTTTCTATGATTGTGCATGATGTAGATTCATACCACTTGTTTAATCATACGTGTACATGGGTTGATGATGTCTGTCTCACATACACAATGGAGTTTTTGTTTTTTTTTTTTCACTATGGAGTTTTATTCACCCTATAGAAAAGTGAAATTACGTCATTTTCAGGAGAATGGATGGTATTTGAGACCATTATTTAAGCAAATTAAATCAATCTCATGAGGTCAAGGGTAATGTTTCCTCTCATATTTGGAAGCTATAGAGGTAAAAGGAAAAGAAAGATGGTGGTAGGGGTAATCACATGAAAATCAAAGGGAGATCAGTAGAACTGAGGAAAGGAACCAAGGGGTAGAAGAATAAAGAGTGGAGAAGTGCTGGGGAAGGATACTTACCAAATTACATTGTTAAATTGTGTGCATGTATTAACATGTAACAACAGATTTCACCATTATGTACAACTATCATGTACCAATAAAAAAATGTGGGGAAAAGAAAAAGAATTCTTTTTTCTTTCTTGAACAGCAAAAGTGATTAGTTGCCTAACTTTGGGGTTTAAAAAAAAAAAATAGATAGAGGCCAATCCTGTAAATTACAAATTGTTATCATCCTGACGAAGGGTGATTAGCTAGGGTGCTTCAAGGAAGTTTTAATACCATCAAGAATTCAGTAAATGTTTTTTGAAGTTAGTTTATTTGTGCTCTGTACAGGAATTGAGTCATAAATCCAAATGTCTCAGGGAATTTGCCTTCTGTTCCTGTAACTCTGGGTTCTATGGTTTTCAAAGTCATGTTTTCCAACAGGGAAATAGTTCTTCAAAGGGAAATACAAGAGACCTCTGAGGATCTACCACATTCAGGAATATTATCCCCAGGATCTTGCAGGCACAAAGAAAAACTGTCACACACTTCGCAAGAGAAGGTCACTGATGCACACCGTAGGTGGCAAACGTGTTGACACTCATGTGATCCACTTGGAATATTCTTGCCCCTTGGTATGACCTTGCTCAAATGTTATGGTGAACAACAGGAGAAATAAGCATCGCTTGAAAAAGTCATGGTTGGTAGAAGTCTGGGTCACTCATTCATGAGTCTAGACCATGCCAACACATAAGCCACCAAAATCATCAAAAGTGCCAGCTGAGAATACAGTAAGGGATGATGATACCCATCATCTATGAACCAAAATCAAGCCACTGTTGAAAAGCCATCAGTTTGTTCCTATAATCTTTATTCCAGCAGTTTTTTTTCCCTATAATCTTTATATACCATATTTCTTCCAGGAAATAAGATCTGCTAGAATCTTAGAAGTTTCCAAAATTTGCTTGGAGAAGTTTTTAGTTTTTCTAATGTGGACTTGGGATACACTGCCCATATTCCTCTGCAAGAATGGAAAATACATTTGAACAGCCCTTATTAAAATAATCTCTATGGAAGAGAGTTGCCTTGTCCAAGGACATATATCTTCCTGGGCAATATATGTCCAGTGATTGATCAATGTAGGAATGCAGAGGTCTGACTCTCTTGTCCCAACTCCAGAGAGAGCATTATTACGCATACCAGTTTTTTAAAAAAAGGGAAAAAATGAAACTACTGTGTGATGTGTGTGTGTGTGTGTATAATTTAATATCTGAGAATTATGTAATATTATTTTTGTTATAGTTCTTTTTAGCAAGTGTAAAATTTTAATCATAGAAAGAGTGAGAATAGTCTTGCAGATTAGGAATAACAACAATAATTGATAATGATGATTAAGATTTTCCATAAGTATATCCACTACACAGTGCTATGATGAAGGTTGATTTCAGATAATCAAGTTTGAACACCAAGTTTGACATAGAAATAGCATCTAAAAGCAATGCAAATGAGCCAATATAGTTCTAATTCTGGAACTCAGCCTTTGTCTTCTGTTTTTTTGTCCACCCAAATATATCAGGAAAAAATTTCAACTTTCAGATTCAGAAATATGTAAAAAGACAGCTGGCAACTAAGAATACAATTTTACACTTTACACACAGCACCCACCCACCCACAGACACATTCATACACATGAACTACAAAGTGATATTTATTATATATGTATACAATGAGAAATGATTAAATCAAACTAATTCACATCCGCCACATAAAACATTTTTCATATTTTTGGTAAAAACATTTGATAGTTACTCTCTGGGTAATTTTGGAATATGTAACATATTATTATTAACTTTCTTATTTTTAAATATTAAGGAAAATCCAAGTGGTAATTTAAAAGGGAGTTTCACTTCCAATAGATGTGTTATTTTAAATACAATAAAGTACATTTTTAAAATAAGCATTAGTGCTTATAAACATGGAAATCATTTAGTAAACATTAATTCATGTTTATCTACAATTTAGGTAGCAAATTTTTCTAACATTTTAAACAACAATGCAAAATAGTTATAAAAATAGAAACAAAACAACTCTTCAATAATTGCCACAGTTAACTTTCTTTATCTACATTTTATCCATAAAAGTTTTTCTTACTAAAAAGATAATAGTGCAGTGATGATTCAACAGTCTATATGTCCCAAAGATTAGGACAAAATAAATGAATATATAAATAAATGTTACTTATATATAAGTGTATATATACATATACTTTTTACTATCATCAAATAGAAGTTTATTTGAGCATTTTCAATTGATCGATATTTCCATATCTGAATGTATTTTCTTAACATTTCTGAATAGTAAAGAAAATATTTCCTACTGGTAGTATTTAAAGCAGTAGGTGAATTGTTTCCTAAAAAATATTCTTCCAAAGTTTGCTCCAAGAATTTTCAATTATAACCTGAGAAGATATTGTCAAGATAAAAAATAATCAAAGTTCAACATAAACTGAGAATACAGAGTCTACAGCAATGAGCCATGAACAGGTATTACATTTTCAATTATTACTGTTATAAAATTAATTAGGACAATGTCAAGCTTTTTTTTTTCAATGACTCTATCCCTAGAAGCAAAGGGAGTCAAAAATGTCAAGTCAATGCCAAGGTCTAAGTTCAACTACATAAAAATTCTTAATCATATTGTTTTTGTTAATCCTCTTGGAATTGCCTGTAATGAACAACCTTGAAAAAGTATTTATGCAAAACATGTTATAAGATTGATAATTATATGTTAATGAAATTCTTAAATATACAAATATTTTCTAAAACTAGATTAGACTCAATTTTACCAAGAGCATTTTCTGTTCATTGTTTTAAAATCATATTTTTAAATTCTTAAATTGAAAATGCATTGAAAATAAGATTGGTGTTGGTATTAAAACTTAAGTTCAGAGCATATAAAGACTAGTTTATTTCTATAAACTCTTTGGATAGGGAAGGACACCTTGAAAAATTACAAATATTTTCCACTTTTCTGTGTCCATCCCTGTACAGTAGCCTTCTCTGCTTTGAGCAAATAACACAGTTATATCAAATGGTCAGATAAAATTTATTTCTGTAGTAGAAAGATCAGTAGGGTAGAGGGAAAGGAATGGGAGAGGAGGGGACCAAAAAGGGAGGAACTGGGGAATGAATTAGAGCAAGTTACATTCTATGCTTTTATAATTATTTCAAACAAAATCCTAAGTCTATGTATAACCAAAAAGAACTCATAAAAATTATTTCTGGATACTCTTTTGCTCTTTCTTACTGTACAGGGAAAAGTAGTGTCTCTAAAACAACATATGCATATGCTGGAGAGTCTTTGAAATATCTAACCTCACTTAATCAAACAGGCCACAGGAACAGGTCAATTAAGAAGATATTCAAAGCAACCCTACCTATTTAGTTTACAGAAGCATTAACAAAATTAAAAAAAAATACATAGTTGAGCAAAACCATACACATTTAACAACTTTTGGCTTGTTAAAGTCTATGCATCTCTTGGTGCATTAAGAATTGGTAATGTACACACAAGTATCTATTTTTACCAATGAACATATGCTTGCAGATGACAATGCGCTGGCTAATGGAAAAGAAAATTGTAGAGACATGGCAACATCTGTCATGGAAGATTTTGCTTTTAGAATTAATACACATTGAGCCTTTTATAAACATTTCATTGTTACATGAGCATATCTTCTAAGTCCTAAAAAGCATTGCCTACATTAAAATCTAAATAAGAATGACCAATCACATCTAATTTTGAGGACCTGTTCAATTCTCAGTCCTCAGGAATGTACCTAAGGTGTATATAATATGATGCCTGACTTAAGAATGTAAATGTTAGAAAGAATAAGCAAAACTTATAACTGAAACATGAAAAGTTTACCAAAGTGTTTTGGCAAAGGGTTCCACTAGAAAGAAGAGAGGGTATAGAGTTAGACAATTTAGGTTTAGTGCCAATGTTTTTGGTAGTAACAATGTAAACTCGGAAGCATTCCATAACATCTCCAATTATCATTTTCCTTATTGCATATTAAAGAGATGGTGCTAACACACCTGGACATGTTTATTGACTGTCACCATACAGGGTAGTACAGGTGACCATCTCTAGAATCCTGGAGAGACACAGATTTCCTATTTATAGTAATAGGTACTCACCCTGCCACATTTTCTGCCTAGGACAAGAAGCTACAGTAGAGATGAAATCTTAATCTTTGGCCAAGTAGAGTGACGAAAACAGCCATATTGTTATTTTTGCTATTTGACTCCTCTCTTTTCCCAGCTTACAGAGTCAGGGAACTTTGTTTATTCACTGAATAGACCCGTGAAGTTAACAAATATTTGTAACCAAAATTATTTCTTAAAGGAGTGGATAGAGTGGATAAAAAAATGCTCAAGAGGATTTCTACTTACAATCTCTAGCAGATTTTAGAAATATAGGCTACACCATAGCAACATATTTTGAAAAAGTAGTGTTTGTAGTTATCGTTTGTTTATTTTTAGAGATAATATACAACTTAGAAAACGTAGGTGCAAATGTGTATGCAGAGCTCTATCAGGCAAATGGATAAGAACAATCCTAAAGAGCAATAAGGCTTAGAGGATTAAGAGAGAAGAGGGATTTCCAAGAAAGAGCTTGGGAAAAATATAAGAGCACTGAGACAGTTTACTGATCAGCAACTAGGTATTTTCTGTATCACCATATTTGACCTAGGTTAGTGTTCAGTAATCTAAAAATAATTGTTGTAGTTTAGATACAATGTGTCCCCCAAAAGCTCATGTGTGAGACAATGCAAAATTTAGAGGTTTCACAGTACAGAGGAGAAATGATTGGGTTATGAGTGTCTTCACATAAAAAATGCAATAATCCCTCAAATGGATTAACTCTGTGGTAACTATATATAGGTAAGTGTGGGGGTTTCTGTCACGTCCCTCTTGGATGAGAAAAGGGTTAACTGTCAGAGGATGATGTTGACTATATATCAATCAACCATAAACTTTTCTAATCAATAAACACAAAAGAGCCAATTTTTTTTTTTTTTTAATGAGGGGGGGGGGCGTGACAAGTCTGGCCATACCAGTTTTGGCCTCTAACAACATGGACTAGCCCAACTCTCTTTTATTTATAGTTGCACAGATAAAGGGGCCCGAAAAGGAGGGGCTTCTTCTGTGATGAATAGGACGGGGTCAAGTTAGGGGAGCCAATTTGCTCAGGGAAACTATCATATAACCAGGCAGGGAACCGCTCCGACAGTGTCACATACCAACCCCGCCCATCCACGCCCCTGCAATCTGGGACAGACTTCCTTGTCCACCAGTTCCGAGAAGTCAGGTGTCTGCATCATGAGGTTCAACCTCATCTAGTTCTACTAGATAAGAATGGCTTCCCACAGGTAGGGTGTGACTGGAGGAGGCAAGTCGTTGGGGCTGTGACTTTGGGGTATATATTTTGTCCCTGATGAACCAAGCTTAGTTTCTTTCTCTGCTCCTTAGTTGCTATGTCCTGAGCTGTTTTTCTCCTCTACACCCTTCCACCGTGATGTTCTTCCTCATCTCAGGTCCACAGCAATGGAGTTCAATGTCTATGGACTGAGACCTCTGGAACTGTGAGCCCCAAATAAAGTTTTCCTCCTTGAAAATTGTTCTCGTCATGTCTTTTGGTCAAGGCAGCGAAAAAGCTGACTAAAACAGTAATAAAAGATTGGAAGTGCTTAGTTGAACTGAAATTTTTTGTCATTGTTAATACTAATTTGCATAGAACAAACTGTAGAACTTGTCAGAATTCTGAGGAGACCTACAGTTTTGGTTAAAGTATAAATGAAGAGAAGTAAAAATGAGCAGGCAAGGTATTTTCCAAACTGACAAAACCTGGTAGTTCATGGGACACCAGAATCATAGCTAAAAAAACTTGGTTCTCAGTTTTCATGGCTCCTCCTTTTCTCTCATGTTGCTCCCGTGTTATGCAAAATTTTGCACAGAAATTCTGGAATAAATTTCAGACAAAGAAAAAGGAATGGAATTAGGATCGGACAAGAGGATAGCCCTTCACAAGGCAGTATTGAACATTAGGAAGCAGGAACTTCTGTGTTTCTTTGATCAAGGAAATAAATGATGCAAAATGTTTAATGCAGTGTAATTGATGGTGGTACACACCAGAAACTCTCTAAGGTGTAAAAAGAGGCTTTAGAGAAAGAAGGCATAGAGGCATGTTCTTTGGATATTACCGAAGAGAATTAAAATAAAGTAGAAAAAATAGGAAAAGAAAGAAATGATATTGATAAATTATATTTTAAAAAGTATCAGTAGTCTTATTTGATTGAATATAAAAGAAGAAAGAAAGGAAAAGTGCAATGATAACTCCATCATTTAGGTCTTAAATCCAAGGACAGTAGAATTTCCACTAAAGAAAAGCAGAATTAGGACAGCTAATATCTCTTACATGTGTATCATCAAAGCATTACACAAAATAGTTCCATTCATTATTCATTTAATATCCACGGCAGGCCTTTGTGGTACATAATTTCTTTGTTACATAAAAGGAAACAGACTCAGAGAGTTTGGATAATTGGCCTATTATTTAAAAAAATAAATAAATTTTTAAAGAGCCAGGATTGAAGTCCAAATCTGTCTAACTGTAAAGTCCAACTGTTTTTTTCTAATATTATTTCAAAGAATACTTCTCAGTACCAAAAGTTAATGTATACTCATTAGGGAAAATAGCAGTCAATTCCTGGGGAAGAATTTTGTTAAGATAATAACAGAAAACAATTATAATATTTTTAATATATAAACCTAAGTTATATAAGTGGGAATTGACATACAGACATGTATGCATACAAAAAGTAAAACAACTCTGTATAAATTTACCAGTTTTTCTTGCTGTCATAAGAGATGCAAAGGCTTATGACAGTTGTTTTTAGGATTTTTGTAAGTTTGAAATGTTAAAGACCATTCCTTATTCAGTGGTCATGTATTTAAGGGTAAAATTAATGAACAAATTAAATTTTCTCACCCTACCATCAAATCAAGTGCAATCCAGTTTGTTCCTACTATGCTCTTAAAACAACTAGTTCAATCCTCTCATTAGCCACATCACAATAAAATTGTGCCTACATTTTCAGTCCATTGGATGATTGAAGATGGGAACTATGATTTATGACTTTGTATATTGAGCATATGGTGTTATACCTAACAAAGAATAAAAACTTAAAATGAGAAAAGCAAGGTCAACTTTTATTTATAAAGTACTAGGGGTCAAACTTTGACCATGAAGTTATAAATTATTATCTTAATTTTCACAACCTGATAGGATAGATACTTTGTAATCTCCATTTTGCAGTAACAAAAATTGAAACCAATTGAGAAAAGTTATTTTGACTATAGTCACAGGGCAACAGAATATAAAACACTGAGCCCCGCAAGGTGGCACACGTTGGTAATTTCAGCAGCTGGAGATCTGAGGCAGGAGGATGACAAGTTCAAAGCCAGCCTCAGCAACTTAGTAAGACCCTAAGCAACTTAGTTAAGACTCTGTCTCTAATAAAAATAAAAAATGGCTGGGGATGTGACTCAGTGGTTAAGCGCTCCTGTGTTGGATCCCAGATACAAAAAAAAAAAAAAAAAAAAAAAAAAAAAATCTCCAAATCTCTTGGCACTCCCTGACCTTCCCCTGGGATACCATGTCCACTCAGGATCTTCAGAGACCCCTCATTCCCCTCATTCCTTTCCCTCCCATTGACTACTCAGGGTCTTCCTGAGCCTGTAAGACCTTTTCTGGGCACTGGAAAAATACCTACTCTAGGAAGTTAAGACCCCCACCAGAGCCACCCCTCAAGGGGACTCAGGAGAGAAGGCACTGCTTTGTGAAGAAAGTACTCCCTTCTTGTCCTCTTGACTGATCCTGGGTACAGTGTGCCTAGCATAGACTAGTCAGGACTCCCAACCCCACTAGTACCCAACATCTTTCTGCTATGTACAGAACATACAATCATTTTAGGTGACTCTTCCCTTTGTTTTTTTTCCACAGTGAATGCAGTTTCTTTAGTTTTGTTTCCTTAGGAGTTGAGTGGCTCAACTCAGCTATTTATATTTCTAACAAGGTGGATTTTTCTCTTAAAGTGTTTTTTTTTTTTTCGGATATTTTTGTTCCTTACATCTTTCTATGTAGTCCTTTTTAAGCAGTTACAATCTTTCTGTGATAGCTCCATTTCTATTCATTAAAATGTTATTAATTTTCAAATTACTGCACATGAATCATGGATAGAACTTTTGTTGTCATCACCCTTTGTTTTACAAAGACATCCACTTGTTTCCAGGAAAACTATTAAGTCATAATAAAATACCTCACTAAGGTATAATATATCATTTTTGATTTAATAGTAGTTTTCAATTTTAAAGTATCTTGAGATTTCTCATGTCTTTTCACTGCCAATAAAATCCAATCCCTTTTCCCCCCTTATTCCCTGTCCCAGTCTGTTTTGCATTTGGATGTGTCTTTCTGTTGAGCCTCAGCAAATAGAACATGAGGAGACTGAGCCACATAAAGCCCTTGCTAGTCAAAACTTCCCAAGGTACAATACTTTAACCACTGATTGCATAGAGAAGTGCACTACTTAAGACCACTTAAAGATGGTGACATGACCAACTGGAGGAGAATCACCAAATGAATGATGATCTCTCTGTTCTGTGAGCAAAAATACACATCCAATATGTCTGAGCCGTTTTATTCTGGGGATTATTTTTAAAGAAACTGACATTGTCCTAACTAATAGACAACCATTAATTAAAAAATAAAGCAAGGCTCTTGACTTGAAAACAAGTTGAAATCTCTTAGGATACAAGTTCCAGACTATATATACTTATTACAAATATTTCATTTGGGTGAATATTTCCAGTTCACATGTATGAATACATACCTATGTATATTCTGCATTATGTATTAATTGTTATGATATATATGATACATAAATATCTCTGTTCCGTGTAATATATATTTGCACATCTTTATTTATGTACAATATAATGCACAGAGTTTTTTAAAAAAAAGAAAGTGTGTGAGAGAGTGCCCACAAGTATTAAAATATTAAGAAAAGGTGGTTCTACTAAAAATACAAGGAGAAAAGACAGAAGTAGGAGGAATTTTTGTGTTTTTAATGTGCTGTATTAGACTTGGGTGTTTTAAGTTTTTGTATTACATTTTGGGGAGATATATAGTGTCAATACCTTCCACAAAAATTTTAAAGTTTAAAAACATTTGTGGATATATTATAAAAGCATTCTGCAAATAAGAAGTGAGTAACAATTTTTCTTTTACGTGTGATCCCACATTTTATTGGGTAAGATGTTCAGGAATTCTGTAAAGTTAGAAATACAGCTGTTTACGTGTCAGGGTGTCTAAAATTTTAAAGTAAACAATGATTTAAATATTTTTTACAAAACTCTCAAAGATTAACTTCTCAAAACTACTGGATTGTGATTCAAATCAATTCTTATTTGTGAGGAATAGATCTTCCTTTTCCTTTTTTTTTTTTTCCTAAATCTTTGCTATTTTAGAATCAATATACATCAATATGCTGTCCATGCACCTTTGTCTAGTAATTTTCAAAGAAAACTCTGGCATTTACTGGGAAAACTATATATATTTTTTTCCACTAGGAACAGGGATAAAATGGTCTTAAGAAAGCAGTTGGCAGCAGATGATTAGACTATTAGTAGTTAGAAAATGCTTCGCTTACAAAAGTATATTTATATCTATAGAGATGTCAATAAATAATTTAAAATAATCTTACTAATATTTTACAGTATTAAATCATTTAAGCATATCAGCAACCACTGCGCATTTGCATAATTCATTTTTATGGTTCTGCCTAACTCAAGAAATAGCTTTTAAGTGGGAATATAACATCTTAATCTCTGCCACAGAATTATAAATGAGATTTTCATCAAAAGTTTTCAATAATGAATACAATATCTCCACAATTACATGTATTTTTTATAAATTATCTTATGAACATTTTAAAATAATTGAAAAATTCCACTTTAAAGTGACATGTTGCCATCTTCTGTTGTGCTAAATCAGGAATAAATTCTCTTCATTTTTGGTAGATGCAATGAATTTCACAGACAAAAAACTTATTTCTCTTCAAGTTCCAGTCTAAATTTAGTTTCAGAAGAACACAGTGGACTTATATAACTTAAACATGACTTAATTTTATTTTGTGAACGGATACTGTGAACAGTATTGATCACTCTAGGTAGAATATTGTTTCAGAAAAAAAAAAAAAGGCATATGTATTTAGATGATGATCTCTTACATTCTTCATAGTTTTGCAAAATTTGGACATGTAACTATACTCACATTCTGAGCAAATGGGTTGGAACCTAATAAGAAGACTATGGACTTTGCATTTGCTGAGATTACTGTTCATGAACAACCAGTGGCAGTTACATATAAAAGAAATATCACATCTTGTAATTATTGGCAAAATCATTAACTATTAAAGTGAAACCTCAATGTACATCTAAGCCACACAACAGTAAAAATGAAAAAGCTTATGATTTTTAATCATGTAATGTAAATTTTGGGCACAATGCTTTCTTTTTAAATTAGATTATTAATTAGAATTTCATGAAATTCTTATGAACCAAGCACTTGTATAATTTCTCCATAATCTTCTATAATCTTTACAATCATCTCATGGGGGATACAAGATTATGTTCAGTTGTAAAACATGTTTTTAAAAATTTTAAAGTCAAATCTGTAATGCTTACCATATATCAGTTATTTTTAAAGCAGATCTGAACTCACTTCATCCATTTTACAACTGCTCCACAGATTCCATTATCACTCAGGCCTTGCAGATGAAATCTGAAGCCAAAGGAGATTAAATAATTTTCTCAAATTTTCACATAAATCAAGTGGTGGAGCAAAAATTCTAATGTAGTCTTCCTGGCTCTAAACTAGAGATTATAGTGGTAAAACATTAACCAAGGACAAACAATTAATAATTTATAAGAAGGAAATATTAATATGAGGTCTATATGTAATACTACCTTCTGACTAAACTAGTAAAGTGCAACTATCTAAACTCCCAATTTCAGAGCGCACTCTTCTGGCCCTCCTTCTATTTTATCCTTCTCCAAGCAGAAAGAAATTGACAGGGCAAAGGACACCTAGGATATCCAGGAACCCTTCTCAACACTCTCTGTGTCCCTGTGGCAATATTGGAGGCTGTCATGATCTGTACACAGCTTCATGCCTCCTTCCAAAACTTGAGCATCTTCCCTATCACATTCTCCCCAAAGTTGACCACATTCGTGGTGTCTGCAAGGAATTACCTTTTGTGGCTTTTGGGTCAATAGAAATTGAGCTTGAATATGCAGGCTGAGGGATCTATAAATATGGTATCAGATAGAGTAGGGAACCAGGAACAAATGAATGGGTTATGGTATGGATACCTGCAGCTAGTTTTTCCTTTGCCACCATGTCCCTGGGAATAACTCCATGTTTTCTACATTTCTAAATTAAAACTTGGATCTCCAAGTCATTATGGAGTCATATTTTTCACAGTAAAAGAAGCACAGTAATCTATTTCTTTCCTATGCTTACTTGAGCTATTGGAAATATTGGGGTTAACTTGTCCAGAAAAACACTTTGCATTTCCTATGATAGTTTGTTTATGTAACTGTGGTATGAAATGTGTATATGAAAATGGTAGCCACACAGTCTTTATTGATGTGGCAAAGGAGAAAAGGGATTCCCCTTCATCCCCTAACTAGATTCTACTGGACAGATCTTTCAAGAATTAATCACATGCGCAGGGGTCTTAAAGCAAAGGATGGAGTTGCAGAGTGATGATATGAAGAATAAAAATGCAATCTTTAAATAATTTAGCTGGTGGTGCATTTTGAACCAGTATATTAAATGTAATCAACCTTAGGCTTCCTAGTCATTTATCAGCCGTCACCTTTCTCTAAAATTATTTGTGAAATACAAGGAAAGACATTGATTGCAATTTTCCTTGTAGGATTTTAGGTATTGATTTTGAGTTGTTACTTCTGAAATACCCTTTATATATATTTTGGTTTCACTCTATTTTATAAATACAAGCAAAAGTTTTCCTAGTTATGCTGTTAGGTTAGCAATTCCTCTCATATCATGTCTCACAGTGAATAAATAGCATGTCATTTGATTAAAAAATGATTCCAAGTTCAAAATAAACACAATGGTAAAACATTCAATATTATAATAGCTTTGACATTAGTAGGAAGATATGAAGAGTAGCAAACAAATACACTATGTCTAGCCAGAAAACATAAGGGTCAATCAATCACAAATGTCATTATTTCTTAGAAAGTAGAACTCCCACACAATTAATATACTATGTTATGTTATAGTGCCTCCATTTTGAAAGTTTAGCTCTGAAAAATCCAAGTCATGTATGAGCATGCATAATGTACTACTCCATGGTGGCAACAGATCAGTAGAATCACACTATATTTTCAGGGAAACAGAAAGCTAGTACAGAAAAAAATCAGAAATAATTTATGTTTCATTAATAATGTTTGCTCTGCAATCATTTCTAATAGTTTTTTTTAATTAAAAGATCATTATTTTAAGAAATTGAAATGGTAATTCGTATTGTGCCTATTAGATCTCCTAAGAATATACCAATTCTATCAGGTGAAGCCAAACTGGAATATTTAATCAAAATTCAAATTTCTGCCCATAATGTCTGCTTTCTCAGCATGCTGCTACAGGTTCAGTTCAACTGTCTACTTAGAGGTTACTGAATGGACATGGGAAAACATCTGTCTTCCTAAATCTCAGTCTTTACAAATCATCACATTTAAAGTATAGTGTATTTTCTCAGAACAGTTCCCTATTTTTTAAAACTATAACTGACAATGAATATATATTGCCACTTGGCACTGAAAAGGAGAAGAAAAAAAATCAACAAAATTGCCTACACAACAACAAACCTCTGTAGGGGAAAAAAGGAAAACAATCCATCATTTGATGAATTGTCCACATAGTCCCCAGAATTGGATGCTTAGATAATTGGAAGATGATAAGCACTTTTCGGTTGTACATTGTGCAAATACTGGAAAAAAAAAGACAAAAGGAAAATACACATGTGGTCCACTAGAAAACCACATTGTTTTCAAAGAAACACTTAGGAAAACAGATGGTTGTAGAATTTTAACATAGATTCTGAAAGTACTCTTCGTTGTATTGTATTATGGTTTTAGCTATGCTTGCACAATTCCAGAAATGTTGAAGAAGTGAGGATTTTCAATGAATGTTTTATTTGTTGGATATAAAAATTTGATTAACCTCCCTTCCTCACACTGCCCATTGAATGAATGAATTTTGGAACTGAATCTCATTCTAACCATAAAACTGATTTGGATAAATGATAAGCAAAGGCTCATTTTGGGAAAGTTCGAGTTCAATGTTCAAAATAGGCTTTTCTTCTAGTGTTAAATGTTATACTTTGAAGAGCATGAAATCTATTGATGGCAACATTTAAAACACCTGATTTCATCTTTGTAGAGAAAAAGATTTCAGAGAGTCATAAATTCCCCCCCCATGCTTCTTTGTTGTTTTTTGTTTGTTTGTTTGTTTTTGTTTTTGTTTTTTGGTACTGGGGATTTCACCCAGGAGAACTTAACTACTGAGCCACATCTCCAGCTATTTTTACTTTTTATTTTGAGACAAAGTTGCAAAGGCCATTGCTAAATTGCTGAAGTTGGCTTTGAATTTGCTATCCTCCTTCTTCAGCCTCCTGAGGCACAGGGATTATAAACGGGCACCACCACGCCCAGGCCCCATGATTTTTGTCAAAGTTTTAAATGTTTTTTATTTCTTCAACAAAGCTTTTATCCTTTGGGAGGATTTGCTAAAATCTAACACAGGAGACAAATGATAGATTTGAAATTCAGACACACATGGAAGAGCAAGTTATGAAGAACAGAAATGGAAAAAGAATGGAAATAGATGTCCAAAGTCACACTTTCAAGAGTCTAAAGGTCTTCTCTTTACCATAACTACTCTTTTTGAATCTTTGATAATTCATGTTGGATAGTGAATTTGTGAATAGTAATGCCTTATGTTTGTACCATTCAAAAATGATATAAGTAAATATTCTATATGAGTATATTTGGGTATAAGAATCTATGGTGCAACCAGGCACAGTGGGACATGACTGTAATCTCAGAGGCTTGCGAGGCCAAGGCAGGAGGTTCATGAGTTCAAAGCCAGCCTCAGCAACTTAGTGAGGCCCTAGGCAACTAAGCAAGATCCTATTTCTAAATTAAATATAAAAAAGGGCTGTGGATGTGGCTCAGTGGTTAAGTGCTTCTGGATTCAATCCCTAGTACCCAAACCAAAAACAAACAAACAAAAAAAGAATCTATGGTGCTAGCTACTAGACACAGAACAATAAGAAGCATGAAACTTTTTCCTTCCCAGGAGTTGACAATTTGTACTTTTGTAATGGCCCTATTTTGACAGACTCAGGTACAAGATATCACCATTAAGGCATATCAGCTTTGTTGTACAAAGAAAAAATGATGTACAAAGATTAAAGAACCATCTCTGATTGGGTCACCATTCAAGATTTTTATGTAATTACATTCAGTAATGTAACAATGTTTTCATCATTTCCCTTATCAGGGTAAGAAATAAATAGCTGCTTTGGGGTTAGTTAGATGTTGAAATCAAGATTGTAGAAATAGAAACTAAGTTTTCTTCATGTCTCTGTTTCTAATTTATCAACTACTATCCTCTGGTAATTTTGCCTTTTGCCTCTCATCGCACAGTTTCTAAATTTAAATATATGTTATGGAATACTCCTTAAAGTTCTGTAAAATTAATTTAAATAATAATTGCCCAAAATAGCATTTATACAATGTTCACACTGTATCTAACTCTTCTCACAGCATTGTATATATAACTCATTAAAACTTTAAAATGATTTAATTTAATCAATGAGGTAGGTAGTATAGTAATTCTCCATTTATAGATAACACATTTGTTTGGGGAGTAATAAATATCCACGTAATTCATCTATTAGTTCATTTATTTCATTCTACAATTATTCATTGAACACCTACTTTATGCATTAAAATAGGCATGAGGGTACAATCTCTCCCAAAACACACACTCTCTCTCTTTCTATCTTGTGCCTCTCTCTCTCTCTCTCTTTCTCCCTCTCTCTTTCCTTTTTGAGAGTTTATAATTTAATGGTGAAACAGTTAAATCAATCAAAGTCACAATACTGTGAGCCTTAATAAGTTCATGTAGAAAATGCCAGAAAGTCACAAAAGAGGATATCTAAAATGTCAGTAACATTCTTGAAATATGTCATAGTGTATGAACTTCTGGTGTTTAAATTTACGTGTCCAATTGACTTCTCTCTGGGATACAAAAAATTTAATATTATTTCTGACTGTGTCTGTGAGGCTGTTTCAGGATAAGTTTAGCATTTGTATAAATTGACTCATTAAAGTGGATAGATTTTCCAGTGTGTATGGACATCATTCAATCTGATAAGGATATGAATAGAAAAAAAAAAGTAAAGGAAGGGAGAATGCACCCTATTTCTCTTGCCTCCTGGCTTGAGCTGGGTTATCAGTCTTCTGTCTTTGGCATGGGATTTATACTAGTGGCTCACTGGTACAGGACTTCAGACTGAGATGAAATTACAAAATGGGTTTTCCTGAGTCTCCAGCTTAAAGGTGACAGATCATGGCACTTCTTGATCCAATAAATCAATTCTTCATGATAACTCTCCTATTGTTTATAAAGTAGGATCTAATGTGTCTCTATGGGTCCAAACACAATATCCACGAACATAATTTTATTACATACGAGCATTTTTTTACATGTAACCATTTGCACTTTAGATGAGTTAGGTATTATATTCATATATCTTGGAAAGATAGTATAATTTGTTGATTGATCTTTATCCATTTAGAAAACCCATGTAAATGACTGTCATATTTGAAGTACTCTTGTGATTTGTTTAAAGTTTAGAAAAATGAATGATATGATAAATACCACCTGGTTATTTAAGAAAAATAAAAGCTAAAAATATGATTAAACTTCAGTGTGAGTGTACAATTAGAATTTTTTTTTTGAGGGTCTAAGGAATGAGTAAGATTCCTAAGAAAACTGGAATCATTACAAAATTTCTCCCTCAGAAAGTTCTTACAAAATTCTTATCTTGAATATTCTCTAAAATGTTAACTTTGCAGTTCAATCTAGTTCTAGGAAAGTATATATGATTCCTTCCAAATACTTGTTGCTACAAAAATTGTTGCAAATGTAGTTCTTCAGTTTAATAGAACATGTATTTTTAAACAGATTTTAATATCTTATTTTTATATTTTAATTACTTCAAGATCTAAAAATTGAATTACACTCAGTACTTGAAGACAAGGTAGCACAGAGTTTATATCACTGGCTTGGGACACTAGACTTTCCCAATGGTGACAGAGAAAGGATCCAGGCATAGCCTTACTTTCTAGGAACTATCACTAAAATTTTTGCCTTTTGGGTTTCTCAGGACTGGAGGTAGACGTGGGCAGTTCCCGCTTTAATTTTCTCATGTGTGTCAGTGGTCAGTTCTTTGTGATTCTCATTAAAGGAAACACATTCCAAATCCAGTCATGTGAATTCCGTAAACCTTCTCACTACTGTAGAGTAAGGCAGCAGCTCCTTTACTTGTCTCTATGTGGGGACTTAACAAGAGGGGACAGCTCTGTAAATTAGTCTCTCTCTCTATCCTTTCCTTACTCTCCTTATCCATTTTTATTCTAGAAATGGAAGAAAGCACTCAAGTGTTAGGGAAGGGATTCTCTATTCTTTTATGAAATGGGTATACCCTCAGGAGAGGCATTCTGTTTGACTATCGCTTTAATACTCCTAAGACTTTGGAAACCTTGGCAGGAAGATTGCTCCACCAACATTTATTATATGAGAGGCTGAAAGGAAATTCAGTCCTATGAATTTTGACATTTCTTTCAGTAGTTCTCTCAAGATATAGGTTTTACATGTAATTTTAGAAGTTGAGAAATAAAAACTTTGAAACCATTCTGCAATTTATTTAGGTTTGACTCTAAAGACAGAAATGAAATGAGTGAAATTTGAACAAGCTTTTTTGTGGCTTCGTCATATGCTGAGAGTGAGACAGTCTGTTGGATTACATATGTAAACAAGGTTATTTTTTGTGTAATCTTAAGACTTCTATCATCAGGTAAGTTCTTCAAAGTCACCATTCGAATTGATATAATTCATTCAGAAAAAGTATGACAAAATCCCCAGCATGAGCAAGTTACATATTGAACTGGTCCACTAATTTTGTGTTTGTGTATTTATATGCTGGTGTGATCAAAATTTATTAAAATTTTATGTCAAATATAAAAAACTGTAAAGAGATATATAAATATAAATAAAAAACATCACAAATACATAGAAGGGAATATCACAGTATGTTGTGGAATATAAACAGAAAATGATAACATAATTATTCAGAATTATAAAGTCCCACAGACACAGAGGAAAGTGTGGCTTTAAAAAGTAGAAATTCTACTTACATGATGGCTACAACTATGTAAACTTCATACACTGCTGTGTTTCTGGTTTTTTCTTCTGGTAAAACATATTACCATGACTTAAGCCATTTAAAACCACACAGAATTATTTCTTCACAATTCTGAAGATAAGAATTTTCCAAGTATCATCAATTCAAAAGCAAGGTGCCTGGTCTTGTGTTATTCAGTTTTATCTCTGGGAAGAATCAATATAAACCCATTCATATTGTTAGCTGAAATAAATTCTCCCTGATTGCAAGATTCAAGTACCCATTTCTCTGTTGACTCTTATCTGGGCATTGTTCTTAGCCAAGCCACTCATGTTTTTTTAGTTCATGGCCTCTATTTTTAATCTTCAAAGTCAGCAACCATGAGTAGTGTCCTCACACTTTGGATCTCCCCTCTGATTAATCTCCCCTATATTTTCCTCTCCTTGTTACTAATTTCAGATGGAAAAAGAGACTCAGGATTTTTTTTTCTTTTCTTTTCTTTGTTTTTGCACCCGCTATTGAACTTAGGGGTACTGGACCACTGAGCCACATCCCCAGCCCTCCTTTTTATATTATTATTTATAGAAAAGGTCTAACTGATTTGTTTAGCACCTCACTTTTGTTGAGGTTGACTTTGAACTCCTGATCCTCCTGCCTCAGCTCTGGAATTACAGGCATGCACCACCACACCCAGCATTGAGAGCTCATATGACTTGATTGGGTAAACCTAGATAATCCAGTATAATCTGTGTATTTTAAAGCCAGTAAATTTGCTAAATTATCAGCAACCATAGTTATATCTTCAGTGTTCCTTTTGCCATGTAACAAGTTCATGGGTGAGTACAAGGTATGGGCATACTTAGGGGGCTATTATACTGCCTTTCAAAATGTGGATAGTGAACTGAAAGGTAGAGGTGAATCAGAATATTTATAGTAGGACTGCAAAATAGTTTTTTTTTTTAAATATTTAATTTGTTCTACTATATCTTCTAGAATAAAAGGAAATTTATCACCTACCACATGTTAAGATTTGGCACTTCAGTTTAGAACATATCTATGACTAGTTTATAAATTTACAAACACAAGATTATGTCTATATTGGAATAACTATTATCATAGAAGTTTATTACACAATAAGTCTTCAACATAAAGTTTCAATAGAAGACCATCATGTAAAACCTAATTTTAATAAAATAAACTTAAACAGAATTATAGTATTTATAAGAAGCTCATAACAATCTGTGATTGAGAATTTATTTTACTGCACAGTGAAAATAGTGCATGAGATTTTATGTGGTCAAAGAAATAAGTAAAGTTTTAGTTCAGTTACTAAAGATTTAACTCTTCACTATCAAATGGGTGAAGAGAGTAACTATAATTCAGTTACAAAACCTTGGGAAGCAGCACTTATATATGGAATAGAGATTAGCCAAAATTTGTGAAGGAAAAAAATTCCAAGCTTTGAATTCCTACCTGCCAGGTGCGAAGATAGAGGAAGTCACAACCAAGAAATGCAGTGGTCTTCATATATTGGAAAAAACAAAAGAAAAGATCCTTAGCTGGAGCTACATGAAAGAATGTGATCTCACTGATGCCATGATTTTGACAGAGCGAACCCATTTTGGACTTTTGACTTCCAGAAATGTAAAATAAAATTTTATGCTCGTTTAAGTGACCAAATTTGTGGTAATTTGTTATAGCAGCCACAGAAAACTAATGCAGAGAATAAAACACAGATATGGAGGTAATTTGCAAGTTTATTTATTTATTTATTTTTTATTGTAAACAAATGGGATACATGTTGTTCTCTGTTTGTACGTGGAGTCAAGGCATACCATTTGTGTAATCATAAATTTACATAGGGTAATGTTGTTTGATTCATTCTGTTATTTTTTTCCCTTCCCCCCCACCTCTCCCACCCCTCTTTTCCCTCTATACAGTCCTTCCTTCCTCCATTCTTACCACCCTCCTAAACCCTAACCCTAACCCTAACCCTAACCCTAATGCTAACCCCTCCCACCCCCCATTACATGTCATCATCCGCTTATCAGCGAGATCATTCGTCCTTTGGTTTTTTGAGATTGGCTTATCTCACTTAGCATGATATTCTCCAATTTCATCCATTTGCCTGCAAATGCCATAATTTTATCATTCTTTATGGCGGAGTAATGTTCCATCTTATATATATGCCACAGTTTCTTTATCCATTCATCAATTGAAGGACATCTAGGTTGGTTCCACAATCTGGCTATTGTGAACTGAGTAGCAATGAACATTGATGTGGCTGTATCTCTGTAGTATGCTGATTTTAAGTCCTTTGGGTATAGGCCAAAGAGTGGGATAGCTGGGTCAAATGATCGTTCCATTCCAAGCTTTCTGAGGAATCTCCATACTGCTTTCCAGAGTGGCTGCACTAATTTGCAACCCCACCAGCAATGTATGAGTGTTCCTTTTTCACCACATCCTCGCCAACACCTATTGTTGCTTGTGTTCTTGATAATTGCCATTCTAATTGGGGTGAGATGAAATCTTAGGGTAGTTTTGATTTGCATTTCCCTTATTACTAGGGATGTTGAGCATTTTTTCATATATCTGTTGATTGCTTGTACATCTTCTTCTGTGAAGTGTCTGTTCATTTCCTTAGCCCATTTGTAGATTGGATTATTTGTATTCTTGGTGTAGAGTTTTTGAGTTCTTTATATATTCTGGAAATTAGCGCTTTATCTGAAGTATGAGTGGCAAAGATATAAGTTTATTTTTATATTCATTGGAAATAATAGTGACTTGAACTAAAACGATAATAGAAGAAATGACATAAAGTTATTGAATTCAAGATACTCTGCTATTTTGAAGGAAGAATCATAATTTTAAATGGATTGAGTGCTAGACACAAGAGAGGATCAAAGCCAAGGATGACCCTGAGGGTACAAAAACTCAAAGGAATGTGTCATTTATTGATAGAGAGGAAAATATGTGAACTGGCAACGCAACATAAGAGGCAAGTGAGGTGTGAGAAATGAAGCAAGCAACTGCGATGAGAAGCTGCTGAAGGACAGAGCTGAGGGAGAGGACAGGGACAAATGCTGCAAATGCCAAGGGAGAGAAATGAACATGAGAACTGAGCATTAACTACTGGTTCCACTGAAGTGCAGAGCATTGGAGCCTTAACAACAGCAGTTTCAGTGAAGTGTTAGGGAAAAAATATCTGACCAGAGTGGGTGTAAGTGACTCTAGCACTTGCTAATTTTGAAACTGTGGATATATTTCTCTACAAATGTCAGTTTCCTCTTTAATAATATGAGGTAATGATTTATATGATATAAGGTTCTTGTGAAGATTAAGTGATGTAGTATAAAATGCTTGTTAAAATTTCTGGCACATAGTACTAAAAAATGTTAGTTATTTTCCTCCCCTTTAGTCCCTCTAGAATATTCCAGTAAAATAAATATTTCTTTCTTTCTTTTTTTCTTTTTTATTTTTAAATCTTATTTTTTCAGACTACATTTTGATTCATTGTACACAAATGGGGTACAACTTTTCATTTCTATGGTTGTACATGATGTAGATTCACACCATTCATATAATCATACATGTACATAAGGTAATGATGTTGTCTCAGTCCACTACCCCTCCCTGCTGCCCCCTCATTTCCCTCTACACAATCCAAAATTCCTCCATTCTGAACAAATATATTTTTATTACATATTTTGTACAAAATGAATATGAAATAAACAGAAATATTTAAAATCTAGATAAGAAGTAAATTTACCATACACATGAAAATATCAATATGATCAATTTATCTCCTATTTCTTGATTCATAGAAAGTCTAGTGACCGCCGAGGAATTTGTATACATTTTTATGAATTCGCACTCTCAAAGTTACCACTGGTCTTAATCTGTAGCTGCTTCTTGATTAAGTTATTAACAAATGTGCTCAGCTGAAAATATCTTAAAACCCAACACATAATGTTTTAACTGTAAGAACGTTTGCTTTATTCACCTGGTAAGACAACCAAAGGCAGTGATTTTAGCCAGTAAAGAAGCGCAGAGAGGTCGTAGGGAACCACACAAAAGTAAAGTAGGCTTCTGCTGTCTCATGCAGTATTATCAAGGTTTTTACCATTTAAATCACAAAATGACCGCTGTACCTACAGAGCTGGGATTATCCTACAGGAGAACGAATAGGGAAAAGAACAGACCAGCATTCAACTTAATGTAGTCAGTGTAAAAGTCCAGTCAGTTAAGGCCCATACAGCAGATTTAAAATGTAACTCACTCTCCATACCACAACAAACCTTGTTGTCACCTCTACTTCTGGGAAGGGGTTGAACGACGAATATTTTTGATCTCCAGATACACTTAAATGCTTTAAAATAGAGCTGTGAGTAGTGGTGAGAGTCAATTCCAGCTTTGGTTCTTTCTGATTTGCCCATCAACCACAGCAATTAAGTAGGTGAAGACTCTATTGGTAAACTGAGAGAGAGAGAACTAGGTTTATGTTGAAGAATACTATTTATAAACTGGTTATTCAAATGGTATGCCTCTACTGCAAGTACAAACAGAGAAACAAGATGTATCCCATTTGTTTACAATAAAAATAAATTTTAAAAAATTGGTTATTATATGGAAATGATAATGTTTCTTTATATGACTATAGTGAACAGAACTGAAATAAACATAAGCGTCTGCATATATCTTTGATAAAATGATTTACTTTTCACTGCATGTACACACAGTAGTGGAATTAACAGATCATATGGAAGTTGTGTTTTCAGGTTTTTTGAGTGACTGCCATATGGTGTTTCATGTTAGCTGCACTAAATTACATTCTCTTTAACAGTGTATAAGACTTTCTTTTCTACAAATCCCTGCTTGCATTTATTATTTTTTTTTGTCCTTTAAATAATTACCATTCTTCGTGACACAAGAATCTCACTGGGATTTTCATTAGCATTTCCCTGATGTTTTGTGATGCTGAACATTTTTAATATACTTGCTGACCATTTATTTGTATATGTTTTAAGAAATATTTATTCAGATACATTGCCTGTTTTTAAATCAGATTACCCAATTTTCAGTGGTTGAGTTTCTAATATATGTTGGATATTAATCTTTTGCCAAATGGCTAGTTTACAAATATTTTCTTCTATAAAATGCCTCTTTACTCTCGTTTCCTTTGGTGTGCAGAAGCATTTGAATTTGATATAATCCCATTTGTACAGTTTTGCTTTGTTGCTAGTGTTTTTGGGGCTTCACCAAAAACCTTTGTCTATTCCAGTGTTTTGAAGTATTTCTCCTAAGCTTTCTTTGAGTGGTTTATAGTTTTAGTTCTTACATTTAAGTCATCACTACATTTTAAATTGATTTCTGTGTATGATGAGAGGTAGGGCTCTGGTTTCATTTTTCTGCTTATTTATATAAAATTTTCCCAGCATTATTTTATTGATGAGCCTTTACTTTCTCTAATGTGTGTTCCTAGTGCTTTTCTAAAAAATAAGTTTGCTGTACATGTACAGATTAACTTCTGGGTTTTCTCTTCTGTTCCCTGGATCTATGAGTCAGGTTTTATGCCAGTACATGCTATTTTGTTTACTAAAGTCTGATAGCATATTTTGAAGTCAGGTAGTGTAATGCCTTCTGCCTTGTTCTTTTGAATCAGGATTACTTTGAATATTCTGGGTCTTTTGTGGTTTCCTGCGAATTTTGTGATTTTTTTTTTTCTGAAGTGAAGAATATCATTGGTATTTTGATGAGTATTATATTGATTGTCTAGATGATACTGCATAGTATTTACATTTCAACAATATTATCTTTTCCAGTCACGTACATAGGATGTTTCCACTTTTGTATCCTATATTATTTCTCTCATAAGTGTTTATAATTTTTGTTGTAGAGATCTTTCATTTCCATAAATTTATTCCTGTATATTCTATTTTTGTCATTAAGGTGAATAGGGTAATTTTCTTGATTTATATTTTCGGCAAATTTGTTATCAAGTGTACAAAGATGCTACAGGTTTTTTATATCTTGATATTGTATCCTACTACTCTACTGAATTATTCTATTAGTTCTAAGAGGGCTTTTTTTGTAGAATCTTTAGATTTTGCTATAAAAACTATCATGTTGCCTTCAAAACATAACAATTTTTCTTCCTCCTTTCCTATTTGGGTACCACTTATTTCTTTTTCTTGTCTAATCACTCTGGCTAATACTTCTATTGCTATATTGAATAAGAGTGGAGAAAATAGACATCCTTGTTTTGTTTCATATCTTAGAGAAAACACTTTTTTCCCTCATTTAGTGTAGTTTTTGCTATAGGCTTGTTATATATATCTTTTATTGTATTAAGATACATTTCTTTTGTACCTAATTTATCATGAAGTGATTTTCAATCTTATTGAACACATTTTTTTACATCTATTAAGTTGATTCTATGGCTTTTGTCTTTGAACACGTTAATAGATTGATGGAATGTATAGCTATTATTGACTTGCATTTGTTGACCCATTCTTGCATCCCTTAGCTAAATCTCAATTAATCATCGTGTATAATCTTTTTGATGTGCTGCAAGACTAATTATGCTAGTATTTTATCAAGAATCCGTGCCTCTATGTTTATTATTTTAGTCAAGTTTGTGTCACTTTGTCAAAAATACATGAAAAAAAAAATTAGAGGAGGGAAAGTTCATTTGGGGTTTACAAATTCAGAGGTCTTAGTCCACACATGACTGATTCCTTTGCACTAGGCCCATAGTGAGGGAGAACATGATGGAGGAAGGTATGGTGGAAGAAAGCTGCTCCCCTCATGATGGCATGAAATCAGAGGTTTGGGAAGAAGGGACCATGGGGAAAAAGTACCCTTTCAAGAAAATCTTTCAGAGACCCACTTCCTTCAGTCATGCTCCATGTGTCTACAGTTACCACCAGTCAGTCCATTCAAGCTATGTGGGCTAATTTGGTTACAATTATCATAATCTAATCAGTTGCCCTCCCTATATTCCTGCATTAACACTGGAGCTTTTGAAAAACACTTCACATCCAAAACATGACATTTATTAGGGTTATTGGTCTTTAATTTCCTTCTTTCCTTCCTTTATTTTTCTTATGTAAGTTTCTGGGTTGTATCAGAATAATCCAGCCTCATAGAATGAGTTCTTTACTTTGAAATTTTTGGAATAGTTTGAGAAGAATGAGTTTTAGTTTTTCATTGTCGAATTTAACACTGGAGCCATTAGGCCTTGGTCTCCTCTTTATTGGGAATCCTTTATTACTGATTCAGCATTATTAACTTTCTGGTATTTTATGTCTCCATGATTAAATTTTGTTAGGTATATGTGTCCAGAATTGTATCTATTTTTTCTAGGTTTTCTAATTTTTTGGCCATAGATGTTCATAATAGTCCCTACCACCATTCAGTATATTTCCCTAATATCAGTTTTAAAGTCTCCTATCTAGTTGTATTTATTTGATTTTTTTCTTTAACTTTTTTCACTCTTCATCTAGCTTACGTATGTCTTTAATGATCTTTGCTATATATTTCCTTCCACTAATTTTTGCTTTTATTTGCTTGTGCTATTCTAGTTCATTAAATTCAATTATTAGATTTCTTATTTGAAATCCTTCTCTTTTTTAATATAGGTGCTTATTGCTATAAAGTACTGCTTTTTATGCTTTGGCTCTATTCCATTTCTTTTGGTATGATGTGTTTTCATTTACTTTGTTTTAAAAAAATTAAATTTTCTTTTGCAGCTTCTTCTCAATGTTAATTCAGTGCTTTTTTTATTATCCATGCATAACGACACTTTCTGAAGTTTTTGTTGCTTATTTCTAGTTTCATTCCATTTTGGTCAGACAAGATACATAATGATTCTGATAGTTCAAAAAAATTCATTGGCAATTATTTTGTGGCAAAAAACATGGTCTATCTTGGAGAATATTCTATGTACTTATGAGACATATATGTATTCTTCAGCTACTGGATAGAATGATCTGTATCTGTTACATCCATTTGTGCTATACAATAATTTAACTCCCTTATTTCTGTATTAATTTTTGACCTGACTGCTATGTATGGTTTTTCTTATTTTATTAGATTATCTGTTTATTGATTAAAATGATTTAGCCAATTGTCGTTTTATAGCTTTTGAATTCAGAATTTATTGAATTTATTGATAGATAAGAATTTCTTGAAAGTTTTTAATATTCTTTTTCACATATTAAAAAACAATTTATGTGTGTGATATACAGAAAATTTTAGTATTTTTCTATAAGTGATAAGATTTGATACATCTCTCCTTGTTAGTTGTGTATCTGCTTCACCAATGAGTTTTGTTCTTCTGTGTATTCTTCCTAAAGTAGTTACTGACTTTTTGCTTTCTGATATAGAATTCCCTTAAATATTTCACTTCAGTCCAGTCTACTGTTACTGAATATCTTCAGTTCTTGCTTCACTGGAAAATATTTTACCTCATTATTTTCTGAAGTCTAAATTTGCAGGGAATAGTGTTCTTAGATTGGGTGTAGTCATCTTAAATTGGATCTCTCTCATGTCACCTGAAGTATTAATTTTCAAGTGGTAAATATTAGTGACCTCATTTTTTTTAAGGAGGTCAGGTGACTTTGAGAGCCAAGAACAAGTTCCTTAAATCATCAATGTGGCTCTACCATAATTAGGATTTCTTCCTTCTTCTCTGCTATTAAGACCTTTCTTACAACTTTAACCAGGACAACTAGAACTTGAGCCACAAATTGGAACAGTGCTTCCTCATGTGAGCTGTGTTTGTAACTGAGCATAAAAAGAATGGTTTTTAATGGTACATAGATGGATATTTTACACAAATAGCAGCATATTTTAATGCCTATTACAAATAACAAACATGCCAATATATCAACTTTATGAATATGAATGTTTAAGCTTAACCTATAGAAAAACTGTTAGTTTTAAGAAAATATTAAGTAAATTATAGTTCTGCTGACATTTTGTAAAGTGAAAATTGTAAAACACCATGGGAATGGTAAAATCATCAGGCCAGCCTAGCTTCTTCTGGGAGTTACCTTGGTACAACACAGTCATCAGTCCATCATCAAGTCAGAAAAACCAGATCTTCCAGGTCTACAGAGTATCCATAGAAGGATGTCACAGACATAGGTAACTGAAGAACTGGGTTTAAGAAATTATAGAATAAACTTAGCAAGCACAACATAAACTGTCTAATTGCTCATGGGAGCCAGGAGAACATTTAAGTAGCATTTTTCTGCAAAACCCTCTGTTTCCTCCTGTTGCATTTTGATGGATTAGGACCTCTATAGAAATGACTATTTTCCCATTTTAGATCATGCATTGTGCTGTTTGATTGAAAAGCAGTGTCTCGTTTGGCTAAGACTTGAGTTAGGAAATATTTACATAATACCTGGGAGCTGGGAGTCTGTCTTGAGAGATGGAGTGGGAAATCTTCCTTCCCCTCACTGCATCCCCAGACCCAAGAGAGACAAAAGGCATGGTTTCAAGGACACTGATAACTCTACATGTTGTAACTACTTAAAGAAATTGACAGATTGTCCTGGACATTTTCAAATACGGATACAGTTCCAGATATTTAATTTTTCTCATCACCTACTTGAAAATACCAAAAACTTCAGCAATTATAAAATGGAATTTACTGTCAATGGCATGACTTTTGAATAAGTGGCTTCCTTTTCTAAAATTTTGTATCTCCAGCTCCAATGTAAATTTTTTTTATGTTTTGAATATACATGCATTGTGCTGTGAATTTGTGTAATATCCAGAATGAAATACACATTTTATTCTAGGCACAAGGATTGTGTAGTTGAATATGCTTGAAAACATATTTAAATTAACTAGAGTAATCCTCTTGAGTAAGTTCCAGTATAATTGCTATACAGATACCTTCAACATACACAGCCCATATTAATATGCTGAAAAAGAATATACCTAACCTGTGGTGAAATATAAGGTAAAAGAAAAAATACAGGTTCCTCTGAAAGTTTAGACCAGAAATTCAGTGGTTCTCAGGGACAGTCAGTCCAACCCTCTTGCACCAATGAGGGACATTTGTAAATGTCTGGAGGCATTTTAGTTATTGGAAGTAGGTAGGTGGCAGGTGCCATAAAGAAACAGTTGGTAGAGGTCAAGACTCCAGCTAGCAACCTGCAAGACATCATGCAGGATGAAGAACTACCCTAACAAGATGTCAGTATTGTAAAGGGAAACAAATCCATCTCCAGAAGCAAATTGTGCTTCTGAGCATTTGATTCAGTGTTGTTTTGTATGCCTGTGCTTTCTTGTTCTAAGCATATTGTGATTCTGTTAAGCATTTTTCAAACAATTCATCTGATGATATCCCTTGAAAAGTCAAACATTCAAGAAGTAAATTAGTTTAGACTTCCATTTTTGTTTTATACTTGATATCATTTTAAACCTAGTTGGCTTACAACTATATTCATTACTGTGGGTCTAAAGTCCAAATAAAATAATGTCTCACTTAATCCATTTTCCCTACTGACAGAACATTCCTTTGTTGCATTCTAGAACATGATTCTGCATCTACAACTGGCATGTGTGCTTTTTAATGTGTTTATGTACATGTATATGAGTATATGTGCTTGTCAGTTCTTTTCTGGTTGAAATTTTTGATGTGAGTCCACCATTTTTGTTTGTTTGTTTTCTTCTGCTCTAGTGTTCAAATTTACATTAATTTTTTTCAGATTCTCCTGAATTTTGGTCAGTGGGATTCCCCATAAAGACTGAAAGAAGAAAGTAGAATAAGGTTAGTATATTACTTATTCCTTCTATGTCAAGAATCTAAGGCAGCTTGGGACCTGCGGCGATTCTAGCCGCCGCTGCACACTCTTGCTGAACTGCTGCCCACTCACTCGTCTCATTAGCAGCTCGCCAATAGCTCCCAGAAAAATGCACTTCGGACACGAGGTCTCATGCAAGAGACTTTATTATGCAGACGACTAACACATCCGCTACAGGATGAAAAGAAAGGAAAAAAAGGGAAGATGGTGTGTGCGCTTCTCCTAGATATTGGAATCTCCCAGACTGGAAGGAACCAGTAGCGGAGAATACTTGCAAGCTGACTGATGAACCAATAGCTACCTAGCATGTTAGGACGTAACATGGGAAGCAGGAAAATGGCGGCAGCATAAGCCGGAAATTCCTGTAAGGTAAGAGGTGGGCAGAGCACAGATTGACAGGTGGTTGGGAGGCTGGAAATTCCTGTAACGCAAGAGGCAGGCAGAGTGCAGATTGACAAGTGATTGGGAGGCAGAGTATCAGCTTTATATTACAAAGAAAAGAATTAATTAATGAGGAATACTGCAGTTTATGGTTAAGATGTTTGTTTTTTTTCTCCTGGCACTGGTCATTGAACTCAGGGACATCATTTTACATATGAGTTACTTCTCCAGCCCTCATTTTTATCTTTTTTATTTTCTATTTTGAGACAGAGTCTCACTATGTTCCTGAGGTTGGCATCTAACTTGCAAATAGGACCTGTGTGAGAGTCTCCCACACAGAGAATAATATGTTCTTATGCCCCACATGTGATTCCCTCCTGGTGGTAGTTTTCCCCAAATCAAACACAGATTAGAGAGACAAATAAGTCAAGCTTGTGCCATCATGCCCGGTTTAGGTTCTCTTTGTAATTGCTGAAGATTAAATGGTATGAAATTTATACTGCGGGCCTACCATGTTTCACGCATGACCCGAGTACTTAAGATGCATAAATACTTCACATTCATATATTATCACAAATACTTTGTCATCTATATTTGGTAGAAAAAGAAACTGAGAGTTAGAAGATGCAATAACTCTTTCCCTGCAACCATGCCTTTAGTAATCCTTGGAGCCCATATTCGATAACAACGCTGAGGCTGAGTGTCATGGATTGCACATAGAAAGACAACAGCTTGCTGCTGGGGAATGCTAGGTCTTGGGATCTTAAGCCCCCTTGTGCTTCTCGACCAGCGACAAGGGAAGGGGACACTCCCCAACAAGGTCAGACCGGGATAGGTGGGGCCGACTGACCGCTCGCTCCCAGCCCTCCGGGCGGAGGACAATCAGACAGCATCAGGGAGACCAGTCACAGCAGGAACTCGTTTATTGAGGAAATCAAACAGCTTTTATGTAGGGTGGGGCTAGGCAGGAACCAATCAGCTTAAAGGTCAGCAAGGCACGGATGTTCATGCAGGTGAGAGTCCCATAGGACTATATGGCAAGCACGAGCTGATCACTTGGCGGAACTGTTGTTAACCAATCCCTGACAGTGGTCCGATTTATCGTCATTAACCTTTGAAACCTCCTTTGAGCCTTGATCTTGCTCACTCACCAGGGAGTAAGGAGTCAGCCTGAGTTAGTTAACGTGTCATTAGTCCCAACAGCTAGGGACTTCACTTTTTGTTGTCTGATGACGTCATCTGTGCATATTGATCTGAGAATATCTGTCATATTTGGTGATGCTGTCCCATCTGGCAGGGGCAGCCTAAATACTAGACGGCACAACATAATTTCCATGATATTTTATCACTGTGAATTGTTTTCTTGTAATGTTTTATTAAAATATGTGTCTGTATGTAAAAGACTCTTCTCCTGACACTGTTAACCTTTTCCGGAAAAGCACATCTAAAGCACTTGTATCACATCAACTGTCTTGTAATATTTACCTCAGGCACTTCTACAGGTTCACAGTCAGTGACTGAGGGAAGGAAGGGGAAATTTCAACCTTAGAAGCAGAATTTCTGCAGACTGAGTGGAAATAGGACCTGTGTGAGAGTCTCCCGCACGGGGAATAACATGTTCTTATGTTCCACATGTAATTCCCTCCTGGTGGTAGTTTTCCCTAAATCAAACACAGATTAGAGAGACAAATAAGTCAGAATTCCACTTGTTGCTACTTGCAATCTCCTTAGTAATGAGAATATCTAAGACCCAGATCCAAGAAAATGTTTATCTATTCTTGGTGTATGACTATCAATGTGTGGGGAAATTAAAGTAAGACTAATATTTTTGAGCTTAAGAAGGTTTATATGTATTGTAAGAAAATCAAATAGGACTCAAGTTCTAAAATTTTGCAATACATAAGAATTACCAGGAAGGACTGGTTGAAACCCATTACTGGTCTGTACCACTAGAGTTTTAATTGAATATATCCCTTGAACAAGTCAAAATTTTGTATTTTAAACCACTTCCCAGTTTTTGCTAAATATTACTGGTTATGAAAATGCTCTTCAAAAACCACCTGTCTAGGGGAAAAGTACTGAATTTCCTCCCCCTAACTGTTCATTTTATTGTATCTTTCCTCAGAGTTCTAAGAACGCCCCCTTGTGGCAATTCAAGGTAAAAATTTGGAAGACAATGCTTCCAAAATACTGGAGTGATATGGACAGCAGATGGATACACACTGAAATTGAGGAGTCCCCTCTAGTTCCTGGAAGAAGGAGAATGGCGGTTTTTAGGGTAGTGGGAAAGCATTGTGGTTAAATGACCAGAGCTGAGAGACAGATTGACATTGTTTCAAAGCTTCCACTTTAGTATTTTATATTTGATATATTATTTAATTTACTATTTCAAATCTTTATTATCTTTAAAAAAGTATAGTAATAGTACTTTATGTATCTCATAAGATTGTTGTGAAGATTAAGTTCATTAGCCCATGAAGATTGGCACATCCTGATTTATAATATAATGTGTGAAATAACTATAATGTTCTGAAGTGTTAACCCTTGAACACATTCATATACCCATCTTGCTAGTTGATCCATCTGAGGATTGTTCCAGAAATAAGTGCACCCTCATGCCAAAGAACTAATCTGAATTTGTAACTCAGATATGTCCCATAACTCATTATACACCAATATTTCAACTGTGCAGATGTTTCAATGAAATTAACACAGGTTCAATAAAATAGGTTGAAAATCACAATCTGGAGTTTATAAATTCTATTGTTAACAATGAAATCTAGATTATCCTATAAGAAGGACACTGGGAAAAATACAATATATTTACACATATAAGCATCCTATAAATAGGGCACGAGGCAAATATATCTGGGACACTGGAACAAAGTGGGTTAATTTTGCATGATTCTAAAATCCTCCTGCCTCCTAAAGTTGGATGCTCCATAACAAGCCACTGTGCACATAGAGCATGGTTGGTGACAAAGACAAAGTATGATGGACATAGCCGACACCTATATATTCCAAGGTATCCTATTCTTAACGTAGCAAAGGGCACTGAGCTCTGCATTCACAACATAGTCCTATGCCTTGGCACTCATCACTGTCACAAATGCAAGTGCCTGCCCTAGGCTGCAGGGGTCATTTGGAATTCTAGATTAGAACAGCTTTCCTCTCAGTCAGTGCTGTGCTCAGCCACAGATGTAGAACAGCAAGATAAGCCTAAGTTCATGGTGTGCAGCTTTTTGGATATACTTAGTCAACAATTTTTAGGTTTCAAAAATTCATAAGCCAAATGCAATAATTTTACAAAAAGAAAAAAAAACGCAAAACTACCAAAAACATTTACGTTTTTAAACAAAACAGGACATGTATCTTCCATTAAATTATTTGTCCATCTTCTCACTATCTGGAAATAATGAAAGAAAATTCAACCATAAATGTCTTCCTCAAGAAATAAGAAATATTGGAGAGATAAATATATATATTGAATTTCTTTGATCCAAATATAATAATTTTCCCATTGTATATTTTTAAAGTCTAGATGACATTTTCAAAGGGAAATGTTCATTTTTCTCTGAAAATAAATCTGTTAATAAATCAATGCTGAATTTAGAATCTGTGGTATTTCAGAATTAAAATTCGAACAAGGAAAAGTAGAAGTTAATTATAACATGAGAACTAGTGTAAGATTTGACTGGATATTTTCAGGTTATAAATCTAATGGGAGAAAAATTTGAATAATAGAAATATTGGGAATTACAATGTATTCATTTACTTTCCTATGCACCATTGCACACATTCATACACACGCACGCACACGCGTGCACACACACACACACACACACACACACATGCATACACACATGTCACAAGTATGCAAAACCATCACTATCACCATTGAAATTACTACCATCATGAGCTATAAAGTATTTAGAGGTAAGAGAGTTCCTCATCTCTTGGAGAAAACCTGCCTCGAAACAATAAACTCAGAGTAGTCCTTCAAGTATTTTGAAATGTTAATACAAAAAGGAATCTCAGCGAAATACTCCTAAATTATAGCATTGGTCAAACATGGTATAATACACAAAACCTGCCTCTGTACACTTCAAAATGAATGTTTCTTGATACAAATCAAGAAATGTCAATTATGTATGGAATTTCAAAACTAAATTTTGCAGTTTTAATTACAGGAGTGAGCATGAAGAAAAATGTACATATTTAGGTTGAACTGAAAGGCAAAAATACTTAAAAATCCAGCTTCACAAAAAAGTCTACATAAGCCTAGGAAGCATGAGATGAATGATGCTGTCTGAGAAATACTCATTCACCAGCGAGGGCTGGCATCAGGACCTATTTTCAATCAGGCAGCAATGAACTGTGCAGTCAAACTGACGTCTTCAGTTGTGACCTAAAATATCCGTTTCCAAATGCACATACCCTTCCAGAAATGCACAATGATCCTCTGAAATAGATTCCCTAAATTTATTTGCTCGTTTTTAAAATCTCTGATTATCTACCATAGAAAAATAGAAGTTTGTCAGTAGAAGCATTTTCCTTTACAATGTACTTTTATTTCCCTCACTCAGGGATACCACAATCACACATGTGTAGTGTTGTAAATGCTTATGAATGATGCTCAGTTCTCTATCAAGACTACTCCTTCAATATACATAGTTAAACCCAAAGTGAATTAGACCTATTTACAAAATACAACAGGGGATCAATGCAATGTGGCATAAAACCTTCAGTATGGCACTGAAAAGAGCCGGGCTGGTGTGCTGCTGTCTTTATTAATGTGATTTTGGGAAATCACTTAGCCCATCTTAGTTTTTTTTTCTTATCTATAACAGAGGTCATAATATTTGTACCTTCATAACTTTGTTATATATAAACACACACACACACACACACACACATACACATATATAATAAAGTACACTAAAAAATACATATGGTATGAATTATACAGTTTGGTTATTTAAGAAATTATGTACATAAAAATCTGTATAAACTAAAATTGAAAATGCCTAAAGAAAATATAGTAGATGCTAATTATTATCCCTTTACAGAGGAATTCACTGGAGGGTTTATTTCTATTCATGTTTCTTAAATTCACTCAAAACCTGATTTACAAAATTTTGGCTTGTGGGCTGGGAGAGAGGATGGCAAAAGAACAAGAGTATAAAGAGCTCCTTGTCTTGTTTGAATTTGTGACACAGAATTCGGACTGGTTGAGTTCTCTGAAATTTTCTTAAGTAATCTTTGTGTGTTTCTCTTCAAACTTGTATTTTTTTGCCTGAAGTCTGATGACGGTGGAACATACATGAGGTCGCATGTTATGTGCACTATTTGTGTGATCCTGCTCCCGTCTCCTTGCTGCTGCCCCTTGAATGTATAACTCAAAATTTTCTACTATCTCAGAATTTTAGAAGAACCATTATGTCAGTGATACTAGGCATTAATAAAAGGTGAGCATGATCTATGTACTCAACATGCAATGGATGGAACAACGGTTAAACTCAGAAATCAGCAGCATTCTAAGAAACAAGGGAACTAAGTAACCTTGTCATCTTTCTTATTCATTTCATTTTCCTGTATTAGCCACCTCCTGACACACAAATGGTAACATGGAAAGAAAAGCAAAAGATTTGGCAACCATAGTGCATTTTCCCTCAATGCTTCTTTTAGTAATCAGGAAGCTAAATGTGGAGAGTACTGGTAAAATGTACAGGCAGCAAATAGTGACATAAAACACCAAGTTAATTTTGTTCATTTTCACTGTTCTGGTATAAATAAATAAATGGATGTGTATTATAGAATCTATAAAACAACTTATATATTTTCAGTGATTTTGTTTTATACAAGTTAAACATTCTTATTTAAAATTAGAATGTAATTTTTAAAATTATTAAAGCATAAAATTAAATGTAAAGTTTTTAAAACTAATGTTGCATAATACGAAGTTTAATAATAAAATTTAGGCTAATAAGTTTTTTTGGTGCTTTTAAATTAGACTACTACTAAAGAGTAATAAGAAATTTAAGGGACAGATAGAACTGAAGAAAATAAAAAGTTTTTTATTTTAGTACCGTTAAGACACATCCTTCCTGCTTTATAAACTCAGAGGCCTGCATTTTTATCTTGCATTTGGCCTTGCACTTATATAGCTCACTAGACTGAAAATGTAAAGGAGAACAACAGAGTGCTGTGGCATAGCCAGGAACACTTGTAAGAAAGCCTCTTTTATGCCTCACTGATTTAAGAGGTCTCTGGCTCCTCTTACATATGGACTCTCAAAATGTTCCTCCAGTCTGTCACATACCCTCTTCTACCTCTCACTGATATTGGTTAGATTCACTCTTCTGTATCTTACTGCAGGGATATCCACTTTTGAATATTATTGCTGCTTCATTCCCAGGTCTGGAGAGACACAGGTTACCAAACATTATAGGTATCCATTCCACTCAACTCTTTACTACCAGTTACATGTGAAGCTCTGACTGGGGTTCTGCAGGTAGCACCCAAGAAGCCATCTAGAAGAGAGATATCTCTACCACTTAATCACCTAATATCAGAATGAGGTCTGCAAAATCGGAAAACAGATTCATTGTACATCTTTCATATATTTTATCTAGACATAAATCCTAATCATAACCAATTATTTTAAGTGAGTATGTTTGATCATTGAAAGCAATTATGGAAATAATATGAGTTTGGATGCCTTCCATGGTTTGAAATGAAGCTGCTACCACTTATTGGATAAATTAATAATTTGCTAATTATTGGTAATGTTTCCTCATTAATACTGAATTTGCTATAGCATATTTATAAATTTATACATTATTTTCTCACAAAAGATAGGAAGTTGTGACTGAAGTAAATAATCAGAATGATTAGTGAAGAAATACTAAAAGGAGGTAAGAAAGATAATTAGCTGCTTTATGGATATTTGCCATTCTTTTGGCAATTCATAATCCGCATTTAATTCAATAAGTGCCCATGTCCACGCACAGTGGCCACAGCAGTGAGGTCTATGCAAGGACAGTACTGCACCATAATTCCGTGTTCTGCTGCACAGGTTCCTGACTTGGTTCTGTGTCCTTCAAGGAGATTCTGAGAGCTACCTGATAACCACTGAAAAAAATGTTCTGCTTATGTTAGCTGGAGTTGTTTTCTGTTGCTGGAACTAATAACCCCATTGATGCAGCTGATAATGTATACATTCAGATATTCCAGGAGGCCTTGAAAAATGATATAGGTAAAAATAATAATTCATTTTCTCTATATCCTTCTTTGGAAAGGCCAACCAAACCATATTAATGATCACTCTGAAGGAAAAATGATGGATGTTTATTTCATATTGTATTAGATAAATAACTACTGAATCTGAAAATGTAAGACTACTTTTGAAAGGATAAGCTAGCTTAAGGGAAAGAATGTCCTGTGCTTTATGCTTATGTATATAAAATAACAATAAACTATGGCATTTTGATTTCTGAAATTTGATAACAGACACAAGACCAAACTCAAGGAACAATCAAAAAAAGTCTTTTAATCTCAACTCTATAAAGAATAGTACCCTAGTCAGCTTGGATTGGTATAATTAAACATATTACAATGAGTAATTACAAACAGCAGAAATATATTACTCACAACTCTTGAGGCTGGGATTTTCAAGATCAAGGGTCAAGCAGAGTAGATGTGTGGAGAGGGCCCATTCCTCATGAATGGCATCTTCTCTGTGTCCTCATACAGTAGAAGAGCAAATGGGCTCCCTCAGGAATTTTTTTATAAGAATATTGTTATGGTTTAGATATGTGGTGCTGATACTGCCATTTACCGGTGACGAATTCTGCTTCCTTTAACGTTGAAGTTTGAACACTAGAGAAGCATGCCAAGGCAAGCATACTAAGCAGGTTTTATTTAAAGGTAATAATACAGACTTCTCGTGGGAGGAAGAAGGGGGTCATGGCTGATGTTCTAAAGTCCCAAGAAGTGAGCGCACCCTACATTTTTTATAGGTTAAGGTCTCTTTCTTTCTCCAGTTCTTTCCTCCCTTATCTCTCTTTCCTGCCTCTGTGACTAAGCCGGGTTTTGCAGGTGAGATGCAAAAACTGAGAATGGAATGGGCAGCGGGAGGGCCAAAGTGATTCAACCAGGTAAGGACCCAGGGGGCATTAATTAGCAGCTCTTTGCCTGCAGTCATTGATAAGGGCAGGTAAATTTGGTAATCAATGGGCTCCAGAGATCCTTGACATTCCATTGTCCGAGGGGCAGTCTCCCAACTTCCAGAGGCAGATGGCTTTCATGACTTCCATTTCCTTGATTTGACCCGATCCCTTATTTCTATTCTAACTGCCTGTCCCCATTTCTGGCTTCAGTGTTCCCTTAAAGCTCACAATGCAAGAAGGTTTAGAGGTAAAATGATTGGGTTATGAGAGTATCAACCCAATCGTGGGTTAATCCCTTAACTGGGTGGTTACTGTAGGCAGGTATTGTGTAGATGAGGAGGTGGGTCCCTTGGGATGTGCCCTTGGAGTTTATATTTTGTCCTGGTTGAGCAGAGCTCTCTCTCTCTCTCTATGCGTGTGTGTGTGTGTGTGTGTGTGTGTGTGTGTGTGTGTCTGCTTCCTGGTACCATTCTTCTAGCTGCTTTCCTCTTCCATGCTCTTCTACCATGATGTCCTCCCTCACATGGAGCCCTGAGTAAAGGAGCTGGCTATTGGCTTCATTCCTCTCGAATGGATCTCCAAAACCATGAGCCCTAAATTAAACTTTTACTTTTTTTCTAACAAAAACCTCTGAAAATATGAGCCCTAAAATAAACTTTTCCTCCTCTAATTGTTCTTGTCAGGTCCTTTGGTCACAGCAGTAGAAAAACTGATTCAGTCAGTTATCCCATTCGTGACTTAATCTGCCATCATGAGCTAATTATCTGCCAAGCGCTTCACCTCTTAAGGTCACCACAATGAGAATTAGGTTTAACCATGAATTGTAAAGGCACAAAATAATTCAGATCATAGCACACAGAATATGCAAGTGCCCCACATATATTCTTGGCATGTCACTTGCTGAACAAGAGTGATGATTTGACTGATGTTCTGGGAAGAAAAAAATAAAAAAAGAAAGAAAGAAAAGAAACTATGAAATCACCTATTTGGAGCTATCAGATGGTTATAAGCATTTTCCAAATACAAGACAAGTTATATGAGACTTGGGTTATGTGCTATATGAGACTTGGGTCAAGAGGAGTTGAAAGAATGCTGGGATTTCATTAAGAAAAAACAACAAAAAGGAATTCGCATGTCTCTTATTTTGTGTTTTTGTGGCAGTTTCACTTCAAAAACACCCATTTTGAACTCTAGTGTTTTCAAAGAATTTATTTAACCATTGCTTTGGCATTGGCTCCTCTTTCTGGAGGTTTTCTGATATTTTCTGATCACCTCTTATTCTTAGAGTCAAGTGTACTGCTTGGACTTTATTAAAGATATTGTTTCCCTTTTGCTTAGAACTCTGAAATTCATTATGATGTAAAATGACATTTGCCTTTTTTTTAATGTTTTCACTTTCTTTGACCCAACTTCTGTCTTCCTAGGCTACTTGTTGGTATCAGTCCATCAGTCAATGTCATATCTCTCTCCAGTGGACAAGAAGGAGTTCCATTCCATATTTATCAGCAAAGTATTTAGCTGCAAGTAACACAGTCTTCTACAGAAACAGGTCTAAAAAATAGACACTGTATCACTGAATAAGAAACCTGTATATAGAAAATTCCAGAATTGGTACAATCACTTAACAATATCAGGAATGACCCAGAAGTATCATATCTATCAACAGAAGACTGGCAGTATCTTCAGGTAATTAAAAGGCTGGCAATATCTCTTCTCATGGTCTCAATATTTCAGTCACATCTCTAGTTACTACAATCTCATTGAACATTATTCCACACAGGAAGAAAAAGGACAGGCAGTAAATGGGCTTCTCCTTTTATCAGGAAGGGCAAATCTCTGAAATCTCCTAAGATCCCTTTCCTTATACCATGTGTCCACTTCTTCCAGAAAAATCACTGGCAAGTACCCTGGGATTGACACCTTAGCATTCAAACAAAATCTGTATTACTTTAGCATGAAGTAAAGTGTATCATTTGGATAGTATAACTTCTTCCAGCAAGGTAAGGAGAAGCAATTGCTTTTGAAAAAGTTACAGCTATAAAATCAGAAGTTTTGGAACTTACTTTAAAATTTGGAAAATAGTCTAAATCCCTGTGATTAATGGCATAATTTATAGAATCCAATCTATAAGGGTGAATTCCTTTAGTACACATGAAAAAAATTTCTTGGCTCCTATTTTGTTTCATCATATTCAGACCATAATATAGGGCAGCACCAGAGTCAATATATCTACATGCCAGAGACAAATCATACCAGAACAATTTCATAGATTCTTGGATCATGGCAAGAAGGGGTAAGAATTGCACATGGTAACAGATGAGCCAATGGCAGATATAAACCCTGCTTTGTATGGCCCACTCTGCCCTGAAGAGTTTATGTGATAAATGATAAAGAAGAAAGCAGGATTCAACTTAAAAGTCTTCTGCCTGTGCCATTAAAATTAAAAAACAAACAAACAAAAAAACCCTTCTGCCTTGTGGGGATATCTACTAAAAGAGAAGGCTTTAAGACAGACATCTAAACTAAAATTAATCCCAGTAGAGGAAGTTTTATGATAAAACCCATGCCCTTAACATAGTTAGCAATTAATTACCTGTGCAAATGAACCAGGTGCGGCATAAACAATTCCAAATTCCTAATTCCACACAGTAGCAACTTCTTTGTGATCTTTTACTAATTCATCACATTATCTGCTCTAGAAAATAATCTTGAACTCGAGTTATCAACCTTATTTTATCTTTAATAAGTGCATTTGAAAAATATCAATGCAAAGTGACCCAACAATGTTAGTTGCAATTGATTTTTAGGAGTAAAACTGCAGTAGTAGTAATAAAACACAAGGAAATCTTTTATTGACATTTTATTCTCCTGACTGGGTAAAATAGCTAATAAAAATATTGATTATTTCTTTTTAACCTTGTGCTAACCCATGCATTTCTTTAATGATTATAAAAACCCTGTCTAAAAATAACTAACCCAAGGCTTATTTTACCCTGGGCTATGCAGCTAATGAGAGTTGGAGCTGGTCTTCAAATCCCTGCCTATTTACTTCTAATACAGTACTTTAGAGAAAATAGTGTATCCCACAATACACTTACTTTCACACTATAACAGAAAAAAAAATTTACCTTTTCTCTGAGTTTCAGGCGTATGAAGGGGGAAAGGGAGAGATGACAAAGAAAGAATTACAGTTTGTGTCTCAAACGAAGAGTAAAGAAAGTCCTAAGCATAAGGTTGGCCAAATATTGCCTCAAGTACAGGGATTTTAGGGTTTTCCAGAGAAAAAAATGGAATCAATGGAATGTCTATATCTAAATATCTATCTAGAGAGACACAGAGGAGAAAGGAAATTTTAAGGAACTGGATTTTAGTTGCGCTTGACAAACACGAAATCTGTAAAGCAGACAGGCAGGCTCAAGAGCGATGAGGAGTCGATTTTATTACTTCAGTCTGAAGACAGTCTGGAGGTAGAATTTGTTTATCCTCAAGAACCTTAGTCTTTGTCACCGAAGGCCTTCAACTGATTAGATGAAGCTCAGAATGTTATGGAAGTGTTATGCTTTGAATGTGAGGTGTTCCCAAAAGCTCGTATGTGAGACCATGCAAGAAGGTTCAGAGGAGAAATGATTGGGTTGTGAGAGCCTTAACCCAATTGGCAAATTAATCCCTTGATAGGGATTATCTGAGTGGTAACTGAAGTGGTAGGTTGTGGCTGGAGGTGGTGGGACTTGGGAGTGTGACTTTGGGATATATATTTTACATCTGGAAAGTAAAGTCTCTCTCTCTCTCTCTCTCTCTCTCTCTCTCTCTCTCTCTCTCTTGCCTAATCATCATGTGAGTTGCTTCCCTTTGTCACACTCTTCTGCCATGATGTCCTGCGTCACCTTGAGCCCAGAGAATTGGAGCCAGTCACTTATGAACTGAGAGCTCTGAAACAATGAGCCACTAAATAAACCTTTCCTCCAGTTGTTCTGGTCAGGTCTTTAAGTCTCAGCAGTGAAAAAATTGACTAAACCAGAGGGTAATGTATTTCTTCTAAGATCCAGTGATTTGATCACCAATGATACCTGGAAAACATTCTCAAAACAACATCTAGATTGGTGTTTGATACTGTGGGTACCATGACCTAGCCAAGTAGACCCATAAAGGTGACCTTTACATCAGGGAAGTGCCAGCTGGGAAAAGCTTTACAGAATGGTCGAAGAATATAAACTGAGAGAAATTAAATTGACACATTCCTTCACTTTAAGTCTTAATATTACAGAACTTCACAATGCCAATCCTTATCATTATATAGAGTAATGCAACATCTAATGCATCTAATGAGCAGTTGATATATACACATATATCAGGGAGTATTTAGTGAGTCACTTGCATTTCTACTAAACATCTCATACACGTCAGCAATATGCCAAGTACTGGGGCCAAAAATGAGAAAAACACAAAGAGTATACATTAAGGGTCTTGTAGTCTAATGAGGAAAGCAGTGAATGCTTATGCAAAAGTAGTTAGATCTTTTTATTAGCTTTAATCCTGGTTTTAAATTTATTAAACTTTATTAACTTATCCTTGTCTGATAAGCTGATAAATGTAAGGGCTGTACTTCCTATAATGTCTTCTTTCATGGATAATTCCTAGCACAAAAAGGAAGATTAACAGATTTTTCCTATTTGTAATTGGCAATATGTTGGAAATATAACACATGCATATTAATGATAAAAGAAATACAAACTTCAAGAATCTAATCAAATAACTTCAGTGGAAATTTTTGTACTAATTATGCACTTACATCACTTTTTAAATATCCAAATACTGCATAGCTATTAAGAAAAATATGGACAGATTCTTGCACAGTAAATTAAACCAAAGTCAATTTCTAGAATCAATCAGAAAACAGATACTTTTGATTCTTACTTGAGTTCAGTGATCCTCTGTCTCTAACACTTGTGACCTTAAGAAAACATTTTATACTGTGGAGCCCTAATCTATTTTTTACTGGTAATTACATCAGTTGATTTTTAAGAATGTTGTAAAGATTCAATGGGAATCATGTATTAGATTTGAAACTTAGAAAACAAAAGAATAGCTCATCACCTTATGGTTTTATGAGACTGCCTACTGTATTGTACCATCTTTATATCTTTTGCTTGAGTTTATAAATTGCCAATGCAATGGGAATCAATACTGTGTATTCACACTACTTATCATTGCTGTTGACACACACACACACACGCGCACACACACACACACATTCACACACACCATACACACACACCCCTTCTGGTCAAACATGACATGCAATTCTACATTATAAAATTTTAAATGTTAGAAATTCCTCTAATGATGACTTATACTCACTTAAAGTTGTTTCACATTACACAAAGGTCAAAGTACTGTGTGTTTGGAATACAAAGCTTTGTGTAAGAATAACCTATGTGTCCTTAAAAAATGCTGTGAAAAACACCAGATTGACCAGGTAAAGAGGGGAAGCACATACATGAATCCTGAGCCTGACTTCAGTTCCAGTCACTATCTGACCACTCCATTTCTATAGTTAACAGACCAGAGAAGGCACTTGTGTTAATATGAGGTAGTATTGGAGAACACTGCATTCTCAGACGCTCTGCAGTGATAGACACTCTGTTCCTTTTGGAAAGCAAGACTCAAATTTTGATAAAAGTTTCTAGAACACAATGTAAGAATGAAGAGAATGAAAGACTGAGTGTGCAACGAGGGGCTTTTCCAGCACATTTCATAAACGTTTGCAGATGGATGAGCTCCATTAGTCCACCCTTCTCTTTTAAGAGATATGGGAACTAAAACTCAGAGAATTCTAGCTTTTTCTCTGCAATCAAACTGTTTTCAGAGCTAAAGGCTTGAAGACACATCTCTCATTTCTAGTGTGCTTTTCATGAATTATTAATAATAGAATTCTAGCTCTGCATTTACTACAATGTGGAAATATGTTGTTTGGAGAAGTAGATATTGTTAGAGGTTTATTAAAATAAAGCATGTGTTTTCATGTATGGGGTATATTTTTCTGTTTTCCTATATTTTTCTTTTTATTATATGAACAAGAAGCTCTAATATCAGGAATTAAACATATTTAATCTTATAAATAGAAATAGTAATAATAATTATAAAGACTTAAATTAAATATACATTTTGAGTCCCAGGATCAGAAACATCTTGAGGAAAAGTATACATCATTAGAACGTCTTTTATTTACTGTAATGTGTAATTATAGATACTTTTTGATAAAGTTTTTATTTTATGGATAGGAATTGTTGCATTTAGCTATGAAATACTTTAAAAGTTCAAAATAGTACCTTTAGCATGTTTAGAAAATCAAGTACATATGTCACATATGTAACTTAAACATGTAAAGTAATTGTGTGAGTCACTTTTGAAAACTCTCCAACTTAAAATGTTAGAATATTCCAATACTTTTCTTGATCCTCACATCCTCCTAAATCTCATGTTCAAGATATAAATAACCATTATCCTGATTTTGCTTTTAAATATTTTTCTTATTCCTTTGCCTACTTAAAATAGGTTTATCATTCATACATTTATGAAAATAAAATATCATTTACTTTGTTTTAAAGTGTTCATGAGATGGATCCCTATTACATATAGTTATCTGTATCTTGGTCTTTGTTTACCCAACTTAATCCAGGATTACATTTTTAAAATTCCTCTACATGAATATGTTACATTATACTATATTTTAATTTTTTTCAGCACTAGGAATTGATCCAGCACTGGGAGTGCTTTCTCACTGAGCTATAATCCCAACCCTTTTTATTTGTATTTTAAAACAGGATATAAGTTGCAGAGCCTGACCTAGAGTTTCAGGGATGCACAGCCACAAGTGACTATGATACTAAAGCATTACTTGGTAATGCAATAACCCAGTATATATGCTAGCCAGAAAAAAATTACAAATATTTCCTATGTAATTCAAATATTAAAATATTTATTTTAATTGACACTTTCTCTGACCTTAATATATTTGGTTGACTGACATAAATAACAAGAAAAATGATTTGGATTCCAAAGATGGCATTTATTTCCATGGCTCTACTGTAAAGTAAATCCACACTGAACTTCCTAATTATTTGAAAGAGTTGCCTATCAGTAAGGACCTATCAGTAAGACTAGCAATAACAGGAAATTTGAAATTAAAACAAAACAGCCATGAATATCTGTGACAGGTGGGACTAGGCCCAGGCAGAGGATTTTAAAAGATGCTTTTCAAATTTGGAAATGTTATATTTAGTTCCAGGTGATTTGGGTTGATGATTTTATCTCTTATGAATGTTAGAATAATTTCCTTTTAAAGCAGACATACTGCTCATTCATGGAAAGTAAAGATAAGAATGTAGATAATTTTCAAATGAATTGATCTCCCCCAAATTAGAATTATCAAAATTTGCATGCATTAATACTCACTGAAAATCCTCTCTTCTTGTTTGGCTGACACCAAACTAAATTCTAATTCACACTTGATCTGCTCCTCAGTACACATTGAATATTTTGATTGTCTTAGGTGTCAGGCACTGTCATGGGAGCAGGGAAGAAGCAATGATGAAGACAGTCATTGACTGCCTTTGTCAAAAACGAAGCAGACACGGTCTTATGTGAGTTTTACTGGGATTAGAAAATTTTACTCTTGTTTACGCCAAAATTAATACAAGATACTCTAGAATTATATCTAGAACTTGAAACAAAAACATGGTAGGCAAACCACTAAGCCGTTACTTTGAATTTATTGTCTCAAAAATAACTGCTGTTTATGAACAAAGATTTCAGGTGGGGCATTTTTTGCAGTGGAAGTTTACTACTGACAAATCTTAGATATTCTTTTCCTATTCTTGGTAATTTAGTCCAAACTCCAAAACTGCACATCAGCAACTTATTTTAAAAGAAAAATACTACAATTAACCAGACTGATTTGCTTAGCATTTCCTCTCACATTACACTTCTTCATACATTTTGACGAATTATAATCTCATTATTAGTATGTGCACAGTACAGGGAAATAGCATGCAATATAGAACCACTGCACTATGCTTTACCTGACAGTTTCCATTAAGAGTTCCAATAATTATCCAACTCTTTCTATTTTACTGGACATTCAAGTAATCTGCAACATGTGCTACTTCTACTACCCTAGACTTCCATCTGTTCCTAAAAAATGTAATACAGAGGACAGGCGGAATGAAGTACAAGTGAAAAATAGATACTCTTCATTGAAGTTTTTTTCTACCAAGTGGCCAATAAAAGGCTGGGCACTAATGATCTAGGTGATTAAGAAAAGTAATTCTATAACATAAATAGTATTTCAAAAGAGCCAGGCCGATCCAGAGTTCAGCAGAACAAAGTCATCTATTTATATAGTCAGCCAGTTTAGTCCAGGGTGTGAGAACATATTAAAGAAGATTGGTTAATTTAGGAGACCAGCAAGGACTTGTAAGATTCTGGACATGTTGAAAAACCCCATAGAGGAATACCACCACCAAACACTATTAAAAACCTTGTTTAACTTCCACCAATTTTAAGGCTCTGATATATGCCAGTCACCACAATACTACAAATAAATATTTCTTAAACCTTAAAATGAGTTCACAAAGTAGATATTATTTAAAATTTAGAGAGGAATAAAATATAATCAGTGTGTTTGTAAGGAATCCAGCCTCCCAACCACCTGTCAATCTGTGTTATGCCCGCCTCTCCCGTTATAGGAATTTCTGGCTTACGTTGCCGTAATCTTCCTGCCTCCCACATTACGGTTCTAATATGTCATTGGTCCATCAGTCAGTCTGTAATAATTCTCCTCCACGATTGGTTCCTCCCAGCCCTCGAAATTCCGATATCTGAGGAGAAACCATGAGCCATGTTTCTTCTTTTCCTTCTTCCCTTTTCCCCGAGCAGATGAGAATCGTCCGCATAAAATAAAAGTTCCTCTTGTGAGACCTGTGCCTGCGGAGTGTTTTTCTGGGAGTTATCGACGAACCAAAACTGCCCCTAACAGTGTTTACTTCCTGTACCTGACTTCACATCCTTGAGTTTTCATCTCAAAAGTTACCTGCCTTGGTTTAAAGACCACCATTTCTTGTGTACATATATTTGTAGAACCTCAAGAGTTGCTTTCCCAGTTTTCTATGTGTTTTTTCTACCACGCTCATCACTCTGCCATTATCCTTTCTATTCATGAAAATCATCATTTCCTGAAATTTTTTTTAAAATTGTTCATTGTCTGGTTCACCCACAAGAATGCAATCTGCTTGAAAGCAGAGAATATGTTAGCTTTGCTTGCTGCTGCATGCCAAGAGAATAGAGATGTGCTTGGTTCTTACCTGAAACTCATCAGATATTTGCTGAATAGAAAAATAAATGAATATCTTGAATGATAATCTGGTAAGTGTTAGAAGCAGAATACATGCAAAACCCAGATCATCAGAAGACAAACATATTAATTTGTACCACATTTCACAGCCCCTTGTCAGTCATAAGTTGTGCTTATCATGCCATCAAATTCTCCAATTATTGAATTCTTGTCTGAGCAGAACAACAACAACAAAAGAGAAAAACCACCTTCCAGGTGTGAGAGAATAACTACCAGCTTTCATACCTGAGGTATACCTGCATCTGCTAGGTGGATTTGAGTCACAGCAGGGAATACATGCCCCCTTGAGATCCATTTGTTTATAACTAGTTGGAATTTCAAGTGTCCCCCAAAGCTCCTGTGTGAGACAATGCAAGAAAGATTAGAGGAGAAATGATCAGGCTATGTAACCTCAATCCAATCAGTGAATTAATGCTATGATGGGATTAACTCAATGGAAACTGAAGTCAAGTAGGGTGTGGCTGGAGGAGGTAGACCATTGGGGGTGTGCCTTTGGGGTATATATTTTGTATCTGGAGTCTCTCTCTCTCTGCCTGATCATTTTGTGAGATGCTTCCTTCCACCACACTTTTCTGCCTTGATATTCAGACTCACCTTGATCCTCCAGGAATGGAGCTGACTGTTCATGGACTGAGACCTCTGAAACCATGAGCCCCCAAATAAACTTTTCCTCCTCTACAGTTGTTCTGATTAGGTATTTTAGTCACAACAGTGAAAACGCCAACTAAAACAATAAGTCGTATAGCCATTGCTAAACTCAGAAAATCTCCTTTGGCATACTAAATTGCAACATTTCTTAACACTTGAGAATTGGGTCCAAGTTCTTTGACTTGGAAGCATAACCAATAGAATAATTAAAAAGAGAATATTTTAATTATCTAATTCATTACAAGCTTACTGCTAGCTGAAATGATCAGGTACTTATAAAAATGGTTAAAATAATTGTAGTTTTCCTTGAAAGAAATCTTGTTTCTATACTTCAAAACATTTAGAATTTACTATAATTTGCACAAAACATCTTGTTGAACAGATTAATTCAGCCATTAAGTTTTTCACTTCAAAAATATTTATTTTCAAGCTACCGTGTACTTTTTCTTAACACTGGGAATTTTGTTCACTTAAGAGGAAATGATAATTAACAAAAATAATCCATTTTAATTCTTTGTCCCATCTGGAAATGTAAAAATCACCAAGAAGTCAATATTAATTTTGGAATTACTTCACAGGGTTTTTTCAATTCCTTAGAGAAGGTACCACTCATGTCTGATATACTAACTTTCTGTAATCATTTAGTTCTTCCATAATACTATTTGACTTACCGAGAACTTTCTCACTCTTATTTACTTGTTTGCATATTCTTCACTAAATCACAAAATGTAGCTTAGGTCTGAGGGCCCATAATGTCTTAGAATTTTCCATCTTAATTTATTTAACACAAAGTCTTTTTCAATAGAATGGACTAAGGAAACTGGAGAAAGATTGGTCTGGTCTCAGTGATCTTTAAGTGAGGTGATTCACCCATCTCATCTGTTCTGTGAATATCCCCCTGAAGGTTATGAATTAAAACATCATGATCACAATCACTTTGTCCTCAATGTCATTATTATTTCTAACCCATAAAAATATCTTATATTGAAATCGACCTGAAATTCTATCTTTATTTTCTCCTGAGAACTATATCAGTATTTCTTCTTTATTTATTTATTTGTTTTTGTGGTGCTGGGGATCGAACCCAGGGCATTGCACTTGCAAGACAAGCACTCTACCAACTGAGCTATCTCCCCAGCCTCAGTATTTCTTTAATTGATATTAAGAAAGACGTTCCAGACTCTCCTAGACCTGCCCCTAATAAAAATTTTTGGTTTTATACTTGGTACTTTATTGTCACAGTTTCAAAATAACCTGTCCGCCCAACACAAAAACACTAATTGCCTCCCTTAAAATGGCAGTCTTTTCACATCTGTATGTTTCCACTGGCATTTTCCTAGCCTTGACTTTGTCTGATGACCTGATGTTGGTACTGTAAGCCTGGCACAGATGCTACCTCATTCATGGGACTTTCTGTAAATTGTATTTGAAGCTATCAGTGCTGCCATCTATTTTAAGTTACTGTATTTATTTTAAGTTTCTCTTTTCCCTTCACCTTCACTATGGTACATACAATTTTTTTTTTTTTTTTTTTTTTTTTTTTTTTTATCATTGTGACTCTGGGATACTTAGAACTGGGCCTTTTGTTTATCAGGCAATAAACGTTACATGAGTGAATTAGATGTTAACACAAAGGTACCATGATTCTTTCAACTAGACATTCTCTTCAGGGAATTAAATATGGAATTAGTTTTAATTTAGCAGCTATCACCAAAAGAGCAAAGAATGCACATTCTAATTTGCTCCACACAAAAATACTTTCCAAAATGTTTTATTAGCAGTCAAAATGGAAATCTGTTTTTTGGAACATGTTTTTATTTACAAAAATATCTATGGGTTATATATCAATAAATGTTACTTTCTTATATACCCTGTTGCTTAATAAAAATAAGTGCTTGCTGCATACTTATATAAAAACACATTATGCTCTTAAATCTGTAATAAATATCTGAAGACAAAAACTACTTTAGGAAGGTGATGTGAATCAGATCAACAGATAGAGCTATGCTATATGCCATAGAGCCATAGAGGCTTGAATTCACATTTAAAATGTGAGAAGTAATATAAAATTGCAAATTAAAAGAACATTATAGATAAAGTATCAAAGATCCAAAACAATTTTGAACTCCAGGCAAATTATAAATTTACATACCTCTGTTTCTTTGCCTCTAACTCACCAGAGCAAGAAAATTGATTTGAATATGCAGTCCACAGACTCAAGGCAAAGATGAAGGAGACAGCCTAGAGGGAGTAGATACTCTTGTTCACCCTTAAGTTCCTTGCAGGGCTTTTACTTACTCAATTAAAAAATTTGTCCTGTTACTTTCCTGTTTAAAATTTTTTCATGTCTTCTTGTTAGCAAAATCACATTAAAGGAAACTCCTTAGAAGGTGGTGGGGGGTGCCTTTCAAAAGCTGGTTCCTGTCACCTATCTAAACTCAGGTACTGCTTCTACACCCCACGTTATGCTTCAGCCTGCTCTACTGGTTGTCCTGCCATAGTGTGCTGTGGTTGCAGACTTCTATTCCTTCACCCAGAACTATTATACCCGTCTGCTTTGCTTGTCTTTCAGCAAATCAAATCTCAGATCAGTGTTAGAAAGAATGGAAACTTCCTTCTGAATGTATTTTTAAATTGCAATGTACTAAAGATTATTGTTTTTCATGTTAGTCACATGCTACCCTTTTTTTATTATTTATTTATATTTTTAAAATTTTTTACAGACTTCAGTAATGCAGTCACATCAATATTTATAGCAGCTCAATTCACAATAGCTAGATTGTGGAACCAACCTAGATGACCTTCAAAAGATGAATGGATAAAGAAACTGTGGTATATATACACAATGGAATATGATTCTGCCATAATGAAGAATAATATTATGGCATTTGCAGATAAATGGATGGGATTAGAGAATATCATGCTAAGTAAAATAAGCCAATCCCAAAAAACCAAAGACTGAATGTTTTCCCTGATAAGTGTATGCTACCCTTTTTAAATGAACGCTTATTACATGTCATCCACTACCCTAGAAAAAAGAGATATAGTGATAGACAAAACTATTGGTGGTACTTGTTCTCTGGACACTTAGAGTTGAGCATGAGAGTCAAATGGTATGGAATTAAAAACATGACAGAGGAAGGCATGATATGAGATTATGAAATGGGAGGCAAAGTCAAGACAGAGAGTGAGAAAGTCTTTTATAGAAATTACGTCGATAATTAAATAATTCATATAGATATTTGAATGAATAAAAATCACAATTTCCTCGTGTTCATTGTACTTCCCTTGCATTGTGAAGAAACTAAGTTTCTGGATGTATTTTACTCAAAGACAGAAAACATTTTTTTAACCCTGAGTTTATAGTCTAGTTACAGTTGGACTTTCACTGTGTGCCACTGTCCTTCCTCCAGGACACTGGTCAATAATTTCAGATGAAGTCATGATATATCAGCACACTGCCCACTGGGGTCAGGTTTATGCTCTTTTCTGAAACAGGTGTGTTTTAGTGATTTTTCCTCATCTGGTTAACAATTCAAGAAAAATATGATTTCACTTTACCCTACCTAAGAGGCAACCACTGGTGTCATCTACGTGTAAGTAGCAAGATTCTGAACATCACTCATATGAAAGATCATGATTTTCCTTTCTGGAAGGATAATCAAGCCTTCCTCGGCTTGGAAGAACTTTTGTTGATGTTCTTTGTGACAGGAGACTGTTATTTTGACAATCTATTTAGGGGGGAAATGGAGTTAATGTAGGCTTTAGCAGCCGAGTTGTAACATCAAAGAGTTTCTACCAAATATTTTAGCATGATCACATTTTGTCCCATGTTTGCATTATTCTAAAGCACTAGCTCAGTGAGAGACTGTAATGTCTGTGCCCTCCCCCAAAAAAGATAAATTGATTTATAAACACATTTGCATAAATGAGCTGGATGATGTGCCTACTATACATGAAAATGTTCACAATGTATATTAAGCAACTCCCTGGAATTGGATAAGCAAACAACTTAAATTATTGTTATATAGTCACTATTTTCTTTTGCTTAGAAATGGTCCTTATAGCATTGTGTTTTGCATTGAAGTCAAAGGATAAAAAATATTTGGCACTACGCATTGCCAGTTTTTTTTTTTTTTTTTTTGGTTTCTTTGCTAGGGACTTATATCTATTCCACTTGCTTTTGCCAACAAAAAATGGTTATAGTCTTTCACTTGATGGCAATCCATATTTTATCTAGCTGAAATGAAAAAGTTCAGAAAATTTTAAGTAATTTAGACTCCAATTTCCCCAATGAACCATTCTACTCTTAGTTTTTACTTATAACATTTTTTTTTTCTTAAGCATAACATATTTTCTACGAAAGAAACTACGGGGTTAAAACAGCAACAATGACAACACCAAAAACAAACTTGACCGTAATGTAAAAATTGCTTGTAAAGAGTCCTAACTTGTGTAGGAAACACAGATACCTGAAGCACAGTGTCAGCTTATTTGTATAACCATGGCAGGGAGTATTGCGAGTCCAAAAGGAAGTCAGTATTAGTATTATAAATCCTTGTAGATTTTAGAAGCAGCAAATAACTCAGTGGACACAGAAGGTTTAACATTTTGCATTGTAGACTATGAACATGGAATCTGTTTGGAACAATTGTCCAAAACAGGTCACCATCTCTAGGGTTCCAAAGATAAAATACAAAGTTGAATTGATGACAATAGAAATTAAGTTATAATTTATTCTCTCCCCTTTCAGTTATGCACTACATCTAAGCAAGGCACTCTTGCCCACCTCACAGATGATGGAACACTATGTTGACACATTCAAGAGTTTGATGACAAGATTCCAGGACATGGCAATAATGTGTCTGGAAACCAATCTTTTCTTGTATCAGAAGCTACTGCTACATCACTGTGGATGATTAATCATTCTATACATCAAATTTTATATCACGCCAGTCTTTGCAACTTAATGATACCCTGAGCAACTTAGCAAGGCCCTATCTCTAAATAAATGAATAAATTTAAAAGGACTGGGGATATGACTCAATGGTTAAGAATCAGTGGGTTCAATCACTGACACAAAAACAAATTATATTGTAAAAAACAGCATGGCATAGGTAGTAGAACAGACGTTTTGAGTTTAAGCAGTGGGAATATAATACCAACCTCACCTTGGACAACTCATTTCATTTGTCTGGGCTTTAGTTTTTGCCTAATTGAGAACTGTGATTTCTAAGTCCCTGTCAGTTACAGAGAAAATTACATATGGCATTTCATTTTATAAAATGATAACATTTGTTGGTTTTAAATTTTTATTTTTTTTGCAAAAATGACAAAAAATATCATCTGCTACATTAGAGATGCTCTTTGTAACAGTCTTGAATTAAATGAGATGAAGAGAATGTAAATGGACACATTAAGATAATAGTTTTTACATATCAACAGTATAAGCAGTTCCATGCTCCCAAGAAAGGTCCAGCTGATCAGTAGAGTGTTGAGGTCAAGGGTTAAAGGTAAAGATACCTTTAAAGATCAGTCATCTAAATTAGAGATGGAAAAAGAAAAATCCAAGCTTCCATGAAATCTGACCTTAGACCCTTCCTTTTGAATGACTACTATGAAGCTTGGCTATATTTCCAAAATGAATGACAAAAAGGAAGTTGCAAACAATGAGATTTTTGTTTGCCAACCATTTTCCCTTCCCCTATTTTCTCAAAATTGAAAATATTGTCTGAGTTAATGTAAATTTTCTAAAATGACTTATTTTAAACTGAATTATTCTAGACTTGCCATAACCAACAAAGAACACCTATCCTACTTTGGTATCATTTAAACATGTTAAACAAGCTTTACATTTTTGAATACATGCTAGGGCCTAATATCTGTGGAGGGTTGCCTCTAGGACTCCTGGCAATATCCAAATCTGCAGATTCTCAATTCTTTCATATAAAATAGCACAGTATTTTCATTCTTGCATAATATAACCTATGCATATCCTCTACAACCTATAGTCTCTTGTTTATATTAAAGAACCTTACCTAACAATAAATTTGATGTGTTCCCCTATAAAATAAATGTTGGTGGGCTTTCTCTGTTACGATCAGACCCATCAGATCTTTCCTACCCATAAAGCCCCCACTTTATAGTTCCTGTGCCCTTTATTTCTTAATACTATTTTTTCAGCCTTTTATTTCCAGCCGGCCCACAGCTCCATATGGTTTACTGATTCCCTCACTGAGTAGGTCTCAGCAAGATGTGATAATACGATAGAAATGTCATGTGCACATGTGCTATAATCTATTGTTTAGAAAATAATGATAAGAAAAAAGTGTGAACTTGTTCAATACGGACACAGTTTTCTTTTCTCTGAATATTTTTGGTCCTGGTTTTTGAATCCACAGATGCAGAACTCTTAGATATGGAGCCCTTGTATAAGGAGAGGGCTTATATTCTAAAATAATAATCCTTTTTATATTTATTAAGTGCAATCTCAAATAAAAACCAATTAATTTCCAATGTCTTAGAATGAAAACAATAAAAGTATGTCTTCAGACAGAGCAAAATACTATGTAAGTATTAACTTTACCAGTCATATTTTCATGGTTACTTCTGTCTGTGACTTCAGGGGAAATCCTTGGATACCGGAGAGTGGACCCACAACCTTGGACTCCATGATGTGTACAATGTGGAGTTGTCAGAAGTTCATGAACAGAAGAGAAAGAAAACTATCTTAGATCATTTCTTTTACATCCCATTAAATTTTAGGTCTGATGTGGTCACTTCTTAGAGATAATAAGGGCTGCATTGGTAAAAAGAACTAAAAGACTTACAGAATTATTTCAATTTCACCATGAAAATATTATGAGTATGCATTTTATTAAGGAAAATGAGAGGGATACGTTTTGTTTCACTCATGTTGAGCTGTGTGGTAGATGGGATATGCATTTTTATTCCTAGATGGCATTTTCCCAATCTCTAAAGTAATTAGCAAATTCTATGATGTCTGCATCACCATCTTCCAAACACTAGCTCTGGACACTCCTAGATATCATGGAAGAGTTCTACATTTAAATTATTAAAAGAAGTTATGACATCGTAAGTTCTCCTCTTTGTCGATTATTTGAATATTTTAGTTTATAACAGACCTCTTAATTGAGAGCACCCAGAAACCACTCCAGATGGGGTAACTCATGCTAGAGATTTTATTAAGGAGGCAGGCAGAGTGTCTGCAGTTTAGATTCCCACATTTGGCGAAATCTCAGGGGTCAGCACATCGGGAGTGCACTGGATAAGCCTCACCCTGGGAAAACCACCTTCGTGATTATATTTTCTCCCCTGCCAGGTAAGTATCCAAATGTCATCTCTTAATAGAACATCAGTCATTATTTGCTCATGATTCTGAATTTACTACTGGATTTGAGGGAGACAGTTCATCTGTGCTCCATGATCCTCCTCTGAGATTGCCCAACTGACTTAGAACAGCCAGTTCCAAGTTGGCTCACTCCCCTAGCTGGTGAACTGCTGTTGCCTATTGGTTTCCTTCCACCTTGGTGGAAGGAAAGCCCAGGTTGGCTTCCTCATAGCATGGTAAGCAAGTTCCAAGAAAATTTCCTAAAATACAGTATATAGAAACTAGTAGTTTCTGAAGAAGATGAGCCACAAACAACTGTAGGGCAAGTTATAACATATTCTATTGTTCAAGTAATAGCTGAGTCCTTAGTCTTAGGGAGGGAATGTAGACTCACATCATAATGACTCATCAAAAATTTCAAAACCACCACATGACTCACTCATTTATTCACTAAATTGATTATAACTATTCACTAGGTTAGTTTTTAAATATTATGCAAACCTTATTATTTTTGATTCTTAGAATAGTTTTGTGAAATCATTATCTATTTTGGACAAATGGTAAACAAAATAATAAAAAATACAATAACATTAACCATACAAATTCTTGTCAGGATTATACTGTTAGTTTCTTTTGCTACTGACAAATTGACACAAATGTATTGACTGAAAGCAATGGAAATTTAATATAACCCTCAAGGTCAGATGTCAAATCAGACACAGTGATCTAAAATGAGGGTACCAGCAAGCCTGCATTGCTTTTTGGAGAATCCAGGGGAGCATGTGTTTCCTGTCTTTTTCCTGGCTGATGGCCTCCTCCTTGCTCTTCAAGCCAGAAACACAGTCATTCTCTCCTTCTGACTATGACTCCTGCTTCTGTCATTCCATGTGTTTATGACTTTGACCCTTCTTGGCTTTCTCTTACAAGGAGGCTTGTGATCACAGTGTGTTACCTGGATCCATTTCCCAATTTGTCATGTCAGAGTCTATAACCTAATTAAATCTGCAAAGTTAGTTTTACCATGTAAGTTAGAACACTCATGGTTATCGAGTTAGAATGCAGACATCTGTGGAAAGAATGACATTTATTCTGTCCAACATAATGTTTTTCACCAAACCAGTCTCTGAAGTAAGCAGATAAAAGTTGTTGTTCACATCAAGCACATTTTAAAAGTACAAAAAAAGCAAAGATCATGATTTATCTAAACTTTAAAATTTGTTAAATATGAACTTTTAACTTACACACACACACACACACACACACACACACACACCCCTCTGAAATACCTCATCAATTCAAGGCAAACATGTAAACTACTAAGGAAAATTATCTAAATTTTTAATTTGAAGGAATATGGATAAATTTAAAACAGAAGCTAATGGACTACATTTGGACTTATCTTTAAATGGAAATTAGAGCTATATTGGAATTTTATATGTTCTGACTATTCAGAAAAACTTTCCTTAAAAAAAAAAGTTTTCATTGAATGATTTTTCTAAGTCAACAAATCTCTGAACATTTATAGGCAATTCCTGATTCTACACATTTTAATTTTTTAGTTTGATTAGTAGCTTGTCTGTGATTGAAAGACAGGTTAAAACAAATCATAGTATGATATTTCCTCTTTGTTTTTTGATATGAATCTTAGACATTTTTATTCAAACATGTTTTCAGAAAAGTTATTTAGGTGATTACTGTATTGTCTGCCATAAGAAAGATCTTAATAGAATTATTAATATACTCCATTCTGATTCCCTGTTTATGGACACATCTGTACACTTCTTGAATGAGCTGTGTATGAGCATTCTATCTACATGAATTTAATGCAATTGCAATTAAGACAAAATAATAATTTAGGAAGTTTGTTATCTTCACTGTTTTTCTTGCCATCCCTGATGAAATTTCCTGAGTTCTCTATGTATTAGAGTGCAAATAAATGCAATACTTAATTTTACATGTCTCAGGTCCACCTCTGTTTTCAGATGAATTGAAAGCTGTGGGTCCTAATGAGATAAACTAGCACCAGCTCAGTGCTATTCTAGCATGACAGAGGCAGGTGCAGGATGTGGACAAAGCCAGAATTAAGATCTATTGCTGTTGGTTCACAACACAGGAACTTAAATGTAAAGGAACAAGATACACCCAAATTAATATAGTGAAATCTTTTTCTATTTTTCTTGCAGTCTTTATCTGAGAGTATGCCCTAATTGCATAGCAGAATCTATGACAAACTGGACACTTCTTAAAAGTGAACAAGAAGAGATCAATTAAAGCTGGAGATGGTGGAGGAAATCTCATTTTTAAAAGGATGAAGATAAATAATTCTAGATTTTTAATGATTAACCAAACCCAATTTTTTCTTTTCTTACACATATGTATGTGTAAGATAGAGACAAATTAATATACTAAATAATCTAAAGCCTTAACTAAATGTAAAACACTTCATAAGTCTCAGAAAAATTCTGTTACAAATATGCAGTTCATTCTCTACTAAGTAGTCAAACAAGAACAAAAGAAAAGGGAAAAAAAGAAGGAAAATAAGCATACTTCAAAAGACTCAATGTCTCATGGCAAAAGAAATAAAATATTAAAAGTAAGATAAAAAGTTAAGAAAATTAATATATAATAATGATTTCAAAGATGGAATTATTAGTTCAATTGAAAACAGATATTATTCTGATATTTCATGAACATCACAATTAAATTTGTGGAAAAAAATGGAAATGCTAAACAGAAATGTAAAGAAGAATCAAATGGAATTGTGAAACTGGGGGAGAAAATGATCAGATGTGCTGAATCAGAGAATAAGATCAAAAAGTACACTACATGAAATTTTAAAAAATATTAATAAAAATCACCCAATATTTTAAATATAAAAAAATGAAGATTGAAAGAAAAAAGCAGAACATCTGGGAGCAGTCACACATGATCAACAGGTCTAATGCCATTGTAGACCCAAAAGAAAGGCGAGAAAGAGATTTACAGAATAAACAGTTAGAAGAAGAAAAAACATAACAATTTTCCCAAATTTGTGAATCTTTAAAACAGGTGATTCCAGAATCCTAGCTATCCCCAAATAGGGTAAATATTCAAAAAAAAAAAAAAAAAACTAGATATATTATATTGAAATTTCTGGAAAAAAAAAAAAAAAAGAAAAAAAACCCCAAAAATAGAAATGTTTTCTTAGTGAGGTAAACAGTGCTGTCTTGTAGATAAGCAACAATTCAAATGGCAGCAGCTTTCTCATCAGAAACCATGGTGGGTGAGATGCACAAGACCAGCATCAGGTATTAAAGTGGAAAGTTCAACCCCAAACTTCATATGCAACTAATGTATCCATCAGCCATTTGGCGAATGGTAAGAAAATTCTACATCACCAGATCTGCTATGAGACAACTGGTAAGGTATTTATTCAGGTCAAAGGAAAATAATAGCAGAGAGAAATCAGAGGTGTTAGAATCAAAGAGAAGCAGACATAGAAAATATATGAATAACTGTAAAGTACTATGTTTTCCTACTACTTCCTCAAAATATGTAGAAATGTTACTTTGTGAAGTGATCCTCACTGAATATAGACAAAATAAACATGGCAACTCTAACATGAAGTGAGGAAACTAAGGGAAACTGTGTTTTACCCAAAGTAGCAGAGGAGTAACTGAAGCTGTGAAAAGGTTACCAGGTATAAGTAAGCTCACAGAGGAATCACTGAAAAATAACAAAAATATACAGCCAAAAAGCAATAAATAAATTTAATTGATGCCAAAATCAGTCAAGCACTCAAAAGAAAAGGCAGGGGAAATGGAGCATAATAAATATCTTTTAAATAAAGGAAATAAATACAAAATAAGTAATGAAATAATGGACCTCTGTAAAATTATATCAATGATTATGTTAAATTTAGGTGGCCTAAATACATCAGCTAAAAACCAGATAATATCAAATAGATTCTTTAAGAAAGGAGTAAATTGTATGCAGTCTAGAGGAAATCCATTTATAATATAATGTGATAGATGGGTTAGAAGCAAAAACATAGGGAAATGATACATATGCAAGTACTAACTCAAGGAGAGATGGGTGATTATTTTAATATCAGACAAAGTAAGCCTCAGAGGAAGAAATATTACCAGGAATAAAGAAAGTCATCAATGAATGCTAAAACCGATAATTCAGAGAGGACTCTGATTTTTAACAACAGTAACTTCAAAATAGATTAAGCCACATAGAATTAGATGGAGAAATAGACAAATCCATATGTTATTTGGGTACTTTGACATCCATCTTTCAATAAAAAATATAACAAATAGAAAAATAAACATCAAGCCTACAGAACACCTCAAAAACATAATCAGTATGTTATTAATTATCATTTATGAAATACTCTATCCACTCACAATCAGATTACATGTATATACTTCTTAAATCAAATATATGGATCCCTAAACCATCTGGACTGTAATTTGTACAGAAGAGCAAACCTAACTTAAATGACTTGAAGCATAAAAAGTATATTCTCTCAACATAAGATAACTGGCAATAAATTGGTAAAAGATACATACCTTCTATTCAACTGAAGTTGTAAGGCACAAAAATAAATATTAGACATAAATACTGTGAATTAAAAATAACTGAGGTTACTTATGTGGCAAGATACAAGTCAGTATGTCAAAATCAATTTATTTCCACATAAAAAACAAGACAATTGTAAATTATATGAAAAAATGAAATGATATCCTTAGAGTTTAATGACAACTGGATGTTGATATTTACATTGACAAAATAAGTAAAAGATCTTTTTGCAGAAAACTAGAAACAAGGATGGAAGACATGGAAAGAGAGCTAAACCAATGGATAGGTTAACATTGTTCATTAGTAAAAAGACTTAACATTGTTTATATATACACTTACACACTGTCCTCCACATGTCCGCCACATGGGCTACTGATTCACTCTAATCAAATAAAAGCACAGAAAGCATTTTAATTGAACTTTTATATGTATGCAAAAGCAAATCAATGGATAAACAACAGTCTTTTCAACAATGAAATGATGCTAGAACATTTAAATACATTTAGTTAAAAATAATCTTCAACCTATATCTTACTACTTATAATAAAATATTGGCTCAAAATCAATCATACACTTAGATTAAAAACCTGAAACTATAAAACCCCTAGGGAAAAGCAAAGGAAAAATACTTTGACCATAATAGAAAAGCCACCAAAATTCACTAAAGAAAAATTGATGAATTTAACTTTATGGAAATTTTAAGACTTCTAAATTTATATAGACACACGGTTAAGAAAAATAAAGGCCATGCTAAAACTTGGGAGAAATATTTGCAAATCAACTGTTTATAAAAGTATTTGTATCCAGTTCATATGACGAATACTGATTCTATGAAAAGAAAAACATTTAAATAAAAGGATAAATGATTTGAATAAATACTTCCCCTAAGAAACTATACAGATGACAAGTAAGCATATGAAAAGGTAAACTACATACCTATTGGAATGGTGAATACAACAAAACAAATGAAAGAATTGGAAATAAAAACAAACAAGTTTTGACAAGGATACCCAGCATCTTGGTCTCTCTGACATGTTGATACTGAGAATGAAAAATGGCGCCCCTCTTCAGAGAATAGGGATCATGTCTTCAGCAGTTAAACATATGCTCACCAATCTCATAATCTTGTTCTGAGTTACTTATTTAATAGAATTGAAAGCTTACACTCAAACAAAAACATACACATGAAAGGTTATACAATGTGCACGGTAGTTCTGCTCAAGATCAAAACTGGATATAAGCCAAATGTCATTAGGGAATTTATAAACAAAATGAGCTATAGAAAAAAGAATATTTGTACTGTTCAAACTATTAGTAATCAAATAAAGTGCTGGTATATGCAGTGATATAGGATTTCAAATGTATTTTTTTAAGTAAAAAAGCCAGATCAAGAAAACGACAAGCTATATGTTTTCATTTCTAAACTTTAGGAGAAGCAAAATTAAGAAAAATAAATAGATCAGCACTGCCTCATTTAGATGACTAAAAGACTAGTGCTAGAGAATTTTTTGAGGTGCCATGGAACATTCTGTATATTTTTTGTTATGATTATACATGAACATACAGTTGTCTAAATTTTAAGAACAGTACACTAAAGGCAATGATTTGAACCGAACAATTTTTTTAAAGCTAAATATTACTAAGCAGATGCCCCTGGAGATAACAACATTAAGTCCCCAGCACACAGCCACTCCATCAGTTGTGTCCTTATTTGTTCTAATGTAACCACTGCCTAAAATGTAGGGGGCAAGGCAGGATGTTTACTTCAGATAACAGATGGTAGTTAAAGAATGTCGGAGGCAATTAGTGCACCTGGAAATATAGTTTCCTAAATAATAGAAGCTGTGAGAAATGCAGGGGGAGGTTTGGGACTCAAGTCCTTCTTAAACAGCATAGCTGTCTGGGGTTGACAAGCATATCTAAGACCTTGCCTCTTTAGATTTTCATGTCTCCTTTATGTTGTTCACATGATGTTCTGATCCACATGCTGCTTAGATTTGATGTCTGATTATTTCACTCTTTATTGCCTCATATTCTCTCTCTCTTCCTCTCTCTCTTCTCTCTCTCTCTCTCCTCTCTCTCTCTCTCTCTCTCTCTCTCAGTACTTAGGATTGAACCCAGTGGTACTCTACCACAAAGTCACATGCCCAGCTTTTCTGATTTTATTTTGAGACTGGGTCTGGCTAAGTTTCAGAGGCTGACCTCCAACATGCAATCCTCCTACCAAGAACTTACTGCCTCTTCCATTTTAATTTTAAAAATTCAAATTTCCTTCCCATAAGTCAACATTTTGAAAGTTTTGTAGTTCCAAGTTTATACTGATAGGTCTAAATGCTCTACCTTAAATACAAATCCCCTCTGTTTTTCATTTGTCTACCTTTCACCTGCTTGGGGAAGATTATGGCCTCAGCGGTCTACTTCACTCATTTTGTTCAGTCCAGCAAAACTTGTTCATGGATAGTCTTCTCAGTATGACTGATAAGTATTTCACATGGCTCCATCAATCGCTTTGTCACTAATCCAAAACTACCCTCAGCTTTGGGTGGCAATTTTCAGGCTGACAATCATCTTGAGACAAAGGTGTTTTTAGTCGTGATCTGTGAGAGTGAGGGTAACTGACGTCCTGCCTATCTCTCAGCAGAAGGGACATTAGGGAATTTCATCACCATCTGCAACTATCTTGTTTGAGAAAAACTGCTGCGTAGCATGTCTTGTACTGCAAAGAGTCAGAGGAAAAAAATCAATAACAAGATACACTGCTTAAATAAAATCAATAAAACAACATTAAACATCCCATCTTTATAAGTGAAAAACATTCTGACTATAAATTAGACAATATTTCTACTTGCCTTTGTATATAAGAGAGAGCAATTTTTCAAAGTTGAAGTGATAACATACTATTAGAATTTACCTTTGTCTTTAAATTGTTAGTAAAAGGGGATTCAATAGAAAGTGGTTTAAACAGTGGAGGGGATTAACCAGCCTGTGGACTGGCATATGTAGAGGTATGGTGACCATGGGCATCATTGTGATCCATCAACCACAACTGGTGACCCCAAGGGCCAGTTCCATTCTTATTCACTAGCCTGCCTTCAGTGTCCACTTTCTCTTCATTGTACTCATTGACAGCTAATGTCAATTCCAGAAATGACAGGGTTTTCTTTTGATATTCAGAGAGACTGTAAGAAACTCTTCCTTACCCATCAGATGAAAATTCACTCTGTCAGCTCTGGTTGAACAACCCTGGAGACCCCTCTCTAGTCATCGTTCACATGTGCAGTGTTACCAGCCCTTTCCTGAAACACTAACATTAGTAGTGAGGTGAAAATTTGCCCACCTGGAAGGCAAGTCAGCATCCATTTCTTGAAGGTGGTGTGAATTCAATCCTACGAATTATTATGTTGTTTAAAAACTGAGGGGGATAGAGGAGTTGAAAACTCATGATTTCTCACATTCCGAAATACATATAGAGAGGGGAGGCAAACATTTTTGTTGGATGAATAAATTAACTGATTAAGGTAAAGGTACTTTTCAGTTTTCCAATGAATAGCATTGAGGACAAATCTCTTACTCTTCAAATTCTATTTCCTCATCTTTAAAGTGAGCACATTAAATTCCAAAGTTGTCATGAGAATTGGAAGAAGGTATTCATTCAAAAGTCCTTAACCATATGAAAAGAGAAATTTTGGGAAGTTATTTTTTAAAGTATGTAGTTTTTTTTTTTTTTTAAATCATCTGCAACATAGCACAGATTTAAATATTTTTTAAAAATTGAAATATTCCCATTCAAATAAACATTTTTAATTATAGAACTCATAAATTAGAGTGATTGAAAGTGAAGGAAATAAAATAGAACAAGATAACTAGATTAATTTTGAGAGTAAAATTCCTCCCCTGCATCATTCTCTGAAAATTTTAATAATCATTTTTCCTGGCAAGTATCATGCTTTTCTTTTTGGTTAGAAATAAGTAATTCTGTATTGTATATAAGTATACCCTATGTATACTTATGTATGATTATGCAAAAAAGAAAGAAAGAAAGAAGTAATTCTGTAGAAACCTAGGATCTGTTTTAGTCAGCTTTTTCACTGGTGTGACTAAAAGATCCAACCAGAACAATTTTAGGAAAAGTTAATTTGAGGTCTCACAGTTTCAGAGTTCTCAATTCACAGCAGCAGGCTCCATTCCTTGGGACTTGAGGCGAGGCATAACATCATGGTGGAAGAGTGTGACTGAGGGAAGCAGCTCACATGATGACCAGGAAGCAGAGAGAGAGAGACTCCACTGTCCAGATACCATAGATATATCCCAAAGCTACACCCCCAAGTCCCTCCTCCTCCAGTCACACCCTATCACTTCAATTACCACTCAGTTAATCCCTATCAGGGGATTAAATCACTGATTGGATTAAGACTCTTACAACCCAAATCATTTCTGCTCTGGACTTTCTTGCATTTTCTCACACATGAGCTTTTGGGGGACATCTTACATCCAAAGCATAACAGTATCAAACAGATAATTGTTTTAGAAAAAGTTACATAAAACTTACATAAAATGAGTCCTCTTATTTTTAAGTGCTCTATAATCTCTTTTTTTGCTCTTACAATTGACTTCCATTTCTAAAGTTCATATCTCAACTAAAAATTGGAAAGTGAAAAGAAATCCTTAAAAGAAAAGATTATCTTGCAACTTGGCAAATTATCCATCATAAAGGTTATTATTTTTGCCAATTGAATCCTTCACTGAAGAGTCATAAACCTCAAATAGATGAGCTCTACATACTCTGTGCATACATGCGTGTACATGTATATAAGCTACTCATATGTGAGCTATAAAATTATATGAATTAGTGCATATACATGTTATATGTATAAATTAATGAGTTATATATAACTGTGTATTAATATATACATAAGCTATAAGTATTTGTTTTTAATATATATTTGAGTTTTGTATTTGAGTATTATATACATATGCATATATAGAAAGAGAGGTATACTCTCAATTTAATCTTTAGTAAGTAAATAGGTCTTTAATAGTACGTTTTAAAAAAACATGGTTTATAATTCCTCAGCCCTTTTAGAATTGTGAGAGACCAAATCTGCCACCCCTGAGTAGGAAGAAATGTTGAGCTGCAGGAGATGCAGGAAAACTTTCTATTCTCTCATTTTGTTCCTAAAAGCTGGAAATGCATGTAAGAGACAAAAGTTATCTCATCTCCCCTGTCTACTGGGGAGAATATAAGTAAACCATTAAAGAATTCTCTAGACCCTTACTGGTCTGAAGATGGTACTAAAGCAAACCCTCTTAATAAACTTTACTAACTGATTTTTTTCTGCTGTTTATTTGCCTTCCCACATGTTTCCACCCATAGGGCTCAAAGATCATTTTCTTCATATTGTCACTTTTACTTTTCTTTGTAGAAGATACATTGGTAACTTCACATTCCCTGGTAGAGAGGAAATATGTATGTTAATAAAATTCTCTTTATTTTTCTCTTGTTAATCTGCTTTTTGCTTCTAGGTTCCTTCCAACTAAGAACCCATGAGGGTTGAAGGAAAATTGTTCTTCCCTTATGGAATCAATTTCAGAAAATGAGAATAAAGATGTGTTGCATACAAATCATGATTTTTCAGAACAAGTGGACTACCTTACTTATTCAGATAGGATTTCCTAAAACCAAAACAACCAACCAGATATGAGTGAGCTGAATATACAAAAGTTAAAAGCTCAGTTTCTTCCATTTCTCATAATTAGAATTCTCAGTTAAGGTCAGAGCCATGCTGACTACCAATGACTTTGAGAATAAATTTGATGAGAGCAGGCAGTTTCAGGAACAATTAGAGAACATGATTAATCAAAAAAATGTGAGTGAAATTTTTTAAAGCCCCTGGAAACGACAAGGAAACCATGCTTTGAGATTCCAGGAAATAATAATATGAGAAAGTTAAGATGCCAAATGCCTGTTTAAAATTAAGTGTTTTAAGATATCAGAGATAAAGGAAACATAACAGCATTATTGAGAATCCTTCTATTCAAATGATAGCTGCCATTAAATTATAACATGACAGATGTCATTAAATCATAAGGAAAAGTGTTGAATCACAGCACTCTTTTTTTCTCACAATTTTAGTTTATTGTGTCTTTAAGTACAGATATTTTACAGTGCTTCATAAGGAGGTAAATCAAATTTGCTTCATTTTAAGTTTCCACATTTCACTATTAGTTTGTACAAGTATTTTTTTATTTTATTTTACTGGTAATTTGGTGTACAGAAATACTTCTCTGTATCCTATAAGGGATGATTTTTTACTACATGCCAATTATACCTCTATTTTTAAAAGTAGAATAAAAGTCCATTTTATTTTTTTTTATTTTTATTGGTTCTTTTTAGTTATACGTAACACTAGGATTCTTTTTGACATAAAAGTGTGCAATGTAATTTGTTCTAATTCAGTACCCACTACTCCTGTCCTCCCTCCTCTGTTCCTTTCCCTCTACTCTCTTGATCTTTTTGCTATGTATTTATATCTTTTTTCTGTTTGTTTTTAAATAGTGTCTTGTGGATGTACGTGATGGTGACATTCACTGAGGTACATTCATATATGTGCACAGAGAAGTTAGGTCAGATTCATTCCACTGTCTTTCCCTATCCCATCCCTCCTCCCTCCTCTTCATTTCCTCTTTGTCTACTCCACTGATATTTCCTTTATTCTTTTCATCTTTTCCCTTACTTTGGATCAGCATCCACACATCAGAGAAAATATTTGACCTTTGACTTTTTGAACTGGCTTATTTCACTTAACACAATAGTCTCTAGTTCCATCCACTTACTGGCAAATGTCAGAAAGTCATTCTTCTTTTGGGGATAATACTCCACTGTGTACATTTTCTTTACTCATGCATCTGTTGAAGAGCACATAGGTTGGTTCCATAGCCTGGTTATTGTGATTTGTGCTGCTCTGAATATTGATGTGGCTGCATCACTGTAGTATGCTGTTTTTAAATCTTTTGGACATATAGTGAGGAGTGGTATAGCTGGGTACTATGGTGGTTCCATTCCTAGATTTCGAGGAATCTCTATTCTGCTTTCCAGGGCAGTTGCACTAATTTGCAGTCCCACCAACAATGTATAAGTATACCTTTTCCCCCACATCCCCCCACTATGTTTAATAGCTATGTGAATTAGGGAAATTTACTAACCTACCTGCAATTCTGTTTCCTCACTGGAAAATGAAAAATAATATAACAATATATAATAAGGCTGTCATGAAACCTACATAATTGACACAAATACTCTCCTAATTCAGGCCTTGGGAAATAACTGGTACTTGCACAAATGATTATTAAAATTTTAATGTTAGATTAAAAAAATAAGCAATATCATATTCTTATACCAAATAGAATTTTTAAACTAAAACATCAGTGAAAATACACTGCAATATTTATACTCAAACTTACTTTTCCTTAGTACAAAGAAATGTTGTGCTTTTTGCTCTTCTGTTGTGCATCAGGGTTATATTCTGTTTCGGGAGATTTGAAAAGTCATAAAAATAAATGTCCTCCACCAAGAAACTCAGCTGAATTCATAAGCAGTATTTTTAACACAGATATTCTATTTCATTATAATAGAAGTATTGGGTTAGGGAAGATAAATACTGTTTTAACTCATTGGCATGAGAGTGTTTTTCACTATACCAATATGCTAGTTGAAAGACAGTTGTGAATGAATCACTCCTGTACTGAAAACCTTCTGTGGAGCCTACAAGGAAAATCAACACAGGAAGGTCAGCATGCACTTTTAACTGTTGTAAAAGCTTCACCCATCTTATTCTTTAGTGAGGATTGTATGTGGTACCTTTGACTGTTGTTTCTTATTAAAAAGAGAAGTGACACATAGAAGACAGTTGGTAACTATAGTGCATACAGGCACAATCCAGCTTTACTTACATTATAACATTTTTTTTAGAGCAGATTGTGCTTTGAAGATTTTCTGTGTGATGAGGCACTTCTTTCCAATGTTGTTGGGAAGCATCTTGTGCTGGCTCTAACAAAAATTTGAAATTATTTCATGTTCAATGAAATTGAAATAGTCACAGTTTTATTCCAAATCTACATGGTACTATTTTCAGAAGGAAAATTTTTAAAAATTCAATACATGTTCTAAAATAACATGAAATAATAGATAATAATTATAGTGCTATATGATACTAGGATGTATGAGGGTTGAAATTTTTTTGTGTTTTAATATGAAGTGCATTCCTAAGAATTATAATGAATTAGTTTTTCACTCGTTTTCAGTCATGTACGGTATTGATCAAATAGTAATCTCCTTTTTAAAAAAAATAAATACTGTGCATGTTGGAGGATTGAAGTACAATGCTATGGGATACACGCAGATGGTGAAATGGCTTCATATCCATTTGTATCTCAGTTATTCATCCATAAAATGAAAGAAATGTGCCTTGTTTTCTTCTCTCATGGAGGATTTGTAGAAATTAGGGTGATCTTTGAATTAAATTAAGATCGTCTAGTACACTGTTCTTTTGAATCCTGAAATCCCTTAAAAAATTATTCTAGGAGGTGAGTGAAGTGTGGAACTAGAAAGCCAGGATTTTTTTCTTTTGTTTTATGATTCATGTCACTCAAATATTATCAAAAATTTTACAAACACCTCTACAAGTTTAAAAGTTACATTTACATATTTGACTGAGATAATTACTGAAATTTATTTGTGAGTGGTACAAGTTAGAGATGCAATTTTCCTCTATTGATAAACACTTTTGACTAGAATGCATTCTTTCCTGTTGATTTGTAATAATATAACTTCCTAATTTCCATATATACATAGGTCTTTTTCTGAGCTCCCTTCTTCAGTTTCATCATTTAATTAATCTATCCATATGCCTCTCCACACCATTTTAACTATTCTGTCTTTGCAATAATTCTTAATGTTGAATGCTAAGTACTTTGTATGTTCTTTTAAAATGTCATATTTATTATTTCCTTTTAAACTTTCCTATGAATGTTAGAAGAAACTGGGCAGAAATTTTATTTAGCATTACATTGGATTATTGATGAGTTTGGGGGAAAATGGTGTCTTTATGTGATAAGTAATCACACATATAAATAGCACATATCTTTGCAATTTTTTAGAACTTTTATTTCCTCTATTTGTATTTTGTAGTTTTCCCCATTAAGGACATATTTTTAAATTTTTATTGCCAAGGATACATTTGTTTCTGGGTAAAATAGCACAGCACATAATTTAAGACATTTTTCTAGACTTTACAAGGACATTATATTCTTTACTTTTCAGTAATAGTAATATTTATTTTGTGATTTCGGTTGCTATTAATACAAGTCTGAGTTTACATAATGACATTTAGCTCCTTTTATACATGATTTTAAATAGATAACATTAACAGTTGGGAAAATATCAACAAAAAACATGCAGCAAAAAATATTTTCTTCTATTCTTTTTTACAGAGTGAATTTTGTTGTTGTTATTCACTTATGGTGAGGCCAAGAGATAAGGGACAGAAGACATAAAAATTATCATTGGTTTTTCCTGGTTCTCAAGAGTCAAGGGTACACTATGATACACAGGGACACACAGGGAATAACTGTGGAGGGGTGGGAGTGTGCTTTTCAGTTTTTCATTGCTGTAACAAATACCAGAAACATTTAACTTATAAAGAGAAAGGGTTTATTTTGACCCAGAGCTTTGGAGGTTTCAGTCCATGATTATTGGCCCTATTGATTTCAGGCTGTGGCCAAACAGCAAATCAAGGAGGGGTCTGTGTGGCAAAGCAAAGCCATTCAGGTCATTGCTGGAAGCAGAGAGAGATGGAAAGAGTTTGGGGTCCCATTATTCTCTTGAAAGGCATTCCTCTAATGATCTAAGAACTTCCACAGGGCCCCACATCTTAGTTTGATTACCTACCAGTCGTTCTAAGCTGGGGATGGCTTTAACACAAGGTTCTTTGGAAGATACTTAAGATCCCAAATACTGTAGGGAGTGAAGATAAAACATACTAAGAGACTTTATTGTGGTTTCTATGAAAAGGAAGCAGGGTAAGCAATGTTTGAATTGGCTAAATTGAGTAATTTGAAGGGGTTCTTGGACGTGGGGTTTTGTTGTATAATACTTGGTCTTACAGTAATTAGGAAAGAGAAAATTGGCACTGAGTAAAATAATCTAATAAAGTGGGTGTTTGGGTAATAGGCCTTGTGTTGGTTGACATGAGAAATATGCTCACAGATAAGTCATTTACTATTTCTAGGAATTGGCTAGCCTTGGAAGAGGCCATCTTTCCAGAGTCTGCAAAGTCCCAGATGTCAAAACACTATATATATATTTTAAATAAAAATGCACAATTAATATTCCATCTCCTTTTTCTAACCCATGGGTCTCAAGAAACAAAGTGTTAATAACTTCATTTTAGAACTTTTTTATGTGTTTCAAAATTATGTAATTGAATTTTTCACAAATAAATATGCACTCTAATACATTTTCTTTCACTTAATATGTATTGGACAATTTTTCATTTTGGTACATCTAAATTTTCTTTTATTAAATTTACCAGATACAGAAGCCCATTAGATTACTATATTATGATTTACTTCACCATTCTTTTGCTGCAGCAGAATATTGGATTTATTTCGATCTTTTGTTATCACGAATAATGCTGCAATTGATATGCTTATATACATATAATTGATATATGTACATGGATTTATAGGAAAAGAAAAAATTCCTTATTCAAATTGTCATGCATTTGGATCTATATTATTTGTCTTCTACAGAATTTAGGATGTTTTATACTCCCACCAATGCTGTTTGAGAAAACCATTTTCTCTCACACTCAAGGTCACTAACAAAGCATATATCAAGAAGTTCATGCATGTGTGTATACATATACATCTGTTAATGTATTCATATATACAAAACACATGTGCATATACTTAATATATTATTTCACATTTTATTTAGAATATTTGTATTTATACTTCAGATATTTTCTTATTTTTATGCAAATTTTCTACTAATTTTATCAAGTGTTTTTAGAACTTTTCCCTTTTTACCTTCTTTTGATTACATAATAAAAATTGTCTGTTTCTTGAATGTGTGGTATAATTAGATTCATACATTTTGTGCCTTGTTTCTTTAGTAAACAAATTAGGATTCATAAATCTCTTCAAGTAGATTTGTATTCTGGAACTTGCAAGGTGGTTTTAATTTAATAAAGTTTTAATGATATTGAAAGTAAAAGTTTAGAATTACCTGGAGTTTATCTGTTTCATTTACAAATAAAGAATTGTGCTCTAGTTAAAAAAATGACTTGTGCAAATATTAATGTATTTAATGCATTTTAATACTCTCAAAGAAAACCCCTAATTCCTCAATATTCCACAAAGATTATGTTAGTATTGAACATCTACAAGTGTCACCAACTTTAAAGTGGTAGTATATTGTTCTTAGAATACGCTTTGATATATTTTGCATTCCATCAATATAGCAGTCTTTCAGAGATAAATGAACAAGTTTGTCTCTGTCAGAAATATTTTAGAAAATTTAAAAAACAACAACAATAATGAAAACCTAATGTGTCCAAAATAAGCATTTTCTCATTCAGTACAGTTAAACTTATGATCCTTCCCTAGCTAGCTTTGGTCACTAATCTCTTATCATTTTGTTACTGACACCTAGTCCAGGGACCCTGCCTGGATCTTGACTGGCTGGGTTCAACTGCCTGCACACATAAGGAATAGACAAAAGATGGAAAAATCATCAAACTGTATAAAGTTCACTGTGTTTTTCATCTTTCTTATATTGGTGGAGTACCACTTGGAGGTCCAGATTCTTGGAATCCTGAACAAAGAATTGACCAAGACACACAAAAGTAGCTGATAAAGCATGAATGTATTGAAAATGAAAATAACATTCCTCCATAAAGCAGAGCCCAGTGAGCTGATGGAGAATAGCCCAAGTCCCTTGATGTCTGAGTGTATCTCATCTTATATGCTGAGCTGTCCCTCATTCCCCTCCTTGCAAACCTGACTGAAGACATTGCCTTATTTGCTCCCATTTGTTACTTTATTTTATCTAATTAGAACACAGAACTTCTGGCAGGAGTTGACATGGCAATAAGCCCTAGGTGGCAGGAGTTGCCATGGTAATGGGACTCATCCTAAACAGGGACATGATGACTCATCTCCTTATCATGAACTCCAGCTGGAATTTTTCTTGTACCCTGTCTGGGCCATCTTGACATCTGTACACTCCTACCTCATTTCATCTAATTCTTATGCAGGTGGGTGGTAGAATCCAGCCAGCAAGATCCAAGAAGTGTCCCAGGGAAAGGCTGTGGGCTCAAGTAGAACTCTACATCCCCTGTGGAGTGAGCTTATCATTATCACCACCCATTTTTGTTCATAAGCCTAAGACCCCAATTTTGCTAATAAGTCAGGAATTAAATAAAGCCTTTTCTTACAGATGAGAGACAGCAAGAATGACTTAATACTATCCTCATGTAATTCCTTGCTCCCCTTTTAATAAGTGGAACTTCTCTTCAGTGTAGATGTATTGACATAATAATGACTTAACCCAAGAAAATTTTCATAGAGTTCACATGATATTTTACACAATGAAAAACCAAGAAAGTAGCCTCATACCATATTTTACACAAATTAAAACCAAAACATTTTTCCTAATATGTTTTAAATGCCTGTAGTTGTACTCCTGACATCTATTTAGAAGTACTGTGATGCCGCAAGGATGTCGGTTATTTTTTTATTTTAAATTGTTTGGTACCATTTTTGAGTTAGAGAATTGAGATTCAGAGGCTTACAAAAATACCATTTAATCAAAGACTACATTTATGATCACCATTGCCAGCATTCTTCAAAATATACCATTATTGAGCTTAGCTGTATTCATAAGCAAATTTTCACTGGAAAAATTCTTTCCCTTTTCAAAAGTTCTGTCATATATATTGCCCCTATACAGCAAAGAACTTCCAAAAGAATATTAAGAATACATCAGATACGATTAAGCTTTTTTTTAATTCCTTTACTTCTCAAAACCCATTCCCGTGAATGACATGATATTTGTGGAAAGTTAATCGTTACAAATTTGTATTGAATGTGATGTGTCATAATTTATTTTTGGGTGCTGAAATTAGTTTCCCTAAGCAATGTGCATTCAGTAAGATATAAAAAGCAAACACATTTCAGTGGAGGTAATATGTGGCTAAACCGTGAGTTAATTATGTAACCATACCAGAGAACATTAATGAATGTTTTCATAGTGTGGAAAATTTTAATGAAGAAAAAATAGTGTTATATCAGTAACAAATTCACTCACTTGGTTTAGTATTACATGCTAAGATTCAAAATACTGGGGCAAGGATATATCTCTTTATGGGGACATTTTCTTTCTGCAATTGTCTTCATATGCCAAATTTCCAGGGATGTTTGCAGGCTTAATATAGGGGACAAGTACTTAATACCTTAATTGGTTAATCGTACTCATCTTTACTCAGCAAATAATATTATATTACCATAAACAATCAAGAAAGCAACACTGACAATGTTTCCTTATCATTTTCTCCTAAGACCTCCTATACTGGAAATGACATTTTGTTATTCTAATAAGTGGATATTAGAATAATCCTCTTTTCCCATTTCCACTAGCACAAAGCTTTTCTTCTGCAAAGGTCACAACTAAAAGGAACAATTTGGCTTCAACTCTAGTACCACAGGATACCACTTCAGTGGCTTTTAGCAGAGAATTGGCTAGACCAGAATGAGTGAAAGTGTCTTAGGGTATTAGTGTATTCAGAACTATTGAGCCATGAAGCCAAATGTGGTGCCACTTTGCTATTAGACTACAAAAGCAGCAACAACAACAAAAAGAAAACAAAAACTTCTTTTTAACTTGCTTTCAAATTTATTTTCTGCTTCTCATTTGATTCATACGTTTGTTAATTATTTAAAAGCCAGTATTAAAACAGACCCATTGTTTCTTACCTAATTGAACTAAAATCATAAAATTATGCAATTTTCATTGATCTTCATACGTATTCATTGTGTTGAAACCATTTTCTTTAGGGGAATAGAGACTGATTCTTAGAGATAGGCAGGGATTTGCCCAATGACTAACAGCTGAGACTCTGCAATCCTGATAAATTCTGTTGTATCCTTTCTCCTGACATGCAGGCCCTTAAATTCCCTCGGTGGCTCTAACATGCAGTTCCACATCCCTAGAGCTCACCCTGTCCATTCCATCTAGGCTTTATAATGCAGAGCATATCAAGTGTCCTTATAAAGGAAGGCTTTTCTCATCTCCCTTCTGATTCCAGTAGGACGTGATCCTTTCTTGTTCTATACCCCTTCCCCATAGTTCATTGTTCTCTAGCTTTTGGAATCCAAGATGGGTTCTCTTTTATTAAAGATTTTTTTGTGTGTACTTGCCTGAACTCTTCTTTTCTACCCTTATTATTATGCATGTTTCTTGAGGACAGATTATTTTACTTCTTGAACACTCTAACATTTGAAAAAATATATAGATATGTTTCAGGAAGTTTTCTTTGCATTTGCATTTTTAAATCAGGTTCCTGTCTTCATGAAAATCATCTTTTAACCTGTCATGTTGCCTAGGTATTAGAGGGAGGGAAAGAGGGAAGGAGAAAGAGAGAGAGATTGATTTAAAAGCTGATCACAGATCCTCTGCTCAGCTAAAAGGATAAACATAAACGAAAAGTGAAGCAAGTTCATAATTTTCATTATACTACATAATCACATCATTTCAAACCTATTTTGCTTCTCCATTGTTAAAAGTAAAAAAAAAAAATAGAAATAAAAAAGAAATTTGTCATACAAGTTAAATAGTCAAGGAAGACTTTATTCAGAACTATTGTAATAAGGTAGAGAGTTTGAACTCAGCACTGGTGAAACAAAGAGATGAGAGATACTTTAATAGGTGTGGTGAGCTATTGGAAAAGTAGGAAGAGGGAAAGTTGGTCAAGATGACTTGATGGTTTTATTTACCAAGAGGTTCTTTTCTGAGTTATGTTCCCACTCTTCCTCAGAAACTGAGAGTCAGGGCACTATCTTTACTGCTGACTTCACTTAAAAAAAAAATGGCACATGGGTCCTTCAGAAATGTATTCATGGATTGTAAAACTTGCAAGAGGCAGTGAGAAAAAAAAAATTACATTTCAATGACAATGACAAAGCTATAATTATAAGTTTTCTAAAGTAAACACAGTAAAAGAACATAGAGTCAGTAAGAAAATTATCTATAGTTGATAATTTTAGTCAAGTTGATTAGAATGAGGCCATCTCATTCACCATCTATTATATATTTACCATAATGTTATATAATTTATGAAGCTGTTAATTGCAAGTAATGGAAAACAGGCAAAATGGTTTATAATAAGGGCATATTACTCACTCACTTAAACAAAATCTCTTATGCAATGTTGTTCTTGGGTTGGTTAACTAAGCATCCAAATCGTTTTACCAAAAACTTGATTGTTTTTTCCCTCAATGACTTGCTCTGCTGTTGCCTCCATGCTGGTTAAGTTCTCATGCTCACAAAATTAGTACTAAATTTTCAATTATTTCAAAAAAACTAATATATATGCATATGTGTGTGTGTGTGTGTGTGTTGTACATATGTAAAAAAGTACTTGAACCAATTTATATCAGCTGATTTTCTTCCACATTCTACATTCTCAGAATGTGTGTGTGTTTATGCGCGTGAATCAGAGAAATTATTTCTACTAATCAATTTTTAGGAAAATCATCATACATTTCTTAGGTGAGAATTTTATCACATGCTCTTTCCTAATCTAAGTCCTACAATGATGAAACAGAATCTCTTGATTAGCTTAGCATCTTTCCAGTGTACTCCTGAATCCCTTGAGGAAAGAATGGATAAAAAGTTGGGTTTTACAAGAAAGAAAATAAAAACGTTTATTGGGCAGAGGTACAGAAATGTTGAGGGAAGATGCTAAAAAAAAAAAAAAAAAACAGCTGGAGTTTTTATTGTGTCATCTGATTATAATACTTTTAAATAACTGGATTAGGATAATATAGAGAATTCTGAAAACAGCATATTAAAGTAAATCATCTTTATAAATTTATCAGTTTTTCCAAATATATGCCTAATAAAAATGCAGTTTCTACTGTTAGTGATGACAGATTGTGCCATTAGGAATAACTCAGTTCTCCTCCCCCAAAACATACCTTTCTTTTCATATTAAATTAAATAAGCCACTACTCTGTACAAGTGTTTCTCTTTTCCAAATGTTACTTTTACAAAAGCCCTCTGTGATTATAATTGAAATTATGTTGAACTTAAATGATTATTGGAGGAGAATGAAAATTCTAAAATCTCTGAATTTCCCTTCTCTAACAAATAAAAAAAATCATGACATCTTAGGTAAAGTCTCTTGATATCTTACATATTCTTCAAAAAATTGATCCATGTATTGAGTTTATTTAGAAGGATCTTGTATTTTTATTGTTATACTAAATATGATCATCTATTTTTATTTATCTTTACCTTTGTTATTATAATGAGTTTTTATCTTAGTTTTTTTAAAAATTTTACTGAGTTTAAGGTTGAACTTATGTCAATTTTACATCAAATAACTTTCAGAGCACATTAATTACTTCTAATATTTTTTCTATTGATTGTTTTAATTTTTTTTCTATGTAGGCTATCATTTAACTTTCCCAAAGACTGATAGTATTGCTTTCACTTTTACTTCTTACATAATTTTGAACTTTCTTTGTAGTACTGTTTTGGATTTTTTCAATCATTGATTTGGTGATATTAAACTTTCTCTATTATTTCCTGATATTGAAATATAAGTGTTGATTATGATGTTTGCAAAAAAAAATTTTTGAAGGTACTCTTAAAAAGTTGAAGCAGTTTCCTTTTTGTTTTTTTGATTTTGAATCAATTAATTTTATATACTTATTTTATTAAGTTATTTATTGAATTATAAAGTGCATATAATCCTAGTCCTGTAATTATCACCTTGATCGAGTAACAGAAAAATAACTCTATCCACAAAAGTATCCCCTGTGCACTTTTAGGAACTTTGTTCTCCTTTCCCTGCACCCAGTAATGGTGACTGCTGTGGCCTTCTAAAACATGTCAGTACTGACCACCTGTTTTTTTAACTTTATGTAAATGGGAACACATCGGAAGTCATTTTCTACTTTAGGCATCTTTTATTCAGGAATTATTTATAAAATCTATATTGTTATGACTTGTAGTTATTTCAATAATTGCAGGCCTTGATAGACAGTTTTTAGTGTTTTGAATATTATGCATGTGTAATGAAGAATGCATGTGTGATGCAGAATATTGAGACAGACATTATTACCCTTACATTGATGTGGCTGCATCTCTGTAATATGCTGATCTTAAGTCCTTCGGGTATAGACCTAGGAGTGGGATAGCTGGGTTAAATGGTGGTTCCAATACAAGTTTTCCATACTGCTTTCCAGAGTGATTGGACCAATCTGCAGTCCCACCAACAATGTATGAGTGTACCTTTTTCCCCACATCCTCCCCAGCATGTATTGTTATTCCTCTCTACTTTTATTGTGGAGAATACATATGCAAACATACTGAACATAAGCCTAAGAATGGAATTGTTGAAACAAAAGTATGCACATACTCAACTTCATTGGATATTGCTAAAGAGTTTTCCCAAGTGCTTGCCATTATTTTTATCAGTAAAGATTGCTCTCTCTCTCTCTCTCTCTCTCTCTATATATATATATATATATATATGTGTGTGTGTGTGTGTGTGTGTGTGTGTGTGTGTGTATTTTAAATTATTACCTATCTTTCTGTCTGTCATTTTAATCATTGCAATAAATCTCCTGTGGTGGTCTTTTTTCTTTCTTTCTTTTTTTTTTTTTTTTTTTTGGAGGGGACCAGAGATTGAATTCAGGGGCACTTAACCACTGGGGTACTTAACCACTGAGCCACATCCTCTGCCTTTTTCTGTATTTTATTTAGAGACAGGGTCTCACTGAGTTGCTTAGGACCTTGCCAAGTTGCTGAGGCTAGCTTCAAACTCTTGATCCTCCTTCCTCAACCTCCCAAGCAGCTGGGATTACACACATGTACCACCATACCCAGCTGCCTATGGTGGTCTTGAATTGTGGTTTTAATTTGCATTTGTCTAATGATTAAGGACTATTGGCAAATTCCACAAAATCACTTGTAAATTGGTTCTTCAAGATTTTACCCATAGTTCTATTGAGTATATTTGTATTTTTTGTAGAACATTATATTTTATGTATGATCGCCCACCGCCACGGGGACAATCACAACGCGTATGCTCTTCTTGATCACAGGAAACAAACGGGGTTTATTCCGCAAGTCTCAGACTTATATCGAGAACATCAGCCTATCAGAGAGTAGACTACCAGGAAAGTCAGCCTATCAAGGAACAGTCTCCAGGCAGATACCAGGATTGCCTCATGTATAACAGCCAACCAGAGTTACTTCCTAAAACTTGTATATGAGTGCAGCTATGTCTGGCAAGCTGCCAGGCGCCATCTTAGAGATCAGGCCACGGTGCGGCTCTGGGGCCCTCAGAGCCCGCCCCTGACATTATGTGAATTACTTTGATGGATATATATGTACTGCAACATATCTTCACCTACTATGATTGACTTTACTTTTTAAATGGTACTTTAGGAAATGAATTTGATATTTATATAGTCTAATTTACTATATGTCTCCTGTGTTAGTTGCCTTTCCAACTCTTTTTAAGGAATTTTTCTGTACCCTCAGTTTTGGAGATATTCTTCTATCTTGTATGAAAATATCATCTGCCTTTGACATTTAGTTTTGGGTTTACAGTTCCTCTGTTATTGATTTTTATGTATGGCATTGTACTAGTTTTATGTGACTTTTGTAACAAATTGTCATAAACTTAATGACTTAAAACAACATAAATTTATTATTTTATAAGTTCTGTAGTTCAGAAATTTAACACAGGTCTCACTGGACTAAAAGCGGCATGTCAACATCACTTGATTATTTTCTGGATCCTCTGAGGGAGAATCTATTTCCTTGTCTTTTCCAGCAGCTAGAATCTATCTTTGTTTATTGTTCCTTGACATCTTCCATCTTCAAAAAGGTAACCCATGTCCTTATAGTAAATCATTCTGATCTCTGTCCTTCCACTTTGAAGGACCCTTGTGATTATGTTGGGCCCAACCAGATCATACAGCATGTCTTCATTTTAAACAAACTGAAATTAATCAGCAACCTTAATTCTCCTTTTCCATGTAAGGTAAGACATTCAGAGGTTCAGGAATTGGGACACCGGCATCATTGAGGGTCAATTTTCTGCCTATCATAGATATGAAGGAAAATTTAAGTTTCATGTTTATTCCATGTTGATATTCAGTTAATCAAGTATCATTTAATAAATATTCACTACTCAACTGTGTCAAAAATCACATTGGGTCTTTTTCTCAACTTTCTTTTTGGTTCCAATTGTGTTTTTTTGTATTGACAAGTTGTTTTAATTCCATTTCAATGATTTTTGATATCTTGTAATCCTATAGATAAATTATTTTTCTTCAAAATTGCTTGGGTTAATCTGGATTCTTTAATTTATTAGAAATATTTTAGAATGGTATTGTCCATTTCCAAACTGCTAGGATTTTTATTGCAGTTTCATTAAATATTGAGGAAATCTGCCCTTTTGTGTAATTTTTCTATATTTAAATTTTCTACTTAAATTGTCAAAATATTTTTAATTTTCTAAAGACCTGTAAGGTTTTGTTGATTTACTCATATTTGTTTGGTGTTTTGTGAAACTACATTAAATTTTATTTTGTTTCCAATTTTTATTTTTTTCTTTTTTGCTGATACATAAAAGGTAATTGATTTTCCTCATTGAACCATATTCAATGACCTGGATATATTGAAATTCATCAATTCATAGCTTGTCAGTGGACAGTCAAAAATTCCGCTGTTTTTAAGAAGTTTTCAACAAAACTTTGTAGGTTTTTACCTTGGGAAGAATGGTAACTAAACATGTGAACATACAATTAATTCTCAAATATTGAAAGTGAAAATTCTCCCCTATCAGTTTCCTCATGCTCAGATAAATCCTGAATTTTCAATTTCATATAAAAGCCCAGAATAAACAAATACACCCAGGAGAAAAGTTACTTCAGAAGATCAGTTGATATATGTGTATATCTTTCTCCAGAATCTTAGCTCCTTGTATCTCAATTTAGTAATTTACAAGCTTTCTGAGATTGTAAATGAAAGATTTTTGTATGCTATCAGATTTTATAATTTTATCTGGATCGTTATTTATCCTATATGGAAGTGATTATTGGATGTTGGATTTTATTAGTTGTTTACATAACTATATTGAATAAAATATGCTGTCTTCCTTAAATTAAAATTCTAATGTTAAAATATATTTTTATTTCCCTGATCAACTCATTTGGTTAATATTTAATAAAATTTGCCTTTACAGTTTACTTTTTTTCTGTATTTATTTGGCTTATTCTGTTATTTAGCAGTTGAAATTTTGATTTTGTAAGGCTTGACTTTGCTTCAAATATGAAATTTTCAGATTTATTAAATTAATTGTAATCATCAGTGAGAAACAACTCAAAAATACCAAAATACTGAATGGATAGTGAATGCATTATCTTATGTTCATTTGAATATCAAATGAAACCATAAGTGGAAAGTTGTTTTCTATTGCTAAAGATTGCTAAAACAAAACCAGAAAGTGAGAAGCACTGTAATTGATTGACACATAAAAAATTTAGCCTGAACAGCAGTAAATCTATATGTAATGCTTGCAGGAATCTTTGGAATAAGACTTTTAAACCAAAAATACCTCTTGTAAATGTGTTCTCTCTGAATGTTGTCTTTGTTCTATCAGATAAAATTCCCCATAATATAAGAGTGCTTGCTGCCTAATCCCAAACTAACAATTGTATGATCAGAGATGGAAAAAGCTTTTTTCACAGTGCCTATGAAAATAATAAAATATAATGATAGGCAGGATTCTTACTGCTGCAGTTCTGTTATCTTAAGAAGAATAGGATTGTTTGCAGAGGGCTAGGATGTTCAGTTGCTCAATGCTTGACCACCAAGCACTAGGACCTGAGATTAAGCCCCAGCAGCATAAAATAGACAAACAAAACAGATGAAAAACAAAAAAAGATATTGCAGAAAACAAAAAAACTAAACAGTTACACATAGACAAAACCAACACTTAATGTCTATCACATACCAAATGTTCAATACGTATTACATTATTTTTGTTTACAGTTAGGTGTGGAATCAATGCCCTAGTGCATTTTGTCAATATAATCTGGCAATCAGAAGATGTAAATTTTTATTCCAGTTTCCAGGGTAGACAAATGACTTCTATTAAAATGATTTGTTTCTCCAAGTTTCAAAGTACTTATTTAGGACATTGATGAGAATGCTACACTAGCTCTGTGGGTTTTTGCCTTGGAAAATTTAGATAAAATTTTGGTTCTAAAGTCTATTACAGCGTGTGCTTATGATAGATAATGAATAAATGCCTGTTCACTCCCTTGTCTTCTATATAAGGTTTTGGTTTCCAACCTGATTCTGGCACTAGCTGTGAGATCCTAGAGAATCAGTAACCCTCTGTCTGTCTAAGCACCCTATCCATTACCCAGACATCAAAGTGATGCCTAATTCTTTCCAATAAAAATACTATATGGAGGAGCAAAGAAAAACTCAAAATGATAATGCTCAGAGAAGCAACATTTAATATTTCAACATAAGGGATCATTAAGATAGGTGAAATAGTTTCACTATTTCACTTGCAAAGAGTTTAATAACTCAGACAAAGCCTATAAATGAAAAACCATGAAACATATATGATGTCAAATAACATGATAGCACTTGGTTACATCTTCAGTTAATAACAAACTGTAATGTTATTGTATCAATTTTTTATGCTGCCTAAGTGAATGTTTATCATGATGAAAGCTACCTGGTGAAGAAGAAAAATGCCTTAAAATCAGTATTTCTTAGAGAAAGTCAACAGATGTTACTTCTGCTGGACTCAGAAAAATCTATCTGCTAAAAATGAAGTGTGTTAGCTGTTTTTTGAATATAGTGAAGCTCTTCACTCATTTTGAAGACCTATTCACATGGCAGATTCTTAACATCTTTATTTTCATAATTTTCTATGTGCAAACTTGCAGAACTGTTTTTTCCTTATTATTCTAAAAGAAGAGCACCCTTTAATCACAGGAAGTAGTGTTTCCAATGTCTATGAGATTCTTAAGGTAAAATATTCAAAATCGGTTGTCATAATGAAGTGTTATTAACTAACACTGTCAAAGAAAATGTGGGAGAATTTTCTAGAAGGTGCAGAGGTGTTGAAGAAATTACTTGATGAGTGATGAGATTTTGGAAAGAAGTTCATATTTGGTACAGGAGTTATATGGCCTGATCTGGCCAATTATGACAGAAAAATAAGCTGCCTATGACATTGCATGATTTGATTTTATGAAACATTCCTTTAGTCAGTCATCACTGCTTACTGATTCAACTACCCGATCCCACCTGCAATATGTACCCTGGGTTCCACATGTTGGTCAATCCTCCTCCTCCACCTTCTCCTCCTCATCTCTTGGGGGAACACTGTTCCTGAAAATACTAAAACACCAGGACAATGTATGAAATGACCAGAACAAATTCCTATTTACTCCCTAGTTTCAAAAGCCCATTTAATAATGCCCTTTCAAATGGAGAACACATTAGATATTAATCTGATAAAAAAAAAATACAACAGCTACCACACTCATCCAAAAGACTGAGAAGCAATTTCTTCTCTTTTGTAAAATGATTTAAGCTACAAGAATTTTTGTAGGTTTCTCCTTTCTGTGGGTGAAAAAATGAGAAAAGATTTGTCCATAACTGGCCACAAATTCATTCTTTGCACTTCTTTGCTTTTTTTTTTTTTTGGTTCATGCTGGGGATTGAACCCAGGGCCTTATGCATGTCAGGGAAACACTCTACCAACTGAGTCATCTCCCCAGCCCAACTTCTTTGCATTTTTCTTAAGTTATTTTTAGTCTTTTTGTGGTTTGTAGTACTTCTAATGTTATCATATATTTTATTTTATCTCTTGATACTAGAGATTGGACTCAGGGCCTCACATACACTAGGTAAGTACTCTTCCACAGAGATAAAAAGTCAGCCCTTAATGGAGATTTTTTTTAACTAAAAGTTGTAATTAAAACTTTTATTTTAAGATAAATACAGATTCAAATGCAGTTAAAATAAATAATGCAGATAGATCCTATTATTTGTGTAGTTTTTTTCTAAGGTGAGTGTGAAAAACTGTAGAGCAATATGAAGACTATTGGCACTGATACAGTGAAGATTCAGAACATTTCTTTAACCAAAAGAGTCCCTCATGTTGCCCTTTGGTAGCCGCCCCCACTGTCTTCACACTCCTACTCCCTGTTTAACCCCTGACAAGAATTAATCTGTTCTCCATCTCTATTTTGTCATTTTAAGAACATTATGCAAATGAAATTATACAATATGCAAACTTTTGGAATTTGCTTTTTGTACTCACCATAATATTTTGGAGATGTGTCCAAGTATTGTATATGAAGAGTTGGTTTCTTTTTGTCAGTGAATTAGTATTCCATTGTGTAAAGCTACAAATCATGACGTTTGGGGAGGGGAAAGAAGCTCCTATAAGCATTTGAGCACACATTTTTATGTGAACATAAGTCTTCATTTATCTGCGATAAATGCCTGGGAGTGCAATTGCTGGATCAGATAGGTAGTTTTTCAGCAAACTATGTTTTTCAGAGTGGTTATGTTAGCTCACATTCACATCAGCAATGTGTGAATGATCCAGCTTCTGTCTGTCCTACTAGGGTTAGCAATTTTAGTTATTCTGATAGCAATGTAGTGATATCTTGTTATATTTTCATTCATCTTTTCCTAATATTTAATGATGTTAAATAATTCCATTTATGTTTGACATCTGCACAACATTCTGGGGCCAAAGGTCTTTTCTTATCTCTTCTCCATTTCCTAATTGGATTTCTGCATTGTTGAATTTTGAAAATATTTTAAATATTTGAGATATTAGATCATTGTTATATGCTTGGTTTTCAATTTTTTTTTTCCTTGTAGCCAATAGATTGTATTTTCAAACTATTTACAGTAATAAAAAGGCATGGTGGTGCAGGCCTGTAATTCCAGAAGCTCAGCATTCTGAGGCAGAAGGACTGCAAGTTCAAGGCCAGACTCAACAATTTAGCAGACCCTAAGCAACTTAGGGAGACCTTGTCTTGAAATAAAAAAAATAAAAACAGATGAAGATGTGACTTTCCCTGGGTTTAATTCTCAGTACAAAAACAAGTAAAGTTTTACAGAGTAAAACTTAATTTTTTTTAGAAAATCAAATATAATGATTTGTATATGTGGTGCTCCCTAAAAGCTCATCTGTGAAACAATGTAAGAAAATTTAGAGGTGAAATGACCAGATTATGAGAACCATAAGCTAATGGGTGGATTGGTTAACTCGAATGGATTAACTGGGTTGTAACTGTAGGCAGGTAGTGTGTGATAAAGGAGGTAGGTCACTGGGTTTGTTAAACCTTTGGGATTTATTTTTTTGTCCTGAGTGAGTGGAGTTCTCTCTCTGCTTCCTGGTTGCTATTTTCTGAGCTGCTTTCCTTCACCATGCCCTTCCACCTTGATGTTCTGCCTCACCTGGGGCCCAAAGCAGTGGAGTCAGGCAATCATGGACTGAATCACTGAAATCATGAAGCAGGACAAATTTTCTTCTTCTAAGGCACCTTTGCCAGGTTTTTCGATGACATGGATGCAAAACTAAATAAAAACATCAGTCAAACCATTTCCTCTCTCACAAGCATCATGCGATTGGTGTCAAGTCTAAGAATCTTTTGCTTTTCATTAACTTCTAAATATTTTCATCTTTCCCAAAAGATTTATGGGTGATGTTTCATATTGAAGTCCATCACTGATTTTGAGTTAATTTTATGTGAATTTGAGATTTATACAGGGTTCATTTTTGATCAATTGATGACTAGTTACACCAGCACCATTTGTCAAAATGCTTGCTACATTTTCTGTACTTTTGAAACTTTTTTTTTTTTTTTTTGAGGGTGAGGATAGGGTCTCACTATATTGCCCAAGCTGATCTTTAACTCCTGGATTTGAGACATTCTCCCAGCTCAATTTCCCAAGTGCTTGGGACTATACTTATGCACCACTGTACCTGGCAACTCTGCACAGTCGTGATGATGTTTCTGTGTGAGTTTTGATATCAGTTAGGTAGATTTTTCTCTTCTCTGTTAAGAAATTTTTACTTTTTTTAGTTCCTTTGATTTTCTATACAAATTTTAGCATAATCTTTTCTAAATCTACAAAAATTATTTCATGAAATTTAGTAGCTCTTGTGATAAACCCATATAGCACTTTGGGGAAAATCAATACTTTTGCTCAGTTGTAGCTTCCAACTTTTAAAAAATTGCTAACATCTCTTTACATAATAAAAATGCTTTAAAATTGAGTGTAACTATGTTCTTTCATGTGGGCTGAAGAAGGTGGTTCCTGAAAAGAATGGGAATTAAGACAATAACAGGGAAATCAGGGAGAGCAACAGCAAAAACTCACTGCCTGGGTTGTGCATGTTATTTTTACATCCTATTTCAAATCTGTCCAACAACAGATGCAGACATTGCCTGACTTATTTTTCATGGCACTTGCTTCATATTTTTCCCATTGTAACTAAATTTGGTTTCTTTCTTTTGTCTTCAAAAATAATGAACAATTCAATAGCTTTTATAAATTGAGTGCACATTTTTAAGTTTTGGGGAATATACTAAAGAGTGTCTCCTATTTTCACTTTGGTTAATTTTCCTCCCCGTTTTCCCCAATTGTCTTCTGTCTCTGTATTGACAATCAAAGATGAGCAGAGATACAGTTAGAGTACTAGAAGAATACTTGAATCTTTTCCCCACAACTCCCATTCTCATGATTCACAAAATACTCACATTATATATTTATAAAATTGGTCCACATTTGGGACTGGTTAGCTGATAATAATTATCAAAAAGATCCATTACTTGGAAGCAGGTAAAGATTGATGTTCCTTCAGTTTGACAATAAGTATCCATGGCCCATTTTAAGTACAGTTATATTGCAGATACTTTAGAGCTATGAAATATTTACAAAGGAAGACCTCTGAATTATAATTTTAAATAGCTATATCAAGTATGTTTCAAAGGACCTTTTGACATTTAGAGTTTACCATTATTTACTTCATTCACAGACAAGACATTAAAGGTGCCTATTGAAAGTTGCAGAAGTTGTGCTTATTCCTGTAAAGATGATGGCTGAGGGCCTGATGGGTAATTGTTTTTCAGGGACAAGATGGGGGAAATAATAAATCTCAAAATACTGGAAGTCCTAGGTGAGATCAAAACCTAAGACATCTTTTGAAATAAGAAAATTAATTGATTACAGGTGCTTTTAAAGCCTGTTTTTAAAAGATTTATGCATCTTTTTATTGTTTTTCTTAGTTTCTTATGTCTCCTTACTACTTCCATCCACATTAGTATCATTACCGGCAATGATGATCTCATTAGTGTCTACAAACATTTAGAGGATTAATACTGAGGGGGCAAAGGAGTACCACCAAAAAATCAGTTGTCCATATTCCTTGACTCTTTTAATGTTTGCAAAGACCAGTGAAAAACAGAAGTGCCATGGAGTTTAATTTAAGGAGGATTTTAATCTAAGGATTTTAAGTAGGTTGAGAGATTTGTCCATAGGCACATTCAGGAAAAGAGGAAAGCCACGATCTAAACTCAGATCCACTTACAAAATCTGTTGTGAAAGTGTGTCCTGTGGGCCCTCTGATCCAGGAAACAGATTCGAGGTTCGGCAGTTGAAAGAAGATAGAAGACACAGTTAGGATAGTAGACATGCTTTATTCAGAGGTGGTAACAGCCACCAGCTTCAGCTTTAACCCTTAGCCATTTTCTATTCAGTACTCATTTTGCCCCCATTTGGTCCCCATTAGCCCTCATTAACCCCCATTAACTCTTCAGTCTTTTCCATAGACCATTTTTATATGCAAGTCAAACAAAGAATTCGCACTACACATAAGAGGGCACATGTTCACAAGTTAGTGTTTATGACCTTGAATGTATTTGCTAAATCAGTGTCTCTGGCGTTGATTAATCATAACAGCTGGTTCCCAGCCCTGGCTACACACTAAAAATATAACAAATATAACATAGCCTGCTGGAAGTCTCAGCAAGGGAGCCTAACTACAGCCATTTTGGGCCTGCCCCAACAAATGCTATGTTGTGTCTTCCTAAGAGGATGGGAGAGATCTAAGTACCATCCCTTAGATCACTCCCATCCTCAACAGTTTTAGAAGGAATTGATTGGTGGTTTAAATGTTTCAGTGTTTCTATTTAATCCCTAGCCTTTCTGGAATTTCCAAATTTCCTTTTAGGAAAAATATATGTAAAGAATCAGCCCAAGATAAGAAATGCATTCACTTTATCTTAGATATTGATCAAGGAGAAATAACTTAATTTCCATATCAAATTTAAGTGACTATGCAATTTCAATAACTGAATCTATGTATTCCTTTCTCATTCAATCTATAATTTTCATTCATACCTGCTGAGCTTTAAAAGAGGCACTCCTTACAAACCTTGCATTTTTCATGGTTATAAAAAACATGGTAATAAACTTGGTCAATTTTAGAATCCCAACAGCAGAACTTTGGCCAGCTTATTCCAGGGAAAGGATTTTAATAATGTTAGTAATAGCATACTCTAATCAGATGAATATATGTTTAATTTCAAATAATGTGGTTGTAATTCAAATAAAAGAAAAATCTAAATGTTGTCTTCCACAAGAAAAAAAACACCATATAGTAGATTGGAATGATAAGCTATTGTACCAAGTGTTATGAATAAGTGTTATGATCTTCCAGTGTAAGATCATATTTGGTAGGAGATGGAGATGAAAGAAACAGAAAGTTTCCATAGAGGCAATACTTGAAGAGGGACTTGGAGGATGGATGGTTGACTCAGTATGTTTAGGATATCATATCAAGATGCCATATGTAGAATGACTTTATGGTCACTTATTTTCTCACAGTACTGGATACTGGAAGTCCAAGATCAGGTGCCAGTATGGTCAGGACCTTGTAAAGAATTTCTTCTGGGTTGCAAACTGTTGACTTCTGAGAGTGTCCTTATGTGACCTTTCATTTGTGCATGGACTCAGATAAGGACACTGATCCAACATGACTGCCTCACCATCAAGACCTAATTAACCCTAATTACCTCTGAAAGCCCCCTTGCCCCAAATATCAGAACAATGGTTGTTATTATTGTAACATAAAAATTTTGGTGTAACATAAATATTCAATCTCTAACAATGGTTGTCATTTCAGCAATAATGAAAGGGTTCATAAGTGAACAGAAAATACTCTGGACAATGAGATTAACATGAACAAAGAAACAGAGGAGAGACAATGGAAGAAGACATCAGATGCTCAAGGTTTGAGCAGGTGACAATGGGGATCGTTATAAAGTAGGGCCATGCTAAACATCAGATTTAAACCTTTGTGTATAATTTATGGAAGTCTTGAGGAGTTTTATGACATGTTTTGTGTTGTGTGGAGAAGAGTGACTTCAACAGTAAGGACTGACTCATCACTTATATAGGATAGTTAAACCAAGTATCATAGTGGCGCATCCCCTTGACCCCTAAAGTAAGCCCCCTGACAATTATTTGGGGCAGGGTGTAGGGTAGAAGGAAAAAACACATGCACTTGTCTAGTCAGCAGGAAATAAATGTATAAATAAATGTTGTTCCCACCAAAACAGAAAGGAAGGGATTGGTTCTGGAGATAGAGTCCTGGCAAATGATTATGTGGAGGGGACAGAGCAGTCAGGTGTATTCATGAGCAGGCTAAGAAGGCCATGGAAAGAAATCAAAATGCGTGAAGTTCTTTGGCTTAGGTAACTGGCGATTCTTTGTAACAATATACATTTTAATAAAGAAAATCTTGCATGACTCCTGGAATTGCTAAACTGTTAGGATTCTTCAAAATGGACCATTCATGATCCAAGGCTATGCAAGAAGTCAACATGTCTCATGGCCCCAAACACAGTAAGAGTTCGTTAATATTCATTGTAGGATTCCTCATTCACATGACACAGGCATGTTATTAACGCATGTCTTAGTGCAGTTTTGTTCTTTTTTTTTCCAGTTCGCACTGCAGGCTAATGATCCTCTTTCAATACCTACATCTTGAATTCCAGAGGGAAAGAAGTGAGGAGATTCTTTTGTACTTCATCTACCCTATTTTTACTCCTACCTTGAAGAACAACAGTAAGTGATAAGTTGATAAGTTAGGATCATTTTTGCCTGAGACTAGAATAATTTGGAAAAATAATGACTTAAGCAAGGTGGAAATATACCTCCTTCACATTAAAGCAGTTTGGATGTTAGCCAGCCTATAAGATGTTCCAAGGAAACTTCATCCTTCTCAGTATGACCTCTTTTCCCAAGGTCACATCACAGATGTGGTACTTCAGTCATTAAAATTACTTGTCAGGCATTAAGAGGAAGGACAGAAAGGGGAAAAAGCAAACCTTCATAACTAGAAGACCCAAGCATCTTTTTATCCTTTGTTCACTAACTAGAACCTAGTTGTGAGCTAAGGTTAAAAAATGAATTTGATTACTTAGCAGCATAGCAATAGTCTCAATTTAAAAAGAAATATGACATAAATTGAAAAACAAATAGTTTCTTGCCAAATTTTGTAATATCTTGACCATCTTCTGGGTTAAATGCACATCATTGATCTAGGTAACATTTCTGTATTGCTCCCTTTCTAGTACTTGTGTTCTAAATTTTTTCGAATGAATCTTGAAGAAAACAGGCACTGTGATTGGTCTTTCCAGGACTGGAAAGTATAAGAGATATAAGAGAGAGAGAGAGAGAGAGAGAGAGAGAGAGAGAGAGAGAGAGAGAGAGAAGAAGAAGAAGAAGAAGAAGAAGAAGAAGAAGAAGAAGAAGGAGGAGGAGGAGGAGGAGGAGGAGGAGGAGGAGGAGGAGGAGGAGGAGGAGGAGGAGGAGGAAGAGGAGGAGGAGGAGGAGGAGGAGGAGGAGGAGGAGGAGGAGGAGGAGGAAGAGGAGAGGGGAGGGCAGGGGAGGGGAGGGGAGGAGGAAAAAAGCCAGTTTTGAGTTAGTAAGCTGAGCAGTGCCAGGAAATTGATGAGATCAATTTTATTCTCATTAAGTTTTTACCAATGATGGGCACAACTGCCATAACCCTGTTTCTGAAAGTCAAATAAAATTACTGCAAACTAGACTGTAATAAATATTATAATAGTAATTTGGAGTCTTTGCAATCATAGCCTATTTCCCAAAGGGGACAGATGGTCTGGTATAGCGTGGGTGGGCACAGAATTTCGCTTACTTTTATTCTAGCCATAGGCTTTCCCTGCACTCTCACCCTTGAAATCATGCTTAATGGAAATCATGCTTAATGAAAATCCTACACTCCCTTGCAAATAGCAAATGAAACTTTGTAGGAAGGTTTTAGCCTAGTTACTTTCCAATGCATACTTCTGCTGCACAAATGATGTGACAGGGGTCAGAACCATGAGTCATCTCTTCCCTCAAATATACATACAGGGAGAGTGTGTTTCTTACATGACATTTTAGGAGCTGTTTGTCCTTTCTTATCAATGAGCTCCAGGCAGAGAGGTCAATAATCAAGTCAGACATACCAAATTCTCTTGGACTACATTGGAACTTGGAAACATCATTTCAATAAGTGAGTCATATCAGCGACTGACCAGAAAGAAAGGAACACTTGGAAGAAACTTCTGAATATTCTGGTGGATTTACATTCAGGGGTTTTTGTTGGTGATTTATATTTAACATAAATTTAATACTTTTTATGTTACACACACACTCATATACATACTCATTGCTCCTTCCAAACTGCCACTCTTTCCAAATATAAACTGTCCACTACCGTTGGAGTATTTTCAGAGTTACCTAAAAGGATGAATCTTCTGTGTCCATTCTTAGGCATGCTGATCCTCCTCTGATTAAAGATCTTCAGAAACTTACTATGGCTTACCCATATATTCAAGGATGTAAAGAACATAACAACTTAACATTCTCAACAAAAGTACACAGGGATCCATTTCTTTCTACTTTACCACCACTAGTTAACTCTTGTCAGTTTTCCCAACATAGCAACAGATGTGAAGTAATAACATTGTGGTTTTGATTTGCTTTTCCCTGGCAATTAGTGATATTGAGATATTTTCCATCTAGCTATTAGCCATTTTTTTAAATATTTTCTTTGGGACATTTTTCATTCAGCAACTCTGTCCTTTAATAAATCACTTTTTTTTTTGCTATTGGTTTTGGTGATTTCCCTGTGCATGTTGAGTATATTATAAATATGTTCTCTTCATTGGTTGCTTTTTTTGGCTTGTTGACTATTTTCTTTGCTGTGCCAAGACATTTTAGTTTGGTGAAGTCTGACTTGTTCATTTTTGTTCTTCTTGTCTGTGATTTTTGAGGGCATATCCAAAAGCTCGTTGTCAAACCCAATGTCAAGAAGTATTTTTCTTTTTTTTTCTAGAAGTCCTAGTTTGGGGTTTTATATTTAATCCCTTCATCCCTTTTGACTTAATGATGGTTTAACATAGAACCAGAGTCCAATTTTATCCTTCTGCACCCATTTTCAACAGCACTATTCATTGAAGGTATTATCCTTCCCCATTGTGTCTTTTTGCCACCCTTGTCAAAGATTAGTTAATCTTCCTGTGGTTTGTTTCTCAATTCTCTGCAGCCTTGCATTGGTATAGATGTTTGTTTTTAGAACAGAAACACATTGTTTTGATTACTCAAGCTTTGTAATATAGTTTGAAATTAGGATGTGATGACTTCCACCTTTTTTTCCTTCTCCAAGATTTCTCTAGCTGTTTGAGTTCTGTTGTGATCTCACACAAATTCTTGGGTCATATTTTCTATTTATGTAAAAAAATACTAGTGAAATTTTTACAGGAATTGCATTACTTCTGTAGATTGTTTTGCAATGAGTTTGGAACTAATTCTTCTTTAAGTGTTTGGTAGAAACTGTCTCATCCTAAACTTTCCTTGTTAAGAGATTTGAATTACCAATTTGATCTCTTTATTCATTCTTGATCTGTCAATATTTTTTACTTCTTCATGATTCAGTCTTAATAAGTAGTATGTTTTGAGGAAATTGTCCTGTTCCTGTGAGTTACCCAATTTGTTGGCATATAATTTTTCATAGCGATCTCTTGTGATCCTTTGTGTTTCTGTGGTATCAGTTTTAATTTCTTTTTTTAAATTATTTATTTTATTTATTTGAATTCTTTCTTTGTTTTTTGGTTAAACTTGATCACGGTTTGTCTGTTTTAATTATCTTTTTTGTAAAAACTAACTTTTAGTTTCATTTGATCTTTTCTATTGTCTTTTATAGTTTCTATTTTATTTCTTCTCTAATTTGTATTTATTTCTTCTCTAATTTGTATTTATTTCTTCCTTCTGATGAGCTTTAGTTTGTTCTTTTTCTAGTTTCTTGAGGTCTGAAATTAGGTTGTTTAGTTTTTCTTAATTAGGTATTCATTGCTATTAGTTTCATTCCTAGAAACTTTTTGCTACATTCCAGAAATTTTTCTGTCTTGCTTCCATTTTATTTTGTCTCAAGATATATTTTAGTTTCTTTTTTGTATTTCTCATTAGACCTTTGATTGTTAAAATTTTTTTGTTTAGTTTCCACATATTTGTGAATTTTATGTATTTCTTTCTGCTACTAATTTGGAAGTTTATACTCTTGTTATCTGAAAATATACTTTATAATATTTTAATCTTAAATTTGTTACACGTATTTTTGTGATCCAAAGTTCTGTGTGCACTTCAAAAAAAATGTACACCCTTGTGCTATTGGATGTAATCAATGTTCAGTATATTTGTGTTAAATCCTTTACATTTACAGCATGCTACAAGTCTGTGTTTCCCTATTAGCTTTCTGTCTGGACAATAACTATTGAACATTCTCAAATATCTTTGCCTCATGTTTAATTTTTCCTTTTTACACACTTGCCAAGGGCCAGATGTAGGTGGCCTAAACTTGAACATTCGTTCTTGCTCACACAAGAATAAAAAAGATAATCTTTTCCATATTTTTTACACTTTAGGATAACCACTATAAATAGTATGATTGTGTCAGGCTCTGACATTGCAATTACCAATGACTGAGAGGATTTAAATATGTATAGCAAAATATTCTGATGTGTAAGCCTAGCCCTTCTGAAGCTATGAGCAGATTTAATAGGAGTTGTGGAAACAAGAAAGAAAGATTGAAATTCATTTATTCAACACTTTTTAAGGAGTGCATCCTCTTTGCCAAGCTTTTGGGAGTCCATAATTCAATAGATGTTCAGTCTGCACTATGTACATATAATCCTAGTGGTAACTACAAAAGCTCTGGGCTAGCAATCAAAGATATTGCTTTTAGGTTAAATTCTGCTGTTGAATAGCACTGTGACCTTGAGAAAATCAACTGTCCACTTAGGGACCTTCTTGTCTCATGTATAAAATAAGAATGTTGAACTGAATAAAACTCTTAAGTCTTTTCTTCATCTAAAATTCAGTGATAATAGATCCTTTGTGTGATATTTTGTTATTCATTTGCAAAGCAAGAAGGTTTGCAGTGGTGGCTTACTTCAGTGATGGCAAAAATATGTTTTTCAAATATATTGAGTGCTATATAAATGCAAAGCAGTCGCAGGTGGTTTTAGATAATGTTTAATACTTTGCCGTTAGCTTTCATAAAACCACTACAACATTTGAGCATCTGTTATATTTTTTCCTTTATATTTTTATATATATTTTAACAATAAAAGAACCTGGCTCATAAACATGTTTTTTTTCCAAAACAGTTTCAAAGTATCTTTGGAAAAATATTGAAAAAAATGGAAATTAAAATCTGCTAATTATTCAAATGCATTTATTATAATTTTTCTTTTACTTTTTCTTCTTTTTGTTGCCTTACTGAAGTCTCGTGGTAACATAAGACAGCAGAGACTTTCACACTGTTTCTCCAGACTGATTTTATCTATTTGTCTTAAACAAGTTTTCATCTTTCTCCTTCTGTGCCTACTACATTCTTGGTATCAAGCAATTAATGTGATCAGAGAAACTGAGCTCTTCTTGCAGAGAATAGTAAAATAGACAGAAAATTCAATAGTAAAATAGACAGAAAATTCACGTGGAAGCCCAACATTTCAAGTTACAGTGCCTTTTGCACTTGTTTTGGGATATTAGTCTAAGAAGATCTGATTTTTACTGCAACTCTAATAATAGATAACTGTGCAATAAGACAGTTTCCTAGCATGCCTGAATCACAAATATCTTATTGGAAAAATATTTATGAAATTCACCTATCTCTTTTGTTTTCTGTGATATTAAAACTGTAAGTACATAGAAGATCAATTGTTATATTATATGTGATTAATACAAATGAACTGACTCCCTAGCTCCATCATTGCCAAGCCCCTTGCCATGTTCATGTTTCACTTTTTTATGATCATTTATAAAAAATAGTTAAATATAAATTAAATATCATTTTTTTCTTCATATTGTTTCTTGTGCTTCTACTAAGTTTCCAGGAATAAAATATGTTTTGTTCATTAACATAGTTCCAACATCAGGGACAGTACACAGGACACAGTAGGTTTTGATCTGCTAAATGAAAGGGTGGTTTATACTTGTGTTAGGATTAAAGATTCTAAAACATCTATTGTGGAAAATATTTAGAAGCTAGATTTTACAATGACATGTGTACATAAAGACAAACAAAAAGCAATGATCAAAAAAGGAAATGTCAATTCTTGTACTATGAATGTTCCATAGGAAATACCATCATAATTATAGGCTGGTTTCAGAGTTGTTGCATGAAGAAGTATCAAACTAAGTTTTAAGAAGCAGAGCAAGGTCATTTTCTTGTATTCCTCTATCTCTGCTGATACATAAATTCTTTGTATTATTGAGTTTCAGAGCTAGCAGACACCATGAAATCCTCATGCCATTATCATTTTCATCAATAATATTGACCATTCATACACTGATGAAGCATTTACATCTACTGAAAAGAAGCTAGTCAGAGAAAGCCTGTTTCTTTTTATTTGTCCTTAAGGTTTGCACTACTCTGCAAGTTATATTAGAATGCTTTTACAATCTGCATTCATTGTATGTGCAAGCTTGGGTTCAGATGTCTTGCTATATGTTTAGAATAAGGATATAAAATGAACTGTCTCTAGGAAGCTCCTGGTTCAGCCAGGTGCAGTGGTACATGCCTATAATCCCAGAGGCTCAGGAGGCTGAGACAGGAGGATCACAATTTCAAAACTAGCTTCAGCAACTTGGGGAGATTCTAAGCATCTTAGGGAGACCCTGTTTCAAAATAAAACATAAGAAGGACTGGGATGTTGCTGAGTGGTTAAGAAACCCTGGGTTCAATCACACACACACACAGACACACACCCCCCCAAAAAAAATAAATAAAAAAGAAAAAAAAAGAAAAGAACCTGAATATACGGGGAGTTATGACAAGAATTTGTATTGTCTTTGGATAAACCTAACCATTTAGATTTTCAGGCAGTGAAATAAATAACACCTAGTACATTTAAATCACTATTACTGAATACAGCCCTCTTTCTATACCCCTTAAACACACACACACACACATAATGCATTTAAAAAAAAGGGGGGAGGGGAAGCTCAAGGTCTAAGGAGGTAGTCAAACAAGTAAACCAGCAAATATTATACCATCTAACAAATATAAGGATAAGTATTTTAAAAATTAGGAAGGTTGGTATAAATGGTGAGGTGAATAACAAAGACATAGTAAAGTATACATAATTTTAATCATAAAACATATGTTAGATTTAATTATATATAAGATGAAGAGAGTATGATGTCAGTAAAACATGAATGTGTAAGGACAGAATTTTAAGAGTAATGATGATCCCTAGATAATTCTGTAGGCATAGGAAACAGTTCATCCTGGGACAATATGGGTCCAGAGCCTTGAAAAAGGATAATATGAATAGCTTAAAGCATTTACCGTGTATGTCAGACTGAATTCCAATTTTATATTTCAGGATCTGAAAAAGGTAGAGCAGTGATATGATAAAGCAGTAGAAGAGATGCAATGGAGAAGAAGGCAAGTTAAAGATAGACCCCCAGGAGAACAAGATGATGCAGAAGTTAAAACCACAGGTTCAATAACATTTGGAAGTAAACATAAAAATTTATCTGGGAGCAATGGTGGGCATCTCTAATTGTTGCTACTCAGGAAGATGAGACAGGAAGATTACATGAGCCTAGGTGCTTGAGACCAGCCTGGACCACAAAGTGAGAGGCTGCCTCAAAAAAAAAAAAAAAAAAAGTAAGTTAAGAACTATACCTTGAAAGGAAACTGTGAAACATGATGGAAATATGATATATAACAAGATACACCTTCCAGAATGAAGATGTATTATCCCACCTCTGAGAGGGCTGATGGCTCTCAATTGTTGATCCCTTTGGAATTGCCTCTAGTTTTGAAATATGTTATCTGGCCCATGATCAAGCTCTCTATTCTATGTCCCTTTTCCCTAATGACTGATTGGTGTGGATATATTAAAAATATTGAACGTTCTTAACTAAAAAATTTCTAAAAATTTTGACAGATCATACCATTTTCAGAAGTTCCCACAGGATCCCCAAACTGCATCAACCCTCTACATCACCCTCCAATAAACCCTGTAGCACTCATCACCTATTCTTTCACCAATGTTAATTCTGAACACACTCTTTAACAGTCACTTGCAAGTTAACTTCCATCCCAAAGAATGCGTTTGGCGGTCATTCTGTTGTAGTAGCTTTGCATGTATCTCATCTAAATCACCGTTACCTGAGTTTAGATATCTTAAGACCTGGAGAATAACGAAGCATTATTCCAGCGAATAATGCGAACATAAAACAAGCATTTGAGTTTAGTAATAAATGTCACCAAATATCTAAAATGAGACTGCGTCTATCCTAACACCCCCATTGTATAAGGACCCATTGTTTTTCCTAAGTCTTACAATCATCAGAGTCATCTAATCATTGTCTTTATATTGTAGTCTAGTGTTCTTTCCCATAGAGTTGAGGAAAATACTCTATAACAGTGTCATTCTTTTTAGCTTACAGAGGAAATGTTATATGAGTTGACTCAACTGTCTGTTTCATTTGTTTATGTTAGTATAATCCAATGTAAATATGATTTATTTTTACAAGTGACTTGTATGTGAGTGCTTTAAGATAAATTAGAATAATGCTTAAGTTCAAGATAATAGCTTGCTGATACTGCTTTGAATAGAAAAACAACTTAATTTGCTGGAGGATTGAGGGAGTGGTCTCATTTGCTTCTGGAATCACCCCAATTTTCTGTCCAACTTCATGTGTGCAGTTTTTACTTTACTGGAAAGAGGTATCTGACAAATATCAGCAAGATTCCTGAGAAGATCTAGTATTGTGAGAAGCTAAATGATTTCTTCAAGTTTCCTTTAAGTAGAAGTCACCTGCATATATACAAATCACTAAATGCTTGGGAATCTAAAGATGAACTCATTCTAACCCCTGATTAATTTATTAGAATTGGAACCAGAGGTCCCTCTTTTCACTGGGTATTTGAGAACTCAGTTGGACAGGCTTTCCATGAGAAACTGCTAACAACTTTGCACAATACTGAATGTTGACACTGTTACACTCTAGTGCAAACTTCTATCTGGTAAATATTGTTCTATCTGTCCAAGACTGCTGGACCTTTGACAACTTTGAGACCTTAGGCTACATAAAATAAAAAGGGCTATAGATGAGCCCCTTTTTATTACATGTAGTTTAAATATTTCTTAGGTGATTCGTTTTAATTATTGAATCCACACAACTCTATGAAGTTCATACTATTATCATTCCTCTTTTGCAGATGGAGTAAGTAACTATGTCAAAGAGTTATTTATTCAAAGTTACATAGCTAATGTAATTTAGAGCCTGGGCTTGATAGCAGCTGGTACCTGATTATGGACTTTTAACTACAAACTCTGATCTAAAAATATAAAATTACCTAAATGTAAGGACCTTTATCATTAGAATTTACATTTATACATTCATAGCTTACATAGGTGCTTAGTCAAGTCTGCCCTTTAAAACGCGTAGAAAAGGCCAAGCCTTGTCTTCCCTGACCAAACACAAAGGTCTGAAGAATTAATATAATACCTTTAATATAATAACTTGACTTTACTTTCTATCATCAGAGTGTTTTGACTGAGAATTTGCTTTATGTTGTTTTTCCTCAAGTAAATAACAGTGAAATAATTCATTTTATTTATGTGAAATCTTTTATCTAAGAATTTCCAAAAGCTTTACAAATGTCATCTCAATTAATAGTTTCATCATTCCTCTATTATACAATCAGTTCCTGGAGTAGATAGCACATAATTGAAGCTCACAAGTATTAGGTGACTCATTTTAGGCTTCAGGCTGTACATATTGTAAACAAACAAAAAAGACAAAAGATTTGATTTATTTTCTGTTCTTTTGCCACATTGTTGTAAAGCAGACAAAATACTTACACAATTCTGGGCCTGAAATCATAATTGTACCCTCATTTTGACAGATCCTAATTTAAAATGTTAAATTCTAGATTGTCCCCTCTCTCCCTGGTAATGACATAAAAATGCTTTATATTTGTGTGGCTGTTGATAATACTTTTGTCACTTTTATTTCATCATTTTATCTCCCAGAAATCATACAAGTTAATATAACTTCCTTACCATTCAGGTAAAAACACTAGAATATGATTATTAGCATTATTGAGAGTTTACTATGTGCTGAATATTTTACAAGTCATATTTGGTTTAATTCTTAAAAGAAAAAAGTCATTTCATATATTAGGAAATAATCATGCCCTTACTGTACAGATAAAGAACTGTGAACACAAATAAGCAGTTTGCTACAGTTACCAGTAGGTTGTATTTCCCAGTGCTGTCCATTTGACCTGCATACTTTTCAAATTGAGGTTCCAGGTGTTCATTAGTAGAGCCAACTTTGAAGGTAAGTGTAAGAACCACAGACTCCCCATCTGTTTTCCCCACTTCTGTCTTTCATAAACACACAGACACAGACACAGACACACACACACACACACACACACACACACACACATCACTATTATTATTATTTTCAGTGCTTTAGGCTATTTCCCCAGAAACAAACTCTGAGACAAAATGTTGCATGCAAGTTTATTGGGAAGAACTCTCAGGAGAGATTACTAATAGGAAATGACAAAAGGAAGGCACATTGGACAGAGGCAAAAGTAACTTGCAGTGCACCTGGAACTGAGTTATCCTCAGGTACTTTGGGGAACTTTACTGTTGAGACATGGCCATTCAGTTTTCCCAAATTGAGCAAGAAAATGGACCCTTTGTATTCACACATGAACCTATCACTGAACGACAGATAAACAAGCAATGGGGAGTACCTTTGGGAAAAATCATTTTCTGCAGTAAAGAACAGTTCTCTTTGAAGAAGAACAGTTATGAGTCATCTCCAACTTATATTTTCAGCAGAGAGGGAGGATATGTGGGCCTTGAAGAGGAGTTTCCAGCAAGGCATCTAAGTATTCATTATAATTAGAAACATTCATTAGGCATGTCTTCTATACAAGTTACTGTTCTAAGATGTTTTCATGTAGCATCTCATCAAGATTCTCCAACTTTAAAAGGTGAATTCTATTATTGTCTACAGTGGATGAAGTTAGGGATATTTGCCAAAACTACAAAAGTGTTACCTTATGAACCATCATGTCCTACATGGTTGTGCAAAAAAATTCTATCCGCAAAATGAGTTTGATAGGTGTCTTAATTTTTCTGATAGTTTATAGATGTATACTTATCTCATTTTGGAGGACTGATTAAATTAAATTAAGTGAAACAACAAACGTGAAAACATTTTACAATGTCTGATGCAAAATATATTCAACAAGTGGATATTTATTTTCATTCCCCTTTACCACAGACAGATTAGTTTTAATTTTGGCTCCTTAGAACATAGCACTTCCTATTTAAATGATATAAAATGAAAATCTCCAAACAATTTAAACAACAACAACAAAAAGATACCTTATGACATTGAATAACTAACTTCATGCCTGCTTCCTCTTGCCTGAAACTCCTGACATTCTTTCATCCTTGAGAGGAAATTCAGGAAGGGGAGTAATAGGCAGAAGCCAGTTTATTTCTTTGCATTCTCATACAGTACAATAGTGAAATAATCTCACCCTCTCTGAGCAGTGAACCTAAACTTGACTCTTTAAGCATTCCCTATTTGCAACAGAAGTTTTTGTCACCCTGAGAAAAGAAGTTTGTTATGATCAGAAAATTCTGAAATCTATTATTAAAAGGTGTGCACGCTTTCCTAAATAGAAATAGAAATAGAGAATGAGAGGAGAAGCGTGGCCTAATTAGGTAATAGTACTTTTATAGTTTTTTAAGGTGCTCAGTCTACATTAAATTAGCAAAGAAAGAAAATCAGGACAGCTTCTTATTTCCATCTAGGACATAAGGTGCTACATCTTATCCATCCCTGTGTTCTTCATGTTACTAACAGAATGCCTTTCATAGTTGGTTTTCAATTAAAACTGATTGGAGAGTAACAATGGTAATTATAATAGCAAAATGGTATTCTTTCTTTAGGAGCAAAACTCTCAGGGAGTTTCTTTGTACCTAGGATGACCTTGGATGTCACTTACTGTCTTGTGATTTGTTTTCTTGTATCTGCTATAATGGTACCACTTGGTTTTATTTCTCACATACTCAGAGTTTCAGAGTGTTGTAAAGACTGTTTTATTACCCAATTACATTTTTATGCAATTGTAACCAAAAACTTGTGCAATCAGTTTCTTTCAAAGAGGTACATACTCCATTTGAATCTGATTGATTTTGCAGTGAATGGTTAGAATCTCAGTGTAAATCCATATAGTTGCTTAGTTGGTATGCTGATTTGCATAGACACCACAGAGATGGAGTACAGTGGGTGCGAACTAAAGATAAATTATTATATGAAAAAAAAGAGATTTGAACTAAATGCTGACTTAAATGTTACATGGCTTTTACAGTTACTTTCACATTTGGGAGATGATGTGCTAAAATGAAATGAAGGAAAATATGCCTCTGATAATTCCAATGAGGCAGTACATAAAAATAAGTGAAATCTCAACATTTCTTGGCTCAAAAAAAAAAAAAAAAAGCAAGAAAACATAAATAGAGGTTCAAGAAAACAGAATGGGAAGTGCATTTAAAAAGTGTTGAAAGCGAACATATACAAGAGCTTCCCCTTAGAACTATTCACAACCAGGGCTAACAGTGGAGGAAAAACAAAACAGAATCCTCAATAGCCATCATTCTTAAATGCTACAGAAGCTATGAAAATCAAGTAAAATGGAATTTCAAATGGGAGTACATGGTACTTGTGATGGGCTGGTGTATTACTAAGTTATGTGCTTTATTTTTTTGTACTCCTAAGAGTTCATAATTAAGCCAATACAGAAAGAAGAGTGATAGTGAGTCACCCTGGAGGGACACGCCTACCTCTAAAACTAGGACCCAATATCAACCCCACAACCCAGGGAAAAGGGATTTCTCCAAAGAAGAGAATCAACAGGTTTTCACAGCAGCAGAGTAATAAAGCCAGAGCTAACAGATGAGAGAGGGCATGTCCACTGAGAGTGAGTGTGATCACAGGTTTTGCACATGGATTTTATATCTGCATATGTAGCCATATGTTCTATACATTTTATGTGTATTAAATAATAACATGCACAACATACTCATCCAATCATTTCCTACTCAGAAAACATAGTAGAGCAAGAAATAGCCTATGATCCTGATTGTTACACAATGTCACCTTCAGGTGGGTTTTAACATGACTTTCAGCTTTTAATTGAGTAGCATTTGCTGAATGAGACATGTACATTAATCTGATTTGATTAAATGTGAATTTTTGCTAATGTGACTAAGAACCCTTATTTTTTCATTCATTGTTCTCTTTTTCCTCATTCATCAAATCTGTTGTTCTTTTTAAATATTATAATTTCTAAATAAATCCTTAATTCTTTTTTTCTTCTTTCTTTTTTCTTGTTCTTTTTAGATATACATGACAGTAGAATGTATTGTGACATATTATACATACATGGAGTATATCTCATTCTATTTCATATCCCATTCATGTGGTTGTACATGATGTGGAATAACAGTGGTCGTGTATTCATATATAGGGATAAAAAGTTATGTCCGATTCCTTCTACTCATTTCCCTTTGTCTAATCCAATGAACTTCTATTCTTCCCCTCCCTACCCTCCCTTGTTGTGGGGAGGGTACAACATCTACATATCAGGTAGAACATTCAGATTTTGGTTTTTGAGGACTGACATTTCACTTATCATGATATTCTCCAGTTCCTTATTTTACCATCAAATGCCATAATTTTGTTCTTCTTTATGGCTGAGTAATATTCCATTGTGTATATATACTGCACTATATACTAAATTTTCTTTATCCATATTTCTGTTGAAGAACTCTTACATTTCTAGGTCTGAGTCTTTAAAACAAATTTCATAATCAATAGCAAAGTGCAAGCCTTTACTTTTGGGATTTACAGAAATAAACAGTGAAGACCAAAGCAAATGGGAAATGGAAATAGTGTTAGTACTAGGAAAATAAAATAGACTGCATCAATTTCTTCTTCAGTATTATTCCAATGGTTTATTTTTTTCATCACTATATTTTCCCCAAAGAGGTACAAAGTAGTGTGTTGTAATGATATAGAAATAGACAAGGACCATGAGTATATTGCAAACATTTTTCACTAAAAAATTATAAATTTGGGTAAGCTTAAATAAGTTTGACAACATCTTGTACATATATTGGTGGTCTATAACTGGTATTATAGCTCTAATATTTGAGCCTTAATGTGGTTGGATAACATTAATCTAACTTAAGAAAGAACAAAAAATTGTGTATAGAGCCTAAAATGTTTATTTACTTTCATGATACTGTATTTTAATCAAGTGGGAGGCTTAAATAAAAGGAACTAATTTGCTTCTAGAGAAAGAATATTATACAGAAAACTAGTTTAAGTAAAAATAGAAAATAATCATATTGAAAATGAGAAAATCTAAGTTTAAACCCTCCACTTCTATTAATCAACTATCACCTTTGAGCTACTTACGAGATTTCAATTTTCCTATCTCTAGAACACTGTAGGTGAATTGTGCTCAAATACAGATCCTGATTCTTGTTAACAATACGACTATGGGTAATTCATGTACATTCCTAAGTTCAGATTTTTTTATCTATGTATTGGAGGCAAAAATTCCTACTCCAAGGAATTGTGAGGAATACTAAAAGAATACTTGTTTTAAAAGTCACTATGTAGATACTAAGACATGATCTGAAATTCAGGACTTCTTGCTAAAGAATGGCATTTGTCCCGGAAAAATAGTTAACAAAAGAACCTTCAGTCCTTCTTTATTTTATCCAGTTTTAAAATGCTAAAATCGAGTCTCAACTTGAAAATATCAGCTAACTCCCATAGTAAGTGATCATATAAGGGTTTTAAGCCCACCTCTGTTTGTGTCACACCCCTCTTATTTACTGGAGCATGAACAATCACTACAAAGCACAGCAGTGCAGTAGAGAAAAAAAAAAAAGTAAGGTTTATTTGTTTCTGTTTTTGCTTTTGCTTTTCACCTCAGTCTCTGCTGGTTGGGAATCAGAAGCAGCTCAGTTGTCTAATTTTGGCTCATGGTATCTCATTAGTTTGCACTGAAGCGTTCAACAAGGATACAAGCTTCTCAAGATCTGATTTAATAAATAAAAGGTTCCCTTCCAAGTTCACTCAGATTGGCTGGCCTCAGTTGCTCATCACAGGGTCCCACTGAAGAGACAACATAGCAGTAAATGACAACATGGAATCTTTCCTAAAATAAAGGATGAAAGAGATGAGAAATGATTGGAGAGGGAGAAAATGTATGCCAAAGAGAAATCTCAATCTCTCTTATACTGTGGTCACAGAATAAACACACTATTATTTTCCCCATGTTCATTTGGTCACAGAGCTCCATATCAGTGCTATGTGAGAGGGAGCTACACTTGCTCTGAGTACAGAATCTTTAATGTCCCCAGAAAAGATGGTGTTAGGTAATGCAGAAATGTTCAGAGGTGATATTATTAAATTACAAGAGTTAGAGCCTCACCAATGGATTAATCCATTTGATGGCATAATAATTTGAATGGAGTACTAGATGTTAACCCTGAGCAGGTGGGGCATGGTTGGAGGAAGTAGGTCACTGGGGACATGGCCTGGACTTCATCTGTCCATGACCCATTTCCTGTCTCTCTGCTCTGCCACTCTCTGCTTCCTGGCTGCCATGAGCTGAATAGTTTATTTCCACCACAGCCTTTTACCTTGATGTTCTACCTCACTTCAGGCCAAGGTCAATGGAGGTGGCCATCCCTGGACTGAACCTCTTGAAACTCTGAGCTCAAAATAAACATTTCCTCCTCAATTGTTTTTGACAGGTATTTTGGTCATAGTGAAGAAATTCTAACAAGGCCAGGAAGGAAGGTTCATTGAAAATAATTTTGGAGCATAACAAAACTTCTCTATTTAAGTTTTTTAAGTGGAAATGCATCATCTCCAGGATAAAATTCATGTTCCGTACTATGCTAATCAAAGTCTTTTATAATACTGAGTCTTTGGAACTTTTTATTTCTTATTTTTCACACTTGATCATCCACTTAAACATTCTTCTACTCACCATTACAGTGTTTCTTGCTTTAGAGATAAAGAGTTTGTATTTCCCCAATAAAATAATAATGAAGATATAATTTTTTTATTATTATAGTCATTATTTCTTAAGTTTTTCCTATGTCTTTATTATATATGAAAATTTATGCAATTTTTTATTCATTTTTAAAATAATATTTTTGGTACAAGAGATTGAACCAAGTGGTACTGTTCCCCATATCCAGAACTTTTTATTTTTTATTTTGGTATTGGATCTCACTGAGTTTCTTAAGGCCTTGCAAAGTTGTTGTAGGATCCTTGCCCAGAGAGACAGGGCATTCAGCAAGAAGCAGAGTTCATTAGTGCCAGCACTGACCCAGTGGATTTGTTTCCAAATTCTGAGCACCACATGCTGGAGGTGTTGCCTTATATACCTCTTGTTAGTTCCTCTTTTACTTGCCAGATCTTTGCCCCCCATATAAGGTAATACACATTCTGACTGGGCATTCTATTTCTATAATATAGAGTTGTAATGGTGTTATAACAGAATTGTGGGATGTGCGCACTCATACTGATGGTGCCATGCTGTCTTTCCTTGGTTTTGAGAAACTTCTTACCACAAAGTTGATGAAGTTGAGCTCCAACTTGCAATCCTCCATCCTCACCTTCCTAAATTGCTTGGATTACAGCTATGTGCCACCATTCTCAGCTTGTGTATGCAGATTCAATCCTCACAGTGATCCTACAGCACAGGTTCTATTATTTTCCATGATGTTTATGTTAGTTCTTTATATCTCAATGTGAAGGAAGAATAAGTATTCAAGTTATGGCTTCTCAGGTTTTGCATGATTCCAGGGCAAGCTAGAACCATGATTTACACTGGACCCATGCTTGACAATGTAGTCCTTGAATGTTCTTTATGTTAGTGATTAACACTATTATAATGTAGGACTAGGAATCAATGTGCTTTGATGTACCTGCTTATCTGAATTGTCTAGCAAAATTAAGTGTGTGCACCTGGCATCTATGCTAGGGTCCTGAATTTCAATTATATGACTGATTGAAAAATGGGTATGTGTTTACATGACCAGTTCTCCATAAAAATCTTGAAATGCAGTGAACTTCCATAGGCAGAGATGTCTTACACGTGTCTCTGTAGTTCACTGATAGAAGGTTGTTCCTATGAGACGCTCATAAAGGAATAAATCAGAAACCTTCAACTGACCTCTCTGGACTTTGCACAATGAATATTTTTTCATTGCTATTATTTTGTATTCTTTGCTGTAATAAATCTTAGGTGTGAATCTGTAATCCACTGCTCTGTTTTATGACTTCTGGTAGATCTGAACTGAGAGCAGTCATCAAACTTCCACAATATTTAATCTTCTCATTAATCCTTTAAAACAGATCCAGAAATTTTTCAGAGAATCAGATTACTACCTAGTGTCTTAGAACTCTGCAAATGGAAGGTGGTACGTAAACAGCAGCAGTTCATCTCTAGAATCAGGACTGTAATAAAATCAATATAGACATCTAATTCGACTAGTAAATATCTTTCTGTACTTCATGACTTATAAGGGTGTTACTTTCTGTGAGAAGATCCCTAGAATCCAAAAACTAAATAGTGTATTTTGCTTACACTTTTAATTATTTAAAATTTTCATGTTTACGTTGATTGCAGATATACTAGAATCCTTGTATTACTAGCAGTAGACTAACACAATTGACTAGGACAAATTCAATAAACATTGACCAAATGTATTAATGGGTAGCTCAACTGAATGATGAGTGGGAAAATGATTTTCTATCCAGTGTATTATGAGATTAAAAAATATTATCATAATCCATTTCACAAGTAAAATTTAAGTATACTAACATATAGATCTTATGTGTAAAATTTCATGTTTTATGTCACAAATAAATGGTAAGATTCTTAAATTTTAACAATTTTATGTTAAAGCTTGCCAAACTTTAACACACTGGTAAACAACCAATACCCTAATCAGTATATGGATAATTTTCATTGATCAGGAAAATCCCTTTCTACTCAATTTCATTCAATAAACATTCTCCATTGGCCAATCACTGCTCTGATTCTTATTATCAGAGGATAGTTTTGCCTATTGGAATCCATGTTAATTACTATATGCTTTTATATATTTTTTCTTCAGTTTTATACTCACTTTTGAGTTTTAAACATTTTTGGGTAACAAAACGTAAAAACTTAATAAAGAAATCTCAAATTTTGCGTTCATTCTCCTCTTGAGACACATTTGGGTTGAAAGTTATTTGGAGTTCATATAAATAGAGCTGCAATAAATATATCCAACCAACAAATCTTTTTGTGGACACCTGCTGTGGAATCCTTTGAGGAAATGATTAGATTGAGATAGCTGAGTCATAGAATATACATGTTTAAAAGAAGCCTGTCAGTTTTCCGAATGATGTTATCAGTTTATAATCAAAACAGAAAATGCACGAGTATAGATTTTACCATGTCCTTGCCAAAATTTCATGTGACTAGACCTTAAGTAACTTTAACTACTCTAGTAGAGCATTTATTTAATTTCTATATGTGGTTCACAATGCTGATTTTTAAAAATTTCCCTAATGACTAGTAATATTAAGCATGTAATTTATATGCCTCTCTTAATATTCTACTGTTGTGTTTCATGAAATGCCTTGTGAAGTCTTGCCAAGCCTTTTATCATGTTACAGTTGTTGCCTTTTCATTGTTGGTTTGAACTATTCATTACATATTCTTGGCATAATTTCTTTTTCAAAACTGTTGAAAATATTTTTCTCCTAATATCTGCTTCAGATATTCAGTCTCTTAGTGATTTCTTCAAAGATAATTTTTTGGTTTTTGAAAGAATATTTTTCAGTATCTTTTTCTTATGGTTTGTATGTTTTTGATTTAAGAATTATTTGCTTAACCTATGTAAAAAAATTTATTGGCTACCTTGTCTGCTTTTAAGTTTAAAGTGGCATGAGTATATCCTTGTTTAATACTGAATCTTATTAAAAAATTTCTCAGTCATTCATCACTGGATATCATACAGGTCTTTTGTAGGTTCCCTGTATCAGGTTGAATATTTTCCATCTATTCTAAGTGTTTTAAGGTTTATTTTTGAATGGGTATTGAATTTTGTTAAAGGATTTTTCTACGCTGATTGAAGTGATCATAAAATCTCTCCCTATATTCTACCATAATAGGAAACGTATTGATTAATTTTGAAATAGAAAACTATCCCTTTTTGTAATAATGCCTTTTCTTTCTTAAATACTGCTAGATTATAATTTACATTATTTTTTAGGATTTTTATGCTAATTATAGAAAATATGATAATTTTTCTTATATCTAATGATTTTGTAGTACTTTCTTACTAAGGTAGCAATAATCATGGGATGACTAAAAATGTAGAGAGAATGAACAAATCTTACTGTAGTTTCTGAAATAATTTGTGAAAGATTATTACTTCTAACATCAAATATTGAGAGCAATTAATATCTTTGATATACTTTTATAAAGTATACTGACAATCTTCAACATTTGATAAACATGATGAATAAAATTGTTCAAAACTTTTCTTTTTTGGAATTGTTTTAAATTATTAAGTGGTTGAATTGAGTATGATAATTTGTATTTTCTTTTTTTTAAATTTTATATTATTTTTGATTCATTGTACACAAATGGTATAAAGCTTTTCATTTGTCTGGTTATACATGATGTAGAGTCACACTGTGTAATCATATTTGTAATAAGGTAATGATGTTTGTCTTATTCCATAACCTTTCCTTCCCCCTCTCCCCTCCCCATCCCTCATTTCCCACCTACACAATTCAACATTCTTCAATTCTTCTCTTACCCCCTCCAACCCTGTTATGTATCATCATTCACTTTTCAGTGAAAACATTTGGCCTTTTTTGGGGGGGAGGGATTGGCTTATTTCACTTAGCAAGATATTCTCTAACTCCATCCATTTACCTGAAAATGCCATAATTTCATTCTTTATGACTGAGCAATATTCCCTTGTGTATATACCACAGTTTCTTTATCCATTCATCTATTGAAGGGCATCTAGGTTGGTTCCACAATCTAGCTATTGTGAATTGAGCTGTTATGTACATTGATGTGGCTGTATCATTGTAGGATACTGATTTTAAGTCTTCTGGGTATAGACCAAGGAGTGAGATAGCTGGGTCAAATGGTGGTTCCAATTCCAAGTTTTCTAAGGAATCTCTGTACTGCTTTCCAAAGTGGCTGCACCAATTTTCAATCCCATCAACACTTATTGTTGCTTGTATTCTTGATAATAGCTATTCTAATCTTAGGGTAGTTTTGATTTGCATTTCTCTTATTACTAGAGATGTTAAACATTTTTTCATATATCTGTTGATTGTTTGTACATCTTCTTCTGTGAAGTGTCTGCTCATTTCCTTAGCCCATTTATTGATTGGGTTATTTGTGTTCTTGGTATAAAGATTTTTGAGTTCATTATAAATTCTGGAGATTAGTGCTCTATCTAAAGTGACTGTGTAAAGATTTTCTCACACTCTGTAGGCTCCCTCTTTACATTATTGATAGTTTAATATTTTTTCCCATTATGAAATGTTTCTTTATCTCTAGTAATGTGTTATGTTATGAAATCATTTTTTCATTATTAATTTAGCCATTTAGGTTTTCCTATGCAGTATTTCATCTTATGTTTAAAAAAAGTCTGTAGACAGCCTTCATTGTATATTTAAACAATTTAACAATGTTTCATTTTTAATTAATTTTTATTAATGCCCATTTATTTTTCAAAATGATTTATGTCTAGTGTTTCATTATTTGATCTTTGTTTTTCCATGTGATCTCTTGTTCCTTACTTCCTTCTATATTCTCTTCTTTTGAATTGTTCTGTTTGTTTTCATTTTCCCCTCTTCTTTGGAATATTTCTCAGATGCATTTTGCACTTGCATTTATTGTTTTCTCTGGTGACCATATTATGTATTCATTCACCTCGAAATTCATCTAAGCTTAATGTTCACCAAATTTATATAACATAAAACATTTTTCAACAGTATAATTCATTTATGATACCTAACCTAATGTTTGCATGTAGTAGTACCTATTCAAATTCCATAATGTAATGTGTAATGTTTTCATTTTTGTATTTAAAGTACTATATATTTTTTTTCTGGAACCCATCATTCTATTCTATAAGTTTCTGTTTTCAAATTATGTTATTCTCCTTCAACCTAAAAATATTGGCTATCATATGTGCTGAAGCAGTTTTGCTCCTAATAAATTCTTTCATATTTTATTGATGTCTTTATCTTATCCTCATTTTTAAGAAGTATTTTTGCTCAACATTTATTTCTGGGTTAACAGTTTGATGCCATTGCTAAGATGCTCTTCTATTGTTTTCTGATATTTTTGTAGAGAATCCAGTTATGAATAATGAGGGTGCTTCCATTTAATGTCTCTTTTTATTATTTTCCTATTATATTTTCAGTAGTTTTACTATGATATTTCTAAGTGTGGCTGTGTTTTTATTTATCATGCTTAAGATTGGTATAACTTCTTAAAAATAAAATGTAACTTTTTTATGTACATTTGGTATTTTGGTCAATTTTTTTTTTAATATTACATGTGTGTCCTAATATCTTTCTCTTAACCCTCTGAAACTTCAAATAGATGTTCAGTAGACAACTTGACATGATACTCCAGCTCAATACATACCTGTCCATGTATTACTTATTTCCCATTTTTTCTTAGAGTCCTCAAAATACTAATGCTCATTCTTCTATATTAAATCTGCATTTTAGATTACCATTATTATGTTTCCCAGTTCTGAAGTTTTCATTTTTTTACAGTTTAATTCTTCTATAGTCCTTGTCTTCTCATTTAAAATTCTGTGTTGGATTTTGTTAACAGCGATTGACTTTTATTATTATGAGTACATTTCATGCTTCTCATGTGTCAGTTGGATTATATCCTTGACATTGACTGGCTACATTGTAGAGATTCTGTATTATGCCATATTTTTTAATGGGTATTCCTTTTTCCTGTGTGGTACAGGATCTTACTGATTCTGTCAGACTTAAAAAAAAAAAATACTTTTTATAATGAGACTTGTACTAGTTGTTTCCTTCATTGTAAGACACATCTTTTATACTATGACAAAATTTTGCTCTAAAAAACTGGCCTTTCTGGAGTTCCAAATAAATGCTTTTGAAGTATTCACAAAGCATTCTTGGGCTTCTTCTCTGTGACTGGAAAAGAACTGCAATATTTCACAGCACCTTGAGAACTCTGTTACTTATATTCTTCTCTCAGCCTCAGGGTAACTGCAGGGTAGCAGAACTTGGTCTATCAGAATCCCACTCTTTACTTACACAGCACTGCTTTTGGCCAGTGAACTCTTGTCGGACTTTTAGGGATTTTTTGCAAAGTTCTTTCTTCTCTGGTATCATTTCCCACAAGTCCTAGGCAATTTATCAGATCAAAACTCTAACCTCCATCTCCCCAGCTCAAGAGAACATTGTTCTCCTTATACTCTACCTTCCTATACCATGAACCACAATGATCCTCTTTATAAATCTTGTATGTACATGAAATTTCTTTGTGTGATCATTTCTGTTCCCTGATGTTTAAAACAGTCACGTCATATTTTTTCAAATTTTATATTTTTGTACAGGAGTGAAAATCTGATATTGTATTTTTATGCCCAGAAGCAGAAATATCATCATTGATTATCATTTACTTTAAATATAATAGTGTGTAAGAGGCCATCTTTGAAAAATCATTTGTCCAATGTTAGATACAGTGAGCCAAGAGGGTTTATGCCTTAAAATGTTTATAGCAGCAGCACTACATCATGAGATAGACATAAGGTAAGTAGAGTTTTAAACTTCTGAGCTAAGAAATTTACTGAAAAACTAACAAATACTTGTGGCAAAAGAAAACACACACTTAATCCTACAAATAAGAGATGATTAATTCAAAATGTTAGATGGAGCCAGACACAGTGCACACACCTGTAATTGCCGTGACTTCAGAGGTTCAGGCAGCAGGATCACTTGTTTGAGGCCAACCCTAGGAACTTAGTGAAACCCTGTCTAAAAATGAAAAATTGAAAAGATCTGGGAATGCAGCTCCATAGTAAAGCCCCTCTGGGTTCATTTTCCAATCTCTAGCACCATAAAAAGAAAACAAATAGGTGGAATTTAATTGATCTAGCAAATTGATCAGTTCAACAGACCACATTCCTTTGTACATATATTGAAATATGTGAATATACTGAAAAAAATAAAAAAAGACTTAAAAAAGCATTTAGAAATTGAAGGCATTTCTGTGTTCATTTCAAAGACTGTATTCAATTTACCAAAAGTTTCATTGAGGATTTAGTACCTTGGTAGATTCCCAATATGGTTGTTAGCCAAAAACAGATTTATAATTTATCCACTGCATCTGAATCAAGAGAAGCAGAGCATTTTATGAGAACTGTCAGGAATTAGGTAGATCTATAAAGACATTATCTATGTTTGAGCATTTCTTTCTTCAAGTGCTCCAGTTTCAGGATAATTCACTCATGGTGCTTCTGGCAAGGAGAAGGAAATAGGATCCTTTCCAGAGAACATGTGCAGGGTGAACAAGGTCCTCTAACTCCATTTCCTTAGGAAAGAGCTCTCATTCCAAGGCTCTTACAGACTTCCCATCATTTCTGTGAATTGGAAGGGTGACATATAAGAGGTAATAAATTCAATAGGTCAAAGCCACTTAGTGAAAGAGTTCAACTCACAAGAACTTGAAGGCATCTGGTGCTGTACTTTTTCCACTTACTTTTAGTTTTTAGTTTTTGTTTTCCTTTATATGAAGAACAGACACTTATATTGACCTTATATTTCTCTTTACTCTTTCAGGAGAAAGCTGGTCTTACTAAAAAATGACAATTGACCTTAATAGAAAAAGAAAGTCCTTGTTAATGTTTCTGATTAGTAGTGATAAAGGAACAAGAATGAAACAGGAAAAAAAAGTCTTCAATAAATTATGTAAATCATATTTTCTTTTTTTAACCCCAGATTCATAAAAATCTGCAGAAAAATAGATTTTTACTTAGAGAACACTTAAATAATGGCATAACTATATACACTGTCATCACTTTCCTTAGTATTTAGAAAACGAAAAATGTTCTTGTTCTAGTTTCTGTGTATTTATAGTGTGAAGAGGAACCAAAGGATATAACCATGTCATAAGATAAAAGGGGGATCTCAAGTTGGTGGTGGCAGATGTGACAAGGGGGGAGTGTTCTAGGAAAAGATGGTGGCCTTGATGACATAGATATGGGAAAGCACTTACTCAGTTGAGGTGAGTATGATAACATTTGAAGAAGGACTCGCCTGACAAATTTTAAGGACACATCAAAAGGAATCTCCCACTACCATGTTTAAAGTACAACATGGAGTTTAAAGAAAAAACTGAAAAATCCATCTATTCAACATGATATTTTAGACTAATTTCCTGAGAAATTATAAGAAATTATAAGGCCATAGAGATACTTACAGTTTAGAGATTGTAGGAAGGAAATGAACTTGAGAAAAATCCACCTAAATTAAGTAGCTTACTTTGGAATCAAGAGGTGAGGAACTCTTTATAAAGCCCAGGTTCCAGGTGCTGTGGCACATGGTTGATGTGGCTCAGTGGTTAAGTATCCTTCGGTTCAATCCCTGATACCCAAAAAACAAAACAAAACAAAACAAACAAAAAAAAAAAAAAAAAAAAAAAAAAAAAGAAAAGAAAAGAAAAGAAAAAACTGTTGTAGAGGTAGGGCGATGCTATGATTCTATAAATACTTAAATACTTAGGGAGTAAAGATAGTAGGAGTATGTGATTATCTACATGTAGGAGAAGTGATGGGTAAGGAGAAGGGACAAATTCTGTGCTTATGACTTGGTAGACTGATTTATGGAGATATAGAGATACATAGAAGGAGAATAGGACAGAGGGAGGATGAAGAGGGTTTGTGTGACTGAATTTAATTTTGAGGTGTCCACAGAAAGTATAATTAAAGACTCAGTGAAGAAGTATAAGCTGAGCATAAATGTTGAGATTCATAACTACACTGTGGATAATAAAACTATAGAAATGACAAGCTGAATTTAAGAAGATAAGTATAGCATTTAAAAGAGGAGGATCAAGCATGAAGCTGTAGGGAATATTCGAATTTAGAGTACAAAAATAGAAAACGACAACTAGAAAAGAGAAAACAGATAATACTGCAAGAAGAAATAGCAGGGCAATTAAATTGAGAAAACAATAAAATTTTCAACAAATGATGCTAGGACAACTTGAATCCACCTGCAAAAATAAAATAAAATCAAGTTTGCTTATCTCACAAACTTAAAAATTGACTCTAAAATGATCATAAAACTTTAATTAGAAACTAAAACCATTAAAACTCTCAGAAAAAGGCATACATTTACTTCAGGTTGGATGAAATCAACACTTCTTAGAATATCAAGAGCACAAGTAAGTGATGAAAGAAAAGAATAGATATATTAGACTACATCAAAATTAAAAAAAAAAAAACTGTGTTGCAAAGCATGCCATCAAGAAAGTGAAAAAATAAACTGTTGCTTGGGAAACATTTGCAAATCACAAATTTAAAAGGAAATTGTATCCAAATGTATATAAAGAACTCTTACAAGTAAAAAATAAAACTTGAATGAAACAACTTTAATAAGCAAAGAATCTGGATGAATATCTATAAAGATATGCATGACTGGCCACTTATCACATGAATAGATGCTCAATATGATAAGCAAATGCAGACGAAAATCACCATTAGATAACTACTTCACACCAGCTAGAATATCTATAATAATAAAAAATTAAAAACTGAAAGTAATAAGTGTTGTCAAGGGTATAGAGAAATTGAACCCTTTGTATATTAGTTATGGGAACACCAGATGGTGAAGTTATTTTGGAAAACAGTTTTGCTGTTTCTCAAAATATTAAGCATGGTATTATCATGAACCTAAATATATATGCAACATAACTGAAAACAGATATTTATACAGAAACTTTTATATGAATAGACATAGTAGCATTATTCATAATAGCTAAAACAGGAGAAAAATTCTAATGTATTTGAAATACTGAATGAATAAACAAAACAGTATTTTCATACAATGAAGTGTTATTCAGCAATAGAAAGGAATGAAGCACTGATATATGTCATAGCATGAATGAATCCTGAGACATAAATGTAAAAAATAAATATAAGGTCACATGTAGTACTAATCAATATAGATGAAATAAAATATACTGGAAGAATTCATTACAGACAGGAATTAGACTAATGTTTTCCAGAAGTTGGGGAGAATGTATAAAGGAAGGAGTAACAAGTAGATCCCAGTGGATATGGGCTTTCTGATGGGGTTGATAAAAGTATCCTGGAGTTACATAAAGGTGTTGATTTTGTAGCCTCATGAATATATTATTTCCTAAAAGCTGAATTATACACTGTAAAATTTTGAAATTTCTAGTACCTTAATTATGTTTCAGTAAAGCTGTTCAAAGAATTACCTTTTGTGTCTCCCCATCCATCATTTTATGGAGATTCAGTGTAGCTGTGTGGTCTCTCTTGACGTTCTTTGTCAGATTTTGTGTAGTTATTTCAGACAACCTTTGCTGATTCTAGTGTTGGAACTCAATGTAGGACAAGAGATTTCAGCCAGGTGAATCTGCTGCCTGCACTACTGCATCTTTAAAATTCATATACCAACTCTCTGAAGCCATGAAATCAATTTTGGATTCCGTTTTCCTGCAACCATGTGGACAGAATGTCATGGGTGATAGGGACTCAAGATCCTGCAATTTCCCAAAAAGAAAAATCTGCTAAGTCATACCTCTGTATTTGAATTAAGAATAATACTTCAATCCTCTAAATCTGCAGGAGTTCCAAAATCTTATGTAGGCTTACCTTAGAAGATGTGCTTCCCTAATTCTCTAATACCCTTTAAAGTTAGATTGTTTTTTTTTTTTTTCTTTACTTGCAGAAAATTCAGAAAGGCCAACAAACCTTTTGTTTCTTTATGGGCATCCAATACAGGAGGCATACCAGAATTCTTAGACACAGTCTAAACAAAGTTCGCTCTGTTACTTTCTTGATTGACAATCTTAGGTAACTTGACTGTTGTTTTATATCATATGTATAGTAAAAAGGAATAAAATTTAGGTTGGAGAAAGTCTTGTCTTGCAGAGTTATAATTCTTTTTCTTCAAGAAAGAATATTTTGGAATTCTGCTGTAAGAATTTGGATACCAGCTGCACTATATAATTACCAAGTGACCTTGAGCAAGTTACTTGACCACTTTGTCAATTTCACTGCAAGAGAGGAAAATGATAGAATTGAAGATCACATCTGGTTCCTATAATTAGGACATAAAAATAATGAATTCAAAGTGATTATATAAACAGAAATGGGTTCTAGAGATGAGTGCTATTTGCTATTGTACACATTATTATTTTTTAATTATCATGTAGCTATATGTTTCAGTTGAGTATGCAACTCCAGTCATCATTTTTCAAAATGAGCAAGAAATCAACCTTTAGAAAACTCTGGTGGTAGGGTGTGGGGGTGGGAAGGATGGTGGAATGAGACAGACATTATTACCCTATCTACATGTGTGATTGCACAAACGGTGTGACTCTGTATTGTATACAGCCAGAGAAAAGAGAAGTTGTGCTCCATCTGTGTACAATCAGCTGAGGAACATTCTGCTGTCATGTATAACTAATTAGAACTAGTGAAAAGAAAGAAAGAAAGAAAGAAAGAAAGAAAGAAAGAAAGAAAGAAAGAAAGAAAGAAAGGAAGGAAGGAAGGAAGGAAGGAAGGAAGGAAGGAAGAAAGAAAGAAAGAAAGAAAGAAAGAAAGAAAGAAAGAAAGAAAGAAAGAAAGAAAGAAAGAAAATTAATAAAGAAGTTCTGGTGGCAGTAAACCAGAGTACCTATTATTTCTTGCAGTCAGAGTTCTATATTAGCCATGTGTGGGGCCATTTTTCTTTGTAAATGTCAAGTAATTCACAAGTGAGTTGATTTGTATATGCCTAGTTATATCTTTTGTGGATCTTACTATTGCCCAAGGAACTGCAAACATTATTACTTGTCTATTCTGGTGGCCTGAGGATTTTAAAGAAAATATGTTCTGTATGAATGTCTTGAACTTCAACCTCATTAAAAACAGAAATGGAGCATAGTAGTAAATTAGATGATTAACTCTTTGCATTTTCATCCTCTATAATACATCATTAAAACTCATGCATACTTTACTGTAAATGTTTTGTCCCTGAACCAAATACACACATACACACACACACACACATATACTGGTGTTTACTAAATACCAACATTGTGTTGATCCCAGGTTTAGATGATTTAGGTGTGATGTTCAAGGCACCTTAGTACTTAGGAGAACTAGTTGTTTATTTAAAAAAAAATTCAGTTCAGATCTCTAAGGTCCTCACTTGCTTCACATATATGAAAATGATAATGTGAATTTCTATTTTTTTATGGTTTATCCTGTTGTTAACGTACAGAGAAGTGCCTTATACATTCATTTGAATAGGATATTCTATGTTAATACACACATACTTACACAGTACAGCACATACCAGTTAGTAAAATTCTTAGAACTCTGTGTATCTGTAGATGAAGGGTTCTGTTTTGTAGAATTGATGTTGCAAATGTAATTTGGTATTTGATTTGTGTTATTTTGCTTATCTAATTTAATTTTCTAAATAAAGCTTATTAAATACTGGCTGCTTCTTATAAAACATTTGGAAAATATAGAAAATAAATGACACATAAAATTCTCTGCCTCTCAATACCATCATTCTGAGTTAAGTACTGTCAGCATTTTGGTGAATTTTTCGATTTACTCCTTGAGAGATCTCACCTGAGGAAATGGACTCCTTCAGGTGCTTGAACAAGAACCACCAGCTCCAACCCCATTGCTGGTAGCTGTTAAGAACAGACAAATTGGAATCAGAGGAATATCAGAAATCTTCAAAACCCAGGAGCAGCAGACTTTTCAATGGTCCCCAAATCTCTTTGTAGTTGACACGTTCTGCTTAAGAAGCTTGGGATGGCATTATAAGCTCAGAGTGCATTTCTGGAGGCTGCTTAGTCCTGCTCTCTTTCCATTCTCATCAGGCAAGTCATTATGCATTTCTAATTAGAACAATATTTTAAACACTCTCCAGAGCTCCGCTCTTCCAAACATGGTTTAATCAGGCAAGAGAGACCTTGCCTAGGACTCCAAGAGTCTGATCTTAGTGAATCCACTCTCACCCCTTATCAAGTACGTCAGTTCAATTATTGGCAGATTAGATTTCTCTTCGCACCCACCCCTTACTCCCCAGTCCTCAGGAGAAAAGGGAATAAATGATCAGCTCCCGACTGGTGCTCACCGGAGTGACCAGAGCGCAGCCGGGTGACCAGAGCGGCGCGCGGGGCGATCGCTGAACACCCCTCCCTCTTCCCGCGCCGCCTCCAGCGCGAGTGACAACGCGCCCTCTGGGCTCGGGAGCCGCGGCGCTGAACAATCCCAAGCAAAGCTAGCCTCACCGGTGACATCACTCCCGAAGATACTCCCAGCTCCTAGCTCCTGCCTTAGCTGGCGTCCGTCCGTTTGTCCGTCTCCATCTGTCGACCACTGGAGAGTGCTCATCGCTTCCTGGGGACAGAGCCGGGCACTGAGGAGCGACAGGACCCGGAGGAGGCAAGGCAGCGAGGGAAGGAGGACCCCGGCAGGCGACAACATGAAATTCAGCCCCGCGCACTACTTGCTGCCTCTCCTGCCAGCGCTGGTACTCAGCACCAGGTGAGTCCAGGAGCGAGAGTGACCTGTGCCAAGGGGCGCTGCCGGTGC